>NC_084478.1:118326687-119576687 GCF_027409185.1 Cynocephalus volans | reverse complement strand
GTGGAATATTTTAAGGATAAGCATGGGCTTCATTGGCGCCAAATAACCTTGGGTTCGAATTCTGACTCCACCACTTACTAATGAGTTCATCACTAGGACTCCTGGATCTTGATTAAACTGTTGATTTCAACCTTCTATTTGGTACCATCTTTTTTTAATTTAGAAAAAAAAATTGACAATGATGCACTTTTTCAAAGTCCAGGGGATCTTTGCATAATTTTGGCCTAGAAATGCTTTTGTAGCACTACTTTATTGTAATTATGTATTTGTCTTCCCCACCAGACTGTAAATCCTTGAGGGCAGGAAATGTGTGTATTTCCTTTGCCTCTGTACCCTTAGGGTCTAGCAGGGTATTTAGTAGCATTTTAAAAATGTGCACAATGGTTAATATTATTGTATTATTAATTATGGATAATTCTGTACAAAATAGAGTATTTGTCTTTAACAACAAAAAGAAAGAATTGGACTTTCTGGGTTCAAATTCTGGCTCCACTGACTAGTGGCTGTGTGACTTTGGGTAAGTTACTTTAACTTCTCTGGGTGTCTGGGAATTCCAATAGTATCTGCCTCATGGGGTTACTGTAAGAACCACAGGAGACAGGGGTTCCAAAAATGCTTGTCATATCATCAGCACTCAGTAAATATTATTCCCTAATTGATCTCCGTCGTGGTATTCTCATTTCTAAAATGGGAAGAATAATATCTACCTTCATGGTTATTATGAATATGAAAAAAGATAATGTATATATAACAATGCCTACCATAGTCAAATAGGAAAGCAGATACAAAATAGCAAGTGTTGACAAGGATGTGCAGAGACAAGAATGCTAACATATTTCTAGTGGGAATTTAAAGTGTTGCAGATACTTCGGAAAATGGTTTGCCAGTTCTAAAAATGTTACATATAAAGTTACCATATGACACAGCAATTCCCTAGGTATATATCCGAGAGAAATGAAAACCATATTTCCATGCAAAAACTTTTACATAAGGTTAATAGAAGCATTGTTCATAATAGCCAAAAAGTGAAAACAACTCAAGTTCATCAACTGATAAATAAATAAATGAAACGTGCTATATCCAATAAAGTAGAATATTATTTGGTCATGAAAAGGAATTAAGTACCAATACATGATAGAACGTAGATGAACCTTGAAAACATTATGCTAGGTGAAAGAAGCCAGCCACAGAAGACCACATATTGTATAATTTCACTTATACGAAATGTCCAGAACAGGAAAATCCATAGAGACAGAAAATGCCTGGTTTAGGAGTGCGAGGAATGGGGAGTGATTTTTATACAGGTACATAATTTCTTTATGGGAATAATAAAAATGTTCTGGAATTGGAAAGCACTGGTGATTGCACGACTTTGTGAATATACTTAAAAACCCCTAAGCTGTACGCTTCAAAAGCGTGAATTTTATGGTAGGTGAATGACATCTCAATAAAGCTGTTACAAAAAATATCTGTCATATAGTTACTCTCATTTAATAAAAGTCATTTTTACCCATTAATACCTCAGTTATCACCTTGGGAATCCAGAACAGGGCCTTGAGTGAATGGTGCCCAGGACAGACAGGAACTGATAAAGGAAAAGGGATAGATCTGAAGTATGGGGGGTGGGGGAGGGTGTGTGTGTATGTGTGTGTGTGTGTGTGTGTGTGTGCGCGCGCGCGCGCGCGTGTGCGCGCGCGCAGAGGTGTGAGGGGAAACTGGCGGTCTCTCTTGGAAGGAAAGGTAATGAAAGCACTTCAACTATGTACTTTAAATTTAGCAGGAAGCCAGCCTGGGCCATCTTTTATATCCTGGGCTGTAATCACAGCTGATGAATTATCTGGCATTTAGAATTGTCCTGGAGAAAAGGCGATTTGTGGCTATCAGAAGCGAAAAAGGAAGAACAGAGAGGCAAAATCAGAGTGTATGGGAGTGTGACTTTGAAAGGTACAAGAAGGCAGTAGTCTGTGGTGGATTCATTTATCCAGAGGAGTCTGTTAATCTCTGGGTCAATGCATTTAGGTCAGCACTAACTCTGTTACAGGTGGGATCAATTTAAAAGATTAGCAGTGTCACTCAAATCCTAATCCAGGTCTTGGTCTGGGGATGCTGAAGAGTGATTTTAAAAAGGTTTACTATCCCTCTCAATTATTTGCCCCATAAATGGAATTTATCCACAGACTGGAGTCCTTGGCAGGATTATGAATGCACAGAGGATGCATGAAAATGGACACACTGGGGTAACTATGCCAGAGATTTGCATGCGCGGGTGGTAAATTGAAGACATTTGAGTCGTGAATTACATGGTAAGTAGTTGACAGATCTTGTTTATAAGACAGATCGTAATGGGGGGAAACACAGCCCACTTGTGAGCTCAAACTTTGACTGAAATATATTAGTTTTACTGCATTATGTAGTAAAATAAAAATTAAAGAAAAGAATAAAAGAGGAAAAAAAAGAAGGGAAGAAGGGGGAAAAGAGCCTTTGAGACACTTTAAGTCAAGGTTTGGGTTCAAAGACTCTCATCCAAGCTTTCATTTAGTTTCTATCTTTTTTATTTCTTCCTGATGTTGTCTTATACAAGCTATTAACTTGATTCAGGCTGTAACTGCAAAGATCAATCATCCATAGAAGTCCTCAGCTTGACAAGGTAGAATGAGGAACCATTTCTCTCAGAGCTATTTGTCATAGTCTTCCTTTGTACATGTTTAAAGAACAGTCATTTTCCTTGTGCAACCAGGCTTCCCAGCAGATTGTGAGAGCTACCTGAAATGAATGCATCCCAATGCTCTAGCCACTTTCCATGGAAGCCTGATCCCATGCAGGTGTTTGTACCTGAGTTACCTAGGCAATGGCCCCAGATCAACTGTATTTCCAGAATTTCATACCTTCAGACTCTATTTTATGCCTCCATTTTCCATTATGCCTATTTTTCCCATCTCAGGGAAGCCTTCAGCTGTCTTGTTTTGAAGGCAATAGACAATGTCTTTTACAGAAGAGCTTTATAATTTTTTCTTTAAACCCAAATCAGTAGGTGAAGGCTTAGGGCATCCTCCCTCTCTCCCTCTCTTCCTTTCCTCCCTCTCTTCCTTCCTTTCTGCCTTTCTTACTTTTTTTAAAGAATGAGTTTCCTTCTATAAATCTTGGGTTGAGGGATCAAGACTAAGTGTTACAGCATTTTTGTGCTCTATGTCTTCTCTTCACTATTTGTTCAACAAATATTTGTTGAGCACCTACTATGTGTCAGACACTTTGCAGAACTTTGTGGTTCTCCAAGGAGTTTTAGCAAAGTTAGAAATACCATCCAATGCATGACAGAGATACCAGAAAGAATGTAAGGGAAAACCTTTAGCTTGGGGGTGATTTTGCAGTTAAGAAAGGGAAAAAAGCAACAACAACTGAGAACAAAGAGCAAGAAACAATTTCCGACATGTGGCTTAAGGAAGGACCCATGTTCTAAATGCATAGATTTGAGAAATACTAAATATATATATATATATATATATCTCAAAAACAAAAACAAAAAAACTTTCTAGAATTTGGGGTGGAGTAGGCATTGTGCTTAGGAGGAATAATCTGGATTATAATGTAAAAATATCAGCCTTACACCTAAAATAGACAGCTGATCATTTTCATCTGAGAGGCACCAAAAGTCCCTTCATTTCTTAAAAAGTGGTCCATCCCCCTTTGCCTATTTGCAACTGATGCTTGAAATTGAAGTTATAATATTAGGGGTGAATTCTTTTTGTATGAACTTCCTTCCACCCCCTTTTAGAAAATAAACTTATCATTTGGGAGGAATAGGAGAAAGTGTCAAATATTATCATTTATTTATATATCAGTACAAATTATTTAAAGAACTTCTTTCTCTAGAGTTGTTTTTCTGTCCGTTAACAGAGAGGGCAGAGAGATTGGGGCTAGAAGTTTGAAGACAAATGTTACCCATCGGATAATTTTACCAAAGGTCGGTCCTGACCAAGGCCTAAATAGAGCCTTTTCAAGAACATAGTAATATAAAACATTTTTGTGCTCCATGTCTTTTCTTCACTGTATATTCAACAAATATTTGTTGAGAACCTACTGTGTGTCAAACACTGTGCAGGGCACTGGAGATAGAATGGTGGGCAAAAGCAAGCAGGGAACTTACAAACTTGGCCTTGCATATGAACCATGTTGGTGGACGTTTTTGCTCTCTCTCTCATGATGTATGTGATTGCTTTGCTTGATGAGATTTCTTGACCAGACCTCTATACTCCCCAACTTTTTTCATAGTTACAGTCCTAGCACAGATCAGATTCTCACTGTGTGTTTGTTAATCATGATGATAAGATAACCAATGGTTTTAGGAACCTAGGTTTTCAGTGTAGCATAATTCTAGCATTGTCGGGGAGAGGGGACTTCACATTGCAGGTATTTGAGTTTTTTTTCTTTTTTCTTTTGGCAGTTAGCCAGTATGGGGATCTGAACCTTGGTGACATTGTAAGTACTTGATAGAGGATTCTAGGCCAAAGTTAAGAATGATCAGGAGGGCCGAGCCCGTAGCGCACTTGGTAGAGTGCTGCGCTGGGAGCGTGGCAACGCTCCCGCCGCGGGTTCGGATCCCATATAGGAATGGCCAGTGCGCTCACTGGCTGAGTGATGGTCACAAAAAAGACAAAAAAAAAAAAAAAAAAAAAAAAAAAAAGATCAGGAACTGGGTCTGCCAGATAGAAATAAGTGCAAACCACCTGGAGGAAAATCCAAATTCAGCAAGAAGCTAATTAGAGTAGCAAAAGCTGGGGAATGTTGAATGAACTCAGAAAACAGTTGAACAGTACAGAGGTTTAGAAAAGTAACTGCCTGGAAGAAGTGCACAATCTCAGGATCAATGTACATCAGAGAAGAGAGGGACTTGCAGATCCTCTAGTCCAGCTGAGGAGGAAAAAAGAGAGACTTGGTGGCGGGGTGGGGTGGGGAGGGTAGCAATTTGTCCAAAGTCACATGGTGAGTCAGTGGCAGAACTGGGTCCAGGATCCTGGCCTTCTGATTCCCAATGTAGGCCTCTTTTCAAACAGCGGGGAAGAACCAGTATTTATTGAAAGACAACTGCATATTTATCATTCTAACTTATTTAATCCCTTATTTCAAAAGGGTTAAACTAAATTTACACCTGTTTTGCAGACAAAGACATTGAGAATTGGAGCTAATATGCCAAAGGGTGTTCTCCTTCGACTTCTACTCTTGAAAACTAGGATTAGCCTTATATAGAATACAATGTGGCTGGTGGCCCCCATCCCCAGATGTGCAACACTATGCCCTGAGTGAAGGGCAAATGGGCTGTCCCAGGGCTGGGCTTGAACACTAGTGGCAAATTCCTTCCAATTGGATAATAAATTTGTGGTTGTTCCTCCCAATTTACTCTGCCCCTGCCCTCTTTATTTAATTTATTCCTTCATGGAGGACTAAGGGACTTTTTTTAAAACCACAAATGAATCATTCAAACTCAATTTGAGTAGCATAGAAGGTAATAATAATGGTGGTCTCAGTGACTTCGTAGATTAGGGGCTGTCTGCAGAACTTCTAGTACAGTGCTCAATCAACTGGGGTGCAAATCCCCAGTCTATCCCTCAGACAAGTTACATATACTTTCTGAGCCTCAGTTTCATCATCTCTAAATAAGATAATACCTATCTCAAAGAACTATGATAAGCTTTTTTTGAGTTTTTTAAATAAGATAATTCCTGCAAAGAGTGTAACTCAGTGTTTGACATATAGAAAGAACTCAGTAAATCTTAGCCTTTGTTATTCCACTCCCTGATGTCCGACTTAAATGTACAGATTCTGAGAAAGAGCCAATCAAGCTGTGTGCTTGGGGAAGAAGAGGGAGTTGGTTGGCTTTCTTGCACTGTTGCTGTAAGTAGGGCTCTGTTCCCCATAGAGAGTTGCCCTCAACTGTTGCCCACTCCTAGTGGTTAAAAGAGTGAGGTTCTATAAAAAGAGCCATATCATACAGTTCAATATCCTTGTCATCATACAGAACAGAAATATGGACTTCTCCCATACTACTCCAGGAAAGTGGTTGCTCCTAGTGTGCCCTGGCTCTCAAATTTTGCCACAACAGAGAAAAGATTGTGGCTGGGAAAAGGTGAGAAGAGAAGCACGTGGCTCTTGATTAGAGCTCCGCCTGTAGTTCTAGATTGGGAGCTCTTTGAAGGCTGAGTCCACACCTCACACTTCATCGATTGTATATCTCACTCTCATGCCTTCAATATAGTCAGTGCACAAAACGGATCTATTTTGGGTAAAGAGACATTGGACTAGATTACCTTTGAGGGTCTTGAAATAAATTTGAGTTTCATATGCGTATAATCAGCTCAGAACAGCCTTTTTATTACTTTGAAAGCAAAGTTGGAAGTTCCCCCTTTTATCCTACACACCCCTCAGACTCTGACTCATGTTGTTTTGTGAGATATTTCCTCTCTCAAGTCTTTCTTGATCCTCATTTAAACCAACTTTCACCTGTGTACAGATGTTGGGGCATGCTATTATGGTAGGTCTTTAAGATCCACTAGGTGTACCCTAGATTGGTCTCTTGAGGAGTCAGGGTTTCTCTCAAAATCATGGTGAGAGTCAAGATAATAACCAACAGGGTTGCCACAGGCAGAATTGTTGCTCACAATAAGCAACTATTTGGATTTGACCGGTGCACACCAGCGTTGATTATCAGCCCTGAAGAGAGCCATGCCATTATTTTGATCTTTGATTAGAATTAAGGATTTACTAAGGATTTTCCTCATTAATATCTCTCCCAAGCCATTAATTCTTCTCATATGTCTAGAGGTTATTCCTCTCCTTGGGTCAACTTTAATGGGTTATTCACTCATTTCACAAGCATTTATCTGATGCCTCCTATGTGTGGGGCACTTGGATAGGCATTATGGCTATAAATAGGACCTCTAAATGTTCCCTGTCCACAGGCTCTGTTCTCTGTAGAGAGTTGCCTTAATTGTTACCCATTCCCTGTGGTTGAAATATGAGGTCTTGTAAGTACAGAGATATTAATCAATTCCATATCATTGTCACAATATAGACCATAAATATAGACAGTTTATAATCAGAGTAATACCTTCTCTAATGGACATAAGTATGAAGCACAGATGGAGAAACAATGAACTCAACCTAGGGGTGTTAACTGAGGCTGCGCAGAGTAGAGAACACTTAAATTGAGTTTTGACGGTAGAGTTCATCAGGAGAACCCAGAAGGGGAGCATGAGAGGAGGGAAGAGAGCATTCCAGGCAAAGGGAATGGCATTTTCCATATCCTGCTCTTTACAGATGATGTGACACATTTATGAAGAACTACAGAAATTTACTATGGTATCAAATAAGAAGAGTGGTAGATGTGGTTGTAAAGAAAGGCAAGGGACAGACCAAGAAAGACTTTGCATGTGTCATCTGGAAAGAGTTCTTTACACTTGCTGCCTCAACTTCATTAATTCCCATTCATTTTTGCTGATTGTGGTTCCTCAATTTGTAGCCTTACTCCCTGAATCCAAAGCCAATGGACAACTTTTTATATTTAAGTTTTCATTATGACCTTCTTTCTCTGACTGACCTTTAAGTGTTGTGAGTTCTCAGGGTTTTGTCTTCTTTCTTTATTTCACAACTGTCCTTTGTTGACATTATACACTGTCATCCTTTAAATTACCTTCTATCAATCGATTACACCCAAATTTAGGTCTTTAGTCCAGCTTTCCATTAAGAGCTCCAGTATGTCAAATTATCTACAAGATATTGCCTCTTGTTGGCCAATTCAACATGTCTAAGGAATGAATTGTCTCTCCTGCCCCCTTCCTTCTGTGTTCCCTATCTCAGAGACTTGTACCATTTTTTTTTTTTTTACTACTTGCCTGGGTCTGAAAAGATCAAAACTGTCTTAGAATCCTTTTGTTTTGAATCAAAATATGTGCCAATTAGGATTCACTTCAGCTGCATAAAACAATGAAACCTAATTATGCAACATATCAAATTTAAAAACCATAATAGTAGCTTAAACAAGATAGGAGTATATAATTTTTTACTTTCTTCTCTTGTAAAAGAAGTCTGAAGATAAGAAGACTAGGCTGGTATGTCAGCTCTATAGTTAGTTGTCAGGGGTCTTGGTTTCTTCTGTTTTGTAGCTACAACATCCTTAGTGTACTGCTTCATGGTTTGAGAGCTGTCAGAGTTCCAGCTGTTATACTTGTATATGCTCTTCAGCCAGAAAGAAGGAAGAGAGAAGAGCTCTCCCTCCTTTTTAAGGATACCTGGTAAGGAGGAATTGGTAAAGGGACATGAAAATCAACTACACTGTATATTAATAAAGTAAAAAATAAAGATACTTGATAAAGTTCCACAGATACCTTGGTTTACATCTCATTGGCCAAAAACTGTCATGTGGTCAGAACACATGACTAGGAAAATCCTCCTTTTTTTCCTCTTACCTTCTATATCTTGTCAATCACCAAGTTCTTGTTGTTTTTATTTTTGTAATCTCCTTGATATTTTTAATCTTGGAGGAATTTATCTCATTCCTCTATATCTTCACTACCGTTCTCTTGATCTGTTGTCATTCTCTCTTATGGATTACTACAATAGCCTCCAAACTGGTCTTCCTACCTCCAGTCTTGCTCCCTTCCAATCCATTCTCCACAAGACTGCTAAAGTGATCCTTTAAAATGGAAATCTGATAATACCACTTCTCTGCTTAAAATCATTGGCTACAGGATTAAATCATGACATATAGGACTCTTGGTGACCTGGCCCTTGCCTTGGCTGACATCACAGACACAAGCAGTACAAATGCCCTGAAATTCTGAGAGTCTAACATTGTGTGTGTGTATGTGTGTGTGTGTGTGTGTTTTACTTGCATGTCTTTCTTCTTTCTGCATGTTGTTCCTTCTGCTTGGAAGGCTCATAGCACAACCCCCCTCCCTACCCCCCCCCCGCAACTCCATTCACCTCGCTAACTTTTTTTTCAGTATTCAGCCCAGAGAGATCTCCTTCCTCTTCTCCTGAAATCTGGGTTTAGGTGATCCTCTCTATCTTTCTCTGTCTGGGCTACCTCAATCATAGCACTTTTTACTCTGCAATTCCATTATCTGTTTCCATCTGTATCTCTCTGAAAGGGTGGTATAGGAGAAAAGGGAACATATTTGAAATTGTAATAATAATAATAATAATAATAATAATAATAATAATATAATGCTAATGACATACCATACCCTGTTATAAGCACTTGCTGTATGTTAACCAATGGAATCCTCACAAAACTGTGAGGTGGGCAGCTATTACTGAAGTTGGAGCAACAGAACTTGGTGATGGATTAAATGTGGGGGCAAAGAAGAAGGAGAGTCTAAGTGATTCCCAGGTTTCTAACTGAGGCCAGTGGGCAAACAATGGATGGAGGTGCCATCTACTGAGATAAAGAGTATAGGAAGAGGACAAGTTTTGGTCAGGGTGGGGGAAAGAAACTTTCAGTTTGGGGACGGCCATTCCTTTGTCATTCTTCCATAATTGATATTCCCAGAAGCTTCAGAGATAATGTAAGTAATAAACCTTTTCCTCTAATTGACAGGCATTTGGAAATACCACTGTCCATCTCGGGAGAGCAGAATAACCTACCAGGATTCATCATTAGCTTGAAGGAGGCAGGAGGGCTATGTTACTGGGACCCTGGCCTTTTTCTCGCCTTATGCTCTGGTTTTCAGTTCCCAGCAGACAGTCAAGACATCATGGCCTTTCATCTTCCAAACTTGTGTGGTGCTTGTGCCTCCTGACCCTCACGTCCCTCCTGCAGCAGGTATGGCCACTCTCCTACAGGATAGGGGTGGTGGGCCCTTGGGCTTGTGATCCGTTGTTCTCAAAGGCCCTGCCTGAGGTTGCTGCTCAATTAGCCATTGAACGGATTAACCAGGACCCATCCTTTGACCTGGGTTACTCTTTTGAATATGTGATTCTCAATGAAGACTGTCAGACTTCAAGGGCCCTCTCCAGTTTCATTTTCCACCACCAGATGGCCTCAGGATTTATTGGACCTGCCAACCCTGGCTACTGTGAGGCAGCCTCGCTCTTGGGAAACAGCTGGGACAAAGGGATTTTCTCTTGGGCTTGTGCGAATTATGAATTAGACAATAAAAATAGCTACCCGACCTTTTCTCGGATACTCCCTTCTCCCATCCGGGTGCTTGTAACTGTCATGAAATATTTCCAGTGGGCTCATGCTGGAGTCATTTCCTCTGATGAAGACATTTGGGTGCACACAGCCAATCGAGTCGCAAGTGCTCTTCGGAGCCACGGCTTACCTGTAGGGGTCATCCTGACCATGGGACAAGACAGCCAAAGCATTCGGAAAGCTCTTCAGCAGATTCGCCAGGCAGACAGAATTCGCAGTGAGTGCTTTTTCTCGGCTGAGGTTCAAACGTGGCTTCAGTGAAAGATATTACAATCTCCAAAACATTTCCTACCTTTACACCCTAGGATAGCACATTCCTCCCCAGTTCTTTATGCATTTCCCTCTTTTACTCACACGAAGGCCCCCAAACTGTCCTGCTTCGACAGAGCCTATTTTATGGACTGAATAAAGGTACAAAGAACTCTGTGGTTCAAATGCCCCTGGGTGCTAGTGCCTGCTCTCCACAGCTGGGTGCGGAAGAATGGCATCATGAGCGATGTAGCCACACATCTTCTCTGCCCTTAGGACCCTAGTAGTTTCAGACCAGCCAAAAGTGGGGTTTTTCTCATGGGTTCATTTTAGTCTGTTCTAGTCACTGTGGGACAATTTATCTTTGACTCCCTTCTGGGTACTATCCTTCATAAGTGCTCAGTGCCCTTGTGGGGCACTTAGAACCTGTCTTCTCTAGAGTCCAAAATGCCCGCCCCTCTCCCCTTCCCCAAAAGCCAGGCTTTCACTCCTTGCAGCACACAGCTAGTTGATATGCAGGGCACCTAGCTGATAAATGAAAGCATATTAAAATGAGAAGAGAGCCTAAATTTTAACATGCTTCCCCTTACCAAGGGAAGTTTTATGTTCACAGATGATTCTTGCAGAGACAAAGGACAAAGTGGGAAGCACTTGGATTTTGGGGAAGGTGGGGAGAGGGGTGCTTCCTGATCCTCTTGAATCAGATCTTTTACCTACACTTATAGCAAGCCCTTGTGACACTTGGTTTTGATTTTTTTCTATTTCACTTGTTTAATCTCCACTTTACCTTCCTCTGGAAGTGGCAGCGATTTGTGGGAACACTGCTTATTCCCCCATTGCAGCCATTCCACCACTTTAGAACAGATAGCTCAGAAACTACTTGGCAAACTGATTACTTCTAGGATTAGCGTGGGTCCCAGTCATTTTCTTAACATAACAATGGGCTTATTAGAGAACAGTCCAGCTTAGGCCTGGCCTATAACCAGAAGCCCATTTTAAGTTTCAAGTGTCTTCAGTATTGGACCTTAATTATGATCATTATGGGGGGGGAGGGATGAGGGCAAGGATTTTTAATTCCAAGAACTACAGTAGTCTGCTTCCAGCTCCAGTCTACAAGATCCTCTAATGTTAAGCAATCAGTGTAGCTCTGATTACTTCATAACATAGCTTGATACTTTCAAAGCAGAGCACAGAATTATTTTTAAAGATATAAAACCATTTCCAGAGACAATCCATGCCAGAAAAAGGCTAACATACTTAGTATCATAACTTTATAATATGTTACAAATCTTCATGAAGCCCAGTGTCTCCTGCAAGTTTACATTCCATGAGTGTTTCACATCCTACCCATTCTAAATAGTATACTTTGAAATGACATTTTGCCCTCTACCATGAAATGTTAAATAAATCCAGGCCCTGAAGCTCTTTGGGCTGTGAGACTGAGAGGAATTAGGTTTGAGAACTCACCACCCACAACTCCTTTGAGGCAGAGAGGTAGCAAGTGTACGTATTATTGCCCTACCATTAGAGATTCATTCCTTTAGGTCAAGCGTTCTCACTCTGGCTACATGCTAGAATTACTTGGACATCTTTTCAAAATGACTGGTGCCAGAGTGCCACCTCTGGAGATTCTGATCAAATTGCTCTGCAGGGAGGCCTCAGCCAAGGTATTTTGAATAGCTTTCCAGGTGCTTATAAAGTGCAGCTAGAGTTAAGAACCACTGCTTTAAGTTAACAAAAATGAAAACAAGTGTTCCTCACTTTAAGTTACCAGTCATTTTGTCTTAATGTGACTTGTTTAGTCAGATTGTTTTCTTTATAACAGTATGGATCAGCCTTCTAAGGGAATGTAAATTTTGAGATGGGGGTTGGGGGAGAACTTAGAGAGGATGGTTATGAAGACCCTGAGTATACAGGACAGCAATAGGAAGTGGAGGAGGAACTCAGAAAAAGAGAGAAAAGGGAGTGGAAACAAAACTCTATACTCCAGGGTTTTCCCTATGGTTTCTGACAAAACATAGGCAGATTCAGAAGATATAAGTCAGAATGTAGGTGAGGTGGGGGCAGGGAAACCAAGATGTCAGTTGTGCTGTGGCCTGAGTATGACCTCAGGCAACTTGGTGTGCAGTTTTCAAAGGAGTGTGTGGTACCCACACGTGATACACTTAGGTGATGGTATCTGAGGGCATGCCAATTGGCGGATGAGGTGTGGCAGTAGGAGTTGTGGAAAGGGAGTAAAGGTTAAAGTAAGACAGGGCTTGTCCTTGTCCTTCACTTGATCATCTGTTGAGAACGGTGCCCCTGTCAGTGGGAGCATGAGAAGCAGAATCCAGAGAATGAACAAAAATAGAGTATCCGGGCTCCAGCCAAGTGGCCTAGGGTTTTGGGCATATCTCAGGTCCCATTAGAAAACTGGAGATTGGGTAAGAGACTGAACTAGAAGCCAATGAGTATGGATTGGACCAACATAGCAGTAGGGAAGGTTGCAACACACCAGGCATAGTACATAACAGATGAAATCTCTAGCTCATTTTCCGGGTCTTCTCAACTGGTAGGACTGTGGCTGCCAAGTACTCCTGGCTGTTGTCTATCTTGACCAAGAAGAACTAAAAAGCCACTAAGCTTTTTTGTATGACCTCAGTTGAGAAGGGCTGAGAAAGGCAGAGTCTGACTTCTTTCCTATTTTGCTGGCTGTGAGGTTACTTCTTAAAACCGTGGGCCCTCAAGCAAACCTTCAGAGAAGGACCCTTTGTGACATACAAAATACAGTGGAAAGGGATCCCTTTCTTTGGCAGTGACTAGCAATATTTGAAAGTAATAGAAATAGTTGGAAGGTTGGTTTTTTCTCATCTGTTCACAGTAGCAGTAATGGCATTCTCTTGTGGCAGTGGCAGCAGTGGCAGTAGTGGTGGGATAGGAGGGGGAACAGCTTATTACTGGCTGGTATGACACTTCTGTTTTTTATAAATTAATGTTTCCAATTAGGAAATATCACTGGCATCTTACTGGAGTTAGAGGAAGTGTCTTTCTCAGAAACACGTCTAAGTTGTGCTTACACAATACCAAGGCAATGATAAGTTTAACTATAAAGGTAGTAATAACAATAATAATAGCTGCAAGCTCTTGGGAGGGTAAACAACAGAGGTGTTATTAGATGCTGCCATAGAGACAATAAAAGCAACCATAATAGTACTTTACATGTAAACAGCTCTCTACAGTTTACAAGGCATTTGCATACAGATCATCTCATTTAATCCTCAGGATTACCCAGGAGATAGGTATTTTCTTTCAAGTGGTACCACACCTGTGAGTCCCAAAGTAACAAGTAGGGAGTGTGGACATTATTAACACAAAGAATGGGCTAAATAAAGTCCCAGAGTAGGGGAGATTCAGCCTCTCCCAGATTCTCAATTCATTTCCCTTAAGCCTTGAAAGTGATTACCAATTATCTTTATTTATGACAAAGTCAAATGGGAGAGATATTAATCAAAGACAAAGACCTCAGTTTACAGTTAGGGCTGCTGTTTGTGGTAATGTAGGTTTTGCGTTGCACAAGTGGACCTAGCTGAGTGGGCATGAGGGCCCAAATCAGTCCACTCTCTGCTCCTCAAACCATGAGCCCTGTTGGAGATTTTTGTCCAGTGGCACAAAAGAGCATCCACTCACCAAGTGGAGAACCTGTGGGATTGCATTCACACGGAAGGGCTCCCCGCCACACCCAGTTTCTACAAAAGCTAGCAGGAGGCTCTACCTATAGCTTTTTAGAGAACTTTTCAAATGGCTATTTCAAAGCCCTTCTGTTGTCTCCTCATCTTTTTTGCCTATCAGTCCTATGCTTGGCTTTCAATTTGGGTTTACCAGGAGGTTGGACCATATAGGGCTTCCTTTAAATCCTTCCAAACTGGCAACACTTTATTACAGTATGATGTTAAGTAAATATGACACAGTCAGAATGGCCCTCTCTTGTTCTTCCAAAATTAGATATCTTATGCTATCATATTGCCAGGGAGCTGCCTAGCTTCTTCCCTTCTATCAA
This sequence comes from Cynocephalus volans, assembly GCF_027409185.1. Classification (NCBI taxonomy): domain Eukaryota; kingdom Metazoa; phylum Chordata; class Mammalia; order Dermoptera; family Cynocephalidae; genus Cynocephalus; species Cynocephalus volans. The sequence continues at coordinate 119,562,213 of NC_084478.1, read as the reverse complement.
AGATTTTGTGCATCAATAATAATAATAACAACAATTACAATAACTAATATTGAGAGTTTATTATGTGCTAGTCTTTTTATAAGGACTTTCATTCAATTCTTGCAACACTCCTGTAAAGTAAGGCCAATTATTGTTTACCCACGTTGTGGATAAGACTTCCGAGGCTAAGAGGGGTTAAATAATTGCCCAATATCACACAACTAGTGAATGGGAAAACCAGAATAGTATTCAGGTTGGTCTAAAGCAGTGGCTCTCAAATCTAAGTGTGCACCAGAATCCTCTAAAGGGCTTGTTAAAACACAGATTGCTGAGTCCTTCCCTCAGAGTTTCTGATTCAGGAAAGCTGGGGTAGGGCCCCAGAATTTGCATTTCTAACAAGTTCCCAGGTGATACTGATGCTGCTGGTCCAGGGACCACACTTCGAGAATCATTGGTCGAATGAGAGACCTATGCTCTACTGCCTCTGGTCCACCTGAGGTATGCTCTTAAAGCCTGCTCACCTGAGGTCCTGTGTTCTGTATATGGTATATAATTCAGCACTTCCATTTTTCTTAACTTTTGTGCCCACTGATGAAATTCTTTTAAGTGCCTCAAGGTACCAGATGTTGGTCCTGTTTTCTTAAAGTAATAACAGTGATACTAATAATAATATGCCCAAGAGCCTTAGTGCTAATAGGGGATTTGGTATAGGATTTGGTATAGATAAATGTTAACATAAATGGTAAAAGGACAACTTGCTTTCATGAATGGGTCCACTGTCAGTTATGATCAAATTATTGAAATCTCAGCATAAGAGGAAATCTTTAAACATCTGGACTTCTTGGATTTAAGAGGTCTTATCTATATAGCAGTTTAGGAAAAGCTGGAGAAAACCTATGCTGTAAGGTGTGGAGAAATATTAAAAACTTATCTCACGCTGGGCAGCAATGTTAAGGTAATAAATGCACTTGCAATACCAGTTTAATTGGGTATGGAAAAAAACATGGTCCAATGCAGATGGAATAGTCATTGAATATAATATGTCTGCCATCATGATGAGCTACTTGGACCAGTTCAATACTGGTGACAGTTAAGTAAGTGGTAGCCTCAAAACTTGAGGCCAAAAATGTGTGGGTTATTTTCAGCCTATAAGAGACAGCCACATATCACCTAGTACAGTGTTCTAAAAGTGTAGTTTGAGGGCCTGCTTCACTGAATCACACTTGGGAGTGTGTACTGGGAAATATGCAGGTTCCAGAGCCTCCCACTCTCTTCTCATACAGCCCTTTTATAGATTTGGTGGCAGAAAACTGAGAGGAAGAGGATATGAATCTACTTTCATAATGTGACCAAATGGGGGTGAATCCTAGGGGAATGTGAGACTTGGGATAAATCTGTATGTCCCCCCTCCTCTTCTGGCCTGCCTACCCTCCCAACTCTCTCAACAACTATTCAAATGAAATAGTTTAAAATGAATGTCAATGGCAGGAAATTCATAAAAAGGTTAAAATGAAGAATAAGGACAGTAGAATGGGGGGTTTCTGTGGATTGGGAGCAATATTGAGGGCTCACAAATATAAATATGACTCCTAAGGACTTCTTCAGCACTAGCTGGCTGAACCATATCTATATCACAAGGTGTGAGACTGGGCCTGGTTTCCTCCAAGGAAAACTCCATAGCCTAGTAATCTGCAAGAAGTAAAGTGAGCTTTGCCTTCTGAGAAACACAGTTCCTCTATCTCAAGGAAATATTGGCTAGAGTATTTCAATATAGGAAGAGAAATAGGAGTTAAGTGACTTGGGAACTGGCTTCTCCTGGAGTTTCATGACATTTCCTGCTGCTAGCATCGAGGGTGAAAGATAAGAGTCCTACACGGCCTGCTATAGTTGCTACCACAGTATGAAGACATGGCTGTCAGACAGCTGGAGTGGTACTCAGGTAGTTCAGAGAAAGTGCTAATATCATATCCTTGTGAGATGCAATCTCAAAAAGGTATATTTCCTGAACCTTGTTTTGGCTATAGAGTGGCTTGACTATTAACAATCAGGATGGAAACTTACAAATTAGTACTATTCAGTGACCACCTGTTGACCTAGGCCTTGTCTAGGATTTAAGGTTTCTCTACATTAATCCTTTCCTGACAACAACTTACTGGTCAAATCCCATTTTAATGAATGTAATTTTGAGATAAAACTATTTAGTAAAATCATCTTGTAAAACAGATGAATCCACAAATCCCTGTTTGTGAAGCACTCAATCTATTAAATGAAGATGCTATTGTTTGAATTCAGTATTTGTGCTTTCTACTTTAATCATGTTCAGTGGCAACATCTTTTCATGCAGAAAATAGAGGAGGCTGTGATCATTCCCTCTCGAGGCTTCCATTTCTTCATGTATAAAATGAGGCGGGTTGGGCTAGATGGCCTCAAAGGATCTTTCCGGTTATAAAAATTCAAAGTCTTTGTCTGAGATGTCATCAGTGTGGGCCAATGAAAGAAAAACAAAGAGGAGAGATTCAGGTTGAGGGTAAGGTCTTGAGCATAGTTAATGATACTAGGCATTAAAGCAAGCATGGTATTATCTACCTGCTCAGCAATGTCACTTCCAATTGTTCCTTCATCCTAACGATCCAAATATGTCCATGTCTCATACCTCAAGGAACACACAAAAATACCCAAATGTACAACTTCTTCTCCTGAAGAATGTGTTAGTTTGAGAACATTCATCTAAACAACATTCATTGTGTGCATAATTAGTACCAGGATATAGAGATAAACAAGACACAGTCCCTGACCACAAGGAGCTCACAGTTCCATAGTAGAAGCTGACGTAAATAAATAAGGGCAATAAGTCTTGTAAGTGCCATGACAGAAGTCAGTTCAGAGTATGGTGAGGGTCTCTAACCCATCATCACAAGTCGATTTCCCTGGAAAACAGTATGTCAGATGAAGCTTTGAGTGCAGGAAGCTTATTGGGTGAGTGCTTTCAAGGACCACAACTGTGAGGGAGATAAGGCAGTAGAATTGGACAGAGGGAAGAATTGAATTGTGATGCAGTCACAACAGAGGTCTCAACCAGTCCCGAGGGGAGCTCTGGAGCTGGGATGACTCTTCAGAGTTGTCCACAACTGAGGTAAGGAGTTTGGGCCCTTTTACTGCCATGTTGACCATCATTAGGTACAGGCTAACCCAGATAAAGGAGGCCAGTGTGATAATAATAGTTTAACAGTAAGCTCTTCAAGGGAAAAAAATCCTGATTTGTAGGGTGTTCTGGTTTTAATAATGTGATCACTTCCACCATGGACAATTTCAAGTTATCGACATGATGTTAACTGGCTCACAAAATCCCTGAAAGTTTAACCATTCACTCTTATGAACCAGCATGAGCCAGTTCTAGCACACTACTAGAGGGTATGTAACTTTGGGAGAGGCAGCTCTCCTCCACTGAGGGCAATTCTCAGAAAGCCATCAGCTATCAGCTGCTAACACCCCGAGCAGCTAGAATGAGTGCTTCAGTCCTGAAGTGTGTATGTGGATGGCACACCATAATAGCACCCACTGTACATAGTATATGTTGTAGTATTTGCTGTATTTCAACCAACACAAAACACTCAGTTGCATTTAATATTTTCCATGAAGTAAAGTAATTTTAATATCTCTTAAAGTAAATTAAATGTAATTGTATCTCTATTGGCTAACCTTGATCAAGTCATTTAATCTCTGCTTTTGTAGAGGAAAGATGCTTATCCTTACCTCCTTGCCAGGGATACTGTTGGACAAACTGGTCAACTAACTGAAGCACCTGACTTAACTAATTTTTCCCCCCTAAATGGACCTGTGACTTGACTAATGTGACCAAACTGTTTCATGTTTAATGGCATAGCCAAATGTAGAGAGCGAGAGGCTTTAGATTCTAGTTTCTCTTTCTGAATCCAAGTCTTTCCTTGCCAAACCTCTCTGGCATTCCATTTTCTCATTATACATTTTCTCATTATATGTGTGATTATGAACAAGTTGGGCTGAATTCCTTGTGTAGCTCAAGAACTAGCTCCAAAAATATTCCTAGCAAATTCTAAGGAAGGTCTAAGCATCCGAATGCATACAGAACCTCTTAAGGTAATTATTTTGAAGGAGACAACAATCATTTGAAAACTCAAGTTATGCTGTGTTGTATGTGTGTGTGTATGTATGGTGTGTTTAAATAAACTTCATAACTTAGTAGTTACACCTTTAAAAAATGAAGGGGACTAGCTCTAGCTCAAAGGAGAATTTTCTGGGGGTATGTAACAAGTGTAAACGTTTTTGAAAATGTTTGAAGCAATATGTAAATGCCAAAGACCAGTCATTGAATGCAATTAAACACACTTATTTCCTGAGATTAAAGGTTCTGTGTAAGCATGTATAATTAGTATTTACCAATGGCAATAGGACATTTGCTTATCTTCAAGGAGCTCAGAATACTTGTCAGGCATTATCTAATTAAACTACTCAATGTACCTGTGAAATGCCTTGGAAATCTACATTTTAAAGATGTGGGCACTGAAGCACAAGTGGGCTTAAACTAAACACGTTTAGCATGCCAAAGGGGAAATTGGATATAAGACTTTCAGTCTCATGATCTAGCTGCCATTCTTCAACCGTGGCCCCCTCTAATCCACTCTATTCTAGCTTAGCCTTCCCAAACAACATAGTTTCATAAATCTAGGAAAAATGAAATTTAGTGCAAAGTATTTCCAATTACAGGGAAGTTAGATTTGAAAAAGTTGGGCACATAACCCATAATATTAGTAGCATTTATAGGTGGGTGTGTGTTAGTGCCATTCATTGTCTATAATGGCCTTGGCAGGGATGAGAAAAATTGGTCGAAATCTATTGGAGTGCATGTTTGTAGAAGATGGACAATAAAAAACAACAGTAGCTATGGAAATCTCTCCCTTCCTCTCTTTCTAGTCTTCTTATTCTTAGGTATGAAAGTAGCTACTATTTATTGAGTGCTATATACTAAGCCCGTGATTTGTATTATCTCCTTCAATCATCACTATCACCCCATGAAGTACACATTGTAACCTCCATTTTATGGATGAGACAGAGAGAGGTTAAGTAATTTACCCAAGGGTATAAAGTTAATAATTGGTGGTGTTATAATATAGACCTACGTCTTCCAATCCCAAAGCCTCTTTGTTATGCTACCTCCCATTTATTATTCTAGTTCTTGTTTCTGTCTTGTATTAGGTTCTGCAGCCAGTAGGCATGTCTGTCTTGTCCCTATGTCCAATCCAGAGTCTCTGAACATACCTCTGTCTCAGCTCAGGGCCTTGACTTGCTGGAGGGATAAGATAGAAATCATTTACAAATTGGTTAGAACACATGTATTCATTTCTCCTATCTATAGTTTTTGGTACTGTCTTTTACTAACATATTGTTGCCATAACTTCCTTGCTTTGTTGGTTTCAGTAATCATCATGTGTATGCATTCGGCCTTGATTGGGGGAGAGACTCAGACGCATCTCTTGGAATGGGCTCATGATCTGAAAATGACTGATGGAACCTATGTCTTTGTTCCCTATGACACCCTGCTCTACAGTTTACCTTATAAGCACACTCCTTACCAGGTTCTGAGGAACAACCCAAAGCTCCGGGAAGCCTATGATGCTGTGTTGACCATTACAATGGAGTCCCAAGAAAAGACCTTCTATCAAGCTTATACAGAGGCAGCAGCTAGAGGTGAAATTCCTGAGAATTTGGAGTCAAATCAAGTAAGTGCATACTTAGAAGTTATCATGAGCTAAGAACCTAAAAAATCAGGATGGGACATATTCTTCCTATCAACAGCCTCTATTCCATAGGAAACCCAATCAATAGCAGGCAAACACACACAAATTAAAAAGACCTTTTTGTTTGCAGAAAACACTTATAAAACAAAGACATATTGTTTGGGAATTATTTTTCATCTTTGAGCAACCCATAATGACAGCATATAGTTATTAAGGACAAACAAAATAAATTTATGAACAGTAAAACAAAACTTTAATATATACTGGTGCTGTTCAAAGGGGCCTAAAAAAAAAGAAGACCTGTTTGTGACCCAAGTTCTGAACCAATTAAACAATAAGACTAAAGAACTGGTATATAAGAAAATTTCACCTTTATTATTGATAATACTGTTATCGAAGATGCAGCTTCTTCCTGTAGGCATTTGAGCTTCCCAATACTGAGCCTGAGGATTAAACAAGCTTCTCCACCTAGTCACTGGCATTGCTAGATGACTACAGTCACACCCCGTGAGGGCAGGCCTTTTATAAAATGTGCAGCCTGGAGAAAGATAGTGGAGTACATGCTCCCTGTAGGTAGCCCACTCCCAACAGAAAGGAGGATCAAGTAAGTGGGTGAAGAAAGGCCAGGGATTTTCTCTTGGTAGAGCTATCTCTACATGAAAAGAATCATTTGGATTGGAGAAGAAGTCTTCCCTTCTAATATACAAGAAATACTCTTTACTTATGTATAGACATATATAAGATTCAAATCATAGACACTTAAGACCTAGAGGAAGAAAAAAGACTGGGGAGGGGAAGAAGCAGAGAAAATAATGGAGATTAAAGACAAAAACAAAGAGGAAAAATACAAAGAAGACAAGGAATATGAGAGGAAGATGGGGAGGAAAAAGAAGACAGATTAGAAAAATACAGAGAGGTGTTTCTGTAGGTTGGAAAATAGAAATATAGAAAATATGTAGAAAAATATTCATTTTCAGAAATATTTAGAATGACACACAAATGAGTTTAAAAATTCTAGCATTTGCTAGCATACTGTTTTAGTCATATTGCTTCTGGCTGCAAATAACAGACAGGGCAATACAAAATGGCCTAAGTAATAGTTCTTTTTAAAAATTTGAAACAAGGGGGTCTCCAGGGTGGGTTAATGATGTCATCAATGAACCGGGCTCTTTTCATCTTTCCACTTTATAAGCCATAGCTAGCTTGCTCTTATGAGCTAGTTCCTCTCAAGTCCCAAGATAGCTGCCACAGTTCCAGACACCACATACAAGTGGAAATGTCCAGAACTGAAAATAGGGAATGTTCTTTTGTGTCTCTTTTTAAAAGTGAGGAAATCTTTCCCAGAAACTCCCAAGCAAACATCTCCCCACACCTTCTTGGTCACAGTTGTGTCCCATACACACATCTAAATCAAAAATCTGGAAAGAGGAATGAGACCACCATGATTGACTCTATAGCTGCTAAAAAAAGTGTGAACAAAATTGGGATTCTGTTAGCAAAGAAGGCTGTCAGGTAGGCAACTGACTGTGTCTGGTACTCATTTTCTTTCTTAATTCACCCTTTATTTCTTCATCCTGTGGGCTGCTTCTCTCTCTGAAAAGATGACTCAGATGAAACTTCGTTTTATGTATCTCTTTCTGCCCTGAGTACTGATAGCAAAGATTCTTGTTCTAATAAAAAAGTGACTAGCAGAGATATTAACAGTGCTAAATTTGAACTTTATTACTACTGATAAATTTATGATAAATATTGCTATATTTTAGGAAACACATATATAACTGAGAACAACTGGTTAATTTTGTCAAGAATTGTAAGTATTTTTCCAATTGCTAAGAATGGTTGATAAAACCAATTGTTTGGTGTTGCATTCATAGACAAGCAACCAGATGGTGAATTTTTTTACTTTTTAAACCAATCATATGGTACCACAAAGACATAATCTAAGCCATCTTTCCACTTTAATCATAGGCTCAAAGGAAGGAGGAAGTGTGTGTGTGTGTGTATGTGCGTGCACGTATTGTTCTTATATATGACCAGATATATTGATATAAAAACTCAGACCTTTTACTCTTGATGTTTGATCCAATCCCTTTGAGCTTGTGGGAAACATAAAGTAATTAAGGCAAAAAACCCACTCCATTAGCTTGGTTGCTAGGCAGCCTGAACTCTGCTTTAGACAAGAAAATAGAGACAGGTACAATAAAGAATCCAGTGCTTATCAAAAAGCCTGCTTGGATGCGTTTCTATCCCCGCTTTGCAGGTGCCTAGGCTAGACCTTCATAACTAAAGAATGATAGAAGAGTGAGACAATTGTCTTCACATCTCTGATAAACAAAACCCCCATTTTTCCTAAATTACCTGCTCAAAAATATTTTTGATGGAAGCGGTTACGGTAGAAAAAGCACATGATAAGGAGTTAGGCAAATTTGAGTTTACATCTCAGCTTATACTCTTACTAGCTGTGTGTCCTTGGGCAAGTTACTTAGACTTTTTGAGTTTCAGTTTTTCCACATGTAAAATGGGTTAGTGAGCTGTATCTTCCGGGATTATTGTGAAGATTAAACAAAGTAACAGGTATAAAGTGACTAGTAGAATGCCTGGCTCACAATTACCTTCCTTTGCACTTTTTCTCCTTTGAGGCCAAAATGACCTTATTTGTTGATGGTGACCTAGCATCTAAGCTAAAATCTGACTTCAACTTCCTACTCTCTTGAAGTTTTCTGATTACTGGTAGAGGGTCACTCAGTATTTCCAGTTTTCAAAATTATTTTGCTTTTAGAATTTTAAATGGTATTTTCTCAGATCAAATTATGTAGTTTGTTTGCCTATTCCCTGAGCATCTGTTGTCTTTCCCCTATTCAGTCAACAGGTTGATAACTACTTATTGAGCACCTGCCATGTGCTAGGCACTACGTTAAACTTCAGATAGAACAGTATACTAGACAGATGAGTTTCTGTCAGTGGTGTGTTGGAGCCAGTCCACTAAAGCTGATTATGTGCATCTTTTCCCAACTCTGCAGTTGGCGACATCATGTTGGTAGCTTGAAGTCATGCCTAATAGGAGTATTTATACCACAGAAATTGACAAGCGCTACAAATAAGAACTTTTTCCCTCTCCATAGAGCTGTTAAACATTTAATAGCACATCACATTGCTTTTTCCTGTCCTTTTGGGGCTTAAATTCTAGTGAGAGAGACAGATAATAAATGAGTGAGCAAATGCATGAAGAAGATGGTTGTGTTTCTTTCACCCTTGCCCAATAACTTTCAATGAAATTGAAATTTCTATATATAGGCAGTGCTGCCTGTAGCAGTGGTTTGCAACCTCCTTTAGTTTACACTCCTTTTTCTTTAAAAAGTAAAAACAAACAAAAAACTATCAAAGTGATGCGTGCACATAGTTTTAAAAGTCAAGAAATGCTTAAAGATTTATACTAACAAAAATTAGTCTCTAGGCCTCCCTCCTACTCTTCATCAGAAACAACCACTGTCGTGTCTTTTAGCTCTTTATTTTGGTATTTACTTCTATATCTCTAAATACTATACTGCTATTTGTGTCTCTTGATTAATCAATTTTGGATATTATTTGTTGCATTCCTATTATGATTGAGGAGGATTGTTAGCCCTTTTAAATGTCCTTACCTTCCTCTAAACCCTCAATATGGTTATGTCACAATATTTAGTGTTTTTAACATAGTACCTATCTAAATATCATTCAGTGCTGATCCATGAGGTAATTATAGTTATAATTCATGTCATGTATAACTTTTGATTTTTACTAGAGTTAATAATTGCTTTATTTTAAAATTTGCTTGCCTTAATTTGAATTTCTAAGTCTTTCCACACTTTCTGATTAGGCTATAAAATCCTCTCAAAACAATTTTATACATGGAAAAACTTGTTAAATCCCTTATCAACTTCATTGGTTTTTGCTGAGGCTCTCCTCCTTCTATTTCAATCTAAACTTGTTGCTCCCTAAGGCTGCAGTACAACTATTTTACTAGGACCTCTATTTTCATCATCCTGGAAATTCCCTTTCTCTCTCTTCTGTGCTGGATCCACTATTTCATGAATCTCACGATTCCCATTTTCTTGGTTTACTCTGTCATCCTTGTTCCTAATCCTTTGATGTAACCTATTTTCATTCCTCTCCATTCCCCCAGAAGCTTTTAAGATTTTCTCCTTATTTCTAGTGCTATGACATTTCATGATGGTGTCTGAGTCTTTGACATAATATTATTCTGTACATTTGGTGGGACTTTTCAATCTAGAAGCTCATTCCTCCTGGAAACTTTTCTTCTCTTGTTTATTTGATAATTTCTTCAACAACATTGTCTTTGTTCTCTTTGGAAACACTGTTAGTTAGATATAAGACATCATGGGTTGTTCTTTTAATTGTCTTCTTATTTCTCTTGTATGGTTCATATCTCTCTTTTTAGTTTCCCTTACTAGGAGAGTTCCTCAGCTTTGTGTTCTAACTCTTACTGATTAAAAAAAAAATAACTACCATATTTCTAATTTCCAAGAGTTCATTCTTGCTTGATTATTCTCTTTTAATAGTATCCCGTTTTTGTTTCATCAATATACTATTTTCTCTTATTTCCTGAAGATGCTCATTGTAGTTTCTTTGAAGTTTTCTTCTGCTCTCTATTTTGTCTCTGTTTTTTCCTCAGTTCCTAATTTTTCATGTTTCTTTGTTTTGATCTTTCTATTTCATGTTGGAATCTTTTCTTAGATGTCTGATGATCATGGCTGTCTGTTCATATTTAAGAATGAAGCTCTGAAAGGCAGATTTGAAGGTTTACGTGCATGGTGGGTATGCTGATCGATGGACTTCAGTATAGGGAAATTGGCTAGCCAGATGTTTTGTTGCTTTTGTTTTCGGTTTCTTTGGGTCAATATCTACAAGTCTTGGCTCTTGGGCTAGTTACTTTTCTTCGGAGAAGAGCCCTCCAATCTCCTTCTTGGGAGTTAATAATACTGGCTACCAGTATTCTGAGGGCAATGTTGGGGGAAAGAGACTGGGATTCTCACCATTAAGCATGAAGACTTTAACTCCATCACTGTTTTTTGTACCCCAGCTCATTTCCAACTTCCTTTGTGTCTAGTGTCCCAGCTCTGGAGCTGTTCTGAATCAACTTAACCTGCTTCTTGTTTCCTACAGAGATTTGGCTCTTCTTGGTAGATGTGGGAATGGGAGATGTCTAACATCTCCTTTCACAGAAAATCAAAGAGCTCTTCCTCTTATAGTATTTGTCTTCATCTCATTTCTATAGTACTTGGTGCCTCCAATTACTAAGGCTTTCCAGGATTCTGAGGGGTCAAATCTGCTTGTTGCTTACCAATATTCCCCTCTGCATGTACTTAAGTTTGACTGCCTGCCACTCTGCTAAGTCAGTTACTTCTCCTGTAGCAGCTTTCCATCTTCATATTCTGTGGTTCAGGATTACAGATGTCTCCTAACACCATTAGATATGGAGGTTTTAGTGTTTCTGTTCCTTGTTCTTGTTGTTTGAGAGGAGGAAGAGGGTGAAGAAAAAATTGTAATTTCACTATCTTTAATCAGGAGGTTTATAGAAAGTCATGAAGGAATAAAGAAGTCACAAAAGGGTACATGTAATATTCTTTAACTGGTGAGTTTACCACAGCCCGTTAATTAATTTAGCAAGTATTTATTAAGCTCATAGATGACATGATGGTTACGAGCATGGGCTTTGTAGGCAGACTGCCCCAAGTTTACTTAAGCTCTCTATGTCTTCTTTCCTTATTTTCAAATTGGGAATAGTAACAGTACCTAACTCACAGGGTTGTTGTGAGCATTAAATGAGTTAATACACTAAAGAACTTGCCTGGCACCTAATAAACGTTAGCTATTTATTATTATTGTTGCTGTTATTAAAGTTGTTACTGTCACTATTACTCTGCGTCAGGCACTCTGCAGGGGATATGCTGGAGAACAAAATAGAAACGAGATATTTCCCCCACTGAAGGGAATAGTTTTACCATTACAGGGTGCTAAGGACATTGGGTCTAAAACTGGGACTCTAATATTATAGGTCACAAATTCATGACTGGGGCAGGGGACTTGAACACTACACTTCCAGGATGATGTTGCAAGAGCCCTGGGTTCCTCTTCTGAAATGCAAGCAATAGCAGCTAGTATGCATTCAGTGTTTACTCTGTACCAGGTAGTTTACATAAATGATCCCATTCAATCCTCAGACCAAACCAACAAATTAGGTATTACTATCTACGTTTTATGGATGAGGAAACTAAGGCTCAGGTAACTTGCCTAAAGTCATACAGCTGGCAAGTAGTAGAGCTGGGTTCCTACTCAAGTCTGATACCAGAACCTGATCATTTAACCACACAATAGGTTTGTTGTTGTGTTTTATTGCACTGTGCTAATAATACCTAATGCTAATGTTTTACATAAGCAAAGTAACATTACTAAGTGACTAATACCTTGATTTGAATAGGTTTATTGGATTATTTTACTCTGATGTAGAAGGTAATAGGGCTTTATGAGGACCCATGAAAAGAGAACAAAAAATCAGAATAAAGAGATTTGAGAGGATGGAACACCAGTGACGAACTTCCTAATTTGGTCTCAGAATGATTGGGCAAGGATTATCACTTTGTACCTTTATATTCTGGCACAAAATAGATTTCTGAAAGGAGATTTTGATGCCTGCACCCTTCATTTTCATTGTATTCCCAATGCTTGTTTTCAATGAAATTCTACTGGCTACAGATGCGTATTGCTAGAACACACATTTTGGATATTTTTTCCAAATACGGCCTTATTTATTTATTTATTTATTTTTTTGTCTTTTTCGTGACCAGCACTCAGCACACTGGCCATTCTTATATGGGATCCGAACCCGCGGCCGGGAGCGTTGCTGTGCTCCCAGCGCAGCACTCTACCAAGTGTGCCACGGGCTCGGCAACGGCCTTATTTATTTAAGCAAAGGAAATCCTCTGGATTTCTTAGCCAGCCCTGGGGACCTTACACTTCTTACACTTATTGTTTTCCACTACCTTAAATATAGGTGCCTGGCAGGGAGATGCTAGGCTGAAGGGGATGTGGTTAGGACTGGAGCATTCCGGGATGGGGCTAACCAGACAGGTTGTCAGAAAGGTTGCCTGCAGCTCACAGCGGCTACAATCGTCTCTATACCTCATTCTATACAAAATAAGGGTATTGTGTTCGTGAGCATCACATCAATCAGTTTTGTCTATTATCCACCTCTTGGGTAAGTACTAAGGGGGAGATCATGCATTATTGGAAGTACCACTTTTAATAACAGGAATTCAATTACCCTTTGGTTTCTTGATATCTTCATTTGCCTGACTTTTTCTTCAAAAGTGATGTTCCCATTTTGTTTTTCAAGTGATGGCTTTCCAAGCCAGTTATATTTTTATGTACACTTCTTCTGAGGACAAAATTCTTTTGAAGCCAGTTTTGTGTCTTTTCAAACACGGTAAATCTAAATTGATAATTGTCAACTTAACAACAGCATGAACTATTAAATTTATAGAATCCACATCTCACTTCTCCTGACCCAGACCTTGTTCTTTTGGATAAAAGCTCTACAAAGCTTAGGGTAGAGCTATCTAAGGTCACTGAACAAAAAGCAATGATATGTTTTAATTATCATTCATTTATTCATAATTCATTCATTCATTCAGGTTCAGGTGTATATAACAGGCAAAAACAATAGATTGAGTCATCAGTGATCTCACCATTCTGGGCTGTGGTGATAACAAGGTCATCTGTCTGACAGGAGTCCTGCCAATCCTGTCTTACTTCTTTGGAGCTGTAGTGAGAAGCTAGGACAGAGGGCTGTGGACAATGTCCCTTCTTGCCTTGTGCACCCTCTACCCCTTCTCTTTCTCATTGTTTACAGCAAGTGCAACTAGAGGCCTTTTGTGATTGATGTTAACAGAGTGTATCTTCAACTTATGGAAAGGGGCAGTTCCCATTTCTGAATCGAACATTCTCTGTGTGTGTGTGCATGTGTGTAAAATACATGGTGGAGGCTAGAGAATCCTGAAGAACAGGCTTCAGGTTTCACTCATCTTGGGGAGTTACTGTCAGTCAGCTCTAACAGGAATCAATCTGAGAGCACAAAGAGCAGTATAGCCTGGCCAGCTGAAAACCCAGTGTGATGGGTCAACTCAGAGGTGAGGTTGTTGTTTTTAAGAGTTTCAATCTTCACTTTTGGCTGTAGGTAGATGCAGCTTCTTTCCCAGAAGGCTCTTTGCCTTTAAAACCAGAATACTAGCATCTCTCTGCTTTCAGGGGCTTGCTTCCCTGTGGCTTTTTATTTAATTTGTTTTACCAGTATTGATTTTATATTCCACCTTCCATCCTTCACTTATCATCATAACCTACCAAAGCCCCCAAAAGAGTAAGGCTTCTGCAGAAATCCTAAAAACAATCAAATGGAACATCTGAGAATGTCAGCAAGGGAAGTTAGTGAAAATCTCTCAAGGGACTTCAGTGTGTGCGAAGCAACTAGGTGTGGATGCCTTGGTGGCAGCACATGTCATCCATTCATGATCTATTTCTATAGAGTGCATGTTGAGGCAGAGTGGTGAAGGGGGTTCATTGGAATAAAACTCAGGAGACTGAGGTGTTGATTTCTGCTCTGCTAGTAGTTAGCTCTGTTTTCTGGGGCAAGGTTTTTGGATGAACAACTGGAGGAATGAAGTAACTATTAACAAAAATGGGTAAGACTTATTGCAGATAGAGCAGGAGGATTTAGGGTGAAGATCAGAATTTAAATCTTAGGTATATTGAAATTTAACATCCAAGCAGAAATATGAAAGTAGGCAGTTGAATATATGAGTCTGGGATTTAGAAGAGAGGTCTGAGTTGGAAGTATAAATGTATAAATCTGAGAGTTATGGCATAGATATGGTATTTAAAGCCATGAGACCAAAAGAGATCACCAAGGGAGTGAGTGTCGCTAGAGAAGAGAACCAAGGACTGAGCATTCCAATATTATGAGGCCAGGGAGATGAAGAACACTTAGGCCAAACAAAAATGTCTGTGAACTAAATTTGGTCTCTGGAATAAACCAAGAATTAGGAATTTTTGCAAGAGTTTAGAACCAAAAGGGACGACAGGAAACATTAACTCCAATCAAGAACACTAAACTAAGAAACAGGAGACCTAGATTCTAGTCCTGATTTTATGCTCAGGTGAGTGAACTTGAAAGGATCACTTAACCTCTCTGGGTCTCCCTTTTCTACTTATAGAGTAAGATAGCTAGACCAGGTAACTTCTAGGGTTTAGCCATTCATGATTCTGTGTTGCTTTGCCTCCCATGGATTTGTCACCCCTCTTCCACTGGAGCCACAAAGGATTACTTGAATCTCATCTCTTCTGAGCAGTGAGAAGCCCTGAAGGGGTTAATCTTCCAGAACCCTCAAGAGAGAGGCATTCCTTCTTTTTGGGAAATTAACCACAAACTGGGTTTCTCGCCCCACATTTATTCTCCAGACCAGGAACTTACAGGAAAAGAACATAGGTGGGGTTTTTGCTAAGTATAGTTTAACAAGTTTAACAATAGAGGCTGGTAACATCAGTAAAACAAGCAAAGTGACATTCCATAATGCAATTTGCAAGAGGTTAAGTCGATCCACCAATAAAAGCTTGATCTTAGCAAACATTCTCTTTCCCTACACAGCTTTCCCAGCATTTTTACATATCAATCAAGTAACTTGTCTGTCCTTGAGTCAGCAACCTTGCTGTGTTACAATTCTTTATCTTACAACAGAGACTAGCCTGGGTAAAGTTTTCTGTCTTTTGCAAGGTTAACATTTCTCTATGTAATTTCAAAAGGTTAGGCTAAGCCTGAAACTACAAGAAACTAGGCCCTGTGAAATATATTTGCTTTACAGTATACTCCACATCTGTATCCTTATGTTACAGAGGAAGAAACCGAAGCCCAGGGAGAGGTGATAAGTGACTTGCCCAAACATCCTGGCATTAGGAACAGACCACAGGCCAGCATGTCATCTTCTATACTGTTGGTTTTAAACCAACAGTATGCATATTAGAATCCCTGAGGAGCTTTTAATAATACCAATTACAGGGTCCCAAACTTAAAGCGTTTCATTTTGTTGGCCTGGATTGAGTTGGGCATTGGTATATTTGACACTCCTCAGGTAATTCTAACGTGCAGCCAGGATTGAAACCCCCCTGTTCTACATTAACAAGGCATGGCACTGTCTTGCTAGCTGCTACACCTCTCTGCACCTTGTATATCCAACACAAAAAAACGATTCACTCAATTTTAAACCCCTTCTTTTCAGATGAAGGTTGTCACAGGAGGCTTGCTTTCTAGATCTTGTGAAACCAAAGTAGCAAGTATTAGCTTTCCCCAAAACTCAGTAAAATGGCATGACCATAGCTTTCTTGAACTCCATCCTAGAAATGAAATGTTATGGAAAACCATGAAACCATGGCTGGATGTGTGTGTTGGAGGAGAATGCAGAGAGGGGAGGGATCATTCCTTCTTCCTCTCTACCTTTCTGGATAAAAAGATACAACATTTGTCCCCCAAATAAACTTACAAGGTTAATAAGCAGTGAGTCAGGCATGGTATACAAATATTGTTGTTTTTACTATATTTATCTAGCAGGCGTACTCATGCTGTCCACCGTAGTAGCCTCACCATTTTGCAGTGGCTTCTCACCAAAACTTTGCAACTTTGTACACCAATAGGATATAGGGTTTCCTGATCAAAACCCACATTCTCTACAGCATTTGGCTCTGTATAGATGGGTGTGCATTTGTCAGTGTGTATGTTAAGTGCATGTGTGTGTGTGGGTATGTATTTAAAACTGGATTCTAGTGTTCAGTTTCTCTAGAGAGCATGTGTTTAGGAAGACAGCCATTTTGTACTAAGACAGGACACAGATATGGACTGTAGACACACATTATTTAGTCTTTCCACACACAGTTACCACTCTAGTAGTGCCAGCAAAATGACTTTTATCATGCATAGTGCACCAGTAATTAACCTGGTAAATTTCCTTTGAACTCCCCTGTCTATTTCATACTTGTTTTTTTTTAGTGCCCTTTGTAAGTCTAAATCACTTTTTTAGTTTAGGTGCATAAAAATATATTGTGTATGACTTGGGTTGATCATGAAGTTATCATATATGATATATTTAAAGATGTGAAGGCCTGGGGGGAAAAAACAGAAAAATTCAAGGGAGAAACCAAGCAAGTCCTCAGAAACAACTTTTTTTCCCTCTGGGTCTTCATAGCTCTACTCCACTTAGATGTGCAGCCCATAATAATGAACACAGGCTGGGAATATACTTTGAGATCGCTGTAGGGCAACTAGGGCCCAAGATAATTGTAATTTTTAAAAATAGGTTTCACCGTTGTTTGGAACCATCTACAATTCAATTTACTTTATCGCACAAGCCATGAATAATGCTGTGACAGAAAATGGACGGGCTAGTGCTGCCAGCCTGGTTCAGCATTCCAGAAACATGCAGTTCTATGGATTCAACCAGTTGATAAGGACAGATTCAAATGGAAATGGAATTTCAGAATACGTAATCCTGGACACCAACTGGAAAGAATGGGAACTCCATAGCACCTACACTGTGGACATGGAAACGGAGATGCTACGTTTCAGAGGGACCCCTATTCACTTCCCTGGTGGCAGGCCCCCTAGAGCAGATGCAAAATGCTGGTTTGCAGAAGGGAAGATCTGCCAAGGAGGTAAGAAATTAAAAAACACTGGTAGTCAATTTGGCTCAGCTTGGGTTATAAGGGAACAAGAAGGCATATTTTAATACTGAAACATTCACAAAATCAATCATTTGCATTCAGGTGACATAAACTTTTTGGTGCTATATCTAGTTAATTTAAAATAATAAGAACAATGAGAGGTACTTTGCAGCCTTGAATATTCATCCACAGTTTAAAAGCCTCCCTACCACTCATTTTTAAAAGGAGGATCCCGTCTTTCCCAAAGAGGTTACTCTGAAAGAGGAAGGCATCAGCGAAGGCTAATGTCCTTGTTCTTTTGTAGGCTATGACCTGCGATTATTTACCCTGCCAGAAAGATCACCAGTCCATCCCTTGATGTATTCAAATCCTGCCAGTCAGGTCCCACCACAGAAATACTACAGCTACACCTTCTCCTCTCTGAATTCCCATCAAACTAAAAGTCTGTACCTCACAGTTTAGCACAGAATTGCTTTTCAATTGTTTCATGTGTATTGATTGTGCCCCCCCCTCCAAATATAGTGCTCTTTGAGGGCATGGACCATAGCTAATAATTTGTATCTGCCCCCCCACCCCGCGCCAACTGCCCTACACAGCAGACATCCAGTAAATACTTGCAGTTTGATTGACTGGTGGAACTCCTCTAGCTTGTGGAAGAGGAGAAACTTCAAGTCTCTGAGAGACGGAGGATAAGTGTGGAAAAACCCATAATATTCTTATGCAAGTGTACACCACACCCTTCCAAAACCAAATGCATCTATTTGAAATGGGCTTTGATTTCTATTTTGTTTTAGCATGACATACCCAACTACCTCTTTAGTCACATCATCATATATTTCCCTTTGAAATCTCAGTAATCTATTTGAATTTTTAGATTTTACGAAGGCCGATTTACATTCTGATGAAAACACTAATTATCAAAACCAGACTCACTCTTACCCTTGAAGGAAAAGTACTATGTTTTCCATCTATAACCTGTAAATTCTGTGGGCTTGGGTGAATTAAATAAGTATTTTATTTTATGTAGGCAACATAATACTTACCCTTCACAGGTGAGACAACATATTTATTCTCAAGAACTCTATTGCTGTCCATTTTAAATGAAGCTACTCAAAGTTTTCCATCTGTGGACTTTTCCCTCCAAAGAAGTATGCTGGTCAGCCTTAATTCATGTGATTTGTTATTGTCAGAGTGGTGACTGGTTTTGCTTCAGAACACTGAAATTGCTTTCTGTGTCCATAAAGTCAACAAGACAGACTGTGCTGCAGAAAAATGGAATTAGGTTAGGTAGATGTGGCTTGATTTTAGACTCAACAGAAAGCATGGGGAGTCACTCTGTGGTGCCTTTTATTTACTGCCTCTCTCTTATAATGCCATTCTTCCTCTTCCTCTTGCTCTCTGTAGGCATCGACCCTGCCTTTGCCATGATGGTCTGTCTTGCTTTGCTTATAACCCTGCTGTCTATTAATGGATTTGCTTACTTTATAAGGTACATTTTTTGTTGTTTTTGTGTATAAAAATATAAGCCCATAATAGCCTTGTTAATATTGATTTCCAGGAAGTCATGTTTCAGTATGATTGCCTCATTACGTGATCCACCGATTTTCTTTTTTCCATGGTGATGTACCATACTTACCAGCCCCATTTAGAGTCAAGTGTTTTCATGGTGCCAAGAATAACTTTCTCTCAGCTGTGTTGTCAATGTTGTTGCCTGTGAGTGGATCTGGCTCTCAGCACAGTGGTGAAATTAGAAACTAGTACTTTAGAGCCCAGCTACTTTCTTTTCCCTGACAGACTCCCCTATAACCATCTCCCTCCCCAAATGGTATTGACTGTAAGGAATGGAGTTAGGATATTTTAACGAGTTCCAAGAATTTGGCAGACTTTGGCTAGAATCCAAGCTCTAGGGATAATGGTACTAACTCCCAGGATTGCAGTGGGGATTAAATAAAGTGAAGTAGGTAAAGCATCTAGAAAAGTACCTGACTCACAGTAGGTGCTCAAAAAATTGTAAATCTGAACTGCTTCCCAGGTACACGGGAGTCTCCCGCCAATTGTTGGGAGCCCAGGATTCTCACTTTGACATTCATGCCTTTTGCCCAGTGTATCACATTCCAGATTTCTACCGTTCTTCCTTGGACAAAAATTATCCTATCTAATCATCAACATTATCATCCTTATCATAGTATTTGTGTTCCTCCCTCAAATCCCAATTGGTGGCCAACTAATCTGATGGGCTACTTCAGGATCAGAGATAAGTGGCTGAAGATGGCTTAACATGACATCCCTTTCTTATGATCTTTGCACTTTTAACAGCTAAGACAATTTGGGGAAAATGAAAAATAAAATCAATCACAACCGTCCCATTTTACACCTTCCACCCTGCAAATCACATCTTTGTCAGGGTGGTCCTGATGGCAATATGGCATGGACTGGTAGGGAATGGAGTGGGGCTATTTTGACAAGTGTCAAGAAAAAAATGTCTAGAGCATATTAAATAGCTGTGTGACCTTAGACAAACCACTTAACCTCTCTTAACCAGAATTTTCTCATTTGTACAATGAAGGAATTGGATTAAGTGATGTTTAAAAACCCTTCCAGCTCTGATATTTTAATGAGTGTGTGAAATCCTGGGTTGAAACCATAACAGGTGTTACTCTTAGTGTTTAATATGTTGGCATCGCTGTGAAAAACTTCTAATAGGCAATCTCCCCAGTATTCAAAACTCAATAAAGCCACACAGAATAGTAAGTAGTTTATGAATTGTTAAAACACACTTGATAAAGACATTAGTTCAAAGGAAGTTTTTCTTTTAATTTATGTGACTGTGACATATCCCTGCTTCTTTAAGAACAGAAATTTAATATCTTTAGGTTAGCTGCTACCAAAGAATAAAGTATTTAATTAACATCATTTGATACTTAGCAAAGATAAATGTCATCCAATCAAAAAGCTTTCCCTTGTAGAGAGATTTAAGGAGTAATAGACTCTGTCTACCCAGTGCCAAAACATCTCATGGCAAGGTGGAAAATGGAGTCATTCAGATGGTTATGTTACTTAACGCCGCAAATGACAGTTCTTGTTGGTCTTTCCCACTGAATAGACTGGTTCTTTGGGCTTCAAGTGAGCCCAGTCTCCAATTTTTGGAAAGGGAAGAAAAAAAAAAAGAAAAAAAACAACCATGGTGGGGGGTTGTTTGGAGCTTGTGGGCTGAAGGGCAAAGACTGGAGAGGAAAATGATTGGAGAGGGACATGATTAGAGAGGAAAATGATTGGAGAGGAAAATGAGTTTGAGACAATTGGTACTTCAAGTGGTCACAGAAAACTCAGAGATGAGAGAGTGGCACATCATTTCCCAGAGTCACTTGGTCCTTGGTTCTACAGCTAACAAAGCACAAAAGATGCCCCCTTCTTGCTGCCTTCCTTCCTGTCTCTGCCCACCATGGCTGCAATCAGAAGAGCTGTGTGTCTGATGAGTTTTGTAATAGATGGTGATTACTTGCAGGAGAGTGACTCTCTGTTCCTTCTTTTTCCGTGTGTTTTGATAGTTTTTTCAGAAAGAAAGACGTGCAAAGACCCAACCACGCCAAAACAAAGGATCCTTTGAACTCCTTCTTTGTCCCTACTCCTCTGAACTAGATTGCGTCGCCTTTCTATAAAGCTCTCCAGTGCTTTGTTATACTAATGATGATAATGATAATAATGGGCCCTTATACTTTCATAGTGCTTCATGCTTTTCAGAGCACTTTCACATTACATTATCTCATTTGATTTTCAAAACAACTCTATAAAGCAGGTAATGCAAGGACTATTATCTTGCTAGATAGATGAGGACACTATGGCATGAAGAGGTAAATTATTTATCCAAGGTCACCTGCACCTGGCTAATTAATAACAGAATCTGCACTGCACCCCAGGTCTCTGGATTGGAAGTCCAGTTTACTTTCTACTAGAGCATATTCTGTAGCATGATTATTTTTACAGGTGTGCCTGCTTTAAGACAATTCACTACACATATGAAATAGATAAGTTAGGGAGTGATACTTTACTTTGCCAAAAGATTCATGTGTTCTACCCAAGAATTCACTACAGGGCTCTTTTAATTTTCTCTGCAGGGCAGCGACTCCTGCAGTGGTAAGGGACATATTTGTTGGCAGACAATTAGAAACACATTAATTGTTTGTTTACATACCAGTAGAAGAACTGAGAAAAAATGACTGTGTTGCTGGTATTAAAGCTACAGTGACATTGTAGACTTCTCCTTAGAGAGCAACTTGACAAAGCATTTTGATTCAGTGCTTGTTTTCCCTACTCTGGCTCTTGGCTTGAATACATTCCAGAGTGACCATTATGGGGTCATGGAAAAAGCACAGCCAAACTGTAGCTGTCAGAGCCTTCAAGACAAAACAGAACAAAACAACCATACCGACTAATCCAAGGTTCCCTCCAGGTCCTCAAGTTGCCCGGTCAGACCTACCTGATTGTGGTTAGACATCATAAACTCCTATGTGTCTAGTAATTGATTTGTAGAAAATAATTACAGTCACTACAAATTAATGGGCATGTTTGGAGAGAAGCAGGTTTAAACTGTGTCTATGTAATGCTCAGACAAGAGACCAATTCAGTAAAAGGAGGGAAAAAAAAACCAGTCAGCCCACTTGTTTGGAATCATGAAGACAAAGCAACCGACTGATTGAATTTTTCTACTTTTTAACCTGTTGCTTGGGCAACGCATAGATGCAACTTTGCAAGACAAGTGTTTTTATGGGCAGAAATCTGGGCCCACATCCAGGGACCAAAGGATTCAAGTTCCAGCTCTGCCTCAGGCTAGGGGATCTCAAACAATTTGCTTAATTTTGTTTTGTTTCATTAATGTGTTTTTGTCTGTAAAATGGAGATTAATGATTCTTGGCTCTGATATTATTAGAATAAATACCATAGAATATGAGAAAGGGTATTGAGTTACTTAAAAGTGTTCAGAGGTGTTGTTTTGAATGTGGTCTTGATGCAGGATCACCATTTTATTAGTTTGAGATACCATCTCCACGCAGCGCCCTCGCCCCTCTCCTTTGATGCCTCTTCGAGAGTTATTTTCATTTTGCTCTTTTGATCTTTGTAACTTTCCAAGTTGTGAGGGCCAGGATCACTGCCTCCTTTTGCTGTGGGTACTATGGTAAAGATCCATGTGGGGTTATCCTCCCAATTATCTCGTATAATCTTTTAGTACTATCTTAGGACAAATTAACCCTGGCTTTGCAAAAAAATTCAGTCTCCCATGACCCTCTGATTTCATGTTTATTTCAGGCGTCGTATAAATAAAATACAGTTGATTAAAGGACCCAACAGAATTCTACTGACTTTGGAGGATGTAACATTTATCAATCCCCACTTTGGCAGTAAGGTAAGGAACAACCCCTTCTCTTGCTGCACTGTCCGATATGGTAGCCACAAGCCACAAGTGACTACTGAGCACTTCACATGTGGCTAGTGTGATGTACTGTGAGAGTAAAATACACATTGGGCTTAGAAGATTTACTATAAAAACATGTAAAATATCTCGTTAAATTTTTAAAAATATGAATTACATGTTAAAATGTTATTTTACAGATTTTGGGTTAAATAAAGTATATTGTTAAAATTGATTTCACTTGTTTCTTTTCATGTTTTTTAATGTGACTACTGGAAAACTTAAAATCACATATGTGACCCACGTTACATTTCTATTAGATGGTGCTGCCTTAGAACAGAGTTGTGGAAATGAATACAGTGCACTTTGGACAAACTTAGCTTTGACTTCATATATCCCTTCTTTGTATATTTGAATTCAACATTTGATTGTTAGTTCAAGGGCAGAGGTACATTATTTTTAATGTTAGTCCATAGAACCTGATATCGTGCTTATAGTAGAGTTGGTACTTGTAAAAGTTTGGTGGATGACTCAACTAGTAAAAGAGAGTTGAGTTTCACCAGGAGTTCTGTTCTGGTTGTAATTGGAGATCTTCATTAAGGGCCTACTATTATGTCCTAGCTCTGGGATAGGCTTTGTGAGAGGTGACATGTAGTCCCTACCTTCAGGGGAATTACAGTCAAGTTAGAGAAAAATCATACCACACAAGAGTTGATAGTGCCATATTGCACAAAAGAAACTAGAAATATGGTAGGACTTCAGAGGAGGCAGATCAGTGGAGGAAGGCTTTTCAGAGACCTAGCACTAAAGCTGGGTCTTAAAGAAGGAAAGAAAGGATTTGTCTAGGTCACAGGTTGCAAATTAGTAACCACTTTGTTTGACCCTTACAGTTATGAAAGGCAGTAGCCAAGATTTTGAAATCGTGGAATTACACATCAAAATCTGGACTTTCAGGTTTTCTTTAAAAGTTGGCAGATCTGTCAACTTTGGCTCTTATCCTGGTGATTGGCTATAACTCAGTAGTAGTTGCCCTTTTTGGATGCTTTTTGCAGTTGATACAGTTCCCATCGCTCTATGTTATCTCATATTCAGCCTATTTCACCTATTTATATTATCTGCCTGGCCCCTATAGGCATCCTAGGTAGAGAAAACAGCATAAATAGAAGCTTGGAGTAGAGAATATGTGGAGAAGAGTTTTGTCAGAGGTAGTTAGTGCTCCTTGTGCCAGACTATGTTGCCACAATAAAGACACTAATCTTTGCCGATTCTAGTGTGCTGGTGGCAAGATGTGGGAAGAGGATGCAAACACATCATTTTGTCCCCATGTACCATTTAGTCTTGCTGTGCCACTGTATCAGATTTGAGAATTAATTGTTATCTTGTTGACAAAACTGGTCATTTGCATAAATGTGACACTGAAAGGTATTTTTAATAAGTTGGCTGGGTAAGAATGGATTTACATGGTAATACCCTGTGAAGTTGGAGTCAAATAAATTATTCAGCTATTTGATTTAATGCTCAATTACAACCCTAATTGTTACTTGTTTAAATCATCATATCCTTTTGTAAGGTTGTTATCATGTTCCTGGAAATGTATTTCTGAAAACCAAAACTATCACTGTGGCTGAAAGCTACACCCTACCTTCATGCCATAAAAACTTATTCATATTATTGATATCTTATTGACTTATGATATCTCCATTTTTGAAGCTACCAGAGGGCTCTAGGACTCATGTTGGTGGAATTTGTCTGAACTTGCTGTACTCAATATGCCTTCTATGCAATTTCCTACCTCAGGTAGAATGCATAGATGCTGAAGTATAAGTTCTGAAGAAATCTTAATATATAACTCAATACTAAGAAAAAAGTATTCTGTTCTGTGACAAGAGATTTTATCCAGAAGTGGATGATCAATAGTAAAAGCAGATGACTAGAAGTCATTCTTAAATATAGCAAAATATAGTAAAGTTTTGGTGAAAAGCAATAAACCTATTTTAAAAATTCTTACTTCTTTGGTAGTATCCATGTCAAAATGAGAGTTCATGTCAATTGCCTAGATATTTTGGCTCTAAGGTATTAAAACAATACATGTAGCTCAGTTTTGGACTGAATTAGCCTTTTCTTTGTATCGGCCAGTGAATTCTATAAAACCTTCACCTATGACTCCTCTCTTTTGTACTGAGACATAAACTGTATTTGGGTGACTAAAGCATAAGAGTTCTCACAAAATCACCATAAATAGCAGAGTAGTGCTACCTTCAGATGAACGAAGTGCCTAGGATTTTATTTTGTTTTATTTTATTTATTTATTTATTTATTTATTTTTTAGTTTTTATTTTGTCGATATACATTGTGGCTGATTATTGCTCCCCATCACCAAAACCTCCCTCCCTTCTCCCTCCCCCCCTCCCCCCCAACAATGTCCTTTCTGTTTGCTTGTTGTATCAACTTCAAGTAATTGTGGTTGTTATATCTTCTCCCCCCCCCGGTTTTTTTTTTTTTTTTTGTGTGTGTGTGTGTGTGTGAATTTATATATTAATTTTTAGCTCCCACCAATCAGTGAGAACATGTGGTATTTCTCTTTCTGTGCCTGACTTGTTTCACTTAATATAATTCTCTCGAGGTCCATCCATGTTGTTGCAAATGGCAGTATTTCATTCGTTTTTATAGCTGAGTAGTATTCCATTGTGTAGATGTACCACATTTTCCATATCCACTCATCCGATGATGGACATTTGGGCTGGTTCCAACTCTTGGCTATTGTAAAGAGTGCTGCGATGAACACTGGGGAACAGGTATACCTTCGACTTGATGATTTCCATTCCTCTGGGTATATTCCCAGCAGTGGGATAGCTGGGTCGTATGGTAGATCTATCTGCAATTGTTTGAGGAACCTCCATACCATTTTCCATAGAGGCTGCACCATTTTGCAGTCCCACCAACAATGTATGAGAGTTCCTTTTTCTCCGCAACCTCGCCAGCATTTATCGTTCAGGGTCTTTTGGATTTTAGCCATCCTAACTGGGGTTAGATGGTATCTCAGTGTGCCTAGGATTTTAAAATTTGTTCATGATGATAGATCTTTTCTTTTTCACTTGTGCATGCATTTTAACATAATAAGAGTGAAAAAACCATCAGTACTACTCTTTCTGGTATGAGTGAGAAAAATGAATAGCAATAGAAATTGATAGCCTTATAGGGAATGTTCCTTTTTAAATTTTTTTTTATATTGTTTTTGCCTGGGTGGAAAAGGGTGGCATTACCTTAGAAACATAGATATTGGTCTCCAGATCCTTTTGGCATTTGGCTTGAATCAGGGATTCTGATGGGAAAAGATAGGGAAAGCATAAATTTTCCTTAATTGCTGTGTAGTCACAAACTTGCAGCTGGCTGTGTCTAATCAGTCAAGAAGCCAAGCCAAGAATTCCATCCAAATGGAATGTCTGAAAGTGTAAACTCTCAGTGAATATGAAATTAATTCAGTCTAGAAGAATTGGCAGGTCAAGAGAAGTCAGGTTAGGAAAGGAAGTTTTTAGAAGAAAGTGAAGCTGAAGTCCAAATGTATGTGGATTTTGGCAGACTCTCTCACTTTCCCCTTTGCCCTTCTTGGAGAAGTATATATCTCAATATACAGATCTAGGTGCTCCTGCTGAGATATGAAAATAAAGAATGAAAGGGAAGTAGATTCCTCCCTGGCCTTGCTCTGTTGGGGGGAGTTCAGGTTGATGCAAAGGTTATGTGAAGAGTCAAGTTTTACATCTTGTCTGAATTTCGAGCTGTTGGAATTTCAGCACATTGGGGGCTGGGTATAGTTTACCATTGTCTTGGAACTTTGACTGTGATAATCTTGGTAGAAGAAAATTAACCCAAGGCTAAGTCAACTGTGATCTTCAATTGATCAAAGACCATTAAGGGCAGAGTGTTGGAAAGTACTTAAGATTAATTTTTTATTGGCAAACAAGAGTGAAATAAAACATAATGTGGTAGAAGGAGCACAGGACCAGAAAATATAACACCAAGATTCTTGTTCCAGCTCCTGTATCCCTCTCTAGGTCTCTGTTTTCTTATTATAAAATGAGAGTGTTGGAGTTGAGGGTGGGGGCTGGCTTAGACAATACTAAATATAATGCCAGATCTGAATTGCTATAATTCTAAGAAAGGCATGTTTGGATATATGGAGAAGAGTTTGAGGAACTTGTTGATTTTATTATATCTTCATGTGAAATAAGTCTACTGGATCAGTTGAAGATACAGAAATTCAATTTTAAAGGTTAATGCAGATTACAGATAACTCTTCCTCTTGTCATTCAACTGTGTGGCTCCCAGCCCTCTCTTACCAAACCTATGTGTACAAGTTAACAGATCAAGGAATTGAGAATTTTGCCTACTTAAGTATCAGGCTCATAAATTATGGGCAGATGATTTGCTCACTTACTACCAGCTTATTGCTTTCTGGGATACCTTCTGACATTAATTTTATCTGCACAAAGAAGGATGCCTTAGGATGTTAAAACGAAAAGAGCCAGTCCTAAGAGTAAGGAGGGTGGGATTCTGTGCCATTTCTACTACTAATTTTTTCACAATGTTAGATTTTTAACAACACTTCTTATAATTAATCATTGACTAGCTGTATGATATTGGGAAACTCATTTCACCTTTTTTTGGTCTCAGTTTCTTGTCTATAAAAAGAGGGTCTCAGATTAAATTGTGACTAATATTCTTTTTCACCCCCACCCCTACCCCATGTCTATGATTCTAATCTTCTCTAGGAGATAGAAGCACTGCAAACCTCTACCTGCTTTTGGTTGTATATGGAGGTTAAGCAAAGTATCAACCCTGAACTAAAAAAAAAAAAAAAGAGTTCTGAGGGATAGGGAAAATTAATCAATTTCATGTTGACAAAGTTCAGCTCGTATAATTACATTTTAAAATTTAATCATACATGTTTATAAGGTACAGTGTATTGTTTCAATACTTGCCTATATTGTATAATGATCTAATCAAGGTAGTTAGCATACCGATCACCTAAACATTTATTTTTTCTTTGTGGTGATAACATTCAAGATCCTTTTTTCTAGACATCTTGAAATATTATCTGTAGTAACCCTAGAACACCAGAACTATTCTTTCTACCTACCTGTAACTTTGTACCTGTTGACCAACCTCTCTCCCCTCCAACTCTCTATCCTCCCCAGCTTCTGGTTACCACTATTGTACTCTCTGCCTCTTTGAGAACAACTTTTTTAGATTCCACATATGAGTGAGATCATGTGGTATTTGTCTTCCTGTGCCTGGTTTACTTCACTTAACACAATGGCCTCCAGGTTCAGCCATGTTGCCACTAATAGCAGTATTTCATTTTTTCTTATAGCTGAATAGTATTCCAATGTCTATATATACCACATTTTCTTTATCCATTCATCTCTTGATGGACTAAATAGTTACTTTCTTACAAATAAAAAAGAAAAACAAACATAAGCTCAATATCTATACCATAGTGCGGTGTTTTACCCTAAATCATGAAAATTTTGCTCATAAGCTTTCTTTCCTAATCCTTTCACAGAGAGGAAGTCGTGCCAGTGTAAGCTTCCAGATCACCTCGGATGTCCAAAGTGGGAGGTCTCCAAGGCTCTCCTTTTCTTCAGGGAGTCTAACTCCAGCTACCTTTGAAAACTCCAATGTAGCGATTTATGAGGTAAGACATTCAACAGCTATCCAACCTGCTGCCTCCTTGGGTTTTAAAATGAGGCAGTGATTTAGGAATCAGTCTTTAAGCAAAGATATTGAGGCTTTTAGCAAGTCTTTCCAGTTTTTTTGTTTGTGTCCACTTATGGACTTGTTTGATTGACATTTTTGACAATGATTTTCTTCAGTAACTAATCTACTTACATAATAAGTTCATTGATCTTTCAACTCCATGTATTTACTATGCATGTGGAAAAAAAGTCCTTGAGACCCAAACATTTAAACATGTCACCCATTCCAAAAGATATACACACAGACAAACACACATATATATACACACATGTATATACACTAGAAAAAATAACTTCCTGAGTCAACTGTTTGTGATGAGATGTTTAGAAACATGCTTGTGAGGAGAGGTTTGGGGCACCCCTTCTCCTCAAATTCTACTTTTTCTTCCTATACCTGTTATCCTCTGATATTATTGAAACTTCAAAAATATATTTATTATTTTTTATTTTTCTTTGCCTATACAGCAACAGGTTACTTTCTGCTGTGCAAAATAAAAAAAAAAATTAATTTCATTGAATTTTCTGTTTTTCAAGCTTTAATAGGCCACCCTCTACCTCTTGTTCTAAGAGACTGGAATTTGGCAACCAGGACAAATCTCACGTCAGTTGGAGAGATGACCTGTTTCTTCTCAGCAGGAAAGAGTTAAGCAGGGGTCCAAAGGGAAACTAGACTGCCTTTCTGTTCCTCCTAAGTTAGAACTTCGCACTGTGGTTTCCTTATTTTGTTTGAAGATACTCCCAAGAGGAGAAAACACTTTCAACTTTAACAGTAACTAAGTAAAAATCCAAAGCAGAGCAGAATAATTTTTTAGATGGTCAACCACAGTGGATTTGCCAAGTGAATACTCTCCTCCACTGGATAAATAATTGACAGGAGTCTTCTTGTGGTTTGAATGTGTCCCCTCCAAAATCCAGATGTGAAAACTTAACGGCCAATGGTATTAAGAGGTGAGGCCTTTAAGAAGTGATTAGTCCATGAGGGCTCCTCTCTCATGAATGAGATTAAGGCCCTTATAAAAGTGGCTTCTTGCAGCATTTGTCTAGCTTGCCCTTCCATCTTCTAACATGTGAGGACACACCATTCCTTCCCTCTGGAGGATGTTGCAACAAGGTACTATCTTGAAAGCAGAGACAGACAACTGAACCTGTGAGCACTTTGATCTTGGAATTCCTAGCCTCTAGAACTGTGAGAAAATTAATTTCTGTTCATTATAAATTACCAAGTCTCAGGTATTTTGTTACAGCAGCACAAATGGACTAAGACAGAAGCTGGTTCCAGAGAAGTGGGGTATTGCTATAACTAATACCTAAAAAGGTGGATGCAGCTTTGGAACTGGGTAATGGGTAGAGGTTGGAACAGTTTTGAAGTGAATGCTGGAAAAAGCCTAGATTGCCATTATTGGAGTATTAAGGGCAATACTGATGAGGACTCAGAAGAAGGGGAGAGCCGTAGGGAAAGTCTGATTCTTCTTGGATATTACTTAAGAGGTTAGGAACAGAATGTTGGTAGAAATATTGAGGCCATTCTAATGAGGCCTTAGATGGAAATTCAAAATGCGGTATTGAAAACTGGAGAGGAAGGACGGCCCCGTGGCTCACTTGGGAGAGTGCGGCGCTGGGAAAACTGGAGAGGCGGCCATTCTTGTTATAAATTGGCAAATAACTTGGCTGAATTATGTCCATGTCCCAGGACTTGTAGAAGGTATAATTTGCAAGCAATGAACTAGGATATTTGGCAGAGACATCTTTAAGCAGCAAGGCATTCAGGGTGCTGCATAGCTTCTTTTAACTGCTTATGGTAAAATGCAAGAAGAGAGAAATGATTTGAAGATGACATTTTTTTAACCAAAAGATAAGTAAAACATAAAGATTTGAAAAATTCTTAGCCTAGCCATGTAAAGAATAAAAAAGCATGTTTAGGAGAGAAAACCAAAGGTTTGGCCAAGCTACTGTTTAATAAGGAGATTAGTATGGGCAGGCAGAAGCCAGGTTCTTTTCATCAAGATGATGGGAGAATGACCTCAAAGGCATTTTGGAGATTTTTGAGGCTACCATTCCCATCATAGGCCCAGAGTACCAAGGCCTTGAGGGTGGAACAGTTTCAAAGGAGGGGTCCATGGGGCTGACTCAAATCTCTACTTCCCACATTCTGGCACAGAGCTCCTTGGCCACCCGACCTGTGGTTTCAGTCACCTCTCCATAAGGTGCAAGCCATAAACCTTGACAATGTCCACATTGTGCTAACATTGCAGGCTTATAGAGTGTAGGAGCTGGGGTATTGCTATAACTAATATCCCAGTATGGGAGGCATGGCTACCTCCACCTAGATTTTAAAGGATATGTCAGACAGCCTTGGGGCATATACTTGCCACAGGGCTGACAGGGCTGCTGTAGAGAGTTCCCACTAGAGCAATGCCCACTGTGAGGTTGGAGCCACTGCAAAGAGTCCTTCCTAGGACAATGCTTAGTGGAGCCATGGGGGTAGGGCTGCCCCCAAGTTCCCAGACTTGTACAGCTACCAAGTGCAATGCCAGCCTGGGAGAGCTGCAGGCACCTGACTCCAACCTGTGAGAGCTGTGGTGTGGGTTTATGCCCAACAAAGCCATCAGGGCAGGGTCCTCTGGAGCCTTTAGGGGGTCCAACTCCTACCCCAGTGTGTCCAGGAGGTGGAAGAAGATTGGAATCAAAGATTATTCTCAAACCTCAAGATTTAAGGTTGTCTGCTTTGTTGGATTTTGGACTTACCTAGTACCTGTTACCCCTTATTTCTTGCCTATTTCTTTCTTTTGGAATAGAAATGTGTGTTTTGTTCCTGTCCCACCATTGTATTTTGTAAGCACATAACTTGTTAGTTTTCACAAGTTCACAGCTGGAGACAATTTGCCTCAGGATGAATTATACCTTGAATCTCAACCATATCTGACTTAGATGAGACTCTGGACTTTAGATTTTTGGGTTGACACTGGAATGAGTTAAGACTTTTGGGACTATTAGGACGTAATGAATGTATTTTGAAAGTGAGAAGAACATGAATTTTGGGGATCCAGGGGTGGAATGCTATGGTTTGAATATGTCCCTTCCAAAATTCAAGTGTTGAAATTTAATGGCCAATGTGATGGTGTTAAGTGGTGGGTCCTTTAAGAAGTGATTAGTCCTTGAGGCCTGTTCCCTCATAAATGGATTAGGGCTCTTACAAAAGAGGTTTCATACAGTAATCAGTTAGCTTGCCCTTCTGACTTCTGCCATGTGAGGATACAGCATTCCTCCTCTCCAGAGGATGCAGCATCAAGATGTCTCTTGGAAGCAGAGCAGCCCTCACCAGACAACCGAACCTGCTGGTGCCTTGCTCTTGGACTTCTCAGCATCCAGAACTGTGAGAAAATAAATTTCTGTTCTTTCTTAATTACTTGGTCTCAGCTATTTTGTTAAAGCAGCACAAATGGACTAAGACAGGGCTATAACACCAAGATTGGCATGCCACATGTTTTTTTCAGTGTACCTGAGGGCTTTTACTTAAATTATTGGCAAGAAACCTCTGGATCTTGCCTTGGACTTAATTTAATAAAAGAGGAGACTTGCTTTAAATGTAGACTTGAGATATTGGAGAATTGACAACTCTACTCTCTCAAAGACCAAAGATAAGGTAATCAAATAGATTTTGAATATCAAATGGAAGGGGCTGATGACTTTACAAATGTATAAGACTCTGAAGTAAATCTCAGTAACCTTGGTTTTTCATCCATAAAATGAGGGGTTGATCTAAGTCCTCAATCCTGGCTGCTCATTAGAATCTCCTTGGGAAACTTAAAAAAATACATATACCTCGGCCCTATCCCCAGCAATTATGATTCAGTTGGTTTGGGGTAGGGCTCAGGCATTGGTATTTTTTTTTTTTAAAGTTTCCTGATATGTGAAGCCAGATTTGAGAATTGCTGGACTAAGAGACCTACCTCTAAGGCCTCTTCTGACTCGGATATGTTATGATTCTCTGATTCTGTGGAGGAATTTGTGTGTGAAATTGTGGTGTGTTTTATTTGGTGGCTTTGGAAGGTTATAGTGTAGAATTGAGAAGGGAAAAAATAAATATCTGTAAGTAACTGGCCTTTCAGACTCTGTCAGATATTTCCTCATTTTGGAAGAGAGTTGAGTTAGTTCCCAGAATGACTGTCGGTCAGTCAGATCATGAGTATTTCTGAACTGTGTAGGCCAAAGGGGACCTTTATCTTTACAAAAGGAGGGTGAGAATAATACCACACAGTGAAGTCAAGATTAGGCTGATGGCAGGATGTGAAAGAAGACAGCTAAGGCTAGAAAACTGCCTGGCTAGAACTAAAAGGGCTCTGGGAGGGAGCATAAGGTAATTGAATCAACAGATGAAACAAAGAAGTCCAGTGTGCCTTCTGAAATGGTCCTCTATTAAGAGTGTTTTAAAGAAGACTCATTATCTAGTTTCTGTTTAAAATAAATCAAATTTTTGTAAGAATTGTTATTGGAAGGCCTGGAATTTCCAGATCATGTTCCTGGAGTGGTAGATACCTAACAGTAAAAGACAGGCTTCTCTAGGACGTGCACTGACACAAACTCACACTTGGATTTTACACGTAAACACATAACCTTCGGAATTGCATGGAAAAATTGGCTCGTATTTCACAGATACTTTTTGAAATGTGAAAGAAAAGAAGAAAAGCCAGATGAGCTGACTGCTGGGTGAAAAAGCTGTGAATGGCAGATGCAGTGGTGACATGCCATGATCTGTTCTAATGGTCACAGTCTGGGGGAGAGGGGGTGAGGTGGGCAGCAGTGTAACCCTGATTCACTCGGGGAGAACCCACTGAACTCATCTTTCCTCATCATTTTCTGACTCTTTCTGCCTCTCTGTCTCTTGGCCTTTCCCTGTGTTTTCCTCTGTCTCACCTTTCTCTCTTTCCCCATTTATCTCCCTTTCCCAGAGCCTTTTTTTCCTGTCTTTCTGCCTTCTATATCCCTTACAGCTCGCTCTCTATCCCTCTTCCTTCAACAAACCATCTTCTCTCTCTCATCATGGAATTATAGGAAATTGGAGCCAAGAAAGACCTAAGAACTCATCTATTAAGTCCAGCTCTATCAGTGAGGAAACTGAGGCTCAGGCCGATTAAGTGTCTGTCGTAAGGCCACCCTTGAGTTTGAAGCAGAGCCAGATCTGGAACCTAGTTCTCTTGCCTCTTATTTAATACACCATGGCCTTAGTGCAAAACTGATGGACTTTAAATTACTTCTAAAAGCTTTAGTGAATAGAGTTTGATGTTTCTTACTCTTAATTAAAAAGTGAGTGATGAGTGAATTATTTTATCATTCTCTCTCTCAAAAGAAAAAAACAAAACAAATAGTGCATGTGTGGTGAAGATAAAACCTGCCCATTTCTTCCCTTTTCCTCATTATTCATGAAGTAGGATGCACACAGACTCAATAAAAATTTGCTTACGAAGTTTGTGAGAATTATTTAAATCTTAAAATAAACACACACAAATCCCCCAAACCAGAGAAAGCCCAATGAGAGGAAAGAGCAGCAAAGTGGGAGATGGAAGACCTTGGTTCTTCTGACCTTGTGCTAGTCACTTAATCTCTTCAGTCTTCAGTTTCTTTATCAAAATATGAAGGGATTGGGCTAGGGATACCTAAGACTTGAAAAAGCTACTTGTGGCATTTAATATGCCAGACAAAAGAATAACCCATGTCTGCAATAGGGCTCTCTCCAGGAAGAAGGTATCAGGTACCAGGTGTAAGGCAGAGTTGGTGCTGCTAGTACTGATGTTCAGGTTGTGCACTGCAGGGCACCACGTCTATGAGGGTACTATTCACATTGTAGACATATACTAACTTATATGGGAGTACTGAGGGAGTGGGAACAGAGATTCTAGCTTTCCAGCTTAATCCTGGAATAGTGGTGGTGGCGGGGTTCACATCTATGTCTATACTGGCATACCTGACTGTATACCTACACAGTCACTGGTAAATCCACATGTACCTGGATATGCACTATTTCAACTATGCCCCAGAAATTACTTGAGGTTGCTTCTCTCTCCTACCTAATATTCTTGGAGGCCCAATTCCAGCTTCTCACTTCTATCCTTACAGCCAGACTGTAAACCTGACAAACAGGCCTCACCTGGCAGGCAGAGCTTGGTGATGTGCAGAGTACCCAAGCTGCTAGCAGAAAGTGCTCCCTGGTGTCAGGGAGTTGTATGTGTAAATGAGAGTGTGGTACATGCACATATGTATCTAGCCAGTGCTGCTGCCTAACAACATAGGGCTGCCACAGGCTGTACAATCATATACTCACATAATTAATTTTTTTTTTATTTGAGAGAAAACACCCATTTCTAATTAGCTCAAAGGGGCCATAGCAGCTAGCAGTGATCATGGGCTAAGTAATGTAGTTGCAAAGGTGCTGGGAAGGATTTTTGTCGACCAGTGTATCCCACACATTAGCTGATTTTGTAAATTCCCAGTAAGCATTTTAGTTTTTCAGCTTAAGACTTAGCCTTTGATACTCCTAAAGGGTAAAGTCCTCTGAAGGGTGAAATTTCATACTTGTGTCAGGCCCTTCTGACTTCTATGAATGAGTTTTAGTTCTGTAGCTGACAGCAGATTTTACTGTAACTTAGTGAGAGGTAAATGCAGAGGCTATGAGCGAGGGGAGTACCACAGGGATGAGAAAAAGGAAAAGGCTGGGGGAATGGGATGCAAACTCCAACATGCATCAGAATCATGTGGAGGGCTTAAGGCACAGACTGCTGGGCCCCGCCCCCACAATTTCTGATTCCATAAGTTCTTGGTGGGGCTTGAGTATTGGCCTTTCTAACCAGTTCCCAGGTGACCCTGATGAAGCTGGTCTGGGCCATACTTGGAGAATTGCTGGATCAAATGCTTCGACCATTATGCTGCAGGCAGGTGCTAATCCTGAGCTACCCAGTCTAAACTGTACGCACTGAGCCTGGCCTGTGCAGTTTTGTTCAGCTGCTGAAGGGCTTCGAGCTCCTTGGCTAGAAGAAGCTAACACAAAGTGCAGGCCAGTAACTCAGATGCTTGCAGCTCCCATTAGCCTTTGCCTCCGGCGGGTCACCAGATGCAATGCCACAGCTGGATATATTCCTTAATAACAGAGTGGTTAGTCTCTTATTTTGGGAATTTGACTGCACAGAGCTTTCTGCTTTATTGTCTCTACTAGATGACAGGTTGGTGTAGCCTGAAATGGAATCTCCAGGCTATAGGTAATAGACGTGAAAGCACTTTGAAGAGTAGAGAGCACTGTGCAAATATAAGGCATTATTATTATTACAGAGAAAAAGAAATCTATATTTGTGTTGCTTTTTAAAAAAATTTGGATTGGACAGAAACTAAACAGGGCTTAATGACTGATGAATCCTTGAGGCTATGCACATGGAAGAAAATTATTGAGCAATGGTGTTGAAGTGAAGACAATAAAATAATTGTTGTTTTTGACTCCATAGCAGCTTTAGAAATAGCAGTTTTGTACTTAAAATGTCGGAAATAGATTTTCGAGAGTCTAGATTACTCATATTGCTATGGTAGTACAATTGTGGATCCAAATAAGAAGTGTTCAATTTACATTTAGACCAATTAGTTTATTATTTAAGTATATGAGTCGCCCCCCTCCCCAATGGCCTGTCCCACAAGAGAAAAATGCATCAAGGCAAACGCAGGAAACATTTGCTGCACTACATCTCCCGCCACAGACGCCTCAAGGCAGTGGGAATTGCAACCACCAACCATCACCATTAATCCCAAGGAACCTGGTGCTACATCACTTAGCTATGAATAAGTGAAATGACCTAGTGCTCTCTTTAGTTAGTTAAGGGAGGCATTGCAGAGAGTGGCATCATTCCTTTTCTGGGGTCTGCATACCTGCAGTTATTTCCCTGCCTTGAGTTAATGGAATTTTTAACTTTAACTCCCTTGTATGATCTCATTTTAGCTCAGAATACAGAATATCCAAGGGGCAGAGGATGGGAGAGGAGGAAAAAGTCTGTTCGGGTTGGTGGTATAACTATAAATCCTTCGTGGAAGGGACATTGCTCTAAAGCTGCTGACAACTGAGTCTTACCACTATTCTCTACCTTTTCTTTCCAGGGTGATTGGGTATGGCTGAAAAAGTTACCCCCTGGAGATTTTGGAGACATTAAGTCCATCAAATCAAGTGCAAGTGAAGTGTTTGAAATGGTATGAGAAACCCTCATTTTATATACATTCCTGCTAAAATGAATCCTTTCTCCAAAGTAACTAATACCAACTGTTTAGGAAGACCCATTAATGGAGCAGCACAGGGAAACTGCAGAGTTATTACTGGTTTGCTATGATCATGTGATACAATGGCAAACGCCTGGGCTCTGGAATCAAAGAGACATGAAGGATTCAAATCCCGGCTCTACCACTTGAGCTATATCAACTTGGGCAAGTTACCTAAATTCCCCAAGCCTTAGTTTTCTAATTTGTAAATGGGGTATATCAATGTCTACTTCCTAGGTTGAGATGAGAATGAAAAGAGACAATACATGTAAAGCACCTTGCACATTTTCTGGCACATAGTTTCTTTATAAAATGGTAGCTACTATTATTATTATCAAGTAAATAGTAAATATACCATAATCATTCAAAATCCCCATTTTCCAGACCTGCAAAAGTCACCTGGTAATTTCTATATGAAAAATGGTTATTTCTCTAATTCCACTAATTATGTTCAAAGAGTCCTTGGATGTTTTACTTAAGGAAGCAGCCTGTAGATAAGGCAGGGATGCTAACATTTGAAATCTTGGCTCTTCCTTGAACTTTTAGTCTATGAAATATTTGTGGATAGTGTCTTTGGATACTTGTGCATACTTCAGACTCTTAAGAGTGGGATTTTAGAAGGTAGTTATAGATTTCTCTACATTTATGAAGTGGGCAATTTCAAACCATTCCAACAGATCTGAATGAAGTACCTGCTATATCCAGAGCATTGTGCAAGTGAGAAATCAAAGAAAATGAAAGTGATTCAGCCCATGGGGGACAGGACATGTCCTAGGGGTCAGAATGAGATGTTATGCTTTGGTATTTCTCTTACATGTGATTTTAGTGTGTAGAATTAAAGGGAAAATAATGACAGGTGAGTCCAGAAGGAGGACCAAGATCAGAGCTAATAGGTAATTCTGTACTGGTTTAATATAGGATCCTAAACAGAAGGCTAGATCCAAAGTAAGGAGCCAAAACAGGGCTAAACCTTGGCGAGGTGATAAACTAGAAGTATGTAAATAAAAAGATAGGTATTGACCCAAGGTAAGTGTGTTCATGACATCTTTTTTTTTTTTTTTTTTTTTTTTTTGATGGTGGTGGGATAACTTTTAACTTTGGTATAATTTCAAACTTACAGAAAAGTTTCAAGAATAATTCAAGGAACTCCTGTATACCCTACCCAGATTCAACAACTGTTTACATTTTTCCCAGCTGTTTTTCATTATCTACTTATATATTTATGTACATTATTTTTTCTGAACCATTTCAGAGTATACTCTTTATCTCTAAATACTTCAGTGTGTATTTCCTAAAAACAAGGATATTCTTGTATATAACTACAGTATAATGATGAAAATCAGAAGATTTAGCATTGATACAATACTATTATTTTAAACTACTATCCATATTCTAATTTAATAAATGGTGTTAATACAATATAGCTTATTTTCTCCCAGGTCAGTTACCTATCCAGGTTCGCACATTGTAGTTGGTCATAACGTCTGTCTCTTTAGTTGCCTTCAGTCGGAAACAGTTTCTCAGACTTTCTTTGCAATTCTTCACCTTGATATTTTTGAAGAATTCAGGTCAGTTATTTGGTAGACTGACACTCAATTTGGGTTTGCCCAATGTTCTTTGTGGTTGATTTAGGTTATGCATCTCCAGCCAAAATACTATAGAAGAGATGTTGTGTTTTTTCGTTGCATTTTATCAGAAGGCACACAGTGTCGATAATCCCATTATTTGTGATGTTAAATTTGATTACTTCGTTTAGGTGGTTTAGGTTTATAGAGCTAAAGTAACTTGGGCAAATCACCTAAACTCCCTGTGCCTTCGTTTTCTTATTTGTAAAAGGGGTATATTAATGTTTACTTCCCAGGTTGGAATGAGAATTAAAAGAGACAATAGTTGTGAAGTGTTTCAAACTTTTGGATTAGGGATGCTTAACTGGTATCTATTCTGCAAATATTCCAAAATTTTAAAAAAATCTGAAATTTGAAACACTTCTGGTCCCAAGCATTATAGGTAAGGGATACTCAACCTGTATCTCTCATCTACCTAAAAACCATAAGTTTATACTAATACCTCTAATTCTAATCCAATGCCACTGGGTTCATTCTGTTTTTTCCCATTTCCATATTTGTAACTTTCTTTTCCAACAGTAAAATCTTCCTTCCATTATCCTCGTGACATCTTTTTACGTGTTCAATTCACTGATTTGTGTGGCCATGTCAGGCACAAACAGTAACTCAGCCCTAGGGATAAGGCCAGGATTTTCCAGAATTCATCTTGTAGAAGCCTCTAGTTCCTATCTAATGCTTTTATGAAACAGGAGGTGGATCTGATCATACTATCACTGTGAGTGCAGCACTGCCTTGACTACTGATGTGCATTCATGATCTTGAAATGTTGGGACTGAGTACCAGGGGCTAGGCTGGAAAGCAGATCTTGATGAGCCAGCTATAGAAGGGAGCAGAGTAAAATGGGGTGGATGTTATTGAAAGGCAAACAGCTGGAGTCAGAAGGTCAAAGGACTGATAACTTTCAATATCTTTTAGGATCCCAACTTCTGCAAAAGTGTATGGTGGAAAATAAGGTTGAATTTCCCAGTTTTATGTTCTTCTCACCATCTAGAATGGATTGGCATACTCCCTGCACTTTTCCAAAGATAAATGGAGAGTATCCTGGAGCTCTTCCCGGGCAACTCTCAGTGCTTTGAGCACTCTCAGTTCCCCCTCTAAAAAATGTGAAGAGATGGTCTGGCCCTGTGGCTCACTCGGGAGAGCGCGGCGCTAGTAGCACCGAGGCCGCAGGTTCGGATCCTATATAGGGATGGCCGGTGAGCTCATTGGCAGAGCGTGGTGCAGACCACAACATGCTGAGGGTTGCAATCCCCTTACTGGTAAAAAAAAAAAAAAAAAAAAAAATGTGAAGAGGAGGAAACTGCAGCTGATGTCAAAGTGCTTATTTTGTAAACAAGATGTTTTGGGTCAATCTAGAGCCTCTACTGAGGATATCATCTTCTTCATAGCCATTTCTTCTCCAGTGGTGGTGGATATTATGTTACAGTATAATAATATATATAATAATATATATTATGCCTCAGCATAATAATATATTCCACGTGGTGTAATAGTATTACTTGCTCATCGACAGCACTTTCCAAACAGTGATTCCCTTCCCTTTGTTACACACCCACCCACACACACACACACAAACACACACACACAGAGCTTTTGAGGCTAATTCTATCTAATCCATTCTATTTTAGCATCCTCTCTGCCATCTGTTACTGTCATCTACTCCTCCCACTCACTACCTCTGATTTACTGAATATTTTGGAATCTGCCTCATGGTCTTCCTCTCTACTCCAAGACCTGTCTTTATGCTGGTGACATCATCAATGTCCGTGTAGACACCTACATACCTTAACTATTTAGTCCTCTGCCATATCATCTCTAATAATCTTCACTTTCATTCTACTTTGGCCAGACTTTGGTACCATTATACCTTGGCTTTTTTTAAATCATCTATAGCTCCTACCAAAAATGCTTCACCTCCAAAATCATAAATTCAAGCATCACACTGTGATTACAACCCACTTTTCTTTCTGGGGCTATGTTTGACTATATCAGATCTTTCAGTCTGTTGACTTCTACACTCTTCCAACCCACAAGCCCTTCTTTTATGTATTTTTTCGTCCAACTTAGATTTCATAATCCATCATTTGAACACATTCTTATTTCTGTCTTTTTGGTCAGACACACCTGCAAAACTTCAATTCTGTATGATTCCAGCCCTTAATTTTCTTCGTGCCTGCACTTGAACAGCTGAATATTGTGGCAAAAAGTCATGCAATAAGGTATATTGTTTCCATTGTAAATTCATGGTTTCTTATCTTAAAATGTCCCTTAACACTGTCTTATACGTTCATCATACTTCATTTGTTAATTCACTTTCTACAATCCATTCTTGAAAACTTCTCAATTCTTCATTTAAAAAAAATCTCCAATATCCTTCTCTTCCTCTATTTTTACTATTATTATCTTGGTCCAAACTACCATCATCTCCTACTAGAGCTACCACAATTGTCTTTTTTTCTTTTAGTGGACTTTATTTTTTAGAACAGTTTTAGGTTCACAGCAAAATTAAACAGAAAGTAAAGATAGTTCCCACAATTTATGCCCCCCCCACTCCTCCGCCACCTTCCAGATGCACAGTCTTTCCCATTATCAACAGAGTAGTACACTTGTAACAATCATAAACCTACACTGACACATCATTATCACCCAAAGTCCGTAATTTACATGTGGGTTCACTCTAGATGTTGTATATCCTATAGGTTTTGAAAAATGTATGATGACATGTATTTATCATTATAGCATTATACGGAATAGTTTCACTGCCTTAAAAATCCTGTGCTCCGTCTGTTTATCCCTCTCTCTCCCCAACTCCTGGCAACCATCGGCAATTTTCTTTTAACTTCTCTATCCACATCCACTTTTACCACTTTCAAATCCATTCTCCACATTGCAATCAGAGTGCTCTTTTCAAAATTGAATCTGATCTTGTCACTCTGCTTAAATCTCTTTAATAGATTCCTATTGCTCTTTTTTTTTTTTTTTGGCATGGAGATTTAAAATTACAAATTCAGTTTCTTTAATAGATATTGGAATATTCAAACTTTCTATTTTTTCTTGTGCCAGTTTTGGTAAGTTGTGGCTTTAACGGAAATTGTCCATTTTGTATATGTTGTCAAACTTACTGGCATAAAGTTGTATATAACATGCTCATAGTATCTTTTAGATATCTTTAACATTTGTAGTAATGTCCCCCTTTTCTTTCTAGATTCTGATAATTAATGTTTTCTCTTTTACCTGGTCAATTTTGGTAGAGGATTTATCAATTTTATTAATCTTTTCCAAAAATCAAAGTTTTTCTTCATTGATTTTTCTCTATTGTATACCTACTTTCTGTTTCATTGATTTGCATTCTTATCTTATTATTTTCTTCCTTCTCCAGTTGGCCCTTCATATCCATGGGTTCCACATCCATGAATTCAACCAACCACAGATTGAAACATTTAAAAATATTGTGTCTGTACTAAACATGTACAGATTTTTTCTTGTCATTATCCCCTAAACAATGCAGTATAACAACTATTTACATAGCATTTACATTGTATTAGGTATTAAAAGTAATCTAGAGATGATTTAAGGTATATGGTAGGATGTGCGTAGGTTATATGCAAATACTGTGCCATTTTATATCAGGGACTTGGGCATCCATGGATTTTGGTATCCCTGGGAAGTCCTGGCACCAATCTCCCACTCATACCAAAGGACAACTGTATACTTTCTTTGTTTTTAATTTGTTGTTCTTTTCCATAGTTTTTTTGAGTTGGAAGCTTCAATAATTGATTTTAACCTTCCTTATTTACTAAATAGTCACTTATAGCTAGAAAACTCTAAGCACTGCTTTAGCTACATCCCAGAAATTATTCTTTTCCTTTAAAAAAACTTTTTATTATGGAAAATAAAAAACACATGCAAAATTAACAGAATGGTATAACAACATCCATGTGCCCAACGCTCACCTTCAACAATTATCAACATTTTATCATTGCTATTTATCAGTATCTCCACCCCTTCTCCACATCCCTAATTTGGTGGTTGTTATTATTATTATTCTGCAGTCCTGTATTTTTGAGGTGCAATTACACACGTTGAAATGTCCATACCTTTTCTCTATAATTTTGATAAAGGTACATGCCCATATAATCTAGACTTCTATCATGATATAGAATAGGGGTTAGCAAACCCCTATTTTCATTCTGTTCTTTACAGAATGAAAACAAAGAATGATTTTTACATTTTTAAAGGGTTATAAAAAATAGTAAACTAAGATTGTGCAGTAGAAACCATATATCATCTGCAAAGCCTAAAATATTTACTATTTGTATCTTTACAGAAAAAGATTGCTGACCCCAATATAAAATATTTTCTTGTCTCCAGAAAGTTACCTACGTCCCTTAGAAAATTTGTGCTCCCCCCATCAGAAGCAACCACTGTTCTGATTTCCTGTTTGTTTGTTTACCTTATATTAATTTTGCTTATTCTATAACCTCATATCATAGTGCATAAAGACTGTGGAATCATACTGCCTAAATACTGTGATATTCATCCATATTATTGCATGTATAAATATGGACATCATATGGACATCAAAAGCTTGTTCCTTTCCACTACTGAGTAGTATTCCACTATATAAATATATCACAATTTAATTATCCATTTTCCTGCTGATGGGTGTTTGGGCTAATTTTAGTTTTGACTATTGTGAATAAAGGTGTTATGAACATTCTTGTGCAAATCTTTTTATGGACACATATTTTAATTTCTCTTGGGTAAATACCCAGGAGTGAAATTTTTAGGTTAAAGGATAGTGTACATCTAACTTTATAAAACAGTCAAAACTTTTTCTATTTTATTTTCCTGCATGCAAGTTATGAGAATTCCCTTTGCTTAGTTATCATTGCCAATATTTGATATTGTCAGCTTTTTAAATTTTAGCCATTCTCGTGGGTTTATAGTGTTATCTTGTGTTTTTTCAATTTTTAATTGGGCTAAAAAACACATAACACAAAATTTACCATCTTAATGTGTACAGTTAAGCAGTGTTAAGTATATTCACGTTGTTGTGTAACAAATCTCCAGAACTTTTTTTATCTTGCAAGACTGAAACTCTTTAAACAACAACCCATTAGAAAACTCCCCAGGTTCTCCTTACCACAGCCCCTGCTAACCACCATTATACTTTCTAATTCTATGAATTTTGCTACTTAAGATATACCTCATATAAGTGGAATCATACAGTATTTTTTTTTTTTTTTTTTGTGACTGGCTTATCTCACTTAGCATAATGTCCTCAAGTTTCATCCATGTTGTAGCATGTAATAGGATTCTTTCTTTTTTTAAGTCTGAATTACAGTCCACTGTATGTTATCCATTTATTCATTGATAGACATTTGGATTGCTTCCAT
Organism: Cynocephalus volans; assembly: GCF_027409185.1. Taxonomy (NCBI): domain Eukaryota; kingdom Metazoa; phylum Chordata; class Mammalia; order Dermoptera; family Cynocephalidae; genus Cynocephalus; species Cynocephalus volans. Next base: position 119,518,227 of record NC_084478.1, on the reverse strand, counting down.
GTCTTGGCTATTGTGAATAGCGCTGTTACGAACATGGTTGTAGAAATATCTCTTTGAGATCCTGCTTTAAATTCTTATGGATATGTACCCAGAAGTGGGATTGCTGGATCATATGGTAACTCTATTTTTAATTTCTTTGAGAAACTTCCATACTGTTTTCCACAGCAGTTGCACCATTGTACTATCCCACCAACAGTACACAAGGCTTCCAATTTCCCCACATCCTCACCAACACTAGTTATTTTCTGTTTTTCAACAGTAGTCATCATAATGAGTGTGAAGTGATATCTCATTATGATTTTGATTTGCATTTCTCTGATAATTAGTGATGTTGAGTATCTTTTCATAGGCAATTATGAAGATTTTTGTACAAGTCTTTTTGTGAACATGTATTTTCACTTCTCTTGGGTAAACAGCTAGGAATAGAATAACCAAGTCATACAGTAGTTGTATGTGTAACTTTATATGAAACATTTAAACAATTCTCCAGATTGGTTATAACATTTCACAGTCCCATAAGAAATGTTTCAGTTGGTCTAAGTTATCAAAAAATTTGTCTTTTTGATATTTGCCTCTGTACCGTGTGTGAAATGATATCTTATTGCATTTTAATTTGCATTTCCTTGATAACTAAAGTTGTTTTGCATCTTTTCATGTGTTTATAATTCATTTGCATATCTTCTTCAGTGAAGTGTCTCTTCAAGTTTTTGTCCATTCTTAAAAATTGTGTTTTTTTTGCGTTTTAATTTTTGAATTATAGGCATTCTTTATATATATCCTGGATATAAGTCTTTGGTGAAATACAGTATCTGTTTTGCAAATTTTTTTTCCTCAATTTGTGGCTTGTCTATTAATTTTCTTAATGATGTTTTTTGATGACCAAGTTTTTAGTTTAGAAGAAGTCCAATTGTCCGATTTATCATTTTATTTTTGTTCCTCCCTTCCTTCCTCCCCCCCTCCCCTCTCTTTATGGTGATCTGCTCAAGAAATCTTTGCCTATTCCAAGATTCTGGGTTTAGGTCTATGATCCATCTTAAATTAGTTTTTGTGTTTGGACTGAGATAGTGATCAAAGTTCTTTTTTTTCATATAGATATTTGGTGTCCAGCAACAATTGTTTTTAAAAGGCTTTCCTTTCTCCAATGAAGAATTTTGTAACTTGTTGAAAAATTAACTGACTACATATGTGTGCATATATTTTCGGACTCTATTCTGTTTCATTCACTTGTTAGTGTACTCTAATGCCAGTACTACTCTTGATTATCATAGCTCTAGAGTAAGTCCTGACGTCAAGAGTTTGTATATTTTCTGTATTTCTTGATCACTCTTATTAGAGATTTATTAAATTTATTACTTTATTTTCAAAGAACAAAGTTTTGACTTTGTTAATTTGTAAGCCCCTCCACCTTGTTCTTTTGCAAGATTCTTTTGAATATTGTAAGTCCTTTGTATTTTCAATAAATTTTAGAAGCAACTTGTCTATGACTTCAATAAAGTCTTCTGGAATTTTTGATGAGGATTGCAATAAATTTATAAATAAATTTAGGTGAAATAGACATCTTAACAATATCGAGTCTTCCAATCCATTAATGTGGTATATATCTCCATTTATTTATTTATTTTTTTGTCTTTTTTTTTTTTCGTGACCGGCACTCAGCCAGTGAGTGCACCGGCCATTCCTATATAGGTTCCGAACCCACGGCGGGGGCGTCGCCGCGCTCCCAGCGCCGCACTCTCCCAAGTGCGCCACGGGCTCGGCCCTTATATCTCCATTTATGTAGGGTTTTTTTTTTACTTTTCTTGTCAAAGTTTTGATGCTATTGTACAACATTGAGTATAAATGGTGAGGGCAGGCATTTTTGCCTTGTTTCTGGCCCTCGAAGAAAAGGATTCAGTGTTTTACTCTTAGGTCTGATGTTACCTGAAGGTTTTTCACAAGTTTCTTCTATTTCTGATTTTCTGTGAAATTTTTTTTTATCATGAAGAAGTTTTATATTTTTTCAAGCACTTTTTTTGCTACCTATTGGAATGATTGTTTGGTTTTGCTCTTTTATTCTTTTAATATGGTGAATGACATTCTTTTTAAAGAAATATTAAACAAATATTAATATCCCTGGGAATAATTCAACTTGATCATAATACACTATCCTTTTAATATATTGCTAGATAAGATTTGCTAATATTTTTAAAGGATATTTGCATCTATATTTATGAGGAGGATTGGTCTATAATTTTCTTTTAGTGTTCGTCAGGTTTATGTATCAGGGTTAGGTTTGGCTCCATAAAACAAGTTTAAAAGACTTTCTCTATTTTCTGAAAGAGTTTGTGTAAGATTGATATTATTTATTATTTAAATTTTTAATAAATTTCCTCAGTAAAATCATCTGGTCCTAGGATTTTCTTTGTGGAGATATTTTTGAAAACAATTTGATTTCTTTGATAAATATACACTTATTAGGATTTTTATTTTGAATTGTGCGAGTTTAACAGGTTGGGTTTTTCAAGAAACTTATCAGTTTCTTTAAGTTGTTGGCTTTATTAGTATAAAGTTGATTATAAATTCCTTTATTATCTTATTGAAGTCTGTAAGATGTGTAGTGATACCATTTATTTCATTCCTGATATTTATAATTTGTACTTTTTCTCTATTTCTTGATCAGTCTTATTAGAGATTTATCAAATCTATTACTTTATTTTCAAAGAACAAAGTTTTGACTTTGTTAATTTTATCTCCTTTTTGACTATTTTCTTTTTTTTTTTATCGGTTATGAATATCCATGAGATACAAAGCTGATTGTCACCCCTCGTGCCCAAGATGTGAAGGCCAGATTCATACTGGCAGCATGCACATTACCACAAATTGTATTTGTACCCTACGTCCCCCACTTAATTATCCCCAACCTCCCTCCCTCTCCCCCTTTCCCCCCAACTCCACTTTGTAGCCCAAGGTATGCTCTCTCCCACTGCAAGTCCAATGCACGATTGTAGTCTTTCTTTCCTTCCTTCTTTCTCTCTTAGCTCCCACTTATATGTGAGTACGTGTGGTATTTATTCCTCTGTGCTTTGCTTATTTCACTCAACATAAGTTTATCCAGGCTCATCCATGTTGTTGTAAATGGGAGAATTTCATTTTTTATGGCAGAGTAGTATTCCATGGTGTATATATACCACATTTTCCTTATCCAGTCATCCATCAATGGACATTTAGGTTGGTTCCATGTCTTGGGTATTATAAACAGAGCTTCGATGAACATGGGAATGCAGGTATCCTTTCAACATGACGATTTCAATTCCTCTGGGTATATACCAAGAAATGGGATTGATGGATTATATGGTAGTTCTAGCTGTAGTTGTTTGAGAAATCTTCATACCGTTTTTCATAGCGGTTGTACTAATTTACAGTCCCACCAATGGTGCAGGAGCATTCCCTTCTTTCCACACCCTCGCTGGCCTTTGTTATTCCCTGTCTTTTTTATTATAGCCAGTCTAACTGGGGAGAGGTGGTATCTCATTGTAGTTTTAATTTGCATTTCCCTGATGACTAGTGATGTTGAGCATTTTTTCATGTACCTGTTGGCCATTTGTATGTCTTCCTTTGAAAAATGTCTGTTCAGCTCCTTTGCCCATTTTTTAATTGGGTTAATTGGTTTTTCACTGTGTAATTGCTTGAGTTGCTTGTATATTATGGATATTAATCCCTTGCCAGATGCATAGTTGGCAAAAATTTTTTTCTCCCACTTTGTAGTTTGTCATTTCACTCTCTTGATTGCTTCCTTTGCTGTGCAGAAGCTTTTTAGTTTGATATAGTCCCATTTGTTTATTTTTTTCTTTTACTGCTTGTGCTTTGGGGCTCATGTTCATAATGACTTTTCCCAGAACTAGCTGCTGAAGTGTTTCATCTATATTTTCCCTTAGTAATTTTACAGTTTCAGGTCTTACACTTAAGTCTTTAATCCATTTTGAGTTAATTTTGGTATATAGTGAAAGGTATGGGTCTAATTTCATTCTCCTATGTATGAATATCCAGTTTTCCCAGCACCATTTGCTGAAGAGGCAGTCTCTTCCCCAGTGTGAAAACTTGGTGCCTTTGTCAAAGACCAGATGGCTGTAGGTGTATGGGTTGATTTCTGGGTTCTCTATTCTATTCCACTGCTCCACGTGTCTGTTTTTATGCCAGTACCATGCTGCTTTGGTTATTATAGCTTTGTAGTATAGTTTAAAGTCAGGTAATGTTATGCCTCCAGCTTTATTATTTTGCTCAGAATTGCTGTGGCTATTCATGGTCTTTTGTTATTCCATATAAATGTTAAGATAGGTTTTCCCATTTCAGAGAAAAATGTCATTGGAATTTTAATGGGGATTGCATTGAATTTGTATATCACTGTGGGTAGTATGGACATTTTCACAATGTAGATTCTTTCAATCCAAGAGCATGGGATATCTTTCCATCTTCTTGTGTCCTCTTTAATTTCTCTCAGCAGTGGTTTGTAGTTCTCATTGTAGAGATTTTTCACATCCTCGTTAACTTTATTCCTAGGTATTTTATTTATTTATTTTTTTGGCAGCTAATGTTAATGAGCTGTCTTTCTTGATTTCTTTTTCTTCATGTTCACTGTTGGAGTATAGAAATGCTACTCATTTTTATGTGTTGATTTTGTATCCTGGAATTTGGCTGAAATCACTTATCAACTCTAAGGGTTTTTTTGTAGAGGCTTTAGGCTGTTCAGTATATAGGATCATGTCATATGCAAACAGGGACAGTTTGACTTCATCATTTCCCATCTGGATGCCCTTTATTTCCTTCTCCTCTCTGATTGCTCTGGCTAGTACTTCCAACACTATGTTAAATAGGAGTGGTGAAAGTGGGCATCTTTGTGTAGTTCTTGTTCTTTAGGGAAGAGCTTTCAGCTTTTCCCCATTCAGGATGATATTGGCAGTAGGCTTTTCATATATGGCTTTAATTGGTTGAGACACTTTCCATCTATACCAAACTTGTAGAGAGTCTTTATCATGAACGAATGTTGAATTTTGTCAAATGCTTTTTCAGCATCTATAGAGATGATCATGGGGTTTTTGTGTTTGTTTTTATTGATGTGGTGTATCACATTTATTGATTTGAGTATGTTGAACCAACCCTGCATCCCTGGGATGAATCCCACTTGATCATAGTGGGTAGTTTTGTTTATGTGTTGCTGTATTCTGTTAGCTAGTATTTTATTGAGGATTTTTGCATTTATATTCATCAAGGATATTGGACTGTAGTTTTCTATTTTTGATATATCTTTGTCTGGTTTTGGTATCAGGGTGATGTTTGCATCATAGCTTGAATTTGGGCAAATGGCCTCTGTTTCAATCTTTTGGAATAGTTTGTAGAGATCTGGTATCAATTTCTCCTTGAAGGCTTGGTAGAACTCTGCAGTGAACCCATCCTGTCCTGGGCTTTCCTTTGTTGGGAGCCTTCTGATAACAGCTTCAATCTCTTTTATTGCTATTGGTCTGTTCAGATTTTCTGTATCTTCTTGGCTCAGTTTTGGTAGTTTGCATGTGTCCAGAAATTCATCCATTTCCTCCAGATTTAAAATTTGTTGGCATATAGTTGTTTATAGTAGTCTCTAATGATTCCTTGCATTTCTGAGGTATCAGTTGTAATATCACCTTTTTCATTTCTAATTTTTGTTATTTGGGTCTTCTCTCTTCTTTTTTTAGTTAGCCTTTCTAAAGGTTTGTCAATTTTATTTATCTTTTCAAAAAACCACCTTTTTGTTTCATTGATATTTTGTATCATTTTTTAGGGTTTCTATTTCATTTAGTTCTGCTCTGATCTTAATGATTTCTTTCCATCTACTAACTTTTGGTTTGGATTGTTCCTGTTTTTCTAGTTCTTTAAGGTGAAGTGTTAAGTTGTTTATTTGCCATCTTTCCATTCTTCTGAAGTAAGCATTTAATGTGATAAATTTCCCCCTTAATACTGCTTTTGCAGTATCCCACAGGTTTTGGTATGATGTGTCATTGTTTTTATTAGTTTCAAGAAATTTTTTGATTTCCTGTTTGATTTCTTCTTGGACACATATGTCATTAAGTAGAATGTTGTTTAATTTCTATGTGTTTATATAGTTTCCAGAATTTCATTTCTTATTGATTTCTAATTTTAATCCATTGTGATCTAAAAAAAACCACATGGAATAATTCCAATTTTTAAAAATTTGTTGAGACTTGATTTGTGGCCTAAAATGTGGTCTATCCTGGAGAATGTTCCATGTACTGATGAGAAGAATGAATATTTTGAGGTTGTTGGATGGAATGTTCTGTTGATATCTGACAAGTGCAATTGGTCTAAGGTGTTGTTTAGATCTTATGTTTCTCTGTTGATTTTTTTGCCTAGATGATCTATCCAATGTTGAGAGTCGGGTGTTCAGGTCCCCTGCTATTATGGTGTTAGTGTCCATTTCATTCTATAGATCAAATAGTGTTTGCTTTATAAATCTGGCTGCTCTGACATTGGGTGTGTATATCCTTATGATTGTTATGTCTTCTTGATCTATCGATCCTTTTATCATTATAGAGTGGACTTCTTTATCTCTTTTTATGGTTTTTGCTTTAAGTCTATTTTATCTGATATACAAATAGCTACTCCAGCTTGTTTTTCATTTCTCTTTGTATGGCATATCTTTTTCCATCCTTTCAGTCTTAGTCTATATGTGTCTTTACAGGTGAGGTGAATCTCTTGAAGGCAGCATATTGCTAGATCCATTTTTTCAGTCCAGTCAGTCAGTCTGTGTCTTTTGAGTGGGGAATTTAATCTCTTTAATATAGAGTTATTTTTGAAGGGTGTTGATTAACTCCTAGCATTTTATTGATTTTTGTTTAGATGTCTTAAGTATCTTTTTTCCCTTTCTTTCTGATTTTCTGTTTGTCTTCTCTGTTTGTTGGTTTCTTGGGGTGGTACATAAACTATTTTTTCTCTTTATTGTTAGCATGTTTCTTTTACTGGCAGGTTTTGTTCTTTCTTGTGTATTCATGGCAGTGATGGTTTTTTCAGGTATCAAGCCCAGTACTCCCTTGAGAATTTCTTGTAAGGCTGGTCAGGTGGTAGTGAATTCTGCAGTTTTTGTTTGTCTGAGATATATACTATTTGTCCTTCATTTTGGAAGGATAGCCTTGCTGGGTAAAGTATTCTTGGGTGATAAATTTTGTTCTTTAGTATTTTAAATATATCATCCCATTCTTTTCCAGCTTTTAGGGTTTCTGATGAAAAGTCTGATGTTAGTCTGATTGGGGCTCCCTTATAGGTGACTTGCCACTTCTCTCTTTCAGCTTTTAAGATTCTCTCTTTGTCTTTGAGTTTTGCCAGTTTGAGTATAAGATGTCTTGGAGAGGACCTTTTTGTGTTGAATATGTTTGGGGATATTTGGGCCTCCTGAGTCTGAAGATCTGTGACTTTCCGTACACCTGGGAAGTTTTCTGCTGTTATTTTGTTGAATATTTTTTCAATGCCATTTCCTTTTTCTTCCCCTTCTGAAATACCCATGATTCAGATATTTGAGTGCTTGATGTTGTCTCTTATCTCTCTTAGTTTTTCTTCAATTTTTTAAATTCTTTTTTTCTTTTTTCTAGTCTACCCATGTTAATTCAAACAGCCTGTCTTCAAGGTCAGAAATTCTCCCTTCTGCTTGTTCTGGCCTGCTGGTTATACTCTCTGCTGTGTTTTTTATTTTGTTGAACGAATCCTTCTGCTCCACAAGCTCTGCTATGTTCTTTTTCAGGGCATTTATTTCTTTGTACATTTCTTCTTTCAGATCCTGTATATTTTTTCTCATTTCATTGTGTTGTCTAACTGAGTTTTCTTGTATCTCATTTAGTTTCCTTAGAATTGTTGCTTGAAATTCCTTGTCAGTCATTTCAGGGACTTCCTGTACTATAAGATCTAGAGCTTGAGAGTTATTATTTTCCTTTGGTGGTGATGTACTTTCTTGATTTTTCATATTTCTGGTATCTTTCCTTTGGTGTTTAGTTATTGTGGCAGGGGGCATCACGGTCTACTCATTCCACCCTGATGCCTTGCCTGGATCCTGAATGGATTGCCAATTCTGGGTGGCAGGGACTAGCCTGGGCTGGGGATCCTGCAGTGCCTGCCTGTTCTGGCACTGCTGACTTGGGGCATGTGGGCCCAGCAGCTCTCAGACCTCTCTTGGTGGTGGGCACTGGCCTGGGGGTCCCATGGCTCCTGCCTGTTCTGGCATGGCTGACTTGGGGCATGTGGGCCTGGCAGCTCCTGGGCTTCTCTATGCAGTGGGGACTGACCTGGGCTGGGGGCCCCACAGCTCCTGCCTCTCCCAGCATGGCTGACTCGGGGCTTGTGGGCCCAGTGGCTCTCAGGCCTCTCTGGGTGGCAGGGACTGGCCTGGGCTGGGGGTCCCGTGGCATGTGGCACCTGCCTGTTCTGGTGTGGCTGTCTTGGGTTGTGTGGGCCTGGCGGCTCTCAGGCCTGTCTGGGCAGCAGGCGCTGGCCTGGGTTGGTGGTCCCACTGCACATCGCTCCTGCCTGTTCTGGGACTGCTGTCAGGCCTCCTGTTGTTGCTTTTTTAAAACTGATTGATTTGTGGGAGAGAGTGATGCTAGGAACCATCTACTCTGCCATCTTGACTGGAATCCTTCAGTATGTTAAACCTAGAGAAGCCTGAAAAGTAGTTCTCTGACTTTGGAGCTCTACTTTCTAATTCTGTGAATTTTTTCTTCATATACTTTGAAGCTCTATTATTAAGTACATACATATTGGTATGCTAGTAAATGTTTAACAACAGGCTTTCTAAAAAGTACCTAATTTGGAGCACTTTCTGATTTCTGTGCTGTAAATACCTCCATTGTGACTCATTTTGAGCTGCCCATGTGATGTCATAAAACATGGATTTGGTAAGAAATATGCAAAATCTGCCTCTTATGATCCAGTCTGAGCCACCTCCAGCATACCACTGCAAATACACATTTATAATTGTTATGTCTTTATTCTTTTACCATTATAAAGTACCCCTCTTTATCTCTGGTAGTACTTATTTTTTTTGATTTCTATTTTGTCCAATAATAATATAGTCACTCTAGTTTTCTTATTAGTTTTTGCATGGTTTATTATTTTTTTTCCCTATCCTTTTACTCTCAATCTATTTGTGTTTCTGGATTTAATGTCCATCTCTTTTAGGCAGCATACATTTGGTCCTTACTTCCCCCCACCCTCCATTCTGCAATCTCTGTCTTCTAATCTGAGGTGTTAGTCCATTTACATTTAAGGCACTATTGATACAGCTGGAGTTTTGGTTTTCTATTTTGCTGTTTGTCTTCTATTTTTCTCATCTGTGTCTCTTTCTGTTCTTTTGTTTCTCCTTTCCTGCCTTCCTTTTGACTAAAAATGTTTTTTGAGTATTCCATTTTGCTTCCTATATTGGTGTTTCAGCTACAACTCTTTGAATTTTTTACTGGTTGTTCTAGGAATTACTATATGCATCTTGAACTTACCACAATCTACTTAGAGTTAATATTGGACTATTTTACTTAAAATATAGGAAATTTGTAACAGTATTGCCTGCTATTCTTTGCTCTATTGTTGTAATATATATTACCTCTGCATATATTATAGTTCTCATAATATAGTGTTAGAATTTATTTTAAACATTCACATATTTCATAGAAATTAAGAGAATAAAATAAAAATACGTTCTCTTACATTTATCAACACATTTACTATTTCTGATAGCTTTCATTCTTTCCTAATAGAGCCAAGTGACCATATAGCATCATTTATCTTCATTCTGAAAATCTTCCTTCAAGCATTACTTTTATTGCAGGTCTGCTGATGATAAATTTTCTCAATTTTTGTCTATTTGATAATGTCTTCAATTCTGAAGGATACTTTTGCTGGATACAGAATTATGTGTTGACAGCTGTTTTATTTTCTTTTGGCATTTTAAAGATGCCATTCAATTGTTTTCTACATTATTTTGTTTATCATGAGAAGTCAGCCATTATTCATTCCTCTGTATGTAATGTGTGCTATTTTTCTCTGACTACCTTAAAAAGTTTACTTCATCTTTAGATTTCAAGACTTTGACTATTATATGTCTAGGTTCAGTTTTTTGTTTTAATTTAACCTACTTGAGGTTCATTAAGCCTCGTGGATCTTTAAGTTAGTCTTTTTTATTACTGAAACATAATTGATTATAGGCATTTGTGGGGTACAGAGTTGACTGTTGGTATTTGTGTACAATATATTTTAAGTTCATCTATGGATTGCAGGAGTTTGATTATGATATATCTGTGGGTTTTTTTTGTGTGTGTGTGTGTGTGTTTATCCCATTTGGGGTTCAGCGAATTTCTTAGAATTTAAAGTTGATGCATTTCACCAAATCCATCAAGGTTTTGGCCAAAATTTCTCAAAATTTTTTTCTGTCTCATTTTCTCTTATATGCTTCTGGGATTCAAATTACATATGTGTTAGACTAGTTGATATTGTCCCACTGATCCCTGAGATTCTATTTTTTTCCGATCATTTTCTCTCTGTCCTTTAGATTGGAGTATTTTTTATGAAACTTTCCTTAAGTTCATTACTCTTCTGGCATTGCCTAAACATGCCTAGTGAATTTTTCACTTCGATCATTATATTTTCCATCTATAGAATTTCCATTTGCTTATACTTATAGTTTCTGTTTTTCTGCTGATCTTCCATACCTAAATATTCATTTTGCATATATTGTCCTTTAAGTCCTCAAATACGTTTATAATATCTATGTTAAAGTCCTTTTTCTGCTGATCGCAATATTTGCATCATCTCAGGTTTGACTTCTACTGACCTTTTTTCTTTTTTTGAGTATGTGTCATAATTTCCCGATTCTTTGCACATCTAAGGCTTTTGGTTGATCACTTAGTATTATGAATTATTTTAGAAGCTCTGGATTCTGTTGTGTTGCTCTGAAGAATTATTTTTTGTTCCTATAGACAAACACAAATTTTACCCATTTTATTGCCTTTCAGATTTAGCTTTGCCTTCATTTCTGCTTTTGGTCACTCTCCACTGCCTTCAAATGTTTTTTTTTTTTTCTTCTAAATTTGGTCCCTATTTTACAGATTTTTTTTGTCTATTGATTATTTAAAGACATTCTTCCATTGTCTTCTGACTTCCTTTGTTTCTGCCTCTTCAAATATCTAATTTCTTCATTGTATGCTAGACATTTTATATTTAAAAAAAAAAACAAAAGTGTAGAGGCTCCAGGTGATATTTTGTACCAGTGAGGTTTTTCTCTTTTATTTGTTAGATGGATAGGGTAAGGAACTAATCACATTAATCTAATCAGAGATTGAGCTGAATGGAAGCTATGCTATAGTTTTAGTTAGATTCAATCCACCTTTAGTTTTACTCTGTTTCTCAGCCCCCCATAGAGCCTATAGATCTTCATATACCCCACTTTGAAAGATTAGGGTATTCAGACCACACTTCAGAGCCTTTGGTCTTTAGTCTTTTGTCTATACTCTCAACGCTTGCTACTTCCTTATTTGGTAAATATCTTGAGGAAGAGACAAGTCACATGTTTGTGGCAGGCCCTATTCCTCCAGTGAAATTTGTTTTCTAAATATTAGGAGACTACAGGAGATTTTAGCCCATCTTATAGAAGCTTTTCTAGTCTCCTCTATAGCCCCCAAACTCAGAAAAAAAACTGTGGGGGAAAACCAGCTCACATTAAGGTTTTCTGAAGTTTATTAATTGTAATGCCAGTCTTCCAGAATTGTCAAAAGCATTGCTGATTTTCCCTTTTTCTCAGCAAAGTCATTCTTCTAGGCTATTCCCAATCTTCAGTTTGTGCCAAGAATTAGCAATGTCCCTAGGGAAGAAAATGATTGGCAATAGCCTCATTATCTTAGAAGAGCTCTTGCCTCTGTGAATTTTAAGTCTTTTTTTGTTGGTTAGAGTGTGATGTTGATAACACCAAGGTCCAGGGTTCCATCCCTGTACTGGCCAGCTGCAAAAAAAAAAAAAAAAAAAGAGAGAAGAAAAAGAAAAAATTGTGGAATCAAAAGTGGAGGTCTGCCATGACCTACTGCATCCTATTTGGTACTAAAAGTTCCTATAATCACTTTTAATGTAAAGAAAAAGCTGCTTAAAATGGCTTATTGGATCCTGTTTGGCTTTTCCCTGCCTCTTTATTCTTACCTCATCACCACATTTCCCTCAACCACTCTACTCAAACCACATTGGCTTTTATTCAGTCTCTAGATTGGCATGCTATTTCAACCCTTGGAAGAATACTTTTCTCTCCCTTCTTTGCATAGTTAACTTCATCCACCCTTTATCTCCAAGCTCAATTGTCACTTTCCAGGAAACCTCTCTCAACTTTTCTGATTGGTCAAAGCCCCAATTATACATACTCATGTTATGCACCTCTTCTCCATAGGACTTCTCAGAGTTGCAAGTTTATGTTTATTTGTGTAATTATCTGATTAAAATAAGAGATTAGGGACCACGTAATATTTTGTTTACCATTTGTCCCCAGTCCTTAGCTCAGAGACACAAAGTGGGTACTCAATAAATGTTTGTTACATGAATAAGATATTGCTGGCAGGAAATACAGCATCAAAAGTTTTTCAGTAGTACTTGGTTAGTATGCTGTATATGATCATTAACCTTAGGGTGGTAGTGGACAGGTTTATACCAGGATAGGAGGTCTTAAAAAATAGCTCTTTACAACAAAACAAAACAAAATACAGGAAACAGACATAAACAAACAGTTAGTCCATGGAGGTACAAAATCTTGTTGACAAAATAAGTAGCAATGGCTTATATAGTTCGAAGTTAGCACTGATGTATAGAATGACATTGTCATAACAGTGTCTATGCATACCCCTAGGATGGTGTTGCAGCTGCCGTAGAAGAGGGGAAGGCAGGGATTAATTATGGTGTTATGATATCCCAGGAACATTTTCAAGAGGGTGAAGGAGTCTTTGAGATAATGTAGGCCAGTGTTTGACTCAGGAGCAGGTGTCTCTAGTGGTTATATGTTTAAAGTTTTCATATCAGATATGCAGCTAACAAAAATATTAGGAGAAAGGACACATTCAATTCTTGAACATTTGATGGTAGTCAGCTAGGTAGGTATTATGGAAGATGTGAAGTATATGTCTATCCAGTAAATGTTCATCTTGCTAAAGCATCTTGCTAAAGCAGGTATTCTAAATATTCTCCGTGTCCTGGGGTTGTTCAGAATCTTAGTGGGACACAACTGCATGTAGGTATCTACCTGCTTCCTGAGGACAGATGATTATAAAGATCTGGCGAAGTTCTAGGCCTAAAATTTTCTCATGTTAGAACTTCTAGTGTAATGCTAGATGCTGTAACAAATAGACCCTCAAATATTTAATGTCTCAAACACAGAATAAATTTAATTTTCACCCAAGTAACAGGACAAAGTAGATATGCTTTGTTGGCAGGTGACTGCTTTCCAATATGGTGATTCAAAGACCCAGGCTATGACCACTTTATGGCTATGCCATGTCTTAGGGCCTTGATATAATCTGCATTCATCCACAGAAGTGAGATATTAATGTCAAGCAGGGTATATTTGCTTCTTAAAAGCTTTAGCCTAGAAATGGCACATATTACTTCCTCTCACATTCTATTGCTTAGAATTCAGTCATATCGCTAAACTTAGCTCCAAGGGAGGTTGAAAAATGTGGATTAGCTTTTTTCCCCCAGAAAAAAAGGAAATAGATTTGTGTTGCACAGCTAGAGGTCTCTGATATAACCACTTTGTACTTTGTCTTCCAACAGAGTCCCAGAGCCCAGTAGTTTTGGCTGCTTGGTTCGTAAGAGAATGGCACCTTAGAAGAAGTTGCCTATTTTTCTATATGTGAGCTGAGATTTCATGTCTGCTTTAAGTGATTTAGTTTGTACTGGACTAAGAGAATTGTCATGGGTGTCAAGCTTTTATGCTGAAAAAGTAACCTTGATGGCCAATACCTGCCACTCACACCAGGGGTAATTTAAACTTGGCTTGGATCACCTTGTTGGAGAAGCAAGCTTACATTCTAAGTTTCCTAGTGTACTCCATCTCAGTAAATGACCCACCATCCTCTCAATGATCAAAATAGAATAATTCTTGATTTTATTTTTTCCTTCACTCCCTACACCAACAAGTCATGTGATATATAGCTCCAAAATATATATCAGATCTGCCCATTTTTGTTCAATCACACTGTTACCATTCTTAGCCTATATATATCTTTATGTGTCCGTATAAACATATTTGTATGGTAAGTTTCTGAAATCAATAATTTCTTAATGGTCAGATTTACCAGACCTCTGGGGTATTTATCACACTTTCCTCATCATGTGGTATTAATGATGTTGTTCTAAATAGGCTTTTTCCACTTCTCTGGCCTCCCTCCTAAGTCTTTATGCAGGTAGTTATTCCTTTTCCCATCCTTTAAATGTTGATATTTCTTTTTCCTCTTTTTATTACATATGCTTTCCTTGGGTGATCTCATTTACTCCCATTGATTTAATCTACCATTTACATACTTACAGTTCCCAAGTCTATTTTTTCTGGTCAGGCCTCTTTTATGAACTCCAAAATCTGAAGGTACAACTGTTTTTGAAATAGTTCCACCTTGATGATCCATAGGTACCTCATTCTCAACATGTCTCAAAGTGATTTTATCAGCCTTATCCACCACCAAATTTGCTTTTCCACTTGTCTTATGTCAAATTCCCTAAAAACTGAGCCTGAGATGAAAATTCTTGTTCACATTACTTTTTGAGGGAATGTTCTCAAGAAAAAAGAGTTAGGGAAGCAGGATAGGCAGGAGTAAAAGGTAAGCAAGTATTTGATCTCAGCTGGAGACTATCAACAGTATGATCTTACGGGGAAAATATGGTGGAGCACAAATTGTACCGTGAGTCCCACCTCGAGGCTAGGGAGCTGGACTTTTGTGATATTGCCAATCAGACAATCAGTGCCTGATGTCTGTGGGTGGGGCCTAGCCTCACAGGTAAGGTGGCTCATCTTTGGCTTGGGTTCTAAGACAGTTTTCCTGAGAATGGTATAGCTGTGAGTTATCAGTCAACATTTATAGCAGCTGGGGGATGCATGATGAAAGGGATATGGGTGGGGCACCAACACATTCAATGCTATACCATCTCTGAATTCCTGTATTGATGTATAGCACCACCACCTACCCAAGAATCCGTGTAGAAATCTGGAAGTGCCTATGGAATCCATTTTCTCTCTTATCCCCCATTTAATGGTAATAATAATAGATGATAATTATTGAGTGTCCATAATATAAATTTCAAATTCCATAGCCTGGTTCTCAAAGCCCCATGGGATGTGGCTCCTGTTCATTTCTCCAGCCTGGTGTGCCATATTCTCTCACTTGCACTCTGCTCTGGCCACCCTAACTAAACCTGTTTCAGTTTCTTCAACATAACATGCTTTTATGTTTCAGCCCTTCCCATCATGTCACCTTCTCTTGGTCAACTCTTTCTTGTCCTTCAAGACAGTTTAAATATTACCTCTTTAGGGAAGCCTTATCTGACCCCCTCCCCCTGGCTGAAGTAAATGCTTCACCTGAGCTCTTTAGGCATCCCATGCCCTCTTCCTTCAGAACACATTTCACAGTGAAATACAATTGTCAGTTTACTTGTCTATCACCCCTCATTAAATGTGAGCTCTTTCAGGACAGTGATTTCATCTTGTTTATCTCTGCTTCTCTAGTATGCAGTCCAGTGCCTTCAACATTGTGGGTACACTCAAAATGCTTCTTGTATTAGTGAAAACATGAATGATTGTAAAGGGAGAGTGTAGCCAAAAATTCTAGATGGTTCTTCTGAAACAAATTTTGTAAGCTCTGGCCTGATGTTTATGTAGGGAAATTATTTTAATAGGTGCTGGGTAGATGAGTATTCACAGAAGACAACCTATTCTACCTTTTACAGTACTAACCCTCTTTAGACCTCTTGAGGCACTGAGCTCCATTCCAGAGAGTCCCAAAGGAATTGGGAAGAAAGCCCCAGCTCCAGCATTCAGTATGCCAAAAGAGATCCCTCTCTAAAATTTCCTTTTCTGACCATTGCATTCATTTTCTATTGCTGCTGTAATAAATTAGCACAAACATAGTGGCTTAAAACAACACTGATTTATTATCTTACAGTTCTGTAGATCAAAAGTCTAGGCAGACTCAGCTGAGTGTTCTGCTTAGCATCTCACAAGTCTGAAGTCACTGTGTCAGTTGCACTGGGTTCTTATCTGGAGGCCTGTGGGGAACCCATTTCTGGGCTTGTTCAGGTTGTCAGCAGAATTTAGTTCAGAATTTAGTTGTAGGATTGAGATCCCCATTTCCTTTCTGGCGATCAACTAAGAGCCATTCCCAGCTTCTAGAGACTTTTTACGCATTCCTTGGTTCCTATCCTCTTTCCTCCATCTTCAAAGCCAACAATGGCATGTTGAGTCCTCATACATTGAATCTCTCTGACTTCCTCTTCTGCCCTCCACTTCTGTTTTTAAGGACTCATGTGCTTAGATTAGACCTATCCTGATAATCTCCTTTTTGCCATATAATATAACACAATCATAGGAGTACTGCTAGGGGCTGAAGATCATGGGGGCCAAATTTCTGCCTACCACAGCCATCAGTCATAAGGGTGAAGAGAAGTTTACATGTTTTCAACTCTAGTCCCCAGTTAACACAGGACAGCTGTGACTCTACTCTCTCCCTTCCATTTCCAGATGAAGGACCTGCGCCATGAAAATATTAACCCTTTATTGGGCTTCTTCTATGATTCGGGGATGTTTGCCATTGTGACAGAATTCTGTTCCCGAAGGAGCCTAGAAGACATACTGACAAATCAGGATGTGAAACTTGACTGGATGTTTAAATCATCACTCCTACTGGATCTCATCAAGGTTAATGGAAAGACTGATGAAATCTTGAATTTTCCGTGTAGATTAGAACTTTAATGTTTTGAGATACTTCACTTCACTCATATCATTGTGATCATTTCACTCCTCCACCTTCCTTCCAAAGGTCTGCCCCAGCACCCTTCTCACAGACCTTTTGTCCATATCTATTAAAAGGTTGTGATACAGAAACATTTTGCCTGCCCCACAACCTAATTTGAGGGCCAGATTCTTTTTTTTTACTTCTTGTTGCCCTTGAGCAGTCTTCTGCCTTAAGCAATCCTTTATTCTATCCCATTTCTCTGCTTTGTGGATTTGGGAAAGTGCTCAGTCACAAATTCTTTGGTGCTGCTTAACCCCACCTCCTAGCTTTCATCTTCTAAAAGGTGGCTTAGTCTAAAACTAGGTCTTCACATACCACAGGTGTGGATGTGGAATTCAGTGCACCTGGAAAGCCAAAAGATCATTGGTTCTATCAGGCAACACCTCCATTCTCTGAGCCAAGGACTACTTACAGCCAAGGGTGTTCATGAATGGGTCCATGGATGGGCCTCTGGGGAGCCCATGAACTCCATGGAATGATATGCAAATTGTGCATATGCGCATTTTTATGGGGCTGATCTGAATAATCAGTGACTTGCTGAGCTTTCTGCATATTGATCACAGTCCTGACCTTTGTGTTGTGGCCTAACCCTTTTCAAGCCCTCTTGGGGGGCTTGAAAAGGGAAGACATTATCTCATTCTGATTCTCTGTAAGATAGGTGTAATTAGCCTCCTTTAACAGGGGCTCAAAGGAGCTAAATGAGGTACACTTCGTTATACAGTGTCTGGCACACCTAGTAGGTACTCCATAAATATTTATCAGCTAACTATTAAGTGGCAGAGCTGATAATAGAACCCAAATCTCCTGATTCCTATTCTAGTACTGTTTGTATTTACCCCATAAGAAAGCCCAGTGAGTTAAGGGAGAAGCTGCTAAATGACAATCCTCTCAGGCTCATGATGAATGAAACCCAATCATTAGACAACCTGGGGGAAATCTTGCCCACTGTAGACTGCTTGGAAGTACTGGAGAGTGCAGTCTATCCAAGAGCACAAGATGTAAAGCATTCAAATACAAAGGGGTGTCGGGCTGCAAAGTAGAGCCAAGTACTTAAAAGGGCTCTTGGCATAAACAGTTCTAAAATGACTGCACTAGAATATGGATGTATTTATATGCAGAAAGATTAAACCCATCTGATTGAGAGTCCTAGTAGATCATATTTGAATGTCACATGGAGGCTGCCAAGCAAGTGAAGAGATCAGCAGTACTCAGTTTTCTTCTTTTTTATTGTCTATTTTTAATTGCAAAAATAACAAATTAAATTAAAAATCAAAAGATATAAATATATAGAGAAAATACTGACATTTACTTAAACCTCTTTCTTCATATCTTCCCCCCTCCCTCCCCAACCAAAGTTAACTACTACTAACAGTTTGGTGACCAGCCTTGTAATTCATTTCATATCTATTTACATACATTATAGATGACTTAAAAAAAATATATATATATATTTGCTGTCACCTAGTTCTGCAGCTTATTATTTTTCACTTACTTTATGGCTTAGAGTTGTTTCCATATCAGTTTGCACAGATCCATGTTATTCTTTTTAAGTGCTGCAGAATATTCCACAGTATGGAAATACCACGGTCTAGCTAGTCCCTTTTTGATAATTTCTGTATTTCCAATTATATAATATAAGCTTCAATGAGCATTCTTCTGTTTGTCTCTTTGTGGATACATGCAAGCATTTCTCTGGAGGAGAAGTAGAATCCCTGGGCCACAGGGTATGCATATTTTAAATTTTGATAGTTATTGCCAAATTGCCCACCCAAAAGGCTGTACCACTTCCCATTCCTGCCAGTAATGCATGAGAGCTGGGTTAGACCTTTTGAGGAAAATCAGAATCTCCAATATGTGTATGGATCCATCCTGTGGCTGAAATATCAATAAGTCTCCCAGTATCATATAATTCTCTGTATACACCAGATATGATTCTTTATTAAAGCATAACATTTTAGAGCTAGAAGAGACGTGAAAACTGACTCTTGTCAAAAATTTGCTTTGCCTGCATGTAAGAGAAAGAGGCTGGATTCTGGATTATAGCAGGTTATGCCATTAACAATCTCAGAAAGTGGCTCTAAAAGCACAAAATAGTTAAGTAAGTTGCTAAATAGATCCTGTTATATTATCTTCAGGGCATGAAGTACTTACACCACAGAGAGTTTGCTCATGGGAGGCTAAAGTCTCGGAACTGTGTGGTAGATGGGCGTTTTGTCCTAAAAGTGACAGATTATGGCTTTAATGACATCTTAGAAATGCTGAGAATCTCTGAAGAGGAACCTTCTGCAGAAGGTAAGCAATGAATTGTACCCTTCTGATGCACATAAAGTAACTCCAAAGTTCACGTGAAAATATGCACTGAACTAAAGCCTCAGACTGATTTTAACTCCCCACTTTTGTTGAAAATCCAGCCTCATTTCCAAGCGAAGGGACTTGAATGAAGTCTGCATGCTATAACTTCAGCCCAGCCTAGCCTTCTGAACAAAGCCAGTGCAATAATGTTCGGTTCCTGCTGCGGCAGGATTAGGCTATATTGTTTGGAGACCCCAGCAGTTCCTGGAAAAACTTGCTGAGAGCTAGGCACACAGTAGGTGCTCAATAAATATCTGTCAGATTGAATGGAGGGTAATTTGGAAGCTGGACCCCCACAGAGTACATTCTAGAATGGGATGTCACTAGAGCATACCGGCACTGTCTCTGCCAGAGAGGAAGAAGCAAGGAGGGGGGCCCCAGCAAACAAATGCTATGTGGATTATGTGGGAGGGCTTCAGACAGAGCTCTGACCTTCTAGTAAATAAATAGGCATGCCTGTAACATCCATTTTGTGTTTTTGTCTAGTGCACCTGTGGCAGCACTAAACAATGCCTGTAGGGGTCATAACAGATCAAAGAAATAGGAGAAATCTGCGATGGTGGGGGGGTAGGTGCGAATGGGAGCGGGGGGGATGAACTGATGGAAAAAAGCGAGATAGAAAGAGAAAGAGGGAAAAGGAGAGAATGAATAGGGTTAAAGACATATAGGAAACTTGGGTATTAAAAGTTTTAACCAATACCGCAGGGGTGAAGAAAAGAGATAGTGACACAAAAACACAGAGAAACAGACAACCAAAAAAAGACAGACAGAGGGAGAGATGCAAAACTACAACATATATTCATATTCTTAAAAGGATCTTTGGCATGGTAAGTTTTAAAGCTGCTGATTTTACTACATAGCAGAAAAGCAAAATGAAAGACAGAGAGAGAGACACATGCACAGATAGAGACACAGTCCAGTCATCTGTGGCATTATCTTTGCTCTTTACAAGCCTTGTGGAATATCAAACTTTAGGGAGTCATCTAGTCTAACTCCCTCATTTTACAGATAAGACAATTGAGGCTCATGATTTGCCTAAATTATGCAGCTACTTAGCAGCAGTTGTAGGATTGCAATTCAAATCTTCTGAAGCCTAGCCCCCCACAGCCAGCCAAACTTAGAATAACAATTTCTTCTTTCTCTGCCCAGTCATGTTTTGGAGGACTTGAAGCACCTGGTAATCACAATGAAAAACATTTGATAATGTCACTCTCTCTTTCTCTCTGTGGACCTGTTCTTGCTCATGCCTTAGTTCTGTGCTTACTATTTGGCTAGTTCCAGTTTGAAAGCTTGGAGTTGTTGCCCTGTGTTAGTTCTAGAGTATTGGAACAATAGCTGCAGATATGGTGAGTACTTAGCATTCTGTCAGAATTAGTTATCTGTAAAAGATAAAACACAATACCTAGCTTCCCAGAGTCTTATTTAATTCACAGATTCACAACTTTCAAATTTAAGGAAATCAGGTCTTAGAGTGAGTAAAGGATAGCTGCAGTGGTTTTTTGTTTTCTGTTTTTGTTGATTTTGTGAGCTGTCTCGGTCTCTCCCTCTTATCATTTCACTTCACGTTCCAAATTGCAGTGGCAATCTGGATGTTTAGTCCATTCTTCACATACTGCAGCCAGGGGGAGTTTTCTAAACTGCAAATCTGATCATGTTACAGTTGTGCCTAAATCCATTGAATGGCTTCCCATTGCTCTTAGGGTAAAGTTCGAATTCTTTTACATGTTATAAGCCCTGCGTCTGGGCCTTGCCAACCTCTCATGCTTAACCACTCACTTCTGTCTGTTTGCTGCAGCCATGCTGAACTCCTTCCAGTTTATTTACACCAGGTACTCATTTACCTCCAGACCTTCACACATGCTGTCCTCTCTGCCAGGGACACTCTTTCGGTCCCACTCTGTTGTAAACTCATCTGTGTCTGGCTAAATTTTACTCCTTCCTCAGGACTCAACTTAAGTACCACTGCCTCGAGAGGCTTTCCATGACCCACTACACTCAGCTAAGTTGCCCTCTTTATGATCTTTTAGGGCTCTGAACTTTGTTGTATCACCATACTTTGTTAGTCTAGTTCTTTTAATGAGCTCTCTTCTTCCCCCTCCCAAAGTATAAGTTCTGTGAATGCAGAAAACAGGTCTGCCTCCCTCAGCACCTTTCACAGTACCTGGCAGAATAAATATTTGTTGAATCAACAAGTGAATAAAATAAGATAAAGTAAAGGAACTTGCCTCCCTACTTTAGATGATGAGGTTAATAGAATCTTATTATTGGAAGGCCCTTGAAGGTCATGTGGCTCAACTTCCATTTTACGGATGGGGAAACTAAGTTCAGAAAGGTGAGCTATTTAGTGGCCAAGGTGAGATTCTGAAGCCAGGTCTCCTGCCTTCCAGTTCTTGTTCTTTTATACTACACCATAGTGGCTCTTCAAAGTTGATTTTATCACCATAGCAAGGCTCAGAGTCAGTACTGGCTCCAGCAGATACAAAACAAGCTAAAGTAATTTTTCTAGTTTTCCTGAGAGTTCAAGTCTAATGGTACCTAGTGGCTCTTACTTGGTTCTGGAGTGGGGATGAGAAAATGTGGTGGGTTGTAAGTGTATTCATTACTGTCCACTCTCAATTATATAAGGATAGTGCAGATAAAGCCTCATTTTAGCCATTAACAACATATGCGTAAGTGCTCTCTGAAAATAGTATTTGGTGATGATTGTATTTAATCATCCAGCTTTTTACCAGTTTTGCCCTCTCTTTTCTTGTTGTGCTTTTAAATGTGCAGGGAGAGAGGATGCCAAGAACAAAGCAGCCGCATACCATTTTTCCCTGCCTCCCCCCACAAAACCATGGTGCCTGAAATCCCTTGCTCAGAAATGTCTTTCTTTGACTAAAGTATCACTCAATCTTTTCAGTTTTATTTGTAATTATCAGTTCTCCTAGGCAGGTAGACATAAAGACAAAACCACTGTAGTGAGTGTATTAGAGACTTTCACAGGGGTGGGTGGGTGGTGGGAGGAGGGTGACAGAGATGCAGTGGGGAGAAAGGCTGGGGACACCTGGAAGGCAAAGACAGAAAGATGGGTACATGATTGGGGGTAAGGCTAGAATTTCTTGTATGAGTATTTTGATCAGAATAGGCTGGGTTTCACTAACAAACCAAAAAAACCTCTGACCTTTTGCCGTCCTTCCTGCTTCATAGGAACTTGTCCCCTGGCTCCTTTCCCAATATCCCAAATTTAACAAGATGAAAAATTAGCCATTGCTTTCCCCCTGACACCCCCACCCTTAGCAGACATTCTCCTTCAGCCTCCCTATCTGGATGTTAACCTGTTGTTCACGCCAACTCCCTCCCCTTCACAGCACAGTGTGTCTATCCCCAACTACGTCACTTCCTTCTCTATGGTAGCTTTCTAATGTATCTCGTTCCCTGTCCTGCTGCTGCCCGCCCCCACCCCCACTCAGGCCCCTTTCACCTCACTGCTGCCTCTTACTGCAAAAACTTCCTAGCTGGTCTCCCTGACTCCAGCCTCTCTCCTTGAATCCAGCTTGTGCAGGTTGCCAGATTAATCTTCCTGAACAGGGCTTTCATCAAATCCCTCTCCAGCTCCAGCACCCCTACTGCCTTTTGTATTCACTCCAAATGCCTTCATTTGGCTCTCAGGGCCTCTCACCTTCTGCCCCCATTCTTCCAGCCACCCTCCCTCCCCCACTTGATCAACCCCATTTCTCATTTCTCATTATCCCTTAACAGAGGCCTTCTCTTCAGCCAAGCTAATCTGCTTACCACCCCCCTCACCACCCGCAATTTGCTCCTTTCTGCCTCTTGTTCTTTTGCACAGACTGTTCTTTCTCCCTGCAAAGCTCTTACCCTCTCAGCTCCAGAAAGCTGCATCCCTGACCTTCTTAACAAGCATATTTAAGATTTAACTTTTCCAGGCAGCCTTCCTGGATTAATTAGATCAGTTCAGTTTTTTCTAAGTTTGAACCCGATGAAACTGCTGATATTTAACCATTTTTAACCCACAGAATTGGCAATCTCCTATGGTTTGACCTAAAACACCACCCCAACTTTTGACTACTCTAGTTATATTGTAAAAGCGTATTTCTTTATATATGGGTTAAGGCACTCTTCCCCCAAATTTCTGACATCTGACTGCTATAAACTCTGAAAGCAGAGATACTCTTTTGACCTCCGTGGGGCCTGAAATGCAACAGAGCACACAGTGGGTGTTCAATTTTGGCTTTTAACAGATTCATTTCCCTGTACTAGTAGTGGTCTTCATCACTATCTCTCTTGTATTGCAGTTAGGGGTGTACATATGTGTCTTGCCAACTGGTCTGTGAACTCCCCAAGGGCAAAGGTGCGGTCTTATTCACCTCTGGCACTGCCGCTAGCACAGTGCCTGATACATAGTAGAACCTCAGTAAATATTTGCAGAATGGAGTTAAAGGAATTGCTGCACCTTTTGCTTTGCAAGGAACAGAGAAGGCCTGGGGATCCTCTAATCCTTTTAGAGAAGACCTGGAGAAAACAACTTGTGAATCCCTGAGCCCTGGCACAATCAAATTACCAGACACATATAGATCTCAGCAAACAGCAAATCCATGGCAACCAGTCTGGCAGTGCACTTGCCTTTCCCTGGAGACCTGCCAACTGCTACTTGCAGGCTTAAGAGAGCAAGAAAGCAAGTGGCATAGCTTCTCTACTTGGAGCTTCTCTGCCCTTCCTCATACTTCTGAGGTGTCTGTCTGCATGGTCCTGGGGTGGAGAGAGTAGTACGTTTTCTCTGTGTGTAATTCCTTAGATTTATGGATTCAGACCCTGGGGGGAGGGGGGCAGTAGTATGCCAGTCTCTAATAAAAATATAAAGCAGTCAATAAAGTAGCACTCTCAGAACCCTTGAGGGCATTACAGATGTTGTCAGTTAATCCTCCTTGCATTCATTACACAATGCTTTCTTTTCAGAGTTGCTGTGGACAGCCCCTGAACTGTTGAGAGCCCCAAGGGGCAACAAGTTAGGTTCTTTTGCAGGAGATGTCTATAGCTTTGCCATCATCATGCAAGAAGTGATGATTCGGGGCTCCCCATTCTGCATGATGGATCTGCCTGCCCAAGGTAAGTGGGAGGGGAGAAAAGGGAATGGGGCCCACCATGACACAGATCATCAGGCCAACCAAAGCTGTCGTGATTGGCCAGAAGACTGTTTGTGCTAATAGCCTGCTAGTCTGCAAGCAGCACGTATTGTATGCAGGTGGGACTTGGAGCCAGACAGCTCTAGGTGTCTGGAAGAAATTTCCCACCCAAGAAGCTAGTCCTTTTTCAAACTGTGACATAAGCCAAGGGTCTACAGAACCTATGTCAATCATTTTGTCTTTTTTTTTGGTGTGTGTGTTCCCCTCTACTTCTTTGCGATGCTCCCTGCCAAATATTTCAGAATCCCTCATGATGCTTCTGGATGAAAAGGTCCTCCCATTCTTTCCCTGTGACATGCCACAAGCCTCCATCCTCATCTCCCAGCAAAACACTTGAGTATTAGACAAGATCCATCACTGGATGGTAAAATTAGTGTGTGAAATTTTGAGGGGAAACAGGATATCTGCATATTCTGAAAGTATAAACTCACAAGATACTTTCACATTACTGATTACAAATGGAAAAATAGTAACTTTGCAAGTGATCAGGGTTGACATCACTAGCAGCAGTACTTAGGTACATTGACATCATGTGCCCCCTGACATGATGCACTGAGAAGGACACTTCACCTCTGTGGTATTCTTGCCAAAAATTCATAACTTCAATCTAATCTTGAGAAAATGTCAGACAAGCTCAAATTAGGGACATTCTGCAAAACAACCAGCTAGTACTCTTCCAAAGTATGTAAGTCATAAAAGGCAGGAAAAGAATAAGGAACTGTAATAGGTTGGAGGAGACCAAGACACAGCAATTACATGCAATAAGGGCTTTTGAATTGGATTGTGGAGCAGAAAAAAGACATTAGGGGAAAACTGATGAAATTCAAATAAGGACTCTACTATAAAATGCTAATTTTCTTTGTACTATGGTTATGTAAGTTGCTAACATTTGGGGAAGCTGAGTGAAGGGTACATTTTTTACAACTTTTCTGGGAGTCTAAATTTATTTCAAAATAAAAGGTTTTAAAAATGAATAAGAAAAAGAAAAACACTTACATATCCTTTGCCCCACTCAGGGTCCCACATCACTCCTATACTTAAAGCCCTCCAACTGTTCCCCATCTCTTGTTAAATGAAGCCCAGACTCCTCAAATGACATACAAGGCCATTCACGATCTGGCCCCTAGCCACCCACCTCTCTAGGTGTTGTAGATCAAGACTTGCTAGATTCAAATTTGAACTCTGTCACTAGTCACGTGACTTTGGCAAGTTACTTTCTCTGAGCCTCAGTTTTCCCACCTGTAAAATGAAAATAAGAGTGCCTATCTCTTCTGTTTGTAGTGAAAATCCAATGAAATAATGCATGCAAGGTGCTCAGCCTATAGTCTGATATATAGTAAATGTTCCACTTCAAGTGGAGTTCATGGGCCAACAGCCAGGAGGATTTTGTTGAATGCCCTGAGCTGTTTACTGTAGTTCTCAATTTCCTTCGCTTAGAGGCCAGGCAGGGCCCAAAGCTTGGACCTGGACTGGGCCTGTGCCTGCAGGAGGGGCTAAGTGGGTCTATTGTGGAGATTGGAATGCTTAGATGATTTGGGAGTGGCTGAGGGGAACCAGATCCCTGAAGTAACAATATTTGAATCGACCTCAGATAGGCTGCATCTAAAACCTAGCGGAAATAGGATAAAGCTGTGCCTAAATGATACCAATAGTTCAACTGATAAATTTCTCAACCTCTCCCCAACAACCTGATGCAGACTTTGCTCACATACAACCTATACTCAGGCTATCTAAGGAGAAAGCAAAGGAGATAGCCCTTCTGTATTTTCTCCTAACCAACCCCTTTCTTGGCTAAAACTCAGTTGTCTTTGCCAAATCTTGGTGCTTTTTTCATGATTCGTAACCCTTTCTCTTCTTGTATCTGGTTAGAAATCATAAACAGACTTAAGAAGCCTCCTCCTGTGTACAGACCAGTGGTTCCTCCCGAGCACGCCCCTCCAGAATGTCTCCAGCTGATGAGGCAGTGCTGGACCGAAGCTGCTGAACAACGACCAAGTTTTGATGAAATATTTAACCAGGTAAGGACTCTGAATCTCACCACTGCTCAGAAGCCATCCTAAACTCAGCCTACCCAAGGCTAACTCCTTGGGTCCTTGTCATATTGCGAAAGGAACCTCTTGCAAGGGGAAAGGGCACTCCTCTTGGAGCAGCAGCCTGGGGGTGGCTACTTTGAAGTCCTTCGTTCTGGAGCATCACTAGCACATCCTCCAAGAGCCCAAGGGTTAATTCTGGTATTCTTATGTGTCCAGAGCTCTGTTCCAGCCCATCCACAATCTGGTCTAATCAATCTTTCAAAGACGAAATTGAGCCACCAGGCATTTGCAAGGCAATGACATTGAGACCATTAGAAGATGGGTATCATGGAATAGATGGTGCTCCTCACAGAGCCATGTTTGGTTGGGAGTTCCCAGGGAACTCTGATGACAAGTATACCATTTAGGTGATGCCAGATTGTTTTTGGAGGGTCAGGAAAAATGTAGGGTATTTGAAAGGGTGTTCAAGATGGAAGAAAGTGTGAATGTGGAGTACAAAAGCAGGAGATTCCTTAGGTTCCCTGGGAACTACTTGAGGCAATGGGGTACATGAAATGTGATAAGCCCTCTCCTTGAGCTATTTAATTTCTAAAGAGGATGATTCTTTCCCCCAAGGTGGAGATTGGAAGGGGGGATGAAGGAAAAGGCAGAGCGAGCCTTGCTAAGGAAGCTGGGGTGCAGTTCCTGTGTTAGAGCATGCAGTTTAGAGCTCTGTTGAAATTATAGGATACCAAAACGGGTGCTGTCTGTGAGTGCTGTGTCAGCTCTGGTGGAGAGGCTTTTGAGCCTGGCTGGAGTACAGCACTGAGATACTTTATGAGTGGCAGGTATCTGAGGCGGAAAAGAGAAGGAGTTGGGTTGAAAGCCTGAGGGGCCCTGCTTATGAAGTCATCCGTGTCCCCAGCTAACAATGCCTCCATTAGCCTGGCTGGGTTTCTTGAGGACACTCAAACAGGTGTTCGATAGTATGGAAAAGGCAAAGGACCATGAAGGTCAAATTTCTAAAACTTACCATGAGGCAAGAGAAAAAGCATTTGCCCTTGTGTTGATGCTAGAGATGTTATTTCAGAAGGCAGCACAGAAGCCAGTGATAGATAGGAGGAGTGCACATCAGGTGACCTTCAAACAAGACATCGCTGGGGCTGCCGTCACTAAAATGCTTCATTGGAAATTTAGGCTAGCCTCCCAATTTCCTGCAGTTAATAAAACTTAAATGGGAGGAGGAAGAGAAGGAGGTTCCCTGGGTTAGGCAATAGGGGGAGCCCAAAGGATCTGAACCGGCTGCTGAGGTTACCCCCAGGACCGTGGTGGACATATAGATGTAGACCAGGCTCAGGAGGAAATTCCTCAAGTTGGCCTTGGGGCATTGGTTGCTAAGCGGAGCATGTATGGCCCAGCTGTATAAGAAGGTTCATTGGGACAGAGCCCTAGATGTCTGCTCAGTAAAACCACCCCCAGTCTTTTATTGTTGTGAACACAGCCACGTGCATGCTGAATAGAGCAGTAAGGAAGAGCTACCCGTCGTGCTGCCACTGTCTCTGTAGATGAAGAAGGTCCTGGGAGAGTGTATTGAAAATTTGTGGTATGCAACCATCACCAAGGGATCAGGGCATAGAATGTGGCAAGACCAGTTGAACTTCTACATGAACCTGACTGACTTGAAGGGCAGGTGTTAGGGGACACCATTATTCTTGGACCCCAGGGTAAAAAATAGGGGTAAATATTACCATGTAGGTCTTCTGTCTTCTTTAAAAGGTCAAGCAATCTTCCACCATCCATGAAGTGGCAACACAGTAGCATTTGAGGATAAGGATGATTTGGTAGGCTGATGATTTAGAACAGTGAAACAACACTTCCTGCCCTCTTTTCCCTTACCCCACCGACATCTGGCCTGGGCTTAAGACCAAATCCTGCTGCAATCTCAAAACTGAAGGAGCCTTCCCAGAGCACACTTACTCAGACTGGAAAGAACCAGAAGGTAGGGGGAAAAGTACTTGCGAGAAAAAGAGCCTTGTGAGTGGGCTAGAGTGCCAATTAGGGTAGTGGGTGATTTTTGTTATTTATATCTGGGTTCACCTCTCCTGCCCCCTCATTTTAGAGGAAAGGATTTGTGATAAAGGGGCCTGCTCCATCATCGCTGAGTTTGGGGAGTAAGCATTCCCTGGCTCCTCTTTTTGTTTTACTTTCAGTTTAAAACTTTCAATGAAGGAAAGAAGACCAATATCATTGATTCTATGCTTCGGATGCTGGAACAATATTCTAGCAACTTGGAAGATTTGATCCGAGAGCGGACTGAAGAGCTGGAAATTGAAAAACAGAAAACGGAAAAGCTTCTAACACAGATGCTACCACCGTATGTGGGAACACCTGAGGAGTGTGAATCCGTATAACAGTGTGTTCTATTAAAAAGAGAAAAAATATTACCCATCAACTAACCACTTCCTTCCCTTGTCCTGCACCCTCTCTACTTCTAGTGGGTTGAATCACACCTTCAAATCAAAGTAGAATTGGAAACCAAGGGAGCAGAGCACACATCCTAATTTTTTACTACCTGTGGATCATGCTGGTCATTTAAGTTTTTGGTGCCTCAGTTTTTCTATAGTCCCTTTGTGACCAATTCAAAGAAGTCACTTCTTTGAGCTTCTAGAGGAAAGCAGCAGGGTTGTTTTTCCAGGTTTTTTCCTCCTTTAGTTGAAAACTTTATTTGTTGCTACAATTTTTTAGTTTTCCAGGGCATCTTATTATGTGGTAACACGATCTTCTAGGAGATAATTGAAGAAACTAGTCTTATGAAAAGGCAATCGCCTGGGAACATTCCCCGGGTGTGGGGGGCAGGGGGGTACAAGGTAGAAATACACAGTTGAAAAAACTCCTTGAAGGCACAAACCAGGTCGGTCTATTCAATGAGGTATTCCAGCACCTAGGACAGTACCTGGCACAATGTGAGCACTCAGTACATATTTATAGAATAAATGAATGATTTAATATATTCATTCAGGTGACATTTTCTTCCTCCTCATTTACTTGGTGGTGATTTTTGGAGAAATTGTGTTCTAGCAGGTGTGTGTGGCATGGAGGGAGGCTGGTGTCCTCTTAGGAAAAGCTATGTCTACTTTTCAGATCAGTTGCTGAATCTCTCAAAAAGGGCTGCACAGTTGAACCTGAGGGCTTTGACTTGGTCACCTTGTACTTCAGTGACATTGTGGGCTTTACCACCATCTCAGCCATGAGTGAGCCCATTGAGGTGGTGGATCTTCTGAATGACCTGTATACACTCTTTGATGCGATCATTGGCAGTCATGATGTCTACAAGGTAAGTTAATTAGCAAGGAAATATATTTCAGAGTGAAATTTTTATATGAGGCTCATCTATGTGTATTCCAAAATTGAAGGATGCAATTTATAGAATGTTGTTATTTAGGGATAAAAATTTAAGTAGTACACCACTTCCATTTGGTATCCCGTTGGAAATAAAGGCCATATAAAATGCATATAATTTCCTACTTTACCAAACAACAGCTCTCAACCCAGCAAGAGATTGCTGGTCAGATTTCTTTTGAGTCATTTTCTAGAACTGAGACTAAGAAGAGTTTGAGGCCAAGAAAATTATCGCACTTCAGTAGCTGAGGACCCATAGTGGAGGCCGTATCATGCTAGACACTGAAGAGGATACAGAAGTATTGGTGTTTTGCCCATAGTTGGTGACTGCTGCAGAGTTCACCTTGGTAAAGTTTGAGTAGATTTAATACAAGCTGTTAAACTTTGGTCTCCTCCATTAGGTACTGTTTTTTTTTTTTTTTTTTTTTTTTATAGGAGGGAACTTGGCATTACACCAGGGCTCTATTAGACCTCAACTCTTTGAAATTGCTACAGGGTAACCTAAAGCCCACCTATTGGTCTGAGGTTTGGGGATATGATTAATTGTTAGGTTGCAAGCCCCTGCTCCCATCTTCCCCGACTCCTCCAGCCTGTCAATTTCCACTCTTTCTGTCAAAGGTTGCAGAAGATTAGTAGAGAACAGATGAATTTATTCACTCATTTTGGTGTCGTGCTTCCTTACCCTTGTTTTTGTATGTTGTCTTATCTCTAGGCAGAAAATGACTGAAAATCTCATAGCTGGGCAGGGACATTTCTATGTTGTCTGCAATATGGATACTTGTTTTATTGATGGAGAAAGATGTCCCAGGCATCCCAAACCTTAGACAGCTCCTCTGTCCCAGGAACCAATGTAGAGCTGGAGAATGAGTAGCTCCATTCACTGGATCCTTCACGGTAGTCTGAAATGTTCCAGCTCTCAAATCACACACAGGGTAGTGTGTTTATCTCATATTAGACAGGGCCCTTTCAGGTCAGGTAGAGAGCCTCAGGGCTAGGCCAAGCCACCTAAATAGGGCTCAGAAATAGACATCAAACCTGTTAATCAGCAGGAGCTGCAAGCTAATCAAGAAGCACACATAGAGACCACGGTGGAGGAAAAATCCATGGAATCAGACTGCCTGTCTTAACTTGCTGAACTCAAGCAGCCTGAAGAGAAAAGAAAATCGCTGAAAGCTAATTCAGTTGAAACTAAAATCAAAGATGATTCAGTATGGGCAGTAACACAGCCACTGGTTTAATCAATCCAGCTGATTCTGTTCAGACAATTGTTGGGGGTCTTAGGGATAAGTCCTTCAGCTATTTTGCTACTTCATGGCTGCAGTAGGGAGGTAGTGGGCTGTTCCCAAGACGGAGCAGGGATATATAAATTCAAAAATGGAATCTAATTTTTTTCAGTCCTGTGTATGAAAAACAACACAGTACAAAGGAAATAAAATTGAACCAGCAGTGAATCACCAAACTTGTTTGTATTGCCATTTTCTTTACTTGTAAAATTGGAATCACCTCCCTTGGCACTTGATAATCTGAAATGGAAATGAGAAGGCTACTGCTGAATTCTGAAGCTGGTGATTTGTTTTCAGTTTCAGTTCTTCTGCCACCACCCCCATTTCTACCAGACCCTTCTCTGTATCTGACCTTCCCTTTCAGTGTGCTTATGCTGTCTGATTCAACCCACAATTCCCCACAGCCATCTGCACACCAAGGCCAGGCTGTGACCATGCTCCCTGTTCTTCTGATTTCCTCATTCATATCCTTAGGGCCTTCTGAGTCACTGACTCGTCAAAGCCGAAGGGTCAACCACTACTCTCTGATAATGGCCAGCTACTGAGTTTCACCTCTCATATAGCATTTGCAATGTCACCCTTCCTTCCTCTGTGCAGGCAGGTGTGCATATTTGAGGGCAGGGATCCTTTCCTGAGATTGCACTAGGTAAGGGAGATGCTAGATAGAAGGAAGTATGTTGAGGTACAAAGTCCTATAGATGCAAAAGACCATTGTTATTGGCTATATAGAAAGTCATGATGAGGGGCTTATTGCTTATTGCTAAACTCTTTTTCTCTGGATCTGAATCAAGGCCACAGTTCTAAGGCTGATTTCAAGACATACCCATTTGGTGATGATGATGATGATTATGGTGATAGCTTGCATTTAGTATATCTTATCATCTACCAGGCAGGTTTTAAGGGCTTTGACATAAATATATAAACTATTTAGTCCTTAGAAAACCCTATGAGGTAGGTCCTGTCATTATAAGTGAGGATACTGAAGCACAGAGAGATAAAGTAACTTGCCCATGGCCACATAGTTTCTAAGTGGTAGATCTGGGATTCTAACCAAGGCAGTATGACTTCAGAGTTTCATGCTCTTAACTCCTGCATTCTGTGAGTGCAGTTCTCTAGGAAAACATGAATTTTAACTGGATCCAAACCTGTAGAAGCATAGTCTGATTGACTCACTTCATAGAAGTCCTTTAGCTTACTTATCTTTTTGGATTTACCTGAAAAGCTTTGACTTACTGGTCATCTAAAAGAATGAGCACACTTCTGTGGGAATGATGAGGAGCATAGATTTGTGTTTCTTTCCAGGTGTCTAGGTCTAACTGCTCCCTGCAAAACCCCTGAGGGCCAATACTGCTGCCCCTGAGGGAGGTAGCAATAGGAGAGGAGGAGGTAACTGGTGGCAAAAGACCCAGTTCTCATACTCAATAAACCTGCAAAACTCACTCTATCATATTAGCAAGGCGAAGCAGAGGGAACAGACTCTTCCTTGTCCTTCATTTCCCTTTCTCTATACTGACCTTAAGGCTGCCCTAGCTTGTTTGCCCAGAATCAACTAGAGAAGTGCTTGCTGGGGGAGCATCATAGGCACCTTCTCCTAGAGTGCTCCCCAGGGACATCCTAGGGACAGTTCCAGAAATCTCCCCTTTCTCTTCTCCCAGGAATTTCTTGGAACCTGATATTTCTCTAGGGTCAGTCAGGAGCCTATGAAGTAGCTACATGTATTTCAGAATCTCTGGGTGTGGGGCCTAGACATGGGTATTTTTTATAAAGCTCCTTAAGTGATTCTAATGTGCAGCTAGGCCTGTGAACCACTGAGAGCCTCTCTCTGCCTTCCGCACTTTACAAGACCTCCTAGCCTCCATCACACTTTTAAAGCTCTGTGGAGAAAAAAAAAAAAAAAAAGAAAGAAACACAAAGAAGTTACTTGCTTGCTAATTCTATTTTCCCTGATTCCCAGGTAGAGACCATTGGAGATGCCTACATGGTGGCCTCAGGCCTCCCAAAGAGGAATGGCAGTAGGCATGCAGCTGAGATTGCAAACATGTCCCTAGATATCCTGAGCTCTGTGGGTACCTTTAAGATGCGGCACATGCCAGAGGTGCCTGTCCGAATTCGAATTGGCTTGCATTCAGGTAAGACAACCAGTTAAAGCAAGAGAAAACATTCCCATGCACCTCCTGGAAGACTAGAAAAGGAAGAAAAAAGGGTAGCTCTCCTGATTCCTGGTAGTTGGATTATCCAGATGTCCACAGCTGCATAATCCCTTTATGCCTACCTGTGTTTACTCTCTTTCCAGTACCTGCACTACCACAGTGTGCAGCAGCCCTTGTTCTAAATACCAAACCCTTTCAGTCTATCCTTCTGGTTAGAGCCAACATTTCCATGTTTGACTATGCTACGAGATCAACAGGTATATGATTTATTTAGGACAATTCATTTAATTAATTAAAATCTCAACTCCTGAAGTATTTTTCTCCCACACTCATCCCCTCTTGTTTGAATATCTTCAAGATCTGCCCCTTATTGTATTCTTCCAATATAACATCACACATTCACAGGTATCTTGACAGACATCTCACTTGATGTCACAGATATCTTACCTACTGGCCCCTCTTGCTCCCTTCTCCACTCCTAACCTCTTTTTCTTTGCTCTGCTTTTCTAAGCTCCTTTTCATCCCCTCTCCTTTTCATCCCTTTTCTACCAACTTCTTAAAAGAATGAATGATACTCACTGTGCCATTTCTTTACTATCCACTCCCTCCTCAGCCCCTTTCAATCTGGTTTCACTCCTCACCATTCCCCAGTCCTTATCTGCCCTTACCTCTTGCAGCGTTCAGCATTCATGACAATCCTCCCTAAACTTCCTTCTATTGGCTTTCATGACACACTCACACTCTGAATGCCACCCCTCTGTTTCACTTACTGGTTCTCATCTCTTCCTGTTCTCTAGCATTTTTTCTGCAAAGCTCTCAGTCTGGTGATCTCTTTGCTCTCCGAACGTCTTCACTTCTAATTTATTTCTCAACCCACTCCAACCTGGCTTTTATTTTCTGCCATTGTCTGATAATTCCTTTTGTCTCCATCTGCCCCTTAATTATTGGTATTCCCCAGGGTTTTGTCTTGATACACTGTTTTTCTCCCCCTACATCCTCTCCTGGGTGATCTCATTCATGTCTATGGTTTAACTACCACTTGTATGCTGATAACTTCCAACTCCATACCTTCAGCATAGTCTTCTGCTTTAAGCTTCAGACTTGTATATCAAACTTCCTGCTGGATTTTCCACCCGAATGTTGCACATGGACCTCAGATTCAGCACATCTAAAACTGAATTATTTTCTTCCTGTACAAACTTCTTTCTTTTCCTGTATTTATTCTCTACATCAGTTGGGGGTACCACTATTGACTCAGTTACTCCAGCTAGTCTTGAGAGTCACCCTCTTGACTCCTCTCTCACTCTGACCTTCAACATTCAAACAATTACTAAACATTGAACATTTTACCTTTTAAATATTTCTTGAATCTACCTTGTCTCTCCTTGACTCTCACTACTCAAGTCTAGGCCATCAGCATCTCTTGCCTGAACCACTGCAATAGCATCTTCTTTTTTCTACTCTTGTCTCTTTCCATCTATCTTTCTCATAGTGATCAACATAATCTGTGTTTTCTTGTCTGTCCTTCCATTAGACTTTAAGCTCCTTGGTGACAGGAACCATATCTTACTCATGTTTGTATCCTGGGTGCTTAGCACATACCAGGTGTTCAGTATTTTTCTTTTAAAGAAAAGCCCTCATCTCTTATTTGTGTTCTAGTTTTACATTTCCAACCCCCTTCAGCACATCTCTTCTTGGATGATTCACCATTATTTCAAATTTAACACATTTAAAACTTCAAGTCAGCTTTTCCCACAAATCAGTATAAACTCATAAGCCCATACCAATTTTCTCATGGTCATCAATCAAACAGCAATAAGTCTGTTGGTTCTCCTTTCTTGTCTTTCTCTCTCTCTCTCTCTTTTGTTGTTGTTTTCATTTTATAAATTTGGTAAGATATACACAACATAAAATTTACCATTTTAACCATTTTTAAGTGTACAGTTCTGTGGTATTTAAGTTCATTCACATTGTTGTGTAATCATCACGACTATCTCCAAATGTTGTTGGTTTTTATTTTTTAATTTTTTTCAGTTTGATTTCTAAAATATTTTTTAATTGACAGATAACATTTCTTTTGTCACCCCTTTTTGGCCACCCAGTTCTCATCATTGCCTCCTTTCTAGTACCTTGTGTTTAGATTACTGCAACAACCATTCAATACATTTCTCTGGTTTTACATCTTCCCCTTTCAATGCATTCTATACACTGATCTGAGAAAAATGAAAGAAAAATCATTTTCATCATGTAATTCTCTGCTCAAAGTACTGTAGTGGTTCAAGGTCCTCCATCTTGTACAACCCACTTAATCCCACCTTGTCTCCAGTTTCTCCCCAACCACTTGAACTAGTCAGAATGCTTTCTCTAAGAGCTTCCCAAAATTCCGTGCTCAATTTCAACCACAAACCTTTTGATTTATGTCCCCTTTTGCCTATTCAAATCCTCCCCACCCATCAAGATCCAAATCAAATCATTCCTTCCCCACTGGACCTTTCTTGACTGAGTCAGGTCCTAATAAGCAACTTCCCCCATTTTCTAAACTGTTTTAGCTCTTCTGTCTGTACTATTTGTCTTGCCTCAACAGTACATTGTCTTGGGTTGTTGCTTAATTGCTTCCTGTTTGGTAGTCTCTTCTCTTCAATTAGAGTATAAAATTTTGGAGAACTGAGACCATGTGTTACATTTCTTTTTTATTCCCCTTGCTGTCTAGCTCAGTACTCAGTGAATGCTTCTGAATGAGTGAGAAGAGAATTAAAATGAGAAATATATAAGTTTTGCAGTTTTTATTTATTTCTATTCTCAGCAGAAAAAAAAAACTTTCTAGAGCAAAGCAATTACTTTCTTTAACTGAGAAAACAGCAAAAACATAATGCTGAAAAATTTAAACATTTCTATGAGCAGAGATCAGAAAGGTGAAGATGGAGAACTTTCTAGATACTCTTGAACTTACTTTTTACTTTTTAGTATGGCTGCTGAAGTTTTTTCAATTACCTATAACACCTACCACAGCCATATTAAAATGTAAGAAAAAAAAAACATTTTAAGGGCAAACAGAAAATATTCTTGGATTATCAATATTTACTGCTCTTCCATGCTCCTAACACAGATAATTGAAAGTCAAGTACTTGGTTTTAGATTTTCCACTGTCTTAGTAATAGTTCTCTCAATAGACACAGTTGGGAGACAGGCAGACCTATGAGATCGTTCCTTTCAAACCCTAAGGCACCAGAAAGAGTCACATTTTTTCCTTGCAGCAAACATGTTTGGATCCTGAGTCCCTGCCCAGGCTTTTCTGGTTTGGGTTTAATGCTTATTTGTCCCTGTTGACAGATATAAGCATCTTGGGTGTAACTGTTACTTGGAACAAAGGTATAAATCAGAAGGGTAGTCATGTCTGCATTGTTATTAACTTGCTTTCTTTCACAGCAATGAGTTCATTACTTATTATGTCTTCCTTGAGATTCCTGGAGCTATCTGATGGCAACATTTATTCTTTTACAAAGTTACATTCGTTGCCCTTGCAGTGCTCCTCTATTAGCATTGGGTGCATACCTGTTGACTGTAATTCTTACCCCCTGTGACTGTATAGGGCCGGTTGTTGCTGGAGTGGTGGGCCTCACCATGCCCAGATACTGCTTGTTTGGAGACACTGTGAACACAGCTTCTCGGATGGAATCAACAGGGCTACGTGAGTACCTGTAAAGGGATAGACGGGATGATATCATCCTACTATTGGGAAAGTGATTCTTCCTCAAGAGAGGGGAATGAGAGCAGGGTATATTATGTTTCAATGTTTTAAAGAAAAATAAAAGATAATTTGAGAAGATTAAGATTTATCACACATTTTCCTCGTCTCTAATGGCAAACCAGTAGGGGGTGATGTTGGACTGAACATGTACCTTTCTTGGTCTAGAAATGAAGCTATAGCTAAGTGACACTGGAACAGCCAGTGAATTTGATCAAAACAACTAAAAAAAGTCTTTTGAGTAAAGGAAAAAAAATTGGCCAGTCTGGTAGGTTTGGGAGAGTCTTGTTGAGAAAAGAACTAGGTAAGGGACTGATGTTTTCAGTTTTTGACTAGTTTGTGGAGACACACTCGAGCTAGCTGCCTTCTAGCTGGCTGATGTTTGCTACTCTAGTCCTCTTTTCGAACTGGTAGGACCCCAGGAGTTCTGGCTTCATCAAATATCCTCCTAGAACTTAGCTAGCAATAATCCCCCAATCTAAGGAGCTTGGAATTCTGAAATAATTAATTCCAACTTACTTGTATATAAAACCTTTAGCTTCTATCAAAACAGGCATAATATCAAAGATACCATTTCTTCCTCCCTTATTTGAGAAGAAAACTGTATAAACCATCATGCCATTTGTTACTGGCCAAATGTTAGCTCAATTCTTTCTTGGTTATTTACTGTCACTACTGAAGCAATGTCAGAATCACAATGTACTTCTTACCTGTAATCATGGCTGAGCAAAGCAATTTTTTTCATGCTATTATAGGAAAAGCATAGAGAACAGCATTAAATTCTAAATACAGATTTGCTGGATTTCATACAGAAAGAAAGAGAGAGAGAGAAAGGAAGGAAGGAAGAAAGAAGGAAGGAAGGAAGGAAGGAAGGAAGGAAGGAAGGAAAAAAGGAAGGAAGGAAGGAAGAAACCATTTCAGCCCTTAGCAGCCCTGGCTTTGGCAGCTACTAGGCACGATAAGCTCTTTCCAAACTTCAGCAATATATATACTTAAATGAGTCCCTGACGATATGGTGGCCTATATCACAGTAGGTGGTGCCCTGTCTGACCCCCCTCCCCATCACTCATGTGCAGAAACAGGCTTACACAATGGGTCCAGTCTTAGTCAATCTAGCTTGTGTTGCCATGATTAAGGAGGCAGCATGGAACTTAGACGCTGTTGTCAGAATAAATTTTCTGACATCTGGGAAAGTCTTAGAACTCCACAGATATGGCAGAGACCATGGAAGTAGTCATCCAGGAACTGCTGTGTGAATATGACTTTGCATATAACTTTGCTCTTGACGTGCTACCCAAGATAAAGTGAAATTGATCATAGAACCGAAATGCAGATTTGGCACAGTACTCTGGACTGATGTAAGTTTGTAGAAGGCTGAAGTCATATTTTGGTCTGCACCAAAGAAAACTCTACACATTTCTCATCAGAAATACAGACTTGCGAACAGAAATTGAATTTTGAGATTTAGGCAGCACCTTGTCCAGTGATCAGCTAGGAAGGAGAAAATAGAGTGAATCACCCACAGCAGGTGTTTATTAAGCACTGATTGTTCAAGGAAGGTATTGTGAGGGATAGAAAGAAACATACTCATGCGATCTCTGCACTAAAAGAGTTGGCTGGTGTGTGTTTCTAAAAGATAATGACTGTGACCCAAATATGATGTTAAGCTCCACAACTGATCAAAGATCTGTAAAGAGGTAGCCTTTAACTTCATGTTGGATATGAGACCAGGACACATCACAAGTTTATTAACAAAAAATCAGTTTAATCAATATATCCTTTGTACCCAGTTGAATTCACTGAGATTCTGAAATGGAAGTGACCAGTGATCCAGCCCTGGAGTGATTCTCTTCACCACACAACTGGATGATGGTTGGAATAAGCTATCTCTTTTTGAGCTATGTGTTTCCCACCAGAAGAATTACTCTATGGAAAGCCTCCCTAAAGACAAAATGCTAGTAGGATGGCACAGATAGGACTGGCTAGGGTTACACTAGCCAGACATGTGGCTTTTAGGAATAAGAACCCTTTTTAAGCAGAAGCTTTGGGTGACCATGAGTTAATGAGGAAGACACAAATAACAGCACTGAGCATTCAAGAGAAGGAAATTCATTGTGAGTATACATAGCAGAAATTTCTTGCAGTTCTTTTCAGCCATGCCTTCCTACTCAGATTGTAATCAGCTTCTAAAAGAATGATTTTTTCAAGCATGTGTGAGAACAAGTTTTGGACTTTTATTTCTTAAATAAAAGGTACTCAACCTCAACAAGATCTCACTTCATAGGATGACAGTTTTCAGGAAGGTCAAAGATCTTACTTCAGTTAACAAGTGATTGTTCTTTATCAAAAAATTACACTTAGGGGGTGGCTGGCTAGCTCAGTGGGTTAGAGTGCGGTGTTGATAACACCAAGGTCAAAGGTACGGATCCGCTTACCAGCCAGTTGCCAAAAAACAAAAACAAAAAAAATTCTACTTACATTCTAAATAAATTTTTAAAGTGGTAGATCCCCATGTAAAGCTCTTATTCCCAGTTGGGATCGTTGTTTGGAAAATAATACATTTATGTGTGTACATAGCTAGATGCATCCACCCAAAGAATAGCTATGAGTGTATAATTTCCTCAAAATAGTGACAGAGGTCTTGACATATTTCTCAGCGATGTTTTAAGTACAGAAATACTGACAGATGCATATGAAAAAGATACCCTTTTATTTTTTAAGTAGGATATGTAAAGCTTAAGAATTCAGCCCCAGTATCAGCCTGTGAGAGAAGTTGCTGAAGCCAAACTTCCCTCAGAGGAGGTCACGTTTCAGTTGAGAACACAGTGGTGTTTGCTGGTTTCTCTATGTCAACCTTGGAGTTAAATTAGCATCTTTCTATTGCATGGCCTTTCATCTGAGATACTGTCTAGCAGGCTGATAGGTGCTAGGGCTAACACCTTAACTGGGCCTAGTGAGGAAGGCCAACAATCCCCCTCTTCCTTCCGTGAAACCCTGACTAAAACGCTCTCACGGGACTTTACTTTAGGTTCTAGTTCATTTTGAAGTGGGAGCACTTACTACATGGCTGTTTTCTCATTGATTTTACCAAAGAGAAAGTAGCCAAAGACATGCCTCTTCTTCCTTTACAGCTTATCGCATTCATGTCAGTCTCAGCACTGTTACAATTCTTCGAAGTCTAAGTGAGGGCTATGAAGTGGAGCTTCGAGGAAGAACAGAGCTCAAGGTATAATGTCCTTTTGTTTTTTGAACCAAACCACTTTTACCCGCCTGCTTCTGGAGAGGGCCGGGTCTGCTGGAAGAGTTTACCTGGGAGTCTGAGACTCAGCTACAATTTGGGCAGAATCTCCAGCCCCACTTGGTTCAGTTTTCTTCTCTTTAAAATATGGCTACAGTGGAGAGAATTGTTGAGACTTCTGCATTTTTCAGACTATGAGTTGCATCTTTGTCTCTTAAAGGACTGCCTGGAATTTGGCTTTCCACTATTATTTACATTTTCTCATTTCCATTTTGTTTACTCTTTGGCAGTGCCAGATGTTGTTCAATAAGTCATAGTACTGGTGAGTTTAGGTTTTCTGTTCACCTGTTCAGAGGCCACCCTTTCTGACCTTTCATCTATGCCATTGGTCAACTGTTTATAGAGAGACTTTATGTCTTTCCCCAAGGATCAAGAGGAATAGTAAGTTTTATGAAAGACAAACATTTTGTAGCACTTTTTCTCTGTGTTAGGATTATCAGTTGATCCAGGATTCAGGATTAGAATGATTTTCCTATTTTTTGCCATTTCTACTGGAGACTTCTCATCTCTTAATAGATGAACCCGGGACCACTGGCTGACCCATTTGTAAGAGACCTCACAGATCTGATAATCTAACTCCCTTAATTTCAGATGAAGAACCGAGGCCCAGAGAAATGAAGTAATTTGAGCAAGGTCACATAGTCAGTTGATACCAGAATTAGGCCGAAACTCAGGAAGCCTGACTTCCCATTTAGTGCCCCTTTCATGACACCATGCTGTGTGAAGATGATTTTCTCAGTGAATATTCTTGGGCAAAGCAAAAGTAGGGCACTGAGTGATGCATAATTTGTTTTTGTCATTGGCATGCCTTCCCCAAATGGTGGCAAATTGCACATAACTAGATTTCAGAAGTTAAAGGTTGGAAGGCCTGAATGTAGCTTATCACTTTTCTGGCTAGTCCTTGTTTATCCCTTCCAATAGATCCTTAAAATCATGCAGCAGGTGGGATGAGTCACTTGCAAGGAAACAGAGGCTCCTTTCCTACCTCTGCAGAGAACTTAGACAGTGAGGCGATGGAGGTAGGGATATCACTTGGGCAGTG
The DNA here is from genome assembly GCF_027409185.1 of Cynocephalus volans. NCBI lineage: Eukaryota > Metazoa > Chordata > Mammalia > Dermoptera > Cynocephalidae > Cynocephalus > Cynocephalus volans. Next base: position 119,476,727 of record NC_084478.1, on the reverse strand, counting down.
AATCAAATTGCCCAAGGCTTTTGTGATCCCTCTATATATTCTGTCATTTCTCAGCAGAGGGGATAAAGGAATCTTGGTTTCCTGAAGCACTTTCATCTGTATTGCTGGGTACAGATTCTTCATTAAAAAGCTAAAAAGCTGAAGAGGTGCCACTTTTGCAACTGAAAAAGGAAAAATGTTTTCCCACCGCCATGGTTTTTATTGCCCACAAATTCCATTCAGGAGCACTCACATCTTTGGGTGTTTCAAGTAAAAAAGCAGGACTTACTTCAAAAGGGCCCTTTGCAGCTTCACGGTTTCCCCTACCCCAGAGAATTTGGGAATGTGCTGCAGCAAGTTGGAAGAGCCTTTCCCTACTGGCACGTTGGGGCTTGTTATTGGGGTTGCAGGGACCTTGTGGGGAAGAGAGATTGAGAGGGAGATACTGAAGGAGAAGATGAGAGGAATCCCTAGAGGAAAGGAAGGGACAATAAGAAGGAAGAGGAGAGGAAGTAAGACCCAAGGAAAGAAAGGGAGAGGAGGAGAGATCCTTTCTATCTCTGTACCCTCCGTTTACTGATGAGAAGCAGTTATTGCACATTGCATAGTAGGGTCTGGAGGATGGGGGTTCCTAGTTCATTAGGGACATGCAATATATCACCAATAAAACCATAACACCAGTGCACTTCAGAAATTCTGATTCAACATTTCCACCCCTCATCCACTCTGTGCTGCTAAGAGTTGCTCCAGTACATGGGGCAGAAAGACCACATTTGATGGTCATCCAGGTGTGATTCCAAAGTTGATTGCTAAAACAGCCTTTCCTTCCAGTTGGCTGATGCTTGGAATTTCCCCCATTTAAACCTCTTCTCTTGGGCTCAAGGTTTGGATCCAGTAACAACACTCTTTCCCCACTCCCTCTCTTTCACTGGAGTGATGACACTTTAAGTTGTTTCCGTTAGCAGAATCAAAGATATGGATTGGATTGGTTGAGAGAAGAGAACATAGGGCAACTGAGTAATTGGGTGGATTGGGGGTACAAAGAAAGAGACCAAACTGAATCAGCTGAGGTAGCATGGGGGAGGACTCATTTAGAGATGAGAAGCTCAGCCTCTCTGGGAAGCCATCCCACCACCCACTGCGACCCCATCTTGTACTATACTGGCAACAAATGATCAATGCCTAACTGGCCAATTCTGCTTTTTCAAATCATTTTATAATCTCTTCTCTTACATGATTCCTGTTTCAGTCACCGTCTTCCTGATAAGTTTGTAAGTCCTTGCTGAGATTTTGTATATACTCATATCTAGGCTTATCAGTTGCATTCATGTTTACCATAGACCTGTAGATAGATTTACATTCTAGAAAGACTTTCTTAAATGGTTGTTCTCAGCCAGTTTTTGTTGTTGTTGCCAGAGGTGGACACTTTTTAAAAACAATTTTTTTAAATCAATAATTGACTAAAATAGTGTATACTTATGAAGTACACAGTGATGTTATGGCTTATGAATAAAATGTGGAATAATTAAATCAAGCTGGTTAACATATCCATCACTGAAATACTTAACTTTTGTGGTGAGAACATTTGAAATTTACTCTCAGCCATTTTGACATGTACAATACTCTATTACTAACTATATTCACTACATTAAGAAAACACATATTCCTATTGTCTAAGATTTTATACACTTCGACCACCATCTTCCCATTCCCTCTACCCTCAGCCTCTGTAACCACCATTCTACTCTCTGCTTCTATTAGTTTCATTGTTTTAAATTCCACGTGTAAGTGAGATCAAGTGGCATTTGTCTTTCTGTGCCTGGTTTGTTTCACTCAGCATAATGTTCTCCAATTCCATCAGTGTTGTCACAAATGACAGAGTTTCCTTCTCTTTAAAGGCTGAATAGTATTCTTTTGTGTATATGTACCACGTTTTCTTTATCCATTCATTTACTGATGGACACTTAGGTTAAGTCCATAACTTGTTTATTGTATATAGTGCTGCAATAAACATGGAAGTGCAGAAATCTCTTCAACAAACTGATTTAAAATCTTTTGGATAAATACTCATGAGTGGGATTTCTGGATCATATGATAATTCTGTTTTTGTTTTTTGAGGAAATTCCATACAGTTTTCTATAATGGCTCTACCAATGTGCATTCCAGAGGTGTACACTTTCTGACCTTGTCTCTGAATTCTGGGGTTAAATGGTATTTGGTTCTCAGGTCCTTAAACATTAGTACTGTGTTATTTGTGATTTCTCCTCTTCCTCAACCTCTTCTCCCCTTTCTCCAACCCCTAACACACACACGAGCACTCATTTGCACACATATGTGCATGCATGCACATGTGTGCACACGCACACATACACCCACACACACCAGCAATTGAGCCAAGAAATAATGAGGTTGTATTGACTGATTCATGAAGGTCAGAAGGTCTGGTCTCTAATTCTTGCCCCATCAGTGACTCAATGTGTGACATTGAACAACTAACTTCATCCTCATTGTGCTTTCTTTTGTCCATATAGAGGCCTCTCCTGGCCTGTGGTTATCAGGAAGCTCATTAATCTCACAAGCTTTAAAATTCTCAACAGTTGCTTTTTGGCCTGTAGACTTGCCTCTTGACTCCAGTGTGTTGGAGAAGCTATGTGGTGTGGAAGGAAGAGTGTTTAAAATTTGGAGTCTAGTAGAGTTAGGTTCAAGTCCCAGCTGTGCCCGCTTATTGACAAGTCATTTAATCTCCATAAACTTCAGTGTCCCCATTTGCAGAATGAGATTAGTAATAGACCTGCCTTTCAGGATTTCTGTGAGGATTAAATAAGACAGGAGATGCCAAAGTGTGTTAAAATTGTTATGCCAAAGAAAAATGCTATTATTTGGGGGAACTCTGGGACTTCCCAGGGATTGATATTGGGTCAAAGAGTTTGCCTTAGGCTTTAGTTGTTTTCATACTTATTTCCCTTTCTTCCCTCTCTTCAGCAGAATTGTGGAAATGGGGTGGGTAAACAGAAAGCTAGGATTCTAAGAATTCTCCTGGATGGGCTCCAAAACCTCAGAGAGCCCCTGGAGCTCCCCTGCATACTCATTGCTTTGGAGGCTTGTCTGAGCCCATAACACTCCCATCCTCTTTTGCAACCATTATTTTTGGCATCCCAGTCTGACCCAGGACCCACCCAAACGTTTGGACAATCCTGGCATCTACAAAGCTCCCTTGGGAATTGGCATGTTGTCCTGATAGCCTCTAGACCTCAAGACAAATAGTCAAGTATGGTTATGGGTGTGGGTCCTCAAGTTTGAGCTTTAACTATGTTTTACCAAAATGAGATCCAATGATGCCTTGAGTATTTCAAGTACTCAAGGGTTGAGAGTTCCATTTAATTGAACAATCTGATTATTTACCGATCAACTCTCTGTACAAGACACTGCAACAGGTACTTTTCTTTGAGGAAAAGAAAGAGCTTTGGAGACAGAGGAGTTGGGTTCAACATGTTCAGAAACCAAGACAGCCTGGTAGTTGTTTTTGTATAACTATACTGTGAACTCCTTAAAGAAAGAGCCATCTCTGTATTGCCAGCCCTGGTATAAAAAGGGTGGAATAAATGCATGAATAAGTAGTGAAATGTATTTTTAAGTTGTTCACCTCTTCTGGAAATAGAGTGGCCCTGAATAGTCCAATTATTTGAGGTTTAGGGATAGTTGATTGCCAGTTAATGGAGGTTGGGCTATAGTGGTATTCTCTTCCTAGTTGCCTCATGGAGGCCTTGTTCAGAACCTTGAACCAAAATTTGTAAAATGCTTTGAGATTCTCCAGTTAAATGTGCTAATTATTATTATGGTTGTTGCCATTATTGTTAAGGGATAAATATATGTGATGTAAAATAGAGTACAGTGCATTTGATATTTAAAGGGGGCAAACCTAATTGGAATTTTTAAGTTAAACAATTTAGTACTGTTCCAAATGAGAGCTGCTGAGAGTGAGACCTTATTTCAGATTAATGAGTTGGAAACACATCCTATTACTTTTCTCAGTCTTAGTAAACACATTTTTTTTTTTTCTTATGGATTGGAGGAAATGAGAGGACAGACAAAAGAGAATTAAAAGGAGGAGAGAGAAGCATGTTGAAAGGAAGGTTTACTGGAAAGAGGGGAGTGCAGGGCAGAACAGAGGCAGAAAATTCAGCTCCTCTGAGGTCATCACTCAGGCCCTGGGGTGACTAGCTCAAGTTTACACTCCCTTTCTTTTCTCAGACTTACGGTTCTTGATAATCAACTAGCTGGGCTGTAGATGGAGGACGCCTTGTGATCTCACCCTATCTATGCAAATCCCTGAGCAGAAAGAAAAGAACACTGCAGAAATGTAGGTCTCTCAAAGAAGCCAGGATGCCCCAGACTTAAAGACAAAGTCGCACAGCTTGTTTTTCATTTCCATTCCCTTTTTGGGTTTTGTGAGAGCCATTGGATGGCAGGGTGTGGGGGGAGGTGGACTCTGAATGTATGTACTGTAGGTACAAAAGACAATGGCTCACCTCATGCCAACAGTTCAGGGCAAAAGTGACAAAATCTTCAATTGAGCATCCAGATATTTGGTCTCTATGTAGCCAAACATCCACACATTCCCAAAGATGAAGTTGTGTGGTGGTGGGTAGACACAACATCTGGATGACAGCTTTATATAGTGTTCACTTTTCATCTGGCTGCTCTGGCAGGCTATGGAGCTTGCTTGAGGCTCAGGTGCATATGGATGCCCTGTAGGAAGGAAGCCTGCAGGGAGTGGTGACAAGGGGAAAGCAGAGGCAAATTTCTGAGCCAAACTGAATGCTTGTACTCTATTGGCTAGAAGGACTTCTTTAGGAAAACTGATTATAGCATACTTAAAATTTTCCATATTTTTTATTATAAGGGTAAAGGCATAGAGGAGACCTTCTGGCTGATTGGAAAAAAAGGCTTCACGAAGCCCCTTCCTGTGCCCCCAACAGAGGACAAAGATGGGTAAGTGGAGTTCACGCTTAATTGGAGTCTTTCTATGCCCTGCTCTGCCCCACTCTCTGCATTACTTATTTTGGTGTCTCCCCTGCCCTTTAGGCAAGTGGGCCATGGCCTGCAACCAGTAGAGATCGCAGCCTTCCAAAGAAGAAAAGCAGAAAGGCAGTTGGTGAGAAACAAGCCATAAGGTAAACACTAGCAGGAAAACAATGAAGGAGATTGCCAAATTTTCAAAGCTGGGGCTCCCTTTGGCATGTGAGCTGATTTCAGCCTCACTCTGTTGGCAGAATGTGATGGAACTGGTGAGTTTCCAAGCTCCACTGAGGTGGGCAAAAGCCTTGTTGAGGGGAGGCCTCTTGTAGAGTGAGATGCACTTGAGTGAAGTTGGCTGCCCTGGCCTGAGAGAGACCCTTGCGTCCTGCACTGATAACACATTTGAATGCTAGCAAGGCTGGCCTTTCTATCCAGTTATCAGGTGGGTGCATCTGTCTCTTTCATTGTTGAGCACTTGGGCCATGTAGTGAGCCACTTCAGGGCTTAAGAGACTTACATCTATCTAGGCAACACAGCAATATTGCGACTACCTCTTTTTCCTGGGGTCTATTGGCAAGACCATGCTTATATCATTTCCTCTGGAGGCACTGCCTGATCCCTCCCAAGGTTGGCATTGAGAACCAAAATAAGACTGGTTACTCCTTGACTGCTTGGCTTGGATTCAGGACAGTTTTCCCTATTCCTCCTCCCTTGCTAGGATGGTCTGATTCTGAAGCAGCAACACCAACACCATTATCAATAATTCTCCCCATGTATTTATCTCTAAGGAATCCACTGCTTTTCGGATGCCCCTCAGTATCTATTCTCTGTTTTAACTTGCTTTCTTATTCTCTCTGCCATGGGAACTCTGACTATGAAACCCATTGGCCCCTCCACTTATCATTGGAAATCACAGGGTTCTAAGGTAAACTTTAGGGAATCTCCACATACTCCTGCTCCCTTGTTCTCTACCATGTTCCAGAATAATCAAAATTGTAGCAGCAACTACCCAAAGTGTCCATATTCTTCCTATTCTTCCACTAACCTCTGTTTACTGTGTCAGCTCTGTGACTATTTGTCTCCTGAGGAAACCCCAGTGCATTCTTCATTTCTGCAACAATAACAGGTACCCTGTATTGGTCATAAATATTTATGTTTCAGAAAGGCTTCTGTACTGAGCATGCGGCTCCTCTGCAGCCTCCTGTACCACCCCATGACTCCTTGCCACCTGGGGCTTGGCTTTGTTCTTTCCTGCTGACTAACATGAGCAGATTAGAAGCTGGGATACACAGTCATCCAATTTCCAGGAACATTCTTTCCTGTGGGTAGGGAAATGCAGGGACACTTTCAAACACAGACATAGACACACACAGTCTCTCTCTCTCTCTCTCATTCACTTGCTCTCTGTTTCTCTCTCTGCTGGAAAGGGTTTGGAAGTTCTTGAAGGATTTTCCCTCTGGCAGGATGGTGCAGGCATTGGAGGCATTGTACAAGAACCCGTCCATTCCTAAGAATGCATTGGAGTTTGCAGCAGAAGACACTGCAGCTGACTCACCATCATTGGCTGTGTGCTGGATAGTGCTTTCCCAGCATGTACATTGGATGTAGCTTAGGTCATTTACAAACTCATTCATCTGGACCCCCTTGACAGAGGGCCAGCTTCAGTGGGCTGTAGGTATACGGAACAGATTGAAGCCACTTGCACAACAGGAGATTCATTCAACCTCTGGTCCTGGCCTCATTAGCACTTGTGCTTTAATCAGCATGTTAATTGACCACAATAGCCTTGGTGACCTGTGCAAATCACAAAAATCCCCAAGAAGAGCACCCTTGACAAATTTCAGAAGGTTTGACCTAAATCCAAGAACTCCCAGCCACCTCACTTATCTCTCATTAAACATCCTATATCGTGTCATCCAGCAACACCACTTATTCCGGAATGTTCCCAACTTTCTGTAAATTTACAGGCCAGATCTTACCGGGATAGATCCAACTTACCAAAGACCCACAATACCAATAAATGCCTTTGACCCACTGCTGCCATCATGGGAGCCATTGGGGGAAAACTTGAAACCTTTAGAAATCTGTGGTGTCAGACAGAGAGGAAGAAAAGCTACTGTGAAAGCAGGCACTACTTTGATGAATGGATTACAGGGGCTGACTCTCAGACAGTGCCCTGCTGTCGACCTGGTAGCTCCTACCTTGTGCCCCCAAATATCCATCACTACTCAAACTGGAGTTTCACTTCATCTGATTACGTTCCCTAAAGTTTCATCAACTGGGATTAATTTGGGGATGATAAGCCCCCTCTTTAATTATAGATATGCCTTTTGGAGGGTGAGGAGTGATTAATCACTTGTATCATAATAATGGTGAACTGAGCTAGATATTCAGGGGGACTTGGCAGATTCATTTTGATTGGGGCAAGAAGAAATGAGGAAGTTGGAAGTTTCGAAGAACGGAAGGTCGCGGTGGCAGGCTTAGTAGAACACAAGAGCAATGGATCCCTGGGAGATGGGAGAAGGGTAAAAACAAGTATAAAGGTGGAAAAGTCAGTTTAGATTCCATCTCTTGTAAACCTTTTCTTTGAGTTTTCCTTAGACTTAAAGAACGGGGAAAAAGCACATTTTTCCTTCTGCTCTCGGGACACAGGACCTCCACTAGAGCTCTAATATAATTTGCTCCATGTGGGTTAAATCGGCCTTTGTGGACTGGCTAGAAACCTGACCACCACATATATAGCACAGTTTCTATGGAGGAAGGCATTCCAAGTTCCAAATCATTGACTTATAAATGTTTAGGACACACCTCATTAGTAAGTGGGGACCACCTGTATATTAACATGCGCCATTTTTTGTTAAGTTTGTAGAAACCCTTGTAAATAGCAATACCTAATTATACAAACATGACAGATACAATAATTTGTAAAGAAAAAAAAAACATTGTAAACAGCAATATCTAATTATGCAAACCTGACAAATGCAATAATGTTTATTTGTTCAATGATCCAGGAAAGTTTAGCAATTTGTAAGCTGTTCATGGAGTAGAGTAGTGGTATAGGGCTTGAAATCATTCATATTGAAATGCTGTGAAAGTCCTAGGATGGAGAAGCTATACTTACTGTTTTCTCTTTCTCCCACACAGGGGTAAAGGACTCCAAGACTTGAATCTTCTCTTGGTGAGACAATGGAAAAGCTCACTCCAGTTCATCAAGTTGTTCTGCCTGGACAAGAAATTAGTGAATGACTATGCTGCTGAGGATGAACAATCTCCAGGGTTATTCAAGCCTAATTCCATTGTAAGGGGACCCCTGAGAAGTAACTTTTACAAGCTTTGCTCATTACCCAGCTATCATCAAAAAGGCCATTTGAATGTAAACTGCAATGGATGTGAACCCTAAAAAAGAGTAGGGAACCACCTCCAAGTTTAGTCATTCCAAAATAGCAGGCCCAACTTGGACTAAGATAAGAAGTTCTGTATTTTCACAGAAAAAAGGAGGAGACACTTTGTTTTCTTTTTCATTTTGTTTGAATCTCTAGAAAGTATTTAATGAGCATAATTTATAACTCAGATAGTATGAGATTAGTGCCGGGAAAAAAATCTTCCAGCTAACATACATCTGAATCCCAGTCCACTGTGACTTCAGTTGGCTGGAATGCATAGGGAATAGGGGGAGGAGAAGAGTCTGGTTAATTGTGTTTGGATAACTGAGGGCTAAGAAGAAATTTCTTTGTTTTCTTATGGCTTAATGTTCAAAATCTTTCCAAAACTGTCATGGTCTCTTTTCCTGTCTAAGTGAGGAGAATCCAGGCAACATAATTGAATTGTCCTTGATAGGTGAGTATCTCACTGGGCCTCAGGATCATATTCTGAACATGACAGAATAAATGTAAGAGATATTGTCAAGGTAAAAGATACAGAAGTCAGATCAAATGGAGTAATTCCCTTAAACTTTTGTACTTTCCCTCCCTTCCCCTGTCCACCCTGCCTCTCAATCCCCTACCCCTGCCCCTAAAATAAATCCCTTTGAACATTTGTTTTTACTTTATGCTTTTAGTTTTCCAGATTCCACTTTCAAGGGGTTATTGGCAGTGGCTTGCCACAGTCACATGGACTAAAGCAATAAGGCTTAAGTCATAGGCATGTTTAAAATACTTAAGCAAGCTTTTCCTCCCTTTTATTATAAAAAATAATCTCTTTATTAAAACAGCTGAACCCAAACATGTCAGCCAGTAAAGCAGTTAATTCTTTTAGAACAACCCTTTTAAAAGAAAGAAATGCCTAAGGTGTAATTTGATACCTTTCTCCCTAATATTTAATTTTTCCATTATCAGCTCACCCTGAATCTGAGCTTAGAGGCAAAAGCTCTTCCCAGCAGTTTTCCCTCAACCTTCAGTTAAAGCACCATTGGACCACTTTTAACAGAAGCTAGCTTCTCTGAGCCTCAGGTGGTCTATTTTCTATGCCAAAGCTGTTCAAGAGGATGCAGAAAAAGCTAAAGTTGTCTTTCAACTTCCTTGAGATGAGTTTCTAATTCCTTTTTCTAGATGTGGTAGAGCAGAAGGAGACATAAAATATCATCCTTTACTTGGGTCAAGATCTCAGTCAAAAGCTGAACTTTTAAGAACTAACTTCTAAGGCCAGTCTGTGGCTTACTTGGGAGAGTGTGGTGCTGATAACAACAAGGCCATGGGTTCGGATCCCGACATAGGGATGGCTGGTTAGCTCACTTGGGAGAGTGTGGTGCTGACACCACCAAGTCAAGGGTTAAGATCCCCTTACCGGTCATCTTATAAAAAAAAAAAAAAAAAAAAAGAACTAACTTCTGGAGAGAAGCTAAGGGAAGTTTCAAACAAACAGGACTTCACTTCTCTCAGAGGAAGTAGCACCATCCTCTAGTATGAATATGGAAGGGTCATTTTGGGTAAGGAAGGGGGATTGGGGCTGCAGCTACAGGGCTCCATGAATCAGAATTCTGCCAGACACAGTCCAGTTCTTTAGCCCAAGGAATGGGCTGAAGGGTTGGGCCTGCAAAATTAGGGCTGCCCAGCCACTATCTTTTACTGAGCAACAAGACCCACTGAGAATGATCCCTAGCTCTGTATCTGATCCTAGCCCCCATTTCCCTTCTTGGTATTTCTCTAGTCTAGCATGTCAACCAAGTCTTTCCTGTCTAGCCTACTAATCCTATCTTGTCTGTGACCACATTTTCCTTTGCTTGATTTTATCATGAGCCCCTATGTAAAATCACTCCATCCATTCTTGTATTCGTATTCATTAAGGCCCGCATTGACCAAAACTGTTTTCTTCAATTTGCTTTAGTGTTTTAATTATTTGAAGAGAAGAAAAACACTCCCTACTCTTATGTACTATTTGATTTATTTAATGGGATACAGCCTGATTCTTACATACAACTGATTATTTCTCTATTAGCCTGTTGCTACTAGCACAGTGGCTTGATTTGGTGGTTAAGTGGGACCAGAAAGATTTCTTCACAGCTATTTTCTTAAGCAGCTTATATTCCTTGTACAAAACGAAATATTTAGAAAACAATTTAAACAAAGTTTTCAAACAGAGATTTAAATTAGTTCCAACACATTCCTTGTATTTGCTTGTTTTCTTGTGATTTGCCTCTTCTTAAAATGGATTATTGGAAAAAAGAAAGCCAAATGCTGATGAAATGCAGGTTGGGTTTTGCTTATTTGAGGCTTTATTGTACTTTACAAATGGACCTTAACAAAATGGTCATCCCATGGGGGATTATTTAAGTCCTTTCCTTTAGATTTTTTTCTCCTACAGATCTCAACAGCAATATATGTTCATTGTAGAAAATTTAGAAAACACAGAAAGGCAGAAAGGAAGTTACAATTGCTCAAAATCTCTTTAGATCCTTTTTTTCTATTTTATCCTTCCTGTTTGGTGTCACTTCATTGATTATTTCATGTTGTTATACAATTTACCCAGCCAAAGAATACCTTAAGTCAGCTGAATTTTAGTTAGCCTGTTTTGCTTTATTTTATCGTATTGTCGGTGGTGTTACTCATATTTTTGGTGGTAGAGGCTGAATCTGTTTAGGTTATGGGCAGCTTTCAGTGATCCACTTGTTCTTAATTTCACTTGGCATAGTGAAGCAAGAGGAGATAGCAGATGGCTATCTACTTCATCAGAGGACCATAACTTGGTTTACTACATAAAGTTACTCTAGCAAGAAGCATTGTTCCAAGGATTTGCATTCTGCCTACCTTGTCTTAGACTTAGTATAAACAACTTTATTACCAAGCTACACATCTCATCATATTCTTGTCCTTAATCCAAATGGAATCAACTTGCAAGGAGTGGGAAGTGGCAAACAACCAAAAAATGATATTTCATGCACTGGGTGGTCACATCTGTGTGACATCAAATAATTGGATGTACCTTAAACACTCAGTTGAATTAAGTAAGCATTAATTAGCTGAAAGGCCACAATGGATTGGCCATTTTACTTTAACCTCTTCTCCAGCCAAAGTGGGTTGACATAATCAAACACATTTCCCATCTGGCTGGTTGATTATAGCCCATTAAAATAATGGAGTTTGTGTTATAGAATTCTCTCTCGCTCCACCTCTTGTCCATGCCTTCTTCTCAGGTCAAGATGATTGACAGGTAAACCTCAGACACAGAAACAAATTATCTTTGACAAAATATGATATGTCTGTTATTTGAGGGTTGTTTGGTTTCTCCAGTAGTGGTTTGTAAAAACCCTGCCATCTTACCTTTTTTCCAGTTTGGATTTGCTGTAGGCCAAGCAATAATGGATCCTTTTCAAAGACAGACTAAGAACAGAGGTGATCATTAATCTATATACTCGCTTTGACTCATTGCAAATTAGGGTGGCTCCAGATGTCACTAAAGATTTTTCAAAGATGATTAATTCCAAGCAAATGAACATGCACATAGAATCATAGAGTTGGCAGGGCCTTTGGAGACTATCAGCCTTGTCATAGTATGGAGGAGAATATGGGGGTTCAGACAGAAGAAGCCATCTTCCTAATGTCATCATCTAGTTAGTAGATGAACAACTGCATTTACCAAGTCAAAAAAGAGATCTGTTATGAAGGACAATGCCTGACCCTTAGGAACACTTCTTAGAGATTCTGGGGTAAAATTCCCAATTGTATGTACAAGCACAGGCTTGGCAGGAATATTCTGCTTTGGGGTGTTTGGAGCTAGGTGACTATACTGACATCACAGTCCAGAGAGAAAGAAAAGAGATTGAAGATTATGTGGTCACTAAATTACTTTTACCATGCAAACAGGATCTCATCTATAGTTATATAATGTTCATAAATCTGGCCCTGAGTGATGGAATATAAACCTCTAATTCTTCCCAATCTTATGGATTCATTTGTAGTTTTATAGCACATGGCCTCAATCCTATAGAACTAAAGTCTCAGAAATACCTGAGGAGACGCCTGACTTCAGAGGATATCAAAAATATTTTCAATGTGCCCATCATCTAAATGAGAGTTCCAGTATATAGTGAGGGAAGTCAGAGGAGAACCAAGCCTATAAACTTCAATGCAAGATAAGTACTGAATCTGATTACTATTTGTTGACATCACCTTTATCCTCCAGAGCCAAAAAATCTCCTGAGTTGTGGATACAGTCTTGTACCCAGTGGGTATAGGCTGCCCAGAGAGGGACTTCGCCCATGCACTCACTGACTCCAGCTACTTCAGGGGTGATTGAGCCCAACGTGGGGAGTAGACCCAGGTGAACTTCTCATGACGATGGCTTCCTGGAATGAGAGATCAAAGGAGAAGCAATTGCTCCAGGAAGCACTAGCAGTAAGAAGGAGCCCTCTAGGCAACTACCTGAGAGAGATAAATTCTTTACAAGTGGCAGTATCTTAACTTCATTGGGATGTCTTTGATGTATTTCAGAAGTAAGACCAACTTGTTCTTTTGGGTATCCTTGGTCCAGGAGCAATCTAGGGTCAGAGTAAATTTTGTTGGGATGGCTGTGAGTCTCTAGAACCTGCCTCATTGGCCAGATTTGGGTCGAGTTAGTCACTGACCCTACAGGACGGACATTGACATGACATATCAGCATTTATGCCTATAATTTGAAAGAGCAACACTACTTTAACGGTTTTTAGTCATAGTATCAAAAACATGTCATAAGATGGTTATGTTACTCCAGAGAAGTAATTTTTCCCTCTGTGTGTATATGTTTGTCTGTATTTCAGTGTATTTTTCTGGGATTACATTTCAGATCTTGTAATTTTCCTGCTCCAGGAACTTCAGTGTTCTTCTATTTTTATAAATTCCTTAGTTAGGTTCTAATTTAGCTTTCCCTACCCTCCTTTTTGCAGTTTGTTCTCTAGCCCAAACCTATCAATTGCTTTTTACCGCGACCTTTTCTTATTCCAGGCCTTTATTCAAGCTGTTACTTCTACCTGAAATTTATGCTGTCTCCCACCACCACATGCCCAAATTCTACCAATCCTTTAAAGTCTAGTCAAATATCACTTCCTCCATAAAGTCTTCCTTATTCCCTCTAATCATATGTCCCTATTTCTGAATTTTTATAATAATTTTACCTGCACTTCTTTAACGGTTATGTAATATTAACTTGTTTTATAGCTGTTTGTATATTTGTCTTGTTCCCACTATACTTTGATATAGACAAAAATAAATAAACAAACAAACAAGCAAACAAACAAACAAATAAATAAATAAATGCTACAAGCTTCTTGAGGTCAGGGACCATGTTCGATTTATCTTTATACTCTGCACAGTGCCTGACACATATAAGAGGCACTCAGTAAATATTTACTGAGTAAATAAATGAGTATTTCTACATCTCTCTGTATATGTGTCTTTCTTCTATGCTTTTACATCTTTTTTCTTTTTTGCTTAATTTTTTGTGTTCTCATCCATCTTTCTATCCACCATTTTATACGTACCTCACTTCATAGCGATTATTTAAAAACAAAGTATGTTTTGTATTTGTTTTGTTTATTAAAGGGTAAATACCTTACTCTTTAACTGAAAAGCAATAGAGTGTTTTCATATTCTCCTCATAAAATTCCAAACATCTAAATTAAGTCACATTTTTATTATGTCATAGTTGGTTAACTTTCTTTTTCTTGATGGTCGGTGACCTGTGATAGCACAAATATCGCCCTCCCACCACCCCCCACCTCGTTTGTGCATTGAAAAAAAGTCCACTTACTGTTTACTATGGTTATCATTTGTAGCACTGAAGGGAGTCAATTTTAGGAATCGTAATACTTAGCCAAGAGAAGTGGACACTAAATGACAAAGGCGGGGGCACAATAATTCTCTTGATATACACGAACGGATAACATGGGGAATGGGTTTTTGCTTTGTTTTATGTGACCTCAGAAGATAGAATCTATATCAGTTGATGGAGCCTGGGGACACAAAGTCAACATAAGGAAGAACTTTCTAGTAGTCAGAGCTGTCCAAAAATGAGTGACTGAGCCTCAGAGATAGTGAGTCCTATGTTATTAATGGTATTCAAACAAAGGCTAAATGATTATCTGGGGAAGGAGAGAGTGGATGATATTTCAAGCATTGTATGGAGGGTTGGGATAAGTGGTCTTCCCATTCTGAGAGTTTTTGGTTCTACAATTCACTTATATGCCTTCTTAAAACAGACAAGTGGTTTTCAAATGTTAACAACACATCAAAACAGGTCAATTCAGACAAACAAACAAACAGAAAAAAATAGTTATAAAAAATGGAACTAGAAGCTTCACACAGCCCCCTGATAAATCACTGTATTTGACCACTAAATCTTACTCTGAGTTTCCTGTCAGTTAAAGCAAGAAGGGAAGAAAACAACAAAATTGAGCCACACTGCTCTTTGTTGAGTAAAAAAATTCCTGTGAGTTCTTCTGCCTAAACAGATTTCTTTTTCCTGCCACTGAATTCTAGGAAAAATTTATCACATAAATCCTTGTATAATGGATATTGTTTATTATAATGGACAATGTAGTTTTACAAAAGATATAGACATAATCTTCAAATAGAAATGTCTTTTCCTCCTCTTCAGAAAGAAATGAAAGGCTGTAAAATGTCAAATCTTAAGCCAGTAAAAGTTTTTTCTCCCAGTAAGCTAGGTATTATGGTTTGCATAAATTGATTTTTGTTGACCTGGCTTAACAAAGGGGCAGGGCACAGAGAACCTAGAAGAATGGACAGTTAGCATGAACCTTATCTGCTCTCAAGTGTCTTCTGTATCAAGTGACCCTCTGGATCACAGACAACTCATTGTTGAATTCTCTGAGGGTTGTCTCAAGGAGGATTGAGATTAGGGGCCTAAGGTTTTGTGGTCACTGCCAATTACTTGCTGGCAAAGGACAATAGAAATATGCATCCTGGTCCTACATACCTCATAGGGATGCCCTGAGGATGGAAGAAGAGAAAATTGATGTCAAAGCACCAAGGAAAGTTACAATTGCTAACCAAATGTCAGGGATGAGGGATAGTGCTATTGCCACCAGAATGCGTCTCACCAGGACTCAGGCCTTGGGGAGGACTTTGGTGGCTAGCTACTTGGAAAAGCCAATTTGTCAAATCTGCTATGAAGTGTCATTGCATGTCTACAGGGGTAAGGCACTCAACCTCAGAGAAAGATAATTTTGTGAAATGAATGAAACTTTTATGGAGTAAGGACCCTCTTTGACCAGAGTCAGAGTAGTGTCTTGATCAAAGACATAGTCTAACAACCAAAAGTAATTTCAAAATAATTCAAATTCTTGCACTAACTGAAAGCACTAATGAAGGGGATTAGAACAATTTATTAAACCCTTTTCCTCTCCTGTTTGTGTGTGTGTGTGTGTGTTTGTTTGCATTATATTCCACAGGTTTCTAGTGCCTCTCTATTTAATTCATTACCCCCCCCCCCCAACTATTCCTAGACCTGCAGGTTGAACAAGTCACTTTTCTCAATATTCCCCTCTGAGCACTTTATTATGTATATTAGCTTAGATTGTAGTCTAAATCCTTTCTCCCTGCCTCTCACGTGTTCTTCCTTTCTCTTCTTGATTCCACATCATAAAAGGTCAAAGATCAATTTTGCCAAAGTGTTTTAGTCCATTTGGCTCACAATTCTGGTGGCTGGAAAGTCCAAGAATGGGCAGCTGTGCCTGGTCAAGATTTTATGCTTCTTCAACTCATGGCAGAGTGAAAGGGGATCAGATATGTGCAAAGAGATCACATGGTGAGAGAGGAAGCAAGAGAGAAAACTGAGGAAACTAGCTCTTTTTAACACCTCGCTGTCATGGGAACTAATCCATTTCCATGAGATTGAGAACTCACTCACTCCTGTGGGAAAGCATTAATATATTCATGAGGGGTCCACCCCCATGACCAAAACACCTCTCACTAGGCTCCACCTCCCAACACTGCCATGTTGCGAATCAAATTTCAACATAAATTTTGGTGGGGACAAACCGCATCCAAACCCCAGCACAGTGATAGGTCGGAATGGTGAGAATCTGAGAAAACAAAAACCAATGTCTCCTTGATGCACCGAGGGAGGGAGAAGGCTGTGAACATATACACATTAATAATTTTCACTCCATCACACCATGACTTGGAAGTTTAATCAATTTTTCATTATGGACAGATGGATTACCAGAATTACTCAATTTCACTCCTTTTTGTTATTGACTCAATTTATTTTCTTTTTTGCCCCAATTTATACACCAGATTTTTCCCACAAGAGTTGGAAATAAAGACGTTTGGAAATAAATAATTATAGCAAAACCTGGTGGTGAGTGTGGTCAGAAAAGGTAGCAAGCCTGGTGGAAGGGCTGGGCCTCCTCTTGGACTGGTCCTATATATCATTCTGAGAGATGCCATCTTCAGCATGCAGAGGGAGCAAGGAGGGGCTGGCTAAACTTCCCAATGCTTCCTAGGTCTGCCCTCTGCAGTGCAGCTTCAATATTTGGTTTATTGTGTGATGGCCCTAAGCTTTAGGAATACCTTTTAAAATAAAAATCCAACCCCAAATTTTAAAGTCAAATGTAAATATTTCAGTAACTGATCATACCATTCTTTTCAGTTGACAAGAAGTCTGGCTAAGAAAAAGGAAATTGAATTGAAAGCACTTGAAAGATGTGGGGATAGCATGTTCAGCCTCTCATTTGTGGCCCTAAAATACTAGCTGTAGAGTTAAAGAAATGCCAGCTTCTGTACATTATAGAAGAGATAAAGGAGTATACCATGTCTAAATTTCCAGGTCTCTTCAAGATTCCTCACAGATTAATAAAGTAAACCACCTTATTGTTCATTGCAACCTTACTATTTCATGTAAGTAGTAGGATGCTGAAACCGGACGGGGATATACTCTGATTATAGATATTAGGAGTAGTAGTTGGTATAAACACAGCAATGAGAATAACTCAATGATTTATAGTGGTGTTGGCACCAATGCTTTGGCATATATTAATAGTTTAGTGGTTGATGGCAATGATATATGTCCTTAGTCATCTACCCAAATGTCCCACCAACAGGCCCCCAAATATTCAGTTTTTGTACCTTGTTGTTCCAAGTTGTTGTACCTTGTTTGTTCCAATAAATAGATTCATAGAATTTCAAAGCTGGAAGAGACCTCAAAGATCATTTGGCTCAACGTTCTTGTTTCATAGACTGGAAAACTAATCCTAGAGAAAAAATTACACTCTCAAAGTTTGCACAGCTGGTTAATGGCAGAGCTGGAACTAGAACTTCCTTTCTCCCTGTTTCAGGTGCATAGTTGCTGTTAAATTCAAACACTGGTTGTCGGCAGAGTATCTACTATTGAAAATGCACCAAGTGTCCTTAATAACTTCTGCAATTCTGACCCCTTTCCATTATGAAACCAGTGAATCATTAGTTATTAAGTAGGTCTTCATGTGGCACTATCATATCTAGCCTGCTCCATGATCTTGCATTTTCTACCTTCCTCTTTGGCACCAATTGAAAAAGCTGTGCAAACTGTTTTTTGGACAAGCTGAGTTGGTTTGTTATATCACATCAATAGAAAGGAAAGGCCTCAACTTTTGATTATTTAGTCTACGCTCTTAAGAATTTCCTGACATACTTTCTAAATGGACTTAGTCTTTAGACCTTACAAGGAAGTAAATTATGTATATATGAATAATATCCTTATTCAGCTTTCTCCTCCCCCATGGGAGAGAGGCTTGAAATTGCCAATCTATGGATCATTTTAGGATTACATGTCAACCAATTAGTTTCTAAGTCTCTGACCCAAATCTTCTGACTGTTAAAAGTTACAACTAGGACAAGTATGTACTAAGAACTGCCAGGTCTACTAAGTAACACCTTTTCAAGTTAACTTCTTAAAATAATGCTTTTGTGATATTAGGTTAACTGATTTTAAAAATTCCATCTTGTATTTATATCAGTGAGTGCTAATTCACTTAATTGTGACACTAATAGGAGTGATGTCCTCTATCTTGGGAAAGAGATAAATTGAATGTATTCAAGGTCAGTTGTAGGCAATGGAAAAATTAACTTCAGTGGAACTGTAGTTCTGGACTGTTCTCCCTGTCCCTCTATCTGGTCACTTACATAGAGATAAGCTTAGCTTCCAGAAAGTTTGTTTAATATGTTGAATGTTAACCTGTGAAACAGACTGTTAACTAGAGGCATAATATACTATCCACCTAACTGACTGCAATAGGACAATTGGAATAGGCTGTCACCTAGATTCTGTTCAAGGTGTTACTCATTGGAGTAACCCTTTGGTTAATATGCATCCTGTGAGACCCAATGGGTATTCATACAGCCTGGCAATCCTTAGAAAGTGTTCGGAAATTTCTCCAGTCATTTTTTTTTTTATCACAGTGTCAAAGACGTGTGCCAGAAGGTAAGAGTTAGAGTTTCTTTTCTGCTTCTCTTCCAATTCCATGTCAGAGCCAAGGAATCAAGGCAAGGTTGACATATATGGCTAAGAAACCTGGCAAATACCCTGTTAATCAGATCCACAGAAGCAGCCAAACCAGATAAACAGTCTGCAAAGTGGATTTTTGTTTGCGGTAGGGTTGCTGAAATGATCTGGATTGACTATCTATGAGAAAGTAACTGTGGAATTTCCAAGTCTTTATTTCCTTTTCAGCTCATTATCCTTGGAGTAAACATCAACTGTGGCTATTAACTTCAGGCATCATTAATTTTCTGGAATCAGCTAACATGTCAGTTTCAAGTCAGAAATTGCTAATCTATTCCCTTTAGTAGAAAATCTCATCATCATTAAAGCTTTCACTGTATACCTACTGTGTGGCAGATACTATTATGGGCTCAAGGCCACAAAGGTGATAAGCGGCAAGCAGAATCAAAACCAGATTCATCCTGATTCTAAAGCCCATTCTCATTCCACTTTACTCACGTGATGTAAAATTATCCAAGGTGACCAAAATAACATTTTCACTGCAGACTTTGTAAGGCATGGGATATTAGGAATTCTGAATTCTGAATTTTTTTCCTTAACATTGAGTGAATTAATTCAAACTGGAACTAATGTTGCGTATTTTCTAGAGTGATTAAACCCAAACTAACACAGAACTTCAAAATAATCTTAATATTGAAACTGAACTAAACAAATATACATGTAGTCCAGTCAATTTTAGTCCCCGACTGATGGTGCCACTGAGATCCCAGAGCCCTGCTCTGTGTTTGAAGAGCCCACCTACGTCTTGATTGAGCAACTCAGTTACACTGTCTGAAGACTCTGGGTCACATTACCCAAAAACCCACCCATGTTCTGAGAAAGCGTGAATAGCAGACTAATGCAGAAGAGTGTTGTCTGCTTTCAAATACAATAGGATGTATGTAGACGTCGCTATGAAATGTGTACTAGCTTCCTTGCTTTTTCTGAAACACGACACATACTCTGCTTCAGTCTTAGCACATGCCATTTCCTCTGTCTGAAATATTGTGCCTCTGCTTAATTTGCTCACTCCCTTCTTTTGGGTCACTGCTCAAATATCTCCTTAATGGAGAATGCTTTCTGTAATTACCTTATCTAAAACAAGACCCATTGTACTTTCTCTTTTTTCTTTTTCATAGCACCCAATACCACTTGACAAATTATACCTTTATGATTAGTTGTTTATTGATTGTCTGCCCTGCCCCCAGCACAATGTGAGTTCTATAAGAGCAAAAACTGTTTTGTTCACTTCCCTAATCCCATTTCTTAGAATAATGTTTGCCATGTGGTAGGTGTGCAATATATATTTGGGAAACAAAAGGGAAAGCGTGACATAAGATAAGATTTCATAGTCCAAAGAACATAGCTTTGGGAGTCAGAAAACCTCACATTTACTACAAGCTCTGTCATTGACTTGCTGTGGTCTGGGAAAAATCACCTTACCTCTTTGAGATTCAGTTTCCTCACTGAATTGGACTATTTGTTTCTTCTTTACCTGTCTCATGGGATGTTGTGAAATTCAAAAGAAATAATATATATAGAAAGTACTATATTTGCCTGTATCCTACCAGACTATTGAGGTTAGGTGTCTGATGAAAACCATTTTCACTGGCTTAACCCATGTAAACAACACAGGTTGTGTTCTTATATTGCTAAACTAAGTCCCTGGGGACCAAAATCAAATAAACCACTGGTCTATGGGCTTAGCCAAACTCCTCCTTTGGAACAGTGTGCCCAAAGATCAAAAAGCCAGTCTAACTGAAGCCAGAATCTTAACTGATTCTCTTTCCAAAACTTGCACTGGTCCTGGGAATATGCTGCACATTTGAGACAGGAACTCACACCAATGACCCATTGGGTTCAGCTTCCTTATCAACCAAGCTAGAGGCCCCTTAGTACTTCAGGATTTGGTCAGTCATTATTCTCTCTAATGGCCTAGGACCACTAGACCCATGAAAGTGAATGTTGACCTCACTCCAAGCATCCTCTTCTATACCCCTCTGGCTTGCCATGGACATACACTGAACAAGTCATCAGATATCTTGGTTGTTCTGGCAGGTGTCCACTCACTCCAAGCCCAAATTCAATACAGCTAAACAACAAGCCGTTGATAAAGTCTCTGAATTAAATTTATGTGAAAGGTGCTATAGCCTGTACATACAAAAATTCTTATTCATTTTCCATCCATCAACCAGGCATACGGTTAGGGATCACAGGCTGGCATGGTTAATTCGATGAAATATGAAAACAAATCTGCTTTCTCCCAAAGTTTCAAATGAATTGACTGAACACCTATTGGCTAAAGTCCCAAATAAGATTGACTACTCCATGCTGCAGGAAGAAAACCGAGCTTTAAATGTGGTGAGTGGTGGTGAGTAAAAGCTACAGCTGCCTTGTAAACAAAGAAGACAGTCCTCTGTCTCCTAGGGCCTGTGAGTCTAAGATAACCTAAGAGTAGGTTCTGAGATAGGGAAAGGGGGAGGAAATAGACTTCCTCATTCTCCCTGCTTACAACCCACTCCATTCCAGCTCTTCCTTGGCCACCTATCACTTTGATTTTTTGTTTCTGAGGGTAGTGGGGGTGAGGTAGTGATGATGAAACAAATTCCATTATTACCTGTAGGAGTTAACTGCAACTCCTAGCCCTTGCCACATTTGGGAGGGGCCTTCATTTCTTTGCGTCAGGCTTACCACATCAATTCCTGGCTCAGGGATCTAAATTCTCTTGGCATCTCTCCCTCTCATGTGTCTTATAGCCTTAGCATGTCCTTTCTCTTCAACCAGTTCAAAGTAGCACCAAATTTCCATTCACATATTAAATTATTTTAAATATTTTATTTTATTTTGTATATCAGTATACAATGAAATTGATTTTCATGGCCCTTTACCAATTCCTCCCTTTCCGCCTTCCCTCTCCCCCTTTCCCACTCCCGGCAATCTCAGTTCTGTTCACGTCTCTTAACAAGTTCAAAGAATATTGTGATTGCTGTGTCTTTTTTTTTCTATTTGTTTGTTTGCTTATTTATTTTTATTAGCTCACACATATAAGTGAGAACATGTGGTATTTCTCTTTCTGTGCATGGCTTATTTCACTTAACATAATTTTCTTTAAGTTCATCCATGTTGCTGTGAATGTCAGAATTTCATTCTTTTTTATAGCAGAGTAGTATTCTTTTGTGTTAATTTACAACATTTTCCTTATCCACTCATCTGATGGTGGGCATTGGGCTAGTTCCAACTGTTGGCTATTGTAAATAGGACTGTAATAAACATGGGATTACAGATATCCCTTCGAAATGATGATTTCCCTGCTTTTGGGTATATGCTCAGCATTGGGATTGCTGGGTCATATGGCAGTTCTATCTGTACTTGTTTTAGGAATCTCCATACCATTTTACATAATGGCTGCACCATTTTATATTCTGACCAACAGTGTTGGATAGTTCCCCTTTTTCTGCATCTTTGCCAACATTTGTTATTCTCAGTCTTTCTGATACTAGCCAGTGTAACTGGAGTGAAATTATATCTCATTGTGGTTTTGATTTGCATTTCTCAGATGCTGAGTGATGTTGAACATTTTTTCATGTGTCCATTGGCCATTCTTATATCTTTCTTTGACAAATGCCTATTAAGTTTCTCTGCCCATTTTTTAATCATTTTACTTTTTAAAAATTAAAAAATTTTTTTTTTTTTTTACTGTTGTTCGAGTGCTTGTGTACTCTGGATATTAATCCTTTGTTGGATGCATAGTTTGTAAATATTTTCTCCCACTCTGTTAGTTTTCTTCTCTGTTAATTGTTTCTTTTGCTGTGCAGATGCTTTTTAGCTTGATATAATCTCATTTGCTTACTTTTCCTTTTGTTGCCTTTGCTTTTGGGGTTGTATTCATAAATTCTATGCCCAGTCCTACTTATTGAAGTGTTTTCCATAAGTTTTCTTTTAGGAGCTTTATAGTTTCAGGATGTATGTTTATTCTTTAATCCTTTTTGAGTTGAATTTGGTATATGATGAGAGGTACAAGTCTAGTTTCATTCTTCTACAAGTGGATGTCTAATTTTCCCAGCTCCATTTTTCGAAGAGGCAGTCTTTCTTTTCCCCAATGTGTGTTCTTGATGCCTTTGTCGAAGACCAGATGACTGTAGCTATATGGGCTGATTTCTTGGTTCTCTATTCTGTTCCATTGGTCCATGTATCTATTTTTATGCCAGTACCATGCTATTTTGGTTACTATAGCTTTGTAGTATAGTTTGAAGTCAGGTAGTGCTATGCCTCCTGCTTTATTTATTTTTCTCAATATTGCTTTGGATATTTGGAGTATTTTGTTGTTCCATATGAATGTTAGGATTGTTTTTTCTGTTTCTGTGAAGAATGTCATTGGTATTTTGATGGGGATTGCATTGAATCTGTAGATCACTTTTGGGAGTATGGACTTTTTTACAATGTTAATTCATCCAATCCAAGATCATATAATATTTTTCTATCTTGTGTCCTCTTTAATTTCTCTCAACAGGGATTTGTAGTTCTCATCACAGATATCTTTCACATCCTAAGTTAACTTTATTCCTAGGCATTTTATGTTTTTGGTGACTATGGTAAATGGGCTAGCTTTCTTGATTTCTTTTTCTGCTAGTTCATTGTTGGAGTATAGAAATGCTACTGGTTTTTGTGTGTTGATTTTGTATCCTCCAACTTTGCCGAAATCATTTATCAACTCTAAGAGTTTTTTTATAGTCTTTAGGCTGTTCTATATTTAGGATCATGTCATCTGCAAACAGACAGTTTGACTTCATCTTTTCCAATCTGGATGCCCTTTCTTTCTTTCTCTTCCCTGCTTGCTGTGGCTAGTAATTCCAACACTTTTGAATAGGAGTGGTGAGAGTGGGCATCCTTGTCTTTTACATATTCTTAAGGGAAAAGCCTTCAACTTTTTTCAATTCAAGATGATATTGGCAGTGGGTTTGTTATATATGGCTTTAATTCTGTTGAGATATATTCCTTCTACACCGAATTGATTGAGAGTCTTTATCATGAAGGGACGCTGAATTTTGTCAAACGCTTTTTCAGTGTCTATTGAGGTAATCATATAGTTTTATCTTTGATTTTGTTGATGTGGTGTATCACATTTATTGACTTGCATATGTTGGACCATCCTTGTATCCATGGGATGAATCCCACTTGATCGTGGTGTATAATTTTATGGATGTGCTGCTGTATTCTATTTGCTAATATTTTATTGAAGATTTTTGCATCTATATCCATCACAAATATTGGCCTGTAATTTTCTTTTTTTGTTGTGTCTTTGTCTGGTTTTGGTATCAGGGTGATGCCTCCCTCATAGATGAGTTTGGGAGAATGGCCTCTGTTTAAATTTTTGGGAATAGATTGTACAGAATTGGTATTAATTCTTCTTTAAAGGATTGGTAGAATTTGTCATTGGAGCCGTCTGGTCCTGGGCTTTTCTTTGTTGGGAGACTGTTGATTACAGCTTCAATCTCTTTGGTCGTTATTAGTCTGTTCAAGATTTCTATGTCTTCTCAGTTCAGTGTCTGTGTGTGTCTAGAAAACTGTTCATTTCCTCCAGGTTTTCACATATAGTTGTTTGTAATAGTCTGTAATGATTCTTTGTATTTCTATGGTATTGATGGTAATGTCTCCTTTTTCATTTCTACTTTTTATTTGTGTCGTCACTCTTCTTTTTTTAGTTAGCTTAGCTTATGGCTTGTCTATTTTGTTTATTTTCTCAAAAAAACAACTTTGTATTTCATTAATCTTTTTTTTTTTTTTTTGGTTTCTATTTCATTTAGTTCTGCTCTGATCTTATTATTTCTTTCCTTCTACTAATTCTGGGGTTGAATTGCTCTTGTTTTTCTAGTTCGTTGAGGTGAAGTAGTAGGTTGTTTATTTGCCATCTTTCCATTTTTCTGAAGTAAGCATTTATTGCAATAAACTTCCTCTTAGCACTGCTTTTGCAGTATCCCACAAGTTTGGGGATGATGTGTCATTATTTTCATATGTTTCAATAAATTTTTGATTTCCTGTTTAATTTCTTCTTGGACCCATATATCATTCAGCGGAATGTTGTTTAATTTCCATGTATTTGTATAGCTTCCAGGGTTTTGTTTGTTATTGATTTTTAGTTTTAATCCATGGTCATCTGAAAAAATACATGACATAATTTCAATTTTTAAAAATTTGTTGAGACTTGATTTGTGACCTATCATGTGGTATGTCCTGGAGAATGTCCTATATACTTATGAGAATAATGCATATTCTGTGGATGTTGGATGAAATGTTCTGTAGATATTTGCCAAGTCCAATTGGTCTAAAGTGTTGTTTAGATCTTGTGTTTCTCTGTTGATTTTTTGCCTAGATAGATGATCTGTCCACTGTTGAGAGTGGGGTGTTCAGATCCCCTACTATTATGGTATTTGGGTCTATCTCTTTCTTCAGGTCTAATAGTGTTTGCTTTATAAATCTGGCTGCTCTGATGTTGGGTGCATGTATATTTATGATTGTTATGTCTTGTTGCTGGAAAGATCCCTTTATTATTATATAGTGGCTTTCTTAATCTCTTTTTATGATTTGTGGTTTAAAGTCTATTTTATTCAATATAGGAATAGCTACACAGCTCATTTTTCATTTCTATTTGTATGATATATCTTTTTCCATCCTTTCCCTCTTGGTCTGTGTGTTTCTTTACAGGTGAGGTGAGTCTCTTGAAGATAGCATATTGTTGGGTCTATCTTTCTAATCCAATCAGTCAGTCTGTCTTTTGAGTGGAGAATTTAGTCTTTTTACATTAAGAGTTATTATTGAGAGGTGTGGGTTTACTCCTGGCATTTTATTGGTTTTTGTTTGGATGTTTTAAATATCTTTTGTTCCTTTCTGTTTTACTGTTTGTCTTCTGTGTTTGTTGTTTTTTTGAGGTGGTAGATAAAGTTCTTTTCTCTTTACTGTTTGCATTTTTGGTTTACTGGTGTGTTTTGTTCTTTCTTGAGTATTCATGGTAGCGATGGTTGCTTTTCAGTTACAAGGTGCAGTACTCCCTTGAGAATTTCTTGTAGGGCTGCTTGTGTGGTGGTGAACTCCCACAGTGTTTGTTTGTCTGAGAAATATACTATTTGTCCTTCATTTCAGAAGGATAGCTTTGCTGGGTAAAGTATTCTTGGCTGGCAATTTTTCCCTTTTTGTATTTTGAATATGTTAACCCACTCGCTTCCAGATTTTAGGGTTTCTGATGTAAAGTCAGCTGCTAGCCTGATAAGGACTCCCTTATAGGTGAATTGATGCTTTTCTCTTTCAGGTTTTAAGATTCTCTCCTTGTCTTTGAGCTTTACCAATCTGAGTGTAACATGTCTTGGAGAGGACCTTTTTGGTGTGAATATGTTTGGGGATCTTTGAGCCTTCTGGATCTGAAGATCTGTATCTCTCCCTATACCTGGGAAGTTTTCCACTATTATTTCACTGACTATGTTTTCAATGCCTTTTCCTTTTTCTTCCCCTTCTGGAACAACCATGATTTGGATACTTGAGTGCTTAAGGTTGTCTGCCAACTCTCATTTTCTTGATTTAAAATTTTTTTTTTCTTTTTTCTTTTTTTGCCTGCCTGGGTTATTTTAATAAGACCATCTTTAATATCAGAAATTTTCTCTTCTACTTGTTCTAGTATGCTATTTAAGCTCTCTGCTGTGTTTTTATTTTATTAAAAGAATCCTTCAGCTCCACAAGCTCTGCTACATTCTTTTTTAGGGCATTAATTTTTTGTACACTTCCCGCTTCAGGTCCTGGATACTTTTTCTTATTTCATTGTGTCATCTAACTGGTTCTTCTTGTATCTAGTTGAGTTTCCTTAGAACTGTTGCTTGAAATTCCTTTTCAGTCATTTCAAAGACTTCCTGTTCTATAGGATCTGGTATTTGAGAGTTATTATATCCCTTTGGTGGTGTCATATTTTCTTGTTTTTTTCATGTTTCTAGTATCTCTGTGTTGGTGTTTGATATCTGGTAAAGAAGTTGCTTTTTCTTGTACTCTGGAATGGGGTTTGCATAGATGGAGATGCTCTTGTCGATGTGTTACATAATGACAGTTGAATGGGATGTCTTAATATTGATTTCAGGTAGACGCAGTAGTGTAGTCTCTATGTAGATACTTTGGCCAAATTTGGTGTTAGCATTGTGTGAGAGTTCTTTTGTGACCTAGTCTCTGGAACACTTAGAAGTTCCTCGCTGAGGTTGGTGACACTGTGTTGTTTTGTCGGGACATGGGCAAGCTCTCAAATTTTGGGGGGTATCACCCTGGAGTCTTGTCACTCTTAGGTTATGGTGGGTGTTCTTAGGTGGGGCTGTTGGCACCCTGGTTAGCTCACCCTGACCCTGATGGTGTACTAGTGCTCCTTGATTTGAATGGGTGACTTTGAGTGGGTTTTCTCTTTTTTCTTTCCTCTTTCTCTAGGCTCTGCTGGTGACTCTCCTTCTGTGTATACCAATGAGTGGTCACCATGTAACCTATGAGGCAGCAGTGGCTGTGTTATGGCAGTGAGCCATCCTTGTGGCTGCAGTTGCTGTGTCGGTAGTTGTCACAGCCCACTCATTCCACACGGGTGTCTGCAACAGTGGTAGGGAGTGTTGCTGTGTGGCTGCTTTTTGCTCTGGCAGGGCCTTGGTGGCAGCTGGGAGGGTCTCTCAGGGGCAGAGCTCATTGCCTAGGTACTGTGTAAGCTGTGTGTTGCTCTGGCAGGATCTTGGTGGCAGCTGGGTGAGTCTCTCAGGGGCAGGGCTCACTTTCCTGAGTCCTGCTGCCTGTCACACTGATGGGGACTCAGTGGTGGCCTATTTTAAATATTTTCAATTATGAAAGACAAATACTGGGCTGGCTAGTTAGCTAAGTTGGTTAGAGTGCAGTGTTAATACCAAGGTCAAGGGTTTGGATCCTGTACTAGACAGCTGCCAAAAAAAAATAATAAAAGACATAAATACTTATTGACAAAATCTCAACAATACATACATGTATCAACTAAAATGGGAAAGATCCCTTTTTTTATGCATGAGAAGGTTTGTAGCAGCTTTATTCATATTTGGCAAAAACTGGAAACAAGACAAATGTACAATCAACAGGCGAATGGATAATCTGTGATATAGTCATACAATGAAATGTTACAAAGCATAAAGAACAACAACAAAAGACTGATATCTGCATTAACATGAATGAATCCTGCAGATATGTTGAATGAAAAGAGCCAGAACCAAAGAAGCACATAAATACTCTATTATTCTATTTATATGAAGTTCATGAACAGGCAAAACTAATTTATGGTGTTAACAAAGGGGTTATATTTAGGAAGGGAATATTTGTTGGGAAGGATCATAGAGAATTTGTGGAGTATTGCAAATACTTTAAGATATCCTCATCTTGTTTTACCAAGGGCCTGAGAAAGCTAAGAATCTCAACTCTTCTATCCTACTGTAAAACTACTGCACAATGGAAAATGTTCCTTGAGGGAATGCTACACCTCTTTCTCCAAACTGGGTAACCACCAAGCAACACAGTAGGGTTGTATTTAGGGTTTGTAGAACTCAGAAAGTTATAAAACTCACTGGTTTAAGAAATATGTTGCCCTGTTCAGAGTGGTCCTAGTCTAGTCAGAAGGTCTAAAGATCACTGCAGTTGGGAGTCTATAATGCATAGACCCATAAAATGACCAAGCTTGAAGGGGCCAAAAATCATATAGTCAACCCCTCTAATTTTATCCTAGCCCAGGAAACATCAAGGAACATACCACTGTTTCTACCTCATCATACTGTGGACATGTCATTCATCTTCTTCTGTAGCTACCACTGGCTTACCAGAGATCAGGTGGCTTTGGGTTATGGGAGTGCAACTTTCATATTTCCAGTATGCTACAGTCATTGTATTTTTTTCACTTCCTAGCTCTACCATGAGAAGAAAAACTACCTAGAACATTGAGATGGGAGTATGACAATGGTCATAAAAACCCTGAGCAACCTTCCTTTTAAAACATTTTAATTAAAATTGTATATTTTTAAGGTATACAGAATGATGTTTTGATATACTTGAACAACTTTCTAACCCCTCTTCCCCTTAACATTATAAAATTTCATTGGGGGTGTTCCCCAATGGAACAAAATATTTTTTTTATCTTGCCAGTGGTTAAGCAGATGAGACTGAAGGGTGTGTGAGGTTCACATCACAATGTGAACCTAATGGTACTTCGCTAGCCACAGTTCCATTAACAAATATCCATGGTGTGTGTGCATGCCTTCCCCTAGGCACCTCTTTAAGCATTTGATAGAGCAGTAATTAGCATTATCATCACTAATACCTGACACTGGCAGTGTTCCTTGCACCTTTCAGGGCAGGAAGCAAAGTTGAGAAAATAAGCAGCAAGTAGAGACAATAAGGCCGCCTAGAGAGGGCAGATATATTGTTGGAAACAAATGGGTAGCTTACTCCAGTGCTCCTCAGAGTTTAGAGTTTCATAGAAGAGTGAAAACCACTTAATTTGGGAATTCTATAGGGTACCCAGCTTTATTTTGTGAAACAAACAAAAAACCTGTACAAGTGAAAATCTTGATCATTTCATTTAAAAATGGTATTTTAACTCCAAAAAGATAGGAAGAATAGAATAGGTTCATAGTAAATTGAATTCACAAAAACTCACTGCATTTCCCTAAATCATCTACTTTCAACACAGACTAGTGGAAATATGGTCACAGACTGGAACTCATGCACACTTTGGCTTTTGGAAATTTCTGGTCTGCATGAAAGTTAACAATCTCAGTCTTACAGAGGAACCCACTGGCTGGTCTGGAGTGACACTGGTTAGTTTTCCAGAAGAACAGTGAGCTGTGAGGACATAGGGTAGGAAGGTTCTGGGCCAAAATGGCAAGAAGATGGAAGGATGGCAATTTCCACTATTCTTCTGAGACATAAGGGTATGCTAAAAGCAGGAATGTCCTATGAGTAGACAAATAGAGGGTTTTTCCAGCAACAATATGGAAGGTAGAGCAAGGTAGCACCAGTAGACTTTCCACAGTATGATCCCTTTCCCACCCCTTCAAATGTACACACACACTTAGGATACTCCTTCTTTTCTTAATACTGGTTGCCTGCACTATGTACTGATAGGGCGGAAAGAGACTTACTCTTAGAGTCCAAATACCCAAGTTCTAGTCCCCAGTTCTGGCACTAGTCAGCTGTGTGATTTCTGGCAAGTTCCCTCCCTCTCTGAGCCTTGGTTTCCTTCCTAGTACAATGAGGGTATTAGACTAGATTTATCTGCAGGCCATGTAGCTCTGATATCCTCCCCATACCACCCCACCCTCTCCCAAGCTGGTTTTAGTTCATTCTCCGGCCACTGCTTCTTTGGGGGCTGACAGAAGATTCCCTGCCAGCCCATTCCTTGTTTACCAGCACGTTTCTTAGCTGGTTCCTACTGGATTGATGGCAGAGTCTTTTTTATCCTGTTCTTCCTCTTCTCAGGCTATATTACAACATCAGAAAGGTCAGCTCAGGACTGCACTTCCCTATAGTTGTGCGTTATATCTCCAGAAGAGTGCCTCATGCTGGGGTCTGTTAGCTGACAACCCAAGGTCACTTCACTAATTGTCCATGGCTCTCCAGCTATATTCTATTTCTCTAATAGACCAATTTGTCCATTTATGATAGACAAGATTGCCTTTGGCCCAGAAACTCTCTCTGAGTGGATGTTTCAATAGTGTGGAGGCTGCTTCTAAACCAAATTGCTGTCCTCCATTAGATATTGCTGGTGCTGTGCTATCAAGATAAGGAGTGGAGAGAAGGGGGAGTTCAACCAGAGGAAGGAGCTGGAGCAGAGGAAGGGAAAAAATGTAGCTGAAGCAGAAGGGCCCACTTTTCCAAGCACTCCTTCCCCCTCACTCTATACTCTCACAGGGGCACTATAGGCCACACAGACCTGAATTCACACCTCAGCTCAGTCACTTATTAGCTGTGCCATCTTGGGCAATTTTCTTTACCTCTCTGATCTTCAGTTTCCACATTTATTAAAGTTGGAAGGGTTTTTAGGCAGATTAAATAGGAATATACAGATAAAGTATTTAGCATATAGCAAACATTCAATAAATGGTAGCTATTGCAATTCCTTAAAAACAGCTCTGTGGAGCTCTCTATGGCTGTATTAATGTAGCCCTTATTGCCCTGTTGGGCAGAGCTGGTTAATCTCCCCAGCTAGGTATGCTTATCAGAAAGCAGACCAGTTTCTTCAGAAGGGCGAAATATATACATCCAGACTGTTATTGACAGGCAGCAATCTTCAGCCCTCACTACATCCTGGAGAAGCCAGCCTGAAAGCTTCTGGGACCACCCTGGGCCGTGAATCTTCCCAGGACAAAGTAAAGACTTTCCCTGTGGTGTCTTTTTCCTATGTGTGTCTGGCATGTGGTATTTCTAATCCTGATAGCATTGCAAGATAAGTATTACATCCTCATTTTACTGTTAACAGGCACAGATTAGTTTTCCATGCTCCTGTGGTATTGGGGATGCCACACTCTACCTATCAATTAGTTTAGCTCTGGGGTGATGTTCATATGCACAGCTATCTAGTTACATTCATACTTCTGTGTGTCGGGGTCAAGAGGTAACACTCTCCCCCGAGGGACTAACACCAAGATGAAAAAGGAGGCACAAAACGACAGACACACACTCTAGCAGGTACAATGTTATATATTCATTGAGTCCTGGTTTTCTTTTCTGGGCTCACAGGAAGGTTACATTTCCCACCCTTCCTTTCAGTTGTATGGGGCCCATGTGACTGCATTCTTGTCAATGGGATGTGGAAGATATAATGTAAGCTACTCCCTAGCCTGGCCCTTAAAATATCTCACAGAGATCTTCATCCCTCTCTTCCCCTGCTGCAGAGAACTTGAAGCCTCATGTTGAGATAGTGTCATCAAAGAATGGAAAGACCCTGGATCCTCGAATTGCTCAAGTAGGAGCAGAGCTCCTGATGAACCTCATCAGATTTTACATGCATATGAAACAAACTATAGTTGTGCCAGGTGACTGAGATTTAAGAGTCTATTTGTTATTGTAACATAGCCTATTTCATTCTGGCTAATGCATATACAAACCAACATAGTTAGAAATATATACATATTCTAAATATATATATATATATATATATATATATATATATATATATATACTCTAAAGACAGAGATGGCAGAGAAAATGGTTTGGAAGGTCAGGGGTGGGGAACAAATGAATGACAAAATGTATAGGGGGAACATAGTTTGGGAAGCCAGTGCAAGGGGTTAGAGGAGTGATCAGGATGACTCAAGGATGCTTGGTACTGTATGCTTCCTGTTTCAGGTAAGAAAAAAAACCTCTCTTTAGCTGTTACCGAAACTGCTCCTTCATCTAGAAGGACAAAGCAATGCTGGGAGCGAACATTTCCAGTTTCTTAGATCAGGCTCATATTAAAGTGCATCCTGCTTGAGCAGATACCGATATTCAGCAACCCTTTGAGATAGAAGCAATTTTGCAGATCATTTAGTGTATTTTTCCTTTAATCTTCCCTAGCAGAAAGAAATTTTCCTATTTTCTATTACAAGAATAGATAAAAAGAAGTCTCTTCTGGACAGGCACCAGGGCCCAACTCATGCAAGTTCCCCTCTTGATCAGAGGTACCAAATGTTACAATGGAGAGTGGTCTCTGCACTGTACACAAGGTATGGACATGTAGCCCCCAACCTGCCAAAGGTCCACTCTGGAACTGCCATCCATGTTTTCCTCTAAGCCTGGGCCATTGACTGCCAGCAACCCAGACTGTCCCTTAAAGTGCCCCTAAATCCCATATGCTGCAGTTTAAAGGCATTTCCTCTGGTCCTGTTTTCAGTAGAAATGGGGGATGCCTATTACCCACCCAGGTTAACTACCTTCACCCAGCTTTGCATCTTCCCTAGGCTGCTGAGCTAACTGTCTTTTATTAACCTAGGAACTCTTCCCTTTTTGGAAAGCCTCCCTTGGCGAATATTCCAGGCTTGACAGCAGCTGTATTCCTTCCAATCTCTCAAAAAGTCATTGAGCATTTTACAACTTCTTGATGAA
Organism: Cynocephalus volans; assembly: GCF_027409185.1. NCBI lineage: Eukaryota > Metazoa > Chordata > Mammalia > Dermoptera > Cynocephalidae > Cynocephalus > Cynocephalus volans. The sequence goes on along the minus strand of NC_084478.1, from coordinate 119,443,673 downwards.
GTCTTAAGAGGAAGTAAATTCTCAGTGAGGTTGGGCCATCCACAGTCTCCCAGGGGACTGTACAGTGGCTTGAGGAAAACCTCATTCTGGCCTATTACAACAGCTCTACCTTGCCAGAGTATACACAGCCAGCCACTGCACTTTGCCTTGACTGAGCCAGAGCAATGGTGGGCAGAGTGCAAGAACGGCAGGGCTTCCCTGATCTGACAAGTCAAGGCCAGTCAGCACCTTGCCATGCAGGAGTTGTTGCAGCCAAGTTAGCACAATTTTTTTTCCACCCAGCCATGCCGAATGCAGCACAGATATCCAGGAACTGCCTTCAGGTTCTGATCCTAAAAAAGGTGTTGAAAAGAAATAGAGAAAGACAGAGAGGTAAAAAAAGGATGAAAGAAGGAAGGAAGAAGGAGGGAGGGAAGGATGGGAGAAAGGAGAAATAAAAGGGAGTAAACCTTGCTTCCAAGTGTTCCTGGACCATGACAATGAGCTGTGTTGAGATCGTATTTGCACACAGCAAGACAACCAGAATGTGTGTGCCTGAAAAATTCAGAGCTCTGGGATTATGGCAGGAACTTAAGAGCCAGGAGGCCCTCCCTGCCTTGGTATGCCTTATCCTGCTATCTGAACATACCCAAAAGGACTTTAGGTCAATTCCAAGAAAGCATAGCAAATGTGAAGTAATACAGTGCAAGTAGATTTACAGAAGTGCTTTGGTAATTTCCCTCATGCAGCTTAGTGCCCAATCCTGGGGATGGTCTACTGAATTTCTTAAGTCCCACTTTGCTACCTATTGGTCAAAACTGCTATCTGGCTCCATCTCACAGTCAGCCATACTCTCCCTCTTGTAGCAGCTTTGTGGAGCTTTGATACCTCATTAGTGTTTCAGGTGAAACACCAGTCATGAACAACCCAGTATCCATTATACTGAATACAACATTAAGGCCAACATTATGAGGAACAGTGTTGGTTCCAAAAGGAGGTAGCAGGTACATCTTCGATGGACCGAGAGGAAATAAACACGTTCTCTAATGAGTTGAGGCCAGAGATGTTAGAACAGATTTTTTTTCTAGATCCCTATTCACTCCAAAATTCTGGAATTACTACTGTAATTTTAAAACTATTTTATTTAGAAAACATTAAACCTGGCTCCCTTGACTGCCTGCCATCAATACTGAGAGTGTAGTTCTATCATTCAGCTTTCCTGTAGTAGTCAGTCTGTTTGGGAAGGCTCTGTGTGTGTGTGTGTATCTATTCCTTTCCAAAGAAAAAAGATACCTGAAGAGATACAGAGACTCACCCAAAGATCCCACCTCAACCTGCTCACCAAGATAGGCTCAAACTCCAGGAATTCCTGACACCAGGTTACCCACCAGCCCACACTTGAAATTACTTACTCCTAATGTTGCCTTTCACCTTCGGCAAGCACCAGCACATTTCAACAAAGCTGTCAGGGCTGAAACATGTATCTGAAACAAGCAGGGAGCAAAACATCCTAAGTGAAAGAGGAGAGGGTAATAATGGGTGGAGCATAGGTCTTTTGGATTAAAGTTGTTTTCTCTCTGGGCCTGTAAGAGGGAGGACTTTGAGATGACAAAATCCTAGGGCAAGAAGGGACTCAGAGAAACAGTTTAAAGCACCCAGATAGATGCCACAGCACCCTCATTTAAAAAATTTCTTAAGAATCTCCCTTAATTATTGTTTGTAGGTGCTCCTTTTTGTCTGAATTCTATTCAGTGTGCTGCTGCAAACTTATTCCTTTTTGGTTTGCAGGTGATATAGGCTGTGATGTGTGGAGAGTCCTGAATGAGGCACTCTGAGGTATACAAAGGAGGAAAAGACAGGTTCTGACCTCCAAGATCTAGTTGCCCTCTCTAATAGTGCTTTATAGAGAACCTGAATGCAATTTGGACAGCTCGGAGCCCCAGCCTGAGGGAATGATATAACATAGGTTGCTGGTCTAGACAGGCCAGGCTAATAAGAGCTAGTAATGAAATTCCACTGAGATGTGTGACACCTGCCCAGGAAATGTCTAGAACTATCTTTGCCCTTGCTGTTTCTGAGCAGTCCTGCAAAAATTCTCGAGTCAGAGCACTTCTTAATTTCCTGGGTGCTTTAGAGATTCATAGCACAACTTAAGAAAAACCAAACCAGCTTCTTTTTCCAGCTTGTCTCTAGAGAGGTTATTTCCAGTTCTTGGCATCTAGTTTGTGGCTCCTTTTCTACTAATACTTTGCATCTTAGAGGATAAACTGGTTCCTGTTTGATTGATAGGTCATGTGTTTCCACTTAGCATGTGGCAGTCAACCTATCATTCTTATACCATCTTATCGGTTGTGGGAGCTGTATGGATTGGAATGTGTTAGTGTTAGTGTTTGTCTAGTAGCTGGGACACAGCGTGAAAAATAAAAGAAAGTGCAAATATATAGACACACACACAGACATGCACACATACACATGCTTCCATAAGGTTCTTGGCTCTTCTAACCTCCCCTCTATAGCCCCCACCCCCACATAAACAGCCACAGAAGTAAAGCTTGGCTTCCTAGAAGTACCCAAATAAGAAATATAGGGCTCAAATCCAGAATTAGCAAACACCAGGATTAAGGAAGTTAGATTCTCCCTAACTCCCCCCTCTCCCACAGATACTCCTCAAGACAAGGCAATCTTTGTATTAAAAAATGGGAAGGGGAGGGGGTTACGTTCCTCCTGTTAATGTCTTTCTCCTTGCCCTGTACCCAACTTGCCTGGCCTCCCTGCCACACCCCACTAAAGCACTTACCTGTCCCCCACCTGCCTTATCTCTAGTGATTTCTTCAGGGGCAAGCCTTTCTTGCAGTTTTTCCTGTCTAGCATAGCTGTGCAGGTCAGAGTGGCAACCTGGATGGAAAAGACCAGCAAAAGCTAAGAGGACTGTAGTAGTCCATTTTTGTGTTGCTATAATAGAATACCTGAAACTGGGTAATTTACAAGGAAAACAGGTTTATTTGGCTCATCTGGTGCAGGCCTCAGGCTGCTTCTACTCATGGCAGAAAGTGGCAGGCAGCAGCAGTTGCAAGATCACATGGCGAGAGGAAGCAAGAGGTGAGAGGACGGTTCCAGGGTCCTTTAAACAACTAGCTCTCTCAGGAACTAATAGAGTGGGAACTCACTCACTCACTGCCCCCCATGAAGGTATTATCTATTCATGAGAGATCCACCCCCCATGACCCAAACCACTCCCAATATTGCCAAGTTGGGGATCAGATTTCGACATGAGCTTTGAGGGGGACAATATATCCAAAGTCTGTCAAGGACCATTTGTGCTTCTCTGCCCTGTCCAAACTCTCCTCTGTGATCAGTCACCTGTGAGGCCTTAATTGAGTGAGGCACCATGAGATATTCAAAGAAGGAAGAAAGGAAGAGATAGGTTCTATCTCAAGAATCTCACAATATAGCTGAGGAGGAAGAAGCTATCACACCTACTGGAGTCTGAAAAACTGGATATAATAATGGAGATATGTATTCAATTGTGAGCATCTGTATTCCTGCTGAAAGAGCTGAGAGGCCATGAGGGTTTCCTGGTGAGCTAGAGTAGTCTGAAAAGACTTTGTATGGGAGGTAGGAGTTGGTCACCATGGAGCCCCATAATGGGATGGGCTGGTAATAAGCTCTGCCTGGGTGTGTTAGGTTTTGGAGGTGGGAGAGAGGGGAAGCTGGAGGAAGCCATAACCTAGCACTCTTTTAACTACAGTCCTCCTGTGATTCTCTTCCCCATCTTGGCCTTCTCCTCTACCTACCCCTCCAGGTGTCATCTCCTTGAGCTTTGAATTTTTACCAAGCTGCAGCGGGAAACCAGGCATTGGCTGCTGGAACAATACTGGCTGGATTTCAGGTTGCTTTCGGACCTTCACAGTGGGAAATCTGCTTTGCTCTTGCTCATTCTAATCAAGACCATGTGCTCTGGGCCCCATGGAAACATAACTGGTAGAATTCTTTCTCCAATAGTTCATCTTGGGGATTCAACAGAAATAAACAAACAAACAAAACTCTAGTTGCTGTGGAAGAGATGCTGACTGCATGGGCTCAAAAGCAGTACTCCTGGATTCCCAAGGGGGACTGCTTGTCCCCCCAAATACAGAAGCTATTGGGCGTCCAGAAATGGCACAGGATTCTGATGTTTCTCTCATTCCCTCCTCTCCTGAAAAACACAAGAGCTTCCTGTATCAATAGCAAAAGGAAACTAGCATGGGAACTGTGACCCACTTCAAAAAGCCTTTGGAACCAGGCATTTCTGCAAACAACTGCTGGCCCAGAGAAAAGAAAGCAGTGTGGTGGAAAGCCAGGGACCTGGGCTTTAGCCCTTGTTGGGCCATTAATTCCTTGTGTGGTCTGCTAGCAGGCTACTTCTCCCCCTGCTTCTCCCTCACACCCACTGAAGGCCCCAATATTTAAAATAAGAGAATGGCCTCTTCTCTAAGGGATTTGGGACCTCTGAAATTCTGTGGTTCAAAGTCCAGCCCTTAAAACAGAAGCCAGCTCTTGAGGGAACGCAGCCTGTGATAGAGCTTACTCTAGGGATAATTTCATGCACAGGACTGGTGGGTGTTGCCTCGCTTGGGTGATTTGCTGTACCCTTGCCTTGCCTAAAATTATCTCTTCACTGATGTGTCAAGATCCTCTGCTAGTCTGGTCTCCTTTCCTTTGCGTGTCCTCTTCTAAACTGCATATGGTCTGAGTAACCCTTTACCATGGATGCACTAATCAGAAACTCTACTCCTTAACTGGAGAACAGAGAAATAGTGAGGGGAGAGGCAGATCTAGAAAAGTGGTTGCCAAGGACACACATTTTCCTGCCTTCGCAATTTTGCTCAGGAACAGCTCTGACTCCTACAATATTGTTGCTGTTTTGCTTACAGAGTGAGTAGAGAAATATAGTTCTTATCTCCTGCTTATAACCTATTTGGAAAGTCAGTTTTCAGAGATGGGCCTATCCCCAGTTGGATCTGTCTCAAATGAAGAACCAAGTCACAGGGCATTCCTGCTGACATCAAGAAGCACTATACTTAAGTCCTCTGTGAGGGACAGAGAGACCTTTAGGGCTGAACAACCCATAGTTCTCTGCTCATCTATTTCCATTATTTAGGCCTCTGTCTCACCATGAAGTTTCTGTTATCTGAAGTTTCTCTTGCTGTGTTTTGCAGGAAATATAGCATCAAATCCTAGCTCACCTCTTACCTAGTCTCATGACCTTGGACAGTAGTCATTTAATCTGTTTTCACTAGGTTATGAACCACAGAGTGAAGTAGGGTGGGGAAAAGAATGGAGAAGAGAAAGTGTTTTTTTTTTTTAATTAAAATGTCTATTACTGAGCTTGATCATCCACCTTATTCTCTAGACTTGACTATGAATGACTTTTTTTTGGCTGTTTGCTAAAAACAAATCCACCCTCAGAGGACAAAGATTTATCACCGCTGAGGATATTCAGAAGAATGTGCCTCAGGCTCTGAACTCAATTACTAAAGAGGAATTCTAAAAAAACGTTTTGAGCAATGGCAGCATCACTGCAATAAATGCACAGGGATTCAGCCTTCCAAAGTGCTAGTCTGAAGGGGACACCACTCCTTGTGGATGTGCACGTCCTAATATGATTGTGAAAAGGCAGCAGTCACAATATGTTATAGTCACACTTCAAATTATTGCCTGTTTCCTTTTGTTTTCAATGGGGATTGGCAACAGCTGGTTGCCAAGGTTTGTAGAAAGCAGCTGAAAGCCATGTGGGATTTTTACCCTAGCTTGTTCGGTACCTATAGCTGTTAATTTCCCTTCACCGTACATGCAATAAAACAGTATCATAGGAAATAGGCATTTGTATAGTGCTTTATGTTTTTCAAGGCAGTTTCACAGATGGTAAGATTTCAACGCAGATCATCCAGATGTTAATTTCCCAGAGAGAAGAAACCCCATTGTATTCATTTTTGAATACCTGGACCTTGGAACAATGCCTCACTCATAACTCTCCACAAATATTCATGGAATGGAATAACTATCCTCTCATTTTCCCCTCAAAACATCCTTGTAAAAAGGGCAGAGTAGGTATTATTCCCATTTTACAAGGACCCAGGACACAAAGAGTGCAAAGTTTATGAGTGAAGGCAGCCCTCTATAATGCTTAGGACCATAGGCTATGAAGACACTTATGGATTCCAATATGGACTTTGCCACTGATTTGCCATTTACCTTGAGTCAATCACTAAACTTCAATTTTCTCAACTGAGGAACAGCATCCTCCACAAGTGAGGATAATAATAGTCCCTACCTCCCGGGGTTGTTGTGAGAATGAAATGTGATCATGTATGTAAGGCACTGAACATATTGCTGACATAGTTCATAAGCACTCAGTCAATGGTGGCTACTCTTATTTAGTGAATTCTTTAGTTTATACAACTAGCTGGTGGTAAAGCTCAAGCTGGATTCCAGGATGGTCAAACTTTAAGTGTCAAGAAGACAAGGTCAAAAGTAGTGTGAGATAAAGTGATATAGACTTTAGAGGCTTGGATAGTAAATGGAAAATGGAAACTCCTGGATGCTCTTTTGTGCTTCTTACACAACAGATCTTCTGAAATGAATGTTCAAGACCAATCCCTGTATCTTACAGAAATATTGTCCCAGGCTTAAGGAAGTCCTTTTGTGACTCAGTCATCCCATCCATGGAAGCCAGACCCTCTTTCAGCCACTATTCTCCCTGAGAATGAAGAAAACGTGTGTGTATGTGTGTGTGTGTGTGTGTTTGTGTGTGTGTGTGTAGCTGAGACAAAAGCCAAAAAGACAGAGTGGCCACTGATTACAGGATGAAATCTGAGGCAGCATCTCCTTGCATTCCGACTCCCAATCCCATGGAACAGAGCTAAACAGAGATCCATGTTGGCCTGTTTCCTGATTTCAGGAACATAAATCCAATCAACTGAAATGTCTCCTGTTTATACTGGCTGCCCAAAGCCCCTCAGGACTTTACACAGGAAATCATTAAAATTCCTTATATTCTCCCCAGGCAAAGGCATACCCAGTCAAGCATCTCACTTCTTTCTATCCAGAGGAGATCTAGGTATCTAGAAGCCTTCAATCCAGGGAAGACACCTTCTCCCTGTTTTGAGACTTACAGATTGTCTCATTTGGGAGAATTGACTAACAGTTACAGTGAAATACTCAAGGATTTTTGGCAGACCCAGAAGCGATCACTTATCTCTGTCATTGTACCTGAGAAATCCCATATTATACACTTGCAGGGCCTACACAACCTGGTTGCTCCTTTTTTTTTCCTTCTGTAGTCACACCTGAAAAAACAGGGCCCCTACTCAGGGTGAGAAATACAGCCCCAGAGAGTCACAAACCCTTCAATCTTCAGTGATTGGAAGACCAAAGGACCAGATCTCCACTTTCATTTGGCTCTTTGAAACTCAAAGCCTAAAACATCCTGTTCTTTTGCCACATCTGCTTCTTTACCATACATCTGGAGCTGCTCCAGTGAGCAGAAGGATGAGTTCAAAAATACCCATCTTAAACTTTACATGTGGCTTGTCATCAACCTACTCAGAGAGCTTAAACTAAAGCTTAGCATTCTTCTCATTCCTTCTTTTCTAATTAACAACATATGATCTCCACTCCCTTCCCTCAGTCCGCTCTCGGGAGCTCCCCTCTTTTCACAGTGCTAAAAGCCCAAAGACACTTGAAATCCAGGCCAGCATGAGCCATGGCTTACCCAGGTCTTGTCTTCTTTTCTCAGTGAAGTCCCAAACCACTTCCTTCTATGCGCCAAACTGCTTTCTGCTCAACAAATATCGAGCTTCATCCTAAAGAGACAAATATAAGGGCACTTGTGGTTCTATACCTTCTTGGGTCTGACATATGCTCCTTGGCCCAAGTCCTCTCACTGAGTACAGAAAGCAAGCAAGCAAGTTCTGAGCCAGCCCTTTCCAGAGTTGTGAGTTTTGACCTCATCAGACCAAACTTACATTTTCTGGCTCTTTCCCAAGATTCCAGCACTCCCACTTACTCTTCTTCTAGCTATATATATTTTTAAAAATTATTTACTCCAACACCCTAAAAAAGAGAGAGAGAGAGAGAGAGAGAGAGAGAGAGAGTCATGCTTAATCCAAAGGAATGGATTTTGATGTCATAATTAAATAGGTAGCGATTTGGGGACTTAAGGATCTTCCTCATAACCCACAGAGCACAAGGCCAGGGTGATTAACTCAAAAAATTCTCTGCGAGACGCACACTTATTCAGGCTCCCATGTTACACTCACAGAGTCCCCTAAACTTCATCTTGGGAAACAGTTTCTGTGCTTGGCTATGGACCACCCTTGGAGCCCACAGGAAGCCCCCTTCCTCTCTATATATACACATATATGGCAGAAAGCCTCCCCTATCACACAGAGGACCCACGTGGGAAATATCCTCCCTTCACTTGAATGGGCCAATTGACTCTATTAAATGAATTAGAGTAACTAGGTTTTGTACCTTGTGACTTATATCATGACCTCCTAGGTTAAAAGGTGACACTCATGATGGTGTCACAGCTTCAGGGGTGCTAGTGGCTGAAGAGACATGTATAACTGGTTTTAACCCCTATGAGTAAATCAGTAGAGGAAAAAAAATTACAGCACAGACTGACAAAGAGAAGGAAAGAGAAAAGTGTTTCAATATATTCTACAGGGACTGAACAGCCATGCCTAGAGACTAGGAGCAAAGGCTCCTTTCTATCCCATGTCCAAATGGTATCTGTACTAAAGCCGTTATTTGCAATGCCTCATGCTCTTTCACTGGCAGTTGGCTTAAAAGGCTTGCACATAAAAACCAACTCATTTTTTTCCTGCCGGGTACAGTGTACTATGTTGATGGTATTCTTCTTCCAGGTGGCCTGAGATAGGAATAATATTGAAGATAGAGATTCTCAATGAGTTGAGGGGTAGATGTGAGACAAAACTCCCCAAAGCTGAAGGCATTTCTCTTCCTCTTGTACTGTGGTTGGGAATACTGGTCCAGGGCTCTTACTCCTTAGAGGCCACATGAACCATGTAGTCCTCAACGTGGTTCCTATAGCCAACCTCATTGAACTACAAGTAAAGGAGCTTGACAACATGGTCATTGAGAGCACTGCTAGCCCAAGCATCAAAGACGGAGGAATACATGTCACTGTTAAAGTCACAGGAGACAAACTGGTCCTTAGTCTAGGCCAGGATGTCCTCTAAGGGACCCTCCAATGCCTGACTCAACACTTTCTTGATTTCACCATTTTTGTCTACTGTCTCCAGAATGCAAGTCAGATCCATGATAGACATGTTGGGGACAGAAAGCTAAAAATCTATGCCAATGATTTTCCCATTCAGCTCAGGAATGACCTTGTCCACAGCTTTGGCTGTGTCAATGTTTGTAGAGATGATGATCTGTACAGCACCATGACCAACATGCCACAGTTTTCCAGAGGGGCCACACACGTTTTTCAGGGTGGAAGTGATGGTGTAAACTGTGATCACAACTCTCTCCAGGATCTAGAGCTATCATAAATGGATAATCTTGACCAGAGGGCCAAGCAGTTTGTGGTGCAAGAGGCAATGCTGATAATCTTGAGGTAATGGTCACACTTTTCATGGTTCACTTCCATCACAAATATGGGGACATCTGCAGAAAGGGAAGACATGATGAGCCTCCATCCCTCAACTGAGCTCCAGCCTTCCCAAGAGAGAAAAGAGACTAGTGTACTCCACAACATACTCAATACCAGCATCCTCCCACTTGATGTTGGCAATCTGGTAGATGGAGATGGGCTTCCTATCATTGACAAGCTTCCCTTTCTCAGCTTTGACAGTGCTGCTGAACTCTTCATGGGTGGAAATATACATGCAGATGATGTAGTTGAGTTAGTCATAAATAGTGAACCAGTATTGAATCATAACCAGGTCAGATAACAGGTTGGGCTATGAGACTTCATTGCTCCCCAGCAGTCTCCAAATTTTATTCATTGAACACAGTTGTATTACAAGCAATCATGTCTTTCCTTCTATGCCCAGGCTGCTTGGAATAGAAAGAGGTACAACCATACTGGGCTTCCTACAAAAACTTCGTCTTCAGCAGCTGAAACCACACTACCCAGTTAGTAATATTCCCCATCCCTTTAATGCCCATTGCAAACTTTAATCTCTCTTCTCAGATTCTTTCTCCATCTCACGTACCCCTTACTCTTATAGCAGGTTGCTTCGATTTCTCTATCACCAAGTAAGTAGAGGCCCAACAGAAGAAGGAGCACTCCAAAGTTTCTACCTCAAATACACCTACATCTAGCCTCATCATTGTCTTCTTCCCTTCTACCTATGCCCTTCTCACCTGTTCACATATGCCCCAAGATCTTTCTTCACTAATTTTCCTTTCGCTCAGCTCTACCCTTAATCTTTCCCAGTCTCCTAGTTCATTCCCCTCAGAATTTAAAGATTATCAACTCTTATTCTAATAACAACAAACAAAAAAGCAAACAAAAACCCTCAAAAGCCATCTTCAGCTCTCATCCTATGCATTTCACTATCTTACTGCAGTGGCAACTCATTCATCTCCCCATTACAACCTGTGGCAATCTGGCTGAACATATTTTCATATTCTCTCTTTCTTTCTCTCTCTCTCTCTCTCTTTTTTTCATTAAACTCAGTTTTAATGGGTCTCAAAATTCTGGGACAGATTTTTGGTCAAGTTGTTTCCATTAAAAAGTGCTGATTTAAAATACTAATAACTTAAAACTGCCACACAGAAAAAAATGGTCCACAAAACATTCTTCTTTCCTTCTGAAAGTTTTACGATGCATTGTTATCATTAACCAGTCTTTTACTATTAAACTTAAATGGCCAATTGTGATAAACAGTTCTGAGACCGTTCTTCCACCACTGATTGAGACTAGGGTGGCAGGTATTAGGGATAATATTCATTTAGCCTTCTGAGCTTTCTGGGCAGACTTGGCGACCTTGTCAGCTCCAACAGCCTTCTTGTCCACTGCTTTGATGACACCTACAGCAATTGTCTGTCTCATATCATGAACAGCAAAATGACCTAGAGGAGGATAGTCAGAGAAGCTTTCAACACACATGGGCTTGCCAGGAACCATATCAATGATGGCAGCATCACCAGATTTCAAGAATTTAGGGTCATCTTCCAGCTTCTTAACAGAACGCTGATTGATCTTTTCCTTCAGCTCAGCAAACTTGCAAGCAATGTGAGCTGTGTGACAATCCAGTACAGGGGCATAACCAGCACTGACTTGGCCTGGGTGATTCAGGATAATCACCTGAGCAGTGAAGCCAGCTGCTTCCATTGGTGGGTCATTTTTGCTGTCACCAGCAACATTGCTACAATGAACATCTTTGACGGACACGTTCTTAACATTGAAGCCCACATTGTCTCCAGGAAGAGCTTCACTCAAAGCTTCGTGGTGAACTTCAACAGACTTTACTTCAGTTGCAATGCTGACTGGAGCAAAGGTGACCACCATGCCAGGTTTGAGAACACCAGTCTCTACTCAGCCCACAGGGACAGTACCAATATCATCAATTTTGTAGACATCCTGGAGGGGCAGATGTAAGGGCTTGTCAGTTGGATGAGTTGGTGGCAAGATGCAGTCCAGAGCCTCAAGCAGTGTAGTTCCACTGGCATTGCCATCTTTACAGGTGACTATCCATCCTTTGAACCAAGGCATATTAGCACTTGGCTCCAGCATGTTGTCACCATTCCAAGCAGAAATTGGCACAAGTTCTACTGTGTTGGGGTTGTAGCCAATTTTCTTAATGTAGGTGCTGATTTCCTTAAGGATTTCCTCACATCTCTTCTGGCTGTAGGGGGGCTCAGTAGAATCCATTTTGTTAACACCAACCATCAGTTGTTTCACACCCAGTGTGTAAGCCAGAAGAGCATGCTCACGGGTCTGCCCATTCTTGGAGATACCAGCTTCAAACTCACCAACACCAGCAGCAACAATCAGGACAGCACAGTCAGCCTGTGATGTGCCTGTAATCATGTTTTTGATAAAGTTCCTATGTCCTGGTGCATCAATGATAGTCACGTAATACTTGCTGGTCTCAAATTTCCACAGGGAGATATCAATGGTGATACCACGCTCACGTTCAGCTTTCAGTTTATCCAAGACCCAGGCATACTTGAAGGAGCCCTTTCCATCTCAGCAGCCTCCTTCTCAAACTTTTTGATAGTTCTTTTGTCGATTCCACCACATTTGTAGATCAGATGGCCAGTAGTAGTGGACTTGCCCAAATCTACGTGTCCAATGATGATGATGTTATATGAGTATTTTCCTTTCCCATTTTGGCTTTGATTTAGTGATGGTTTTCACAACACCTGTGTTTGGTGGCAAACCCATTATGAAAAAGCCAGATTCTCTCTTTATTGTCAAATTCAGTGTACACATCTCAATTACCACCTAGCTTTATTTTCTGTGTCATTTGATACTATCACCCACTACCTTCTACTTTAAAACTTCCTTCTTTCTTGACTTCCACAGCAGTATTCACTCCCGTTATTTCCCCATCTTTCTCAGCTTTCTTTTCAGGATCCTCCTCATCTATCAAACTTTTTAATGTCAGGATTCTGTTCTCAGCACTCTTCTTTTTATCACTCTGCTCATTTTCCTTGGGTTAACATCCATATTCATGGCTTCAATGGCTACCAACATAATTAAAATTTCAAAAGCTACATCATCAACCCATATCTCTTCTCTGTGCTGGAGGTGCATATTTACTATTGCTTACTAGATGTATCCATTGGAAATCTATAGCCAGCTCAAACTCAACATGTTAAAAAACGTGAACTAACTTTTTCCTTCCTTCCCCAATTCTGCTAATCTTTTGAATTCTCTCTTATGCACAAGCTGCTCAACCCAGACACCTGGCTGGCAGCCTCAATAGCTTCCTTTCTTTCATTCAGCACATTCTCTCATTCATTGAGCCATGTCATGTCAATTCTACTTCCTAAATATCTTTCATATCCATTCCTCCTTTCCATAATATAGGCTCTTATTATTTCAGTCCTGGGTTATTACTCCCAACTGGTCTCTCTGTGTGTCTCACCTTCTTCCAATACAATTCCCAATAGCAGATAAAGTGATCGTTCTATACTTCTCCCTTGTTTCAAACATTTCATTGACTCACAATTTCCATTGCTTTTCAAACTTTCAACTGAAATATCCCCAGGAGTTTGGGGCATAGTTAGAGGCAGCCCAGTGCAAGTACAATCTTTCTCTTTTACTTTAAGAATTCGTAGTCATTTAGCATTTTACTCCAATAGTCATATAAAATAATATACTGCTATATTTCTATTAATTGAAAAAAATTATTTGAATAAAATTGATGTTTCAAGAAGATAAGCCATGTGTGTCTTAGGAATTCAAGTATCCTATTGTACACAATCTCCTACTGCAGTTTCAGAAGTCAGGCCCTACAGGTGCAAGTCCAAACTCATTAGCAGAGCATAAAAAGTTATCTTCAATCAAGCCTCAGTTTTTCTCCACCAAGGTGTACTCCTTTAGGAGTGTTTAGAAAGATAAATATGTGTGGTGGGGTGTTCTTGACTATTACAATGACTGGGAGTAACTTCTGGCATTTAGTAAGGAGGGGATAGGGATGCCAAATATCCTGCAAAGAGATAGATAACCTCACATAACAAAAAATTGTCATGTTGGTATGTCTGGTCAACCTCTCCATCCTCATTTCTTAAAGTGTGCTCTCTTCATATCTCATCCTCCAGCCATATCAAATGACATATGGTTTTTCTTAAAGGTCTTAGGATTTCACAGTTTTAAAATTTTGTTTGTAATTTTAATTTTTAAAAATTTTTAATTGACATATAATAATTGTACATATTTATGGGATGCAGAGTTATATTTCAATACATGTATACACTGTGTGATGATCAAATCAGGGTAATTAGCATATCCATCATTGCAAAAATTATTTATCATTTCTTTGTGATGAGAGCATTTGAACTTCTCTCTTCTAGCCATTTGAAAACATACAGTAAATTATTGTTAATTATAGACACCTAGCACTACTGTACACCACTAGAACTTATTTTTCCTATCTAGCTTCAAATCCTGACAGAGGTTGTTTCCTCTGCCTGGAATATCAGGCTCGACTTTCCACACAACCTCTGCTATGCCTTTCATAAGCCCAACCCATGACTTATTTCAGGTAGAACTGCCTGTTCCCTAGCACCATAATGCACACATAGTAGGCACTCAGTACATGTTATATGTTTGTTGAATAAGTAAATGAAGTAATTACCAGGTTGTCACATCTACTGATTAATTCATGTATGTGTATTCCAGTGTGACAATTAGCTGGACTCTGCTCTCATTTGAGATCACTGGGTTAAGAGAAAGAGAGAGGAAGTAAAGGGTTGAACACCCAAAGTTGTTCCAAGAAAAGAGCCATAGGTAGGGTGGGGGTTACTTACATTAAAATATGCTGAATCATAAGGCATGAAGGGCAATGGGTACACAACATAAAGAAGGGATTAGAAAGAGGAGATAAGGAAGGACAAGGGAAAAGATGTTCTATCTTCATTCACAATCTGTCAATAGCCAGCAGTTTTGAATAGATTTTTTTTTTCTGCACCCCTGTCCCTTCCAACCATTCTAATGGCCTGACCTGGAGGGGCTTTCATATTACCTTCTATTATATTATTAACTAGTTTCTTGAATTATAAAAGCAGTAAAGAAATCCAAGCTATAATTTTAAAAATTAATTAAAAACCAAACTGTAATGAAGTATATAAGGGAAAAGAAATCCCCAATCCATACCCCAAATTTCAGGCCCTCTCCCCCAGAGGTGACTGCTGTTACTATTTCCTTTTGTACATGCATATATTTGTCCTTTTACAGAAATAGGATCATATCACACATATTGTGATGATTAATTTTGTGTGTCAATTTGACTGGCTCACTGGGTCCCCAGATATTTGATCAAACATTATTCTGGGTATGTTCGTAAGGGTGCTTCTGGATGAGATTAACATTTGAATTAGTAGGCTGAATAAAGCAGATTGCCTTCCCCAGTGTCGGTGGCCCTCATCCAGTCAGTTGAAGACCTGAAAAGAACTATGGTTTAAATGTTTTTGTTCCCTACGAAATTCATGTTGAAACTTAATCCTCAATGCAATAGTACTGAGAGGTGAGTCCTTTAGGAGATGATTAATTCATGAAGGATCCACTCTTATGAATGGATTAGTGCTCCATAGAAGGGCTCAAGTGGGTAAATTTGCCCATTCTGTTTGTTCTGCCAGGTAAAGATACAGCATTCATCCCCTCTGGAGGATGCTGCAACAAGGTGCCATTTTGGAAACATAGAGCAGCCCTCTCTATACGCTGAACCCGCCTTGCTTTTGGACTTCCTCCAGAACTGTGAGAAATAAATTTCCGTTCTTATTAATTCCCCAGTCTCAGGTATTTTGTTATTGCAGCACAAACAGACTAAGACACCCTCCCATGACTGAGAGGGAACTCCTCCTGCCTAACTGCGTAAATTGGGATATTGGTCTTTTCCTGCCTTTGGACTAAAGCTGAGACATCAGCTCTTCTTGTTTTTTGTTTTGTTTGTTTGTTTCAAACTTTTATCTTTAGTATTATTCTAGGCCTTTTAAAAATAGATCTCCCTTCTTCTTTTCTAATACAGAAAGTCACATTCCTGTGGAATTTCAGTTCACAACATATTCTACCAAAGCAGTTGATAAATTACAGCAGTGAGATATAAAAGATGAATATATAAACTTGAACAGGTTGTGAAAAGTAATATGAAAAACATGAATGTCAGATTATGCCTTTTCCAAAAATAACAATTTAATCTTTTCCATTAATTTCATAAAAATCACATAAGAACTGATTAATAACAAGTTTCACTAAATATAAAATTATAAGTTCCCATTAATGCAATTAGCACTCATTGTATCTTACTCATTTTTTCTAGTTTTATTGAGGTATAATTGAATAATAATATTATATGTATTAAAGGTTTACAGCATGATAATTTGATACATAATATATACACTGTAAAATTCATGATTACATGTTCTTCACCTTACAGATTTACCTTTTTTTGTGATGAGAGCACTTAAGATTTAATCTCTTAGCAAATTTCAAGTATACCATACTGTGTTATTAGCTATGCTAAGTTGTATTTGAGATCTCCATAACTCACTCATAATTTAAAATGTTTACCCTTTGATCAACCTCTCCCTATTTCCCCTACTCCTCAGTCCCTGGCAACCAGTCTTCTATTTTCTGTTTCTATAGTTTGACTTTTTTAGATTCCTCATAAAAGTGAAATCATATAGTATTTGTCTTTCTCTGAGTCACTCATTTCACTTAGCACAATACCCTCTCTGTGCATCCATGTCGTCACAAACCACTGGAGCTCCTTTTTATGGCTGAATAATATTCAATTGTATATAAATACCACATTTTCTTTATCCATTCATATATCAGTAGTTATTTCCATGCCTTGCCTATTGTGAATAATGCTGCAATGAACACAGGAGTGTAGATATCTCTTGGAACTACTGATTTCATTTCCTTTGGATATATACCCACAAGCGGGGTGGCTGAATAATATGGTAGTTATACTTTTAATTTTTTGAGGAATCTCCATACTGTTTTTCACAATAGCTGTACCAATTTACATTCCCACCAACATGGCACTAGGGTTCCCTTTTCTCCATGTACTTGCCAACACTTGTTATGTTTTGGATTTTTGACAATAGCCATTCTAACAGGTGTGAAGTGATATCTTACTGTGGTTTAAATTTGCATTTCCCTTATGATTAATGATGTTGAGCACATTTTGATGCATCTGTTGGCCATTTACATATCCTTTTTAGAAAAATGTCTTTTCAGATGCTTTGCCTATTTTAAGATCAGATTATTTGCTTTTTTTGCTATTGAGTTGTATATATTCCTGATGAAGTTTGAATATCAACCCCTTATCAAATATACGGCTTGCAAATATATTCTCCCATTCTGTAGGTAGCGTTTTCATTTTGTTGATTGTTTTCCTTAGCTGGGCATAAGCTTTTTAGTTTGATATAGTACCATTTGTCTATTTTTCATTTTGCTGCCTGTGCTTTTGGTGTCATATCCCAAAATATCATTGTTAAGACCAATGTCAAGAAGCTTTGTCCCTATATTTTCTTCTAAAAGTTTTATGGTGCCAGGTCTTACATTTAAGTCTTTAATCCATTTAAAGTTAACTATTGTGAATAAATTAAGATAGGGATCCAGATTAATTCTTTTGCATATGGTTATTCAGTTTTCCCAAACATTTATTAAAGAGGTCATCCTTTCCCCACTGTATATTCTTGGCACCCTTGTCAAATATTCATGGACTGTGTATATATGCATGGGTTTATTTCTGGGTTCTCTATTCTGTTCCATTGTTTTATGTGTCTTTCTTATGCTATTGCCATAATGTTTTGATTACTATAGCTTTGTAAAGGTGAGAAATCAGGAAGTGTGATGCCTCCAGCTTTCTTTTTCTTTCTCAAGATTGCTTTGGCTATTTGTAAGCTTTTTTAGTTCTATACAAATTTTAGAGTTTTTAAAATTTCTGTGAAAAATGCCATTGGAATTTTATTAGGAATTGCATTGAATCTGTAGAGCACTTTGTGTAGTATAGATGTTTTAAAGATATTAATTCTTCCAATCCAGAGACATGTGATATCTTTCCATTTATTTGTGTCTTCTTCCATTTTTTTCATCACTGTTTTATAGCTTTCAGTGTACAGTTCTTTCTTCTCCTTGGTTAATTTATTCCTAAGTATTTTATTGTTTTTGATAATATTGTAAATGGTGTTGTTTTCTTTACCTCTTTTTTAGAGAGTTCATTGTTAGTGTATAGAAATGCAGATGATTTTCATATGCTGGTTTTATATCGTGAAACTTTACTGAATTTGTTTATTACTTCTAAAAGTTTTTTGGTTGTCTTTAGGTTTGTTTTATTTTAAGTGTAAGACCATGCAAAAAGTCACATGCAAAAAGAGACATTTTTACTTTTTACTTTCTGAATCAAATGCTTTTTATTTATTTTTCTTTCCCAGTTGCTCTGGCCAGGACTTTAGTATTATGTTGAACAGAAGTGGCAAGAGTGGGTATCCTTGTCTTGTTCCTGATCTTAGACAAAAAGGTTTCAGCTTTTCTCCACTGAGTATAAAGCTAGGTCTGGGCTTTCCATATATGACCTTCATTGTATTGAGGTATATTCCTTCTATACCCAATTGGGGGAGAATTTTTATAATGAAGCAATGTTAAATTTTGTCAAATGTTTTTTCTGCATCTGGTGAGATGATTGTATGATTTGTATCCTTCATTCTGTTAATGTAGTGTATCACATTTATTGATTTGCATATGTTGAATCATCTATGCATCCCAGGCATAAATCCCACTTGGTCATAGTGCATGATTTTTTTTTTTTTAATTTGCTGCTGAACTTGATTTTCAGTATTTTGTTGAGGATATTTGCATCTATGTTCCTCAAGGATATTGGCCTGTAATTTTTTCTTGTTATGTCCTTGTCTGGCTTTAGATCAGGATAATGCTGGCCTTATAAAATGAGTTTGGGAAGTGTTCCCTCCTCTTCAGTTATTTGAAAGAGTTTGAGAAGGATTGATGTTACTTCTTTTTTTTTTATTGGTTATGAATATTCCTGGGATACAAAGCTGATTGTCACCACTCGTGCTCAATATGTGATGGCCAGATCCATATTGGCAGCATGCCCATTACCAGAAATTGTGATTATACCCCATGTCCCCCACCCAATTTTCCCTGACCTCGCCCCCCATTCCCCTTTCCTCCACTCCACTTTGTATCCCTAGGCATGCTCTCTCCCTCTGCAAGTCCAATGCACCACTGTGGTCTTTCTTTCCTTCCTTTCTCTCTTAGCTTCCACATATGAGTGAGTACATGTGGTATTTATCCCTCTGTGCTTTGCTTATTTCACTCAAAATAAGTTTTTCCAAGCTCATCCATGTTGCTGCAAATGGGAGAATTTCTTTCCTTTTTATGGCAGAGTAGTATTCCATGGTGTATATATACCAAATTTTCCTTACTTGGTTGAATTCACTTGTGAAGCCGTCTGGATTTGGGCTTTTCTTTTGTGGGAGGTTTTTGATCATTGTTTCAGTATCCTTACTCATTATTGGTCTGTTAAGATCTACTTTTTTCTTTTTCTTTTTTTTTTTTGTGGCTGGCTGGTATGGGCATCTGGACCCTTGAACTTGTGTTATAACATCACACTGTAAACAACTGAGTAAACTGGTCAGCCCCTCATTCTGTTTCGCTATGATTGAGTTTGGGTAGGAATATATTCATTTCTTCTAGATTATCTAATTTGTTGGCACATAATTGTTCATAGAAATCTCTTAACAATCCTTTGTATTTCTATGAAGTTGATTGTTATGTCTTCTCTTTCATTTATCATTTAATTTATTTGAGTTCTTTTGGTTAGTCTAGCTAAAGCTTTGTCAATTTTGTATCTTTCCTAAAGATCAACTTTTAGTTTTGTTGATTTTTTCTATTGTTTTCTAGTTTCTATTTCATTTATTTCTGCTCTGGTGTAGGTTATTTCCTTCCTTTCTACTAATTTTGGACTTTGTTTTTTCTTCTTTTTATAGTTCTTTCAGGTGTAAATTTAGGTTTTGTATTTGATATATTTTCTTTTTCTTAATGTAGGCATCCATCACTATGAACTTTCCTCTTAAAATTGCTTTTCCTGCATCCCACACATTTTAGCATGTTGTGTTTCCATATTTGTTTGACTCAAGATTTTTTTTATTTCTCTTTTGATTTCTTTTGACCTACTGTTGTTCAGGAGTGTATTGCTGAATTTTGACATGCTTCTGAGATTTCTAATTTTTCTCCAATTATTGATTTCAAGCTTCATACTGTGGTTGGAAAAAAAGCTTAATATGCTTTTAATCTTCTTGAATTTGTTAAGACTTGTTTTATAAACTAACATATGATCAATCCTGGATAATGTCGTGTGTGCACTAGAAAAGAATATGTATTCTGCTGCTGTTGCATAGAATGTTCCGTATATGTCTGTTAAGTTCATTTAGTCTATAGTGTTGTTCAAGTCTGCTACTTCCTTACTGATTTTCTGTCTAAATAATTTACCCATTATTGAAAGTGGGGTAGTAAGGTCCCCTAATATTACTGTATTGCTGTTTATATTTCCTACAGATCTGTTAATATTTGCTTTATCTCTTTAGCTATTCTGATGTTGGGTGCGTAACTATTTCCATTTTTTATACATTCTTGATGAATCGGCCCCTTTATCATTACATGACTTTCTTGCTCTGTGACAGTTTTTGAGTTAAAGTTTATTTTATCTAAGTATAGTCACCACTGCTCTCTTTTGTTTACCATTTTCATGGAATATTGTTTTCTACCCTTCCTTTTCAGCTCGTGTGTTCTTATAGCTAAAGTGAGTCTTTTGTAGGTAGCATAGAGTTGGGTTTTGTTGTTTTATCCATTCATTATGTCTTTTGATTGGAGTATTCAATCCACTTATGTTTAAATTAATTATTGATAGGTAAGGACTTACTATTACCATTTTGTTAATTATTTTCTAGCTGTTTTATAATTTCCTTTTTCCTTTCTTTTTCTCTTGCTGTCTTCTTTTGTGATTTAATGACTTTTTATGGTGCTAAGCTTTGATTTTTTTCTTAATCTTTTGTGTGTCTGCTGTAGGTTTTTCTTTTGTGGATATCATGAGGCTTACATAAAACATCTTAAAGTTATAACACCATCTTTTAATCTGATAACAACTTAACTCCAATGACATATAACAACACTTTACTTTTACTTCTTTCCATTCACATTTTAGGTTATTGATGTTAGAATTTACATTTTTTTTGTATCATATACCCATTAAAATTATTGTAGTTTTAGTTATTTTTAGTACTTTAAAAAACTTTTATACTAGAGTTGAAAGTAATTTACATACCATGATTATAATATTAGAGACTTCTGAATTTGAGTATGTATCTATCTTTAACAGTGAATTTTAAATATTCATATCTGTTTAAGTTGCTTATTAGTATTCTTTTTTCATAGCTTTAAAAACTCCCTTTGGCATTTCTTGTTATTCAGATGATGAATTCTTTCAGCTTTTGTTTGTTTTGGAAAGTCTTTATCTGTCCTTCACTTCTTTTATTTTTTATTTTTATTTTTTTGGTGGCTGGCCAAAGGGGTCAAACTCTGGACCTTGGTATTATGAGCACCATGCTCTCCTTCATTTCCAAAGGAAGCTTTGCTGGGTATACTATTCTTGGTTGGCAGAATATTTTTCTCTCAATATTTTAAATATATCATCTCACTCTGTCCTGGCCTGCAAGGTTTCTGCTGAGAATTCTGCTTACAGTCTATGGAGACTTCCTTCTTTGTAATGAGTCTCTTTTCTCTTGCTGCTTTCAAAACTCTTTGTCTTTGACAGTTGACAGTTTAATTATACTGTGTCTCAGTGTAGACATCTTCAGGTTCAACATATTTAGGTCTATTTGGGATTCATGAATCTGGATGCCCATTGCTTTTCCAAGATTTGAGACATTTTTATTCATTATTTTTTAAAATAGATGTTCTGCTGCTTTATCTCTCTCTCTTCTTCTGAGACTTCTATAATACATGTATTGTTTTGGTTGATGGTATCCCATAAGTCTTGTAGTCTTTCTTAAGTTTCTCATCTTTTTTTTTTTTCTTTTTGCTCCTCTGACTGGATAATTTCAAGTGAATTGTCTTTGAGTTCACAGATTTTTTCTTCTGCTTGATCAAGTCTACCATTTAAGCTTTCTATTACATTTTTAGTTCATTCATTGTGTTCTTCAATGCTAGGATTTCTGTTTTGTTTTCTTTTTTTTAATGGCTTCTATTTCTTTGTTGAACTTTTAATTTTTTTCATATATTTTCTTCCCAATTTTCTTTAGTTGTGTATCTGTATTTTCTTGTAGTTCACTGAACTCCTTTCAGAGGATTGTTCTCAATTCTTTATCAGTTCTTTTACAGATCTCTTTTTTTTTTAGGGTTGAATATTGTTGCCTTATTACTTTCTTTTGGTGGTGTCATATGTCCCTGATTCTTCATGATCCTTGTATCTTTCTGTTGATGTCTGCACATTTAATGGAAGTGGTCACCTCTTCCAGCCTTTGCAGGTTTGCTTAGGTTGGAAAAACTTCACCAGTCAGCCCAGCCTGGGGTTCTAGACACCATCTGCAGGCATGGTAGGCTTGCTATCAGGGCCACTGCTCATGCATGGGTAGGGCTGCTAACTGTGCTCCATGGTCAGTCAGAGCCATTGGCTGGGCTACATGATCTCTGGTTGGGTGGGGCTGCAGGATGTGCTACCTGGCCAGGTGGTACCACTGGCTGAACTTTGTGTTCAGACAGGGCTGATGTCTGGGTTCTGCAATTGAGCAGGGGTGCAGGCCATGTTCTTCAGTTAGGTGGGGTTGCTGGCTGGTCTCTCTGGTCAGACAGGGCTGCAGGCTATGCTTGCTATCAGGCTGTGCTCCATGGCCAGGCCAGACTTCCTGCTGGAAACCCCAGCTGGGCAGAACTGCTAACCATGCTCCCTAGGCAGACAGGCCATCAGCTTGGTCCACATGTGGGAGGATCTGCTGGCTGGGCTCATTGGTTGAGTGAGGCTCCCAGCAGGAATACAATGCCACCAAAAAGATCCACACATATCAACACACTGGTAGCTAATGAGCCCTGCTGTAGTCTTTTTCCTTAGCTAAATCTAGGTGGTATAGCCCTGACAGTTCCCCCTGTGAGTGTTCTCTGTGAGGCAAGACAGAAGTGAGCCTTCTAGGTTGTGGCCCCGATTGCCAGGGAAGCTGGATGTTTGCCTCAGGCACTCTTTGCTCCACTGGACAAACAGTAGGCCTAGGAATTCTTCTTGGTGTGGTGCCGTGCTGGCCTGGGGGAGGAAAGAGGCACTCAAAGTGAAGCCTCTCCTATCTTCCTAATGCATCTTTTCTCAGTTTTTGTGTTCCAAAGGAATGTGTCAGTCTCACTGCTGGGTTCTGGGATCTTTCCAAAGGCATTTTTGTCTGTGGATAGTTGCTAATCATTATTTCTGTGAGGAGGACTAGAGATGAGAGCCTTCTATTCTGCCATCTTCTGACATCACCTTAGTCCTCTTCTTGCCTTTCAGACTGCAACTTGTACCATCAGTTCTCTTGGCTGTTAGGCCTTCAGACTCAAACTGGGACTATACCATTAACTTCCTTGGTTCTGGCTACAGATCATAACACTATATCTTGGGGGTGTTTCAAAGCATTACATACAGATTTACTCTATTATTTGTAACAACACCGTGGCATTCTATATTACAAATATGTCATTGTTTATTCAACTAGTTGATGGAAACCAAATTTTTTCCAGTTATTTTTATAATAAACTAATAATGCCACAGCGAATATAGTTGTACCTATACCTTGGCCAAACTGTACACATATATTTGTAGTCAAAGTGCCAGAGGATTTATTGGATCAAATGGAACATGCTCTTACAATTTTTATATATACTGCTAAATTACTTTCTAAAAGGTAATATATACTTTCATCAGTGATGTATGAGAGTGCTTATTACCCCACACCTTTACAACCAATGCTTTTATCAATCTTTTAAATTTTTGCCAATATAATAGTTAAAACAATGTCACATTGTCACCACCTTGCTTTCTGTAAATGCAGCACCAATTTACATATACTCTTCCTAAATGATCCTATATATTGGAACAATGTCAGAAGTTTCTTGAGACAAGTCTAATTTGAACCCATTTATTATGAAGATCATGTCTGCTGGTAGGCACCAAAAACCTACAGCATTCTTCTGGTCCACTAGGTAAGTCCCAGTGGGTCCTTTATCATGCCATTTTTCAAGATCCTTTTCAAGAAAATACTTGCGGCACATAAGAATATCACTGTATCACTTTTAAGTAAAATAAGTTAATATGGTTTCAAAAGTAAAAGTCAAAAAAGAAAATCACATCACTAAATTAGATGGCTCATCCAGGAAATAGTTGCCTTTGAGAACAAAGCAGATCAGCCTGAAAGATTAAAACCGTCCTTGCAAATAGCAACTTGCCACATGTTCCAATAGTCATGCTCATTTTCTTTACTGTAGCCCTGTTGTGGAAATGTGGGTAAGGATACTTTGAATGACTAAAATGTTCAAATTAACTTGTAAACTTGTAAGGTGGTGTTAATTGATACCTGCCTAATATGTTACCAAGTTCTAGTGAAATAGAACCAGACAAAAAGGGCTTAGCACCATATACACTTAGGAAGTTGTAAAAGAGCATGACCATGTCAACTGAATCATTTCTCTGATACTGAGAAAATGACATGGCTGAAATAACATGGATGTATTTTAAAGGTCACCATGAGGAAGCTTCTGATAAATCAGACTTGACAGTCCCACAACAAATCAATGATAACTAAATGGACTTAAGTTTCAAACAAATAAACATTATGGAAGAGGAGCTATTAAATGCAGCCCTCTCAGAAGTTAACACTGGAGGAGATGGTAGTACATGCTGGCCTTTTTGCTTTAGGGCTAACAAAGGTGGCAGTGCTTAATGTAAAGGAAAAAGTTATTATTTTCTCAGACCTTATATCAGAAATGTTCACATCTGCCTTACCCCCATAGCCTGTTAGTTACCTAATCTGTTTTTTCAAAATATCTTCTGCATCTGTTTCTTCAACTCCATAGCCTCTTCCATCAGGCCAGTATAAGTGCAATATTTTCTCCATTCATGATTAATAGTTTTATTTGAGATTCCCAAGTAATCTTAGACGCTCCACTCCAGAGAGTCAGGTAGACACTGTGTCCTGTTTTAAAGATAAGATATTGGAATGTTCATTCCATTTCCCTGCTAGACACGTGGCTCTGCCTTCTTCAGAAGAATGGAAAGTCAAATGTCTCTGCAGTGACCCATGCAGACAAGAGATGACTTGGTTTCCTGGGCTACAGATTGGAATTTAATGTACAGAGAGATTAGAAAACAGTGACTCAGTGTCTGACCAAGAAACTGCCCTTGTTGCTGGAGTCAGTCATTCCTCTTGTCCATAGGACTCTAGCTATCAGAGAGTACATCACTAACTGAATTCACTGACAAAGGACTTGGTAACACAGTGTCTGTAGCATCATGTCTTTTGTCCAGGCTTCCCTTAATTAGTGCCTACATTTAGTTGACCAACAAGCAAGTATTTTTAGGATACCGAGGGGCAAAGCAATATGCTAGGTATAGAGGGATACAAAGAAAGTATAAGATGTAATCCCCATTCTGGAACATCTAATAGTCTGTCAGGGAGACACATCTTACCTGAGGCTGGTTTAGAAGATTTCATCAAATTGTGAAGATTTGGCATGGAAAGGAGTTGGATAGTTGGAGGGAAAGGCATTTAGGTCAGTTCAAAATTTTATTGCTCTTGGTCTAAAGCCTTAATAAAACTTATAGAACAAAGTAGATGTAATGTGCTCTTAAAAAATAAACCATTAAGGTCTAAACAGAATTTAGAAGGCATTTCTGAATTTAAGTTTAGGAAACATTTTCCAGTTTTCATAATGAGTATTGTCAGATTAATAATATAGCTGAATTAATAATAGTGTCTAAAATAGCTTTAGTTGTGATTTTTAATGATTGGCAAGAATAGAGTGTAGTTATGAAACTGTCTGGGTCAAAACTAAGCTGTTTACATATTCTAGCGTTGCTCTAAAATAGACACTAGTTAAAATGATAACCTAACTTCCCACGAAATTTCCAGTATTCTTGCCAGTAACTATAAGCCATCAACTCAGAGGAGTGATGGAAAATTTTTTAGTTCAGAAGCAGGTGCACTGGACTAGGGGAGCAGAATGGAATTTGCCATGTTGTATGGTGTATTAGTCCATTTTGTGTTTCTATAACAGAAATACCTGAGACTGGGTAATTTATAAAGAAAAGAGGCTTATTTGGCTTATGATTCTGGGACAGCTGCATCTGGCACAGTCCTCAGGCTGCTTCAACTCATGGTGGAAAGCAGCAGGCAGCCGGTGGGTACAGGCAGATCACATGGCAAGAGGAAGCAAGAGAGAGAAGCAAGAGAGGGGAGGTGCCAGGGTCTATTAAACAACCAGCTCTCATGGGAACTAATAGAGTGAGAACTCACTCATTACTCCCCCCTCCTAAGGAGGACACTAATCAATTCATGAGGGATCTACCCCCATGACTCAATCAGTTTCCAACACTGCCACATTCAGGATCAAATTTTCACATGTGTTTTGCAGGGGACAACACATCCAAACTCCATCACATGGCAATGGGTAAAGTTTGTGAGCAGGATATAACAAAGGCTTGCTGATGCCCATGCAAGGCAAGATTGACCATGGAAATGAGTCTATATTTTCTCCCCAATACCCACCTGGCTCCCTCCCTCACTTCACTAAGGTCATGGCTTAGATGTTACCTACTCAGAGATGCCACCTTTGGCTCTCTCTATATAAAATCACACCCTCCATTACTTTCTATCTTCCCATGCTATTTTATAACTATTTGAATATACGTTGATTGTCCATTTCCCCAGTTAGAATGGACTTTCCTTGAGGACAGGAACTTTCCTGCCCTATTCACAGGTATATCTCCAGCTCCTAAAACAATATCTGGTACATAGTAGGGGCTTAGTAAATATTTTTGAATAGACGGAATGTCATAGCATTTTTACAAAGCTATGTAAATTCCAAATAGGTGATTAGACACCATATTTTCTATCAGTGAACTCACAGAGATTACTGCTTGCTTTAGAAATGGCTTGTGATTTGGGACGGCATAGAGGAACCCCTTCTTGTGCAGTCTCACTTAAGTTCCACCTCTTTCCTGAAGCCTTTCTTCTCAGGTAACTCCATTCCTTCAGTGAACTTCAACTGCATGCAGCTTAATGTGTAACTGCTCTTGTTCTATGTGTATAACATTTGTTTTTAAGTTCTTTGAGAGTGTGGATGATATTCTTTCTTTTTCATCCTACATTTTCTACCATGCCCAGCATACCACAGGGCACATAGTAGGCACTCAAAATAGTGAACCACTTGTTAATTAATTTCAGGTGGGGAAATTGGCAAGCAAGCATAAGCTGTTGGAAGTGAGCTTTTTTTCCCCTAAGACAGCCCAATAATCAACTGGTATTAAAGAAATTACTCATAAATCCTAACAAATCATTTTAAATATAAAGCAGTTTGATCCAGCATTGTCCCTTGGGCATGCCTCACACTGGCTAATGAATAACTTAGGGGCCTGGAAAAAAATGAATTACAGGATTTAACCTTCGGAGGGGGGTGGTCAAATGAACACATTAATTTTTCCATCTGCTTGTGCCCTGGGCTATGTGGGGTGGGGTGAGGTGAGGTGGACAGCCTACAAAGATGGTTTCATGCCTTGCCCTTTCTAGATTTTTTCTTCTAACAGGTGGATGTTGCATTCTTTCTGGAATATGAAGAAACTGGAATTTGAGGTGACTTCTGGAGGCAGCAAATTCTCCCGCCCTGGCCTTCGGTCAAGAACACACTGCTCCGCCCCCCTTGCCCTGCACACCAATTTCAGCTGCTTCTGGGAGCCCCAAATCTCAGTTGGAAACTGCTTCATCCCAGAATATTCTAATGCAATCTGGGAAGTGAGGCACTTCCTAAACTCTTCTGGGATGACTGTTGGCTCCCAGGATACCTTGCACTAAGCTCTCATGTATTACCTAGAAGGTATGACTCTACATATTGGGATGTAGAGGGCTGCCTTCTCAGGGATGGTGTTCTGATGGTGGCACTGGTCAGCCATGGGACTCTTCAGTGTTGTAACTGACCGAAATTAGAATATAAGCTCATTGCCATACTGTTTAGAATGTTCTCTGTTTGCTCCTCATATCATTTCAAAACGCACCCAAATCAATTAGACTCTTGCTCTTTTGCCTGCAGTATTCCCTGCTGAACTGAGTTGAGATATGGATTTCCCTTAGGTCAGCCTGTCTTTAAGTGCAACATTCCTTAAAGTTGATTATAGAGAAAAGAATCAGCCTTTATCCCAGGGTGCTATCCATCTTCAATACCAGTAACTCCTAATATTTTTGGAGTTGTGAGAGTCTATCTGATTCTGCAACAACTTTGCTCACTTTATCTCCTCTTAGGAGGAGAGAACTTTTGGCAGACATCTTTAAGAACAGTGGAAGAAGCAGTGGAAAGAAGAGTACTAGATGAGAAGTCCCTGGATCTGGGGTCTAATTCTGGGTGTAATTGTAGTTCTTCAACTGAGTTTGTGACCTGGGCAAGTCAGTTGCCTAATTTTGGGCCACAGTTTCATTTGTAAAATGAAAGGGTTGCACTAGATCAGTTTCTAAGCATGGCTGCACCACAGAATCGTTAGGCAGAGAAAGTGATAAAAATTTAAAACAGTGATTCTGGGGCCTTAGCCCAGAACTACTGAATTAGAATATATCATGGTGGGCATGTATTTATTTTTTTTAAAGCATCACTGGTAATTCTGATATACAAATGAGATTAAGATTAAGTCAGTGTTTCTAAACCCTTAATGTGCATATGAATCACCTGAGGGTGTTGTGAAATTGCCTGCTATTTCCGATTTAGTAGGTCTGGGTTGAGGCCTGAGATTCTGCTTTTCTATAAGTTCCAAGGTGATGCCCATGCTGACCTTCAAGTATCAAGGGGCTAGATCAGTGGTTCTCAACTGGGGGCAATTTTGTCCCCCAGGTAGCATTGACAGATAAAATACATTTTTTAAATCTGTCGGTACTATCCCCAAGGGACATGTGGCAATGTTTGGAGACATTTTTGGTTGTCCCAATTGGGGTGGACACTACTGGAACCTAGTGACCAAAGGCCAGGGATACTACCAACATCCTACAATATACATGACAGTTCCCCCCCAACAAGGAATAATCTGGCCCAAAATATCAATAGTGCCAAGGATGAGAAACCCCATACTAGATGATCTAATTTAAGGTCTCTTTAAACTTTTATATTGCTTTATATGATTCTGGTATATAATTATAATAGTAATATATTTTGATCAATGATCAATGGTCACTAAATCAGAATTTTCTTCCCTACTCAAATACTCCTTGAAAAAACAGGAACTTTTCCAACAAACCTTTCAAGATTTTTATTTAATTGTATTTCTTTGGAAATAACAATTGAGCACTAAGAATAAGAGAAGAAATGTAGAGTAGAAGAAATGCTGAGTGTCAGAGCCGGAAGGGCCTTCAGTAATCAATTCATTCTGACCCTATCAACACACAGATGGAGAAATCAAGGCCCATGAAGGAAAGTGCCCAGCCCAACTGTGTTGTTTTAAGGAAATTCTCCACATATCTGGGACTGTTAGGGTAATTAGTTATTTATAAAAATGTCAATAGTACTACCTGCTTATAATTGGAACACATTCTCAAAATAAGCTGGATAAGGAGACTCATTCTCCCTTCATTTGAAGATTCCTCTGCCTGGATTTGATTTCTATTCATAAAGTAATTTTCTAAAAAGCTAAAGTTACCTCATTCACTGAATACAACCATTCAGATACGATAGGCTTTGGAAGAATTCACTTTGGCTTGTAGTAATGATAAATATTTATTGAGGACTTAACAGTGTGTCAGACATTATTATAAGTGCTTTACATGGACTAATTAATCCTCCTAACCCTATTTCACAGATGAGGAAACCAAGAAACAGAAAGGTTAAATCACCTGTCTAAGGTTACACACTAGTAAGTGGTGGAACCAAGACATAAGCCCGGCAGGTGGATTCTAGGGCTCAGGCTATTAGCTACCAAACCGGATTGTCTCTCAGAGTTCACTTGCAGTTATGCTAAGAACTAGGAGCTCCCTGAAGTAAGGGACTATGCCATTTTTCTTTGTATGCCCAGAGCCTAACACAATACAGCCATCCCTCGGTATCTGTAGGGGATTGGTTCCAGAACGCCTGTGGATCCCAAAATCTGCAGATGCTCAAGTCCCTGATATAAAATGGCATAGTGTTTTCATATAACCTATGCACATCCTCCTGTACACTTTAAATCATCTCTAGATTACTTATAATACATAATACAATGTAAATAGTTGTTATGCTTTATTGTTTTTTATTTGCATTATCTTTCATTGTTGTATTGTCATTTTTTATTATTTTATTTTGAATATTTTCCATCTGCAGTTGGTTCAATCTGCAAATAAAGAACCCATGGATACAAAGTGTCAACTGTAATTGGCACATAGTTGGAGCTCATTATTTGTAGATTGCAGGAGTTAATTAATGAATTTTGTGCTCTCAGCAAGGAAAACCATAGGGAGTTGAAATGGTTTTCTGCTTACTTCCCTTTCCACAGGCAATGGTAACAGTCTGTATAAGCCCTGATGGCCCACTCTGTAGTGTGAATAAATAGAACTTTTTTTCTGAGGCGAATGGTGTTTATGTTGGAGAGGTGTACTGAAGGCAGCCAGGTCTGTGAAGAGTTACTAATTTGGCCTAGGTAAAGAGTCAGCAGGTGGAATGCTCCAAAGCAAGGCCTCAGGTCAGCCTAGGTTCTATACCTGGAGGGTTGCTGCCTCTACCTCCCACTACCTTTGCTTTGATTTCTGGGCTGGCAGCTGCCAAACAGATTTGAGCAGATGGGCTTACAAACATGGCTGGGACGATCCTCTTCTTCAAGAAGGGAGTGTGAGAAGAGGTCAGTCAGGACTGAGCTCAGATGTTCCTTCCTTTATGGAGGCAGACTGGTCTTAAAGAAAGAGCATGGACATTGAAATCCAACAGGCCTGGAGTATCACTCTGGTTCTGCTAGTTACTACATGAGTAACTTGACTTCTATGAGACTAAATTTCCCAATACTGCATGGAGTTTTTGGGAAGTCTCAAAATTAACTTCCTTATCACATGGAACAATTTCAACAAATGCTATTTCTCTCTCCTCCAGCAGATCCAAGTCTCTCCTTTTTACTGAGCCTTGTGGAAAGAGTATGATTCCCCAAGCCGTAGGTCATACATAGCTTGTCAGCACATAGCGGTCTATCATCCTTTATTCCTTTTCCTTTTCCCTTACAGCAAAGAATTGCAGTGATGTCTATAAGTTTACCCTGTAATGCTGAAAACCAGGAAAACCCTCAATATTCAAAGAAACCCAAAGATAGCAATGGTCAGCCAACTGCTGAAGTGGGACATCATATTGAGTTAGTAAAAAAAGAAGTTGTGTGAGTCAAAAGGGTTGGAGTGAACCTAAATGCCCTCAGAGGAACTTTCTGCAGATATGCTAGTATTCTGTACAAAGGAATTTGCTGCCTGAAGGTGACTACATAGCAAGACAACTGGAAATGGTTGAAGACAAAGAAGAAGTCCCCAGTATTGAATTCTCCAACCCAGAGGTAAATTCTAGTCCAAGTACTCAGTCATTTTGAGCCAGTATTGTTTCTGAGGACAGGAAAAGTGCCGCCAGGAGGTAAAAGCTTGTTGATTATGAATACAGCAAAGCCACCCCAGTCATGATTTTCCTCCTATACATGATAGAATTTCACCTGGTTCACAGATGCTCTTGTGTCAAGCATTTGCTATCAGTAACTCCTAAAAGCCAAGATTTCTGGGCTGTGAGCTAAATGTGTAAATACTCTTATGATTTGGAAGAAGAGCTGTAGAATTTGGGCTGCAATAGAAAAACTATGACCAATAACTAGAAGATTATTGTCTTCCCAACTTCACAAGGACTTACTTCATCTTTACGTGGATATTTACAAGAGAAAACCCAATTGTTCAATTGACTTGTGCTTCACAGTAATGTATTAGTCCTGAGCTTTTGGCCCAGATCTGCCACTAATCAGCTATGAGACTTCAGGGAATTCACTTCTCTGGGCCTCTGTTTCCAAAGTTGTTAAAGGAGGGAACCGAGCTAGATAATATTCTTCTAGCTCTCAGATTTGACAATTCCGTAATAGTGCCAGAAAAGGAACTGGATATTGACCTTATTCTAGGGGGGCAAACTGGGGCCTTGCCTTCTCCTTTGGAATTTGACATAGGCAGAGTACCAATAGATACCTTTTTCTTGTTCCAGTAATATCAAGATGTGACCAACCACTTTTATGGGAAGCAGCATTGGGGAAGGAAAGGCTGAGAGCAATGCCTGTGCTCTGAGATTATACCATGTGTTTTGTATTTGCCTAGATTTACACATGGCCTAAAGCCTGTTTGTTCTGTGTCTGTATTGTTTTAACTTCTGTCCATTTCATTGGTTCTATAAATTGGCTTTAACCCAATTCTCTCTGTTTTGGTTATTACAGTTCAAATTAGTTCCTGTCTTTGTGTACAATCCCCTTCTTTCTTTAGTAATGGAATAGATTTCAGTCCACAAAATGATGATCAGAGACTTGAAAGCAGGCTAGTTACTGCTCCTTTCATTGTACTCAGTTTCTTCTCATTTACCTTCCTTTGGATTTGCTCTTTAGGGCAGTGTCCAGCATCTTAGGCCTCAAATTCCTCTCTGGTGGGGGGAGACTAGGTAATCCAGTGCCCTTTGGGGATATGTTTTTATGACAGCCACAGCAAACAGGCCTAAAGTGAGAAATTGAACTCAAACAATCCAGTCCTAATTCAGTGAAGCTCTTCAGCTGGTAAAAGGCTCTCAATGTTTACCAAGTTCCAAAGGATCCCACTTTACCTGACCATATGATGAAGCTGTATCTGACACAACGGCAGTTTATCCTGTCCAGGGATGTGCCAGTAAACATTTAACAACTTTCTTTGTGGGGATGGGGAGTGGGGAGAGCCTTGATTTGTAGTGTTTGCCAATTTTCTTGGTGAAAATACCCCCACCATGGTTAATTGCAAACTAGCAGTATGATGTCACTAAATATGGAGTTGGAAAGAGATGAACATAGTCACAATTTGCCCTTAGGAGCTGGTGCAAGCAACCTCCAGCACACCAGCTATAGTGCCAAATATCTGCATTCTCCAGTCAATACCACTCTACCTCCGATAAGTGCCCTCCTTCTCTTGCATCTGCGAGACTGGCCCATGTCCCAGCTCCAGACCTGAGGCCTCTGGGGCTGGCAACGATTGGGGAGGAGAGAGAGTAGTGCTTACCTACTATCCTGCCTTTCCAACTTGCTCCTTGGGAAAGAGGTATCAGGGAGTGTAAAATTAGTGGCCATGGGAACAGCAGGAGTCACTGCAGGGAGTTCTTGTGTCCCACCTGAATTGCATTGCTGCAGGCTTGTCAGGTGTTGATCTGGTGACCTGGAGCAACAGCAGAGTTTATATCCTGCCTGCATGACAGAGAAACCTGTTTTAGAGCCTACATGGGAACATTAAGTCAGTGTTTATTCTTCAGCCAACCACAGCTTTGCCTCAAAATCAATATATATCCATCTCTGTGGTGGGAAAGTGGAGAATAAACCTTAGTGTCAAAGAAGCTGTTTCCTCCTGCCTCATGGAATTCTGTTACTTGACTCTGCACTAACACAACCAACCTGAACAAAGGATGGCCGTCTTGGCAGCTCTTTTGGCTGTCGCAAAACGAGTACTGTAGCTCTGCCTTAGACACACTTCTCTAGACTTTGATTCTTTTGTCTTGGCCAAAACAAACATGAGTGTCCATGGTTTGGTTGGCTGTCAAATGAAGATCTTTGGCATCAAGCATTAGTATCAGAACTACAAGTACAGCCCCAGGTTCAGAACATTAAACTTTAGAGCTGGAAGGACCATCAAGAACAAAACTTCAGTGCCAATGAAGCAGCTTTCACACACCTCAGATGATATTAGGGCTTAACATCACGCTAACAAAACCAACCTGAACAAAAGGCAGCCATCTTGAAAAGGGTTTAGCATGTTGCAGAATATACACTGTATTTCCACTGTAGGCACACTTTTCTGGACAACTCACCTTGTAGACACTGTTGCTGGCTGACCTCTACTTTGCCTTAGCCAATACAGAGAAGGGCACTTATGGCAGGTAGAGTGATATTGACTGGAGAATGCAGATATTTGGCACTATAGCTGGCATCAAAATGGTAGGTCTGGGAAGCTAATCTTAAGGCTGTAAGGATACTTGATTGAAACAATAGACCATGGTTGTGGCATTAGAATCGAGTGTGAAATGTCATATTCATAAAAATCCTCAGGAGGAAAACTCAGTCACATCATATTCCTCCCAGCATGTTTAAAAAATTTCCCCTATAATTTAGCTTAGGGTAAGTTTCATTCCTGGGTCCCCAAAATCTTTTAAAGAAGACCCCCCACCCTTGCTGTTTGATTCTCTAGAAAGGAACTTGCAACATACCTTGATATATTTAGAGACTTCTTTCTTGGTATCTAAAGAGCTCAGAGACCTGAGGTTCAACAGAACTGCCTAAAATGTGATTGTGTCATAAAGACCAGTCATCAGATTGATGGTCACAAAGTTAATCTGATTCCCTTTGCTTACCCCAAACATGAATTTATCATTTGATGTATATAATGAGATTTATTCACCTGTGTGGCTATCCAACCAATTACTTAGTAAAGGAGCCACAGACGGTTGCTCAAAATTGCTTTATAGGTAACAGCTAACATTTTTTTTTCTTATTTATTTATTTATAATTTTATTTTGTCGATATACATTGTGGCTGATTATTGCTCCCCATCACCAAAACCTCCCTCCCTTCTCCCTCCCCCCCTCCCCCCAACAATGTCCTTTCTGTTTGCTTGTCGTATCAACTTCAAGTAATTGTGGTTGTTATATCTTCTTCCCCCCCCCCGGTTTTTTTTTTTTTTTTTTGTGTGTGTGTGTGTGTGAATTTATATATTAATTTTTAGCTCCCACCAATAAGTGAGAACATGTGGTATTTCTCTTTCTGTGCCTGACTTGTTTCACTTAATATAATTCTCTCGATGTCCATCCATGTTGTTGCAAATGGCAGTATTTCATTCGTTTTTATAGCTGAGTAGTATTCCATTGTGTAGATGTACCACATTTTCCGTATCCACTCATCTGATGATGGACATTTGGGCTGGTTCCAACTCTTGGCTATTGTAAAGAGTGCTGCGATGAACATTGGGGAACAGGTATACCTTCGACTTGATGATTTCCATTCCTCTGGGTATATTCCCAACAGTGGGATAGCTGGGTCGTATGGTAGATGTATCTGCAATTGTTTGAGGAACCTCCATACCATTTTCCATAGAGGCTGCACCATTTTGCAGTCCCACCAACAATGTATGAGAGTTCCTTTTTCTCCGCAACCTCACCAGCATTTATCATTCAGAGTCTTTTGGATTTTAGCCATCCTAACTGGGGTTAGATGGTATCTCAGTGTGGTTTTGATTTGCATTTCCCGGATGCTGAGTGATGTTGAGCATTTTTTCATATGTCTGTTGGCCATTTCTATATCTTCCTTAGAGAAATGCCTACTTAGCTCTTTTGCGCATTTTTTAATTGGGTTGCTTGTTTTCTTCTTGTAAAGTTGTTTGAGTTCCTTATATATACTGGATATTAATCCTTTGTCAGATATATATTTTGCAAATATTATGTCCCACTCTGTTGGTTGTCTTTTAACTCTGTTAATTGTTTCTTTTGCTGTGCAGAAGCTTTTTAGTTTGATATAATCCCATTTGTTTATTTTTCCTTTGGTTGCCTGTGCTTTTGGGGTTGTATTCATGAGGTCTGTGTCCAGTCCTATTTCCTGAAGTGTTTCTCCTATGTTTTCTTTAAGAAGTTTTATTGTTTCAGGGCGTATATTTAAATCCTTAATCCATTTTGAGTTGATTTTAGTACACGGTGAGAGGTATGGATCTAGTTTCATTCTCCTGCATATGGATATCCAGTTATCCTAGCACCATTTGCTGAAGAGGCAGTCCCTTCCCCAGTGAATAGGCTTGGTGCCTTTGTCAAAGATCAGATGGCAGTAAGTGTGTGGGTTGATTTCTGGATTCTCTGTTCTATTCCATTGGTCAGTGTGTCTGTTTTTATGCCAGTACCATACTGTTTTGGTTATTATAGCTTTGTAGTATAGCTTAAAGTCAGGTAGTGTTATGCCTCCAGCTTTATTTTTTTTGCTCAGCATTGCTTTGGCTATGCGTGGTCTTTTATTATTCCATATAAATGACTGGATAGTTTTTTCCATTTCTGAGAAAAATGTCTTTGGAATTTTGATGGGGATTGCATTGAATTTGTATATCACTTTGGGTAGTATGGACATTTTCACTATGTTGATGCTTCCAATCCAAGAGCATGGGATATCTTTCCATCTTCTTGTATCCTCTCTAATTTCTCTCAGCAGTGGTCTGTAGTTCTCATTATAGAGATTTTTCGACTCCTTGGTTAACTCAATTCCTAAGTATTTTATTTTTTTGGTGGCTATTGTAAATGGGCAGGCTTTCTTGATTTCTCGTTCTGCATGTTGACTACTGGAGAAAAGAAATGCTACTGATTTTTGTGTGTTGATTTTGTATCCTGCTACTGTGCTGAAATCATTTATCAATTCCAACAGTTTTTTTGTAGAGGTTTTAGGCTGTTCGATATATAGGATCATGTCATCTGCAAACAGGGACAGTTTGACTTCATCTTTTCCAATCTGGATGCCCTTTATTTCCTTCTCTTCTCTGATTGCTCTGGCTAGTACTTCCAACACTACGTTAAATAGGAGTGGTGAGAGTGGGCATCCTTGTCTAGTTCCTGTTCTTAAAGGAAAAGCTTTCAGCTTTTGCCCATTCAGGATGATATTGGCAGTGGGTTTGGCATATATGGCTTTAATTATGTTGAGATACTTTCCCTCTATACCTAACTTATAGAGGGTCTTTGTCATGAATGAGTGCTGAACTTTATCAAATGCTTTTTCAGCATCTATAGAGATGATCATATGGTCCTTGTGTTTGAGTTTATTAATATGGTGTATCACATTTATTGATTTGCGTATGTTGAACCAACCTTGCATCCCTGGGATGAATCCCACTTGATCGTGATGAATAATTTTTCGTATGTGTTGCTGTATTCTGTTTGCTAGTATTTTAGTGAGGATTTTTGCATCTATATTCATCAAGGATATCGGCCTGTAGTTTTCTTTTTTGGTTATATCTTTACCTGGTTTTGGTATCAGGATGATGTTTGCTTCATAGAATGAGTTTGGGAGATTTGCGTCCATTTCAATCTTTTGGAATAGTTTGTAAAGAATCGGTGTCAATTCCTCTTTGAATGTTTGGTAAAATTCTGCTGTGAATCCATCTGGTCCTGGGCTTTTCTTTGTTGGGAGCCTTCTGATAACAGCTTCAATCTCCTTTATTTTTATTGGTCTGTTCAAATTTTCTACGTCTTCATGGTTCAGTTTTGGGAGCTTGTGTGTGTCCAGAAATTTATCCATTTCCTCCAGATTTTCAAATTTGTTGGCGTATAGTTGTTTATAGTAGTCTCGAATGATTCCTTGTATTTCAGATGAATCAGTTGTAATATCGCCTTTTTCATTTCTAATTTTTGTTATTTGAGTCTTCTCTCTTCTTTTTTTTGTTAGCCATGCTAATGGTTTGTCAATTATATTTACCTTTTCGAAAAACCAACTTTTTGATTCGTTGATCTTTTGAATTGTTTTTTGTTTTTCAGTTTCATTCAGTTCTGCTCTGATCTTAATGATTTATTTCCGTCTGCTAACTTTAGGATTGGATTGTTCTTGTTTTTCTTGTTCTTTAAGGTGAAGTGTTAGGTTGTTCACTTGCCATCTTTCCATTCCTCTGAAGTGAGCGTTTAATGCAATAAATTTCCCCCTCAATACTGCTTTTGCAGTATCCCACAGGTTTTGGTATGATGTATCATTGTTTTCATTAGTTTCAATAAATTTTTTGATTTCCTGCTTGATTTCTTCTTGGACCCATATGTCATTAAGTAGAATGCTGTTTAATTTCCATGTGTTTGTATAGTTTCCAGAGTTTCGTTTGTTATTAATTTCTAGTTTTAATCCATTGCGGTCTGAGAAGATACATGGGATAATTCCAATTTTTTTGAATTTATTGAGACTTGATTTGTGACCTAATATGTGATCTATCCTGGAGAATGATCCACGTGCTGATGAGAAGAATGAATATTCTGAGGTTGTTGGGTGGAATGTTCTGTAGATATCTGCCAATTCCAATTGGTCTAGAGTCTTGTTTAGATCTTGTGTTTCTCTACTGATACTTTGCCTAGATGATCTGTCTAATATTGACAGTGGGGTGTTCAGGTCCCCTGCTATTATGGTATTAGTGTCTATTTCCTTCTTTAGGTCTAATAGAGTTTGTTTTATAAATCTGGCTGCTCCAACATTGGGTGCATACATATTTATGATTGTTATGTCTTCTTGCTGGATCAGTCCTTTTATCATTAAGTAGTGTCCCTCATTGTCTCTTTTTATGGTTTTTAGTTTAAAGTCTATTTTGTCAGATATAAGAATAGCTACTCCAGCTCGTTTTTCTTTTCTGTTTGCATGGTAAATCTTTTTCCATCCTTCACTCTTAGTCTGTGTGAATCTTTATGGGTGAGGTGGGTCTCTTGTAGGCAGCATGTAGTTGGGTCCTCCTTTTTGATCCAGTCCGCCAATCTGTGTCTTGTAATTGGGGAATTTAAGCATTTTACATTAAGAGTTGTTATTGAAAGGTGTTGATTTATTCCTAGCATTTTATTGGTTGGTTGGTTGTCTTAGGTGTCTTTTGTTCCTTGCTTTCTGATTTACTGTTTGGTTTCTGTGTTTCTTGGTTCCTTAGGTTGTAGATAGCGTTTTTGTTTGCTTGTTTTCTCTTCATGAATGCCATTTTTATTATACTAGTGGGTATTTATTTTTCTTGGGTTTTTATGGCAGTGGTAGTTATTTTTCAGGAACCAAACCCAGTACTCCCTTGAGGATTTCTTGTAAGGGTGGTCGTGTGGTAGTGAACTCCCACAGTTTTTGTTTGTCTGAGAAATATACTATTTGCCCTTCATTTCGGAAGGATAGCCTTGCAGGGTAGAGTATTCTTGGCTGGCAATCTTTGTATTTTAATATTTTGAATATATCATCCCATTCTTTTCTAGCTTTTAGGGTTTGTGATGAAAAGTCTGATGTTAGCCTGATTGGGGCTCCCTTATAGGTGATTTGACGCTTCTCTCTTGCAGCTTTTAAGATTCTCTCTTTGTCTCTGAGTTTTGCCAATTTGACTATGACATGTCTTGGAGAAGGCCTTTTTGGGTTGAATACGTTTGGAGATCATTGAGCTTCCTGGATCTGAAGATCTGTGACTTTTCCTATACCTGGGAAGTTTTCTGCCACTATTTTGTTGAATATGTTTTCAATGGAATCTCCATTTTCCTCCCCTTCTGGAATACCCATGACTCGGATATTTGAGCGCTTGAGGTTGTCTGATATCTCTCTCAGATTTTCTTCCATGACCTTGATTCTTTTTTCTTTTTTTTTTTTGTCTGCTTGTGTTATTTCAAACAGCCCATCTTCAAGTTCAGAGGTTCTCTCTTCAACTTCGACAAGCCTGCTGGTTAAACTCTCCGTTGTGTTTTTTATTTCGCTGAATAACTTCTTCAGTTCAGCAAGTTCTGCTACATTTTTTTTCAGGACATTGATTTCCTTGTATATTTCCTCTTTCAGATCCTGTATACTTTTCCTCATTTCATGATGATGTCTAGCTGTGTTTTCTTGTATCTCATTCAGTTTCCTTAGAATTATCACTCGAAATTCC
Source organism: Cynocephalus volans (assembly GCF_027409185.1). Classification (NCBI taxonomy): domain Eukaryota; kingdom Metazoa; phylum Chordata; class Mammalia; order Dermoptera; family Cynocephalidae; genus Cynocephalus; species Cynocephalus volans. The sequence continues at coordinate 119,403,926 of NC_084478.1, read as the reverse complement.
TTGTCAGTCTTTTCAAGGGCTTCTTGTTCTATAGGATCTAGAGTTTGAGATTTATTAACTTTTGGTGGTATACTTTCTTGATTTTTTGTATTTCTGGTATCTTTTTTTTTGGTGTTTATTCATTGTGGCAGGGGGTTTCACAGTCTACCGGTTTGAGACTAATGACTAACTAGGATGTTGCTGTGGTTGCCAATTTCGTATGGCTAACTCCGTGGCTGCTCAGTTGGCCTCTAGTGCCTTGTGTGTGTGGTTGCCTCCGGTCTTGGGCTTCTCTGGGGAGCTACCTTTCTGGTCAGCTTGGACTCTGCTGGGCTGGTGGATTACATACCACAGGGTGTGTGATCACTGTTGAGCTTTCACTTCCTGTGCAGGACTTCTCCCTGTTCCGTGTGCTCTGGCCCAGGCTGTTGGATCGTGCAGTGAGGACTCCACAGGGTGTGTGGTTTCTGTCGAGTCTCTGCCTCCCTGGCCGCACATCTCCCCACTCTGTGTGCACTGTGCTGGGCTGGGGCGTGTCTTCTGCAACCCTCGTCTATCAGCTGGGCCTTCAAGACCCTGCTCGGCACCGCCTCACCCAGGAAGATTACCAGGTTTCTGCTAGGCACAGACGACCGGTTGCTCTGGGTGCCTTTGTAGCACTGTGTAGATCTTTCTCAGGACTTGTTCACCTTTGTATCCCCCCGGTATAAACCGAGTCTAGCGCCCGCCTGCAGTCAGCTCTCCAGCAGGTTCAAGCGGACCTGGGAACTCTCCTACCAAACTGTTCCCAACCAGAAATTCGTTAGGCTTTTTTCCAAACTGGTGGCCGCAGAGATGGTATCTGCCTCCCAGTAACAGGAAGTTTACTGGGAGTCAGAGTCCAGGGTGTGGTGGAGTGACAGTCGGCCCGCCCGTACTTCCTTGCCCTCCCGACACTGGCCGGGGACGCCCCACGCCACCATCCCGCCAGAGAACCGCGGAGGGAGTGGGAGGGGAGGCCGGCCTGCAGGCTCCGGAAAGCCCCGCGCCGGGCCAGGCAAGTGGGAAGGCTCAGTGAAGGTCGAGCCGGGCGGAGCTGGTAGCACCTGGGAAAATGGAGGCAGCCCCGGGGCGGTGAGTGGCCTGGTGATGCAGGCAGGAGCCGTGTGGGCATCAGCCCCCCAAACAGGGCTGGTCCAGGGGTCACTCACAGGGTTGTGCCAGGTTGGGCACTCACTCTCTGCCTCTGGTTTGTCGCCTTCCCTGTTCTTGGCCGCTGCCGCCTCAGGCTGTTCAGTGGCGGTGCGGCTCGGGTGCTCCCAGGAATCTTCTTTAATGCCGGCCTGAAACCTCAAATCCTGAATACGGCAGCTGGCCGCCTTCAGCGCAGCCCCGGCCTCCAGGATCCTGTCTGCATCCACAGCAGCCCTGGCATCGTGTTCCCTGTTTCGAGACTCGCTTTTGCAGCTAAGAAACAGTTCTTTTCCTGCTCCACACTTCAAAGCTGTTGCCTATAAATGAGGCAGCCTCTCCTGCCGAGGGCAAAGTGGCGGTCACCCCCCACGACCAGCCACCAGCAGCGGCCCTCCCTTAAGAGATGGTAAGAGGAAGGTCCACAAGTTTCCTGGTTTTCTGAGGCCCAGTGGCCGCCTTTTCCACCTCAGCTACTCCGCACCAGCTTCCGCAGCCATCGCCATCTTGAAACGCTCCCCGATAACAGCTAACATTTATTGAGTGCTTGCTGTGCTCCAAGCTTTGCTGTAAGGGTTCTATATGTAGTATCTCATATAATCCTTCCAACAACTTTCTGAAGGAAGTACTATTATTATCACATTTTACAGATGAAGAAACTGAGCACAGACAGGTGAAATATCTTGCCCAGGGTCACACAGCTGGTAAGTAGTAGAGGCAGAATTCAAACCTTGGCAGATCCAAGAGCCCTTGCATTTAAGCTGCTACATTAAAGTAACCTCCCCTTAGGCACAGAGTTACATTAAAAACAAAACAAAACAAAACAAAATGTATCCTAGGCTTGAAGTCAGGAAAGCTGAATTCTGATTTTGGTTCTGCAACTAGCTTGTGAGATGTAGGGAAATTCCCTCTATTTCTTCATGCCTACATTATACAAATGTCAAAATAATGTGACAAAAAATGTTCAAGAGCCGTGAGCTTTTCAAAAGAACATTGTTAAAGGGATCCAAGGTATTACTGTTTCTCACTGTCTTTCACAGATCCCATGAAAAAGATTTGCTTTTGCTGGCTGTATGTTTTTCAGTTTGACTCCCATTATTCTCCTTTCAGTTTCTTCAGGAGAAAAATCCTTAGAAGTTAGACTTGAAAAATATCCAGCAGAGCAGTCAACCCACTTGCTTGTTGAGGCAGGATAGCTCCCCATGACACACCACGTGTGTTTTTGTTTAGTTATTTCAGTCTTCTGAACAGAGTACATTTCTTCCCCTGAATACTTTGTTGGGAATTTTCTCCAAATTTGTTCTTTCTTCTGTAGGGTCTGTATGTTCCAATTCCCAGCCAGATAAAACTGTGAAGCACTGAGGAACCATTTTTTGAAGGTTCTGCCTATGGCCATTCCTCAGCAACATCACTACTGTTACAGGTACTGAAATTTGTATGCAACATGAAGAAAGAAAAGGCCTGAGTTCTCAAGAAACACCATAATTTTGGCTATGCCAGGGGGCAAGGGGAAGCCCCTAGTAACTGGAATTGCATATATTTATTATAAACTAGGGGGCCATAACAGGAAATCCACACTGTGGCCCAAACACCAATGATAGTAAGAGTCTTGGCCCAGGGAGAAAGTTGTCATCTTATATCTCCTTATCTCTTCCTTCCAAATCTTGTCTCCTTCCCAGCTGGAAAGATTCCTGGCTCCATAAATTATGTGAAGTACAGTGACCAGGTAAGTCATCATCAAAATCAGGACACTCTTTACAGTAATCTTAGCAACTAAATCAAGACAATAGGAATAAACTGGTCTGTCTTCGGCAAACTAAGATAGCTGGGTTCCCTATCCTAGAAGATAGCTGAAGCTCTCCAGAACTTGAGGGTGTAGATGGAGTAACAGTATAAGACCCTACTCTAGGCCCATGTTTGATATCACAGGGGTGCCCTACAGTTGCCCACAACAACACAGTGAAATGAGATAGCTTCCTGGGCAGCACATTTAGCCAAGGTATCAGCTGGGGTTTTCATGCAGATATCTGTGCAGCATCTTCTCAAATGAAATTGCCATGCTGATACAAAAAGGAAGAACAATTAGCACATTAATTAATTAGAATCTTGTTTTTAATTCTGCTGTGAAGGGTAATCTTTTGTTAACTTGTATGAGATCCTAAGCTTACCCTAAGCTTTAATTATAGTGTTATTATTTAAATATATTGGCTGGCTCTGCTCCAAGATACAAGAGTGTTTAAATTTAAATACTCTAGAGGTAATTTAAGCACATTTTAATTTACTGAGGGTACTAATGACCCAAAGGAATTTTTGATAGTTGAGTTCAAACAAAAGATTAAGATGCAACAGACCTGGAATTATGTTAATCACATTTTAAAATTCTCTTGGCTAGGGAACATGAGTACCTGTAAATGAGTGTGTATCTGTTTATGGATGTCTCTGAACTGTCATGACAGGCTGCAACACAAGGATATTGGAGAGTTGCAGCTTTTCAGGGATACTGGCCTAGTTTTGAATTCCTGCTCTGCTGTAAGCCACACTAGCTTCATGACTCTTGGCAAGTTACTATCTCCTTTAAGTTTTAGTTTCCCATTTGTAAAATGAGGTTAATGATACCACTCTCCAAAGAGTGTGAGGATTAACGAGCCAACACATGTAAAGTAATGGGCACATAATAGACTCCTGATAAATGGCAGCTATTATAATTTACATAGCTGTCTTGTTTATAATTGTTTTCCTGTGTGTGCCTCCTTGAGTATATAGATGTATATTACAGTGGTTGGCAATGTGTACCTCTTTATGTGTCTGTGTGAGTGCAGAAGCCTTGCTATGCAGTTGTGAGATAGAGGGTGCTTGGTTTCCATGGGCTCGGGTTGCAGGGCACACCTTTGGGTTTCAAGCCACTCCCCAAGGTCTCAGGTCGCTCCCTAGAGAAAAGTTACTGTTGCTTGTTAGACCTATTTTCAGCACCAACATGGGCAAATTGAGACCACAAAGGGCCGGATTATGCAAATCCAGTGGCTGGTCCTGCTCAGTAGAGAGGAGTTATATAAGTCTGGTAGCTGAGCATGCTCAGTAAAGTGGAGTATATCCTTCAAATGACCTTCCACTAGAGGTGGTAAAGAGCACAGAATATTCTTGAATACGTTCAGTGCATGTGCTAGGATTTGATCAATGAACATGCTCCAAAAAGAGACCAACTGAGCATGTGCAAGTCTATGTTACATAACAGGGGACCACCCCTTAGTTGAATTGAATATTTATTAGATATTATGAGTATGTATTAGATAGTGAAACTATAAAAGCCGATTCCCAGCAGAAGGCAGGGTTGTTGCTCACTTTCCTGGGGCCAATCTGCACTTCTCTGGCTGAGGTGTGTATGCTGTCTTTTGAATCAAACTTCTTTCAGCAAGCTGTTGCTCACTCTCTCAGGGGCCAGCCGGCACTCTCCCAGTGGAGTGTATATACTTTACTTTGGTGTTAGGCTTACTTTTAGCAGGTGGCTGCTCACTCTCTTGAGCCAGCCTGCACTATGTACTAAACTTTAAGTCTGTATTTCTTACTTTTATCTTAAACTTGGAGTGGGCACTGTTCAGTCTCCGGAGCTATGCTTCACTTTCTCTGTGAAATCTGTATCTCTTATTCATTATATTAAACCTGTTTTCATCTTCTCCTGTGACTCTGCTCTTGAATTCTTTGCTGTGGCAAAGTCAAGAACCTGATAAGAGGACAGGATGGGTTGAGGCAGGCTATTGGCCTCCCCAGACCCTTCCTATGACATCAGTTGTATCTATGAATATATTGAGTGAGAGTTTGGGTGTATGAAGGAGAGATATGTTATATCTGCATGAATGTATGTATATTGCTGTGCTTTCTGTAGTTCATGGTCTCAAACTGGGCTGTGAATACCACCTTAAGCCTGACTCTCCCATCTCCAGCAATACCTTAAATTCTCTGGCCTTGATTTCATCCTTATGTAGGTGGCCAGGGTAGTGGCAATGATTTGCTTGTGTTTCTCCCTTTTATGAATTTGTGGATATGAGTGTGTGTTTTGGAACCAACAGCTCCTTAGGCAACAATTAGCTACTTTCGTTCTCCTGTTGCCTTTTTCCCCCCTGCCCTCAAGTAAGTTCTCCTCTCTTCCCTTTCCTTTCTTGTCTACAACCTTACTGGCTTTTCACCCCAGTAACAGCAGAGGAAGGAACATCTAAAGTGGATGGGACCACAATCCTTGGCCTTGCAAGAAGTTGTGAACCCAATCAGTGTAAGCTCAAATTTGTGGCCATGTGTATTAGATAGACAGATTTGCTTTCTGGGCCTCTCAAGATACAGCATATAGGCAATTGTTGTTTTCTTCCAAATGCTTATAAACTGCTGAAATTCACCCAGTTCTTCTGGTGCTTACTTTTGTTTTCAGCAAGCTTCACAGCCATGCTTAATGATGCAAGATGCCATCAGCTTTCCCTTGACAGAAAGGGCTGCTAGTCTCTGTAGAAGGGTATGGATCACCCTAGAGGTATACTTGAGTGGGGCGGTAGGAAATTATCCCTATTCTATGCACAGCCACCAACCTGAACCCTGAGACAACCATAGTAGAAAGCTAACATGGCTCCACAGGACCCCACGTAATTGTTGAACCCATTTGCACAAATGTTAAGAAATTCTTCCCCTTCTTGCTCTTGCTTTTCTTCTCTTCCTACTTCTACTTCAGAAAGCATTCCACATGGTGACCTACAAAGGGATCCACGTCACCACAGGACCTGGCTTCTGAGAGATAAAAATCTAAAGTAGAAAATAGTGAATTATGGAGATGGCTAAATACACTGAACCAAAGTGTGAGAAGTTATTCTTAATAAGTCATAGGAGATAATACTAACAGTAGTTAGCATTTATTGAGCACTTGCTATGTGCTTGGCAATGTATTAAGTGCTTTTCAGGCATTATATCCTCGACTCTTTAAAAATATTTCAGGGTTGTGGTTAAGAAATAGAGTGAGTAGATTCACATTCTAGTGCCACCACTTATTAGCTGTGTGATTTTGGGTGAGTTACTTAACCTTCCTTTACTTAGGGAGCCCTATAAGCTGGAGACAATAATGATATCTGTCTCATAGGTGGTGGGGAGAATTATATAGGTAATTCATTTAAAGGACTTAAAACAAAGCCTGATTTCAAGTAATTGGTCAATAAATGTTACCTATTGTCAATAATTCTGCCATTACCCCGTAGGGTAGGTACTATTATTACCTTCACTTTAAGATTGTGAAACAGAGGCTCAGAGAAGTTAATTAACTTGACTAAGATCAAACAGATAGTAAGTGGTAGAACTAGTGTTTCAAAATAGGTCCATGTGACTCCAGTACTCTTGTTGAACTACTTTGCTACTTTCTATTTAATGTATATGACAGAAAGAAAAACAACAATGATCTATATGTGAGTCTTAGCCACACTTGTATTGCTAGGTGTAATATCTTATTAATTTTTAGTAAACTTCATTAAGGTCTTTAGTAAATGTCAGTAAATGTTAACTGCATTCTAATTCACATATATGCATTTAACTTTTGCATTTGTATTTCACAATGGGAACCTAGACTCTGCCAACTTTTGCACCCCAATGCCTGTAACCAAAACCTAGGATTTTATTGGAGCTACTAAATTAACGAGTTGTACAATGGTATTATGGGTAGAAATTTGAATCTTGGATTTGTGAGCTATTCCTTTTTGTAGCAGACATTACTCTCTATTAAATTTGTGACTGGAACAAATTTTACCAATGTAAAGAAAGGGTAGAGAGGCAAGGTAATGAGGGATAAATACATTATCAGGGAGGGGAGAATAGCTGTGGGTATTCCATGTCCAAGCTGAGTCAAAAAATAAAAACAAACCTGTCAGCTGTCCAATCAGTCTTAGAAGACTGGAAGCTTGATGGGACTTCAGAAGCTATTTAAATGATAGGAAAGACCATTTGGTTGCCTGAATAGAAAGTATTCTGTGCAGAATATACTGCTTTGGAAAAAGTTCAAAGGTGAAAGTGGGATGTGACTGCAGGGAATCTGAAGCAGGCGTGTCTTCACACATAGGTGTAACCATAAAGTGATGAATGTGACTTCTTTTGATACAAACATATCAGAACTTTATATTTCAATAACTGCTGTCTTCTTCAAAGCATATATCTTGGGAGGCTAGATTCTTAATATTCTTCTTTGAAACATATCTTTGAAAATTTTCTTCTGGCTTAGGCTTCTGATCCTAATGTGCAAATTGTGTCCATTCATTTAAGACAGAAAGTGGAAAAAACTATCTGGGATGTCAGAGAGGTATGAAGACTGGATTAATACTCATGGCTTCTTAGCCATCACCCATGATGATTACTTGGGAACCTATAGAAGTGCTGTCTATATCAATAAGGTGAATGAAGCCATCTTAGTTGAGTAAAGATGGCAAGACTCATGGCCCTGGGATCGTCTCCCATGTCTAACTCTCTGTTTTCTTTTCAATGTTTAGCTTGAGTTGATGGTGAACTATCCTGCTAGAGTTTGTTTGCATATGGAGGATTAAATGGAGTTAGATTAAAATCTTTTACACCTCCTACCCTTTAGGAAATAGACTCCATGTGACCAAATGAATTCCATCTAGGTCTTAATGGATAGAAACAAACACAAGAGACCTGTTAGAGGGAGCTAGTATGATACAAAACTGAATAGATAGATATCACTGGGTGGTCCAAGACATGGGAGGCAAACCAGGTCAGGACTGATATCCTGGAAACCCATTAAAAGAGCAAGGCAGGGTATACGGGGTTTGTTCTATCAGAAGTTTCAGAGAGATTGACACATATAAAAACGCACAACTGTCATTTATATTTAGCAATAAAAAGTGTATGGGAAAATTACATATAGCCTGGGATGGAGCTTGGGAAGGGATCAGGGGTACTCAATGACATTGAATAGGATCCAAATAAATGATGGAGCTTGTAATTTTCACACTGTGAATATAAACAGTGTTGCTACAAGAACTTAAAGTTAAAAGATGTTAAGAGATGGAGTTAAGGGCGTCAATATGTCCAATGTTACTTAAAAAGTATGAATGAAAGATGACCCATAATATTTATTAAGCACTTATGCACTAAATCTTTTAAAAATATTACTTCAAAACAAGCCTGTGTATTAGAGGTTATCGTACCATTTTAATGATGAAGAAACCGAGTCTCAGATTGGTAAAGTAACTTTTCCAAAAACACACAGCTAATAAATGGCAGAGCTAGTATTGAACATAGAGTTCACTGACTCCAAAGTTTATGCTCTTCATTAGTATATAAAGCTACTCTTTAAGGATAGATGCATCTGGATGTGTACATGGAGAAGAAAGATCTAGGAGAAAATAGTGTTTTTAAAAAGACCAACATTCTGAAGAAGGAAGACTTAAGATGTGCAACAACGGGATCCCAGATTGGCTGATAATGACAGGAAACATAGGAGGAAGAATTAAGTAGTGTTTTTATTTATTTATTTATTTATTTATTTTTTAAAAATTTTATTTTGTCGATATACATGTTTTAAAGAGAGATTGTAAACTGGTGGCCCATTCGCCAGATCCAGCCAGCACACATGTTTTGTTTGGCCTGCATAGTGTTTTTTAAAATATTAAGGGTATTGCCAGAATTTAAAAGGAAAAATTTTCATATAAAAATCCTGGTTTCCAGCTTCTCCTTCGCCACCACCCTCATCCAAATCAGAAGGTTAGGCAGCATGGGGACTGTAGTCCTACATGGCAAAATCAAATGGAGCCAAATAGAACATACATTGGGTATTTGATTTCCAGTTTCCCAAAGTCTCCACCACATCCTATACTTGGGCAGCTTTACTCATCATTTTACCTGCCTAGCACCTGTAAACATTTCGGTTTATGATTGATAGTTTAAGTGGTTCTAGTGAATGGCTCTTTGTTTTCTTTGAAGAAGATGCCATCTTCTGGGAGAGATGACAAAGAAAGTAGGGCAAAACACTTTTCATGAGGTGACTCAAGGTGCTGACTAATGTTTGAAAGTAGCTGGAATCATTGTGGTGTCAGCCATAAGCCTAGCTTGAAAGTCGGTGTGTTCTTTTGTTGTTCAGACGCTTGGGTACAGGAGTAGGTGTGCTGTATTTTTTTTTCTTGTTTGTCTGCTCATGATTGAGGGTTGAATTGTAACCAGTTTTTAGTTGGCAATTACAGAAGATAGTGAAGATGCCCAGTGTCTTAGGTATGGTGAACTTCAAGATACCAACAGTAGGGCCTGTCATCCATTGCAAAGAATAGGTAGTGGCTGGAGGTGTTAATGTCTCCCTTAAATGGAGACAGTAGCCTAGAAGTAATAAAGGTGTAGCAAGGAATACACCAACTATTTTAAGTATTGGGAGGAAAAGTGGGAGCTAAAGCAGCCATCCATCAGGATGCTTGTTTATTTTTTTAAAAAGTGAATTTACTGAGGGACTTGTACCCACAACAATTACAACTCAATAATAAAAAGAAAATAACCTAATTTGAGAATAGACAAATGATTTGCATAGCCATTTCTCCAAGGAAGATATACAAATGGCAAATAAGCACAAAAAAAGATATTCAACATTTTTAGTCATTGGAGAAGTGCAAATCAAAACCACATGAAATATAACTTCACACCCAGTAGGATGTCTATAACCAAAAAGAAAAAGAATAACCAGTGTCACTGAGGATGTGGAGAAATTGGAATCTTTATTCATTGCTGGTGGGAATGTATAATGATGCAGTAGCTTGAAGAACAGTGTGGTAGTTCCTCAGAAGGTTAAACATACAGCTACTATACGATCCACAATTCCATTCTTAGGTATATACCCAAGAAAAGTGAAAATACATGTCCACATCAAAATGTGTACATGAATATGCATAGCAGCATTATTCATACTAGCTGAAAAGTGAAAACAATCCTAATGTCCATCAACAGACAAAAGGATAAACAGGTTTACATTTGGAGCTTGGCTCGTCACCATGAACCATTACTACCTTCTAAAAGGAGAAGTTTGTATTTGTGGACAGTGCTGGGGGAATGAAGTTCATTTTCTCAGAGCACTCCAGAACCCAGGCTGCTTTCAGGAACATCTCTGTGGATTCCCAGTTTTAGGTCTAGAGATTCCTGTGATTGTAATTGGCTCTTAGAAGTAAGCTGCTGAGGGGGTCAAGATGGTGGAGTAGGCGGTTCCTGGTGTCGCTCTTTCCCACAGGGAGTCCCACTTTCATGCTTTGAGGAGCAGCGACAGAGGACCCAAAATCTGTGCTGGAATGGACAGGAGCTGCCCACTGTGGGACCCCAGTTCAGGTTGCTCCCCATTTTGTAGAGAGATGTTGGAGCTTTTGAGCCCGCTGGCCAGAGAAGGCAGGCGGGGCCGAGGTGGGACTTTGGGTGGAGGCTGTCCCATCTCCGTGAGCGATCTGAGAGGCACGGGTTCCCAAGACCTGAGCTAGATGAGTCAGTGAAGGCTGATGGGGTGGGAATTTCGGCCCAGGCCACCCTGTCTCCGTGAGTGGCCTGTGAGGATCTGGGATCCTAAACCCCGAGTCAGACAAGCTGGTAAACACAGGTGGGGTGGAACTTCTGGCACAGGCTGTCCATCTCCGTGAGTGACCTGAAAGGCAGGGCTTCCAAGCCCCAAGGCTGACAATCAGGGGAAGGCAGGTGGGGTGGGACTTCCAGCCTAGGCCATCTGTCTCCCTGAGCGACTTGAGAGGCTCTGGACTCCCACGCCATCCGACCAGCTGGTGAAGGCACGTGGGGCGGGACTAGTTTCTGCTGTCCAGAAGAAGCAGACCCTTCAGGATCCAAGCCAGACATGAGGGTGAAAGTGAACTGTGATACCCCCGGCCACAATGACAAAACAACAAAGGAAAGAAACCAGAAATACGAAAAATCAAGAAAGTACATCACCACCAAAGGAAATTAATAACTTACAAGTGCTAGGGCTGACCCTGTGGCTCACTCGGGAGAGTACGGTGCTGGGAGCGCAGCAGCGCTCCTACCGCGCGTTCGGATCCTATATAGGGATGGCCAGTTCGCTCACTGGCTGAGCGTGGTCACAAAAAAGGACAAAAAAATAAAAATAAAAAATAAAAAAATAACTTACAAGTGCTAGATCCTATAGAACAGGAAGTCTTTGAAATCACAGACAAGGGATTTAGAGTAACTATTCTAAGGAAACTAAATGAGATACAAGAAAACTGAGTGAAACAACACAATGAAATGCGAAAAAACATACAGGATCTGAAAGAAGAAATGTACAAAGAAATCAATGCCTTGAAAAAGAATGTAGCTGAGTTTGTGGAGCTGAAGGATTCATTCAACAAAATAAAAAATACAACAGAGAGTTTAACCAGCAGACTTGACCAAGCAGAAGAGAGAATTTCTGACCTCAAAGACAGGCTGTTTTAATTATCACGGGCAGATGAGAAAAAAGAAAAAAGAATAAAAAAAAATTGAAGAAAATATAAGAGAGACAACTGATAACCTTAAGCGCTCAAATATCTGAATCATGGGTATTCCAGAAGGGGAGGAAAAAGGAAATGGCATTGAAAACATACTCAATGAGATAATAGCAGAAAACTTCCCAGGTATAGGGAAAGTCACAGATCTCCAGATTCAGGAAGACCAAAGATCACCAAACACATTCAACCCAAAAAGGTCCTCTCCAAGACATGTGATAATCAAACTGACAAAAATCAAAGACAAAGAGAGAATCTTAAAAGCTGCAAGAGAGAAGTGGCAAGTCACTTATAAGGGAGCCCCCAACCAGAATAACATCAGACTTTTCATCAGAAACTCTAAAAGCCAGAAAAGAATGGGATGATATATTCAAAATACTAAAGGACAAAAATTGCCAGCCAAGAATACTTTACTCAGCGAGGCTATCCTTCTGAAATGAAGGACAAATAGTATATTTGTCAGACAAACAAATGCTGCAGGAGATCACTACCACATGACTAACCCTACAAGAAATTCTCAAGGAAGTACTGGGTTTGATACCACAAAAACAACCGTCACGACCATAAATACAAAAGAAAGAACAATACCTACCAGCAAAACAAAAATGCTAACAAAAGATGGAAAAAAATTGTTTATCTATCACCCCAAGAAACCAACAAATACAGAAGACAAACAGAAAACTTGAAAGAAAGGAACAAAAGATACTTAAGACATCTAAACAAAAATCAGTATAATGCTAGGAGTAAATTAACACCTTTCAATAATAAATCTGAATGTAAAGGGACTAAATTCCGCATTCAAAAGACACAGAATGACTGACTGGAATAAAAAGATGGACTCAACAATATGCTGTCTCCAAGAGTCTCACTTGACCTGTAAAGACACACATAGACTAAGAGTGAAAGGATGGAAAAAGATATATCATGCAAGTAGAAATGAAAAAAGAGTTGGAATAGTTATTCTTATATCAGATAAAATAGACTTTAAAGCAAAAACCATTAAAAGAGATAAAGATGGCCAATATATAATGATAAAAGGACCTATCCATCAAGAAGACATAACAATCATAAATATATATGCACCTAATTGTGGAGCAGCCAGATTTACAAAACAAAAACTGTTAGATCTAAAAAAAGAAATAGACACTAACACCATAATAGTGGGGGACCTGAACACCCCACTCTCATCATTGGACAGATCATCTAGGCAAAAAATCAACAGGGAAACACAAGATCTAAACAATACTTTAGACCAACTGGATTTGGCAGATATCTACAGAAAATTCCATCCAACAACCTCAGAATATTCATTCTTTTCATTAGCACATGGAACATTCTCCAGGATAGAACACATGTTGGGTCACAAAGCAAGTCTTAAGAAATTCAAAAACATTGGAATTATTCCATGTATTTTTTCTAAACACAAAGGATTAAAATTAGAATTCAATAATAAATGAAGCTCTGAAAACTATACAAACTCACGGAAATTAAACAACGTTCTATGTAAAAACATGTGAGTCCAAGAAGAAATTAAACAGGAAATCTCAAAATTTTTTGAAACTAAGGAAAATAATGACACATCATAACAAAACCTGTGGGATACTGCCAAAGCAGTTTTAAGGGTGAAATTTATTGCATTAAATGCTTACTTCAGAAGGATGGAAAGATGGCAAATAAATAACCTAACACTTCACCTTAAAGATCTCGAAAAATAAGAATAATCCAAACTCAAAGTTAGTAGATGGAAAGAAATAATTAAGATCAGAGCAGAACTAAATGAAATAGAAATATGGAAAACAATACAAAAGATCAATGAAACAAAAAGTTGGTTCTTTGAAAAGATTAATAAAATTGATGAACCTTTAGCAAGACTAAGAAGAGAGAAGACCCAAATAACAAAAATTAGAAACGAAAAAGGTAATATTATAACTGACACCTCAGAAATTCAAGGAATCATTAGAGACTACTATAATCATCAATATGCCAACAAATTTGAAAATCTGGAGGAAATGGATAAATTTCTGGATGCATACAAATTACCAAAACTGAGCCAAGAAGATATAGAAAATCTGAACAGACCAAGAACAATAAAAGAGATTGAAGTTGTTATCAAAAGGCTCCCAGCAATGAAAAGCCCAAGACTGGATGGGTTCACTGCAGAGTTCTATCAAATCTTCAAATAGGAATTGATACCAATTCTCTACAAACTGTTCCAAAAGATTGAAACAGAGGCCATTCTCCCAAACTAGTTCTATGAGGCAAATATCACCCTGATACCAAAATCAGACAGATGCATCAAAAATAGAAAACTACAGGCCAATATCCGTGATGAATATAGATGCAAAAATCCTCAATAAAATACTAGCTAACAGAATACAGCAACACATACAGAAAATTATACACCATGATCAAGTGGGATTTATCCCAGGGATGCAAGATTGCTTCAATATATGAAAATCAATAAATGTGATAAGCCACATTAATAAAAGCAAAGACAAAAACCAAATGATCATCTCTACTGATGCTGAAAAAGCGTTTGACAAAACTCAATATTCTTTCATGATAAAGGCTCTCTACAAGTTAGGCATAGATGGAAAGTATCTCAACGTAGTTAAAGCCATATACGATAAGCCCAATGCCGAGATCATCCTGAACGGGGATGATAAAAACAGGAACTAGACAAGGATGCCCACTCTCACCACTCCTATTCAACATAGTGTTGGAAGTACTGGCTGGAGCAATCAGAGAAGAGAAGGAAATAAAGGGCATCCAGATTGGAAAGGATGAAGTCAAGCTGTCCCTTTTTGCAGATGATATGATCCTACATATTGAACAGTCAAAAGCTCCTATAAAAAAAACTCCTATAGTTGACAAATGATTTGAGCAAAGTTTCAGGGTACAAAATCAACACACAAAAATCAGCAACATTTCTATACTTCACCAGTGAACATGCAGAAAAAGAAATCAGGAAAGCTAGCCCATTTATAATAGCCACCAAAAAAATAAAATGCTTAGGAATAAAGTTAACCAAGGATGTGAAAAATCTCTATGATGAGAACTACATACCACTGTTGAGAGAAATTAAAAAGGACACAAGAAGATGGAAAGATATCCCATGCTCTTGGATTGAAAGAATTAGCATTGTGAAAATGTCCATATTACCCAAAGTGATCTACAAATTCAGTGCATTCCCCATCAAAATTCCAATGACATTTTTCTCTGAGATGGAAAAACTATCCAGACATTTATATGGAACAAGAAAAGACCACATATAGCCAAAGCAATCCTCAGCAAAAAAATATAAAGCAGGTGGCATAACACTACCTGACTTTAAACTATACTACAATGCTATAATAACCAAAACAGCATGGTACTGGTGTAAAAACAGACACATGGATCAATGGAACAGAATAGAGAACCCAGAAATTAACCCACATGCTTACAGCCATCTGTTCTTTGACAAATGCAGCAAGTCTACATACTGAGGAAGAGACTGCCTCAGCAACAAATGGTGCTGGGAAAACTGGATAATCATATGTAGGAAAATGAAACTAGACCCGTATCTTTCACCATATACCAAAATCAACTCAAAATGGATTAAAGAATTAAATATACACCCTGAAACAATAAAAGTCCTAATGAAAACATAGGGGAAACACTCCAGGAAATAGGAGTGGGTACAGAATTCATGAATATGACACAAAAAGCACAGGCAACTAAAGGTAAAATAATCCAATGGGATTGTATCAACCTAAAAAGCTTCTGCACAGCTAAAGAAACAATTAGCAGAGTAAAAAACAACGAACAGAGTTGGAGAAAATATTTTCTAACTATACATCTGACAAAAGATTAATATCCAGAATATACAAGGAACTCAAACAACTTTACAACAAAAAACCAAATAACCCAATTAAAAAAACTGGCAAAGGAGCTGAACAGACATTTCTCAAAGGAAGATATATGAATGGCCAACAGACACATGAAAAAGTGCTCAATATCACTCAGCATCCGGGAAATGCAAATCAAAACCACACTGAGATACCATCTCACGCCAGTGAGGATAGCTAACATCCAAAAGACTGAGAACAATAAGTGCTGGAGAGGTTGTGGAGAAAAAGGAACTCTTATCCACTGTTGTTGGGGCTGCAAAATGGTGCAGCCTTTATGGAAAATGATATGGAGTTTCCTCAAACAATTGCAGATAGATCTACCATATGACCCAGCGATCCCACTGCTGGGAATATGCCCAGAAGAATGGAAATCATCATGCCAAAGGGATACCTGTACTCCAATGTTTATTGCAGCCCTATAGCCAAGAGCTGGAACCAGTCGAAATGTCCATCATCTGATGAGTGGATTAGAAAAATGTGGTACATCTACACAATGGAATAATACTTTGCTATAAAAAAGAATGAAATACTACCATTTGCAATAGCATGGATGGACTTAGAGAAAATTAAATTAAGTGAAACAATTCAGGCATAGAAAGAGAAATACCACATGTTCTCGCTTCTTTGTGGGAACTAAAAATTAATAAATAAATAAACACACAAACAAATAAAAGGTGGGGGGAAGAAGACAGAATAACCACAAAAATTCCTTGAACTATTTAAGACAAGTGCACAGATATGATGTGGCGGGGGAGAGGAATGGGTAAAGGGGCATGAAAATCAAGTGCAATGTATTTTGAGAAATAAAATCAAATTAAATTAAATTTAAAAAATGATAAACAAACACGATATGTATATACAATGGATTATTATTTAACCATAAAATCGAATGAAGTGTTGGTATATGCTACAATATGGACGAAACTTAAAAATATTATGCTAGGTGAAAGTTGACAAAAACATGTTGTATGACTCCATTTATATGAAATGTCCAGAACAGGCAAATCTGTAAAGACAGAAAGTATATTAGTGGTTGCCTAGGGATTCGGGGACGGGTTTGAAGGGAATGGAGAGTGACTGCTAATGAACATGAGGTTTCTTTTTGGGGTGATTAAAATGTTCTAAAGTTAGATAGTGTTGATGGTTGCACATTTCCACGAATATACTAAAAGCCATTGAATTGTACACTTTAAATGAGTGAATTGCACGGTATGTAAATCATATCTGAATAAAGCTGTTAAGAAAATGAATTTACAAAAGCAAAACTGCCTGTATTGCATTGCTTCCCAAACTTGGAAAAAAAAAGAAAACAGAAAATTCAAGAGATTTTTATTCTTTATTGAGTCTTCCACTCTTCTTTAACTCTCCAAAAGACTTTTAGTTCGCTGCCTCTTAGGAATTCGGCTGAAGTCTTTAATTTGATGAAGAAGGCTGAAGATCATTGTTGAGCACAAAGTTCCATGCAAATTGTGTGCCTGTCTGAAAGTGTTTCTGGCCTCAGTGTTCATTTGTATATTTGCACACTTACCTCATCCTCCATGCCACTCTCCTCACTGTATCTGATCTCTTTCTCAGTGTGGTTGAAAAAGAATGTCATTTAATATGAAAATAAATAAGAAAGCTAACTGACTGACTAAAAAACCTCAAACACTGCATAGAATTCTCAAAGTCTAGTATTAGAAAGAACCTTGAAATGGAGGAATACATTCTAGACAGACTCAGACAAGTAGTAAACAATCCTTCATATTAACATATCAACAATGAAAACAATTCCATTATTTCTTTTGATATGTGGTCCAGGCTGTCTCCTTGCCTCATCTGGCAATTTCTTCTATTATAAACCTAAATATAGTACTGGGAAGCCTCAGAATGTCTGAAAGAAGAACCCTGGGCCTCTAGGAAAAGACCTGATAAATCAAAAAAGGCGAGTGGGGTGGAGAAAAGAATGGCTATCTTTTGGGAGTGGGAGGGAGTAGTCATTAGTAAAGACCGTATAAACAGCTCTAAACAGGCAGGCAGCACTTCAGCTCTAAGACCACAAATAAATTATCCTAGCTATAATAAAAAGCTTTTCTATTTTTGTGGTAAAAATGACTTTAAAGTGGAAACTCCCAGGCAATTCCTAGTTTTATCTGAGACTTCCTTTTCTCAGTTTAAAACTCAATGATTTCCTTCTGTGGTTATATCAATGGGCCAGAGGTCTGATAAGATTGCTTCCTTCCTGCACTTGGAACTCTGCCATCTTACTTGGAAGAAGTAATAGACTTGCCTTTCTGGCCTGGCTCAGAGTTTACTGGAACAAGAGGCAGATAAGATGTGGTACAAAGAATGCAGAGGCAGGCCAAGTGACTAGCCCAGGGTGGACTGGACTGGATTTTGACTTGATTCCTCTACCTCCACCTCTGCGAATGTTGATCATCACGCAAATCCCCTTTCTTTGCCCAGCTAGTCTGTAAGCTGAGTAGAGAACATAATTTGTGTCTTAGTCTATTTGTATAACAAAATACCATATGTTGGGTAATTTGTAAAGAACAGAAATTTATTTCTCACAGTTCTGGAGGCTGGGAGTCCAAGATCAAGTCACCAGTAGATTGGCAGTCTTGTGAAAGCATAGTTTCCACTTCCAAGATGGTGCCTTGGTGCTGCATCTCTGGTGGGGAGGAGCACTTTGTCCTCACATGGCAGAAGGGACAGAAAGGGCAAAAAGAGGCAAACTCCATCCGTTAAGTTTTTTGTAAGGTCACCTAGTCCCATTCATGAAGGCAGAACCCTCATGAGTCAATCACCTCCTAAAAATCACACCTCTTCATACTGCCACAATGAGGATAAAGTGTTAACACATGAATTTTGGAGGACATTAAGATCATAGCATTCTGCTCCTGGCCTCCAAAATTCATGTTCTTTCCACATGCAAAATACATTCATTTCATCCTGACAGCCCCCAAGTTCTTAATTTGTTCCAGCATCAACTCAAAATCTAAAGTCCAGAGTCTCATCTAAATCAGATATGGGTGAAGTTCAATATCTGAATATCTGAATCACTTGTTCATCCTGAGGCAAACCCCCTCCAGCCATGAGCCTGTGAGATCAAACAAGTTATGTGCTTCCAAAATACAATGGTAGGACAGGCATAGGATAGACATTTTCATTCCAAAAGAGAGAAATAGGCAAAAAGAAAAAGGTAACAGGTCCCAAGTAAGTTCAAAACCCAAAAAGGAAAACAACATTAAGTCCTGATGCTTGAGAATAATCTTTGACTCCACATGCTACCTTCTGGATGCACTGGGTAGGAGTTGGGTTCCCAAGGCTCAAAAGGAACCCACTCCCATAACTTTGTTGGCCACAACCCATGCAGCAGCTCTCAAAGATTGGAATATGATGCCTACAGCTCTCTCAGAATGGAGTTGCATGTTGGTAACTCTACAGTTCGGGGTCTCTTGGGTGACCTGACCCTATGC
Organism: Cynocephalus volans; assembly: GCF_027409185.1. NCBI lineage: Eukaryota > Metazoa > Chordata > Mammalia > Dermoptera > Cynocephalidae > Cynocephalus > Cynocephalus volans. The sequence goes on along the minus strand of NC_084478.1, from coordinate 119,384,939 downwards.
CTCCTCTTGGCATTTCTCTAGTGGGAAATCCCTGTGGCAGCCCTGACCACATGGCTCTGTCAGGCATTTCCCTACAGGGGGCTCTCTGCAGCATTTTTTGAAATCTGGGTGGATGTAGCCATGCATCCACAGCTTGTGTACTCTCTGTGCCTGCAGAGTTAGCACCACATTGACCCTGCCAAGGCCTATCACTTGTGTCCTCTGGAGTGGTGGCCTGAGTCACACCTGGGCCCATTTGAGTCACAGCTGGAGTGGCCAAGGAGCACTGCACCAGAATTTGGGAAGCAGAGACTTGAGGTGGCCATGGCCAGAAAGACCTGAGGTCCCACAGGTTTACAAGGACCCTCCCTTGAAACCATTCTGTCCTCAAGGCCCTAGCACTTTGGACCTGTGATGGGAGCTGCAGCCTCAAAGATCTCCAAAATGCTTTAAGGGTCATTCTTCCATTGTCTTAATGAATAGCATCTGGCTTTCTTCTCTCCATACTAATCAAGGGGTCATTTGGCCATACCCTTGGTTTTCTCTCCTAAACGTACTTTTTTATTTTTTACATGGCCAGGCTTATAATTTTCCAAATCTTTATATTATGCTTCCCTTTTAATTATAAATTCCATCTTTAAATCAATTCTCTCTTCTACCATTTTACTTTAAGCAGTTAAAAGAACCCATGCAGCACTCAACACTTTGTTGCTTAGAGATTTTTTCTTCCAAGTGTTCTAGTTCATTGCTCTTAATTTCTGCCTTCCACAAAGTTCTAGGACATGGACATAATTCAGCTAAGTTCTTTGCCACTTTATATCCAGGTTGGCCTTTCCTCCAGTTTTCAATACCTTGCTCCTCATGTCCATCTGGGACCTTTTCCGAATGACCTTTACAGTTTATACTTCTATCTACATTTCTTTCATAACCATATAGACTGAGACTTTCTTTACAATTTTTCTTTTCTGCTGAGCCCTCACTAGAATCACCCTTAACTCTGTTTAAAGCAATCTAGGCTTTTGCTAGCATTCACTTAAAAACTGTTCCAGCCTCTACCCATTACCCAGTTACAAAGTTCCTTCCACATTTTCAGATACAGTGAAATTCCCCTGCAGTTTCACTTTCTGCAGGTTCAGTTACCCATGGCTAATCACAGTCCAAAAATATTAAATGGAAAATTCCAGAAATAAGCAATTTTATGTTTTAAATTGTGAGCCATTCTGAGTAGCATGATAAATCTTATGTTTTCTCACTCTGTTCCACTCAGGATGTGAATCATCCCTTTGTCCAATGTATCCATTTTGTATATGCCACCCACCCAATAGTCACTTAGTAGCCATCTCAGTTATCAGATTGACTGTCATCGTATTGTATTGCTTTTGTTCAAGTAACCCTTATGTTACTTAGTAATGACCTAAAGCACAGGAATAGTAATCCTGTCAATTCAGGTATGCCAAAAAGAAGCAGTAAAGTGCTTACTTTAAGTGTAAAGTTGAAAGTTTTAGACTTAATAAGAAAAGAAAAAAACTCATATGCTGAAGTTGCTAATATCCATGGTAAGAATGAATCTTCTGTCTGTGAAACTGTGAAAAAGGAAAAAGAGATTTGTGCTAGTTTTGCTGTTGTACCACAAACTACAAACCTATGTATATATATAGGGTTCAGTACTATCTACAATTTCAGGCATTCACTGAGGATCTTAGAATGTATCCCTTGTGGATAAGGGAGACTACTGTATTTGTTGTAGCAACATCCCCACTTCTCTGGTACTGAAGTCTGTCTTTGTCCTTTTGTGCTGCTGTAATAAAATTCCTGAAACTGGGTAATTTTTAAACAACAGAAATTTATTGCTCTCAGTTCTGGAGATTGGGAGTCCAAGATCAAGGCACTGGCAGGTTTGATGTCTGGTGAGGGCCCGATCTCCACTTCTGAGAAGATGCCTTGTTGCTGCATCCTCTGGAGGAGAGGAGTGCTGTATTTTCACGTGGCAGAAGGGAAAAAAAGGGCTGAACTTTCTCCATCAAGCCCTTTTATAGAGACATCTAATCCCATTCATGACAGCAGAGCCCTCATGATTCATTTACTTCCCAAAGGCTACACTTCTCAATAATGTTGCACTGGGTATTAAATTTCAGCATGAATTTTGGGGTGGACAAAAACATTGAAACCATAGCACCCATGTTTCTTAAATTATAGTTTGCATTTGAATTACCTGTGGATCTTGTTAAAATGCAGAGAGGATGCTCTGTCCTCACATGGCAGAAGAGCAAGAGGGCCTAGGCTAGTTTCCTCCATCCCTTTTACAATGCATAATCTATTCATGAGGATAGAGCTCTCATGAATTAATCACTTCCCAAAAGGCTCACCTTTTAATACCACCATAATGGGGACTATATTTCAACACATGTATTTGGGGGACATTCAGACCATAGCTGTTTAGAAGTAACTGTGGGTTATGAATGACTCTGGGGAGTAACCCTGGAGCCAAAGGAGTCCAATTTTTCTTTTGTTGGCATCCTCATAGATACGGCTTCAGAAAACGTATTCAGCTGAGGAAATGCCATTGCATGATAGACATTTTATGGAGAATCTGAAGGTAGGAGCTCTTGAGAATTTGGACAATAAGGTTGAAAGTAAAACTCACTTCACTATCTCTCCTTGCCCCTTCCTCCTAACCAATCTAAAACAAATCACAGGGCAGCCTTTCAGCTTTGGCAAATATCTCTGGTGACCTGATAGTGTTATCCTCAACCCCAAGATTAGCCTTTCCCAGAAGCAGAATAGGTAGGTCTCTTCCAAAATTTCTCTTCTTTGTAGTCACACTTGTTATTCTATCATCTGAGGGCTATTTCTTTGGGTTAAACCCTATGAAAATGCAACAAGGATGCCAGAGTAAAGTGACACACTAAGCCACCAACTATATTTAACACCTTTGAGAAAGTTCATTTGTTGTATAGCAGAAGGAAAAGCAGGTTCTTGAGGGACTAGGGTAATGGAATGTGGCAGAAAAATTTTGAACAGGGGCCTGGCCAGAGGGAATTAGGATCAAGGAGGACGATGGTGCTGAAAGGACAGATAAAAGGGTGCCAAAGACAGTCAGCCTCACTATAGTAATACTTGAACTCAGAGGAGAATTTTAAGAAAGGGACCCTTCTTGTGAGGAGCTGCCCGAAATCGCCATTACAAGATGGCGCTGATTTCCGGTGGAGGGCAGGGCTGCTCGGTAACACGCCTGGGCCGATTAGGCAGCCACCAATAAGGTAGGAGCACGTCCTAGGCAAGGAGCAGTCTCTATATAAAGGGCGCGGGTTCCCTCGCTCGGGGTCTCCATTTTTGGCAAGCTTATGCTCTCCCTCTCAAGATGCATTAAAGCTGATCTGCAGAAGGATCCTTTGTGTGCCGCGTCGTTCTTGCTGGCGAGATGGTAGCGCGGGACATTTGGTGCCGAAACCCGGGAACTTGTGTCATCGTCAGCACCTTCGGAGACCCCCTGGAGACAGGGAGGATTCAGAACTGCAGGAGGGTAAGTTCGGAGAGGTATGCCTGTTCTTGGTCTGGGGTTAATCCGGTTGGTTTAAAAGGTTTTGAAATCGCCCAGGCATTTCTAGCCCTGGAACAGGGGGCCAACCCTGACGTTTGGCTGTCCATGCTTAAGGATTAGCCTGCTCTGACTCCCCTTCCCCCTTCCTGTTGGCTGGCCTCCCTGAAGCTTGTTCAGAGGAGTTCGCCCTTGCTCAAACAGGTCTATGTGTAACAACAGGCTCCAGTGTGTCCAGAGACGGGCAACTTCCCCCAGACTTGAACCAACCTAAGACATGGTGCCCGGTGGCGATAGGGTCAACCTATGACGGGTAAGGTCAAAGTCTGTGGAGGGACGACCTAGGACAGGAACGCTGGCTAATTTGTCCGCGACCGCCGAGCTTGTACCAGCCGCTTTAAATGATAAAAAAGGGGGAGATGTGAGGAGCTGCCTGAAATCGCCATTACAAGATGGCGCTGATTTCCGGTGGAGGGCAGGGCTGCTCGGTAACACGCCTGGGCCGATTAGGCAGCCACCAATAAGGTAGGAGCACGTCCTAGGCGAGGAGCAGTCTCTATATAAAGGGCGCGGGTTCCCTCGCTCGGGGTCTCCATTTTTGGCAAGCTTATGCTCTCCCTCTCAAGATGCATTAAAGCTGATCTGCAGAAGGATCCTTTGTGTGCCGCGTCGTTCTTGCTGGCGAGACGGTAGCGCGGGACACCTTCTGCCCTCCCAGATCACCTAAGAGAGCTGAATGACACAACTACAGAGAACAGTATGGTAGCAAGAGATTTGGTAGGAAAAAAAGATCTAATTGAAATTTGGCATCTTTCTCAGCCACTAAAAGGCAGGTGACAAATTTTAAGCAAAAGAGATTTGACATGTCTTGCTGTTTGTAAATGTGTGGTTTTGGTTTTGGTTACCTTAACAATGAATACAGGGAGAGAGGAGGGTAAAGGGAACAAGAATGAAGGTTCAGTGAGTGTGAATGGGGAGTGTGTGTGGGGGGTGTGTGGGGGGGGTGGGGAATGGCAAGCTCCATGGCATGTAAGGCCTTTGTCTGGGACCCTCTGAGAAATGCTTTGCTTGTTTCTCTCCTCCTTTGTCCTTCCCTTCTTTCCTCTCCCTTACCTTTGTCTCTTCTCTTGCTCCTATTTGCCTAGGACTTCTGGCCTCTCTTTGGCTTCTCCCCTGCCTGGGTTTCAGACATGCCAGTGGTCACGTTTAATCTGATTTTGCATCTGGCTCCATCTCAGTCCCAGCTGGTGTCCCTTGGGACTCAGAAGACTGTTGGCAGACGTTGCTTTAACAAAGAATGTCACATATTGGGCCCAAAGTCTACATAAGCAGTGTTAATGATCGGCTCATCGATTAATGGTGAGCAGCTGTATGCTTTGAGTGATTTTTTTCAGAGCTGCACAAGGAACCCTGGTAGCAGATCACTGGCTTGGGCTGTGGTCTCAGTAGAGCTGGAAGGAACAATCTGTATGACTATGGGTGACCTGTTGGGGTTTCTCTGCTTCTCCTTGTTGTCCAGACTGTTCTCTGTTAACCCTCTGGTTTATAAGGACTTCTCCAGCACAAGATGCAGCTTTGACAGTGTATTAGTCTTTCTGTAGCTTATAACAGGATACCTGGAACTGGGTAATTTGTAAAGAAATAATATTTATCGCTTACAGTTCAGAGGATAGGAAGTCCAAAGTCCACAGAACACTTATGGTGAGGCCTTCTTTGGTGGTGACTTCAGCAACACACATTGTGAGAAAGGCAGAAGCAAGAGGGAGAACTAACTCCTCACTCCTCCTTTTAAAGCCCTCAGAACCATGCCCATGACTACCATTAAACCATCAACTTATAAATCCATTTACTAAGGCATGGTCCTCAGAATCCAATCACATCTCCAAGGCCCCACCTTTCAACCACCATAATAGGACTTCCCACCTTCAACAGTCACTATGGGGACTAAGCTTCAGTGAGTTTAGGGGGACATTCACCTACAGCAGATAGCAACCCTAACAAAGAGGATGAGAGCACAAAAGGAATCTTACCTTACCCAACAGCCCCTTCTTCCTCCTCAACACTGACCTTTTCTTCTCATTCCCTATAATACTAGGCCAAGAGAACGTCAGCACCTAAGGACTGCCCTAGGGGATTCAGAGCCTTGTGCAGAGTGAACAGGAACATGAAGTCAAACTGGAGACTCAACCCTCCCAATCTACCAATTTTTCTTGTATGGACAACAAGGGTAGAAGTGACTGTGAATTGAGGAAGAGAGAGGACAGACTTCTGTTCCAATTGCATGTAGTGGTTGAGTGGTATTTTTGCACCAGGAGTCAACTTGATGTGGATTATGGGAGATTAGGGAAGCCATGCTCTCCTTACCTGAAAGGCCACTGGGAAGGGGGTGTGGGCAGCAGAACCCATTGTCTCTAGCCTCTTGGAACCCCTCCTAAAGATTGGAGTGATAGGCAGAAAACACTTTGCCTCAGATGTTTCAGAAGTTGGGCATTTCTCTGAGACTCAAAGGTACTCTGGGTCTTCTAAGCTCAGTTGGCTTATTTCACCCAAGAGCTCTGCTACTGTTGTAATTCACATCTGGCATTACCAGTAGGAAGGAGCCAAAGAGTCTGTTGGCCACCCTGAATGAAGAACAATCCTAGGTTGGAGGAGTGAGAAGGAGGTGGTAGTCAGTGAATGAATGTGAAGAGTAGGGGGCCCTTGTGAGAGTTCTCAGAAAGTTTAGTGGTCTCCAAATTCTACGTGTGCTCTTTTAGCATTCTTCCTTTAAGGCAGTACGCAGAGTAGGTGCTCAAGAAATGCTTACTGAATTGAAAGGGAGAATGAAGTCATATTCTTTGAAGACCATTGCCTAGTTTCCAGGATCTGGGCTGTGAATCCCCTAGGGCAGGCCTTGGGTGCTGACATTCTTTTGGCCTAGTATTATAGGGAACAAGAAGAAAGGGTCAACCTTGAGGAGGAAGAAGGGGCTACTGGGTAAGGTGAGATTCCTTTTGTGCTCTTATCCTCTCTGTTAGGGTTGCTATCTGCTGTCTCCAAGATTTCTTGGAGAGAAACGCTAGAAATATAGGTCTTAATTGATCTTCAGGACTTTCCAAATCACATTGTATATGGGCTACAGCTATGATACAGTAGGGAGAAAATTATCTTTTGAAAGAAGCAAACATTATCTGTAGTATGCATTAAAGCCTGAATGACTAATGGAGTGTTTGAGATTCAGAGAGGTAAAGTGACTTATTGAGCTTCTATAGTAGGATGAGGAGGAAGGTGAGAACATAACTCAAGAATTCTAAATCCTATTTTACCATAAAAACAACTTTTATCATGTGACTACAATGGTGAGAATTGGAAATTCCATTTATTTGACAGCTTTGCATATTACTAATCTAAAGATGGTCAGTTCACCATAACATGAATAGGGAAGTAGTATTATGGTATCTCATCACATGCAAAATCCTCACCCCCCACCGAATAAGTTGTATTTCTAAGAATATTATATAGGATTGTAACAATGTTAATTACAATAATACTTTGCATATGTTCATGATTAAGATCCTGCAACATCTCACCTCTTATGGCACATTTCTCTTTGAATACAAGTACCTTTTTCATTTTATGGAATGCTAAGTACTACAATGGTTCATTTTGCACATTCACTTTCTTTGATGAAAACAATTTTTTTTAAAAAAAGTTGCATTCATTGATTTATAGAAATGATTTACTTTTAATGGCGCTGTATCCAAGATGTTGCCAGCCAAGCCTTAATTATGTTCCTGGTTTCTGTCCCTTCTCCCTTTGTTTCTGTCTTGTAATTATAAATAGTGTAATGTTCAACTTGACTGGCTTGCATTTAAGACTTTCCCCAAAGACCCTAGCAGAGGACTTGGGAATAAGCCAGTGTTTCACAAGTTTGGTTTGGATTTGTACCCCAGAGGTTTCCCAAGTCTTCAATCTGCCAAGTGGGCCTAGAAATCTCCCGAGAATCACTTCTTCCTCTGTGCTCTGCCCCTTGGACTTCCAGGGAATCTATTCAATTGAGTCCTTGTGTTCTAAGAGGCCCAGGTATGCTGGTATCTGAGGCATAGCTAAACAAACCCAGCAGGGGATGGGGAGCTGCCTGGGTTACTACCACCAGAAGAACCATTCCCCTCATCCATCTCTCATCACAATTCCCAGTAAACATTAAGTACTTGGTTGCAGATGAAAAGAAACTTTCCCTTCTGGGGCTCCTGTTCTGTGAGAGCCAGGGACATGCTCAACCAACAGACATACGAACATCAACATGACTGGAAAATGCCAAAGTGGTTGAACAGTGGTGTGTGTGTGTGTGTTAAATTGAGGCATTTTTTTCTTGGCCTTTTGTCCTTTTCAGAAAATTTGGGGCAGGGCTGGCCATAACCTAACTGGACTCTTACCCAGTACCCTTCTTTTTAAAGAGGAAAGAAAGTTATGTAGTCAAGCTGTGTTCAGCCATATTTTTATTTCATTTAGAGGAGGCAGGTGTAACCATCTTACATGCTTTGTCCCTTCTTCCTTGTTTTTCTTCCTCCTTCCAGTGTGTTTTTCAGCTCCTTTCTTCCTAACTTCTCTCTCTTTCAATCTGCTCCCCTCTCTTCCTTTCTTAACCCCTAAAAACATCTCTTTCTGGAGATGATCGCTGGAGGTGGGGGAGAGGAAGGAAAGTAGGGATGGGAGGGAGAGATGGCAAGGATGAGTGGAGGCTATGGAACGACAGGTATTTTCCCAGGTTCTAGCACATAGCTTTTCTGGTTTACCTTCACCTCCAAATAAACTAATAGTAATAGATACCACTCAATGAACACTTATGTGCAAATGGTTTCAATGCATCATCTCATTTAATTCTTATAATAACTCTTCAAGCTGGCACAATTGCTCCCATTTCACAGTTGAGAAAACTGATGTTCAGCCAAGCTAATCAAGTGGAGCTAGATAGCTGGGGTTTGAATCCTGGCTCTGCTGTCTACTAACTAAATGAGCTTGGTTGTGGGCATGTTGCTTATCTCTCTGTGTCCCGGCTATCACAATTACTCTACTTTAGAAAGGTACATAGATTGTTTTGTTCTTGTCAAGGGCTCATATTTTACTCATCTGTTAAACTCCTAAGTACCAACTTGCTGCTAGGAAGGAACCAACCCAGATGCACCTCAGGACCCTTCTTTTCCTGGAGGTCCATGCATTTAGCCAAAGATTTTTGGGAGATTTGGTTGGTGGGCATTTATTCCACAACTAAACCAAAAAATCACGTACTAGGTGTAGACTATTAGGTGCTGAGGAGACAATAGAGAACAATAAGACATGGCCCCTATTCTCATGGAACTTTCAGTCTAATGGGAGAGGAATACATTAATCACATTATCATAGAAATAAACACAAAATTGCAATTGCAAGTGCTACAATGGATCCAATGGACGGGATCATGGTACCATAAGTGAGGGAGGCATGGAAAACTTCCTTAAAGAAGTGATAATGGAGATAAGATTGAGGGAAGGATAAGGAGTTAATTCTCATGAAGAGAGACCAAGATTACCAGAAAAGGTAATAGCTTGCACCTTGACTTAGGCAAATATGAAGAACTGAAAGGGGATGAGTGTGGCTGGACTGCAAGGAATGAACAGTGTGTTGTAGGGTATAGTCAATATGTCAGGCTAGTGGGCATTTCTTTGATCACACAAGCATGTGTGTCACCTTTCTGTCATACTGTATAACCATGGTTATGGTACACCAAAATTTTCCAGCGCAGTCATGAATTCAAATATTGCACTGTGTTGTTGCCACAAGCGCATTCATAGAATCAGTCCATGTATTCTAATTTATAGTTTATGAAATATGACACATGTATTCATTCTCAGCTCCCTGGATCATGTCTATTTTGTGGGATGAATGGGTGGGCCACAGTAAGTTTCTAAACAGAGAAGGAGGTCTAGGGTTTAGTATACCACGAAGGAGGCATTTATACTAGGTGGGGGCATCTTTCTCACTGACTGCTGCTCATCACTTTCTGGTCTCTCTCTCTCTGTTCCTCCAACCCTCACCTCCTTGAGGGCTGGAGCCAGTGTCTGGGCAGGATTTCCAGGGGCAGGAGCTTAAATTGGTCAGGGTAGTGACCTAGAACTTTAAGGAGCAGGAAGAACCAGGGGATAAGGGTAAGCCTGTTCTTAGAGAGCACTGAGAGGGTCAAAAGCTGAGTGTGGCAAACCTAAGGGGTGAATGCAAGGCCACAAACAGGAGACAGTTACAAGAAGGTCTGTAGCCTGGTATGCAAAGGAACAAAGAAGGAAGTAAAGAGCAAGCACAGGCGAGAAGGTTCAAGGCAATTTCTTCAAGTGAGGCCCTGAGGTCTGGAATTCGTTTTCTTTGGCTGCCTGCCACATAGTGTGCAGATGAGTTGGCCCAGTATAATGGCATGGGTCCAGGACTTGTCCCAGTTTACCCAGTGAGAAATTGCAACTTGCTTGGGAGCATTCTTGAGGTGAGAGTATTGCCAATCCACAGCCTTCCTCTTACACCAGCTCCTACGACTGGCCACTGTGGAGCTGAGAGTTTCAGCACCTCCTCTTTCCCTAGCCCTTTGTTGGCATGGGCCATAGGGAAGGACATGGGTAGGATGAGCTTAACCAAGAGTGCTAGAAGCCACCTACCCACTGTGTGGGCAAGGTTAGTAGGACAGAGAAGGCAAAGAGTTTCACAATTCGTTGAACTGTAAACAGGCCCAGAATGTAAGTTGGGAGGCAATAATGTTCAGTGGTTAAAAGTGTGTGATTTGAAAAATGCAGAACTGAATTTAGATCCCAGCTGTACCTCATGATGGCTGTGTGATCCTGAGTGAGTCGCTCAAACTTTATGTGCCTCAGTTTTCACAGTTGGAAAATGAAGGTAACAATATTTCTCTCATAAGATCGTTGGACAGTTTAAGTGCAGGAGTATGTGTAAATGACTTAGTACTGTGCCTGGCATATAGTAAATGTTTCATAAGTAGTAGTGGTTATTTTTATTGAGAAGAACGCTGAATGGAATCTTTTATCTGAATTGTCTCCCCAAGTGCTTAGAATCTACAGGGGTTAGGATAGTGCTTAGTAATGCAAAAGAGTGACAAGGATTAAAATTGTCATTGCCGTGGTTGGTTTAAGGGTGCATTCTAGATGTAGGAAACTCCTGAATGGGAATTCAGCAGTGGTAAACTGGGAAAAGCAGTCGTGTTGCTGCACAACATGTACTACAAGAAGTTTAGTCTGATAGATATTGGCAGTGGCCCAGGGTTAGCTTATTAAGAAGTGGGTCTGAAACTTGGATAGGGAGGGGATAGGTGGAACAGCCAGAAACAGGTGGAACAGAGAGTGAATACAAACCTTTACCTAGGAAGCACTGAGGATTCAAATGAAAAGAGCTGAGATGATCAAGTATGGGAGATTAGCTGAAGATAGACACAGGATGCAGAGCCAAGGTCAGGAGGCAAGTACCTATAGGGATCAATCCAGAGGGACTGAAGAGCCAGAACAGCAGCAAAGTGAGTGGGTTCAAGGTGATTGCCATGAAATGGGCCCTGAGGCCAGGTATTTGACTTTACTAGCTGCCAGCTGAGTAGTGTGTGGGTGAGTTAGCATGAGATGTTTGGTATGGGCTGGGGCAGATAGTAATAACAATACTTCTAGATAGATGTAATTTCTATTTTATGGGGGAGGAAACTGAGAATTAAAAAATCAAGCAATTTATGGTAAGTCACACAATTCATCACTAGCAAAGAAGAGAAGGTGAGAACAATCCCTAAAAAGACATCTGAGGTAAAATGAACAGCAAAGCAACATTTCCCCAAGGGCTGGGAGGGTAGCATGAGGCCAGGAGCCATAAGTACAAGAGAATTTTGGCAGCTGTTATTCTCTCTGAGACTGTGAAAATTAGAATTGCCACATGATAAGGGATGCAATATGACTTAGTGGTTAAGGAGAGCTTTCTGGAGCCTGATTGTTTGGGTTCAAAGTCTAGCTCCACCACCTAGCAGCTGTATGACCTGGAGTTGGTTACTTAAACTCTCAGTGGCAGTTTTCTCATCTGTAAAATGAGCAAATAATGGTACCTACCTCTTGGGTTGCTATGTGATTTAATCAGTTAATATAAGTAAAGCACTTAGAGGCAGGTGCTGAGCTGCAGAACCCCTAGCCCAGGCCAGTCCCTGCCACCCAGAGAGGTCCAAGAGCCACGGGCCCACAGGCCCCAAGCCAGCCATGCCAGAATAGGCAGGTGCCATCAGGGGACCCCCAGTCCAGATCAGTCTCCTCTGCCCAGAGTGGCCCAAGAGCCACCAGGCCCACAGGCCCCAAGAATACCATGCCAAACTGGCAGTCCTGCAGGATCCAGGCCAGACAACAGGGTGGAATGAGTGGACCATGAAACCCCCTGCCACGATGACTAAGCACAAAAGCAAAGCTATCAGAAATATGAAAAACCAAGAAAGTATGACACCACCAAAGGGAAATAATAACTCTCAAGTCCTAGATCAAATAGAACAGGAACGGGCCGACCCCGTGGCGCACTCGGGAGAGTGCAGCGCTGGGAGCGCAGCAGTGCTCCCGCCACGGGTTCGGATCCTACATAAGGATGGCCGGTGCGCTCACTGGCTGAGCGCGGTGCGGCCGGTCACAAAAAGACAAAAAAAAAAAAAAAAAAATAGAACAGGAAGTGCTTGAAATGATTGACAAGGTATTTCGAGCAACAATTCTAAGGAAACTAAGTGAGATACAAGAAAACTCAGTTAGACAACACAATGAAATGAGGAAAAGTATACAGGATCTGAAAGAAGAAATGTACAAAGAAGTCAATGCCCTGAAAAAGAATGTAGCAGACCTTGTGGAGCTAAAGGATTCATTCAACAAAATAAAAAACACAACAGAGAGTTTAACCAGGAGGCTAAAAAAAGCAGAAGAGAGAATTTCTGATCTTGAAGACTGTTTGTTCAAAATAACACACACAAACAAAAGAATTAAAAAAATTGAAGAAAGAGGGCTTCTGGTCAAGATCGCATAGTAGATGGTTCCTAGCATCACTCTCTCCCACAAATCAACCAACTTGCAACTATTAAAAAGCAACAACGGGAGGCCCAAGATCTGTGCTGGAACAGTCAGGAGCCATGCATCATGGGAACCCCAGCCCAGGCCAGTGCCTGCCACCCAGGAGGCATGAGAGCTGCTGAGCCCACATTCCCCAAGTCGGCCATGCTGTGAAGGGCAGGCGCCATGGGGACCTCCAGCCCAGGTCAGTCCCTGCCACTTAGAGATGCCCAAGAGCCTCCAGGCCCACATGCCTTGAGCTGGCCTCACTGGAAAAGGCAGGTGCCATGGGACCCCCAACCCAGGCTGGTCCCAACTGCCCAGAGGGGCCTGAGAGCTGCTGTGCCCACATGTCCCAAGTCAGTCACACCAGAAAAGGTAGGCACCACAGGACCTCCAGCCCAGGTCAGGCCCCACCACTTAGAGAGGCTCAGGAACTGCTGGGCCCACATGCCCCAAGTCAGTCACACTGGAGAAGGCAGGTGCCCTGGGACCCCCAGCCCAGGCCAGTCCCTGTTGCCCAGAGAGGCCATAGAGCCGCTGGGACCACATGACACAAGTCAGCTATGGTGGAAAAGGCAGGCACTGCAGGACCCCCAGCCCAGGCCAGTCCCTGTTGCCCAGAGAGACCCAAGAGCTGCTGAGTCCACATGAACCAAGTCAGCTGTGCCAGAAGAAACAGGGGAGATGGGACCCTCAGCCCAGGCTAATCCCTGCCATGCAGAGAGGCCTGATAGCCACCAGGCCCCAAGTCAGCTGCACCAGAACAGGCAGGCACTGCAGGACCCCCAGCTCAGGTCAGTCCTTGCTGCCCAGAGAGGCCCAAGAGCCACTGGGCCCACATGCATGGAGCCAGCCATGCGAGAACAGGCAGGTGCCACAGGACCCCAGTCCAGGCTAATTCCCACTGCCTAGAATTGGGAGTCCCTTCAGGATAAGAAAAAGATATAGTTTACCTACCATCCCAAGAAACCACCAAATACAGAAGACAAACAGAAAATCAGAAAGAAAGGAGCAAACGATACTTAAGACACCTAAACAAAAATCAATAAAATGCTAGGAGTAAATCGACACCTTTAAATAATAAACCCCAAATGCAAAGGTATTAAATTCCCCACTCAAAAGACACAGACTGAACGACTGGATTAAGAAGATGGACCCCAAATTATGCTGCCTTCAAGAGACTCACCTCACCTGTAAAAACACATAAAGACTAAGAGAGAAAGGGTGGAAAAAGATATACCATACAAATAGAAATGAAAAACGAGCTGGAGTAGCTATTCTTATATCAGAAAAAGTACACTTTAAAGCAAAAATCATAAAAAGAGATAAGAAGGCCACTATATAATGATAAAAGGATCTATCCATCAAGAAGACATAACAATCATAAATATATACACACCCAATGTTGGAACAGCCAGATTTATAAAGCAAATTCTATTAGATCTAGAGAATGACATAGATACTAACACCATGATAGCGGGAGACCTGAACACCCCACTCTCAACATTGGACAGATCATCTAGGAAAAAAATCAATATAGAGAAACAATATCTAAACAGCACTTTAGACCAACTGGACCTGGCAGATATCTACAGAACATTCCATCCAACAACCTCAGAATGTTCATTCTTCTCATCAGCTCATGGAACATTCTCCAGGATAGATCACATGTTAGGTCACAAAGCAAGTTGCAATAAATTCAAAAACATTGGAGTTATTCCATGTATTTTTGCAGATCACAATGGAGTAAAATTAGAAAACAATTAGAAATGAAACTCTGGAAAGTATACAAACACATGAAAATTAAACAACATTCTACATAATAATATATGGATTCAAGAAGAAATTAAACAGGAAATCAAAAATTACTTGAAACTAATAAAAATAATGACACATCATACCAAAACTTGTGGGATACTGCAAAAGCAGTACTAAGGGGAAATTTAATGCATTAAATGCTTAGTTCAGAAGAATGGAAAGATGGCAAATAAACAACCTAACATTTCACCTTAAAGATCTAGAAAAACAAGAACAATCCAAACTCAAAGTTAGTTGATGGAAAGAAATAATTAAGATCAGAGCAGAACTAAATGAAATAGAAACCAAAAAATGATACAAAAGATCAATGAAACAAAAAGTTGGTTTTTTAAAAAGATAAATAATATTGAAAAACCTTTAGCAAGGCTAACAAACAAAAGAAGAGAGAAGACTCAAATAACAAAAATTAGAAATGAAAAAGGCGATATTACAACTGATACCTCAGAAATACAAGGAATCATTAGAGACTACTATCAACAACTATATACCAACAAATTTTAAATCTGGAGGAAATGGATGAATTTCTGGATACATGCAAACTACCAAAACTGAGCCAAGAAGATATAGAAAATCTGAACAGACCAATAGCAATAAAAGAGATTGAAGCTGTTATCAGAAGGCTTCCAACAAAGAAAAGCCCAGTCCAGGATGGGTTCACTGCAGAGTTCTACCAAACCTTCAAGGAGGAATTGATACCAGATCTCTACAAACTATTCCAAAAGATTGAAACAGAGGCCATTTGCCCAAATTCACTCTATGAGGCAAACATCACCCTGATACCAAAACCGGACAAAGATACATCAAAAATAGAAAACTACAGACCAATATCCTTGATGAATATAGGTGCAAAAATCCTCAATAAAATACTAGCTAACAGAATACAGTAACAAATACACAAAACTGTCCACCATGATTAAGTGGGATTCATTCCAGGGATGCAAGGTTGGTTCAACATATGCAAATCAATAAACATGATACTGGTGTATGAATAAAATAAAAGGCAAATACCTATGATGATCTCTGTAGATGCTTAGAAAGCATTTGACGAAATTCAGCATTCATGCATGATAAAGACTCTCTATTAGTTAGGTATAGATGGAAACTATCTCTACACAATTAAAGCCATATATGATAAGCCCACTGCCAATATCATCCTGAATGGGGAAAAGCTTTCAGCAGGAAACTTGAAAAGGAACTAGACAAGGATTTCCACTCTCACCACTCCTATTCAACATAGTGTTGGAAGTACTAGCAAGAGCAATCAGAGAAGAGCAGGAAATAAAGGGCATCCAGATTGGAAAAGATGAAGTCAAACCGTCCCTGTTTGTGGACGATATGATCCTATATATTGAACAGCCGAAAGCCTCTACAAAAGCCTCTTAGAGCCAATAAGTGATTTCAGCAAATTTGCAGGATACAAAATCAACACACAAAAATCAGTAGCATTTCTATACTCCCACAGTGAACATGCAGAAAAAAAAAAATCAACAAAGCTAACCCATTTACAATAGCCACCAAAATAATAAAATTCTTAGGACTAAAGTTAACCAATGATATGAAAAATCTCTACAAAAAGAACTACAAACCACTGTTGAGAGAAATTAAAGAGGACACAAGAAGATGTAAAGATATCCCATGCTCTTGGATTGGAAGACTTAACATTGTGGAAATGTCCATATTGCTCAAAGTGACCTACAGATTCAATGCAATACCCATCAAAATTCCAATAATATTTTTCTCAGAAATGGAAAAAACTATCCAGATATTTATATGGAACAACAAAAGACCACGCAGAGGCAAAGCAATCCTGAGCAAAAAAAAAAAAAAAAAAAAAAGAAGAAAAAAAGCAGGAGGCACAACACTACCTGACTTTAAACTATATTACAAAGCTATAATAACCAAAACAGCAAAACAGCTTGGTACTGGCATAAAAACAAACACACAGATCAATGGAATAGAATGGAGAACCCAGAAATCAACCCATATACCTACAGCCATATGACCTTTGACAAAGGCACCAAGTCTACACACTGGGGATTTGAATGCCTCTTCAGCAAATAGTGCTAGGACTACTGGATATTCATATGTAGGAGAATGAAACTAGACCTTTACCTCTCACCATATACCAAAATCAACTCAAAATGGATTAAATAATTAAATATACATCCTGAAACAATAAAACTTCTTAAAGAAAACATAAGGGCAACACTCCAAGAAGTAGGAGTGGGTACAGACTTTGTGAGTATGAAACCAAAAGCATAGGCAACTAAAGGAAAAATAAACAAATGGGATTATATCAAACTAAACACTTTCTGCACAGCAAAAGAAACAATCAGCAGAGTGAAAAGACAACCAACAGAGTGGGAGAAAATATTTGCTAATTATACATCTGACAAACGATTAATATCCAGAATATACAAAGAACTCAAACAACTTTACAACAACAACAACAAAAAACAAATAACCCCATTAAAAAATTGGCAAATGAGTTGAATAGGCATTTCTCAAAGGAAAATATACGAATGGCCAACAGACACATGAAAAAATGCTCAACATCACTCAGCATCAGGGAAATACAAATCAAAACCACACTCAGATACCATCTCACTCCAGTTAGGATAGCTAATATCTAAAAGACTGAGAGTGATAAGTGCTGGAGTGGTTGTGGAGAAAAAGGAACTCTCATACACTGTTGGTGGGACTGCAAAACGGTGCAGCCTTTATGGAATGTGGTATGGAGTTTCCTCGTATGACCCATATGACCCAGCTATTCCACTGTTGGTAATAAACCCAGAGTAATGGAGATCATCATGCTGAAGGGATATTTGTACTCCTATGTTTATTGCAGCACTATTTACAATAGCCAAGATTTGGAACCAGCCCAAATGTCCATCATCAGATGAGGGGATTAGGAAACTGTGGTATATTACACAATGTAATTCTACTGTGCTATAAAAAAGAATGAAATACTACCATTCCCAATGGCATGGATGGACTTAGAGAAAATTATATAAGCAAAACAAGTCAGGCACAGAAAGAGAAATACTACATGTTCTCACTTATTTATGTGAGCTAAAAATAAATAAATAAATAAACACAAAAAAATAAAGGGTGCAGGGGGGAAGGAGACACAGCAATTGCAACATTCCTTGAACTTGTTAAGACAAGTGAAAAGATATGATCGTGGGGAGGGGAGAGAGGAAGAGGAGAAAGAGTCACAGGTAAAGGGTCATAAAAATTAACTACAATGTATATTGAGAAGTTAAAATTAAAAAAAAATGAATGAATGAATAAATAAATAAATTGAAGAAAATCTAATAAAGATAACAGATAACCTTAAGTGCTCAAATATCCAAATCATGGGTATTCCAGAGGGGAGGAAGATGGAAATTGAACTTAGAACATATTCAACAAAATAATAGAAAACTTTCCAAGTATAGGGAAAGGTACAGATCTTTAGATTCAGGAGGCTCAAACATCCCCAAGCAAATTCAATCAAAAAAGGTCTTCTCCAAAACATGTTATAGTCAAACTGGCAAAACTCAAAGACAAAGAGAATATTAAAAGCTGCCAGAGAGAAGTATCAAGTCACCTATAAGGGATCCCCAATCTGACTAACATTAGACTTTTCATTGGAAATCCTAAAAGCCAGAAAACAATGGGATGATAGATATATTCAGAATACTAAAAAACAAAAATTGCCATCCAAGAATGCTTTACCTGGTAAGGCTATCCTTACAAAATGAAGGACAAATAGTATATTTCCCAGACAAATAAAAACTGCAGGAGTTCACTACCACATGACCAGCCTTACAAGAAATTCTCAAGGGAGTACTGGATTTGGTATCTGAAAACCAACCATCACTGCCATGAATACCCAAGAAAGAACAAATCCCACCAGTAAAATAAAAATGCTAACAATAAAGAGAAAAAATGTTTATCTACCATCCCACAAAACCAACAAACACAGAAGACAAACAGTAAATTAGAAAGAAAGGAACAAAATATACTTAAGACATCGAAACAAAAATCAATAAAATGCCAGGTGTAAATCAACACCTTTCAATAATAACTTAAAACGTAAAAGGATTGAATTCCCCACTCGAAAGAAACAGACTGATTGATTGGATTAAAAAGATGGACCCAAAAATATGCTGCCTTCAAGAGATTCACCTCACCTGTAAAGACACACACAGACTAAGAAGGAAAAAGGATGGAAAAAGATATACCATGCAAACAGAAATGAAAAACAAGCTGGAGTAGCTATTCTTTTATTAGATAAAATAGACTTTAAACCAAAAACCATGAAAAGAGATAAAGAAGGCCACTATATTATGATAAAGGGATCTATCCAACAAGACAACATAACAATCATAAATATATATGCACCCAACATTGGAGCAGCCAGATTTATAAAGCAAACACTATTAGACCTAATGAAAGAGACAGACACTAATATAATAGCAGGGGACCAGAACACCCCTCTCTCAACATTGGACAGGTCATCTAGGCAAAAAATCAATAGGGAAACACAAGATCTAAACAGCTCTTTAGACCAGTTGGACTTGGCAGATATCTACAGAACATTCCATACAACTTCAGAATATTTATTCTTCTCATCAGCCCATGGGACATTCTCCAGGACAGATCACATGTTAGGTCACAAATCAAGTCTCAACAAATTTTAAAAAATGGAATTATTCCATGTATTTTTTCAGACCACAATGGATTAAAACTAAAAACGAATAACAAATGAAATTCTGGAAAGTATTAAAGTACATGGAAATTAAACAACATTCTATTTAATGACATATGGGTCCAAGAAGAAATTAAACAGGAAATCAAAAAATTTATAGAAACTAATGAAAATAATGACACATCATACCAAAACCTGTGGGATACTGCATAAGCAGTACTAAGGAGAAAATTTATTGCTTTAAAGGCTTACTTCAGAAGAATCAAGAGATGGCAAGTAAACAACCTAATTGTTCACCATAAAGAACTAGGAAAACAAGAACAATCCAAACCCGGAGTTAGTAGATGGAAAGAAATAATAAAGATCAGAGCAGAAGTAAATGAAATAGAAACCCCCAAAATGATACAAAAGATCAATAAAACAAAACGTTTTTTTGAAAAGATAAATAAAATTGATGAACCATTAAGCAGACTGAAAATAGAAGAGCAAGACAGAAATACCAAAAAATTAGAAATGAAAAAAGTGGTATTACTACTGATACCTCAGAAATACAAGGAATCATTAGAGACTACTATAAATATATATGCCAACAAATTTGAAAATCTGAAGGAAATGGATAAATTTCTGGGCACACACAAACTACCAAGACTGAGCCAAGAAGACAAAAAAAATCTGAACAGACCAATAACAATCAAACTGATTGAAGCTGTAATCACCAGTCACTCAACAAAGTAAAGCTGGATGGCTTCACTGCAGAATTCTACCAAACCTTCAAAGAAGAATTAATAGCAATTCTCTACAAACTATTCCCAAAAATTGATAAAGAGGCCATTCTCCCAAATTCATTCTGAGGCAAACATCACCCTAATTCCAAAACCAGACAAAGATACAACAAAAAAAGAAAACTACAGACTAATATCCTTGATGAATACAGATGTAAAAACCCTCAGTGAAATACTAGCAAATAGAATACAGCAACACATACATAAAATTATATAGCATGATCAAGTGGGATGCATCCCAAGATACAAGGTTGGTTCACCATATGCAAATCAGTAAATGTGATACACCACAAGAGTAAAATCAAAGACAAAAAAAAATATTATCCTTTCTATAGATGCTGGAAAAGCATTTGACAAAATTCAGCATTCATTCATGATAAAGACCCTTTATAAATTGGGTACAGAAAGAAAGAATCTCAACACAGTTAAAGCCATATGTGACAAACTCACTGCCAATATAACATCCACAATGGGGAAAAGTTGAAAGCTTTCTCCTTAAGAACATGAACAAAACAAGGATGCCCACTCTCTCCACTCCTATGCAACACAGTGTTGGAAGTACTTGCCAGAGCAATCACTGAAGAGAAGGAAATAAAGGGCTTCCAGACTGGAAAAGATGAAGTCAACCTGTCCCTGTTTGCAGATTATATGATCCTATATATTGAACAGCATAAAGACTCTACAAAAAAACTCTTAGAGTTGATCAACGATTTCAGCAAAGTTGCAGGATACAAAATCAACACACAAAATTCAGTAGCATTTCTATACTCCAACAACTAACTAGCAGAAAGAGAAATCAACAAAGCTACCCCATTTATAATAGTCACCCCCAAAATAAAATACCTAGGAATAAAGTTAACCAATGATGTGAAAAATCTGTACAAAGAGAAATGCAAATCAGTGTTGAATTAAATTTAAGAGCACACAAGAAATGGAAAGATATCCCATGCTCTTGCATTGGAAGAATTAACATTGTGAAAATGTCCATACTACCCAAAGAGATCTACAGATTCAACACAATCCCCATCAAAATTCCAATGATATTTTTCTCAGAAATGGAAAAAACTATCCTAAAATTCATATGGAATAACAAATAACCATGAATAGCCAAAACAATCTTGAGCAAAAACAATACCTGACTTAAAACTATACTGCAAAGCTACAGTAACCAAAACAGTATGGTACTGGTGTAAAACATTCACACAGACCAATGGAACAGAATAGAGAATCCAGAAATCAACCTATATACCTATAGGCATCTGATCTTCGACAAAGGCACCAAGTTTACACACTGGGGAAGAGACTGCCTCTTCAGCAAATGCTGCTGGGACAATTGGATATTCATATGTAGGAGAATGAAACTAGATCACTACCTCTCACCATATACCAAAATCAACTCAAAATGGATTAAAGAATTAAATATACATCCTGGAACAATACAACTCCTTAAAGAAAACATAGGTGAAACACTAAGGAAGCAGGATTGCATGCAGCCTTCTTGAATATGACCCCCAAAGCACAGGCAACCAAAGGAAAATAAACAAATGGGATTATATCAAACTAAAAAGCTTCTGCACAGCAAAAGAAACAACAGAGCAAAAAGACAACCAACAGAGTGGGAGAAAATATTTACAAAATATACATCTGACAAAGGATTAATATCCAGAATATACAAGGAACTCAAACAAGTTAATAGCAAAAATCCAAGTAACCCAATTAAAAAATGGACAAAGGAGCTGAATATGCATTTCTCAAGGGAAGATTTAGGAATGGCCAACAGACACATGAAATTCAGCATTCAGGAAATGCAATTCTAAACCACTCTGAGATACTACCTCACTATAGTTAGGATGGCTAATATCCAAAAGACTGAAAATGATAAATGTTGGTGAGGTTGCGGAGAAAAAGGAACCCTCCTACACTGTTGTGGGACTACAAAATAGTGCAGCCTTTATAGAAAATGGTATGGAGGTTCCTCAAACAATTACAGAAAGATCTACCATACAACCCAGCTATTGCACTGCTGGGTATATGCCCAGAGGAATGGAAATCATCAGGTCGAAGGGATACCTGTATTCCCATGTTTATTGCAGAACTATTTACAATGGCCAAGAGGTGGAACTAGCCCAAATGTCCATCATCAGATGAATGCATAACTAAAATGTATATGTACGCAGTGGAATACCACTCTGCTATAAAAAAGAATGAAGTACTACCATTTGTGGCAACATAGATGGACTTAGATTATATTAAGTGAAATAAGCCAGGCACAGAAAGAGAAATACATGTTCTCACTTATTTGTTTTAGCTAAGAATAAATAAATACACAAATATACAAACAAATTAATGGGGCGGGTGAAGAAGACACAATGATCACAATTCCTTGAACATGTTAAGACAAGTGAACAGATATAATGTTGATGGGGAGGAGCGGGGAGAGGGAAGTGGGAAAGAGGAATTGGTAAAGGGACATGAAAGTCAACTGCATTGTATATTGATAATTTAAAATAAAATAAAATAATTAAAGCACTTAGAAAAGTTCCTGGGTCATAATAAGCCCTATCTAAAATTTAGCTATACGTACTAATAGTAATAATAATAATTTGGGTTATTGCAAGGATTAACTTAGACTATGCATATAAAACAGTACAATGCCTGCACATAGTAGATACTCAAAGATAATTATTATGATTATTACTATAAATACAATAATTACAATTACATAAGCATTGGCCTCAGAAGGAATGAACCAGTCTCACAATACCCATGGTAGACTAGCTTTGTGTTAGAAATTTGAGAAGGACCCATTTCTCTTCTGCAAGTATCACCCCTTCTTTCTTATACACCTTTTAAATTTCAAAATTAGTAAACTATCCTAGGAGGTATAGTGATCCCGTCTTTGTAGGCACTAAAAAACAAGCAGGCTAGCTTATAGGTAGGGTTACTCTGTAGGAAATTCACACACAATAATAATTGTAGCTGACAGTAATGTAGGTACACTTAATATCCCCATTTTACAGATAAGAAAATGGAGGCACAGAGCCGCCAAACCCTTTGCCCAAGATCACACAGCAAGTTAGTGACAGAGTTTCCTTTCAACCCCCTGACATTCTCCCATGAGACATAGCAGCATCAGTCCCTAACACTGTAATATAAATAACATTATTGGTTTTCCTTTTCTTCCTGTCAGGATGAGGGGAAATGATGGTGAGTAGTAGATTAGAGGTACAGGATTTAAAAGAGGAAAAATATAAAAGAAGACAGTGAGGCCAGTGGAACATCTAAAGACAAACTATATCACCTCAAATTTTCTTTGGGGCAACCTCAGAACTTGAACCTAACTTCATGAGATCTGAATTGCCTGAGTTTTCTCTCCCAGGAGTCCTCAGAAGACCTTGAGATCACAGCTGGCCCAGAACTGCTGATAGAAACCCAAGTGCTGACACAAAATTTTTCTGCCTGATCCAGGTCTGCAGGGAGTTAACTTGCATTTTGCTTACTACAATGAGCTCCATTTCAGTCATCAGTTTGATCTCCTGCCTGAGTTGTGTTCATTAAAGAAGGGGAAGAGGAAGAAGAGATTTCTGGCATGTGGGATAGTTTGGAGACAGAAGCGAGTAAGTCATATTTACTCACTCAAGAAACAAGATTACTTGGCTGGAACAAAGAGTTCAAGTCAGACAGTAGCAAGAACTGAAGGAAGTTCAGTAAGGAGGAGTTGGCTAGAGAGGGCTTTGACACATAAGATATTTGGACTTTCTATGAGAGGTGATTGAATTTCTTTTTTTTTCATTTTGTTTTCTTTTTTCATTCTTTCTTTACTTTTTAAAAATTTGTTATGAATATTCATGAGATACAAAGCTGATTGTCACCCCTCAGGCCCAAGATGTGAAGGCCAGATCCATACTGGCAGCATGCCCATTACCACAAATTGCATTTGTACCCCGTGTCCCCCACACAATTATCCCCAACCTCCCTCCCTTTCCCCTCCCCTCCACTCCACTTTGTATCCCTAGCTATGTTCTCTCCCTCTGCAAGTCCAACACACCACTGTGGTCTTTCTTTCCTTCCTTCTTTCTCTCTTAACTCCAACATATGAGTGAGCTCATGCAGTCTTTATCCCTCTGTGTTTTGCTTATTTCACTCAAAATAATTATCTCCAAGCTCATCTATGTTGTTGCAAATGGGAGTATTTCATCCTTTTTTATAGCAGAGTAGTATTCCATGGTGTATATATACCCCATTTTCCTTATCCGATCATCCATTGATGGACATTTAGGCTGGTTCCATGTCTTGGCTATTGTAAATAGAGCTGTGATGAACATGGGAGTGCAGGTATCCCTTCGACATGATGATTTCCATTCCTCTGGGTATATACCCAGAAGTGGGATTGCTGGATCATATAGAGGATCTATCTCCAGTTGTTTGAGAAACGTCCGTACTGTTTTCCATAGCGGTGGTACTAATTCACAGTCCCACCAACAGTGTAGGAGTGTTCCCTTCTCTCCACATCCTGACCAGCATTTATTATTCACCATCTTTTTGATTATAGCCAGTCTAATTGGGGTGAGGTGGTATCTCATTGTAGTTTTAATTTGCATTTACCTGTACATTTTTTCATGTACCTGTTCTGAGTAGGAGAATGACATCTAAATACCCCAGGAAGATTCTTGCTTACATACGCACACTGCATTGGAGGGAAGTGAGACAGAAGTTCAAGGAGAGTCGAAGATAGGGAGCTCTCTGAGAGGCTGTGCAACAGCCCACCCTGAAGAAAACTGGATGGGAAGGGGATGGAAGCCACAGAAAAAGAATTGGAAAGAAAGGGTAAGAAAAGAAGTGATTGATATCAAGGAAACCTGCTGTTTTATTTAATCACATCTTTAGATAGATACTCTGTCTAGAACCCACTTCTCCCCTTTCTTTATTTAACTCACACTCATCCTTCTGGAATTAATCCATCCTCCATGAAGTTTCACTGTCTTCCAGATCGTATGAAAATGATTTTTTAATGTATCTTTTTTTCTTTTTACTAGATTTAGAGCTCCTCAAGGATAATATCTATGTCTATTCTTCCCTCCTTCCTCTTTCTTCTTTCCTACTTTCTTTTGTTTTCTTCTTTCCTTATTTCTTTTCTTTCTTTCCTTCCTCCCTCCCTCCCTTCCTCCTTCCTTCCTTCTTCCCTTCCTTCCTTTCTTCCACCAAATACATTTTGAATACTTACTAAGATCCAAGGAAATTAAGAAAGAACTTTGGACAGACTTTTCACCTGATTCTGGCCGTATTGAGGTTGGAAATTGATTGAATGTCTTTGGTGAAGCTATCTTAGAGTCTACCAGAGAAAATAAAATCTTCTGGTGTCACTAACATAGAGGGTGTCATATAATAAAAAACATACTTGCACGCACACACACACAGACGCACTCTCTCTCTCTCTCTCTATATATATATATACATATATATTTGTGCTTCAAATTCTCAAGGTGATATGGCTGTCTTTGCTATGCTAATGAGGTGACTCATAGGGGGTGGGGCTCGATAACTTCAGGATGGAGGTTGGTTGCCAGAAAAAACAGCTATGTGATTAGAGGATTGGGACTGAAAGGAAGAGACCTTCAGGGAAGGGAGAGTGGCTGGAGATTGAGTTCAATCTATATAATGAAACTCCATATAAAACCCTGGAATAATGAGGCTTAGAGACCTTCAGGGTTGGTAAACACATCAATGTGCTGGGTGGGCGGCATGCCTGGATTCCAGGAGGAGAGGGCATGGAAGCTCTACATCACTCTCCTTCCCAAGATCTTGCACTATGTATCTTTTCATCTCGCTGCTCATTTGTAAAATTTATAATAAACTGGTAATCATAAGTATGGTGTTTTCTAGTCAATTATTGAACCAGAAGGGGAATCATGCAATCCCCTGTATTCAGAAAGGCCAGGCAGAAGTGGGAGTACCTTGGGGATACTGACATTTGTGGCTGGCATCTAAAATGGGGCAGTCTTGTTGGACTGAGCCCTTAACTTGTGAGAGTCTACACTAACTTCAGCTAGTTAGTGTTGGAATTGAAGGACTATTCCCTTAACTTGTGGGGACTGTGCTAATTCCAGGTAGTTCATGTTAGGATTGAATTGACTCGTAGGGCACCCACTTGATGTCAGAGAATTGGTGCAGGAACAGTCAAGGAGCAGTTGAGATCACGTGAGTTTTTGAGTTACCTTACAAGGGTGTAGAAGTAAAGGCTACAGAATGGAATCCTGGCTGCGTAGTGATGGGACAAGTGACAAAGAGAAAAATCTATAATTCATGAAGGATGCCAATGTGAGTTTCCAGTGTACTGATCATCTTTCAAGCCCAGCTTCAGTTGGACCTAATGGCAGGCAGAATAATGGCCTCCCCTAGACAATTTTTATCTGAATCTCCATAACCTATAAATACGTTGTTTTACATGGCAAAGGGGAATTAAAGTAGAAGATGGAATTAAGGTTAACCTCAAAATGGGGAGACTATCCTGGAGTATCTGTGTGGGTCCTATAATGTGGAAGAGGAAGGCAGAAAAGTCAAAGTCAGAGTGATGTGATATGAGAATGATTCAATAGGCCATTAATGCCTTTGAAGATGGGTAAAGGAGGCCATGAGCCAAGGAATGCAGGGGACCTCTAAAAGCTGGAAAAGGAACACAGCTCTGATGACACCTTGCTTTTATCCCAGTGAACCCTATTTCAGACTTCTAACCTCCAGGATAGTGAGATAATAACTTTGAACTGTTTTAAGCAGCTGTATGGTAATTTGTTACAGCAGCCATAGGAAACTAATACAGACGTATATATTCTTCTCTGTCCATTCTGGCTCACACTGACTTCTATTTTCTATGTACACAGTCAGTTCAACTCAATTTAGCACTTTATTATTCTTGAAACATTCCATTTTTAGTTTTGTCTTCCTAGCTAAATTGTGAACCCCAGTGGAGACTCTGTTTTGATAGCAGGTATTGAGTTGATTACTCTCATGTAGCAATAATGATAATAACAACAATAAGAACAACTAACATTTATTGAGTGCTTACTCTGGGCCAAACGCTGACTATTATAAGTACTGTACCCATATTGGTAGTTTATTTTATCCTCACAGCAATTCTGTGAGGTATGTATCATTATCATTTCAATTTTACAGATGAGGAAGCTAAAACACAAATAAGTTAAATAAGTTGTATAAGATCACACAGGTAGCAAATGGCATAAAGGGATTTGAACTCAAAAAGTTCGGCTGACGAGCCCATGCTCTTAACCTCTACACTATATTCAAGGCAAATTTAAACAAATATATGCTTTTAAAAATAAGTCTTAAGAGCTTCCATTAAAGGTATATAAAGAATATTGGGTTTCAAAAAGTAGTTAAACTTATACCTCCAGCCAAGATGGAATAACAGGGCCCAGACTTACCATACTTCCTGCCTGAAAAAAACTAGATAACTAGACAAAATACACGAAATGACAGTTTTCAAGACATTGAACATCAAGTAGTGAAGGATAACAATATCTGAGAAAGAGGAAACAAAAGATATGAGCATGCAAATTGCCTCAGCTTACTGTTTGACAGAGTTTCTAGGCTGCAGCAGAGAGAGAGGGAACCCAGGTGGAGCTATCAGTCTTCCTAAATTCAGGAGATGTTTGAGAGTCCAGGAAGATCAAGGTGACTAAAGTTTGAAGGACAAAGTGCCACAGAAGGGAGAACAGCACAGAGAAAGAACTCTAGAGATCTATGTAGAATTCCTCTCTAGTATTCAGCAGAGTACTGGTTAGCATGTGCATATGAGGAAACTACCAGATGCTGGTGAAAAGAACCATCCAAAAATATTAGAAGGAACATCATCCAGCATTTACATAAGGCCACGAATAATGTGTATTTCCACCAGCCAGACTAAAAAAACCCTCATAATCCAAGGGGCATTGTCGAGAGTTCTCAGAACGAATCTTTCCTTATTAGCAGAGAATAATTAGATCTAGATTGAACACTGACTGCTCTGGGACCAGCCTAACAAATCTTCAAAGCAAGACATGAAAAGACCAGACTATTTCCAAGTAACTTAACTGCATCCCAAAACAAAGATCAAGAATATTTACTGAAATACAAAAACATCCAGCATAAAATAAAGTAAAATTCACATCTGGCACTCAATAAAATAATTATTAGGCATATAAAGGAGTGAGAAAATACAATCCATAATAAAAAGAAAAATCAACCCAACCAAAATAAATCCAGAACTGATGTAGATGTTAGCAGATAAGAATGTTAAAATAGCTATTGTAATTATGTTCCGTTATTATGAGTACAATTCAGATGTTCAAAAAGATAAGTAGAAATATAGAAAAATCCAAAATGAAACTTCTGGAGATGAAAACTACCATGTCTTAGATGTAAATTATACTAGAGCAGATTACAGATTGCAGAAGAAAAGTTTAGTGAACTTGAAGACATAGCAATAGAAACTAAGAAAAATAAAAATCAGGGAGAAAAGAGCTTTAAAAAGCAAAATGAAAAGAGCATCTCTGATTTGTGGGACTACTTAAAGTGGCCTAATATTAGTTGTAATTGCAAATGAATGGGAGGTGGATATTTGAGGAAATGGTGGCTAAAATTTACCTGAAATAAAGAGTATTTCATAATGATAAGTATGTCAATTCATCAAGAGCACATAACAATCTGAAATGTTTAAGTTCCTAATAGCCTCAAAATGCATGAAGAAAATAAACAATAGAGCTATAAGGAGAAATAGACAAATTATCACTTATAGTCTAAGATTTCAGTACCTTTCTCTCAACAATTGATAAAATAAGCAGGCAAAAATCAGAAAGGATATAGCAGACTTGAACAACATTATCAACTAACTTGACCTGGTTAACATTGATGGAATATTCAATGCAATGGCAGCAGAATACACATTCTCTTTAAGTACAAATGTTTACAGAACATTACCAAGATGCACCATATTCTGGGCTACAACACAAATCTCAATATATTTAAAAGGATTTAAATCATGCCGAGTAGTATTTTTTATTGGAACAGAATTAAATTTGAAATCAATAAGAAATGAAAGAAGAAATAAATTGCCAATATCAGGAATGGGAAAAGTAACACTACTACAGATTATACAGACATTGAGAAGATATTAAGGGAATATTATTAACAACTTTATATCAATAAATTTGACAACTTAGATAAAATGAAAAAATTCTTAAAAGACATAACTTAACAAATCTTAATAGAAAAGAAATAGATAATACGAGTAGCCCTATAACTATTAAAGAAATTAAATTTCTAGTTAAAAGCCTTTCCAGAATGATCTCCAGACCTGGATATCTTCACTGGTGAATTCCTATCAAATATTAAAAGAAAAATTAATACCAATTATTCATAAATTATTCCAAAAAATAAAAAAGGAGGAAACACTTTTCAATCTATTCTATATGTCCAATGTTACCTTAATACTAAACCAGTCAAAGACATTACAAGAAAACTACAGACCAATATTCCTTATGAATATAGGTACAAACATCCTCAACAAAATACTAGCAAACCAAATCTAGCATCATGTAAAAGTAAGTAAGCACCATGACAAGTGGGATTTATCCCCGCAGTGCAAGGTTGGATCAACATATGAAAATCAATCAATGTAATATACCATGATAATAAGATACATGCCAAAAACCACACAACAATCAATAAACACATGAAAAGCATTTGACAAAACCCAGCATCCATTCATGATAAAAACACTCAACAAGCTAGGAATAGGAGGAAACATCCTCAAATGGATAAATGGCTTCTATGAGAAATTCACAGCTAATATCATACTTAAATGGTAAAAGAGGCAATGCTTTTCCCCTAAGATAAGGAATAAGACATGAATGTTGCTTTCAACAGCACCACTTAACATTGAAAGGAGGTTCTGACCAGTGAAACCAGACAAGAAAAAGAATAAAGAGTATCTAGATTGGAACAGTAGAAGTAACTGTTTTTTTAATTCACAGATTACATGATCTTGTGTATAGAAAATCTTAAGGAATCCACGAACAAACTATTAGAGCTCATAAATGAGTTCAGCCATGTTGCAGGATAAAATATCAATATTTTAAAAATCAATTGTATTTCTGTATGTTAGCAATGGTAAATAGGAAATTAAAGAGTAAAAAATACAATTTACAATGACATAAAAATATTAAATATTTTCTGATAAAACTAATAAAATATTCACTAGGCTTGTACTCTGAAAACCACAAAATGTTGCTGAGAGAAATTAAAGACCTAAATAAATTGAGAAATATAATTTTTTCACAAGGTCAGAAGGCTCAACATTGTTAAGATGTCAGTCCTCTCCAAATTGATCTATAAATTCAATGTACTCACCAAAATTCCAACAGTCTTTTATGTAGAAGTTGACAAGCTGATTCTAAAATTCATATGGAAATGAAAATTACCTAGAATAACTAAAACACCTTTTAAAAAGAAGAACAAAGTTGGGGGGGCTAACACTATATGATTTAAGAATTTTTTATAAAGCTACCAAAATCAAGATGGTGTGTTATTTGCATAAAGATGGACAATAAATTAATGTAACAGAATAGACATTCCAGAAAGAGACACACACATACATGGACAACAAATTTTTGGAAAATGTTCAAAAGCAATTTGTTGGAGTAGAGTCTCTTCAACAAATAGTGCAAAAGCAATTGGATATCCAAACACAAAAATTCAAACTTTGAGCAATACCTTGCTATGTATGTAAAAGTTAACTCAAAATGGATTATAGACCTAAATGTAAAACCAAAATCTATAAAAATACTAGACACCAATGTAGAATAAAATAATTGTGCCTTTGAATTATGCAATATTTCTTAAATATGATGCCATAAGCACAACCCATAAAAGAACAATTTGATAAACAGGATTTTATCAGAATTGAAAACTTCTCCTCTGCCTAAGACACTGTTATGAGAATAAAAAGGCAAGCCAGCATTTGGGGGAAAATCTTTGTGATGCATATATCTGATAAATGACTTGCATCTAGAATATATAAAGAACTCTCAAAACACAACAATTATAAAATAAACAATTCAATTAAAAGATGGGCAAAAGTCTGAACAGACATTTCACCAGACAAGGTAAATGGTGGCAAATAAGCACATGAAATGATGCTCATCATAATTAGTCACTGGAGAAGTATAAATTAAAATTTCAATGAGATACCTCTACACAATATTAGGATGGTTAAATTTTTAAAAACAAACTACAGATTCAGACATCGGCAAGATGGCAGAAAAGGACTTTCCATGCTCATTCCCCTGCAGAAACATCAATTTGATCAACCGTCCATGTATGAAAATAACTTCATAAGAGCTAAAGAAACCAGGTGAGAGATTATGACACCAGGGTATAGCACATAAATGAGAAAACATGCATTGAAGAGGGTAGAAAGGACAGTTTTACATTACTCAAGTCACTCCTCTGTCAACCCCAAGCATCCCAGCGTGGAGAGAGATATCCTCCACTTGGGGAACGTAGAAGGAAATGAGCACTGCCCTTTGTCTCAGACCTCAACACCAGGCCTGGCCCTGTTAAATTCAGCACCAGGCAGTCCCCCATGATCCCAGACTCTAGCCTGATACCTGCAGACTGAGCCTCCAGGCCTGCCCTGGTGCCAAGCTAAATCCTGCAAATTCAGGCCTCAGACCTACCTTAAGGACTCAGTCTTTGTGCCTGTCCCACCTCTAGGCCAACCCCAGGGGCCCTAGGCTCCAGGCCTGCCCCATGATCCAGACCACCCCACAGCCAGGTTGGCCCACGCAGCCCTAGGCTTCAGGCCTGTGCCAGTGCCAGGTCAGCACCCCTGACCTCAAGCACCAGACTGGCATCCATGGATATAGGCTCCAGCCCTGTCCAGTGCCAGGTTGGTCCCTGGCACCTCACACTCTAGCAGACCCAGGGTCTAGGCCAGTTCCAGCAAACCCAGGGTCCATGTCTACCTCTGTAGACTCTAATGCTAGGCCAGCCCCCACAGACTGAGGCTCCAGGACCATCCCCTGCAGATTTAGGCTCCAGGTCAGCACCTGTGGATCCAGAACCTGGGCTCACCCCTGTAGACTCAGGCTTCAGACCTACCCAAGTGCTAGGCCACTGTCAAGGTACTCAGTCTCAAGGCCTACCCCAGTGTCAGGTTAGCCCATGTGGACTCAGGCTTTAGGCTCAGCCCTGTGAACCAAACCAATTTGTCAAACCCAGTGGATCCAGGCTCCAGGTTCAACTCCATAGACCCAGGCACGATGCCCACCCACCTGTTGATCTACACACCAGGCCAGCCTTCCCAAGGACTTCAGCAGTAAGTCCACCCATGGGCCACACTAGATGGCCTGCCCAGAATCTCTGGATGGTCTGACTGGTGAAGGGCTTTTCCAGACAAAGCCAGTCTGCAAAGACTGAAATAAGTTCCTTCTTCTTCAAATACACAGACACCAATGCATAGCCACAAGAATCAAGAACAATCAGGGAAACATGACACCACCAAAGAAACAAAATAAAGCACCAGAAGTGGACCCTAAAAAATGAATGTTTATGAACTGCTTGACAATGAGTTCAAAATAATTGTTTTAAGGAAGTTCAGCAAACTTTAAGAAAATGCGAAGAAACAATTCAACAAAATTAGGAAAACAATAAATGACCAAACAAGAAATTAAATGGAAAAATTGAAATTGTAATAAAAAAAAAAAAAACACACTTCAACAAGTGCTGACAAGGATGTCGAATAACTTTCACTCTGATATACTCCTGGTGGGAATGTAAAATGCTCTAACCACTTTGGAAAATAATTTGGCATTTTCTTAAAAAGTTAAATGTACACAGACCTTATGATCTAGTCATTCCCCTTTTCAGCATTTATCCATGAGAAATAAAAGCCTATGTCTGTTCAAAGACTTGTATATGAATATGTTTATAGCAGCATTGTTGGT
This sequence comes from Cynocephalus volans, assembly GCF_027409185.1. Taxonomy (NCBI): domain Eukaryota; kingdom Metazoa; phylum Chordata; class Mammalia; order Dermoptera; family Cynocephalidae; genus Cynocephalus; species Cynocephalus volans. The sequence continues at coordinate 119,352,060 of NC_084478.1, read as the reverse complement.
AATAGCCAAAACCCTGAAAACATCTCAAGTGTCTACCAGCCGGTGAATGGAAAAACAAAATTGGATATAATCTATACAATGGAATACTACATAGCAATAAAAGTGAGTAAACTATTTATACATGCCACAACATGTTAGAATCTCAAAATAATTATGCTGCATGAAGGAAGCCAGAGTAAATAGAGTGCATACTGTAGTTCTTAGTCTGTTTTGTGTTGCTATAACAGGATACTACAGACTGGGTAATTTATAAAGAAATGAGATTTATTTCTTACAGTTCTGGAGACTCGGAAATCCAAGATTGAGGAGCTCACATCTGCTGAGGGCCTCTTGCTGTGTCATCCATGGTGAAAGGTAAAAGTGTAAGATAATGGGAGAGAGCAAGAGAGAAGGGGGCCAAACTCACTCTCTTATCAGGATCCCACTCCTGTGGTAATGAACCAACTCTCAAGATAATGACATGAATCTGTTCTTTAGTGCAGAGCCCTCATGGACTAATTACCTCTTAATGGTGGAAATTAAATTGCAACATGAGTTTTGAAGGGGACATTCAAACCATAGCACTATATGATTCCGTTTATATAAATCTTTAGAAAATGAAAACTAATCTGTAGTGACAGAAAGTAGATCAATGGCTGGTTGTGGGGGGAGAGCCGGAAGGAGGGTGCTGTGGTTTAAGTGTCCCTCCAAAACTCATGTTGAAACTTAGTCCTCAAGATACTAGTATTAAGAGGGTGGAAAATCCAACTATGGTATTTAAAAGATGGGACCTTTAAGAAGTGATTGAATCCCGAGGGCTCTGACCTCATGAATGGATTAACCCATTCATGGATTAATGGGTTAATTGGTTAATGGATTATAAGGTTATTACAGGAGTAGCCCTAGTGGCTTTATAAGAGGAGGAAGAGAGTTGAACAAACACATCAGTATGCTCTTGCCCTCTTGCCATGTAATGCCCAGTGCCAACTCTGGATCTACAGAGAATCCCCACCAGTAAGAAGCCCCTCACCAGATGTAACCCCTCAACTTTGGACTTCCCAGTCTCCAAAACTATAAGAAATAAATTGTTTCTTTATAAATTACACACACACACACCCTCACAACCAATCTGGCTGAACCATATGGCCCAGAATTTGTGCTGCTTGGAGTCCCTTGGATACCTAGAGCTGGTCTTCCAGGAGAAGTTGATTCTTTAGAGAGTCATGAGGTGGGGAAGCCCAGGGTTATAAGAGAACATAAAGAAAGGGATGGAAATTCAAGGTGCCTCAGCCCAGAGTCTGTGAATTAAAAAAAAAAGAAAAACTAAGCATTTCATCTAGCTATGTGTCAGTGTTTGAAGAATTAGTCATTTACATTGACTTTCCAATGTATGCCTCCCATTGACTATAAAGCACAGTTATTTTTTATGCAGATAATTCAATATATATCACAATAACTTAGTTATAAGCTGCATGTGATCACAACACTAAATTCTGTTCATAAATACTCAAGTTCCAAAGTGGTTCCTTCTGTACAACCACTTTAGAACACGTGTTTCTTTGGGGCACAGGAAGGTAGTGTCACACACTATTGATGTTGAAGAAAGAAGCCCTGGTAATTTTTTGACGGGTAATAAGCTGCAAAGGTATAATAAAAGCATAAAGTCCTTTCCTGGACTTCTTCAATAAACAACTGAATTTTGATGCCATTTAAAATGAGTTTTGGGACACAGAAAATCATATTTGTTTAGTGTGTTTTGAGCACTTGAAGGTCCCTCACCCTCCTATGATCAGGGTCTCTACCTTTTCAACATATATACACCTTTCTAAATTGTTAAATCACTGATTACTTCTACCTTAAGAAGAGTCTTCATCATGGTGATTTTACATAGTAACCTGTGTGGTATCCCTAGGGAGAAGGACGTGCTACTAAGTCTTAGTGTATCTAGGCAAAAGAATACCCCTTTTTAGTCTCTTGAGCAGCACCTTAAAAGATACAGGCTACTTTCTAAATATTTCACATTATTCTGGAGAGGAGGGCACCTGAAGACCCCCTGACTTTAAGATAGCTATCTGATGACTGAACACTGGAAGGTAAAGTTATTATGTTTAGAGTGAGGTTTCCATAAAGGTGGGCATTCTAGAAAATCCACGAAGGCATTAGGTTCCTGTAGCTATCATTTTAAGCCCTTTTTGTCCCCCCTTTTACATGTTTTTTTTCCCCCTCCATTGCACTCTATAAGTATATTGGGGAAAAATGATTCCGGGCCTTTAAAACGCTTCACTAAGAATTGGGTAAATATTACTATTTTTTCATACTGTGTTGTGCCAAGTTGTAACATTTTCTAGAATTATACAAGACCAGTATGTTCCATCCCTGGCCCCTTCATGTTTTCCATATTTAAAATTGTTCAGGGTTTCAAGATGGCGGTGGCTGCGGCGGCTGGCGCGGAGTAGCTGAGGTGGAAAAGGTGGCCACTGGGCCTCAGGCAGCCGGGAAACTTGTGAACCTTCCTCTCGCCATCTCTTAAGGGAGGACCGCTGCTGCTGGCTGGTCGTGGGGGCTGAACGCCACTTTGCCCCCGGCAGGAGAGGCTGCCTCATTTACAGGCAACAGCTTTGAAGTGTGGAGCAGGAAAAGAACTGTTTCTTAGCTGCAAAAGCGAGTCTCGAAACAGGGAACACGGCGCCAGCCCCCAGGATCCCGGAGGCCGGGGCCGCGCTGAAGGCGGCCAGCTGCCCTATTCAGGATTCGAGGTTTCAGGCCGGCATTACAGAAGATTCCTGGGAGCGCCCGAGCCCTGCCGTGACTGAACAGCCCGAGGTGGCAGCGGCCGAGAACACGGAAGGCGACAAACCAGAGACAGAGCGAGCGCCCGACCTGGCACAACCCTGTGAGTGACCCTTGGCCCAGTTCTGTTCGGGGGGTGGATGCCCACCCAGCTCCTGCCTGCACCACCAGGCCACTCACCGCCCCGGTGCTGCCTCCATTTTCCCAGGTGCGGGCAGCTCCGCCCTGCTCAGCCATCACTGAGCCTTCCCACTTGCTTGGCCTGGCGCGGGGCTTTCTGGAGCCTGCAGGCCGGCCTCCTCTCCCACTCTCTCCACGGTTCTCTGGTGGGACTGGTGGCGTGGGGTGTCCCCCGCCAGTGTTGGGAGGGCAAGGAAGTAGGGGCAGGCCGACTGTCACTCCACCACACCCTGGACTCTGGCCCCGGTAAACTTCCTGTTAGTGGGAGGCAGATACCATCTCTGCAGCCACCAGTTTGGAAAAAAACCTAACGAATTTCTGGTTGGGAATAGTGTGGTAGGAGAGTTTCCAGGTCCGATTGAACCTGCCGGAGAGCAGGCTGCAGGCGGGCGCTAGACTCGGTTTATACCAGGGGGATACAAAGGTGAACAAGACCCGAGAAAGATCTACACAGTGCTACAAAGGCACCCAGAGAGACCGGTCGTCTGTGCCTAGCAGAAACCTGGTAGACTTCCTGGGCGAGGCGGTGCCGAGAAGGGTCTTGAAGGCCCAGCTGATAGACGAGGGTTGCAGAAGACACGCCCCAGCCCAGCACAGTGCGCACAGAGGGGGGAGACGTGCGGCCAGGGAGGCGGAGACTCGACAGAAACCACACACCCGGTGGGGTCGCCACTGCACGATCTAACAGAGCACATGGAAAGGGGAGAAGTCCTGCACAGGAAGTGAAAGCTCAACAGAGATCACACACCCTGTGGTACATGATCCACCAGCCCAGAAGAGTCCAAGCTGACCAGAAAGGTGGCTCCCCGGAGAAGCCCAAGACCCGAGGCAACCACACACACAAGGCACTAGAGGCCAACTGAGCAGTCATAGAGGGAGCCATACCAAATTGGCAACCACAGCAACATCCTAGTTAGTCATTAGTTTCAAACCGGTGGACTGTGAAACCCTCTGCCACAATGAATAAACACCAAAAAAAAAGATACCAGAAATACAAAAAATCAAGAAAGTACACCACCAAAAGTTAATAAATCTCATACTCTAGATCCTATAGAACAAGAAGCCCTTGAAATAACTGACAAGGAATTTCGAGTGATAATTCTAAGGAAACTGAATGAGCTACAAGAAAACTCAGCTAGACATCATGATGAAATGAGGAAAAGTATACAGGATCTGAAAGAGGAAATGTACAAGGAAATCAATGTCCTGAAAAAAAATGTAGCAGAACTTGCTGAACTGAAGAAGTTATTCAGCGAAATAAAAAACACAACGGAGAGTTTAACGAGCAGGCTTGTAGAAGTTGAAGAGAGAACCTCTGAACTTGAAGATGGGCTGTTTGAAATAACACAAGCAGACAAAAAGAAAGAAAAAAGAATCAAGGACATGGAAGAAAATCTGAGAGAGATATCAGACAACCTCAAGCGCTCAAATATCCGAGTCATGGGTATTCCAGAAGGGGAGGAAAATGGAGATTCCATTGAAAACATATTCAACAAAATAGTGGCAGAAAACTTCCCAGGTATAGGAAAAGTCACAGATCTTCAGATCCAGGAAGCTCAACGATCTCCAAACGTATTCAACCCAAAAAGGCCTTCTCCAAGACATGTCATAGTCAAATTGGCAAAACTCAGAGACAAAGAGAGAATCTTAAAAGCTGAAAGAAAGAAGCGTCAAATCACCTATAAGGGAGCCCCAATCAGGTTAACATCAGACTTTTCATCACAAACCCTAAAAGCTAGAAAGGAATGGGATGATATTTTCAAAATACTAAAAGACAAAGAATGCCAGCCAAGAATACTCTACCCTGCAAGGCTATCCTTCCGAAATGAGGGGCAAATAGTATATTTCTCAGACAAACAAAAACTGTGGGAGTTCACTACCACACGACCACCCTTACAAGAAATCCTCAAGGGAGTACTGGGTGTGGTTCCTGAAAAATAACTACCACTGCCATAAAAACCCAAGAAAAATCTAAACCCGCTAGTACAGTAAAAATGTCATTCATGAAGAGAAAACAAGCTAACAAAAACACTATCCACAACCTAAGGAGCCAACAAACACAGAAACCAAACAGTAAATCAGAAAGCAAGGAACAAAAGACACCTAAGACAACCAAACAACCAATAAAATGCTAGGAATAAATCAACACCTTTCAATAACAACTCTTAATGTAAAAGGCTTAAATTCCCCAATTAAAAGACACAGATTGGCGGACTGGATTAAAAAGGAGGACCCAACTATATGCTGCCTACAAGAGACCCACCTCACCCATAAAGATTCACACAGACTAAGAGTGAAAGGATGGAAAAAGATTTACCACGCAAACAGAAAAGAAAAACGAGCTGGAGTAGCTATTCTTATATCTGACAAAATAGACTTTAAACTAAAAACCATAAAAAGAGACAATGAGGGACATTACTTAATGATAAAAGGACTGATCCATCAAGAAGACATAACAATCATAAATATGTACGCACCCAATGTTGGAGCAGCCAGATTTATAAAACAAACTCTATTAGACCTAAAGAAGGAAATAGACACTAATACCATAATAGCAGGGGACCTGAACACCCCACTGTCAATATTAGACAGATCATCTAGGCAAAGAATCAGTAGAGAAACACAAGATCTAAACAAGACTCTAGACCAATTGGAATTGGCAGATATCTACAGAACATTCCACCCAACCATCTCAGAATATTCATTCTTCTCATCAGCACATGGATCATTCTCCAGGATAGATCACATATTAGGTCACAAAGCAAGTCTCAATAAATTCAAAAAAATTGGAATTATCCCATGTATCTTCTCAGACCACACTGGATTAAAACTAGAAATTAATAACAAACGAAACTCTGGAAACTATACAAACACATAGAAATTAAACAGCATTCTACTTAATGACATATGGGTCCAAGAAGAAATCAAGCAGGAAATCAAAAAATTTATTGAAACTAATGAAAATAATGATAAATCATACCAAAACCTGTGGGATACTGCCAAAGCAGTATTGAGGGGAAATTTATTGCATTAAACGCTCACTTCAGAAGAATGGAAAGATGGCAAGTGAACAACCTAACACTTCACCTTAAAGAACTAGAAAAACAAGAACAATCCAAACCTAAAGTTAGCAGATGGAAAGAAATCATTAAGATCAGAGCAGAACTGAATGAAATTGAAAACCAAAAAACAATTCAAAAGATCAATGAATCAAAAACTTGGTTTTTTGAAAAGATAAATAAAATTAACAAACCATTAGCATGGCTAACAAAAAAAAGAAGAGAGAAGACTCAAATAACAAAAATTAGAAATGAAAAAGGCGATATTACAACTGATTCATCTGAAATACAAGGAATCATTCGAGACTACTATAAACAACTATATGCCAACAAATTTGAAAATCTGGAGGAAATGGATAAATTTCTGGACACACACAAGCTCCCAAAACTGAACCGTGAAGACGTAGAAAATTTGAACAGACCAATAAAAATAAAGGAGATTGAAGCTGTTATCAGAAGGCTCCCAACAAAGAAAAGCCCAGGACCAGATATATTCACAGCAGAATTTTACCAAACATTCAAAGAGGACTTGACACCGATTCTTTACAAACTATTCCAAAAGATTGAAACGGACGCAAATCTCCCAAACTCATTCTATGAAGCAACCATCATCCTGATACCAAAACCAGGTAAAGATATAACCAAAAAGGAAAACTACAGGCCGATATCCTTGATGGATATAGATGCAAAAATCCTCACTAAAATACTAGCAAACAGAATACAGCAACACATACGAAAAATTATTCATCACGATCAAGTGGGATTCATCCCAGGGATGCAAGGTTGGTTCAACATACGCAAATCAATAAATGTGATACACCATATTAATAAACTCAAACACAAGGACCATATGATCATCTCTATAGATGCTGAAAAAGCATTTGATAAAGTTCAGCACTCATTCATGACAAAGACCCTCTATAAGTTAGGTATAGAGGGAAAGTATCTCAACATAATTAAAGCCATATATGCCAAACCCACTGCCAATATCATCCTGAATGGGGAAAAGCTGAAAGCTTTTCCTTTAAGAACAGGAACTAGACAAGGATGCCCACTCTCACCACTCCTATTCAACATAGTGTTGGAAGTACTAGCCAGAGCAATCAGAGAAGAGAAGGAAATAAAGGGCATCCAGATTGGAAATGATGAAGTCAAACTGTCCCTGTTTGCAGATGACATGATCCTATATATCGAACAGCCTAAAACCTCTACAAAAAAACTGTTGGAATTGATAAATGATTTCAGCACAGTAGCAGGATACAAAATCAACACACAAAAATCAGTAGCATTTCCTTTCTCCAATAGTGAACATGCAGAAGGAGAAATCAAGAAAGCCTGCCCATTTACAATAGCCACCAAAAAAATTAAATACTTAGGAATTGAGTTAACCAAGGATGTGAAAAATCTCTATAATGAGAACTACAAACCACTGCTGAGAGAAATTAGAGAGGATACAAGAAGATGGAAAGATATTCCATGCTCTTGGATTGTAAGAATCAACATAGTGAAAATGTCCATACTACCCAAATTGATATACAAATTCAATGCAATCCCCATCAAAATTCCAAAGACATTTTTCTCAGAAATGGAAAAAACTATTCAGACATTTATATGGAACAATAAAAGACCACGCATAGCCAAAGCAATGCTCAGCAAAAAAAATAAAGCTGGAGGCATAACACTACCTGACTTTAAGCTATACTACAAAGCTATAATAACCAAAACAGGAAGGTTTGGTTATTGGTACTGGCATAAAAACAGACACACTGACCAATGGAATAGAATAGAGAATCCAGAAATCAACCCACACACTTATTGCCATCTGATCTTTGACAAAGGCACCCAGCCTATTCACTGGGGAAGGGACTGCCTCTTCAGCAAATGGTGCTGGGATAACTGGATATCCATATGCAGGAGAATGAAACTAGATCCATACCTCTCACTGTATACTAAAATCAACTCAAAATGGATTAAGGATTTAAATATACACCCTGAAACAATAAAACTTCTTAAAGAATACATAGGAGAAACACTTCAGGAAATAGCACTGGGCACAGACTTCATGAATATGACCCCAAAAGCACGGGCAACCAAAGGAAAAATAAACAAATGGGATTATATCAAACTAAAAAGCTTCTGCACAGCAAAAGAAACAATTAAAAGAGTTAAAAGACAACCAACAGAGTGGGAGAAAATATTTGCAAAATATACATCTGACAAAGGATTAATATCCAGAATATATAAGGAACTCAAACAACTTTACAAGAAGAAAACAAGCAACCCAATTAAAAAATGGGCAAAAGAGCTAAGTAGGCATTTCTCTAAGGAAGATATCCAAATAGCCAACAGACATATGAAAAAATGCTCAACATCACTCAGCATCCGGGAAATGCAAATCAAAACCACATTGAGATACCATCTAACCCCAGTTAGGATGGCTAAAATCCAAAAGACTATGAATGATAAATGCTGGCGAGGCTGCAGAGAAAAAGGAACTCTCATACATTGTTGGTGGGACTGCAAAATGGTGCAGCCTCTATGGAAAATGGAATGGAGGTTCCTCAAACAATTGCAGATAGATCTACCATACGACCCAGCTATCCCACTGTTGGGAATATACCCAGAGGAATGGAAATCATCAAGTCGAAGGTATACCTGTTCCCCAATGTTCATCGCAGCACTCTTTACAATAGCCAAGAGTTGGAACCAGCCCAAATGCCCATCATCAGATGAGTGGATACGGAAAATGTGGTACATCTACACAATGGAATACTACTCAGCTATAAAAACGAATGAAATACTGCCATTTGCAACAACATGGATGGACCTTGAGAGAATTATATTAAGTGAAACAAGTCAGGCACAGAAAGAGAAATACCACATGTTCTCACTTATTGGTGGGAGCTAAAAATTAATATATAAATTCACACACACACACACTCACACACACACACAAACCGGGGGGGGGGGAAGAAGATATAACAACCACAATTATTTGAAGTTGATACGACAAGCAAACAGAAAGGACATTGTTGGGGGGAGGGGGGAGGGAGAAGGGAGGGAGGTTTTGGTGATGGGGAGCAATAATCAGCTACAATGTATATCGACAAAATAAAATTTAAAAAAAAAAAAAAAAAGATAAGCCAGAGAAACCACACCGGCAACTGTGGGATACTTGCACCTCTGTGCTCCCTTCTTCTCTCATCTGGGAGCAGAAAGAAGGCAAACCAAGCACAGTGGGTTCCCAGAAGACCAGTTCTATGAGTCTAGAGGCAAAGGTAACCTTCCTGCCACTGCATATCCAGGGCTCCCCGTCCCTGCAGCAGCAGCTTAGGGAGGAAGAGAGGAGCCAGTTATGAGGAATTTCTGTCTGAGCGCCTGCTCTCCTCTCTTCAGGGCCCACCAGCCGGCTATGTTGGGAGAACAGGGCTGTATCCAAGCATCCCTCATCAGGCAGCACTGATGCTAGCATGTCCCAGGCTGGGGCTCACCTGTACCAGTCACCAGTTGCAGTTAGCCCACAGGGTGCCCTCCCTCACTACAATGCCACCTGCTATCTTTTGGCCCCCCTGTTTTTATACAGTCCACCCCCTACCTATTAGCTCCTTGTGGAGCAGGCCCTGGGCCTTAGCAGAAGGTCTCTGTGGTCACAGGTCTCCTGGGGTAATTGCCAACCTTGAGGATTGCTCAGTTACTGGAAAGCAGCTTTAAAAATATAAATAACTGTGGTAAAGACTATGGGCACAGCTGTCAAACCCAACTTCTCTCTTCTGATGACTGACTTCTGAGAAACAGTCATTTCCCATTGAATAGCTGGTCTGTCTCCAGTAGGGGAAACTCCAGTTCCTAAAGGTACACAGGACACAAGAATTCTGTGGGTGGGTGATGGCCCCAGTCCCTTTATCTGAACTTTCTCAGCAGGAAACCAATTTCTTAGCTAAAGTGGACCTTTTCTGGCTGTGTAATTTGTGCCGAATACATATCTTTTGAATAAAATTTACTCTTGCTTTTTAAAAAAAAAAAAAAATTGTTCAGAGAGTGAGCATCACATTGCACTTTTATTTACCAAAGTTCACTTCAGGATGGTGTACAAACTCTCCTCACTTCTGTCAGGAACCACTGCAACAGCTGCTTTAGTCATTTCCACTAGGTTGATATGGCTTTCTAAGTGCAAATAAGATCTCATTCCTCTCCTAAAATAAACCCACCAATGGCTCCTTAGCTCCTAAAGAAAAGGTTCGCTGCCTTTAAGATGGCATAAAAAAATCATGAGAGCTTTTTAAGGGCTAGGATTATTTACTTTTGTATCTGACACCCTTACCACACCCATGCTTGGTGCAGTGGCTGGCACATAGTACATGTTCGCTAAATATTTGATGACTGAATGAATATGTAAATCAAGTGGGAAATCACTGAATGTCAGAAATAGAAGGAACTTTAGAGATTACAGCTTTGGAGATGTAGTTCAACTCTATTGATTTACAGATTAGGAAAGTGAGGCTCAGGAAGTTTAACTCTAAGCCAGGTATAGAAGGAATGTACCTCAACACAATAAAGGCTATATATGACCAGTCCACAACTAACATTATACTCAGTGGTGAAAAGTTGAAAGCTTTTCCTTTAAGATTAGAAACAACACAAAAGTGCCCACTCTTGCCACCTCTATTCAGTATAGTACTGAAAGTCCTAGCCAGAGCAATTAGGCAAGAAAAAGAAAAGGCATCCAAATAGGAAAGGAAGAAGTAAATTTGTCTCTGCAGATGACATGATCTTATATATAGAAAACTCTAAAGACTTTGCTAAAAAACTGCTGGAGTTAACAAAAGAATACAAAAAAGATGCATGATACAAGATCAACACACAAAAATCAGTAGCATTTCAATATACTAACAGTGAAAAGAAAGCAATCCCATTCACAATAGCATTGAAAAGAATAAAATACTTAGAAGTAAATTTAAACAAATGGAAGATTTCTACACTAAAAGCTACAAAACATTGATGAAAGAAATTTATGAAGATAATGTAAACACATTCCATGTTAATTGATCAGAACAATCAATATTGTCATGTAGTATATTATGTATGACCATTCTACCCTGTTGATTTCCTTGTCTACATGTGCATGTGCATGCACGGACACAAACACATGCACTACTCTCCATTGTCTGGGTCTCTGGTGAAGCAAGATCCTTAGCTGTCTGGGTTTTAGGTCCCATTTCAGCAGCCTCAGGCTGAAGTCACTATTCAATAGGCTTTCTTGGCGTCTTGGCACACAGAAAACTTCTTTTGGTGCTAGACTAGGCACCTAGCCTCTTCCCAAGTGGCACTGAGTTGAGTTTCCCATTGTGATTGGCACAGAGCTTAGAGTCAACCACACATTTGCCTAACATGAAATTCTTATCTCACTCCTTTCCTGGGTTGTCCAAGTTTCTTTCTCCCTAACATTTATACAAAGTAGTATACCTGCAACTTCAGTTCCACTGTCTCCAGCAGACAGAACAGGCCCTGAAGCCACACTGACTTCTAGCATCTAAGAACTGGAATGGCATTCACACAGCTGGTCCAATTAGCTCAGGGTGGGGAAAACTTTCTTCCGTAGAACTGCCTGCCTTTGATTTCCTGGAATACCGGAGCTTATGGGTTCCTTAGAGATTATTCTCTTACAGATGAGGCGACTGAGAACCAGAGAGAATAAGTAGATTTTCCTAGATTACTCTGCTAATTAGTGATGAAAGTATGACCAGATGCAGTTTCTTAAGGCCTATATCTGCTTTCATTTTATTACATTTAGCTCTCAAGGGAATATTGTTCTGATCCCTGTTGCACCCCAGAGAAGAATTTACTCTTATGTGACTATTTTTCAGGAAATAGAAAATTAAAGATAAGGAAGATTTAGAGACCTATAAGAGTAATTAATCAGCTGCTTAGATTTTCTAAAGAAAGGAATGAGAGGTAATACTTTGAAGATCACAGAGTGCCCAAGAGGATAACAGCAATGGAAATAAAAACCTTTTAAATATTTGTTGTATGTACATAGTACATTTTGATGTTCCTAATACTTTGTCTTCTATTTGTTTGTTTTTAATGGTAATTTAATAATTGTCATAATTTTTTAAATTAAACTATTTATTTTGAGATAAATGTAGATTATCATGCAGCTATAAGCAATAATACAGAGAGATGCAAAGTACACTTTACCCAGTTTTCTTTAATGGTAACATCTTGCAAAACTGTAGCACAATATCACAAGATAGAGATATTGATACAGACAAGATACAGAACATTTCTATCACCATAATGATCCCTCATGTTACCCTTTTATTGCTATACCGATTTCCCTTCCACTCCACCCTTTTTGTAACCCCTAGCAACCATTAATTTTTTCTTCATTTATATAATTTTGTGATTTATAGAATATGTAAATGGAATTTTACAGTATGTAACCTTTGGGAATTGACTTTTTTCACTCAGCATAATTCTCTGGTGGTTCATACAAGTTGTGTGTATCAATAGTTTGTTCCATTTTATTGCTGAGTGGTAGTCCATGGTATAGTTGTACCAGTTTGTTTAACCATTCACCCTGTTTAAAGGCATCTGGGTTGTTTCTAGTTTTTGGCTATTACAGATAAAGCTGTTATGAACATTTGGGTACAGGATTTGTGTGAATATAAGTTTTTATTTCTTGGGGCTAGAAGCTGAGGAGTGTGATTGTTGGGTTGTATAGTAGTTACATGTTTATTTTTATTTTTTTAAAAAACTGTCAAACTGTTTTCTAGAATGGTTGTATCACTTTACATTCCCAAGAGCAACGTATGAGTAGTTCACTTTCTCACATCCTCATTAGCATTTGGTATTGTCACTATTTTCTATTTTAGCCATTGTTGTAGGTTTGTTGTGATATCTCATTGCTATTTGAATTTGTCTTTTCCTAATGGCTAATGATGTTGAACATCTTTTCATGTGCTTGTATTCCACCTGTATATACTCTTCAGGTAAATGTCTCTTCATGTCTTTTGGCCATTTTCTAATGGAATTGTTTGTTTAATGCTGAGTTCAGAAAATTCATTACATATTCTGCATATGAGTCCTTTGTTTGATATTTAGTTTGCAAATATATTCTCCCAGTTGATAGCTTGTCCTTTCATCCTCTTCACAGGGTCTTTCTCAGACTAAAATATTTTTAATTTTGATAGGACCTAATTTATTAACTTTCCCTTTTCTGAATTGTGTTTTTAGTGTCAAGTCTATGAACTCTTTGCTCAGCGCTAGATCTTGAACATCTTCTACTATGTGCTTTCTGAAAGTTTTACAGCTTTACATTGTACATTTAAGTCTGTGAACCATTTTGGCTTGGTTTTTGTATAAAGTGTAAGACTTAGGTTAAAGTTCTTTTATTGTTCGTTTGTTTATGGATGTTCACCTGCTCCAGCACCATTTGTTGAAAAAGCTCTTTCATCCATTGAATTGCTTTTGCTTCTTTGTGAATAATCAGTTGGGCATAAAGGCCTCCATTGATATCCACAGGGGATTGTTCTAGGACCCCCCCATCCCCAGGAATGCCAAAATCTTCAGATACTCAAGTCCAGTCCTTATATAAAATGATGCAGTATTTGCATATAACCTAAGCACATCTTCCTGTGTACTTTAAATCGTCTCTAGATTACTTATATTACCTAGTACAATGTGAAAACTATGTAAATAGTTGTTATACTGCATTGTTTTTTATTTGTATTTTTTATTGTTGCATTGTTATTATTTATTCTTTGAATATTTTCAATCTGTGATTGGTTGAATCTGCAGATGTGAAACCTGGAGATAGGGAGGGATGATTGCATACGTGTGGGTGCATTTCTGAGTTCTTAATTGTGTTCCATTACTGGATAGCCCTATCAATCTGCTAATATCACAGTCCTGATTACTGTGTCTTTATAATGTCTTGAAATTAGGTAGAATGACTCACCTCACTTTATTCTTTCTTTTCAAAATTGTTGTAGTTATTCTAGTTCTCTTGCTTTTTCAACAAAAGTTAGAATAATCTTGTTTATATATCCAAAAAAAATCTTGCTGGTATTTTGATAGTAATGCATTAAACCTGTATATTAATTTGGGGAGAATTGGCATCTTTACTATGTTAAATCTTTCAATCTATGATCACTTATTTATTTATTGCTCATGGGATTGTATTTACATTTATTTATATCTTTTTTAATTACTTTCATCAGGTTTTTGTAGTTTTCAGTATTCAAGCTCTGTATATATTTTGTTAGACTTACACATTAGTGTTTGATTTTTTTGAGCAATTGTAAATGGTATTGTATTTTTAATTTTGGTGATCTCATGTTCATTGCTAGTATATGGAAACAATGTAATTGGTTTTAGTATGTTTATCTTGTATCCTATGATCTTGTTGAATTTACATATTAGTTCTAGGAGACTTTTTATAGATTTCTTGGGAATTTCTATGCAGACAATCATGTCATCTTCAAAAGGGGAGTTTTATTTCTTCCAATATATTTGCCTTTTATATAATTTTCTTGCTTTATAGCACTAATTAGAACTTCCAGAACTATGTTTAGTAAGAGTGGTGAGAATAAACATCTGGCCTTGATCTTAGGGGGAAAGCAGCCATTCTTTCAACATTCAGTGTAATGTTAGCCACAGGTTTTTTGTAGATGCTTTTTATGTTGAGGAAGTTCCCTTTTCTTCCTATTTTACTGAGAGGGATTACCATGAATTCATGTTGAATTTAGTCAAATTCTTTTTTTCTGCATAGATTGATATGATCATGTGATTTTTCTTCTTTAAGTTGTTAACATGGCGGATTACACTGATAAGTTTTCAAATGTGCATATCAACTAGATTTGCATCCTTGGAATAATCTTCTCTTAGTTATGGTGTATAATTCTCATTGTATACTGCTGAATTCTATTAATATTTTGTTATGAATATTTTTTATGAGGTATATTGTCTATAATTTTTATTTTTCTACAGTCTTTGTCTCGTTTAGGTATCAGGGTAATAGTAGTTTCAGAATACTAGCCTTTATCTTCCTTCCCTTTCCTTCTTTCCTTCCTTAGCTCCCACTTATGAGTGAGGATATGCTGTATTTCTCTTTCTGTGCCTAGCATATTTCACTTAACATCAATTCCTCCAAGCTTATCCATGTTGCTGCAAATGGCAGAATTTCATTTTTCTATGGCTGAGTGTATGTATACTACATTTCCATTGTGTATGTATACCACATTTTCCTTATGGTAAGGGACACAAAGAATAATTACAATTTGCAATGATGAATATGCTAATAATATTGATTGGATCATTACATACTGTACACAAATACTGATAGTCAACTCTGTACCCTATAAATATGTATAATCAAAAATAAATAAATAAATAAATAAATAAATAAATAAATAAATAAATAAATAAATAAATAAATAAATAAAACCAACAAAAAAGAATACTAGCCTCCATTTTCTGCAAGAGATTGTGAAGAACTGGTGTTAATTCTTCTTTAAGCATTTTTAAGAATTCTCCAGTGAAATCATTTTGGGCTGGAGATTTCTTTTGGGAAGCTTTAAAACTGAGAATTCAATTTATTTGACAGTCTATAGGACTATTCGAATACTTTATTCTGTTTTGAGTGAGTTGTGGTAATTTTTATTTTTTGAGGAATTGGTCCATTTCATCTAAGTTTGTAAGACTGTTTGTAGCATTCTCTTATTGTCCCTTTGATGCCTGCAAGGTCTATAGTGGCATCCCACTTAATTCCTTATATTGGTAAATTGCGTCTTCTCTCTTTTTTCTTTGTCAGTCTTGTTAGAGGTTTGTCAATTTTATTCATCTTTCAAAGAACCAGGACTTTGTTTCATTGATTTTCTTTATTGTTTTTCTGTTTTCAATTTTATTGGTTTCTGCCCTTATGTTTATTATTTCCATATGCCTGCTTTGTGTTTATTTTGCTCTTCTTTTTCTAGATTCTTGAATCAATAACATAAGTTATTGATTAGAGATTTTGCCTCTTTGCAAATGTAAGCATTTAGTGCTGTAAGTTCCCTTCTCAGTACTGTTTTAGCCATGTTGCACAGATTTTGATATGTTGTGTTTTCATTTTCATTCAGTTCAATGTATTTTAAATTTCCCTTCAAGTTTCCTCTTTGACCCATGGATTATTTAGAAGTGTATTGTTTAGTTTCCACGTGTTTGGAAATTTTTATGTTCATTTTCTAGTTTGATTCCATCATGGTGGGAGAGCACACTCTGTATTATTTCAATTCTTTTGGATTTGTTGAGGTTTGTTTTATGACTCTGGATCTGGTCTAGTTCAGTAAATAGCCCACGGGATCTTTAAAATAATATGCATTGTATTCTGCTGTTGTTGGGTGGTATGTTTTATACATATTAATTAAATCCTGCTAATTGATTGTGGTGTTGTATTCTTCTATGTTCTTGCCGATTTTTGGTCTAGTTGTTCTAACAATTGTTCAGAGAAGAGTGTTAAAGTCTCCAACTGTAATTGTGGATTTCTCTTTTTCTCCTTTTAGTTCTGTCAGTTTTTGCTTCACATATTTTGCATCTCTGTTTTTTGATACATATACATAGAAGATTACTATGTCTACCTAGTGAATTGATCCTTATATCATTATATAATGCCCCTCTCTGGCCTTGGTAATTTTATTTGCTCTAAAGTCTATTTTGTCTGATATTAATATACCCACTCTTGCTTTCTTTAGATTAATGTGATCATGATGTAAATTATTCCATCCTTTTACTTTCAGCTTTCCTGTATTGCTTTAATTTACATGAGTTTTTTGTAGATAGTCTAAGGTTGGGTCATGGTTTTTTTTTTTATTTTTTTATTTTTTTATTTTTTTTTATTTTGTCGATATACATTGTGGCTGATTATTGCTCCCCATCATCAAAACCTCCCTCCCTCCTCCCTCCCCCCCTCCCCCCCAACAATGTCCTTTCTGTTTGCTTGTCGTATCAACTTCAAGTAATTGTGGTTGTAGACTAAGCCTTCTAAGCTTACTATTGAATTTTAATTTTTTGTTCATGTCAATGATCTCTCCCAAGGCTTTATTTTTTTTTTTTTATTTTTAAATTTTATTTTGTCGATATACATTGTAGCTGATTATTGCTCCCCATCACCAAAACCTCCCTCCCTTCTCCCTCCCCCCTCCCCCCCAACAATGTCCTTTCTGTTTGCTTGTCGTATCAACTTCAAATAATTGTGGTTGTTATATCTTCTTCCCCCCCCCCCGGTTTGTGTGTGTGTGTGTGTGTGTGTGTGTGTGTGTGTGTGTGTGTGTGTGTGAATTTATATACTAATTTTTAGCTCCCTCCAGTAAGTGAGAACATGTGGTATTTCTCTTTCTGTGCCTGACTTGTTTCACTTAATATAATTCTCTCAAGGTCCATCCATGTTGTTGCAAATGGCAGTATTTCATTCGTTTTTATAGCTGAGTAGTATTCCATTGTGTAGATGTACCACATTTTCCGTATCCACTCATCTGATGATGGGCATTTGGGCTGGTTCCAACTCTTGGCTATTGTAAAGAGTGCTGTGATGAACATTGGGGAACAGGTATACCTTCGACTTGATGATTTCCATTCCTCTGGGTATATTCCCAACAGTGGGATGGCTGGGTCGTATGGTAGATCTATTTGCAATTGTTTAAGGAACCTCCATACCATTTTCCATAGAGGCTGCACCATTTTGCAGTCCCACCAACAATGTATGAGAGTTCCTTTTTCTCCGCAGCCTTGCCAGCATTTATCGTTCATAGTCTTTTGGATTTTAGCCATCCTAACTGGGGTTAGATGGTATCTCAATGTGGTTTTGATTTGCATTTCCCGGATGCTGAGTGATGTTGAGCATTTTTTCATATGTCTGTTGGCCATTTAATGACATATGGGTCAGGTTTTTTAAATCCAATCTTCTACTATGTGTCATTTAATTGAGGTACTTAGATTATTTACAGTTAATGTAATTATCAACATTTTAGAGCTATGTCTGCATATTTACCTTTCATTTTCTGTTTGTTTTTTCTGTTTTTTTCCTTTCCATGTTTTCTTTTCCCTGCTTTATTATAAATTACTGGAGTATACATTTAGAATCACATAAAACAGTGTTGAAATTTTTCCTCGAATATCCAACATAATCAGAAAACTCAAGATAAGAATAAAAACCTATTGTAGTTGTCCATATTTTTGCTTGCTCTTTCATTTCTTCAAAGGTTCCTCCTTCTACTGTTTCCTTTCTGTTCAGAGAGAACCTCTGTTAGTCATTCTTTTAGGGTAGATCTGCTGTCAAAGATTCTCTTAGTTTTCCTTTATTTAAGAATGTCTCAATTTCCCCTTCATTCCTGAAGGATATTTTCACTGGATATAGGAATCTGGATTCACAGTTCTTTTTTTTTTTTTTCAGCACTCCATGATTCCTTATGAAAAATCTATGCCATTCAAACAGTTTGAAAGTTGGTCACCTGTAAGTAAGGTCTCATACCTCTCATTATATCAATATACTTCTTTGTCTCTAAGTTTTCAGAAATTTGATTATGATGTGTCTTTGTGTGGATTTCTTTGGGTTTTCCTTGTTTGGGTTTCATTCACCTTCTTAAATCTGTAGTTTTGTGCCTTTTTCCAAATCTGTCAAGTTTTCAGCCATTATTTCTTTGAGTACTTTTTCCAGCCTGCCCTCTTTATTCTCTCCTCTGAGACTACAATGACACAAATGTTGGGTCTGAGACTGTTTTCTTTTTTCAGTTTATTTTCTCTCTGTTGTTCAGATTGGGTATTTTCTATTGCTCTCTCTTCAGGTTCTCTGATACTTTCCTCTGTCCCCTCCATTCTGCTGTTGGTTATTATTATTATTATTGCATTTTTCTGTTCTCAAATTCCCATTTGGCTCTTCTTTGTATCTTCCATTTCTTGCTGAGGCAATTTCTTTGCTAAGACTCTCTAAGTTTTCATTTGCTTCAAACATGTAAATAATTGTGTTTAACACATTTTTATGAGGCTGCTTTAAAATATTCTAATATCTCTGTCATGTTGGTTTTGTCACCTATTGGGGTTTTTTTTCATTCAGTTTGAGATCTTCTTGGTTTTGGTATTATTAGTGACTTTTTACTGAAACCTGGATATATCATGTATTATTATATGAGACCCTGGATCTTATTTATACCTTTTACGTTAGCTGGTTTCTTCTGATACTGCTTTGGCAAAGAGAGGGGGATGTACCTAGTTACTGCCAGGTGGGGATAGAAGTCCAGTTTCTGTACTCAGCTTCCTTTAGCACTCAAATGTCATATATTCCACATTATTGTTGAATAGAGGTGGGATTTCCAGCTCCATACTAGGCTTACACTGATGCCTCCCTGATTGAAAGTGGTACCTCATTACTGTTAGGTTCAGGTGGAAGTCCAAGATCCCCTTGTAGTCTTCACTGACACTGTGGGAGTTGGGGGATGACCTCATTGGAAGATGGCAGTGATAAAAGTCTCAGTTCCCTATTTGGCTTTTTATGACAAAAGCCTGGTGAGAGTGTTATACTGCCTGGTTATAGCCCTGAGAAGTTGTTAGGCTCCCCACTAAGTCCTCTACTTGCATGGGTGAGGGAGGGGTCACAATTTTTTCTGTGGTGTTTGGCTGGAGTACAGCAGTTATTACCTAAAAGTTTTCTGGCTTGCTAGGCTGTCTTTTCCCTTGTTTTCTGGCTAGAAAGAACAGGGTTTTGTTGGAAACTTTCGTGTTTCCGTCTGTTGGTGTTTCCTGGTTGAGGGCTTGAGTTTCATGTCTGGGATATATGAAGCAAATAGTAAACCCATCTTGTCATTCCATCATGTCATTCCTTGGGTCCCAACATCCCTAATTAGTCTGTCTTCTTCTCTCTACGTTTAAAAATCTTCTTATTTGTTTCATATATGTTAGGGTTTTCACTTGTACTTAAGTAGAAAGGAATAAAAGAAAATAAGTCTATTCCATTTTGCCAGGATAGGAAGTAATCAAATATCTTTTTTTTTTTTATTGAACCATAATTGTTTGTACATATCTGTGCGGTACTACATTGAATATCAATACCTGTGTGCAATATGTGATGCTCAAATCAGGATAATTAGTATATTTAACTTTATACAATGTAATTATTTTTTGTGGGCCTTTACAAATTTCTAGCTAACCCCCCTCCCCTTTCCTACCTCTGAGGACCTCAGTTCTGTTCTCTCCTTTTGAAAGTTCGATGTATTTTTGTGATCACTGTATCTTTCTTTCTGATTTATTTATTTATTTAGCTCCTAATTGTAAGTGAGGACATGTGGTATTTCTCTTCTGTGCTTGGCTTATTTCACTTAACATAATTTTCCCTAAGTTCATCCATGTTGCTGTGAAGGGCAGACTTTTATTCTTTTTTTATGGCAGAGTAGTATTCCATTGTGTATCTGTACCACATTTACCTTATCCATTCATCTGTTGATGGATGTTTAGTTTGGTTCCAACTCTTGGTTATTGTAAATAGAGCTACAATAAACAAGGTAGTGCAGGTATCCCTTCAACATGATGATCTCCATTCCTTTGGATATATAGCCAGCAGTGGGATTGCTGAATTGTATTACAGTCCTTTCAGTAGTTGTTTGAGGAACCTTCATACTGTTTCCATAATGGCTGCAGTAATTTATAGTCCCACTAGAAGTGTAGGATGGTTCCCTTTTCTCTACATCCTTGCTAGGCTTTGTTTTCTCTGTCTTTTTTATAATAGCCAGCCTAACTGGGGTGAGCTGATATCTCAATGTGTTTTTTTTTTTTCATGCCTCAAACTCCTATTTATTTGCAATTACATGATTTCACAGAATTCTTCTAAACAGCAATGACATAAAATAGATTTCCTTGTGTATAAATAACTTACATACTCTCCATAAAGTGAATGCTCAAAGGTGGTAAAACAGATTTTCCACTCCTACAGTGTTCTTGTATCCAACAAAGTTGATGCACAATATGTAAATACTCAAGTCCATTATTAAAATCTCAGGCACTTGACTAACTTTAATAAAGTTTTTCAAACTGTATCAATGTATCTAAAGTGCATATACATATATATATACATCTTTTTTAAAGAAAGATTATTCTCTATAACTTCTCTATAAAAATAAGTTTGATGGTTTGGTCCATCTAATTGCACTACTATTAATATGAACTTTTAACTTTTAATGTATAGTAAGGTTTAGTCTACCTTTCTCTCAATACATCAACAGAAGCAAAAGGAGCTAGTCAGGTGCTAAAATGTGATTATTAATCCAGTGATTCCAGTCACAATGCATTCCAGGAGAAGGTAACCATGTCACTGGAATTGGATGATATGGTTTATTCTTCCTTCCCTGATTTGGATAACCAAATGGAACAAAAGGAGGGTAGTGACTGTAATGGCTGTTCCTTCAGTACATTCTTGCCGTTATTTTCTGGACAGAGTGCCACATTAGAAGAGGTGGAATATCATTCTGAAATCTGGTACACAGGGCTTGGGTTTGCAGTCACTGAATTGGGCTTCACTTCTACTTCTTGTTTCTTCATAAGCAGAAGAGGATCGTGAATGATAAACAGAGGTAACCTTAACAAGGGCGCTGGTAACTTTCTTAGAGATCTCATCCTTGTTCTCATCCTCATTTTCAAACCTGGCAACAATGAATGCATTGTTTTTCTCTCCATACTGATAGCACACCTCACATGGGTCCACCCAGAGAGTGAGCTCCTTCAGCAAGCCCAGATCGCTGTACAGCCATTCTCACAGGCTTTCAGGACATCAGGATCAACTCTCTGAAACTTATTGACATGAATGCATCTGTAGGTCTATCCTTTTGATGGTTTTTCTGGATACCAGTGATTTTTATATTTTTCTTGAAGTATTAGAGTCAACTTCTCAGCAAACCTCTCAACTGACTCTTTTTTCAACTTACTGTGTTTTCAAACTAGCCTGTGAAAAAGAAGACAATAGCAGCATTTCATCCTTCATCTTCCCCCCTGCTGCTGCCAGTGCTCTGGGGCCACAGACTGAGTGGCCCTGACTGTGTCCCAGCCTAGAACTTAGGGCGCTGCCTCAGGGAGCCTGTGCTTGGAGATAGGGACCTCAGCTAGCCTCATCCTCAATGTGGATTTGATTTACATTTCCTGGTTGATTAGTGATGTTGAGCCTTTATTCATGTGTCTGTTGCCCTTTGGATATCTTTCTTTGACAAATGTGTATTCAGCTCCTTTGCTCATTTTTTAATCAGGTTACTCGATTCTTTACTGTTAGTGGTTTGAGTTACTTGTATATTGTGGATATTAATCCCTTGTCAGATGTACAGTTTGCAAATATTTTCTCCTATTCTTTAGAAGCTTTTTAAAGGTCTTTTTGCTTTGTTAATTGTTTCTTTTGCTGTGCAGAAGCTTTTTAGTTTGATATAATCCCATTCCCATTTGCTTATATATATTTTTTTACGTGTGCTTTATGGGTCTTATTTATGAAGTATTTGCCCAGTCCTACTTCCTAAAATGTTTCCCATTTTCTTTTAGGGGTTTTATAGTTTCAGGTCTTATACTTAAATCTTTAATCCATTTTGAGTTTATTTTAGTATATGGTGAGAGGTACAGGTCTAGTTTCATTCTTCTACATATGGATTTCCAATTTTCCCAGTACCATTTATTGAAGAGGCAGTCATTTCCCGAATATATGTTCTTGTTGCCTTTGTCAAAGATCAGTTGACTGTTAAGTATGTCAATTGACTTCTGGGTATGCAATTCTGTTCCACTGGTCTAAATGTCTGTTCTTATGCCAATACCATGCTGTTTGGGTTACTATAGCTTTACAGTATAATCTGAAGTCAGGTAGCATAACATCTCTGGCTTTATTATAATAATAATAATAATAATAATAATAATAATTATTATTATTATTATTATTATTATTATTATTATTATTTGCTCAGGATTGCTTGGGCTACTTGGGGTCTTTTCTTAGTCCATATGATTGTTAGTATTGTTTTTTTTCTATTTATTTTTTGAAGAATGTCAGTATTTTGATGGGTACTGCATTGAATCTGTAGATTGCTTTAGGTAGCATGGACATTTTAACAATGTTAATTCTTCTAATCCAAGAGCATGGAAAGTCTTTCCATCTTTTCATATCCTCTTTGATTTCTTTCAGCAGTGATTTGTAGCTCTTATTGTGGAGATCTTTCACCTCCTTGGTTAAATTGATTCCTAGGTATTTTATGTTTTTGGTGACTATTGTAAACAGGTTGCTTTCTTGATTTCTTTTTATGCTAGTTCATTATTGGGATATGGAAATGTTACAGATTTTTCCATGGTGATTTTGTACCCTGCAACTTTACTGAAATTATTTATGAGCTCTAAGAGGTTTTCTTTTTTGGTAGAATCTTTAGGTTTTTCTATATATAGGATCATGTCATCTGCAAACAGGGATAGTTTGGCTTCATCTTTTGCCATCTGGATGCTCTTTATTTCTTTCTCTTGTCTGATTGCTCTACCTAGTGCTTCCGATACTATGTTAAATAGGAGTGGTGAGAGTGGGCATCCTTTTCATATTCCTATTCTTAAGGGAAATCTTTCAGCTTTTCCCCATTTAGGATGATATTGGTGATGGGTTTGTCATATATGACTTCTACTGTGTTGAGATACTTTCCTTCTTTGCCTAATTTACTGAGAGTCTTTATCATGAAGGGATGTTGAACTTTGTCAAATGCTTTTTCTGCATCTCTTAAGATAATCACATGATTTTTGTCCTTAATTTTCATTCCCACTTGGTCATGATGTATAATTTTTTTGATTTGTTGATTTATTGGGTTTGTTAATATTTTGTTGAGGATTTTTGTGTCTATGTTCATCAAAGATATTGGCCTCTAGTTTTCTTTCTTTGTTGTATCTCTCTCTGGTTTTGGTGTCATAGTGATGCTAGCTGCATAGGATTAGTTTGGGAGAATGGCCTCTGTTTAAATTTTTTGGAATAGTTTGAAAACAATTAGTGTTAATTTCTCTTTAAAGGTTTGGTAAAATTCAGCAGTAAAGTCATCTGGTCCTGTGCTTTTCTTTGTTGGGAGACTGCTGATTACTGCTTCTATCTTGTTGCTTGTTATTGATGTGTTCAGGCTTTCTTTGTCTTATTGGTTCCATCTTGGTAGTTTGTATGGTCCAAAATTTTTCCCTTTCCTTCATGTTTTCAAATTTGTTGGCATATAGTTGTTTATAATAGTCTCTAATGATTCTTTTTATTTATGTGGTATTTGTTGTAATGTTTCCTTTTTCATTTCTGAATTTTGTTTTTTGGATCTTCTCTCTTTTTTTAGTTAGCCTAGTTAATGGTTTGTCTAGATTATCTTTTCAAAACACCCCATCTTTCTGTTTCATTGATCTTTTGTGTCATTTTTTTGGTTCCTTATTTTATTTAGTTCTACTCTGATCTTAATTATTTCATTCCATCTACTAATTTTGGGACTGGATTGTTCTTATTTTTCTAGTTCTTTGAGGTGTAGCATTAGGTTGTTTATTTGACATCTTGCTGTTCTTTTGATGTAAGCATTTATTACAATTAACTTCTTCCTTAGTCATGCTTTTGCTGTATCCCACTGGTTTGGTGTGATGTGTCTTTTTTTTCATCAGTTTCATCAGTTTTTTCATCAGAATTTTTTGTTTTCCTGTTTAATTTATTCTTGGACCCATAGGTCATTCAGAAGCATGGTGTTTAATTTCCATGTGTTTGTATAGTTTCCAGAGTTTTGCTTGCTATTGATTTCTAGTTTTAGTCCTTTGTGGTCAGAAAAGGTACTTGAAATGATTTCAATTTTTAAAAATTTGTTGAGACTTGATTTGTGAGCTAACATGTGGTCTATCCTAGAGAATGTTCTATGTGCTGATGAGAAGAATATATATTCTCCAGTTGTTGGATGAAATGTTCTGTAGATATCTGCCAAGTTCAGTTGGTCTAAATTGTACTTTACATCCTGTGTTTCTCTGTTGATTTGTTGCCTAGATGATCTGTCCAGTGTTGGCAGAGGGGTGTTCAGGTCCCCAACTAATATTGTATTGGGATCTATCTCTTTCTTTAAGCCTAACAGTGTTTGTTTTATATATATTGGGTGCTCCGATGTTGGGTGCATCTTCGTCTTTTTTTTTTTTTTAGGATTTTTCGTTTCAAGTCTATTTTATCCAATATAAGAACAGCTACTCCTACTCGTTTTGATTTCCATTTGTGTGATATATCTTTTTCTGTCCCTTTACTGTTAGTCCATGTGTGTCTTAACAGGAGAGGTGAGTCTCTTGCTGACAGCATATATTTGGTTCTAGCTTTCTATTCCAATCTGTCAGTCTGTGTCTTTTGAGTGTGGAATTTATTCCATGTACATTTAAGGTTGTTATTGAAAAGTATTGTCTAACTCCTGATATTTCATTGCTTTTCATGTGGTTGATTTAAACATCTTTTGTTCTTTTCTTTCACTTTTATTGTTTGTCTTCAGTGTTCATTGCTTTTTTTGAAGTCATATGGTATAGTTTCTTTCTCTTTCTTATTGCACATCTGCTCTACCAGTGGTATTTGTTCTTTATTGTGTATTCACGGTGGTGATTATTTTTTGGGGGGATACCAGGCACAGGACTCCCTTAGGATTTATTGTAGAGCTTGTCATGTGGTGTATTCCCACAGCTTTTGTTTTTCTGGGATTCACATTATTTTTCCTTCATTTCTGAAGGATAGCATTGCTGGATGTAGTATTCTTGGCTGGCAGTTTTTTTTCCTTTAGCACTTTGAATATATCATCCCATTTTCTTCTTACCTGTAGAGTTTCTGTTGAGAAGTCTGTTGTTAGTCTGATGGAGACTCCCTTATAGGTGACTTGACACTTTTCTCTTTATATTTTTGGGATTCTCTCTTTATCTTTGACTTTTGACAGTTTGACTACAATGTGTCTCAGAGAAGACCTTTTTGGATTTAATCTGTTTGGGGACCTTTGAGCCTCTTAGATCTGGGAGTCTGTACCTTTACTAATACCTGGTAAGTTTTGTGCTATTATTTTATTGAATATGTTTTCAATGCCTGCTTCTCACTCCTCCCCCTCCAGAACACCCATGATTCAACTGTTTGTGTGCTTAATGATGTCTGCTGGCTCTCTTAGATTTTCTTTATTTTTTAAAATGCTTTTTTCTTGTTCTTTTTCTTTTCTTTTCTTTTCTTTTTTGTCCACTTTGGTTATTTCATAAAGACAGTCTTCAAGATCAGAAATTCTTTCTTCTCCTTGCTCTAGCCTGCTGCTTACTCTCTCAATTACAGTTTTTATTTTATTGAATAAGTCTTTCAGTTTCAGGAGTTCTACTACATTCTTTTTTATGTTATTTATCTCTTCGTAAATTTCCTCCTTCCAGTCCTGGATTATTTTTCTCATTTCATTGTATTATCTAAATGAGTCTTCTTGTATCTCACTGAGTTTCTTTAAGATTGTTACTAGGAATTCCTTTTTTAGACATTTCACGATTTTCTGCTCTTATGGGGTCTGGTACTTGAGAATTATTGTATTCCTTTGGTGGTGTCATTTTTTTTTTTTTTTTTTTTTTTTTGTATTTCTAGTACCTCTGTGTTGATGTATGGTCATCTGTTAGAGCAGTTCCTTTTCTAATATTCTGGAATGGGCTTTGAGGAGAGAGACTTCCTCCTGTAGATGTGTTTTACATTGACTCTCGAGTAAGGTGTTTTAGTATTGGTTCTGGGTAGACACAGTAGTCTCTGTGTGGGTACATCTGCCATATTCAATGTTGAAGTTGCCTCTGAGTGCCTCCATGGTGTAGGCACTGGGGCACTTAGTAATTCTTTGGTGAGGTTAGTGACACTGTTTTGGGTTATCAAAGATGTGGGTAAGATCTTGTGGTCTTGGGCAAAGTGCCTGGGTGCCTTTTCACTCTTTGGCAGGGTGAGTGACCCTGGGCAGGCTTGCTGGCTTCCCAGCTAGTCTCCTGTGAAACCTGATGGGTGCACTGGAGTATGTTGATCTCCTCAGCTTGAGTGGGTGAACCTGGGCAGGGCTTCTCTTTCCTCATTCCTACAGGCCAATGCTTCTCCTGGGTCCTTCTTTCCCTTGGTTGGGGGATGGATTGGTGGTGGCTGGGAATTTTCTTCTGTACACTATTCTGCTATCCTGGGTTTCTGTACTCTGTCGGCTCTCTGTGTGTGTCTCTCCTCAGGTCATGGAAGTTGTGTGTGCTGGACATGTAGTTTCAACCACTGGGTTCATGACCATGGGGGCAGTGTAATTCCCTAAGTGGGTTGGTCCACTGTGATGCAGGTCTGTGCTGGCTTGCATCATTCTGGTGGCTCTGCACATGACCCTACCTGTGTCAATGTGTGGTGGCAGTGGTGGGTCTTGTGCATGGCCATTCTGACTGGTGTGGTAGTGGCAGTGGTGGTGGCTACCAAAAGCAGCAATTGCAGTAGCTGTGCTGCAGGTGGCAGTGGCTGGGGGTTCCACACCCAGCCAGGCTGGCTATTGCTTTGGTGTTGGCAGGGGGTCCTGCACGTGGCTGGTCTGGTTGGTATGATGATGGTAATGGTGGCAGCTAGGCTGTAGGTGGCTATGGTGGGGGGGTTGCATGCACAACTGGGCTGGATTGAGTAGTGGCTTGGGTGGATGGGTGCTACATGCAGCTGTGCTGTCTGGTGCAAAAGCATGTGTATGGATTTCTTGTGCAGCTGGTCTGACTGGTGCAGTGTGGATGGCTGCAGGTGATGGCAGAGGTGGGGGACATGCTACAGGTGGCAGGGGCAGGATGTGCTGTGCCAAACTGGGCTGGCTACTTCTTCAGCATTGTAAGGGGTCTTTCACGTAGGAAATCTACCTGGTTTGATGGCTGCTGCACTTCAGGTGACTAAGGTGTGGGGCGGGGGTGGTATTACACACGCAGCTGGGCTGCCCATGTATGCAGCTCTCATGTATCTCTTTTAATAAAACAATGTGTGTGTACATCCATATGCACATGCACCTCTTTTCCTTTTGGTATATTTTCTTGGGCCTGTGGCCATCCATAAAGTGTCCCGGCGGTCTACAGTTTTATACTAAACAGTTTCTTTGTCTCTGGATTATTAAAAAAAGACAATTCTAAAAGTAAAGCTTGTTTACTTGTCCCAAGAGGGCACATTACATTTGTATAAGGCAGTATTATGGACTGTTCAGGAGCACTAACTCTGGAGCCAGACACCTTGAGAATTTCTTGCAGGGCTGGTTTTGTGGTGGTGAACTTCTACAGTTTTTGTTTGTCTGGGAAATCCAATATTTCTCCCTCATTTCTGAAGGAGACCCTTGCTGGGTAAAGAATTCTTGGCTGGCAATTTTTTTTTTTCATTTAGTACTTTGAATATATCATTCCACTTGCTTCTGACCTGTAGAGTTTCATTTGAGAAGTCTGCTGTTAGTCTGATGGGAGATCCCTTATAGGTGACTTGATGCTTTTCTCTTGCTGCTTTTAGAATTCTCTCTTTGTCTTTGAGCTTTGCAAATTCGAGTATAATGTATCTTGGAGAGGATCGTTTTGGATTGAATCTGTTTGGGGACCTTTGAACTTCCTGGATCTGAAGGTCTGCATCTCTCCCTACACCTGGGAAGTTTTCTGTTAGTATTTCCTTGAATAGGTTTTCAATACCTTTTCCTTTCTTTTATCATTCTGGAATACCCACAATTCACATCTTAGAGTGTTTGAGGTTGTCTACTATCTCTCTCAGATTTTTTTCATTATTATTAATTCTTTTTTCCTTTTTTTTTTTTTTTTTTTTGGTCTGCTAAGGTTATTTTGAAAAGACCATCTTCAAGATCTGAAATTCTTTCTTCTGCTTGCTCTAGCCTGCTGCTCAAACTTTCTGTTGTGTTTTTTATTTCACTGAGTGAATCTTTCATTTCCAGGAGTTCTGCTATGCTCTTTTTTAAGGTATTAATCTCTTTGTAAATTTCCTCCTTCATATTCTGGAAATTTTTTCTTGTTTCCTTGTATTCTCTAATTGAGTCTTCTTTTATTTCTTCGAGCTTTCTTAAGATCATTGCTTGGAATTCTTTTTCAGACATTTCAAGAATTCCTTGTTCTATGGTGTCTGGAATTTGAACATTACTGTATTCCTTTAGTGGTGACATATCTTCTTATTTGTTTGTAGTTCTAGTATTTTTTCATTGATGTTTGGTCATCTGGGAGAGGGCTTGCTTCTTTTGTTACTCTGGGGTTGGCTATGAGGATAAAGACTTCCTCCTCTATTTGCAGGCCCTACTAGTGACTCTTCTTATATCAGTGTAGTCAAGTGAGTGGCAGGTTGCCTGCAGAGTGCCCCTGGCTGCTACTGTGGTGGTGAATTGTCCTTATGGTGACAGAAAGTGTGGCAGTGTCTATATTACACCATCTTGGTTCCTGTTCCAGCTTTCTGTGGCCATAGACTGAGCCCCTGGTACTGAGCAGGTCTCAGCTCCCCTCTGCAGCTGTTGGGCTGTGGGCACTTCCCTCCAGGCTTTAGACTGGGCCCTGGTGCCACATGGGTCCCTGCTCACCTCTCAGCTTCTGGGCTGTGGCCACTTTCCTCCAGGGCTTAGACTCCACACACAAAAATTAACTCAAAGAGGATCATTGACTTAAATATAAAAGCTAAAACTATACAATTATTTTGAAGAAAATGTAAGAGAATATCTTCACAACCTGGGCAGAAGCAAAGGTTTCTTAGACATAGAAGATAATAACCATAAACAAAAATATTTATAAGTTAGACTTCATCAAAATCTAGAACTTCTACTTACGAAAAAGAAAATGATGACTGTACAAGCCATACTGTGTGTGAAAATATTCACAATAAATATATCTGACAAAGGACTTCCATCCATGGTATATTAAGAACCCTTAAGAATCAGTAATAAGATGAAACAATCATTTTAAAAAGGGCAAAAATTTGAACAGTCATTTTTTAAAAGTAATATATGCAAATAGCCAATATATACACAATTGATCAATGAATACAATATATGCTCAGCATTATTATTCATTTGGAAAATTCAAATAAAAACCACAATAAAGTACTACTACACAACCATTAAAATGACTAAAATTATAAAGTTTGAAAGTTCCAAATGTTGGTGAGGACGTAGAGCCATCAGAATTCCCCTACACTGCTAGTGGGAATATAAAAGGGTACAACCATTTTGAAAAACATGGTTTAACTTCTAAATTAAACATACTTCTAACATATGACCTAGCAAGTCCACTTCTTGATAGTCAAGAAAAAGAAAACACGGGCCGAGCCTGTGGCGCACTCGGTAGAGTGCTGCACTGGGAGAGCGGCGACGCTCCCGCCGCGGGTTCGGATCCTATATAAGAATGACCAGTGCACTCACTGGCTGAGTGCCGGTCACGAAAAAACGACAAACAAAATAAAAAAAATAAAATAAAATTTATAAAAAAAAAAAAAAAAAAAAAAAAAAAAAAGAAAA
Source organism: Cynocephalus volans (assembly GCF_027409185.1). Classification (NCBI taxonomy): domain Eukaryota; kingdom Metazoa; phylum Chordata; class Mammalia; order Dermoptera; family Cynocephalidae; genus Cynocephalus; species Cynocephalus volans. The sequence continues at coordinate 119,321,567 of NC_084478.1, read as the reverse complement.
AGAAAACATATTCACCCGAACTATTTCACATGAATGTTCACAGCAACTTTACTCACCATCACGCAAAACTGGAAACAATTCAAATGTCCATCATTAAGTGAGTAGATAAATGAATTGTGGTGTATTCACACAATGGAATACTACTCAGTAATAAAAAAGAAAAAATTACTGATACACATAATGGCATGGGCAAATCTCAAAAATGTTATACTGAGTGAATGAAGCCAGGAATACACAATTCTATTAACGTGAAATTCTAAAAAATTCAACTTAATCTATAATGATAGAAAGCACATCAGTAGTTGCCTGGGGATGGGGGAAGGCATTGATTGTATAGGAGCACATGAGCACTTTTTGTGATGATGGAAATGATCTGCATCTTGACTATGGTGACAATTACATGGGTAAGTCCCTATTTCAAAATGCATGGATATGTACATTTTAAGTGGGACTTGTACATTTAAATGCATAGGTGTTCACTGTTTATTGTTTATGTCAGTAAAATTGATTTTTAAAACTTTCACCAGGCCATTGTAATGTGCAGTAAGTTTTGATAACCATTGTTCTATAGCCTTACTTCTCAGAGTGCATTCCTGAAACTAGCAGCCTCTGATTCCTAGGGAACTCATTAGAAATGCAGAATTCCAGCCCCCACCCAAGAGCTACTGAGTCACAATCTGCATTTTAAAAAGATCCACAGGTAATTCAAATGCACATTAAAATGTGAGAAACACTGGCATAGGGGATAATATATTCATGAGCTGGAGACAGGCCGGATTCGTTAATCACCACATGGATGAAAGCCACTGGTTGACTAGGAATACTCACCTGACACTCTAATGTAAGCAAAGAATAAACTTCTCTTATGGTTGAGGCATTTTGATTTTGGGTCTATATGTTACAGTAGGTTGGTCTATCTAACTATAACAAGATTGGTTTTGTGTTCGGGTGGTCTGTGGGCATAGTCTAAAGTAGTCTTAGTGGAAAATAACTTGGAAACTTCATATTCATGCTTCATCTTTAAAACTCACTCAAATTACTTTCTATTTTATGGTGTATTTGTATTTGTTTGAATATAATAATGATGTTTTCAATTTATGCATTAGTTAAATTATTTCACTGCTTTCTCCTAAATCTGGATCTAAAACTAAAGCTCCAAGAGGACATGCCATGTCTAGTTGCTTTCCCTTCCTCCAAGAGATAAATGTTCACTGTTTAAGAAGCATTGGGTTGGATATAAAGTACATGGCACAAAACAGAAACTAAAATGTTTTTCTTGTTGCCCAAGGTAGAATGATTAGATGTGAAAGAGAACTGTATTCAAACAGTACTTTAATAAATACAAATGACTCTGTAAGTTATGCAAGTTCAGAGACTTTGACACGTTTGGCTAGGAGAAGAAACCATGCAAAAGCAAACTGGGTCTTTTTTTTTTTTTCTTCCTTAATTAGCTCACTTATTTTCATTGTACATGTTTCCGGGCTAGAGTTTGTTGTTTCAGTACAATCATGTACTATATAATGATCCATTCAGAATATTTAGCATATGTATGACATAAACATTTATCCTTTCTTTGTGATTATAACATTCAAGATCCTTTTTTCTGGCTATCTTGAAATATACAATACAATATTATTAGCTATTGTCACCCTAAGGCACCAGAACTTACTCTTCCTATCTAACTGTAATTTAGTAACTTTGTACCTGTTTACCAACCTTTCCCTGTCCCTCTCTTACCCCTCCCTTTCCCTGCCTGGGTAATCACTATTCTACTCTTTATTTCTTTGTTTCTTCCTTTTTATTTCTCTTAATTGACCCATGATAATTGTGTATTTGTGGAGTACAGTATGATATTTGGGTACGTTCATCCTGTGCACAATGATCATATCAGGGCAATTAGCATATCCATCACCTCAAACTTTCGTCACCTCTTTGTGTTGGGAACATCGAACATCCTCTCAACTAGCTACTCAAAGTTACACACTAATTTGTTGTTGACTGTACTCTCCCTATATTGCTATAGAACACTAAATCCTGGGACTTTCAAATTGTACCACAGTGTGGTTTGCATACTCTATACAAATAATGGACTACAAATGCTTCTGTATATCTGCAAAAGCTGGCATGAGGATCTAAGGGTAACTTACTGAGCCCTTACTATGTGCCAGACTCTGTGTTGGGCATTTGCCTGCATATGATTTAATTTGACCAAATTAATTTAGCCAAAACCTTAGAGAGTAGTATTTTTTGCCCTTAATTCTGAATGCGGAGAGTGAGGTTCTAAGGAGTTAGATGGTTTGCCAGACCTCACAGTGAATTGAACTTAAAACTGTCTGCCATCCCCTTTTTACAAACGCATTGTGCCTTGAGCAATCTCTTATCCACCTCTTTATCCTAATGTATTCCTATCATTATGAAAGAGAAAAGGCCCTGAGACAGAGAGAAAGATGAGAGCCAGGCAGCAAGCTAGAGCTCTTTCTTGTATACAGCAGAAGCAAGGAAATCAGTTGAAAGCAGATGGAGCAGCCCCTTCACCACCCTCCCTGCTTCCCCCATTCTGAGGCTCAATGCACTTCACACCTGTCCCCTGCTCTTTCTTTCTTTCTTGTTGTTTTTGTCTTTACACCCTGCCCCCTATGTAATCCCTGGGCTTTTCTTCCTTGTCTCCAGGCCAGCCCACTCATTTCCCTTTCCTTTCCTTTGAGCTCTAACCACTGCCTCCACTATCCCGCCCTTTGTCACCATCCCTTGAACCCCCACCCCCACTTTCCTTTACTCCTTCTGCTTTCTCTGTTCCTTTCTCTCCTGCTCAGCTTTCAAGGCCCCATTAGAGCCCCACCATCGAGTCTGCCCTTACAATAGCTCACTGGTTTTGAGATGAAGTAAAACGTCACTAATTTGTTCTAATTGGGGGGAAAGGTCAGTGTGCTTTAAATGAAAAGTATGAGTGATAGGATATTTGGGGGGGAAAATGCAATCTCATTACTTTCAAGTACATAAAGTAATCCCAATGACTGAGACAAGAGGATAAAAGGGAAAGCTATACATCTCAGAGAGTTGTAAGTGGTTTGACAAACAGGCACGGCTCATTTATAATTAGGACATTCAGTTTGGTGATACAAGTGCTACTGCTGAGGTCTTCGCACCGAAGTAGGCTAATATTTCTTTTATTTCCACAATTAGTTTGTGAAGAGAGCTCTTTCATCATAGATACAGGTAGAATATCGTTAAAAGGGTCCAGTATTTCAGATTTACTTTCTTATGTTATATGGCCCATAGAAAGATTGCTTTTTGTTCAGCCAATTTCCAACAGGAGTAATGGTGAACAACAGCAACGACAACAAATTCTCATTTCTATGATTCCCTTTTATGCAAGAGTTACTATCAATGAAAAAATACCCTGTTCAGGTCATGTTATTTGGGGTGGAGATGTGGAGGTGTAGAGGGAAAGAACTGAATGTATATAAGCAGAGCCAAACCTCAGCTGAGCAGCATGCAGTCACATGGCTTTAATTTGGAATCTACTAATTTAAAATTGGTGAAAATGGAGGAAACAGCCTACTTTATTTTTACACTCTAAGAAGCCAGTTTTCTAAGCTTTAAAAGGAAGGTTTGCTGCATTCTAAGTGTGTTTTTCTTTGTATTGGGATTCTAATCTTTTCTATGGGTATATCCACTTTTGACAACAGAATGTAAATCAATGGGAAAATGGAATTTTGTCTACAAATTTGTACATATAAGCCTGCATGAATAAATCTGTCAAATGACCAAGGGATTTTTTGTTTTAAAGTACATCAAAAATTGTCAAATATACAAATTGAAGAATTACTGACTAATGAAACTGTTTGGCATTCCTTTCAGTATACATTTCCTTAAATGAAGCACATCTAATTTTTGGAGGTAGTTCCAAACCCTTGGGCTTTAGGGTTAGAATCAGAGGTATTCTGAGATGAAAGGGACCTCAGAAATCATCTAGTCTACTAATTTTTTTCAAACTTATTTTCTTCAAATTTCTTCAGTCAAAATCTTGCTTGAAAATCTAATATAAAGACTTGGTAAAAGAGGAGTCACTAATTAAAGTAGGATTTGAGGAGCCTGAAGCCTAGTCCAGTTTCCTAACACACCTCCCTTCACATTTTCTAAGTGACTTGGACAAGTTTACCCAATAAGTCAAAGTGGGTCTCCTAATTTTCCTTTTCCTGTTTTTATATTATTGTTATACAATATTAACATTTTTGTGGTCCTTTACCAATTTCTTCCTAACCCTCCTCCCCAATCCCCTTTCCCACCTCTAGTGGCCTCAGTTCTGTTCTCTCCTTTTGAAAGTTCAAGGCTATTGTGATTATTCTTTCTTTAAAAAAAAATTTTTTTTTCTGGTCCCACTTATGAGTGAGGACATGTGGTATTTCTCTTTCTGTATCTGGCTTATTTCATTTAAAATAATTTTCTCTAAGTTCATCCATGTTGCTGTGAGTGGCAGTATTTCATTCCTTTTTATAGCTGAGTAGCATTCCATTATGTATATATACCACATTTTCCTTATCCAGTTGTCCATCGATGGATATTGAGGTTGGTTCCAATGCTTAGCTATTGTAAATAGAGCTGGAATAAACATGGGAGTGCAGGTATCTCTTCAACATGATGATTTCCATTCCTTTAGGTATACAACCAGCAGTGGGATTGCTGGATCATATGGCAGTTCTATCTGTAGTTTGAGAAACCATCATACTGTTTTCCATAATGGCTGCACTAATTTATAGTCCTACCAACAGTGTAGGAGGATTTCCCTTTTTCTATATCCTTGTCAGTACTTATTATTCTCTCTCTTTTAAAAATTTTTTTTGATACTGGCCAGTTTAAGTGGCATGAGATGACATCTCAATGTGGTTTTGATTTGCATTTACCTGATGCTGAGAGATGTTGAGCATTTTTCCATGTGTATGTTGGCCACTTTTACATCTTCCTTCGAGAAAAGCCTATTCAGCTCCTTTGCTCAAGTTTTTAATCAGGTTACTTGTTTTTTTTACTGTTGTTTTGAGTTCCTTGTGTATTCTGGATATTAATCCCTTGCTGGATGAATAGTTTGTGAATATTTTCTCCCACTCTGTAGGCTGTCTATTTGCTCTGTTAACTGTTTCTTTTGCTGTGCAGAATCATATTAGTTTGATATAATCACATTTGTTTATTTTTTTCTTTTGTTTCCTGTGCTTTGGGGGTCTTGTTCGTTGCCCATTCCTACTTCCTGAAGTGTTTCCTCTATGTTTTCTTTTAGGAGTTTTATAGTTTTGAGTCTTAGTATATGTGCTGCCAAATTGAGCTATAGTTTTGAGCCTTATATATGTCTTTAATCCATTTGGAGTTGATTTTGGAATATGGCAAGAGGCACTGGTCTAGTTTCATTTCCCATATATGGATGTCCAGTTTTTCCAGCACCACTTATTGAAGAGGCTGTCCTTTTCACAATGTATACTCCTATTGCCCTTGTCAAATATCTGTTGGCTGTAAGCATGTGGGTGGATTTCTGGATTCTCTATTCTGTTCCATTTTTCTGAGTTTCTGTTTTTAGGGCAGTATCTTGCTGTTTTGGATATTATACCTTTGTGGTATAATTGAAAGTCAGGTAGTGTTATGTCTCCAGCTTTATTTTTTTTATTGCTCAGGACTGCTTTGACTATTTGGGGTATTTTGTTGTTCCATATGAGTATTAGAATTGTTTTTTCTATTTCTGTGAAGAACATCATTGGTATTCTGATAGGGATTGCATTGAATCTGTAGATCACTTTGGGTAGTATGGACATTTTTACAATGTTAATTCTTCCAATTCAAGAGCATGGAATGTCTTTCCCCCATTTTGTGTCCTCTTTAATTTTTTTTTAGCAGTAATTTGTAGTTCTTATTGTGGAGATCTTTCACCTCCTTGGCTAAATTTATTCCTATGTATTTTATTTTTTTGGTGCCTATTGTAAATGGGCTTGCTTTCTTGGTTTCTTTTTCTGCTAATTTGTTATTGGAATATAAAAAAGCTACAGATTTTTTGCATGTTGATTTGGTACCATGTGACTTTACTGAAATTGTTTATCAACTCTAAGAGTTTTTTTGTAGTCTTTGGGTTTTTTTTATATATAAGATCATGTCATCTGCAAACAGGGACAGTTTTAATTTGTCTTTTCCAATCTGGATCCCTTTATTTCTTTCTCTTGTCCGATTGCTCTGCCTATTGCTTCCAATACTATGTTAAATAGGAGTGGTGGAAGTTGGGATCCCCATTGTTCCTTTTGAGGATAATATTCGTGGGGTGCTTGTCATATATGACTTTTATTGTGTTGAGATACTTTCCTTCTATACATAATTTGCTGAGAATTTTTATCATGAAGGGATGTTGAATTTTTTCAAATGCTTTTACTGCATCTATTGAAATAATCACAGGGTTTTTGCCCTTGATTTTGTCAATGTGTTGTATCACATTTACTGAGTTGCATATTTGAACCATACTTGCATCCATGGGATAAATCCCACTTGAACATGGTGTTTAATTTTTTTGATGTATTGCTCTATTCTGATTGCTAATAGTTTGTTGAGGATTTTTGCATCTACGTTCATCAAGGATACTGGTCTGTAATTTTCTTTTTTATTGCATCTTTGTCTGGTTTTGGTATTATGGTGATGCTGGCCTCATAGAATGAGTTTGGGAGAATGACCTCTGTTTATATTTTTTGGAATTGTTTGAAGAGAATTGGTTTTAATTCCACTTCAAATATTTGGCAGAATCCAACAGTAAAGCCATGTGGTCCTGGGCTTTTCTTTGTTGGGAGACTGCTGGTTACTGCTTCAGTTTCACTGCTTGTTATTGGTCTGTTCAAGTTTTCTATTTCTCTTGGTTCAGTCTTGGTAGGTTGCACATGTCCAACAATTTATCCGTTGCCTCTGGGATTTCAAATTTGTTGGAGTATAGTTCTTTATCATTGTTTCTAATGATTATATTTTTGTGATATTAGTTGTAATGTTTCCTTTTTCATTTCTGATTTTTGTTATTTGGGTCTTCTCTCTTCTTTTTTCAATTGCCCCTACCTAATGGCTTGTCTATTTTGTTTATTTTCTCAATAAACCAACTAAAAAAAAAGCCTGTTTTATCTGATATAAGAAAGGTACTACTGCTCATTTTTGGTTTCTGTTTGTGTGGTGTATCTTTTTCCATCCTTTCACTGTTATTCTGTGTATTTTTACAGGTGAAATGAGTTTCTTGTGGACAGCGTATAGAGGGGTCTAGCTTTTCAGTACAATCAGTCAGTGTCTTTGAGTAGGGAGTTTAATCTATTTACATTTAGGGTTGTTATTGAAAGGTGTTATCATAGGCATTTTACTGATTTTCTTTTGGATGTTTAAAATACCTATTGTTCTTTTCTTACCCTTTTATTGTTTGTCTTCAGTGTTTGTTGGTCTTTTGAGGTCATAATTTATAGTTTCTTTCTCTTTATTGTTTGAATTTTTGTTGTACAAGTGGGTTTTGTTCTTCCTTGTGTATTCTTGGTAGTGATTATAATTTTTCAGGTTCCAGATACAGGAATCCCTTAGGGTTTCTTGTAGGGCTGTTCATGTGGTGAACTACCACAGTTTTGTTTGTCTGGAAAATACACCATTCCTTCCTCATTATTGAAGGATAGTCTTGCTGGGTATAGTATTCTTGGCTGGTAGTTCTTTCTTTTAGCATATTTAATATATCATCCCTTTTTCTTCTGGCCTGAAGAGTTTCTGTTGAGAAGTCCTACTGTCAGTACGATAGAGGTTCCATTATAGGTGACTTGATATTTTTCTCTTGCTGCTTTTAGGATTCTCTTCATCTTTTAACTTTGCCAGTTTAACTATAATGTGTCTCAGAGAGGATCTTTTTGGATTTAATCTGTCTGGGGATCTTTGATCCTCTTAGATCTGAAGGTCCATGTCTCTCCCTATAACCTGAGAAGTTTTCCATTATTATTTTGTTGAATAAGTTTTCAATGCATTTTCCTTTCTTCTCCCCTTCTAGAACACCCATGATTTGAATGTTTGTGTGTTGAAGGTTGTCTGCTAGCTCTCTTAGATTTTCTTCATTTCTTAAATTTGTTTTTTCTAATTTTTTTTTTTTTTTTGTCCACATGGGTTATATCTAGAAGACTATGTTGGAGATCAGAAATTCCTTCTTCTGCTTGTTCTAGCCTGCTGCTTAAGCTCTCAGTTGTGTTTTTTATTTCACTGAGTGAATCTTTCAGTTCCATGAGTTCTGCTAGGTTCTTTTTAAGCTATTAATTTATTTGTAAATTTCTACCTTCATAAATTGGATTTTTTTCTTGTTTCATTATGGTGTCTGAATGAGTTTTCTTGTATCTCTGTGAGTTTCATTAAGATTGCTGCTTGAAATTCCTTTTCAGTCATTTCAAGGGTTTCCAGTACTGTAGGTTCTGGTATCAGAGAATTACTGTATTCTTTTGGTAGTGTCATGTTTTCATGGATTTTCATATTTCTAGTATCTCTACATTGATGTCTGGTCATCTGTTAGAAGCAGTTCCTTCTTCTGTTACTCTGGAGTGGGCTTTGAGAAGAAATTTCCTCTTTTTCTAGTCTCTGCTCGTGACTCTCCTTGCGTGAATGCAGTCAAGTGACTGTGGGCTGCCTGCGTGGTGGCTTCTACGTGGAATTGAGCTGCTTTTGCCTTGATCATTTACTATGGCAGTGGTTGTGGTGGACTACCCGTGAAGACATGTTTTTTTTTTTTTTTTTTTTTTTTATGGCATGCTCCTGCCTTCTGCCAGGCAGTGGGGGCTGCCCCTGGCTCTTGCCTAAGACCTCATCCTAATTTTTCTTCCATATTCTTTATCTCCATTCCCCCCCCCTTTTTTACCTCCAAATAAACACACACACACACATCATTACAGGTAGCCAGAAGGAGCTTCTCCTGCCTCTCATAAGCCACTAACATCTCACTGTAAATTTTCGCATTTTCAAAGAGAAAAGTGGGAAGAAGGCAATGCTGAAGCTAATGAAATGAATCACTAAAGGTGACATGACAGCATTGTTGCAAATTTTCTTTGTGTGGGCTTCTTCAAATCACACTCTGTAGGCATCCTCATATTTGCCAAATATTTAAGGATAACTTTGCAGGCTTATTTCAAAAGAGTAGCCTCAGGAAAAAACCTCAGTAGGAATTTGCATTTAGGACATCTTTGTCTTGAGAGTTAAACAAGCAGAATGAGGGTAAAAGGTGCTCCACTCTTATTTTCCAGGCTTCCATTTTACTATACTTCTTTCTGAATAGGTGCAATGTTCTAGAATATTTTGCTTTGTTTCCTCTATGGCTAGGAGACAGGCCCGTGTGTATGTGTGTGACTGAGTTAGTAAGTATGGTGTGAGAGAGAGATAGAGACACAGAAAATCAGACAAACACTGACACAAGAGACACACACTCACACATAGAAACAAAAAGAAACACACAGAGAGTGTCACAGAAACATTCACAGGGGATATGCATATCCATACACAGAGAAACAAGAAAGACAGTGAATGACAGTGACATAAAGTGACAAAAAGAGACAGCAAGACAGAGAGAAACAGCAGCACACACATATAAACAGACACACATTCAGAGCGAACGAGAAATAAGATAAGATTGAAACTGAGAGATTGAGAGAGACACACACAAAGAAATACATTGAGACAGATACACACTGAAAGATAGACTAAAGAGAAAAACTGAGAGTGACAGAGACGCTGACAGTGATGTAATAAAAACTGAAACAGAGAAAGGAAAATCTTGGTGATGGGGGAAAGAGAAATCCACTACTATTCTTTCCTCTACCCCACTGGAAGCCTTCAATGATTGTTTCTTTCATGTTCCATATAACTTAGAAATTAAATTTTAGTATCTCCTATTCAGAGGCTAATTACTCAGAGGCAAATTTTTAAAGTCTGGCTGTAGAAAATATATTTTTACCCCATTTTATTTACGAAATTTAATTGTCTGGGGATCACAATTATGGGAGTATGGGAGCCAGAGCTGAAGCTATAGCTGACAAGGGGCTGACATGATGAACGGGCCAGCAGTTTTCCAGATCTCCAGTATTACACATTCATATCCTTCAGCATCACTGCAGTGTTATATACTTTCTGTGTCTTTACCCCATGTAAGGCAGATACATGGGTTAGATATACCCCATTTTCAGTCTGTCTGTGTGCCTGGCCTTCACTGCAGTCTTAGGATCTTCTTTATATTTTTTGCGGGGGGTTGTGGCATGGAATACCACAGCATGGAATTCCCCATCTTGCCTACTCTACTAGGAATCTTTGCACTGCCATTGAACACTGGAAACTTAATAGTTTTGCTGTAGGAATTTTTATTCATTTATTTATTTTATTCTTTTAACAGGAAATTTTTATTATTTTATTTTTTAAATGTTTTGTTTTGCTTTTATTGGTTATGAATATTCGTGGGGTACAAAGCAAATTGTCTTCACTTGTGCCTAAGATCCATAATGGCAGCATGTCCATTATCATGAATTGTGATTATACCCCTTGTCTCCCACCCAATTATGCCCACAATTATCCCCGACCTCCATCCCCATCCCCCTTTCCCCACTCCACTTTGTATCCCTAGGTATGTTCTCTCCCTCTGCAAGTCCAATGCACCACTGTGGTCTTTCTTTCCTTTCTTCTTAATCTCTTAGCTCCCAGTTATGAGGGAGTACGTATGGTATTTAACTGTCTGTGCTTTGCTTATTTCACTCAATATACGTTTATCCAAGCTCATCCATGTTATTGCAAATGGGAGAATTTTATTGTTTCTACATCAGAGTAGTATTCCATGGTGTATATATACCACAGTTTCCTTACCCAATCACCCATCGATGGACATTTAGATTGGTCCCATGTCTTGGCTATGTTAAACAGAGCTGCAATGAACACGGGAGTGCAGGTATCACGTTGACATGATGATTTTCATTCCTTTGGGTACATATCCAGAACAGGGATTGCTGGATCATATGGAGGATCTATCTGTTGTTGTTTGAGAAAGCTCCATACTGTTTTCCTTAGTGTTTGTACTAATTTACAGTCCCTCCGACAGTGTAGGAGCAGTCCCTTCTCTCTGCATCCTCGCCAGCATTTGTTATTTGCCAACTTTTTGATTATAGCCAGTCTAACCATGGTGAGGTGATATCTCAGTGTGGTTTAAGTTTGTATTTCCCTAATGACCAGTGATGTTGAGCGTTTTTTCATGTACCTATTGGCCATTTGTATGTCTTCCTTTGAAAAATGTCTATTCAGTTCCTTTGCCAATTTTTAAATTGAGTTATTTGGTCTTTTACTGTATAATTGCTTGAGTTCCTTATATATTATGGATAGTAATCCCTTGTTGGATGCATGCTTAGCAAAAATTTTCTCCCACTCTGTAGGTTGTCGTTTCACTCTGTTGATTGTTTTCTTTGCTGTGCAGAAGCTTTTTAGTTTGTTATAGTTCCATTTGTTTATTTTCTCTTTTGTTGCTTTGCTTTGTGGCTCATGTTCATAAAACCTGTGCCCAGACCTAGTTGCTGAAGTGTTTCACCTATATTTTCCTCTAGGAATTTTACAGTTTCAGGTCTTTTACTTAAGTTTTAATCCATTTTGAGTTGATTTTAGTATATGGTGAAAGATGCATCTCTAGTTTCATTCTTCTACATATCGATATCCAAGTTTTCCAGCACCATTTATTGAAGAGGCAGTCTTTTCCCCAATGTATGTTTTTGATCCCTTTTTTTAAATCGGATGTCTGTAAGCCTGGGGGGTGATTTCTTGGTTCTCTACTCTGCTCCACTGGCTTGAGTTTCTATTTTTATGCCAGTACCATGCTGTTTTCATTACTATTGCTTTGTAGTATACTTTGAAGTCAGGTAGTGTTATGCCTCCAGCTTTATGTATTTTTCTCAGGATTGCTTTGGCTATTCATGGTCTTTTGTTGTTTCATATGAAGGTTGAGATTGTTTTTTCCATTTCTGTGAACAAGGTCATTGGTATTTTGATGGGGATTGCATTGAATCTGTAGATTGCTTTGGGTAGTATAGACATTTTCACAATGTTAATTCTTCCAATCCAAGAGCATGGAATGTCTTTCCTTCATTTTGTGTCTTCTTTAATTTCTTTCAATAGTGGTTTGTAGTTCTCCTTGTAGAGATCATTCACCTCCTTGGTTAAATTGATCCCTAGGTGTATTTTATTCTTTTTGCAAATGATGTAAATGGGTTTAATTTCTTGATTTCTCTTTCTGTTAGCTCATTATTGGAGAATATAAATGCAACTGATTTGGGGGAATTTATTTTGTATCCTGCAATGTTACTGAAGTTATTAACCACCTCTAGGAGTTCTTGATCAGTCTTTAGGTTTTTCTATATATAGTATAATGTCATCTGCAAAAAGGGACAGTTTGACTTCATCTTTTCTAATCTGGATGCCTTTTCCTTCTTTCTCTTGCCTGACTGCTCTGGTTAATATCTCCAGTACTATGTTACATAGAAGTGGTGAGAGTGGGCATCCTTGTCTGTTTCCTGTTCTTAAGGGAAAAGCCTTCAGTTTTTCCCCATTCGGAATGATACTGTGGTGGGCTGTCACAGAAGGCTTTTATTATGTTGAGATACTTTCCTTCTATATCTAATTTGTTGAGAGTCTTTATCATGAAGGGATGTTGAATTTTGTCAAATGCTTTTTCAGCATCTATTGAGATAATCATATGGTTTCTGTCCTTGAGTTTATTGATATGATGTATCACAGTAACTGACTTGTATGTTGAACCATCCTTGTATCCCTGGGATGAATTGCACTTGATCACGGTGTATAAATTTTTTGATGTGTAGCTGTATTCTGACTGCTAATATTTTATTGAGGATTTTTACATCTATGTTCATCAAGGATATGGGCCTGTACTTTTCTTTTTTTGTTGTGTCTTTATCTGGTTTTGGTATCAGAGTTATCTTGGACTCATAGAATGAGTTTTGGAGAATGGCTTCTGTTTCAATTTTTTTGGAATAGTTTGGGGAGAATTGGTATTAATTCCTCTTTAAAGGTTTGGTAGAATTCAGCTGTAAATCCAACTGAACCTGGGCTTTTCTTTGTTGGAAGATTGCTGATTACTACTTCAATCTCATTGCTTGTTATTGGCCTGTTCAGATATTTTACCTCTTCTTGGTTAAATTTAGGTAGTTTATATGTGTCTAGAAACTTATCAATATCTTCCAGGTTTTCATATTTGTTGTCATATAGTTGTTTATAATAGTCTCTAATGATTATTCATATTTTTGTGGTATCAGTTGTACTGTTTCCTTTTTCATTTCTGATTTTTGTTATTTAGGTCTTCTCTCCTTTTCTTGGTTAACCTACGTAATGTTTTGTCTATTTTATTTATCTTCTCGAATAACCAACTTTTTATTTTATTTATCTTTTCTATCATTCTTTGGTTCTCTATTTCATTGAGTTCTGCTCTGATCTTAATTATTTCTTTTTGTCTACTACCTTTAGGATTGGATTGTTATTTTTCAAGTTCTTTGAGGCATAGTGTTAGGTCATTTATTTGAAGTCTTTCCATTCTTTTGATGTAAGTGTTTATTGCAATACATTTGCCTCTTAGTACTGCTTTTGCAGTATCCCACAGGTTTTGGTATGATGTATCTTTATTTTCCTTAGTTTCAAGAAATTTTTTGATTTCCTGTTTAATTTCCTCTTGGATTTATAGGTCATTCAGGAGCCTATTGTTTACTTTCCACGTATTTGTATAGTTTCCTGGGTTTGCTTATTATTGATTTCCAGTTTTAGTCCATTATGGTCTGAAAAGATACTTGGAATGATTTCAATTTTTAAAAATTTGCTGGCACTAGATTTCTGACCTAATATGTGGGCTATCCTGGAGAATGTTCCATGAGCTGATGAGAAGAAAGTATAATCTTTAGTTGTTGGGTGAAATGTTCTGTATATATCTGCCAGTTCCAGTTGCTCTGACATGTAGTTTAAATCCTGTGTCTCTTTGTTTATTTGTTGCCTGGAAGATCTGTCCCATAGTGAGAGTGGGGTGTTCAGGTCACCACTATTAATGTTTCTTAACGTTAATAATGTTATTAACGTTATTCCTTTCTTTAGGTCTAAGAGTATTTGCTTTATATAGCTGGGTGCTTATATATTTATGATTATTATGTCTTCTAGCTGGATAGATCTTTTCTCATTATATAGTGGCCTTCTTAATCTCTTTTTATGTTTTTTGGCTTAAAGTCTATTTTATCCAATATAAGGATAGCTACTCCTACTCTTTTTTGGTTTCCATTTGCATGGTATATCTTTTTCCATCCCTTAACTTTTAGTCTGTGTGTGTCTCTGTCTGTGAGATGGTTCTCTGGAAGTCATCATATACTTGGGTCTAGCTTTTTAATCCAGTCAGTCAATCTGTGCTGTTTGATTGGGGAGTTTAATCCATTCACATTTAGGGTGGTTATTGACAGGTATTGTTTAATTCCTGTCATTTAGTTGCTTTTTGTTTAGATGTGTTAAATATCTTTTGATCCTTACTTCCCCCTTTATTTCTCTTCACTGTTAGTTGGATATTTGAAGTGGCATGATTTAGCTTCTTGCTCTTTCTCACTGGCATTTTTGTTTTAATGGCAGGTTTTTCTCTTTCTTGTGTATCCGTCATAGTGACATTTATTATTCAGATTCCATATGAATGACTCCCTTGAGAATTTCTTGCAGGGCTGGTTGTGTGGTGGTGAACTCCCACAATTTTTGTTTGTCTGGGAAATACACTATTTTGCCTCATTTCTTAAGGAGAGCCTTGCTGGGTAAAGAATTCTTGGCTGGCAATTTTTTTCTTTTAGTGTTTTGAATATTTCATTCCACATTCTTCTGGCCTGTAGGGTTTCAGTTGAGAAGTTTGCTTTTAGTCTGACAGGGCTTCCCTTATATGTGACTTGATGCTTTTCTCTTGCTGCTTTTAGAATTCTCTCTTTGTCTTTGACCTTTGATAATTTGACTATAATGTGTCTTGGAGAGGATCTTTTTGGATTGAATCTGTTTGGGGACCTTTGAATTTCCTGGATCTGAAGGTCTGCATCTCTCCCTTCCCCTGGGATGTTTTCTGTTATCATTTCTTTGAATAGGTTTTCAATACCTTTTCCTTTCTCTTCCCATTCTGGAATACCCATAATTCGCATGCTAGAGTGCTTCAGGTTGTCTGCTATCTCTCCTAGATTTTCCTCACATTTTAAAATTCTTTTTTTAAATTTTTTCTTCTTTTTATTCTTTCCAAAACCTCCCTCCCTTCTCCCTCCCCCCTACCCCCCAACAATGTCCTTTCTGTTTGCTTGTCGTATCAACTTCAAATAATTGTGGTTGTTATATCTTCTCCCCCCCCCCCCGGTTTGTGTGTGTGTGTGTGTGTGTGAATTTATATATTAATTTTTAGCTCCCACCAATAAGTGAGAACATGTGGTATTTCTCTTTCTGTGCCTGACTTGTTTCACTTAATATAATTCTCTCAAGGTCCATCCATGTTGTTGCAAATGGCAGTATTTCATTCGTTTTTATAGCTGAGTAGTATTCCATTGTGTAGATGTACCACATTTTCCGTATCCACTCATCTGATGATGGGCATTTGGGCTGGTTCCAACTCTTGGCTATTGTAAAGAGTGCTGCGATGAACATTGGGGAACAGGTATACCTTCGACTTGATGATTTCCATTCCTCTGGGTATATTCCCAACAGTGGGATAGCTGGGTTGTATGGTAGATCTATCTGCAATTGTTTGAGGAACCTCCATACCATTTTCCATAGAGGCTGCACCATTTTGCAGTCCCACCAACAATGTATGAGAGTTCCTTTTTCTCCGCAGCCTCGCCATCATAAAATTCTTTTTACCTTTTTTTTTTGTCTGCCTGGATTATTTTGAAAAAAGCATCTTCAAGATCTGAAATTCTTTTTCTGCTTGCTCTAACCTGCTGTTTAAGTTCTCTGTTGTGCTTTTTATTTCAGTGAGTGAATCTTTCATTTCTAGGAGTTCTGCTACATTCATTTTTAAGGTATTAATCTCTTTGTAAATTTCCTCCTTCATATTCTGGATTTTTTTCTTGTTTCCTTGTATTCTCTAATTGAGTCTTCTTTTATTTCTTCAAGCTTTCTTAAGATCATTGCTCAGAATTCTTTTTCAGACATTTCAAGGATTCCTTGTTCTATGGTGTCTGGAATTTGAGCATTACTATATTTCTGTGGTGTTGTCATATCTTCTTATTTGTTTGTAGTTCTGCTATTTTTTCGAGATGTTTGATCATCTGGTAGGGGACTTGCTTCTTCTGTTACTCTGGGGTTGGCTGTGAGGATAAAGAGTTCCTCCTCTTTTTGCAGACTCTGCTGGTGACTCTTCTTATATCAACGTAGTCAAGCGAGTGGCAGATTACCTGTTCAGTGGCCTTGGCTGCTTTTGTGGTGGTGAACTGTCATTGTGGTGACAGAAGGTGTGGCGGTATCTATTTTACACCACCTTGCCTCCTGTTCTAGATTTCCATGGCTGTAGACTGTTCTAGATTTCCGTGGCTGGTGCTGTCCAGGTCTCAGCTCACCTCTGTGCCTACTGGGCTGTGTGCACTTCCCTTACCCCCCCCCCCCCCCCCAGTGCTTTAGACTGGACCCCGGTGCCACAGGGTCTGGTCTTGCTCACCTCGGCAGCTGCTGGGCTGCGTGCATTTCCATTCCTCCAGGGGCCTTAGACTGAGCCCCGGTCCCTTGCAGGTCTTGGCTCACCTCAGTGGCTACTGGGGTATGGGCACTTCCCTCTGGGCCTTAGACTGAGCCTGGTGCCACATGGGTCTGGCCTCAGCTCACCTCGGAGGCTGCTGGGCTGTGTGTGCTTCCCTCCAGGCTTTAGATTCTCCATGTAAGAATTTTTAAAGGAGGTTTAGACAGTCTCACAAGACCATGCACTGTAGGTGGTTCTGACCACTAATCAGATCTAATAGTTTAGAAATACTTTTCACACACACACACACACACACACACACACACACACACACACACACTCACTTTGATCCAAAAAAATGAATGCTTAAGTCTACCAAAAAGTGTGTACAAGAATGCTCATAGTATCTTTATTCATAATAGTCCCTAACTGGAAACAGTTCAAATATCCACAAGTAGGATAAATAAATAATGGATAATTAATTATATATTCATAAAGCAGAATACCACATAGAAATTATAAATGAGCTATGGATACAACAACATGGCTGAATCTTACCGACAAGAAGAAGTGAAAGAAGCCAGACACAGAAGAATAGAGACTATATGATTCCATTTATATGAATTTCGAGAACAGTCCAATCTAATCAATGGAGATAGAAGTCAGAAAGATGGTTACTTCTGTGGAGAGGTTATTTTTTATTTTTATTTATTTATTTTTGTGACCAGTAAGGGGATCGTAACCCTTGGCTTGGTGTCGCAAGAGGTTATTAACTGGGAAGGGGCTTGAGGGAGACTTCTGTAGTGCTAGAAATATTTTATATCTTGACCTAGGGCGTGGTCAGCAAACTACAGCCTGGGTGGTAGCCAAATTGGGCCGCCACCTACTTTGTATGGTTGAGGAGCTAAAGAGGGTTTTTACATTTCCAATGATTGGGAAAAAATTAGAAATAGAATAATATTTTATGACACTAAAAAATTATATGAAATTCAAATTCCAGTGTCTGTATATAAATATTTATTGGCACACAGCCATGCCGTTTTGTTTACATACCGTCTAGGTCTGCCTTTTTGCTACAACAGCAAAGTGGAGTTGTTGTGACAGAGACCATATGGCCTGCAAAGCCTAAAATATTTACTCTCTGGCCTTTACACAAAATGGTGACCCCTGATCTAGGTGGTATTTACATGGGTGTAGACACATGGAAAAACTCAGTGAGCTGTACATTTAAGAGTAGTATACTTTATGAACTTTACTGCAAATAATTTTTTCAAGATATAAAAAAAAGGGAGGTTAATGAGGATTAACTTGCTGAAATGCTTGATGTACATTAGATTCAGGAAAGAAATGCTGAATTCAGTCCTTTCTTTACTTGGTTATAAATGAGAATCACACCTTTATGCACCTTCTTTATGAACAATGTATTATGTGAAGCAATATTAGAAGCAGCTGTCATATAAATTAATTAATCAGTAAAGTTCCTTCAAATCATAAAATTCAGAATGTAGAAAAAAAACACGAGTAATGTGTCATTTCTATTCTCTTTTCGAAAAGAACAAAACAGTAAAATTAAAAACTTTTGGCACTAACAGAATGTCTGACTCTCATTGGTTGTTCATCTCTGAGTCATGTATTAAATCACCGTTAAAAGTTATTATGACTTGTCTGAGCAAGCATTTTTGTTAACTAGAGAACTGCTAAAAAAAAAAAAAAATTCCCCACGCTACTCTTTCACAAGAAAAATCTGTTACTAAGAAGAGGCCAGAGTAAGCCAAACGACAGTGATAAATGCACTTTAAACATTTCTTGTTGGAACGTTGTAATGGTGCAATTTCTTTACATTCTCAAATTTGTTCCTAGCTTTAGTTTCATATTTGGATGTTTCTGATACTTACATATTGCAATGGATGTCAAGAACTGCATTTCAGGATAAAAAAAAAGGAGAGCTTGAAAATATATTTACAAGATGGCTTCAGGGTGGGAAATGCATCTGTTTTTGAAAGCCAGAATACAAGTTTAAAATCACAGGCTGGCAGTCACCCAAGCCAGTGACAGCCTTTTCATTAAATCTTGGCTAAATTGTATAGTTGTGATGTTGTAGCTGCTGATGTTGTTACACCTACAGTTGTAAACCATATGACAGTGATTAACATCTTTTTCCTCCTACTAATGACACTTTATATTCATCACTTAATTTGCCTTCAGACTCAGATATTCCAATCAGGCAAATTTCACCTGTGTTGAAATACCTGGCAGCTTTTAAATTGGAAATGCAGGACTCCTTTAGTTTATCTCCAACTGCTTTTTTTATGAATTCTGATTATTGATCCCACCATTTAAAGTCTTGAGAAATTTAACTCTAATTTGAAGTCATCCAGACAAATAAAATAAATTCATTTTTATGTGGGAAAATATCCCATCATGAGGTTGTTGTAGGATTAAATGTGATAATTGGTGTAAATTTCCAGGAGCACGGTAATGCTTTATGATTTATACTGATGTCAATTTTGTAAAAATCCATTTGGCCCCTACACCTGATTTGGAGGTAGTTAAATCTGGGTAGAGAGTGGAGCAACAGTAGTAGCAACAGTGGTGGAGCACTTGTGCAGTAGTGCTGCCTCATAGAACTTTCTGTGATGAAGAAAATTTCCTGTACCTGTGTTATCCACTTCCCTAGCCGCTAGCCACATTTGGCTATTGAGCTCTTGAAATGTGCCTAGTGTGAATAGGAGCTAAAGCCTTAATTTAATTTAAATTTATTAATTTAAATTCAATTATAAATAGCCACTTTGACTAGTGGCAACAATACTGAACAACACAGCCTTAGAAGACTAAGTTTTCCTTGCAAAAGTAGTTTTGAACGAGGTGTTCTTATCTTTTTTTAATTGAATCATTATTGATTGCACATATCTGTGGAGTACAATGTTGAACATCAATACCTGCATGCAATATATGATGCTCAAATCAGGATAATTTGCATATTCAACATTACACAATGTAATCATTTTTTGTTGCCCTTTACCAATTTCTCGCTAACTCCCCCTCACCCCCAATTTCCCACCCTCTGGTGGCATCAGTTCTATTCTCAACTTTTGAACATTTAGCAAATTATTATGATTGTTGCATCTTTCTTCCTTTTATATTTATTTATTTTTTTTAGTTCCTACTTATGGGTGAGGACAGGTGGTATTTTTCTTGCTATTCCTGGCTTATTTCACTTAACATAATTTTTTCTAAGTTTATTCATGTTGCTGCAAATGACATAATTTTATTCCTTTTTATGGCAGAGTAGTAGTATTCCATTTTGTATACATATCACATTTTCCTTATCCATTTGTCCATCGATGGACATGTAGGTAGGTTACAACTCGTGGCTATTGTAAATAGAGCTGTGATGGACATGGGAGTGCAGGTATCCCTTCAACATGATGATTTCCATTCCTTTAGGTATACGCCCAGCAGTGGGATGGCTGGATCATATGGCAGTTCTATCAGTACTTGTTTGAGGAACCTCCATACTGTTTCCATAATGGCTGCACCAATTTACAGTCCCACCAACAGTGTAGGAGGTTTCCCCTTTCTTCACATCCTTGCTAGCATTTGTTATTCTCTGTCTTTTTGTTAATAGTCTAAATAGGCTGAGATGATATCTCAGCCTGGTTTTGATTTGCATTTCTCTGATACTTAATGATGCTAAGCATTTATTCATTTGTCTGTTGCCCATTTGTATATTTTCCTTTGACAAATGCCTATTCAGCTCTTTTGCCCATTTTTTAATTGGGTTACTTGTTTTTTTTTACTGTTAACTTGTTTGAATTCCTTGTATATTCTGGATATTAATCATTTATGTCAGATGTTTAGTTTGCAAATACTTTCTCCCATTCTGTAGGTTGTCTTTTCACTCTATTAATCATTTATTTTGCTGCATAGAAGTTTTTTAGCTTGATATAATCCCATTTGTTTATTTTTGCTTTTGCTGCCTTTGCTTCTGGGGACTTATTCATAAAATCTTTGCCCAATTGTGCTTCCTGAAGTGTTTCCCCTATATTTTCTCTTAGGAGTTTTATAGTTTCAGGTCTTATATTTAAGTCTTTAACCCATTTTGAGTTGATTTTTGTATATGTCAAGAGGTACAGATCTAATTTTATTCTTCTACATATGGATGTCCAGTTTTTCTAACATCATTTATTGAAAAGCAGTCTTTTCCTGAATGTATGTTCTTGGTGTCTTTGTCAAAGATCAGTTGCCTATAAACACGTGGGTTGGTTTCTGGGTTCTCTGTTATTTGCATTGGTCTGAATGTGTGTTTTTATGCCAGTACCGTGCTGTTTTGGGTATTATAGCTTTGTAGTATAATTGGAAGTTAGGTAGTGTTATGTCTTTAGCTTTATTTTATTTATTTTTGCTCAAGACTGCTTTGACTATTTGGGGTCTTTTATTGTTCCATATGAATGTTAGCATTGTTATTTCTATTTCTGTGAAGAATGCCATTGGTAATTTGATGGGGATTACATTAAATCTGTATATTACCTTGGGTAGTACGGACATTTTCATAATGTTAATTCTTCTAATCCAAGAGGATGGAATGTCTTTGTGTCTTTTTGTGTCATCTTTAATTTCTGTCAGCAGTAATTTGTAGTTCTCATTGTAGAGATCTGTCACCTTGGCTATATTTATTCCTATGTATTTTTTGGGGGGGTGCTAATTGTAAATGGGCTTGCTTTCTTGATTTCTTTTTCTGTTAGTTCATTATTGAGTACAAAATATGCTACTGATTTTTGCATATTGATTTTGTATCCTGAAACTTTAAAGAAATTGTTTATCAGTTCTAAGAGTTTTTTTTTTGTTTGTTTTGTTTTGTTTTTGTAGACTCTTTAGGTTTTTCTGCCTATAGGATCACGTCATCTAAAAACAGGGACAGTTCATCTTCATCTCTTGCAATCTGGATGCCCTTTATTTCTTTTTCTTGCCTCATTGCTCTCGCTAGTACCCCCAGTACTATGTTAAACAGGACTGGTGAGAGTGGACATCCTTGTCTTGTTCCTGTTCTTACATTGGCCATGAATTTGTAGTGTATATGTTTTATTGTGTTGAGATACTTTCCTTCTATACCTAATTTGCTTAGACACTTTATTATGAAGGGATGTTGAATTTTGTAAAATGCTTTTCCTGTATTGATTAAGATAATCGTATGGATTTCATCCTTGATCTTGTAGTGTTGATGTGTTGCATTACATTTATTGAGTTGTGTAAGTTGAACCATCCTTGCATCCCTGTGATTAATCCCACTTGATCACTGTGTATAATTTTTTTGATGTGTGGATGAATTTCGTTTGTGAATATTTTGTTGAAGATTTTTGTGTCTATGTTCATCAAGGATATTGGCCTGTAATTTTCCTTTCTGTTGTTGTTTTCTTCCTCTGGTTTTAATACCAGAGTGATGCTGGCCTCATAGAATGACTTTGGGAGAATGGCTTTTGTTTCAATTTTTTGTTATAGTTTGAAGATAATTGGCATTAATTCCTCTTTAAAGGTTTGTTAGAATTTAGCAGTAAAGTCATCTGGTGCTGGGCTTTTCTTTGTTGCGAGACTGTTGTTTACTGCTTCAACCTCATTGCTTGGTTTTGCTCTGTTCAGGTTTTCTATTTCTTCTTGATTCAGCCTTTTAGTTTGTATGTTCCTAGAAATCTAGCCATTTCTTCCTGGTTTTCAACTTTATTGCAGTATAGTTGTTTATAATAGTCTCAAATGATCTTTGTACTTCTGTGGTATGGGTTGCAATGTCTCCTTTTTCATTTCTGATTTTTGTCATTCAGTTCTTCTGTCTTCTTTCTTTAGTTAGCCAGCTAATGGTTTGCCTGTTTTGTTTACTTCTCAAAAACAAAACTTTGTTTCATTGATTTTATGAATATTCTTTTACTTATTTTTTCATTTCTATTTCATTTAGTTCTGCTCTGATGTTAATTATTTCTTCCTGTCTACTAATTTTGGGATTGAATTGTTCTTGTTTTTCTAGTTCTTTGAGGTTTAGCCCTAGGTTGTTTATTTGAAATCTTTTTATTAGTTTGATGTAAGCATTTGTTGCAATACATTTCCCTCTTAGTACTGTTTTTGCTGCATCCCACAGGTTTTGGTATAATGTGTCTTTATTTTCATTAGTTTGAAGAAATTTCTTTGATTTCCTGTTTAATTTCTTCTTGGACCCATAGCTCATTAAGGAGCATGTTGTTTAATTTCCATGTATATTTGAGTTTCATTTGTTATTGATTTCTAGTTTTAATCCATTTTGGTCTGAAAAGATACCTGAAATGATTTCAATTTTTAAAAATTTGTTGAGGCTTGATTAGTGACCTAACATGTGCTCTATCCTGGAGAATGTTCCATGTGCTGATGAGAAGAATGTATATTCTGTAGTCATTGGATGAAATGTTCTGTAGATATCTGCCGGGCACAATTGACCTAAAGTGTAGTTTTCATCCTGTGTTTCTCTGTTGATTTGTTGTCTAGATGATCTGTTCAATGCTGAGAAAAGTGTGTTCAAGTCCCTAACTAGTAATGTATTCAGTTGTATCTCTTTCCTTAGTTTCATATATCTGGGTGCTCCTGTTTTGAGCACATATATATTTATGATTGTTATTTATTATATTTATATCTTCTTGCTGGTTAGATCACATTATCATTACACAATGGCCTTCTATGCCTCTTTGTATGGCTTAAAGTCTATTTTATCTGGTATAAGAATAGGTACTACTGCTCATTTTTGGTTTCTGTTTGTGTGGTGTATCTTTTTCCATCCCTTCACTATTATTCTGTGTGTTTTTACAGGTGAAGTGAGTCTTTTGTGGACATTGTGTAGTTGGGTCTAGCTTTTTAATCCAATCAGTCAGTGTCTTTTGAGTGGGGAGTTTAATCCATTTACATATAGGGTTGTTACTAAAAGGTATTGTGCTGCCACAGGCATTTTATTGATTTTTGTTTGGATGTTTCAAATATCTTTCATTCCTTTTTTCCCTTTTTATTGTTCATCTTCAGTGTTTGTCTTCTGAGGTCATAAGATATATTTTCTTTCTCTTTATTGTTTGCATTTTTGTTCTACCTGTGAGTTTTGTTCTTTTTTGTATATTCATGGTAGTGATTATTATTTTTTTGGTTTCCAGATGCAGGATTACCTTGAGGATTTCTTGTGGGGCTGATCATGTAGTGGTGAACTCCTACAGTTTTTGCTTGTCAACCAATATCACTACTTCCCCTTCATTTATGAAGTATAGCTTTGTTGGGTATAACATTCTTGGCTTGCAGTTTTTTGTTTTAGTATTTTGAATATATCATTCCATTATCTTTTGGCCTGTAGAGTTTCTATTGAGAAATCTGCTATTTCTTGATGGGTACTTCCTTGTAGATGACTTGACCCTTTTCTCTTGCTGTCTTTAAGATTCTGTCTTTGTCTTTGAGTTTTTCCAGTTTAACTATAATGTGTCTTAGAGATATCTTTTTGAAGTGAATCTGCTTAGCTGTTTAGGGATCTGTGAGCCTCCTGGATATGAATGTCCACTTTTCTCCCTATACCTGGTAAGTCTTTCAATATTATTTTTTTGAGTATGTTTTCAATTACTTTTCCTTTCTTTTCTTCTTCCAGAGCACCCATGATTTGGATGTTTGTGTGCTTTTCTGCTAGCTCTCTTAGATTTTCTTCATTTCTTTTTAATTACTATTATTATTATTATTTTTTTGTCCACTGGGTTGTTTCAAAAAGACTGTCTTCTAGAGCTTAAATTCTTTCCTCTTGTTGCTCTAGCCTGCTGCTTCAGCTCTTAGTTGTATTTTTATTTAGTTTTATGAATCCTTCAGTTTCAGGAGTTCTGTTACATTCTTTTTTATGGTATTAATCTCTTTGTAGATTTCTTCCTTCATATGCTGCATAGTTTTTCTCATTTCATTGTGTTGTCTAACTGAGGTTGTTGCTCCAAATTCCTTTTCTGTCATTTCAATGGTTTCCTTATGTATAGTTTCTGGTTCTTGAGAATTGTTGTGTTCCTTTGGTGGTGTTATATTTTCTGATTTTTCCATAGTTCTAGTATCCCTACATTGATTTCTTGTCATCTGGAAGAGCAGTTGCTTCTTATTTTATTCTGGAGTAGGCCTTGAGGAGAATTCCTCCTGTCGATGTGTTTTATATTGACCATTGAGTAGAGTATTTTAATACTGTTTCCAGGTAGATGCAATAGTGTAGTGGACCATGTGGGTAGTTCAGCTGTGATGGAGTTTGGGTGTAATGTCCTCCCAGAACTCATGTGGAAATCTGATCCCCAATGTGGTAGTGTTGGAAGCTGTTTGAGTCAAGGGGGCAGATCTCTCATTAATGGATTAAAGCTCTCCCTTGGTAGGGGGAGTAGTGTGTAAATTCTCACTCTATTAGTTCCTGTGGGAGCCAGTTGTTTAAAAGAACCTGACACCTCCCTCTCTCTCTTCCTCTCACCATGTGATCTGCTTCTACCTGCTGGCTGCTTGCCACTTTCTGCCATGAGAAGGAGCAGCATGAGGACCACACCAGATGCAGCTGTCCCAGAATCGTAAGCCAAATAAACCTCTGTTCTTTATAAATTACCCAGTGTCAGATATTCTCTTATAGCAACACAAAATGGACTAGTACAGAAAATTGGTGCCAAGAAGTGGGGTGTCACTATACAGATATCTGAAAATGTGGAATTGGCTTTGGAACTGCATACTGGGCAAAGGTTGGAGGAATTTGGAGGACTCAGAAGAAGAAAAAAAGATGAGGGAAAGTTTTGAACATTTTAGAGATTGGTTAAATGGTTGTGACCAGAATGCTGGTAGAAATGTGTACAGTAAAAGCTATGCTAATGATGAGGTCTCAGATAGAAATGAGGAACTTATTGAGAATTGGACAAAAGTTCACCCTTGCTACGCCATAGCAAAGAAACTTGGCTGCATTGTGTCCATGCCCTAGGATTTTGTGGAAGGTGGGACTTAAGAGTAGTAAACCAGAATGGTTGGCAGAAGAAATTTCCAAAGCAGCAAAGCATTAAGGAAGCTGCATGGCTACTTGTAATAGCCTGTGATGAATTATGGCGGAAAAGGAATGATTTAAACCCAGAATTTAAAAGAGAAGCAGAGCATAAAGATTTGGAAAATTTGGAGGTTGGCCAGTTGGTAGAGAAGCAGAGAGCAAGAGAAAAATGCAAGGGTGAAGAAGATAAACTGGTTGCTAAAGACTTTAGCTGGGTGATGAGGCAGCCAGATGCTAAGAGCCAAGACAATTGGAGAAAGGCCCTGAAGGCATTTCAGAAGGCTAGAAGGGTGCTGCTTCCATCACAGACCCAGAAGCCTAGGAGGACCCAGATATACCAGAGGACAGAACCAGGGTGCCACTACCATTGGAAACCCGCTCCCTGCATCCCAGCTGCACTGGCTGGAGCAGCCCTGCCGCAAGCAGCCCCAAGTGTGGCTTGTGCAGCAGCTCTGGAGAGCACAATCTGGAAACATTGGTAGTGTACATTTCATGTCAAGTCTGCAGGCTGGCAGAACATGAGAGCAGCAGAGGCATAGCAGCCTCCATCCAGATTTCAGAGGATGTATGGAAAAGCCTGGGGGTCCAGGCAGAGACCTGCCACAGGGGTGGAGCCACCACAGAGGCCATCTACTAGAGCAATGTGGAGCATAAATGTGGGGTCAGAGCCCCCAAAGAGGGCATCCACTTGGGAAATGTCCAGTAGTGCCAAGGCAGCCAGGCTGCTGCCAGGACCCCAGAACTGTAAGGTCACTGGCAACATGCAACACTGGCCTGGAAAAGCACCAGTGCTGTGCCTGGCAGAGCTGTGAGAGTGGGGCTGCCTGAGGCTTTGGGGGCCCAGATCCCCTATTGTGCCCAGGATGCAGGACTTGGAGTTAAAGAAGATTATTTTGGAGCTTTAAGATTTACTGCCTACCTTGCTGGGTTTCAGACTTGTTTGAGGCCTGTTTCTCTTTCCTTCTGGTCTATTCCTCCCTTTTGGAATGGGAATGTGTACCCAATGTCTGTTCCACCATTGTATCTTGGAAGTAGATAAGTTTGTTTGTGATGTTTTATAGGTTCACAGCTGGAAGGAGTTTTGCCTTTCATCTCAGATGAGACTTTGGACTTTGGACTTTTAAGTTGGTGATGGAGTGAGCTAAGACTTTTGGGACTGTTGAGATGGAATGATTGTATTTTGTATGTGAGAGTGACATGAGTTTTGGGAGGCCAGGGGCGGAATGATGGAGTTTGGATGTATTGTCCTCCCAGAACTCATAGAAATCTGATCCTCAATGTGGCAATGTTGGGAGCTGTTTGAGTCATGGGGGCAGATGCCTCATGAATGGATTAATCCTCTGCCTGGAGGTGGAGGGGTAGTGAGTGAGTTCTCACTCTGTTAGTTCGCATGAAAACTGGTTGTTTAAAAGGCCCTGGCACCTCCCCCCTCTCTCTCTTGCTTCCTCTCACAATGTGATCTGCTTGTACCCACCAGCTGCCTACCGTTTTCAGCCATGAGTAGAAGTGGCCTGAGGCCTGCACCAGATACAGCTGTCCCAGAATCATAAGCTAAATAAACCTCTGTTCTTTATGAATTACCCAGCCTCAAATATTCTGTTATAGCAACACAAAATGGACTAGTACAAGCCATATTCAGTGTTGGAGTTGCATGTGAGAGGTTCTGTGGCCTAAGCACTGGGGCGCTTCGTGATTCCTTCCTGAGGTTAGTGACACTATGTTGGGTTGTTGATGACCTGGGCAAGCTCTTGAATTCTTGGGAGAAGCACCTGTGTTCCCTGTCACTGTTTGGCCGGGTGACCCTGGGCAGGCTCGATGGCATCCCTGCTCAAGTCCCATGACCCTCATGGGTGCACTTGGGTATACTGGAGCTCCTCAGTTTGAATGGTGATCCTGGGTGGGGTTTTTCTTTCCCCTTTTCTAAAGGTGGAGACTCCTCCTGGGTCCTTGCTTCCCCTGGTTGGGGGATGGGATTTTGGTGGTTGGGAATTTTCTTCCTTACTCTGTTTGGCTATATTGAATTTCTGCACAGTCTAGGGGCTCGACATTGTCTCTCCCCAGATCAAGGCAGTCGAGTGGGCTGTGTTGGTACTCCCCCCCTCAGGAGAGCTACAGCAGGAGGCTGTGTAATTCCCTCTGTGGGTTGTGCCACTGGGTCACACGTCTTCTCTCACTCAGCTCTTTTCCTTGGCTCTGCTGGTGACCATCCTTGTGTGAATGCAGTCAAGTGATCATTGGGCTTCCTGAACAGTAGTGGTGACTGCTGCAGTGGCAATGGCTGTTGCTGTGGTAGCAGGCCACCCTTGTGGTGGTGGTAGCTGTGGTGGTGTCTGGTAGTGGTGGGCCACCCATGTGACATCACTTCATATTCCTTCCATCTATCAGTGGGGGCTACCCTTGGCTCCTGAGGTCCCTCCTCTTCTGGAGGGAAGAGACGGAGTCTGCCTTTAGCTACTGAGGTCCCCACACTCCTGCCAACTGTCAGTGGGGGCTGCTCTCAGCTTCTGAGGTCTCCATGCCCCTGCTGTCTGTCAGTGGGGGCTACCCTTGACTTTTTTGCCTTTCTTTATACCGTTGGTCCCTTAGAAATCTGGTGAAAACTGTTGGATAATTCCTATAAAATCTTTCTTTCTAAAAATATCTTTATCAAAATATTATTCACATACCACACAATTCATCTTTTTAAAGTGTACAAATCAATAATTTTTAGTATGTTCACAGATATGTGAAATCTCCACCACAATCAATTTTAGAACATTTTTCCCACCTGAAGAAGAAATCCCATATCGTTTGGCTATCATCCTCCCATCCTCCTGCCCCTGCCCCTAGCCTTAAACAATGACTAGTCTACTTTCTGTCTCTATAGATTTTCCAGATTTTCATATTTTGTATGTTGAATTGTATCTCCCTGCAAGATATATTCAAGGTCTTACCCCCAGTACCTTAGAATGTGACCTTATATGGAAATAGGATCATTACAAATGTAATAAGCTAAAATGAGATCATAATGAAGTAGGGTTGGCTCCTAATCCAATATGACTGATGTTCTTATAAGAAGGAAATTTGGACAGAGGCACAGAGAGAAGATGATGTGGAGAGAAAAGGAAAAGAAGGTCATGTGATAATGGACGCAGAGACTGACATTATGCAAGCCAAAAAAATGCCAAAACTTTCTGGCAAACACCAGAAGCTGAAAGAGAAAGGAAATATTCACCCATACAGGTTTCGGAGGAAGCATGATAACTTGGTTTTAGATTTCTAACTTCCAGAGTGTGAGACAATAAAATTTTATTGTTTTAAGCCACCCAATTTATGGTGCTTTTTTATGGCAAGCCTAAGAAGTTCATACACAGTTGAATGGAATTATACAATATGTGCTTTTTGTGACTGATTTCCCTCACTTATTATAACGTTTTCAAGGTCTATCCATGTTGTACTGATGAAGGCAATGAAGGAAATTCATTTCCTGGAGAAAAGGTATTTCATTCCTTTTTATAGTTCAATAATACTCCATTGTATGGATATAGCACATTTTGTTTATCCATTTGCTCGTTAATAGACATTTGAGTTGTTTCCACTTTTTGGCTACTATCAATAATGCTGCTATAAACTTTTCTGTACAAGTTTCTATGTGGACATATGTTTTTATTTCTTTCGGATATATTCCTAGGGGTGGAATTGCTGAGTCATATGGTAACTTGATGTTTAATTGAGGAATTGTCACACTGTTTTCCAAAGTGGCTGAACTATTTTACATTTCTACGAGAAGTATAGGAGGATTCTGATTTCCCCACATCCTCACCAGCACTTGACTAGTCATTCAAGTGGGTATGAACTGGTATCTCATTTTGGTTTTGATTTACATTTCCCTAAGCATACTTCTTGTGCTGGTTGCCATTTGTATACATTCTTTGAGAAAATGTCTATTCAGGTCCTTTGCTCATTTTTAATTGTGTTATTTATCTTTTTATTATTGAGTTATGAGTTCTTTATTTTTTTTTAGATGTAAGTGCCTTATCAGATATATGATATGCAAATATTTTCACCCATTCTGTGGATTGTGTTTTTGATATCTTGATGTTGCCCTTTGAAGCACAAAAGATTTTAGTTTTGGTGAAGTTCAATTTATTTTTTTCTTTTTTTGCTCATGCTTTTGGTATAATATATTTAAGAATATTTTGCCAAATCCAAGGTCATGAAGATTTATCCCTATATTTCCTTCTAAGAATTTTATAGTTTATGTTCTTACATTTAGATCTATGATCCATTTTGAGTTAATTTTTGTATATAGTGTGAGATCGGCATGCAATATTATTATCTTACATGGTGCTATCCAATTGTCCCATCACCATTTGTTGAAAAGAGTATTCTTTTTCCATTGAATGGTCTTGGCACCTTGTCAAAATCAGTTGACCTTAGGTGCATCAGTTTATTTTTGGACTGTCAGTTCTACGAGGGTACTTCAAAAAGTTTATGTAAATATTTGTATTGTCTTTTAATTCTATTTTCCCTCAAACTTTTTGAAGAACCCTTATGTTCTGTTCATCTATATTTCTGTTCTTCTGCCAGTATCCCACTGTCTTAATTACCAATGCTTTGTACTAGGTTTTGAAATTGGGAAGTGTGAGTCTTACTTTATTCTACTTTTTCAGTATAGTTTTGGCTATCCTGGGTCCCCTGGCATATTTTTGAATCAGATTGTTGGTTTATGCAAAAAATTCAGTTGGGATTCTGATAGGGATTGCATTGAATCTGTAGACCATAGGATATTTTTACATTTATTTAGATCTTTTATAATTCCATTTATTTAGCTCTTCTATAATAAGTTTAAAGAAAACGTTTCTTTCAACGATACTTTGTAGTTTTCAGAGTTTAAGTTTTGTACTACTTTTGTTAAATTTATTCCTAAGTATTTTATTATTTTATATTACTGTGAACATAACTGCTTTTTAAATTTCATTTTTGGATTTTTTATTGCAAACATATAGAAATACAATTGATTTTTATATATTAATCTGGTATCCTGCAAACTTGATGAACTCATCTATTACTTCTAATAGTTTTTTTTAGTGAATTCCTTGGGGTTTTCTATATACCAGATCATGTCATCAGCAAGTAGACATATTTTTACCTTTTCCTTTCTAATCTTTTATTTCTTTTTCTTGCCTAATTTTCCTGGGTAGAACCTCCAGTGTAATGTTAATTGTAAGTGGCATGAGCAAACATTTTTTGTCTTACTTCTGTCCTTAGGGTGAAATCATCCAGTCACCATTATGTATGATGTTAGTTGTAGGTTTTTCACAGATGGCATTTATCAAGTTGAGGACATTCTTTTCAGTAGAGACATCACCAATAGGGAGGAATAGGAGATACCAACCTTCATCCCTCCACAAAAAAAAAAAAAAAAAAGAGAGAAAAAGAAAAACAAACAAATATAGACAGCTATCCACAAACCAGTATAGCCCTAGGAGGGCTCAAGTATTCATTTAAGAAATTGCAGCAACACAGTGGAACATAATGTATGAGAAAGATTCCTTCGATCTCTAGTTTGTTGATTGTTTTTATAATAAAAGGGGGTTGGAGTTTGTCAAATGCTTTTCTGTGCCTACTGAAATGACAGTGTGATTTTTTTTGCTCTATTAATATGATGAATTTTATTAATTGATTTTTGAACATTAAGTCAACCTTGCATCCCTGGGATATGTTCCACTTGGTCATGGTGTATAATTCTTTTCATATGTTGCTTAGCTTGTTTTGATAGTATTTTGTTAAATAATTTTTGTCTATATTCCTAATAAAATTTGGACTGCAGTTTTCTTTTCTTGTGATGTCTTTTTCTGGCTTTGAACTCAGGGTAGTACTGGACTTATAGAATGATGTAGGAAGTTTTCCTTCTTTTTCTGTTTTTTGGAAGAGTCTGTGGATAATTGGTAATAATTCTTTGTTTTTGTTTCTTTTCCCTTAATTTTATTTTGTCAGTATACAACGTGGTTGATTATTGTGGCCCATTACCCAAACCCCCCTCCCCCCTCCCTCTCCCCCCTCCCACCCAACAATGTCCTTTCTGTTTGCTTGTCGTATCAACTTCAAGGAATTGTAGTTGTTGTGTCTTCTTCCCCCCCCAAGTAATTTTTTTTTTGTGTGTGAATTGATTTATTTATTTTTAGCTCCCACCAATAAGTGAGAACATGTGGTATTTCTCTTTCTGTGCCTGACTTGTTTCATTTCATATAATTCTCTCAAGGTCCATCCATGTTGTTGCAAATGGCAGTATTTCATTCGTTTTTATAGCTGAATAGTATTCCATTGTGTAGATATACCACATTTTCTGTATCCACTCATCTGATGATGGACATTTGGGCTGTTTCCAACTCTTGGCTATTGTAAAGAGTGCTGCGATGAACATTGGGGAACAGGTATACCTTCGACTTGAAGATTTCCATTCCTCTGGGTATATTCCCAACAGTGGGATAGCTGGGTCATATGGTAGATCTATATGCAATTGTTTGAGGAACCTCCGTACCATTTTCCATAGAGGCTGCACCATTTTGCAGTCCCACCAACAATGTATGAGAGTTCCTTTTTCTCCACAACCTCGCCAGCATTTATCATTCAGAGTCTTTTGGATTTTAGCCATCCTAACTGGGGTGAGATGGTATCTCAGTGTAGTTTTGATTTGCATTTCCCAGATGCTGGGTGATGTTGAGCATTTTTTCATATGTCTGTTGGCCATTTGTATATCTTCCTTAGAGAAATGCCTGCTTAGCTCTTTTGCCCATTTTTTAATTGGGTTGCTTGTTTTTTCTTGTAAAGTTGTTTGAGTTCCTTGTATATTCTGGATATTAATCCTTTGTCAGATGTATATTTTGCAAATATGTTCTCCCACTCTGTTGGTTGACTTTTAACTCTTTTAATTGTTTCTTTTGCTGTGCAGAAGCTCTTTAGTTTGATATAATCCCATTTGTTTATTTTTCCTTTGGTTGCCCGTGCTTTTGGGGTCATATTCATGAAGTGTGTGTGCAGTCTTATTTCCTGAAGTGTCTCTCCTATGTTTTCATTAAGAAGTTTTATTTTTTCAGGGTGTATGTTTAATTCTTTAATCCTTTTTGAGTTGACTTTAGTGTATGGTGAAAGGTATGGGTCTAGTTTCATTCTCCTGCTTATTGGTATCAAGTTCTCCCAGCACCATTTGCTAAAGAGGCAGTCTCTTCCCCAGTGTATAGTCTTGGTGCCTTTGTCAAAGATCAGATGGCTGTAGGTGTGTGGGTTGATTTCTGGATTCTCTATTCTATTCCATTGATCAGTGTGTCTGTTTTTATGCCAGTATCATACTGTTTTGGTTATTATAGCTTTGTAGTATAGTTTAAAGTCAGGTAGTGTTATGCCTCCAGCTTAATTTTTTTTGCTCAGCATTACTTTGGCTATGCATGGTCTTTTGTTATTCCATATAAATGTCTGGGTAGTTCTTTCCATTTCTGAGAAAAATGTCTTTGGAATTTTGATGGGGATTGCATTAAATTTGTATATCACTTTGGGTAGTATGGACATTTTCACTATGTTGATTCTTCCAATCCAAGAGCATGGGATATCTTTCCATCTTCTTGTATCCTCTCTAATTTCTCTCAGCAGTGGTTTGTAGTTCTCATTATAGAGATTTTTCACAACCTTGGTTAACTCAATTCCTAAGCATTTTATTTTTTTTGGTGGCTACTGTAAATGGGCAGGCTTTCTTGATTTCTCTTTCTGCATGTCCACTATTGGAGAATAGAAATGCTACTGATTTTTGTGTGTTGATTTTGTATCCTTCTACTGTGCTGAAATCATTTATCACCTCCAAGATTTTTTTTGTAGAGGCTTTAGGCTGTTTGATATATAGGATCATGTCATCTGCAAACAGGGACAGTTTGACTTCATCTTTTCAAATCTGGATGCCCTTTATTTCCTTCTCTTCTCTGATTGCTCTGGCTAGTACTTCCAACACTATGTTGAATAGGAGTGGTGAGAGTGGGCATCCTTGTCTAGTTCCTGTTCTTAAAGGAAAAGTTTTCAGCTTTTCCCCATTGAGGATGATATTGGCAGTGGGTTTATCATATATGGCTTTAATTATGTTGAGATACTTTCCCACTATACCCAACTTATAGAGGGTCTTTGTCATGAATGAGTGTTGAATTTTATCGAATGCTTTTTCAGCATCTATAGAGATTTGATTTTATTAATATGGTGTATCACATTTATTGATTTGCGTATGTTGAACCAACCTTGCATCCCTGGGATGAATCCCACTTAATCGTGGTGAATAATTTTACATATGTGTTGCTGTATTCTGTTTGCTAGTATTTTAGTGAGGATTTTTGCATCCATATTCATCAAGGATATCGGCCTGTAGTTTTCTCTTTTGGTTATATCTTTACCTGGTTTTGGTATCAGGATGATGTTTGCTTCATAGAATGAGTTTGGGAGAATTGCGTCTGTTTCAATCTTTTGCAATAGTTGTAAAGAATCGGTTTCAATTCCTCTTTGAATGTTTTGTAAAATTCTGCTGTGAATCCATCAGGTCCTGGGCTTTTCTTTGTTGGGAGCTTTCTGATAACAGATTCAATCTCCTTTATTGTTATTGGTCTGTTCAGATTTTCTTAATCTTCATGGCTCAGTTTTGGGAGCTTGTGTGTGTCCAGAAATTTATCCGTTTCCTCCAGATTTTCAAATTTGTTGGCGTATAGTTGTTTATAGTAGTCTCGAATGATTCCTTGTATTTCAAATGAATCAGTTGTTATATCACCTTTTTCATTTCTAATTTTTGTTATTTGAATCTTCTCTCTTCTTTTTTTTGTTAGCTCACATAGACTAAGAGTGAAAGGATGGAAAAAGATTTACCATGCAAACAGAAAAGAAAAACGAGCTGGAGTAGCTATTCTTATATCTGACAAAGTAGACTTTAAACTAAAAACCATAAAAAGAGACAATGAGGGACACTACATAATGATAAAAGGACTGATACTTCAAGAAGACATAACAATCATAAATATGTATGCACCCAATGTTGGAGCAGCCAGATTTATAAAACAAACTCTATTAGACCTAAAGAAGGAAATAGACACTAATAGCAGGGGACCTGAACACCCCACTGTCAATATTGGACAGACCATCTAGGCAAAGAATCAGCAGAGAAACACAAGATCTAAACAAGACTCTAGACCAATTGGACTTGGCAGATATCTATAGAGCATTCCATCCAACAACCTCAGAATATTCATTCTTCTCATCAGCACATGGATCATTCTCCAGGATAGATCACATATTAGGTCACAAATCAAGTCTCAACAAATTCAAAAAAATTGGAATTATCCCATGTATTTTCTCAGACCACAAAGGATTAAAACTAGAAATCAATAACAACCGAAATTCGGGAAACTATACAAACACATGGAAATTAAACAGCATTCTATTTAATGACAAATGGGTCCAAGAAGAAATCAAGCAGGAAATCAAAAAATTTATTGAAACTAATGAAAATAATGATACATCATACCAAAACCTGTGGAATACTGCAAAAGCAGTATTAAGGGGGAAATTTATTGCATTAAATGCTCACCTCAGAAGAATGGAAAGATGGCAAGTGAACAACCTAACACTTTACCTTAAAGATCTAGAAAAGCAGAACAACCCAAACCTAAAGTTAGCAGACGGAAAGAAATCATTAAGATCAGAGCAGAACTTAATGAAATTGAAACCCAAGAAACAATACAAAAGATCAATGAATCAAAAAGTTGGTTTTTTGAAAAGATAAATAAAATCGACAAACCATTAGCATGGTAATAATTCTTTGAATGTAGATAAAATTCAGGGTGAAGCCATCTGGGCCCAGGCTTTTCTTTGTGGGTAGTTTTTTGATTACCAACGAATCCCTTCACTTGTTATAGGTGTATTCAGATTGTCTATTTTTTCTTGAGTTAGCTTCAGTACTTTGTGTCTCTCTAGGAATTTGTCCATTTCACCTAAGTTATCCAATTCGTTGGCATAAAATTTTCATAGTTTTAAAAATAATCCATTTTATTTCTCTAAGGTTGGTAGTAATGTCCTCTCTTCCATTTCTGATTCTAGTAATTTGAATCTTTTCTTCTTTTTCCTCTTGGTCAAACCAGCTAAGTTTTGTCAATTTTGCTTAGGTTTTCAAAGAAAACATTTTGATTTTATTAATTTTCTCTAATTTATTGTATATTTCATTATTTTATGCTTCAATCTTTCTATTTCTTTCCTCCTGCTTGCTTTAGGTTTAGTTTGCTCCTTTGTTTTTCAGTGCCTTAAGGTAGTAGGTTAGATTTGAGATATTTTATTCTTTCATAACGTAGGCATTTACAGCTATACATTTCTCCCTGAAAACTGCTTAACTGCATCCCACAAATTTTGTTATGTTGTGCCTTAAGATTCATTCATGACAATGTGTTTTCTAATTTCCATTTTGATTTCTTCTTTGATCTATTTTTTTTTTAGGAGTGTGCTATTGATTTGTATATATATTTGAGTTTCCCAGAGTTTTCCCTTTATTGACTCCTAATTTCATTTTACTATGGTCAGAGAACATACTTTATAATATTTTTACCCTTTAAACTTATTTAGATTTGTTTTATGGCCTAGCATGTAGTCTATCCTGGAGAATGTTCCATGTGCTCTTGAGAAGAATTTATTTTATGTTGCTGTTGAGTGGAGTGTTCTATAGATATCTGTTAGGTCTAGTTGGTTTATAGTGTGTTCAAGACTTCTATTTCCTCACTGATCTTTTATCTAGTGGTTTTATCCATTATGAAAAGCAGGGTATTGAAGTCTCCAATTATTATTGTTGAATTGTCAATTTCTCCCTTCATCTCTGTTAGTTTTTGCTTCATGTAGTTTGGTGTTCTGTTATTTGGTGTATATGTATATGTATATATATGTTTATAATTGTTATATCTTCCTGAGGAATTGACACTTTTGCCATTATAAAATGCCCCTCTTTATCTCATAATAATTTTTTTGTTGTTTTAAAGTCTACTTTTTCTGAAATTAATATAGCCACTCTAGTATTCTGTAGTTACTATTTGTGTTACATATATTTTTCATCATTTTACTTTCAATCTATTTTGTCTTTAAATCTAAAGTGTTTCACATGTAGACACCATATGAATCATTCTTTCTTCAACCATAGTTGAATCATTCTTTTAAACATTTGGTTTGATAATCTCTGTCTTTTGATTGGATTGTTGAGTCTGTTCTGACCCCATGAGGGTTCCTGGCAGCTGTCTTATTCTCCAGATCACTCCTGAAAACTAGCTGACCTTGTATAGGCTGTATCTACATTAGATCCACAAATCCCCTCCAATTCCTTTTACTACATCTGCTACTGTTTTTAAGTTTAAACTTTTCCACTGTTTTCACATTTAAACTGTTGCAAAGGAAGTCAGTTCCTTTGGGAAGAAATTAGGAGCTACCTATTTAATGACCTGCTTCTCCCCTTCCCCATGAAAATCTCTGAGCCTGGTCTTTTGAACTGAGGGTGGGAACAATGTATTCTTCTTTTTGAGTGACACCCCACTCTAGAAGCTGAGTGCTCAGCATTCAGTGGAAAAGGGTGGCAGTAACTGCGGACCTCTTGGCTTGCCTCTCCTGGTGTGGAACCACCACCTCATGAACCAGGGCAATGGCTATGGAGGCCCCAGTATTTTCAATGTGCCATGCCCAAAGTAGAGCTTCTGTCTCATGAGTGAGGGTTGAACAGAAGAGAGCCCCCACCTCTTCAACACATTGCTCAGGACTTAGCCTCAGCAATAGGCAGAATGAGAAACACTGGCATTCTGCTTTACTTGAGAAGTAAACCTTCCAGATGGAAGCTGGGGGGTGGGGGGGGGGGGAGTTCTGGATTCTTGGCTGCAGCAGTCCGGAGTGAAGTCTTCCCTTGCTGAGCTGAGAGGGCAGAGGAAGAGAGCAGTCTTGATCGAAATAGCACAGACTTTCTTACCAAATTTCCATAGATTTTTCTCCAATAAATTTTTCTTTGTTTTTTCTTTGCCCTTATAATCATTCCAAAGGCTTTAAGTAGCTGTTTTTTGTTTTATATAAAATTTTTACCATTTTAACTGGGGAAAGGATAATTGGAGCTACTCATGTTGTCATAGCAGAAGCCAATCTCCTCTGTAAACCTCTTTAAATGTATAAAATTAAATACATAGAAGTCTGAAGGAAATCAATTATATAAAAACCCAGTTAAAAAATTATTTTAATCACACATTTGTGATACGTTAATATATGTATTTTATTAATGCATTAAATAAGATATAGTGACAAATCTAATAAATGACATAATTTCAAAATAGTGGTAAACATAAACTGTATTTCAAAATATCTGTATAAACTATAATATGCAAATACCTGTGATTATTACTGAAAACAAATTACAGATATGGTTAATACTACTGCAGTTTGTTGCCTACATTAATAATTAAAGAAAATGCTAAATTTCAATTAGAGATTAGTGAAAATAAAGATGTAAATATTTTCCTTACAAATTCATGGGCCTCCTGAATTATATTTATGGACTCTGGAGGGCAGGAGGGTGTGTATGGGCCCCGGGTTCAGAACGCCAGCTCTAAATTTTCCTTGGGATGAAGAGAAAGGTGAGAAGATCTAAGGAATCTCATTCTGTTCTATGATCAATAAAGCACAATTGAAGTACAACTAAGATTTAGGCCATTGCAAAATCTAAGTATCTTCCTTCACAGTTTCCCTAACCCCTATTCCTTCTTCGTTTAACAGCCAGAACCGTTATCCATATTTTAATCTTTCTTTTTTGCTATTGTGTTTTTTTTTTCTCCTTCATATGCAACTCATCTTTTCCCTCTGAAATGGATCAAAATGTTTCTGTTAAAATTCTCCATTCTTGTTACCATGGCATTCACTCTTCAGACCTCTGCACTAAGTCCCAAATTGCTTGCTATCAAGAGTGGAACCTTATTATCCTTATCTGAAAAGCTCCCTGTCACAATTGCCTCTCTCTCTCATTTCTTCTTCTCCTGCAAGGGTTGGCCCAGAATGTGAAATGTGCAGTCAAGGGCTGTAAGCTAAAGGCACTCATCAGCCCCTGTTTTCTCAATGCAAGGTCCTAGGACTAGTATCCAAGGGGAATCTTGTTCTTTCACAGGCTCAAAGAGATGTCACTACTCACACTACTATTCTCCTTTGTTACTGCGGGATGTCACTGTTATTTGGAGACTGTTATCCTGATTCTTTGGTAAATCTTTGTCTTTCTTTCTAACCAGCTTCTTCTCTCTCCCTTTTCAAATCCTGACTAAAAAGTCTGTTTTTGATAATATAGCCGCCACTTTTTTTCACTTCTGGAGAAAATCAATGATTAACTCATAAATCCAGCTGTCAACACCTGTCCCCAGAATATTTTTCTAGTCCATCCCTGTGCAACAGGAAATTTCAACTTGCAGGAGCCTACCCTGGTTCCTTTCATAAAATTGCAAACTATATGGAAGTCTGCATATAGGTACTGCTTTCTCAGACCATTTGATTACATGTCAATCTTTTAACCTCACACTTTCATTCTTCAGCCAGGCTCAGTAACAGTACTACAGGAGGCTGCCTTTAAATAGAAAAGATAATGTACACAGGTAACTGATGGAAGAAAAGAACAATGAGCAATTCTATTTAGCCTTCAACAGGTAATGTTACTTTTTATTTCCATAAGTAAAGGCTTCTACAGCAAAAATGCCACTATTGGGAAACATTCAGCATAACAGAACCATTTTCATGCCTGGGTAGACGGCCCATTGTAATATTGTTTTGTTTATCATTTGATTATACAAATTCTTTACAATAATGATTCTGTACACAAAGACACTTTTCCCCCTACTATCACTGTACATGTGATAGTCTCTTTCTGTAATAAAAATACCTGATCCTGTGCTGTATATTCTATGTTCAGAAGAGGAAGAGAGTTAAACTGAACCGTGTA
This sequence comes from Cynocephalus volans, assembly GCF_027409185.1. Taxonomy (NCBI): domain Eukaryota; kingdom Metazoa; phylum Chordata; class Mammalia; order Dermoptera; family Cynocephalidae; genus Cynocephalus; species Cynocephalus volans. The sequence continues at coordinate 119,281,838 of NC_084478.1, read as the reverse complement.
CAGAGTGTTTAATGCACATTTGTCCTGACATCAAGTAGTAATTTCCATTCAATTACCCTTATAGTAGTATTCTTAAAATATTTTCCAATCACCATCTCCCCCCAGAAATCACACACACACACACTCACGCACACATGCGTGCACGCACACACACACACACACTCAAATATGTGAACTCCAAACCTAGCCTCTCAAACCACTGAAATCAAACAAAACAAATCCCAAGGTGGATGCTGTGTGCATAATACTTCCCACATTTCTTTTCTGGCTTCAAAGCATTTATTTTCACTTGCTAATTCAATATATAGATAGCCTCTTATCTCTGGTATCTGCAGGCTAGGGTAGAAATAGGTGTCTTAGTAAAAGCTTCTGTAAAGCAAAATTCTGCTCTTATAAATTAGTTGGAGAACCTCTGAACTCATTATAATAAGGTAAAATCAGTGGGTGGGAAGTGGGAAGGGGAGAGTGGCAGGTTGCCAATTTCTTTTTGGACATATTGAGTTCTAGAGTGTGGCAGAATATTGCAGAGATGGCCAGCAGGATGTTGGAAATTCAAGTATACTATGTTTCACAAGTGTTACACTTTACACCAACACATCAGGCTCACACTTTTAGATATTCAGAGTGTTGATCAGAGTAAAAGTTTTACTTAGACAACTACCCTGGTGTAATAGAAACAAAATGTGAAAAAAATGAATTAGTGAATTTATTATTATTTCCTTGTTTAGGACATTGCCTTTGGTTCAGTCTTTAGCCCTTAAAATATATAAGATTTGGAAGCATTTGGTTCCAGATAGCATATGTTTGGTCCTCACATTGTTTTGCATGTTGTTTTTTTGCATTCTGTTATGACATCATGAGAAGCACTCTATTTTTCAGAAGCAACAATTATTATCTTTGTTTCTTCCCCCATCTAAACATTTCCTCTGAGCCCTAGAGTTCAGTTACCTTTCCAGGAAGCTGAAATCTGAAGGCTGGCTGCCTACAGATAAAAGAGAAAGATATTTAATCATCTTTGAAAATTAAGCACACCATATTTCTAATGACACTAATAAAGTCAATATAATTGAATAATCTAATTGTCTCTCTCCCAAAAGAAATGTCCCTATCACCCTCTTTTCACAGCTATCATTACCCAGGTAATTTAGGCAAAAAGCTCCTGCTTTTACATGAATTATCTTGGATTGTTATGTGGTTATTTTCAGCCTGAATAGTCCAGATTGAGATAGTGTGGGTCCATGAAAGAAAAGCAGACTGCCTTCAAATAGATGTGGGAGTGGGACTTTATGCATTAGGTGCATGTCATTTATCACTGCTGCCTTTGATGTTTGCAAAGAATACCTTTTGTGGAAAGCACAGAAAACATGGTACATAGAAGCACTTAGGGATCTTTACACCTAAATCTAAATGATAATAATGGGACTCAGGTTACTCTATAGGCTTTGATGAAGAAATACATACCCCAAGCCATTTTAGTGATCCTAGCTTCACTCCTGTGTTGGTTACTTTCTGGGAACATATTGGATATCTTTGCAACAGATATTATACAAATGTTAGCCACAAATGAAAAATAAAAACAAAACATGTTTAATAAGTAGACTGAAAATAAGATGATCAGATGGCCCATACTGGTCCAGCCTATACCATCTTGGTATAGGGAACCTTTAAGGGAGTGTTCCAGTAATCGTGAAAAGTCCCACATTGGAATCTAGTCAAGGGCCAAGTTGTGTTGCCTCTAGTTAAAAAGCCATGAAGGGCTTTGGATGGTTTTGAAAATTACAGTATTTAAGTTAAACTACAGAAGATACTTTTGTAAACAACAATATGTAAACAAAGAATTCACGAATGTTCTCTATGGATTCTGAACTCCCTGATACTTGACTTGCAAGGAAAATTTAGAGGCAGTCCAAGATTGATATTTCCTCTTTGGACTGGAATTAAGAAGAAAGTATGTACAGAATCCTCCCTGTTGCCTTGTCCTGGTCACAGTAATGCCCTTGTAATGCTGCAACACTTGCCAGACTCAGCCTAGAAACTATACAAAAGATTAGGAAATTAACATGCTCTGGCAATTTGGCCTATGTAGACTGGTCCACAACATGATAGCTTGAATCCAAGAGCAGGTTTTACCTGCTGTATGCTCCCACATTACTAGTAATTACATATTTGATAAGCCACACCTTCTGAAATGTAATTTTCAAATGCACACACATCTCCCAATAATACTATACTAGAGAATGTTATGTCCAGTCAGCCAATGAATTAGGAATGACCTAAGCAATACATACAGTAGGTTAACACTAGAAACCATGATCAATATTGAAAACAGTAGTTAAATCCAACCCAGAAAGACTCCAATGAGTAGTTAATAAGAATGAGTATGTTTTATAATGACAAATATGCCAATTATCTTGAATTTGATCATCACATAGTGTACACAAATACTGATAGTCAACTCTGTACTCCACTAATATGTATAATCAATTATGTTTCAATAAAGACAAAAAATGAAAAAGACTTTTCATGACATAAAGAATGGCATTTTAAAGCCAATATAGAATTTGAATCAGGTTCGAAAATATAAAAACATTCCATCTGCTCAGGTGCTCCTGGAGATTCTAAGCAGTGATTATAGCAATAAACAGTGAATCTATTGCTAGGGTCACATAGTCTTTTTGTTAATTTGTATTTGAAATGAGTGACACTGTGTATAATCATCCAAATCTCTGAGATAGGCTGTTAAGTCCTGCTGAATGGAAGCTTGACTATGAAGATCTTTTAAGAAAAATCTTGTCAGATATTTCTAATATTTATAAGAACATTACAGGGGGGAAAGCAATAATAATAGAATAGACAACCTCTTCATCTCTTGGAAGTGGGGATACCCACATTCAGATCTGGACACTGAGGTAAGGTGATGAAAAAAGTGGTGCAAAATGAAGGTTTTTCAGAACTATAGAGAGGAAAGATTCAGTTTTGCATAGTATAGTTTTAAAATTATTTGCCCTAGTACCCTACTGTCTTGTGATTTTTATACCTTCAATTGAATTTGTAACTTGATCACCAAATGTGGCCTTGATTTTGAGCTTTCAAAGGAAATTGAAGTCCTCTATTTTAACTTCTCTCAGGTTATCATTAACTTTATGTGTCAACTTGACTGGGTCATGGGGTACCCAGATATTTTTTCAAACATTATTCTGGATATGTCTGTGAGGGTATTTTTGAATGAGATTAACATTTGAATTGGTAGTCTGAGTAAAGGAGATTGTCCTCCTCAATGTGGGTGGCCCTCGTCCAATTTGTTGTAGGCCTGAAAAAAAAAAAAAGGCTGACCCTCCAGCAAGTAGGAAAGAATCTCTCTTACCTGACTGTTATTGACCTGGAATATCAGCTTTTTCCTGCCTTTGGGCTCAAAATGAAATATTGGCTCTTCCTGGGTCTCCAGTGTGCCAGCCTTTGTACTGGAACTACACCATTGGCTCTTTTGGGTCTACAGCTTGCTGACTTACCCCAAAGATCTTGGGACTTGTCAGCCTCCATCATCACATGAGCCAAGTCCATGCAGACACACACACATGTCTGTGCACACACACAAGTACTTCAAAAAGTTTGTAGAAAAATAGAACTAAAAGATAATACAAATCTTTCCACGAACTTTTGGAAGACCCCCTTGTATCTTTCCCTTTAGTCCACAGAAAGATGTGTCCCTTCTTTTTAAGTTCAAATCCTCCATCTAGACTCCATCTTTTTAACATCTTCAACCTCTCCCTCTTCTTGGCTCCTTTCCATATGTTTGCAATCACGTATATGTCTTTTCTATCTAAACAAAAAACATTGCTTGAGTTTTACTCCCCATATCCCATTCCCATTCCACCCCATCTCAGCTTCCATCATATTCCCCTCTTTTTTCATTGTGAGTATCTGTGCTTTCAATGCTTCACTGTCCACTCATTACTTAACACCCTGAAATTAGGCTTCTGTCCCCACCAAATGAAAATAGTTTTTCAGGAATTTTTTCTAATCACCAATTTACCAATCTTGGTTTTGGAGGCACAGGCCCGACTGTAGTAGAATAAGTATCACATAGAAAGTGAGGAAGTGGAGACAGTGATGGGCTATTCTCTTAAGAAGGCTGGACAACACGGAGGAGACCAAGAAGGAATGAAATCTAGTGGAGGACACCAAGGTGGACAGAAGCTTGTTTGCTTCAATGGGAAAAACTTAAGCAAGTCTGCAGGTTGAGGTGAAAGAGCCAGTAGAGAGGGAAAGAAAACACAAGAAAGAGAAGGGATAATTGATAGAGCAAGGACCAGGAAGTGTTGAAAAGGGAGAAAACCAGTTCGAAACATTTGGGAAGTGACTTTTTTTTATAAACATATAGTAAACAAATTAATGGAGTGCCTGGAGTATCTGTCACTATTTTTCTACCCAGAATACCTGATCTTTCTAATACCTGATCTGCCATCATGGAAATGAGGGAATTCTAAATTCTGCTATCAGAATTGTGGGAGAATTTGAATGCCAATTGTATTTTCCCACAGAAGAAATAAAGCTCTAAATCCTGACTAAGTATAGTTAAAAGAGTGCTATTACCCTCTTCAGTTGTACTACAGGGTTAAATAGGGTTTTGTGATCTGGTCTGGAGATCAAACCACCGCTTATGACATTGTTTCTATGAAGAAACTCTGACTTCTCTAAAAGTCATAGTATTCAGATTGAGAACTGCTTATTGATAGCTAGAAGGTTGTCCACCTATTCCAATGACATCATCATTAAAAAAGACAAACAAACTTGGAAACTCATACAGGGAAACTGCTTTCAAAATCTATTTCCAAACCATCCAAGAAAATCAGCATCATTGACTTGTAGGCACAGCTCAATTTAACACTAAAGTGGCATCACTCATCTTGTTTTGACTTTCTTACTCACCAGCCTTGGCTCCAAATGACTTTTAAACTGTTTTCTGAAATCAACTTCACCTTCAGAGTAGAAATGCTTTTGGCCTGTGAAGAAATTCCAAAGAACGGATCACAGGTTCTGACGACCATATCAGAGGGTTCCCAAAGATTCCTTCGAACGATGGTAGTCACTTCAAAAATAAGTTTATAAACTCCAAAGGTACCACTTAGAAGAGGTGAGAAATCACTTTGCTAAGTTCTGATATATTTGTTTAAAATATTTTTTAAAAAACATATGGATTGATTCCTTGTCTGCCTAGCTAGATTGTAATTTCCAAGAGCCAGGGACTGTGGTTTCTTTGTCGTCCTATTTGTATTCTTATTTGGAACCTTGGAAAGAATTCATACTTAATGAATGTTTTAGACTGATAATCACTATGAAAGTACATTCTTTTGAGTCTGGTATTTATGATCTAGGCATGTGAATAGTAGTAAATATCAACTGGGCTGTTTTGAATAGAATATCATACATGTAATAGAAAAAACTTGCACAACCACAATTACTTGAAGTTGACATGACAAGCAAACAGAGGGGACATCAGTGGGGGGAGGGGGGAGGGAGGAGGGAGGGAGGTGATGGGCAACAATAATCAGCCACAATGTATATCGACAAAATAAAATTAAAAATAAATAAATAAATAAATAAATAAATAAATAAATAAATAAATAAATAAATAAATAAAAAGAAAAAGAAAAAGAAAAAAAAGAAAAAACTTGCAAAAAATGGAAGATGTAGAATGGATGATGGCATACTGCCCAAACTAGCTTTTAACACAAACCAAAAGGGAGAAAATAGAGAAGACCCTAGAAAATGGAAAGATCAATATCATTTCTTGGGCATAAGAACAGAACTGCATATTGAAATTTAACAACTCAATCTGACAGTTTGGGCATAACTCCCATGCTACAAACTACTCCACTTTTCTCTTTCAATTCTGAAGACTTCCCAGATCCCCCAAATCCTATCCTGTTGACTAGCTCCACATCTGACATTTAATTCATCAGCTATTACTCCAGAGACTTTGCTGGACATGGCTCCCGATCTCAAAATCAAATTTACTGTCTTATTGTCAATTTCTGGAATTTGTTTCTAAATTGTCCTGAATATATCCCAAAGAGTAACATTTTCCCAATTTATAAAAATACACCAAAATGCAAGCTAACAAGACTAATATCCTAATGAAAAAATGTTCACAGATTGATATTTTAATATCTATGTCGTATACTTTAAAACATGCAAATGAAATCTGGGTTATTGTTGAAGAGCTAAAATGAAAAATGATGATGTTGGCAAGAAAAAGAGTACGAATATTCATGAAGAAGGACAAGCATATATTTTCCTAAAATGTAGTGCTCTCCTTCCCAGAGGAGGCCATCTGGCCTCTTTGATTGCTAGTTTAAACCAATTAGCACAAAATGGGGATACTACGTTATTGGGTTTCACCACAAGCCTTCTGGTTTCATTCTTAATCTTACGGTTTCCTCTTAAATGTTTTCTGTTAATGGTACAAATTGAAAACAACAACAGCATAAACTCATGTTTAAGCTGAACAGAGTCCACTAGAGCTCAAGCAAGCACTCCTCATTAATATCTATAATCATTGCCTTATCCCAGAGAGACAGAGATGGTAAGAATTCAAGCCTGCTCACGCACACAAACTGTTCTGTTGGCCATTGGAACAGCCAGGCAGCCAGCTGACCGCTTACTTTTTGTCTATGCTGCCAGCACCTGAGGTCCTGGGAGTATCTCAAGTGGGGTGGCAATGGTGTCAGAAACACTGATGCCCCTGATTTCACATATGTTTCCTCAAAGTGAGTCATGATGACACTGGAGTGAAAGGCTCACATTGCTTTACAATTGATCACAAGGAGAATAACACTAACTTGACTTGTTTGCGTGTTACAATTACTGGTACAAAACTCCAAGTCCCTCAATACTGCCTATATTCTTAGTATTTTGGGTGCAAGCTTCCTCTCCTTAGCTGCTTTTCAGTGAAGTCTGATTTCTCCTTTGTCCAAATTTTCTTCTTAATAAGACATTTTCCCACAGATTATTGTTTCACTAGTCACCACCTATTACTTTCTCTTATATCTGAGCCATAGCCACTCCTTTGCATAGTCTTTGTTGTTCTGTGAATTAATTTAATCTCTTCTGGAGGTAAAAGGAGGCAGCACCTAATTATCTAAGTTTTAATCAGAGATATCCACTACTGAATTTGCATGCAATCATGATCAGTCAACTACACAAATAGTATGAAGTAGGGCAATGTTTTCAAAGTATGGCATGCTTACTATTTATGATATGCGAGATAACTTTAGGTGGTTCATGAGCTAATATTTTTTTATGTCAAAAGTTATAAATTTATCTAATTTTATGGGTATACACAAACATGTACATACATATATATGGCTAGCACTAGAAAACTGATTGCTCAGGTTCTATTGCCTAGGATAAGATTAAGGTTTCTAAAAAGGAGATGAGCCACTTTTTAAAATTAAGTAAATACTAGATGTTAACATAGATATGTCAAAATCATGAAAGTGGTACCCAAAAGACCACAAGTTTGGGAAACATTTGCGTTGTGTTTAAGAACTCTCTCTTGTCTTAAAGCCCCGTTCTACCACTTGCCAGCTGTGTGACTTTGGGCATGTATTCCTCACTGAGTCTCAGTTTCCTCATCCATGAAATGTACTGATAATAGCATCTACTTCACAAGAGTGAGAAACAAAGAAGATATAACCTTTCTTTCTGAAATAAATAAGTATATCCAAATTAGGGCTTGAGCCTTAAAATTGGTCTCTCACGCAGGATAAAAGGAAGGAAAACTATAGTTATCAGACAAAATATAGCAACATCTAACAAGCACAGGCATTGGAAGAGGGTGATTTGAGGGAGGGGTAATAGAGTCTTTGCTCGAACAATCTTCCCGGACATCAAAAGTTGTTATCATCATCATCATCATCATCATCATCATCATCATCATCATCATCATCATCATTATTATTATTATTACTTGGTAGATGTTGAAAGAATAGGTTGAGTTGCATAACAGATTCTCACCTGGAATAGGAAACTGCTCTTTTAATTACCTTTGCATACCTCTGCACTTATCACATTTGTTTAGAAGTTAAATATTTCCATGTCTGTACTCCTATCGGCTTGTGAGTATTTTTAGGGCAGCAACTATGTCTTTTCAACTTTGTGTTCTAACACCTAGAGCAGTGTTTGGCCCAACATAATGACTCAGTAAACGGCTGTTGAACTGAAAATAACAAGAATTATTTTGTGGCTTTAATTCAAAACCCTTAAAATCCTGGTAAATTTATGATGTAATATTCGGAATTGACCCATGTATTAGATAAAATTAGAGAGATTAGAGTCAGTTAAAGAGGTTCTAATTAGAGTGAATTAGAAAGATTCACTTCCTGACTTTTAAATTGTCCCAAAGTAGTAGGGGACGATCTGCGTTTCTGAATAAGCCTGGACATTATGAAAATGGAAAGACCCTAGGTGAAATATAATGAGATAGTGAATATAACGCAAAAGAAAATTATGTTATTCCCCAAGCAAAACAAGTACTTTGAGAAATCCTTGGGGAGAAAGGAGAAAACTCCACTTCCCATAGATGACAGACTCCATATCCCATTCCTACAATTTATTTTATTGATAAAAATAAATTCCTCTTATTTCCTTAATACAATCTGGTATTTGTGGCATGATGCCTGAAGATGTTGTGTCTCCCCAAATAAACTGCTCTACGTTCCCTTGTGATTTAGGCTAACAAGTAATTTTGGGGAAAAAAAATCAAGACTGTTGAAACATGAAACCACTTTTCTTTAATTTTTATTATCAAGATCGGATGATCTTAAGAACTCCCTTGATGATTATTCTGTAATAGATTGCATTAGTCCGTGTCTGTTGCTTATAATGAAATACCTGAAACTGGGTGATTTATAAAGAAAAACAAAATTTATTGCTTATAGTTTCTGAGGCTGGGAAGTCCAAAGTCCATCTGGTGGTGGTGACAGCAACCCAGGTGTCTCACATTGCAAGATGGTGGAGGCAGACTCTCTTCTTCTTTTAAAGGCCTCAGAACCATGTCCCTGACCACCATTTTTAATCCATTCATGACTGCACAGTCCTACAATCTAATCACCTCTTCAAAGCTCTGCCTTTCAATTAGTATAATAGGATTTCCCACCCTCTTAACAGTCACAGTTGGGGCTAAGTTTCTGATACATAAAACTTGGGTGAAACAATTCAAGCTTCAATGAGTTTAGGGGAGATATAATTCAATCCACTATATTCCACCCCTGGCCCCCCAAAACTCGTGTCTTTTTCACATGCAAAAACATTCATTTCATCCCCAAAGTCTTAATTTGTTTCAACTCAAAAGTCCAAAGTTCAATGTCTCATCTGTGAAAGCAAAAACAAGTTATCTACTTCCAAGATACAATGGTGGGATTAACATCGGGTACATATTCCCATTCGAAAATGGAGAAATAGGCCAAAAGAAAGGCATAATAGGTCCCAGACAAGTTCAAAACCCAGCAGGGCAGGCATTAAATCTCAAAGCTGGCAAATCATGTACTTTGAGTCCATGTTCAACGTCCTCTGCACACTGGTGGGGGAGCTTGGTCCTCAAGTCCTTGGGCAGCTCTGCTTCTATGGATTTCCTGGTCTCAGGCCACACTTCAGGTCTCCCAGGTTGGTGTTCCACTCTGGTAGCTCTACACGTCTAGGGCTGAATGGTGTTCCTGCTCTCTGCACTAGGCCTGGCTGTTGGGGTTTCTCTGCTGCAACTCTGATCCCAGGTTTCTGCTTGACATTGCTCTAGTGAAGGCTGTCTGCAGTGACTCTGCCCCTGAGACAGATCTCCTTCTGGGTACCCTGAATTTTCCATAGATCCTTTGAAATTGGGGTGGAGGCTCCCAAGCCTTCAGAGCTCTGGCATTTGCGAGCCTATAACCCTAACACCACGAGGATGCTGCCAAGACTTTTGGCTTGTATTTTCCAAAGCTGTAGGTCCAACCACACCTGGAGCCAATTTAACCACTGCTGGAGCAGCCAAAGCAGCTTCCAGAGGTGGGCCTGCGGAGTGAGCCCACAGAGGGTGCCTTGGCCTGTTCCCCAAGACCATTTTGTCTCTCTAGGCCTTTGGGCCTGAAATGGAAGGGCTGGCCTCAGATGCTTCTGTAATGCCTTCAGGGCCTTTTTCTCTTTCTCTTGATATTCCCTTTCTTTTGCACTAATCTTCTCAGCTAATGGTTGCTGGGCTGCACAATTGCATGCTCTCTGCTTCTCTACACATGGCCAGGCTGAAAATTTTCTAAATGTTTACTCTGCTTCCCTTTAAAATTCTGGCTTTATGTTATGCCTTTGCCACCATAACTCAGTGTAGGCTTTACAAGTAGCCATGCAGCTTTCCTAATGCATTGTTGCTAGAAATTTCTTCCACCAAACTCCTAGGGAAGTTCCACCTTCCACAAAGTCCTAGGGCATGGAAAAAATGCAGCCAAATTCCTTTTCAATTCACAGCAAGGATGATCTTTGCCACAGTTTCCAATAAGTCTCTTCTCATTTACATTCAAGAACTCCTCAGAATGGCCTTTACTATCCATATTTCTATGAGCATTCTGCTCGCTACCACATACCTACACCATACCAATTTTCTGTGTGGAATATGCTATAAAGCATATGTACTTCACAAGGCCTGGCTTTCCAAAGCCTTTCAGTTTCAAATATTGACCTTGAGGAGGACTAGAAATTTTCCTCAGGCTATAAAGTCTCTGGTTTAAGATAACGTTTTGTGGCACAGCAAGGCTGCTGGCTCAAGGACAGACAGGTTACTGCTTGATATGTGTAGATACTGGAAAATTGTTGGAGGGAGAAGGAATGTTTGCTAAGATCAAGCTGTTGTTGATAGGACCATTTAATTGTCTACTGGAATGTCATCTGGCTTGTTTCACTGAAAGTTACCAGCCTATTTTGTTAAACTATAATCCCACCTATGTTCTCTTCCTGTGACTTCCTCGTCTGGAAAATAAATGCAGGAAGGGAACCCCAATTCAGGGTTAATTTCCTGAGGAAGGGATGCCTCTTGCTGGAGGGTCCCAGGAAGATTAACCACTTTAGGGTCTCTCACTGCTCAGAAGAGATGGGCTTTGAGTAATTCTTTGTTTCTCTGTCACCCAGGGGAAGTGGGGTGACAAATCCATGGGGGGCAAAGCAACACAAAGCAACACTTCTGTATTAGTCCATTTCTGCTGCTTATAACAAAATACCTGCAACTTGGTAATTTATAAGAAAACAAAATTTATTGCTTACAGTTTCAGAGGCTAGGGAGTCCAAAGTCCAGGGGTGTTGCTTATAACAAATACTTAAAAATGTGGAAGTGGCTCTGGAACTGAGTGTTAGGCAAAGGTTGGAGGAATTTGGAGGACCCAGAAGAAGACAAAAAGATGAGGGGAAGTTTGGAATGTCTTAGAGACAGGTTACGTGGTGGTGAGCAGAATGCTGATAGAAATATGGATAGTAAAGGCCATTCTGAGGAGGTCTCAGATGTAAATGAGAAGGGACTTATTGGAAACTAGAGCAAAGATCATCCTTGCTGTGAACTGGCAAGGAACTTGGCAGCATTCTATTCATGTCCAAAAGTTTTATGGAATGTGGAACTCAAAGGTGCTGACCCAGGATATTTGATGGAAGAAATTTCTAAGCAGCAAAGCATTAAGGAAGCTGCATGGCTGCATGGAACAGCCTATGATGAGTTATGGCAGAAAAGTCATGAGATAATGCCGGAATTTATAATTCAAAAGAAAGCAGAGGGCAAAAATTGGAAAACTTTCAGCCTGGCCACAAAAGAAAGGGTATAGCCCAAGGACCCTTTGCTAAGGAGACGAGTACAGAAGAAAGGGATTATTAAGAGAAGGGAAAGAAGACCTTGAAGGCATTTCAGAGATCTTGGAGGCTGCATCTTTCATTACAGGCCCAGAGGCCTAGGGAGACACAGTGGACTCAGGGAACAGGCCTGAGGCACCCTCCTTGGGCTCGCTACCTAGGGCCACCACAGGAAGCTGCCTCCAGCATCAGCACCCCAGCTGCTTTGGCTGCCTCAGCAATAGCTAAATTGGTCCCAGGTGTGACTGGACCCGCAGCTTCGGAAAATACAAGCTGGAAGCATTGGCGGTGTCTGTGTCATGTTAGGTCTGCAGGCTCACAGAATGCCATGGCTCTGAAAGCTTAGAAGCCTCTACCCCAGTTTCAAAGGTTGTATGGAAAAGCCCGGGGGCCCAGGAAGAGATCTGTCACAGAGATGGAATCACCACAGAGTCTTCGCTAGAGCAGTGCCCAGTGGAAACGTGGAGTCAGAGTTGCAGCAGAGAAACCGCATCAGCACTATGCCTAGTGAAGCCCTGAGAGTGGGACTGCCATGGAGACCCCATATCTATGGAGCTACCAGCCTGCAAGAGCTGAAGTGTGGCGTGAGACCTGGAAAGCCATAGGAGCAGAGCTGCCTGAGGACTTGGGACCCAACCCCTGCACCAGTGTGCAGAGGATGTTGAACATGGAGTCAAGGTACATAATTTGCCAGCTTTGAGATGTAATGTCTGTCCTGCTGGGTTTCAAATTTGTTTGGGACCTGTTACCCCTTTCTTTGGCTTATTTCTCCCCTTTTGAATGGGAATATGTACCCTATGTTTGTCCCACCATTGTATCTGGGAAGTAGATAACTTGTTTTTGATTTTACAGATGGGACTTTGAACTTTGGACTTCTGAGTTGAAACAAGTTAAGACTTTGGGGACAAAATGAATGGATTTGTGTGTGAAAAGGACATGAGTGTTGGTGGGTCAGGGGCAAAATGTTGTAGACTGGATGTCCTCCCCCCACCTCACTGAGGCTTAATCCCCACTGTAACTGTTGAAGATGGGAAATCCTACTATGGTAATTGAAAGGTGGCGCCTTGAAGAGGTGATTAGATTGTAGGACCATGCTGTAGTGAATGGAGTGCTTTAAAAGGAGAGCATATGAAAGGTTAGTCTCTCTCTTCTCGAGCATTTTCTGCCATTTGAGACCCCCAGGTCACTGTCACCAACACCAAAGACCCTCACCAGATGTTTCCTGGACTTTGGATTTCCTAGCTTCTGAAACTGTAAGCAATAAATTTCATTTTCTTAAAAATTACCCAGTTCCATATATTTTGTTATAAACAACAGAAATGGACTAATACAGCAATTGTTAAATATACAATATACTGTTATTAACTATAGATCATCTATAGAAAATCCCATACTGTTCACTCAAATATCAACCAATAGATAAATATATTTAAAGAATGAGGTATCATCTTCTAATCTTTGCAGTTAGAAAATAAACCAATTACTTCATTAATTTTCCAGCATTGTGACACAATCTGAATAGGTTTCCTGCTTGCTGTATAAGAAGACAATTTTGAGGGGTGAAAATAGCATTTAAGACCCCAAGACAGCTTTTAATATCAGGTTTTTTAGAATCTTAGCCCATTAGTTATTGGGAGCTTTAACAAACACCAGCTAGTGTTTATGGCTTGTTGGTGTGGGTATAACTTGATTAAAATTGTATCGAGACAAGACTGCTAAATTATTTCACATGGAAAATTAACAAGACATATTATATGGTAAATAGGAAAAACAAACATTTTAAATACTATTTATTGAATTGTAGCCGAATCAAAGGTCTATGTAGTTGAAAGAACATCTTTTTGACCTAAGTTATCACCTCTGACATTTCAAAAAGCAATAGAATGAATCAAGTGGAAGTCATTAGGCCTGAATTCTAATCCGTAGCTGTATCTCTAACTTGTTTTACCCTGTCTTTTGACCTTTTGGAGACTTGTTTTTCTTATTAGTATACCAAAAACAACATCTGCTTCACAGGATGGGCTTAAAAATTAATCAGATGATGTCTGAGACGTACTTGAATATCAGGTGTAAATTCTAAGTACTGTTATTCAATATTAAAATTCATTACCCTTCTCTGAACCACCTAACCAAACCTACTGCATCTGTGATCTGATCTCAGCACATAGGTGTAAACAAGAAAATGTCAAAGTGGATGCCATGTTCTCCTTAGTTTAATCAATCATGGTCAAGTTTCATTAGTAACTAGCTGGATTTTTCTTCCTCCATGTTTTAATTCAGAGTGTCGAACAAGTGGAGTTTATTGATCACAAGTACAAGGTCACCATCAATAGGTATTTTGCAATTTGGTTGTTGAATGTACGTTGCTAGCAATATTAAAGATGAAGAATTTTCACATGTTATTTTGAGAAAATCCACGCTTGACCAATTTTTCTTCTGCAGAGAAAAAGAACATATTTCTGATACCCAAAAGAATCTCTTGCAGTAGCCAAAGCACCAGGAAGGAGTAAATATTACAAAGTTGAAGTTGGAAATGCTAAGATAATGCAATAAAGACCATATATAGATAATTTCCCTGGTAGTCTTGACGTGTACTCGACAGTTCCCTGGAGGAATTTTTTTTCTTTTTAATAAACTAACAGCTTATGCCCTGAAATAATAACAGTGATGACAAATGATACTTTAGCACATGCTTTCTACATATGATCTCATTTAATACATGCTGAAAATGTTCCTTTGAGATAAATGTTACTAGCCTGGTTTTCAAATACAGAAAGTGAGGCTAAGGGAGGTTTGCAACCTTGCCTAAGCTCATAGAGCTGGTAAGTGAAAAAGCTAGTATTTAACCCAAATTGTATGACTACAGATTTGATCCATTTTCCATTATACTGTGCTAAGTGAATATGTAGATTTTCCAAGGTCCAAAAAAAAATTAAATAAATAAATAAAATAAAATAAAACTCTTGCAGTGGATCTTTAGCTCTTCCAATGAACCAGAATTCTAATCAAATGGCTTCTCGCCAAAGATTTCTATAAGGTTACCCAGTTTGTTACTCAATCTGCTCTGTGCTTGTGAGTCTGTCTTTGGTTACCTTCCTCTGAGCTAGGATTGTAGGACATTAAGGAATACAGCTTTCCAGACTGTTTCCTCTTGCTATGCAAAAACAGCCTTCCATCAACTCAATCACATTGCTTTCTTTGTGGTCTCCTTCTCTCTATATTTCTTTTTCTCCCTCTGTTTTCAAAAATCCTTTTGATCGTTTTCTTCTAGGGTTCTGTCCCTAGCAAAGTTTTCACTTAAAGAGTAGCTATATCCTACAAGAAATTCCAGGATATGAACAGTCATACCACCCAGTACCGTATGCTGTAGCTCCAGCATAAAGACCTCTCAAAAAAATAGAGTGTTTTTTTGTTTTAATAATGTCCCTCCTGCTTGGGGAGCCCAAATCTTTCACATATAGTTCTTTTTTTCACTTTAGCTCCTCAAAACATTTATCTTTGTTTTGTCAATAGGCTCTTTTTCCTTCCCACTTTGGAGGAAGAGTATGAGGCAAGAACCCTTGGTGGAAAAAAGGCAAAAAGTTAGCCAAGTAACTAGGGAAAAGTCAAAGGGGAGAAGACCTTAAGAAAACATTCTTAGTATGGATGGTTAAGTAGCAACAGGGGATAAATGTAGGACACAGGCGGCTAGCATGTGTTTTGAGCAAAGGCAACATTATCCAACAGACAGCAGAATTCATTTAGAATATTGCCATTTGCTATATAGGCTCAGAGGGCTAGAGGAGAGGTTTTTTTCCCTCCAGGCAATTGTTTTTATTGCATTAGGTTGCATTACACCAAGGAAAGCCTGACGAAAATCCTGCGTGGTTTGTAACAAGACTGTAGTCTAATTCTACTGCTACACCAACAAATTCCGGCAACCTGCAAACATAACGGAGTCCGGGGAACAAAAACACTGCCTGACACATTGCCACCTGACATACAAAATCCACATTCTCCCTCATCTAAAATACGGTCTTTAAACTGACAAGGAGCTCCATTGAGAATATCAGCCGCTGTGTTATTCTAGTAAGGGTAGAAATTCTAGGTGACTCAGGAACTAGAGAAGAATTACTGCTTTCTTCATTTTGTTGTTCTGATGTGTCCTCCGGAAGTGTAGCTAAAAAGTCATTAACAGATGGCTCTGGCAGAGATAAGTCCAACGGTTTGGCTGTTGACAAATCTCCATATAAAGATCTTTACTATTGATTATCATGGTCATGCCACACCTGCCCATCTGCCTCTAGACTCACATGACCCAGGCTCTGTCACGTAAATCAGAGAACAGAAACTCACCTTGGTCCAGCTCCTAACCAGGTAGTAGAGACAAAGTATTATGGTACAAATGAGTGCTATGTAGGCACATAGTTATTCATTCATTCATATCTAACTATCATTTATTAAATGCATACCATCTGTTAGTATGTTGTTCTAGGTGCAAACACACCTAGATCATCTGGCATCTGGAATTTGAATGTTTAAGTCTTCATCTAAGTCTAAGTGGCCAGAGCAACGCTGGAGATGTCATACCATTAATAAATCAACAAATTTAACTCATTACATTCAGCTTGCAATGACAAAAGAACCAATCAAAGACCTAACAAGAGTTGGTCAGTCTTCCTGAATAATCCACTTCAGTGCATTTTTACTTGCCTACATGATTCCTTAATCATGACTATTTGCTTGGGGGTGTTGAGATATGCTGGTAATAGTTCGGAGAATGTTCCTGACCACAAATTTCTTATACTCAGCTGGGGAAGGTGTTCTAGGAAAAGATGGTGGACTGAGCACATGTATTTATTTCTGTTCCCATAGTCTCATTGAAATGATAGAAAACACATTTTCAAAAATAATTAATCCATAGCGGAGCTAGAAAATAAGAAGGCATTTAGCAATAGCCTAGGAAGTTTGAGGAAATCCTTAAAGACAGAAAGCAGATGGGGTCTGATTAAAGGAGGAAATAGAGGAGGAAAAACTACAACCCAAAACTGGGGTACTAAGAGTACTTTCTTCTAAGAGAACTCCAGAGAAGTGCTAAGCTTAGACTCAGGAAATCCAAGAGCAGAAGTGGGCCAAGGGGCAATTTTTAGTAAAATTAAAGAATTGCATTCAGAAATGCTAGGCCATTAAAGCTCCTCTTCTTACCCACTGCCATCCCACCCACTTAGAGCAATGTGTTTGACAGCTTAGACTTGCCATCACAATTAAACCTGAAAACGGCATCTACATTCTAAAGACAGTTAAACTACTTGCCTGGAGTGGAGAGGCTCCAAGGGTCCAGGGGTTCTGAGTGTTCATCAGAGTAGAGTTTGGAGTAACTTTAGATTCCCATCACAATTATCTATGAATAAATGATTCTCATTCCTGCTTCCATATTAGAATCACCTGGGAAGCAGTCATGTTGAGAAGTAGTGCTCTAAAGCAATCCACCTAAACTTTCATGAGCATGGAAATCACCTGACGACTTTGTAAAAATGCAGATTTTGATTCAGCAAGTCTGAGGTATGGCCTGAGCTTCAGCATTTCTACCAAGGCCCCAGAATCCTAAGTTCCAAGGTTGTTGGTGGAAGGGCAATACTTTGAGTAGCAAGAAAAGAAACAAAAAGAATTACAATTTCAAAACAGAATATAAAGATTAACCAACTTGATCACATGAAAGTAAAGGTATAGTTAACACAAGTTGGGAAGTGGGAGGGAGGTAACTAAAAGAATGCTGATTATATTATCTTTCATATCTCACATTTCAGGATCAGTAGACACTGTTTAAAGTTGAAATACAAAATACAGATTTATTTATTATTGAAATCTATAAAGAAAAATTTAAAATAATATAGCAAATATGGTGAAGTAGAATGGAAATAGGAAGAATATTTGCTGAGCATATAATACATGCTAAACACTATTCTAAACGTTTTACATCAACTCATATAATCTTTGCAGCAATGCTGTGAGGTGGGTACTATTTTTATCACCATTTTTACCTATGAGAAAACCAAGGCCTAAAGAGATTAAGAAACTTGGGCCAGGTCACAGAGCCAGGATTCAAACCCAGGCAGTCTGACTTCAGAATCTCAGCTGTTAATCACTAAACTCTCTTGAATGGAAAGGAATCAATAGATGCTGTTTAAAACACCAAGAAATAGAAGCATAAACGCATTCTTTACTACTAAGTTAGAAACCATGAGAGGAATAGGAATCAATGACTAGTGTAAGTGGTATCTCTACTTGTGGGACTGAAGAACAGCTGAGGTGGAGATGAGGATGTTAAATTTACTTTTAATTTCAGAGAATTCTGAGTCGCTTGGAAGTGCATTGACATGTACAAACATATTTAATTTATAATAACTGGTTTAATGATTTTAAATGCATTCAAAAAATAGGAAAGAAATATACCAAAATATTAATGGTAATTGTTTTCTAGGGTGAGTTAGGCCAAGAAATTATCAGCATTTTTTTTCAAACTCTCTGTGTTTTCCAAATTTTTGAAGTTACTTTTATCTTCTAAATAGTGGAATAAATTTTAAATCTCAATGTGTGGGACACATTATCAGAAAAAGTAGTGCCTGTTAATTCATGTATTGAAAACAACTGGCACGGCAGACGTTAGAGGTGGTCCTGGGATCCCTTTGGGACATTTTGAGAGGAAGCTCAATAAGAAAATTCTTGCTCTAGAATGGCCCTGCAAAATCAATATAGATTCTTATCTAAGTCTTCTTGATCCCTTTGCTTCTCCATTTCCCCTACCACCATGGAAAAGTAGGTGCCTTTAACTAGTTATGTCAAGTAGCTTGTCACAGTCTGTACTCTTAGTCTTTTAAATATCAGAATAAATTCCAGGACATCACAAGTAGCTTCTATGAGGCTTTCTTGTAAACTGATCCCAGATATGCTACATTTAGCATGGCCAAGATAACAAGAAAACTGCCTTCTTAAAAAATGCTGCAATTCCTCCCTACACGGCATTTTTTATGGACAGATAACCCTTCTTGACAGCTTGGAAAAGCTTAAATTCCTTGGGTAGTTGTCTTATGGATACCTCCTCCTGGTCCAGTTTAAGACTCAGGGTAATCTGAGATCCCTTGAAGTTAATCGTGTAATTTGATCAGCCTAATGAGGTGAATATGGGAGATCTTTCAGCACCAAAATTTCCAATAGACATGACTCAGTATAACCCAGAATTTGCAAGGTCAGACAGTTCAGGATACCAGCATTCAATGGGTGTGATCTTAGGAACTCAGCAAGATACTTTAATGCTGTCTACCTAGTGACATGGTGATACAAAGAATATCTACTCCTGATTTGGAATGCAATCCTCAGAGAGAAGTGAGAATAGCACATATAGTAAAGACATAGCCATGGAGCTCCTTGTAATTTTTCTTGATTTTTGTTACAACTGGGTTGCCTTGACAATTTGTACAGAATTCTTATATGTATGTAATATTGCTCTTCAGTTGCAAGCAAGTAGCAGTGTCAATATGACCTGACTTGTGGGGGCTAAGAGGAAGTAGAAAGAGTTGGTTGATGTTCACCCATGATGTTCATTATAGAATGAATGATGTTCATTCTAGAACATACATGGAAACCAATGTCTTAGCCTGGAAAGTGTCCATGTGCTGATAAACTTCAAACTACACACTTTTTTCATAGTAAACAATGAAGTAACTCAAAAATTCTTAACTTCTGTGGAAGAAAAACATAATAAAAATCAAATTGCAGGGAAGCTTATTGATCTTGCTGTTTTAAGAAAGAGGACTCCCTTGAATCTCCTCTTGCTGCAGATGGGGTGAAAAGGGGTAGGGAGGTCACTAGTTGCCTAAGAAAGTAACATTAGAATGATGGAACTTTTACTTTCCTGTTTCTTGTGTTTGATTTAATTAATCAAGACTTGAAATAATGCCCTCAGATATTATTGGAATATATTATCAGACCTGGAATGATCAGATGCAGAGTTGTTATGAAACACTGAAAAACTCCAAAAAGGATAGCAATTTGAATTCATGACAGGTACTCAATTCAGAAGATTCCTTAATGAGCATGCTGTTATGGGTATCTGCAGTAGTTATCATCTCTTGATGTCTGATACATTTGGGAAAGGTCATTTTTTTAGGACCTTCCTGTTAGCAAGAATATCAAGAAGTTGCTTAATTTTGAGAGCTGGATGCAGGATGGAGTTGGGGAATAAGTGCCTTGTTCACAGTGCATTCAATCTCTGTACAATCTTGCAGAGTATGCATTTGTAACCATTACAAGGGTTTGATGAAATGCTCAATCTCTTCCTTTTCTAACACTTAGGGTAAAAGGCATAGTGAATTGGTGAAGCAGCTAGAACTACATTAAGTAACACTGGATCCTTCCAGGTCCTCAGAGAATATGTTGAGAAATCTGACAGCTTACTCTAGTTGAAATGTTCTAATTTTTTATATGTCTTCAATACTGATTTCGGTGGGTGTGGACCAATTCCTTCTCATGAGGCCTTTGCACCATTCAGATGCTTCCTTGACAGAATATATGAAGCAATTGTTTTCAGGCATATGATAGTTGAATGCAGGTCTGCTATACTCAAGTAAGGAGAAGCACACAATTTGAGGTCCACATACTCCCTGGCTTTCTACCTATGGGCAATTTCCAAACTTCAGTGCAGGGAGTAGAACCCAAGCAGAAAGCAGCAGACTCATGGGTGAAGGAAAGAGAGATCAGAATTATAAGTTGCTATGTTGACTGAAATTTGTGAGGCAGTTACTGAAAATGAGAGTATTATAGAAAATTATATAGAAGTGCCCTTTGGTTCCATTCCTTGCCCAAATCCTCAGCTACTAGGAGACTAAGAGCTGAACAGAGATTTTAGAACTAACATAATACTGAGGAGATACTAGAGTCGCAACCCATCCAGAGTAAAGATACCTTGGTGAACACACCAGGCATTCACTTAAGCCCTAGGAAAGATCATGCTCTAGGAATAAGAACTATAAACTTGGAGTAAGGGCTATACCCTAGGACTAGGGGAAAAATAAAAATAGCCCCCTTCCACCCCAAACAAAGTTGTAAACCAAACTTTATAGAATCCAGGAGACTCTGAAGTAATTAACTGCCTTCCAAAACAAAACTTAACAATTGGAAGAAGATAACATAATCCAGAGTCTATACAACATCATCTACAATGTCCAATATCCAATAAAATAGTAGATATGTGAAGAATCAGAAAAATGTGAACCATAATACTGAAAACAAAATTCATTAGGAGACCTAGAAATGATCCAGCTATTGAATTAACAAGAACAATGTTTAAAATACTTATTATAAATATGCTTCAGAAATTAAAGAAAATAAAAGAAACTCTATAAAGAGATATAAAAATTCAGCAGAGAAAAGGAAACTCTAAAAAGGACCAGATGGAAATTCTAGAACTAAAAAATACAATATCTAAAATAACGAAGCAATTGGAATGAAAGAAGACTGAACTTAACACAAAAGGATTTACTAGTAAACTCAAAGGCAGATCTTATTCTTTCTCAAAGATAGAAATTTCCAAACTGAACCAAAGAGATGACAATAAAAAAGAAAGAAAGAAAGAAAGAAAAAAAGAAAGAACGAAAGAACACAATATTGGAGACCTGTGGGGCAATATCAAATGGTCTAGCATATATGTAATTGGAGTCCCAGGATGAAAGGAGAGAGAATGAAACATAAAAATATTTGAAGGGATAAGACCAAAATTATTTTGAATATTGATAAAAGATACCAACCCACCAATCCAAGAAGCTCAGCAAATCTCAAGAAAGATAAATACACATAACACACTTACAGACATCAGTCAAATTGTGAAAACCAATGGTAAGTAGAAAATCTTTAAAGCAGCCAGAGAATGAAATAGCATTACACACAGGAGATCAATAATAAGAATGATAGCTGGTTTCTATAAAAAATAGTGAAGACCAGTAAACTGTAAAAAAATTCCCTTAAAAATGAAGGTAAAATATACACATTTTAGACAGACAGAGCTGAAAGAATTTATCTACCACAGAACTGTACTATAAAAAATACTGAAAGAAATTAAATAAGCTGAAGGGAAATGACATCAGATAGAAACCTAGCTCTGCAGGAAGAAATGAAAACTATCAGGAAAAGTAAATTGGTCAATAAATACAAATAGTCTCTTAAACATTTATTCATATTTTTGTATATATACTATTAAATCTCTGAAAAACTAACAGCTATTTAATGTAAACAGAACAACAAAGGAATGTGTGGTTTATGTAATATGTGAAAATAAAATACACGATAAGAACGAAAGGGTGGGTAATTGAAATATACTGTCACAAAATTATTAAATATTCATGAAATGATAAAGATTTTGAATAATGTAGACCGTGATAAGTTGAAGATGTATTATAATACCTAAAACAATAGTTAAAAATAGAAAGAGGAATAACTAAAATATCAATAAAGGAAATATACTGAAATACTTAAAGAATTTGATTAACCCCCCAAAAAGCTAGGAAAATAGGAACAGAAAAATAAAGAGCAGATTAGGCAAACAAAAATCAATAATCATATTAAATGCAAATAGACTAAACACCTCAATTAAAGGCAAAATTGTCAGACAGAATTATAAAGTAAGACTCTATTACATTTTTCTTGCTTGACACAGACTTTAAGCATAATCACACAAAGAAGCTGAAAATGAAAGGACATAAACCCTAAGCATAAGATAGATGTTATATCTATATTAATATCAGACAAAGTAGAACTCATGATGACAAGAATTACTAGAGATAAAGAGGGATATTTCATGATGATGAAAGGGTTAATTAATCAAGAAGAGATAACAATTCTAAATGTGTTGCACCTAAAGACAAAGTTCCCAAATATATGAAGCAAAACTTGTCAGAAACAAAGGAAAGTATAGATAAACCTAGAAATGTGAAGACTTTAACACCGTTTCACCGTGTTGATAATTGATAATGTGTACAGAAAAATATCAGAGAGAATATGAAATAATTAAAATCATCAACCATTTGATCTAATTGACATTTATGGAATACCAGACAATTAAGAGCAAAATATGCATTTGTCTAAAGAACATTCATCAATATAGACCATATCTTGGGCCATCAGACAAGTCCCAACACATTTCTAAAGATTTACATAATACATAGTACATACTCCAACCACCCAATCATTAAAATAGAAACCAATAACAACAAGGTACATAGAAAATCCCCAAATATTTTGAAATTATATAATATACTACTAAAAACCTCATGGGTCAAAGAAGAAATCACAAGAGAGATTAGAAAATATGTGAAAATGCAGTAGCATGATACAAAATCAACACACAAAAATCAGTAGCATTTCTTTTCTCCAATAGTGAACATGCAGAAAGAGAAATCAAGAAAGCCTGCCCATTTACAATAGCTACCAAAAAAATAAAATACTTAGGAATTGAGTTAACCAAGGAGGTGAAAAATCTCTATAATGAGAACTACAAACCACTGCTGAGAGAAATTAGAGAGGATACAAGAAGATGGAAAGATATCCCATGCTCTTGGATTGGAAGAATCAACATAGTGAAAATGTCCATACTACCCAAAGTGATATACAAATTCAATGCAATCCCCATCAAAATTCCAAAGACATTTTTCTCAGAAATGGAAAAAACTATTCAGACATTTATATGGAAAAATAAAAGACCACGCATAGCCAAAGCAATGCTGAGCAAAAAAAATAAAGCTGGAGGCATAACACTACCTGACTTTAAGCTATACTACAAAGCTATAATAACCAAAACAGTATGGTACTGGCATAAAAACAGACACACTGACCAATGGAATAGAATAGAGAATCCAGAAATCAACCCACACACTTACTGCCAGCTGATCTTTGACAAAGGCACCAAGCCTATTCACTGGCGAAGGGACTGCCTCTTCAGCAAATGGTGCTGGGATAACTGGATATCCATATGCAGGAGAATGAAACTAGATCCATACCTCTCACCGTATACTAAAATCAACTCAAAATGGATCAAGGATTTAAATATACACCCTGAAACAATAAAACTTCTTAAAGAAAACATAGGAGAAACACTTCAGGAAATAGGACTGGGCACAGACTTCATGAATACAACCCCAAAAGCACGGGCAACCAAAGGAAAAATAAACAAATGGGATTTTATCAAACTAAAAAGCTTCTGCACAGCAAAAGAAACAATTAAAAGAGTTAAAAGACAACCAACAGAGTGGTAGAAAATATTTGCAAAATATATATCTGACAAAGGATTAATATCCAGAATATATAAGGAACTCAAACAACTTTACAAGAAGAAAACAAGCAACCCAATTAAAAAATGGGCAAAAGAGCTAAGTAGGCATTTCTCTAAGGAAGATATCCAAATGGCCAACAGACATATGAAAAAATGCTCAACATCACTCAGCATCCGGGAAATGCAAATCAAAACCACATTGAGATACCATTTAACCCCAGTTAGGATGGCTAAAATCCAAAAGACTATGAACGATAAATGCTGGCGAGGCTGCGGAGAAAAAGGAACTCTCATCCATTGTTGGTGGGACTGCAAAATGGTGCAGCCTCTATGGAAAATGGTATGGAGGTTCCTCAAACAATTGCAGATAGATCTACCATACGACCCAGCTATCCCACTGTTGGGAATATACCCAGAGGAATGGAAATCATCAAGTCGAAGGTATACCTGTTTCCCAATGTTTATTGCAGCACTCTTTACAATAGCCAAGAGTTGGAACCAGCCCAAATGCCCTTCATCAGATGAGTGGATAAGGAAAATGTGGTACATCTACACAATGGAATACTACTCAGCTATAAAAACGAATGAAATACTGCCATTTGCAACAACATGGATGGACCTTGAGAGAATTATATTAAGTGAATCAAGTCAGGCACAGAAAGAGAAATACCACATGTTCTCACTTATTGGTGGGAGCTAAAAATTAATATATAAATTCACACACACACACACACACACACACACACACAAAAGTGGGGGGGGGAAGAAGATATAACAACCACAATTATTTGAAGTTGATATGACAAGCAAACTGAAAGGACATTGTTGGGGGGAGGGGGGGAGGGAGAAGGGAGGAAGGTTTTGGTGATGGGGTGCAATAATCAGCCACAATGTATATTGACAAAATAAAATTTAAAAAAAAAAAAAAAGAAAAAGAAAAAAAAAAAAAAGAAAATATGTGAAAATAAATAATAACAAAACAACATGTCAAAAATTGTGTAATGCAGCTAAAACACTCAGAGGAAAATTTATAACTTTAAATGTCTGTATTAGAAAAGAAGATATAAAATCAATTACCTTTGCTTCCACCTCAAGAAATCAGAAAACAAGAGTCAACTAAGCCCAAATAACTGGAAGAAAAAAATAATAAAAATAAAATTGAAATTCGTAAATTAAAAACAAACAGTAGAGATTGTCAACTGTTATACTTTCCTCTGTGTAACTGAGATAGAAAAAAGAGAAAGAAAGAATTCACTCAAAGTACCATCAATAAAGCCTGGAGGGACTGCCATCCATCAGCGGAGCAGCTCTGATTCAAAATCAGTCTTTCTTTTTATTGACAAGACAAGGAAGTTTCACAAGAAAAATCAGTTGATTTAATCATCAAAGAAGGACATAAAAACAGGCAGTGTAAAACTTGTAACAGCAGTAAATTAACAATGTGACATTCCAGAATGTAATTTGTAAAAATCTAAGTTAATTCACCAACAAACAGCTTGTCCTTGTTAAACATTTTCTTTTCCACATACTTCCTACAGGGATTTCCTTAGCATATTTAAACAGCATTCAAGCAGTTTCCTTAAGATATCTTAAAAACAATCAGTAGGTTAAATAGTCAATAGTCATTCAAGCCAGAATCAAACCAGCAATCTAAAACAGTCAAAGTACACAATCCCATCCC
The DNA here is from genome assembly GCF_027409185.1 of Cynocephalus volans. Classification (NCBI taxonomy): domain Eukaryota; kingdom Metazoa; phylum Chordata; class Mammalia; order Dermoptera; family Cynocephalidae; genus Cynocephalus; species Cynocephalus volans. The sequence continues at coordinate 119,256,000 of NC_084478.1, read as the reverse complement.
TAAACAGTATTAGAATTGATTAGCTGGCTTTTGCCAAACTTATCTGTGGACTTTTGTCCCCTACTCAAGAGCCTTTTGGCTCATTCATGCATTACCTAAAAATCCTATTCTAAGATCAAAGGAGAATCAAGATTTCTAACCCACCACAGTCAACAAAGCCAGAAGATTTTTTTTGAGAAGATTAATAAAATCAATAAACACTGAGCAAGATTTATCAAGAAAACAAAAGAAAGAAAACAAAAGTTATTAATATCAGGAATAAGGGAATATACTTATAGATTATACAGATGTTACAAAGATTTTTAAAGAAAGATATTATGAACTATGCCAATAAATCCAACAATGCAGAAAAATGAACACATTCTCTGAAAGAAGCAAATTACAAAAACCAATACAAGAAGAAGTAGGAAACCTATATGAGGATATTTCAAAAACCTCATGGAAAAATTCATATTTATCTTTTAATTCTATTTTACACAAACGTTTTAAAGTACCCTTGTATTTGTTCATGAAATTAAATTCATAATTAAACAACTTCCCATGAATATATTTGCAGGCCCAGATGGCTTAATTGGTGAATTCTATGAAACAATTAAGAAAGAAATTATACCAATAATATATAGGTTCTTTCAAAAAATAAAAGAGAAGGAACATTTTCTAACTAATATATGAAACCAGTATAACTTTGATACCAAAATGTGACATACAAGAAAGAAATTATACACAAATATCACTCCTGAACATAGATACAAAAGTCCTTAACAAAATATTAGAAAGTCAAAATAAGCAATATATAAAAAGGATAATACACCCTGACTAAATTGGTTTTATTGCAGGAATGCAATGTTGGATAAATATATATATATATATATATATATCATATACAAATTGATCAATGTAATTCACCATCTTATCAGATTAATGGAGAAAATCCTGTAATCATGCCAGTAGATGCAGAAAAAGCATTTGACAAAATACAACAAAACTTAGGGATAAATTTAGCAAAATGTGTGTAAGGTCAATGCATTAAGAACCATAAAACATTGCTGAGAGAAATTAAGATGAATAAATGGAGAGATGCAAGATGTTCTTAGATAGGAAGACTCAATATTAAGATGTCAATTCTCAATAAATTGACCTAGAGCTGTACATTCCAATATGGTAGCCACTAGCCATGTGTATCTGTTTAAATTTAAATTAAGTTTCATTAAAAAAATTAAAAAGCATTTGATAAAGTTCAGCACTCATTCATGACAAAGACCCTCTATAAGTTAGGTATAGAGGGAAAGTATCTCAACATAATTAAAGCCATATATGCCAAACCCACTGCCAATATCATCCTGAATGGGGAAAAGCTGAAAGCTTTTCCTTTAAGAACAGGAACTAGACAAGGATGCCCACTCTCACCACTCCTATTCAACATAGTGTTGGAAGTACTAGCCAGAGCAATCAGAGAAGAGAAGGAAATAAAGGGCATCCAGATTGGAAAAGATGAAGTCAAACTGTCCCTGTTTGCAGATGACATGATCCTATATATCGAACAGCCTAAAACCTCTACAAAAAAACTGCTGGAATTGATAAATGATTTCAGCACAGTAGCAGGATACAAAATCAACACTCAAAAATCAATAGCATTTCTTTTCTCCAATAGTGAACATGCAGAAAGAGAAATCAAGAAAGCCTGCCCATTTACAATAGCCACCAAAAAAATAAAATACTTAGGAATTGAGTTAACCAAGGAGGTGAAAAATCTCTATAATGAGAACTACAAAACACTGCTGAGAGAAATTAGAGAGGATACAAGAAGATGGAAAGATATCCCATGCTCTTGGATTGGAAGAATCAACATAGTGAAAATGTCCATACTACCCAAAGTGATATACAAATTCAATGCAATCCCCATCAAAATTCCAAAGACATTTTTCTCAGAAATGGAAAAAACTATCCAGACATTTATATGGAACAATAAAAGACCACGCATAGCCAAAGCAATGCTGAGCAAAAAAAATAAAGCTGGAGGCATAACACTACCTGACTTTAAGCTATACTACAAAGCTATAATAACCAAAACAGTATGGTACTGGCATAAAAACAGACACACTGACCAATGGAATAGAATAGAGAATCCAGAAATCAACCCACACACTTACTGCCAGCTGATCTTTGACAAAGGCACCAAGCCTATTCAGTGGCGAAGGGACTGCCTCTTCAGCAAATGGTGCTGGGACAACTGGATATCCATATGCAGGAGAATGAAACTAGATCCATACCTCTCGCCGTATACTAAAATCAACTCAAAATGGATTAAGGATTTAAATATACACCCTGAAACAATAAAACTTCTTAAAGAAAACATAGGAGAAACACTTCAGGAAATAGGACTGGGCACAGACTTCATGAATACGACCTCAAAAGCACGGGCAACCAAAGGAAAAGTAAACAAATGGGATTATATCAAACTAAAAAGCTTCTGCACAGCAAAAGAAACAATTAAAAGAGTTAAAAGACAACCAACAGAGTGGGAGAAAATATTTGCAAAATATACATCTGACAAAGGATTAATATCCAGAATATATAAGGAACTCAAACAACTTTACAAGAAGAAAACAAGCAACCCAATTAAAAAATGGGCAAAAGAGCTAAGTAGGCATTTCTCTAAGGAAGATATCCAAATGGCCAACAGACATATGAAAAAATGCTCAACATCACTCAGCATCCGGGAAATGCAAACCAAAACCACATTGAGATACCATCTAACCCCAGTTAGGATGGCTAAAATCCAAAAGACTATGAACGATAAATGCTGGCGAGGCTGCGGAGAAAAAGGAACTCTCATCCATTGTTGGTGGGACTGCAAAATGGTGCAGCCTCTATGGAAAATGGTATGGAGGTTCCTCAAACAATTGCAGATAGATCTACCATACGACCCAGCTATCCCACTGTTGGGAATATACCCAGAAGAATGGAAATCATCAAGTCGAAGGTATACCTGTTTCCCAATGTTCATCACAGCCCTCTTTACAATAGCCAAGAGTTGGAACCAGCCCAAATGCCCATCATCAGATGAGTGGATATGGAAAATGTGGTACATCTACACAATGGAATACTACTCAGCTATAAAAGGAATGAAATACTGCCATTTGCAACAACATGGATGGACCTTGAGAGAATTATATTAAGTGAAACAAGTCAGGCACAGAAAGAGAAATACCACATGTTCTCACTTATTGGTGGGAGCTAAAAATTAATATATAAATTCACACACACACACACACACACACACACACACACACACACACACACACAAACCGGGGGGGGGGGGAAGAAGATATAACAACCACAATTATTTGAAGTTGATAAAACAAGCAAACAGAAAGGACATTGTTGGGGGGGGAGGGGGGGAGGGAGAAGGGAGGGAGGTTTTGGTGATGGGGAGCAATAATCAGCTACAATGTATATCGACAAAATAAAATTAAAAAAAAAAATTTAATGTCATTTTGTTCAGTCACAGTAGCCACATTTCAGTTGCTCAAAAGCCACATATATCTGATGGCTACCATATTGTACAGCACAGAGACAAAACATTTTCATCATTACAGAAAATCTCATTGAACAACATTGATTCAATGAAATCCCAAAAATCCTATCTTTTTCTTTTCTAGAAATGTACAAGCTGATTTTAAAATTCATTTGGGAAGGCAAGAGACCTAGAAGAGTCAAAACAATCTTGAAAAAGAACAACATTGAAGGACTCACATCACCTGACTTCAAGACTTTGCATTGAGCAACAGTAATCAATGCAATGTGATACTGGCAATAGAATGAACAAATCAGCCACTGGGAAAAAACAGAAAGTTCATAAATTAGACCTACACATATGATTTTCAAAAAGGGTGTAAAGCAAATTACTAAGGCAAAGGGGAATCTCTTCATAAATGATGCTAGAATAATCAGTTATCCAAATGGAAGAAAGTCCTAAACTACTACCTCATACAACACACAAAAACAGTATTTAAGATAGATCATACACCTAATCACAACAGTTAAAATTATAAAGCTACTAGAAGAATACATAGGATAATGTCTTTTCAAACTTGTTGCAGGCAGAGGATTTTTAGAAAGAACAAAGAAAGTATGAAATATAAAGGAAAAAATTAATATGATTTGCTTTATCAAAATTAAAACTTATGCTCATCAAAACATAACACTAAGGAGATGAAAAGGAAAGCTACAGATTGGATGAAATATTTGCAACATACAGCAGACAAGTGACTTATACCCAGAATAGCAAGTAATAATACCTAGAACTCAATAATAAATGAAAATCTATTTATAATAAATATAATATTTGAAATATAATAAATGAAACCTGGGCAAAGCACTTCAAAATACACTTCACAAAACAAGATATATGAATAGCCAATAAGAACATGAAAGAATGCTCAATATCATTGGTCATCAGACAAATGAAAAATAAAGCCATAATGAGATATTCCTGCATACCCACTAGAATTGCTATTAAAAAAATTAACAACACCAAATCTTGAAGAGTATATGGAGTAATCAGAACTCTCATACAATGTTGTTGGGAGAGCATAATGCTAGAACTTTGGGAAACTATTCAGCAGTTTCAAATAAAGTTAAGCATATGTCTACTGTATAACAAAGCAATTCCACCTATAGACAGCTATCCAGGAGAAATAAAAGCATATATTCACTAAAAGACCTACTCAAGAATGTTCACAGCAGTTTTATTGATAATAGCCTAAATTTGAAAACAGCCAAGGTGTCTAGAATTATTATATAGTGTGGAATATTTTTGCAATTTAGCACTGCTTAACAGTAAAAAATAAGGTCCTATACCATGGCTGAATCTAAAAAATATTTTTCTGAGTGACATAAGCCAGATATAAAAGGTGCATACTGAATGATCAATTTAATCTGTAATTTTGCAACAGAAAAAACTGTAATGATAGAAATAGGATCAGAGGTTACCTGATGTTGGTAGAGCTGACTAATAGGGCTAGAGGGAATTTTCTGGGGTGATGGAAATACTCTCTATCTTGATAGGGATGCAGGTAACATGAACATACACATTTTACAAAACTCATTGAATGGCACACTTAAGATCTAAGCATTTTATTGTACGTAAATCATAACTTGTATTAATTTCCTCTTCCTACGTAAAAAATTACCACAAATTTACTGACTTAAAACGACACCCATTTATTATCTCACAGTTTCCATAGTTCACATGTTCAGCACAGCATGACTGGGTTCTCTGTTTAGGATATTGCAAGGCTGAAATCAAGGTGTCAGCTGGGTTGAGTTCTCATCTGGAGGCATTAGGGAAAATATTCTTCCAAACATATTCTTAGCAGAACTCAGTTCTTTAAGGTGGTTGGACTGAAAACTCCCTTTTCATCCCAGAATGTTTTCCAGGGATTTCCCTCAGCAACTAGAGGCTGCTTACAGTTTCTTGTCCTGTGGCCTTCTATATCTCAGCATCAGAGAACCTCACTCGTGTTAAATTTCTCTCACACTTCAAATATTTATGACTTTCTCTTCTGCTACCAGCAAGAGAAAAATCTCTACTTTAAAATGGTTGATACCCAACAGATATCAGGAGTGTGCAGGGAACTGAGGAATTTTGGGAGTTCTTGAAGACAAACAGCAAGAGTGTGCAGGTACTCAGGAGCTGAGGGCAACTGCCACAGACACCACTGCCATGTTGGTAGTCCACCACAACTACTGCCACAGCCACTCTGCTGCAAGAGTGCTGATCACCACAACAGCAGCCACTGTTGCCATGTGGGTGGCCTGTTGACCAATCAACTTCATTGAAAAGAGAGTCACCAGTAGAGCCTGGGGAAAGAGATGAGTGAGTGCAAACATGCAACCCAGTGGCCCAACCCAAAGGGGGAATTATGCTGCCAAATGCAGTAGCACAACTGGGGGTGGGAAGTACATGTGCAGCCTACATGACTCCCTTGACCCGGGGAGAGACACAAATGGAACCCCCAGGAAGTGCAGAAACCCAGGATACCCAAATAAAGTAAGGAAGAAAATCCCAATCACCATGAACTCATCCCCCAACTGGGGGAAGCAAGCAACCAGGAGGAGCCTCTGCGTGTAGGAAAGAGGAAAGAGAAACCCTGCCTGTGGTTATCCATTCAAACTGAGGAGTTCCAGTATATGCCAGTGCAACCATCAGGGTCATGGGATGTGAGCTGGAGTGCCAAAAAGCCCAGCCAAGTTCACCTGCCCCAGTCAAAGAGCAGCAAAGCACCCAGATGCTTCCCAAGAACTCTAGAGCTGGCCCACATCCATGAAGAACCAACACAGTATCACTAACCTCAGCAAGGAATCACTAAGTGCCCCAGTGCCCACACTACAGAAGCACTCATACACAATTCCAATGTACCAAAGTACCCACATGAAAACTATACTACTGGAACCAATACTTAAACACCCTATTCAATGGTCAATGCAAAACACATCTACAGGAGTAAGCCTCCTCAAAGCCAACTCCAGAGTAATAGAAGAAGCAACTGCTTTATGACATGACCAGACATCAATGTAGAGATACTAAAAATATGAAAAAACAAGAAAATATGAAACCACCAAAAGAATACACTAATTCTCAAGTACCAGATGCCATAGAGCAGGAAACTCTTAAAATGACAGAAAAGGAATTCCAAGCAACAGTCTTAAGGAAACTCAATGAGATACAAGAAGACTCAGGTGACACAATGATATGAGAAAAAGGGTCCAGGATATGAAATAGGGAATTTACAAAGAGATTAATAACTTGAAAACAACGCAGCAGAACCCCAGGACCTGAAGGATTCATTCAATGAAATTTAAAAACACAACCAAGAGCTTAGGAAGCAGGTTAGAGCAAGCAGAAGAAGGAATTTCTGATCTTGAAGGTAGCCTTATTGAAATAATCCATGCAGACAAAAAAAAAAAAAATAAAAAAGAAAGAAAGAAAAAGGAAAAAGAAAAAGGATTAAAAAAAAGAAGAAAATCTAAGAGAGCTAGCACACAACCTTAACTGCACAAACATCCTAATCATGGGTGTTCTGGAATGGGAGGAATAATGAAAAACTATTGAAAACCTATTCAACAAAATAATAGCAGAAAATGTCCCAGGTATAAGGAGACACAGGCGTTCATATCCAGAAGGCTTAAAGATCCCCAAACAGATTCAATCCAAAAACATCCTCTCCGAGACACATTATAGTCAAACAGTCAAAACTCAAAGACAAAGACAGAATCCTAAAATCAGCAAGACAAAAGCATCAAGTCACCTATATGGGTGTTCCCATCAGAGTAACAGCAGACTTCACAACAGAGACACTACTGGCTAGAACAGAATACTATACCCAGCAGGTCTAACCTCCAGAAATAACCAAGAAATAGTATATTTCCCCAACAAACAAAACCAGTGGAAGTTCACCACCACACAACCAGCCATATAAGAAATTCTCCAGGAAGCCTTGCATTCGAAATTTGATAAATGATAATCACTACCACGATTACTCAAGAAAGAATAAAACCCACTTGTAGAACAAAAATGCAAACAAGAAAGAGAAAGAAATTATATTTTGCCATCTCCAAAAAATAAACAATAAGACAAACAAAAAAACAGGAAGAAGGAACAAAAGATATTTAAAACATCCAAACAAAAATCAATAAAATGCCAGGAGAAAGATAATACCTTTCAATAACAACCCTAAATGTAAAGGGATTAAATTCCCCATTCAAAAGACACTGATTGGATTAAAAAGTTAGACCCACTTCAAAAGAGACTCACTTCACATGTAAAGACACACAGCGAAATGATGGGAAAAGATTATACCATGCAAATGGAAACCAAAAACAAGCAGGAGTAGCTATTCTTATATAAGATAAAACAGACTTTAATCCAAAAATCATAACTGTATGACAACATATGAAAACCTGGAAGATATGGATAAGTTTCTCGACACATACAAACTACCCAGATCGATCAAAAAAGAGAAAGAAAACATGAACAGACCAGTACCAAGCAATGATATTGAAGTAGTAATCAGCAAATTCCCAACGAAGAAAAGCCCAGGTCCGGATGGCTTTACAGCTGAAGTCTAACAAACCTTCAAAGAGGAATTAATACCAAATCTCCTCAAACTATTCCAAAAAATTGAAAGAGAAGCCATTCTCCCATATTAATTCTATGAGGCCAAGATAACTCTGATATGAAAACCAGATAAAAACACAATAAAAAAAGAAAAGTACTGGTCAACATCATTTGTGAACATAGATAGAAAAATCCTCAACAAAATATTAGCAATTAGAATTCAGCAAGACATCGAAAAAATTATACACCTTGATCAAGTGGGATTCATCCCAGGAATGCAAGGATGGTTGAACATATGAAAGTACGTAAATGTGATACATCACAACAGTAAACTCAAGGACAAAAACCATATGATTATCTCAATAGATGCTGAAAAAGCATTTGACAAAATTCAACATCCCTTCACAATAAAGACTCTCAAAAAATTAGGTATAAAAGGGAAGTATCTCAATACAAATAAAAGTCATCGATGACAAATGCACCACCAGTATCATTCTGAATGGGGAAAAACTAAAGGCTTTTCCCTTAAGAACAGGAACCAGACAAGGATGCCCACTCTTACCACTTCCATTTAACATAGTACTGGAGATACTAGCCAGAGCAATCAGACAAAAGAAAGAAGGAAAGGGAATCCAGATTAGAAAAGATGAAGTCAAACTGTCCCTATTTGCAGATGACATAATACTAAATACAGAAATACCTAAATACTGTATCAAAAACTCGTAGAGGTGGTTAATAACTTCAGTAACATTGCAGGATACAAAATAAATGCCCCCAAATCTGTTGCATTTATATTCTCCAATAATGAGTTAACAGAAAGAGAAATCAAGAAAGTAAGCCTGATTACAACAGTCATGAACAAAATAAAATACCTAGGAAACAATTTAACCAAGGAGGTGAAAGATCTCTACAATGAGAACTACAAACCACTATTGAAAGAAATTAAAGAAGACACAAAATGAAGGAAAGACATTGCATGCTCATGGATTGGAAGAATTAACATTGTGAAAATGTCTATATTACACAAAGCAATCTGCAGATTCAATGCAATCCCCATCAAAAAACCAATGACATTCTTCACAGAAATGGAAAAAACAATCTCAACATTCATATGGAACAATAAAAGACCTCAAATAGCTAGAGCAATCCCAAGTAGATAAAATAAAGCCAGAGGCATAACACTACCTGACTTCATGTTATACTACAAAGCTATAGCAACCAAAACAGCATGGTAGTGGCATAGAAATAGACACTGAAACCAGTGGAGCAGAATAGAGAACCCAGAAATCACCCCTCAGGCTTACATCCATCTGATATTTGACAAAGGGAACAAAAACATGCATTGGGGAAAAGACTGCCTGTTCAATACTTAGTGCTGGGAAAATTGGAAATCCATATGTAGAAGAATGAAACTAGACATGCACCTCTCACCATATACTAAAATCAACTCAAAATGGATTAAAGATTTCAGTATAAGGCCTTAAACTGTAAAATTACTAAGGAAAAATAAAGGTGAAACACTTCAGGAACTAGGTCTATGACTTTTTGAACATGAGCCCCAAAGTACAACCAAAGAAAAAATAAACACATGGGACTATATCAAACTAAAAAGCTTCTGTACAACAAAAGAAGCTATCAACAGAGTGAAATGACAACCTATAGAGTGGGAGAAAATTTTTGCCTACTATGGATCCAACAAGGGATTAATATCCATAATATACAACAAACTCGTGCAATTACACAGTAAAATAAAAATAACTGAATTTAAAAAGGCAAAGGAACTGAATAGACATTTTTCAAAGGAAGATATACAAATAGTCCACAGGTATATTAAAAAATGATCAAAATCACTAGTCATCAGAGAAATGCAAATTAAAACCACATTGAGATATCACCTTGCCCCAGTTAAACTGGCTATAATAAAAAAGACAGAGGATAACAAATGCTGGCAAGGATATGAAGAGAAGGGAACAATCCTGCAATGTTGTTGGGACTGTAAATTAGTACAATCACTATGGAAAACAGTGTGGAAGTTTCTCAAAAAACTACAGATGGATTTTCCATATGAGCCAGCAATCCCACTTCTGGTGAAAAATCTCTATAATGAGAACTACAAACCACTGCTGAAAGAAATTAGAGAGGATACAAGAAGATGGAAAGATATCTCGTGCTCTTGGATTGGAAGAATCAACATTGTGAAAATGTAATACTACCCAAAGTGACATACAAATTCAATGCAATAACCATCAAAATTCCAATGACATTTTTATCAGAAATGGAATGAACTATTCAGACATTAATATGCAATATCAAAAGACCATGCATAGCCAAAGCAAAGCTGAGCATAAAAAATAAAGCTGGAGGCATAACACTACCTGACTTTAAACTATACTACAAAGCTATAATAACCAAAACAGCATGATACTGGCATAAAAACAGACATGCTTATCAATGGAAAAGAATAGAGAATCGAGAAATCAACCCACACACCTACAGCCATCTGATCTTTGACAAAGGCACCACGCCTATATACTGGGGAAGAGAGCGCCTCTTCAACAAATGGTGCTGGGATAACTGGATATCAATATACATGAGAATGAAACTTGACTGGTACCACTCACCATATACTAAAATCAACTCAAAATGGATTAAAGAATTAAATATACACCCTGAAACAATAAAACTTATTAAAGAAAACATAGGAGAAACATTTCAGGAACTAGGACTGGGCACAGACTTCATGAATACCCCCCAAAAGCATGGGCAACTAAAGGAAAAATAAACAATGGGATTATATCAAACTAAAGAGCTTCTGCAAAGCAAAAGGAACAATTAACAGAGTTCAAAGACCACCAACAGAGTGGGAGAAAATATTGCAAAATAAATATCTTACAAAGGATTAATATCCAGAATATACAAGGAACTGAAACAACATAACAAGAGAAAAACAAGCAACCCAAGTAAAAAATGGGCAAAAGGGCTAAATAGGCATTTCTCAAAGGAAGATATATAAATGGCCAACAGACATATGAAAAAATGGAATGGAAGTCATCAAGTTGAAGGTATACCTGTTCCCCAATGTTCATCGCAGCACTCTTTACAATAGCCAAGAGTTGGAACCAGCCCAAATGTCCATCATCAGATGAGTGGATACAGAAAATGTGGTAAATCTACACAGTGGAATACTACTCTGCTATAAAAAAGAATGAAGTACTGCCATTTGCAAGAATATGGATGGACCTAGAGATAATTATATTAAGTGAAACAAGTCAGGCACAGAAAGAAAAATATCAAATGTTCTCACTTATTTGTGGGAGCTAAAAATAAATAAATAAATACACAAATAAACTGGGGAGGGGAGGGAAGAAGACATAACAATTACAATTCCTTGAAGTTGATACAACAAGCAAACAGATATGAGGTTGTTGCGAGGGATGGTGGACAGGGAGTCAGGAAGGAGGTTTTGGTAATGGGCCACAATAATCAATCACATTGTATATTGACAAAATCAAATCAAATCAAATCATAATAATAATAAAAAATAAAAGAAAATGTCTCATCCACAGTGCTGCACCTAAATACTCAGTCTCCCTCTTTCCCTTATATGCCACAGTTTTGATGGATTTCTTGTGCATCCTTCCAATGTCTATACAAAACTCAGCAAAATATATTCCCATCTTTTAACCTTTCTTCACACAAATTGTAATGTACTCCTTATCTGTTCTACATATTTCTTATCTCACTGGATGAAGATCTCAAAGACTTTCCCTGTATTCTACCCACATCTTTGTAAACAAATTCTCATTCCATTCCTAAAAACAAAAAGGAGGTACAGAGTTTGATCCCTGGAGTGGCTATCCACCAAAAAAATAAGTAAATAAAAATAAAAGAGATATGTTTCAATATGAGGATATAAGCATATTAAAAATATAAAGTGAAAAAATGATATACAATGTAAACACTATTATTAAACACTAATATGAGTTAAAATGGATTTCAAATAATGCAATATTATAAGAGACTAAGAGCACTTTGTCATAATGACAAGAGGTTCAATTCATCAAAAAGACATAATTCGAACACAACACAGCTTCAAAATAAACAAAGAAAAAATTGACATCACTGAAATAAAAAAACCCACAGCTGTGCCCTTTGGATGAAGTTGCATGGAGGCAACAGTAGAGAAGAGGGCCTTGATGGCCCACATGCTAGCAAGACCACTTATAGGGTTCCTGTGGACCCACATAGGAGCGAGAAGCCACAACAACTGAAAAAAAGGAGCCACTCAGAGGCTGGTGAGTCATCGTAAGGAACCAGCAAACAGCCTGTCCCATGGGAAGTGTTTGCAGCACGGCCCATAGGGGAGATGGACCCATCTGGAGAATACTGGGACACAGCAAGGACAGCTGATCTGCCCCCCCAATCAGCATAGGACCACTCAGAGGAGACTGGTCAGGAATATAGAATTGCATGGGGTGGTGCAGTTTGATGAAAAGACTCAGGCCCAGACCAGTGTTTGTAAACAACCCAGGTGCATTGGATTTCACTAAATGCAGAAGTCCCTATAAAGTCAACTATTAAAACCTGAGTTGCACAGGTTGTTGATTCTCCAGGGAATGAACAGCAAAGCAGCAATTTAGCTCAACCACAGAGCTCAAGTACTGGTACCCACAGGAAGTTCCCCCACTTTAGAAGTAAGCAAAGGATAACAAATTAGTTACAGTGCAGAGTTTAAGTGGTGGAAACAACAAATAATCCAACACAGAACTAAAAGAAAAAAGAGAGTGCCCACAACCAGAGACAAAGTTTAGTATTAACTAGTAAAGGTCTCATTTCACCAAAGAACACCTATAACACCTAGACGGACCAGAAGTCCCCTGGGCTACCAAACCAGAAAGGGGGGACAACCAGGCACACCACAAGTGCCACAGGGCCCACTCAGGGCCCTGAGGTATGGATCCAGGGACTGGGCCCCCTCCCACAGCCAGGCCCACCACCACTGCCACCACCAACTAGGTAAGGAGCATGCCAAAAACATCACCTCTGTGTGGGTGGCCCATCACAGCCACCACAATAACCATGGATGCAGCAAAAGCAGCTAGATGCCATGACCACTGTGCAGATGGTCTGCCAGTCACTGGAGTGCATTGACAGAAGGAGAGTCACCAGCAGAGACCAAAGAAAAGAAGAGGATGTTTCTCTCCACAGAGCTCATTCCAGAGTGACAGAAGGAGCATCTGCTCTATGATAATATTGGGGGACCTGAATACACCTCTCAGCATTGGATAGATCACCTAGGCAACAAATCAACAGAGTAACCATTACTCTTTGAGAAGGAGAGAAGAAATCTAGGGTAATTAGAGGGTGAAGCAGACAGGGAGAGGGGGTAGGGGTGAGATTGGACAAGGGCCAGGAAGAATAAGTACAATTTGTAACAATATATATGCTAGTAATATTGATTTGATCAACATGTCTACATTGAACCCAGAAAATATGTATAATCAATTATGATTCAATAAAAATGTTTTAAAAAGTTCAAAAACAATAATTAAACTGAATAAAAGTTGGTTGGCTTTTCATTACCACCATGTGCCAGCAATTCTAAAAAATGTCTGCAATAAAATACTCCTTCCTGAAAAAATCTTTTGTTGGTTTAAAATCTAAAGAATTGCTACAGTTACTGTTGAGTCATGGTGACTGCACCCACTGCCTTGCCTTTGGTATGCTAATGATACCTAGAAAAAAAAAAGGTGGGGGTAGGCAACATTAATATTACGACTGAATGTTTAAAACAACTTGAAGGTATGATCAAGGCAATTGGCAGAGTTTAAAAATAGCAGGATCTATTTGAACTTGATCCTTGGAATATTCTCCATTGATTGATACAGGACTGATACGTTGGTCCTACAGACAACGTATGTAATTTCAGCACATAATTTGGCTATGCAACGAACACTATAAATTATAATCATACAAACACTGCTTACTGGTGTTCAACTTTTAGAATTACTCTCAGGATAAATCGGATGACACTTAAATATGGTTACTTAATAGACTGTAAATGTCATCAACCTTAATGATGTAAAAATAGAGGTATAACTGATAGAGGTAGAGAGGTAAGAGATGAAGAGGAGCAGTAAAAGGAAGAGTAGGAGTGTTAATATGATCATCTTATGAAGTGGGGAATCAATAGACATGGAAATAGAGATGGAGATTGAATTATATTTAACATTTCAGAGGCAACTACTGGAGGAACTGAGAATAGAGATATGAACTATATTGGGAAAAGGAGAATTGGGCAAGGATTTAGGTAATTTCACCACATAAACAGCATAACAGGATATCAACAGGAAATGACTCAAGTCAATTAAGAAGTGGCAACATAAACATATTGCTTAGAGATATAGAGATAATATGAGAAAAAATTTAGATGTTTGAAATGGTTAAAAGTGATTGTCACTGGACAGCCATATCAAGAGTAATGAGGTGTGAGCAGGGGAGAATTGCTTTTTTTCTTCTTTTTTAAGTATAAACCTTTCTGTGCTACCTGATTTTTTAACCATGTATTTCACCCTGTTACTGTGCTAATTTTTTCTAAGTTTTAAAAAGGAGTAATTTTGAGGGATTTGATAATAAACTCTCTCTATAGAGAACATACTCTATATACTCTACAACATGTTATCTAAGAATTCTTCAAAATTTTCTTGGCAAGGGAGATAGCACAGCTCCGCAACTAATACAACGATGGCGTCATTTCAATCATTCAATAACAATCAATGCTGAAGAGCAGCGAGTTCTCCATAACCCCACAAGTTCATGCCATATCTTTATCCCATGTCATAGATATAAGGATTTATGATAAGCAGGTAAAGCAATGATATTGGCATATGTTATGCCACTATCAATGTTTAGAAGGAAGCCATGCTTTTCTTAGAGCCTTGGAAAAACGAATGTATCTTAGCATATCATTCTTAGGGAAAAAGCTGACTGACTTTGAACTCTTTAGGATACCTCGTTGCAGCCACTTTATGTAATGGATATGTTTTTCATTGTAATATGAAGAATCACTATGTACAGATCTTACTAAAGAATAGGTTTATGCAATATACTAATGCCCAGATTTTTATAAAAGAAAAAACAGAATCCCATCCTCATAACCATAAAAATGTTGGTGTTGAGTATCTTTAAGCCAGACAATGCACAATTCCATCTAAGAAAAAATCAAAAACAAAAACAGTATTTTGTACCTACCTAACTATTCAGAAACTAACTTCACTCTAATCATTGTATTATATAACCACAGCCATTAAAAGAAATGACAGCAGTGACAATGCAGATAACCATTTCATGCGTAAAAGTGTTCCTAGAATACCTGAAATCTAATTTATTAAAATCAACAATAGTTTTATAAACAATGTTTTACTCTATCCCGTATATTTAAATATAATTTAAATTACAACTCAAATATAATTCATGATGATAGTAGAAAAATCGTTGCTAGCTATTCCCCACATATATGCTTATCTTTTTCTTCTTTTTCATTTTGCCTTAATTTCAACTGTCCTCCTTGCTTTCTGTTTTTTCTCTTATCCAAGCCTTAGGCCTATCAGTGGCACCCAGTGGCACCCCAAGACATTGCTGATTGCACTCAAAGTATTTTAAGTGGTTGCTGACCACTATCATTTCTTTGCTAAGGAAAGATCTTTTGATACTTTACCTGGGTTATCAAAATTCTTCCTCAATTTTCATTTTTGCTCTACTATGACACAACTTTATCTCTAGATGCCGTTGCTCTGTTGTCTTTTTTATTAGCATGTTTTCCAATATACAATTATCACCTGTCTTCATTTAAAATTTTAAGATGGCTAAAAACATCAGTTCACTTGACCTTTCCCCTTGAGTCAGAGCCATAAATGTTTGTTTCTTTGCCTGTCCTGCACAATACTTATCTTCCCACTAACTTATTTTCAAAACATGAGATGTGAGAAATAATTCAGTGGCTTAAGAAAATAAGCTTGAAAGTCTAGCCATGACTTGGCAAACAAAGTCCAAATGAGATGCTTACTAGAAAAGCCCAATCCTTCAGAAGTGACTTGCCAATGAGGCGAGGAAATGGGTTTGGGAGCTGAAGGAACCTGCTAATGGAAATTAACACTAGTTTCTAGTTTCTGTTTGAAGAGGCAGGCCAGAGGGATATTTTAAGAACTCCCATTCTTGTGTCTGTTTATTATCCTTTTAAAAAGGTACATGGCATTGCTTAGCCACTTCTCCAAAAAGAAGTGTTTTAAATACAGCAGTTTTCTGTATTTAAAGTTTGCCAAGCCTACTTTCATTTCACATCTGGCAGCAGAATTGCCCATATGAATGTCATTCTAAGTACATATTTCCATTTATTTTATTTTACAAAACTCAATCACTGAAGATAATTTAAAAATAAGATTGGTCCTCTACTATTGTTTTAATACTTATTTCCCTATACTGAATGTTTTCGTCAGAGAAATGTTTTCTTGGCTGATAAATATAGAGAAGTCACACAATACCCTCTCATGATAGCCACCTCTGTCAAAAAAGAACACTGCAGTGTGGTCAATTCTTAATTAATCCAGGCCATGGGGAACAGGCAGAGTATGGATTAAGTGTAATTCTACAGGTAAGCCCTATAGTTCATTTTTGTCCATTAATTTCAACCTTTTCCCTAATCATGTTTTATCAGAGCTCTTCATAATTAGGTAAATCTAGAGATTTGTGTTTCACTTCCTTTCTCTGTCTAATGAGAGGGAAATGGAGAGTGGGGAAGAAGGGGCAGTGGTATTATCTACTAATATGATAATCAGTCACTAGATCTGAAGGAGTAGTGTACGTTGGCTCATTATATAGCCTTAGGTTCTTCCTAAAGTTTCTGGGATTTTATTATTAATACTGAACCACAAATCAGCAATCGAAAGAATAAGGCAGAAGTAACTTTAAAAAAATGCAGAATTCTATCAGATGTATGAAATACAGCCACTAGCAGCATAAATCTTGGGTCAAGAACTACTAATGCAGGCAGTTTCCATCCTAGTACTACTTTTGTCTTTCTGAGCAATCTTTATGCTCCCAAACTTTGATTTCCCATTTGTGAAATAGAGATTCTTTTAGAATATCCTAGGGTTAGTTTGAAGAAAAACTGATAATGACCAAAGAACATATTTGGTAAAAAGAAATTGATAATCAATATGATAGCCATTAAGCTGCGTTCCACTTCCACAAAGACTCTGGTTCCAGCAGGCTACTCTAGGAGAGTAAGACAAGTGGGAATCTATAAAATCTCTGAATCTCATTCACGTGAATATAAACGTGGCCAAAGGTCACTCTGGAGTCTTCTAAGAGGGTTGTGAGGGATTCCAGGCCTGTGTGCTGGTCTCCCCTTCCTAGTACAAACAAGCAGTCAAAACTATGGTATATACGAACTGTGAGCTTATAAATAAATAAATACAAACTTAGGTAGAATTTCCCTTTCTCTTGGCCTCATTCATTCCCCATCTGCAAAATGAGTAGGTTGGACTAGATGATCTCTAAGTTTCCATCCAGCTCTATGAATCTGTGATACTGCTTGTAAAACTCGCAACCTTACCATTTTTTCTTTCCTTTGAGTATTGCCCTCAGCAGAAAATCAAAAAGTCTGAACTTCTGAAGTCAGTTCAAGCTGTACTGCAGAATAGAAAAAATAAGAAATAGAGCTTTTTTTCTCTTCTCTTTGTGTACTTTTATAATATTTTGAAGACCAAAAAAGTATTTATTATGCTCCAGTCCAATTTCCATGCTTGGTAGTCTAACAAATTTTACCAAGGTGAGTCTATATGTTAAATGAAACTGAAAAAAAAAAACCAAACCACTATACAGTGATGACTTAGGTTGGTCTTGATAACAAATAAACAGTATTTTTTTCAGCAAAAAAAATTTGATGTTATTCTCATTTAAGGAAAGGTTACATGTTTGGAAAGAAGGATGACTATCATTTAGTATCCCAGAATAGCATAGACATATGTATATCATGGACACCAATCATCAATGGTTTTT
Source organism: Cynocephalus volans (assembly GCF_027409185.1). Taxonomy (NCBI): domain Eukaryota; kingdom Metazoa; phylum Chordata; class Mammalia; order Dermoptera; family Cynocephalidae; genus Cynocephalus; species Cynocephalus volans. The sequence goes on along the minus strand of NC_084478.1, from coordinate 119,237,819 downwards.
TAAAACCAGTTCAGTGGGGGCAAAAAAGTATGTAAGTAGGTAAGTACAAAAAGTGTGTCTATATATGGCACAGAGGGGAAAATGAAGGAATAGGTGATCAGTTTAAAGTAGAGGCAGGGGAACTAGCTGGAACATAGGGTGTGAGTGGGGAACCATGGGGAAGTGAGGCTCAAAAGCAAGATAATAAACAACATTATAAACCCCAGTAAGGAGTTTTAGATTGATCCTATAGGCCAGCATGTCCCAAAGTGTGCTATACATATAAGGGGTGAATTTGATTGTTATATGAGTGAATGTTGGTATTTTTAATAGTTTGGTATTTATTTTAATGTGTATTAAAAAATAAATTAGACCTTCAAAGACATGGTTTCACATATGTTATTGCTCAGGGCAAAGCTAATTTTTTTAAAGAAATAAATTTAAGGAAAAATATTATGTAAATAATTGTAGAGCTGATACACAGGTATGACAAAAATGTATATATGTTATGTATAAAAATATAAATATACATATATATATATAGGAGGGTAAAGTGAAAATGACTGATTACTTGTGAAATATTTCTATATGGGGGTTATTGATGGATTTTCGGAAGTGAAATAAAATTATTAGAAGTCTGAAATAAGGCAGTAGCAGAGAGACTGGGAAGTGCAGATAGATATGAAGGATGTTAAGTAGACGGCATCTATCATGCTTGGTGACTTGATGCATTATTAGTCCATGGTCTAACCAGAAAAATGGAAACCACTCTAAGGATCTAACACAAAGGGATTAAATGCCAATAACTAGTTGCATTGGTGGTGGAAGAACTGAAATGACAAATGGGAGATGGTGAAGCTACACAGAAATTAGCAACAGCAGGAAGCCCCCACCACTACTAAGTCTGAAAGGACAATAGGAAGAGATGATGTTACCAGAGACCATGAGCAGAGGTCACCCCACAGAAGCTGGAATCACAGCAAACCTATCCAGTGTTAGCTAAAGACATGGAGGAGACACACTTGCTACTAAGAGATACTGGATTCTCCTTTTCTCCCATCCATCAACATCCTACCAGTGTCTCCTATCAGTTGAATCCAATTAGAGCCTCCTGTCATAGAAACCTGGGAAACAGCCTGCAGGGATTGGCCCTTCTGAAAAAAAGAGCAGACCAGGGAAGGGTTAAGAATACATTCAAGGGCAAGCAAGCTATGATTTGCACATTGTGGGTGGAAAGTGAAGAAGAAAGAAACATATAAGACAAAACCTGGATTTATGGCTTGAGTAACTGATTGGTTAATGTTGTCATTCTTTGAAATAATAAATATTGGAGTAGAAATAAGTTTAGGAGTAAGGTGAGTTCATTTCTTAACTAGTTACTTTTGAGGTATCTGTGGAACATCTAACTGGAGAAGGACAGTAGGGAGCTTAAACAGAGTAGGAAAAGCTGGCTGGTGATGAGATTTAATCATTTTGTGAGTTGTGGTTAAAAACATAAAAATAAATTGAATTGCTCAGGGATATTGTGTAGATTGAGGAGATAAGAGGGCCAAGCATGATGCTTTAGGGAAAACTGCCATTAAAAAATTAACAGAGAAAGAGAAGCCAGCAAAGGAGCCTGAGAAGGAACCCTCAAAGGTGGTAGTGTCTTGGGAGCCAAAGTAGGAGAGAGTTTCAAGAAGGGACTCTTCAACAATGCCAAATTCACCCAACATGATCAAGTAAGATGAGAATCAAAAGAAAGTCCAGTGGCTTAATGGGTCTGGCTATTAGTAGGTCATTAGTGGCCTTTGCAAGAGCAGTGTCAAGGGAGATTTAGAGGTAGAGAGCAGGTTATAACCATCTGAAGAGAGAATGGGAAATGAGAAGGAATTGGAGACAGTGGTGTAGACCGGTTTTCAAGAAGCTTCTGAAAGAAGAAAGGAGGAAGAGAGGGTAGTAGCTTGAAGGGGATACAGGGTCCAAAGAGTATTACTGAATTTTCAGTATGAGACAAACTGGACTTGTTAATATGTCAATGGAAAGAATTAAGATATATTGAAGATACAAAGGAGAGAAAGAATAGCTAATAGAATGAGGTTCCTGAAGAATTGTTGAGAGGCCCCAGAGACAGGGAGATTATTAGACCTGGACAGGAAAAGGAAAACTTCTCCTGAGACCAATAAGAAGCAAATTAGAGTGAGTACAGATAAAGATGATTTTTAGGTGTGGGAAATAGAGAGAGTCTATTGGTAGCCTCAGTTTTCTCTGTGAAATAAGAGCTGAGGAAAACTTCTAAAGAGAGTAAAGAAATGGTGAGGTAGGAAGTTTTGGAATTGTTACTCTGAGGTTTGGGCAAGGGAAGTAACCACGGGAATAAAGCTGAGTGTGACCTCAGATTAGAGAACACAAATTTGCCACAACACTGATTTGCACAGCTGTGTGATTCCCTCTAGCAGACTCACTATTATTGGTTACAGAAGTAGAGAAGAGGGGAAGCTCAGGTGGGAAAAGCCCCAGGCACCCTCCCCCCACCCACAGAGAAGGCAGGAGCAAATGCCACCATGACTAGGAGGCCCCACATCAGTACTGCTGAGGTAGTCCACAACAGCCAACACCACAATTTCTACTGCTGCAAGGATGGCTTACTGCCACAGTAGCAGCCATGACCACCATGCAGGTGACCTGCCACAAATTCAACTGCATTGACACAAGAAGAGTCACCAGAGGAGCCTGGAAAAAGAGGAGGAAGTCTTCTTAAAGTCCACTCCAGAGAAATAGAAAAGCAACTGATCTACTAGATGACCAGAAATCAATGTACAGATACTAGAAATAGAGAAAACAAAAAACAAACTCCCCCAACAAAAACAAAAAACAACCAAGAAAATATGACACCACCAAAGGAATATAGTAATTCTCAAGTACCACACCTTACAGGACAAGAAACCTTTGAAATGACTGCAAAGGGATTCCTAGTAACAATTTTAAGGAAACTCAATGAGAAAAGAGAAGACTCAGTTAGACAACACAATGAAAGAAGAAAAAATATCCAGGATATGAAGGAGGAAACTTACAGAAATTAATACCTTAAAAAAGAATATAGCAGAGCTCCTAGAACTGGAGGATTCATTCAATGAAATAAAAACACAACCAAGAGTTTAACCAGAAAATTAGAGCAAGTAGAAGAAAGAATTTCTGATCGCAGAGACAATCATTAGGAAATAATGCAGGCAGACAGAAAAAAAAAAAGTGCTTTAAAAAATGAAGAGAGTCTAAGAGAGCTAGTAGACAATCTTAAGCATACAAACATCCTAATCGTGGGTGTTCTAGAAGGGGAGGAAAAAGGTAAAGGCGCTGAAAATATATTCAATTAAATAATAATTAAAGCCTCCCAGGTATAGGGAGAGGCATGGATCTTCAGATCCAGGAAGCTCAAAGATCCCCAAACAGATTAAATCCAAAAAGATCCTCTCCAAGACATGTTAGAGTAAATTTGGCAAAGCTCAAATCAAAGACAGAATCCTAAGAGCAGCAAAAGAAAAGCATCAAGTCATGTATAAGGAAGCCCCCATCAGGCTAACAGCAGAATTCTCAACTAAAACACTGTAGGAAAGAAGAAAATGGAATGATATACTCAAAATATTAAAAGAAAAAACTGACAGGCAAGAATACTATACCAAGCAAGGCTATACTTCAGAAATGAGGGAAAGATCATGTACTTCCCTGACAAACAAAAACTATAGGAGTTTATCACCACATGACCAGACCAGCAAGAAATTCTCAAGGGAGTCCTCCATCTGGAACTGGAAAAGCAATAATCACTAACACAAATACAAAAGAAAGGAAATAACACACTGGTAAAATACAAATGCAAATGAGAAAGAAAAAAGAAACTAAATCTTACCACCTCAAAAAACCCCAAAACATTGAAGATGAATAACAAAAGAATAAAGGAACAAAAGATATTTAAAACATCTATACAAAAAATGAAAAAATGCCAGGATTAAGACAATACCTCTCAATAACAACTCTAAATGTAAATGGATTAAATTCCCCACTCAAAAGACATAGATTGACCGATTGGATTAAAATGCTATGCCCAACTATATGCTGTCTTCAAGAGACTCACCTCACCTGTAAAGACACACACAGAATAATAGTGAAGGGGTGGAAAAAGATATACCAGGCAAATGGAAACCCAGAATGAGCAGGAGTAGCTAATCTTACATTGGACAAAATAGACTTTAAACCAAAAACCTAAAAAGAGACAAACAAGGCCACTATACAATGATAAAGGGATCTATCCAGTAAGAAGACATAATGATCATAAATATATATGCACACAACACAAGAACACCCGGATTTATAAAGCAAACACTATTAGACCTAAAGAAATAGATAGACCCCAATATGATAATAGTGGGGTAACTAAGCACCCATTTCTCAGTATTGGACAGATCATCTAAGCAACAAATAAACAGGGAAACATGGGATTTAAACTACACTTTAGACCAACTGAATCAGGCAAATATCTTCAGAACATTTCATCCAAGAACTACAGACTATACATTCTTCTCATGAGCTCATGGAACATTCTCCAGGGTAGACCACATGTTATGTCATAAATCACATCTCAACAAATTTTCAAATGTTGAAATCATCTCAAATATCTTTTCAGACTGCAGAGGATTAAAACTAGAAATTAATAACAAGCAAAATTCAGTACAAACACAAATAGCAAATACATGGAAAATAAACACCAAGCTCCTGAATGACCTATAGGTCCAAGACTAAATTGAACAGGAAATCAAAAAACTTCTTGAAACCAATGAAAGTAAAGACACATCATGTCGATACCGGTGAGATACCAAAAGAGCAGTAATAAGAGAGAAGTTTACTGCAATAAATGCTTACATCAAAAAACCCCAGAAAGATTTCAAATGAACAACCTAACACAACACTTCAAAGAACTAGAAAAACAAGAACAATCCAATCTCCAAGTTAGTAGATGGAAAGAAATAATTAAGATTAGAGCATAACTAAATGATATAGAGACCCCAAAAATGATACAAAAGATCAGTGAAACAAAAAGTTGGTTTTATGAAAAGATAAGCAAAACAGACAAATCGTTAGCTAAATTAACAACAACAACAAAAAAAAAAACAAAAAAAAGAGAGAGAAGACCCAAATAACAAAAATCAGAAATGAAAAAGGAGACATTACCACCATTACCACCAATACTACAAAAATACAAAGAATGATTTGAGACTATTACTAACAACCATACACCAACAAATTTGAAAACCTGCAGGAAATGGGTAAATTTCTGGACACATACAAACTACCAAGACTGAACCAAGAAGAAATAGAAAACCTGAACAGACCAGTAACAAGCAACAAGACTGAGGCAGTAATTGACAGTCTTATAACAAAAAAAAAAGCCCAGGACTGCATGGCTTTATTGGTGAATTCTACTAAATCTGTCAAGAGGAATTAATACCAATTCTATTCAAACTATTCCAAAAAAATGAAACAGTGGCCACTCTCACAAACCCATCTATAGAGCCAGCATCACCTTGATACCAAAACCAGACAAAGATACAAGAACGAGTATAAGAAAACTGCAGACCAATATATCTGCTGAACATAGCTGCAAAAATCCTCAACAAAATACCAGCAATCTGAATACAGCAACACATCAAAAAAATTTTACAACATAATCAAGTTTGATTCATCCTAGGGAGACAAGGAGAGTTCAGCATATGAAAACCAATAAATGTGATACACCACATCAACAAAATAAATGACAAATCTACATGATTATCTCAATAGATGCAGAAAAAGCATTTGACAAAATTCAGCATCTCTTCATAATAAAGACTTTCAGAAAATTAGGAATAGAAGGAAAGTATTTCAACACAATAGAAACTATATACGACAAACCCACTGCCAAAATCATCTTGAATGGGCAAAAGCTGAAAGCTTTTCCTTTAAGAACAGGAACAATATAAGGATGCCCACTATTACCACTCCTATTTAACATAGTATTAGAAGTACTAGCCAGAGCAATCAGGCAAGAGAAAGAAATAATGAGCATTCTGATTGGGATAGATGAAGTTGAACTATCTCCATTTGCAGATGACATGATCCTATATTTAGAAAAAACTAATGACTCTACCAAAAAATTATTAGAGCTGATTAACAATTTCAGTAATGCTGCAGGGTACAAAATCAACATTTTTATTCTCCAATAACAAGCTAGCAGAAAAAGAAATCAAGAAAGTAAGCCTATTTACAATGGTCACCAAAAAAATTAGATGCCTAAGAATCAATTTAACCAAGGAGGTGAAAGATCTCTACAAAGAGGAGCACAAATCACTACTGAAAGAAATTAAAGAAGACACAAAAATGTGGAAAGACATTCCATGCTCTTGGAATAGAAGAATCAAATTGTGAAAATGTCCATGGTACCCAAAGTGATCTACAGATTTAATGCAATCCCCATCAAAACACCAATGACATTCTTTACAGAAATAGAAAAAAAAAATGCTAACATTCATATGGAACAATAGCCCATGAATAGCAAAGCAATCCTGAGCAAAACAAACAAACAAACAAATAAATAAATAAAGCTGGAGGCATAACACTACCCAACTTCAAATTATACTACAAAGCTATAGTCACCAAAACATCATGGTTCTGGCATAAAAATAGACTGTCAGACCAATGCAACAGAATAGAGAACCTCCAAATTAACCCACTTGCTTACAGCCAACTGATCTTTGAGAAAGGCAACAAGAACATACATTGGGGAAAAGACAGCCTCTTAAATAAATGGTGATGGAAAAACTGGACATCCATATGCAGAAGAATGAAAGCAGACCCGCACCTCTTGTCATATGCCAAAATCAACTGAAAATGGGTTAAAGACTTAAGTAAAAGACCTGAAATTATAAAAGTACTAAAGGAAAACCTAAGGGAATCACTTCAGGAAGTAGGACTGGGCAAAGGCTTTATGAATAAGACACCAAAAGCACAAGCAACAAAAGAAAAAATAAATCAATGGGATTATATCAAACTAAAAATCTTCTGCACAGCAAGGAAAACAATCAACAGAGTGAAAAGATAACCAATAGAAGGGGAGAAAATATTTGCAAACTGTACATTGAACAAGGGATTAATATCCAGAATATGCAAAGAATTCAAACAACTACACAGTATAAGAAACACAAATAACCCAATTAAAAAACAGCAAAGGAGCTGAATAGACATTTTTCAAAGGAAGACATACAGATGGACAACAGGTATTTCAAAAATGCTCAACATCACTAATGATCAGGAAAATGCAAATTAAAATCACATTAAGATATCTCACCCCAGTTAGAGTGGCTATAATCAAAAAGACTGAGAATAACAAATGCTAGTGAGGATGTGGAGAAAAGGGAACTCTTCTACACTGTTGAAGGGACTGTAAATTAGTTCAGTCACTATGGAAAACAGTATGGTGTTTTCTCAAACAACTACAGATAGATCTAACTTACTACCCAGCAATTCCACTTCTGGGTATAGACCCAAAGGAATGGAAATCATCATGTCAAAGGGATACCTGCACTCCCATGTTCATCACAGCTCTATTTACATTAGCCAAGATACGGAACGAACCTAAATGTCCATTGACAGATGACTGGATAAGGAAAATGTAGTATATACACATGATGGAATACTACTCAGCCATAAAAAAGAATGAAATTCTGCCATTGCAGCAACATGGATGAGCTTGGAGAAAATTATGTTAAGTGAAATAAGTAAGTCACAGAAGGAGAAATAGTGCATGTCCTCACTCACAAGTGGGAGCTAAGAGAGAAAGAAAGAAGGAAAGACCACAGTGGATTGTTGGACTTTCAGAGGGAGAAAAAAGGCTTCAGGTTGTGAGGGTAGTGGAGGTAGTAGTGGAGGGGGGCTAAGGAGAGGTTGGGTGGGGGACACAGGTTACAACTGCAATTTGAGGTGGTGGGCATGCTGATAATGTTGATCTGATCTTCACGTCTTGGGCACTGGTCCTGATAGTCAGCTCTATGCCCCATGAATATGTATAACTGAACATGACTGAACATAGCTGAAGGTTATGTTCATGAAGGACATAACTGAAGCTCAGAGAGACTGAGAAAACTTGCTGAAGTTAAGCACAGCTAGTTATTAGTACAGCAAGCTTTCAGATTCATATCTGTCTGACTTCAAGTTCAGTGCTCTTTCCACTTTTTTCTACTGTCTCTCTACAGAAAAGAAGAAAAATTACATGTGAATTTACGATATGATTAAATGAGTATGAAGCACTCTTGGAAAGAATGGAATCTCCGTACTGAAACTCTGGTGGTCTCCAAAGTTCATTCTGAGCAAGTCTATCGACTGATCTCTCGTATGTGTTAACATTTGCAGTATGGCAAGGTCTATACTTTGGTTTCTGGCACAAATAAATAATTCTCTTATGACATTTAAACCAGACATCATCTCATTGGTGTCTCATTTAAAGTAATGCCAGGCTCCCCATTAGTTTTAAAAAGTTTGGGTTTTATTTTTTGCCCGTGGCAAGTGGGAGTTGGAGGAGCAGGTGATCCACAGAGCTTTTTACTACTGGAAGAGGTCCACAGACAGAAAAAGACAAAGCCACTACATCAGTGTCCTGGAAGCTGTGTCCTGCCCTCAGGGCTTAGTTAAAGAAGTGACTATGTATTTGAGTGAGGTAATGCTTGACTAGAGTCAGTAAAGTCTGTGGGTCAGGGGCAGACTAAAGTAGCATAACAATCAAACCTAGAGAGCCAAAATCCAGCATCCTCTCTGCAGAAAATCCTCCTAGTCTCCAGCCTTGAACTGAGACCAGAATAGAACAGCCAGCTCCTACAGACTCCAATGCTTAGTATTGAAATCAGAAAAAAAAAGGCATCATTTTCTCTTCAGATGTAGGGACCCCCTACCCCCACCTCTGAAAAAAAATCCTAATAATTATGATATGATGAATTTAGGAAGGAGACACTCTGGAATGAATCAATGATACTCTCTCTTCCGTTGAATACTGAAATAAAAGGAAGCAAACATTTACTGAGCACCTAATGCATATCAGACACTATTCTTATCCTCATTATAACCCTTTATGGCAAGCATCATTACCCTTACCTTATGGTTGAAACAATGAAGCACAGAGAGCAAAATTAAGTTTCTCAAAGTTATGCAACCAGTAAATAGAAGAAATGGGTTTGTACTTACAGTTACAAGACTCCAAAATTCCTTATACCATAAGGCATCTAAGTAACAAAAAGGATGTTGACATTTCTGATAGTGATCTAAGCAAAGAGATGGTAGCTTGTCTCCCCCAGAAGCTATTTATGAACAGCAATGCTACCTATTCACTTGGAATCCCTTACAAGAGTTCTTGATAATTTCTTTGGTGCTATGGGCCCCTTTAGTATCTGGAGAAGCTCATAAAATCCTTTAAAAATGCATAAAATAAATAGGATTACAAAGAAAATACAGTAAACTGAAATTTACTTATTAAAAATTTAAAAGTCCATATGGCAATATATATGTTCTTTATTAACAAGGTCTAGCCGTGGATCTACCCATAATTTTAAAATACATTCACGATCAAAGGAAATCCTAAGTTTCACTTAGAGTTTAATAAAAATGAAGATGTAATTTTTCTTATAAAGTTGAAAAAAATCCCTGAATTCTATCCCTGGACTCATTAGGGTTCCGTAAGGGGTCTACATAGTGGTATGTTGGAGCTATCACGAACTGGCTTGCAAGAGAAAATTGTTGAATTTACAGGAAGTTTGCAAGTTGGCTTCTAACTGCAGCCATTGTTAAAAAGTAAATTATATAATTTACAATTCAATAAATTATAATAAAAACAAAGGTAATAAATACTCAAAGCTCATCATTTCCTAATTATTTCACTGCATTTTATTATTGTCTATGCTCTTGAGGTTATTTATTCATATTTAATATCAATAAATCTGTATAGTGATTTAGTATCTGTATGATGAAAATACTATACGATGGCATGCTACCATGCTACCTTTTCCCAACTCCATGTTCAGTGACATCAGGTCAGTAACTTGAAATCAGCTATGGACACCCGAAAATGCTACAAGCCTGGGCTTTTTATCTTGCAGAGCCAGCTGTTAAATATTTAATAGCACTCCATTGTGTGTCTCTGGGCTCCAGGTTAAGAATCTAGTAGGACAAGTAACATACCTGAAGATATATGTATAGGGAACTTTTTCAAATCAAGGATTCTAGAATAGGCCTAACAAGGACTTTTTAGATATAACACCAAAAGAAAAAAATAGACTTCATTCAAATTAAGGACTTCTGCTCTTCAAAGACACTCTTAGCAGAATGAAAAAATAAGCCCAGACCTGGAGAAAATATTTTCAAATCACCTATCTGATAAAGGACTTATATCTAGAATATATAAAAACTCTCAAAACTCAATAATAAGAACAAAAACAGTCAAATAAATAAAATGGATGAATATTTAGACAGACACTTCACCAAAGAAGTTATGTTGGATAGCAAGTAAGCCAGTAAAAAAATGTCAAATATCACTAGTCATTAGGGAGATAAAAACTTAAACCATAATAAAATACCACTATGTACACACACTGGAATGGCTAAAATTAAAAATACTGACTATACCAAGTGTTGATGAACATGTGGAGCAGCTAGAACTCTCATACATTGATTGTGGGAATGTGAAATGGTGCAACCACTTTGGAAAACAGTTTGGCAGCTTCATTTAAAGACAAACTTTCATCTACCATATGACCCAGCCAGTCCAGTCCTAGGTATTTCCACAATAAAATTAAAGCATATTTCCACACAAAGACTTGTACATAAATGTTCATAGAATCATAATTTTTAATAGCCAAAAATGGGAAACAACCCATATGTCCATCAATAGATGAAGGGATAAAAAAATTGTAGTATAATAATTTAATTGAATACTACTCAGTAGTAATAAGTAATAAACTATTAATACACACAACAACTTGAATGAATTTTTAAAAAATATGCTGAGCAAAAAAGAGGCCATATTATAGTATTTTATTTATAGAAAATTCTAGAAAGTGCAAACTAATCTGTCATAAAGCAGATCAGTGGTTGACTGGGGATGGGGAAGGGTAGGAAAGGGCATGAGGGAAAGATTACAAAAGGGCACAAGGAAACTTTTGGGAGTGATGGACATGTCCATTATCTTTGAATTTTTAACAGTTTCATGGGTATACAAGTATACATAAGTCAAAAATCAAATTGTACAATTTAAACATGTGTAGCATGTCCGTTAAATATGTATTGCATGTCCATTACACCCCAAAATAAACCATTTTTTAAAACATAAGACTGATCCTATTAGCAAAATATTTAAACAGACACTACAACAAAGAAGATATATGGATGACAAGGAAGTTCATTAAGCAGGGTTATTCTGCTTCTTGATTAATTTTTTTGAGGCCTCTTCATTATGTTGAATCAGTTATTACTGGGGCCCAATTATTTAAGGAGATAACTGGTTCAGATGCACTAAATGGTATCCTCATAAAAGTCTAAATATTCCGCCCAAAGCAAATCACATATTTTCCCCCATATTTCTAATTTATTATGTGAATATATGTGGAAGGTGTAAGTAGAGTGAGTTTTCCTTTACAGGTGGAGAAGGTGAGACAGAAACATTAAGCAATATGTCTCAGGCCACACAACAGGTCAAAGGCAGAAATGGGACTATAAACCAGATTTCCATCTCCTCAGTCAAATGATTAAGGAAAAGGTCTCTGTTGGAAGAAAGAGTCTTCTGTGTAGTTTTGCAGGGTGGTCAGAATTCACAGCAGGTTACCAAAAGGTAAACCTGCCTGTTGGAGGAATCAGTGCTCTATTCAGTTTTAACAAGGCCTTGGGAGAGTTTTCAGTATAATCAAACAAACTTGGCAATTCTAAATATTCAAAGCACATTTTAAGTTTGGTAGCATTTTTGCTTTTTAATCAAAAGGTATCTTATCAATATGATATTACTTGACACAGCTAATCTGTCCATTTAGCACATAGAAGACTCACAATCATCCACAGATCCAGGAATAATGTCTGAGCCAACATTTCATTAACTTGTATATTTTCCCAAACCAATGATTGGTTATATCCCCCACTCTCCGCACCACCCCCTTTCCCTTCAGATGTTGCTGGGGCTATTTTGGCACAGCCTAGAGAGAGGAGGAGGGAAATGGGCAGGAAAAGTGGGAGTTAAAGCGCGAGTTACCAGGGGCCACTGCTCTCAAAACAGACAAAAAGGAAGAAACAAGAGTGGGAAAACCCAAGCTTCTACACCCCTCTCTCAGACACAGGGCCTCCTTATGTTGGAATCCTGCCAGAAAATTTAAGGTAGCTCTGAGAAGAAGGGACTGAGGATGTTCTGATACTCCTGTTTAAGGACAATTTACAGAGTATAGGCTACTTATTATAAACAAACCCCTATTTTTCAATAGGAGACACACACAATCACCCACTCATGCATGCACAAGGTAGAGACCTCAGCAGCTACAGAGACACATGCGCACTCTCAGGCAGAAACACAGGGACAAAGGGACACATCCAGAAGAACACATTTTTCAAGCCCTCAAAAGATTAGTTAGATACAGAGGGGAGACATGAGAGAAAGAGTAGGGAAAGCCACAGGTGGTGGGAGAGGTGGAGGTGGCGCTGGGGTAGGGGTGGGGCGGGGTGCAGTGGAGGTGAGTGACTGGATTAGCAGTTAAGTGTGAAAGAGAGAGGATAAATGAATTAGTATGATTCCATAGAAATTCCACCTAAAAGTGGATTAGAACAGAATGAGATACAAATCTCCCCAAGTACTAGTGTTTCAAAGCTTGAATTTTCTGTCAAGGCTTTGCATTTTCCACACTAAAATAAATTCTAATCACTTTTTCCACATTCTCTGGTAGATTCACTTTCCAGCACAGTTGTGGAAGTGCAAAATGATCATATTACTGTATATGTATATATTTGTTTTATTTAAATAATTTAAACCTGTAGGAAATATATTTCTAAGGAAATGAACTTGCACCTCAGGTGATAGAAAGTCAAACACCCAAATGTGAAAACAACTACAGCTATATGAGAAGCAAAAAAAACCCCAAATCAAAAAACAAAACATAAAACTGAGAGCATCTTCAAACCATTGAAAAGCAGAAATTAGACAAAGGGAAAGAAAAAAACTACCTTTTCCTTTTTTAATTGTTTTCGGTGTTGGCACACATTTGAAGGCACACATACAGACTGTTAAATCAGTGCCCAATATAGTCTCACTATTGTGAGTCACTGGAGGCAGGGCTAGGCTGAAGTAGTGGAAAATCTGAAATACACGATATTTTTAAAGACATGCATTTTTATTACTTTCAAATGCAGACAGTTACTCCAACTACGTTATGAAAATTTTGCCTAGAGAAGGACCTGCTTTCTGCATAGTTCACAATGGATTGTTTAGTACAATTGCAACTACTCTGAACCCAGCTATGAAAGTTTTTCAGTAAAGCAGATTCCCACTTGGCACTCCATCTTTCAAAGAAATAACAATAGCTAATGTTTATTAAGTACTTCCTATATACCAGGCAGGCAAGTGCTGTAAGCTGTTTACATGGATTGTCACATTTATTTCTCACAATTACCTTATGAAATAGGTTTGACGATTATCCCCATTTTACTGATGAAAAAACTGAGACTTTAAGAAGTTAGTTACCTTGTTCAAAATCATACAGTTAGTAAGAGGTAGAGCCCAGATTTGAACCCAAATAGGCTCACTCCAGTGCGTGCACTATTAATTAAAGTACTGCCTCAGATAAACAACTTTTTGCCTCAGGTGAAAAAAAAAAATCTGATATCAGGGATTTATTTTCAAAATGAAAGAAACTTTGAGAGTATGTTTTGGCATCAGCACATAGTGAACCCTTTCTTCTACATCCTCCGTCTCTGCAGCTACATATGTGTTTCCAAACAAAGATCAGTGACTTTCAGAGTCGTGAGCCTCAGGGACTGCAGGATCCTCTGGCATCGAAGAAAGAACTGGTTATCTTCAGTAGACCCTATTGCTAAAGCAGGAAAGTAAACTAGCACCTTTCAGAGAAATTTGTAACACTGATGGAAAATATAAAGGTTTTCTGCTTAATTTTCAGTTAACCAGGAAAGTAAATCAATTACAACATCCCATCCCTGAACAATCCAAACAATCAATGCTTTGCTGCAGTGAGTCTAACAATTGTTTATATGTATTTGAATGTGATTTAAAAAGTGCATCTCTAATCATATCTGCTTGTCAAAGCCTTTTTTTCTTTAGCTAGTGAACAGATGAGCTTTAGCCCCGCCCCGCCCTATTGTAATGCTTAAAGACTGTTAATTACAAGAGTCTGGATTAATGAAGATATACGTATTTACTCTTGATAAAAAAATACTATTGACGATCTAATAGGATCATTGAATGTTTTCATTGTGTAGTAAAAGAACACCGTGTGAATCAGAAATGATTATGAGTATAGACCAAAAAAGCAGAGGAAGAAAATTGAAGGAAAACTAAAGAAATCATCTCTTAATAAGTTGAAAAGTTAAAAAGCTGCTGGGCAAGTTGCCATGGACACCATATCCTGAATATAATACTGGGCTTTTCCTCGTAGTTAAACACTAAAGGCCTGATTCTCCAGCTGCACACCTCCTTTCTGCGCATGCAGTAGCAACTACTTGAAATGGAAATTCTGTATTTTGATAAATGAGAATGCAAGAGGAAATTTCCTGTGCAAGAATCCTAACCTGCTGAAAAGATATTCAAATAAGGTTAATTCCAATAGGATTTTTAAAAATCCCATTTCTATACTGCCCAAGACTTCTAAATTAAGCCTACTGCACAACATTTATAAATACAGGAAAAAATCAGAAATCGTTTATTGGTGTGAACCACAACAGAGCTACATAGCCCTTTTTTATCATTGACTCTTACCACCCAGTGGCACATATTCTTACTGCCTATTTTGGGGGCTTTATGGGGTCTGGGTAGAGCAAATAATGTGGCAGATTAGGAGTCCCCTCTACAGATCACAGAGACACGCATACCAGAAAGTTATCACAATAAGTCTCTGTGTCGAGTTCAATCCTCTCTTCATATTCTTTTTATTTAACAAAGTAATTAAGACATTTCTGTTGAATTACAAGAGAAAAATTGAGTACATAAAAGGGTTCCTAGAAAAAGGTAAAAGGGGGCAGAAGCAGTCCTGTGTATAGCACATAGATTGTGGGGTAAAACAGACCCAAAGTTAGAGTATAACAGGCTCAAATTCAGCTCTGTCAATTTACTAGCGGGGTGAACTTGACTAAATTACTCCATCTCACTAAGACTCATCTTACTCATTTACAGCATAAAGATGATAATAGTACTTTATAGAGCTGCGGTAAGGATAAAATGAGTCATCCATGTAAAACACACAGAATAATGTTAATTCTTCACTACGTGGAAATTTCTAAATTATTCTCTGAAACCTCCAAATCACTGATTTCACTTTGGCTATGGCAAAAAAAAAAAAAAAAAAAAAAAAAATACAAGCTTATGGCAGCATTAACTTCTACTTTCCATTTTCTGGGGTAGGATGGGTGAAATCTTCATTGCCTCCCTGCTTTTTCATGCACTTTCCAAGTTCTCTCTTTCCCCCCACCCTCGATTTATCCATTAATTTACAATTGCCAGGCTTTCTACCCTCCAACTCTCTGATCCCTGATTTACCTGGGAATGCCCTCTATGTAGCTCATTTTTTACACCATCCCCCTCTGCTCCATGGGAAACAGAACCTGTCCTTTGGCCATGTATATTCCTTGTCCCTGAGTTATGTGACTCAGTGATTTTTCAAAACCTTCAGGACTTCACCTTGTTCTCAAATTCTTGACTCACTCTCTTATTTTTATTTTGTAAGCCCCCTGCCTAATCCCAAATGATCCTCTGTATCTCTGGGGAACATTCCTAACTCTAACTGATTTTACCTCCTTATGAGCCCCATGAGTTGCTTCTTTCAGAATCTTCACATACTGTTAACGAGAGTCTTTTACACAGTTGAGAACATAGTTGCACAATTCCTAAATGAAGCTAACTAAATTTTAACAAGTACGATCAAGTAAGATAAAAGAGAAGGCACAAAAAATTAAACCACAAACCAAAAGGAAAAGAACTCCAATACAGATGGAATTGTAAAATTATAAGATAATATTATATATAAATTCATATAAATTAATTTGAAAGCCTGGATACAATGGAAATATAAATAAGATGACCAAATCAGTCCAGAAGAAATAGAAAATGTGAATAGGCCAATACTTACAAAAGAAATTTAAACAGTAATCAAACATATATTCCCTTAAAAACACTTGAGGTCCATGTGGTATTATTATGGCAAACATTCAAGGAAGAGATAATTTACATCTTATACAAACTGCTCCAGAGCATTGAAAACAATGGACACTACCCAGCTTTTTTTCTCATTTTATTAACCTGAAAGAAAACGATGTGGCACAAGGGAAAAGCACTATAGGCTAATATCACTTATGAATTTAGATAGGAAAATCCCAAACAAAATGTTGACAAACAGAAATCAGGAATAAAAAGAACAGTAGCTCATAATAAAAGATAGATAAATCCTGGAAAATCCAACTATGAAATTTACACATTAAAAAATTGCAAAAACAGTAGTGTAATCATTAATGGATTTTGATAAAGTATTTAATACACATGCATATTTTTAAAAAAGTAAGGAAATTCATTGGACCTTCTGTAACTTAACAAAGAGTATGTACCAGAAACCTACAGCAAGCATCATACTTAACTGTGAATCATTAGAACTGTCCCCATTAAAATCAGAAACAAAACAAGGATGCTGGCCATTGGTACTATTATTGAACAAAATACTAGAGTCTTAGATAATAAAATGAGAGTAAAAAGAAATAAAACGTTTATACTTTGGCAAGGAAGAGGAAAATGAACACAAAACAGTCTTAGAAAGACAGAAAAATGTCATGATTTGTCAAAATATTTTCTTATTAAAAATCCCAAAAGATAAAAATTGATAAAATAATATAGCTAAAAAAAGAACATAGAAAAGAGATAACTGTAATATTGACATATAGAAATTAATGTTTCATATATGACAGCAATACCCTATTTAAAAATAATGGAGAGACAGATAAATGGAATAGAAGCCCAGAAATAAACTTGAAATCATATGGAAATTTTGTATATGATAAAGGTGGCATTTTAAATCTCAGAGACAAAGATGGGATTTCTAATAAATAGTGTTGGGACAAAAGGATAATCATTTGGAAAAAAAAATTGATTCATACTTCACAACATACAGAATAAAATCCAGTGGATGAGAGATTTAACATAAAAAATTGAAATCATACAAATTGTGGGAAAAGGCTACTATGACTCAAAATCCAGACACAACAAAAGAAAAAAACTGATGAATACAACTATATAATCTTTTAAAACATGCAACATAAAACAGCATAAGGAAAATCAAAACACAAATTATACACTGTGAAAAACATCTTATCATATATCACATTATCTCCACCATATGAATAACTCATGAATTAAGAGGGAAAAAAGATCAAAACCCAATTAAAAAAAATGAACAGGTAATTTTTTGAAGTGATATAAAATGGTATTTGAAGATATAAAAAGGTGTTCAGCATCATTCAGTACGAGAAATGTGCTCCTTAGGCCTGAAGGGAAGCAGCGCCAGCCCCTGCAGTCTGCCCCACCGAGATGAGTCAAGGAGACCCACATGGCACAGGTGACCCCTCCCCCCTTCTTGGACCCAGAGGGAAGTAGCACCAGCCCCCATGGCCACCTTGCCAGGGTGAGCTGAGGAGACCTGTGTGGCACATGGGCCTCATTCTATGGCCACAGATTTTGGAACAGGACCCAAGGTGGTGTAGTATAGCCACCATCACACTAAATATCAAGCAAAGACAATTGACCACCCCAGTAGCAGCCAGGGCCACTCCACAGGCAACTTACTGCTCACTTAACTACACTGATACAAGAAGAGCCACCAGTAAAGCCTGCAAATACAGGAAGTAATCTTTATCCTCATAGCCAACCTCAGTGTAATAGAAAAAGCAAACCCTCTACCAAATGACCAAAAATCAATGAAAAAATACTAGAACTACAAATAAAGAAGAACATATGACACCACTGAAGGAACAAAGTAATGCTCAAATTTCAGACTACATATAACAGGGAATCCTTGAAATGTCTGAAAAAGAATTCTGAAAAATGATCTTAAGAAAACTTGAAGAAATAAAAGAGGACTCAATCAGAGAACACAGTGAAATAAGAAAAAAATATCCAGAATAGGAAGGAGGCAATTTACAAAAAGATTAATACCTTAAAAACAGAGTATAGGAGAACTCTTAGAAATGAAAGATTTGCTCAATTAAATAAAAACACAAAAGAGAGCTTGAAAAGCAGGGTAGAGCAAGCAGAAGAAAGAATTTCAGAACTTGAAGACAGTCTTTTGGAAATCACCCAGGCAGACAAAGAAAGGAAAAAGAATTAAAAATAATGAGGAAAACCTAAGAGAGATAGCAGACAATGTCAAGTGCTCTAACATTCTAGTTGTTGGTATTCTAGAAGGGGAGGAGAAAGGAAAAGGTATTGAAAACCTATTCAAGGAAACAGTAACAGAAAATTTTGCAGGGGAAGGGAGAAATACAGACCTTCAGATCCAGGAAGCTCAAAGGTCCCCAAACATATTCAATCCAAAAAGACCCTCTGCAAGACACGTTACAGTTAAATTTGCAAAGCTCAAAGAAAAACAGAGAATTGTAAAAGGAGCAAGAAAAAAGCATCATCACCTATAGGGGAGCCCCCATGTGATTAACAGCAGACTTCTCAACTGAAACCCTACAGGCCAGAAGAAAGTGGAAGGATATATTCAAATCACTAAAAGAAAAAAATTGCCAGCCGAGAATTCTTTACCCAGCAATGTTCTCCTTCAGAAATGAGGGAGAAATAGTGTATTTGCTAGACAAAGAAAAATTGTGGGATTTCACCAACACACGACCAGCCATGCAAGAAATTCTCAAGGGAGTCCTTCATCTGGAATCTGAATAATGATGACCACTATCACAAATACACAAGAATGAGCAAAACCTACCATTAAAACAAAAATGCCAGCAAGAAAGAGAAAGAATCTAAATCATGCCACCTTAAATTTCCAACTAACAGTGAAGAAGAGAAATAAAAGGGAAAGTAATGATCAAAAGAAATTTAAAACATCTAAACAAGAAGCAATTAAATGACAGGAATTAAACAGTTCTTGTGAATAACTACCCTAAATGTGAATGGATTAAACTCTCCATTCCAAAGACACAGATTGACTGATTGGATTAAAAAGCTAGAGCCAAGTATATGCTGTCTTCAAGAGACCCACCTCACCTGTAGAGACACACATAGACTAAAAGTGAAGCGATGGTAAAAGATATACCACACAAATGGAAAACAAAAACGAGAAGGGGTAGCTATTCATATATTGTACAAAATAGACTTTCAACTGAAAACATAAAAAGAGACAAAGAAGGCCACTCTATGATAAAAGGATCTATCCAGCTAGAAGAAAAAACAATCATAAATATATATGCACCCAATACTGGAGCACCCAGATATATAAAGCAAACACTCTTAGGCCTAGAGAAAGAAATAGGCATTAATACATTAATAGTGGGTGATCTGAACACCCCCTCTCAGTATGGGACAGATCTTCCAGGCATCATATCAACGAATAGACACAGGATTTAATCTGCAGCTTAGACCAACTGGACCTGGCAGAAAGAACATTTCACCCAACAACTAAAGAATACACTTGCTTCTCATCAGCTCACGGTACATTCTCCAGGATAGACCACATAACAGGTCACAAATCTAGTCTCAGAAAATTTTTAAAAATTGAAATCATTCCCAGTATCTTTTCAGGCCATAATGGACTAAAACTGGAAATCAATAACAAGCAAAACTCTGGAAACAATATAAATACATGGAAACTAAACAATAGGCTTCTGAATGACCTATGGGTCTAAGAAGAAATTAAATAGGAAATCAAAAAATTTCTAAAAACTAATGAAAATAAAGACACATCATACCAAAACCTTTGGGATAATGCAAAAGCAGTACTAAGAGGCATATTTATTGCAATAAACACTTACATCAAAAGAATGGAAAGACTTCAAATAAATGACCTGACACTACACCTCAAAAAACTCAAAAACAATAACAACCCAATCCTAAAGGTAGAAGAAAGAAAGAAATAATTAAGATCAGAGCAGAACTAAATGAAATAGAGACCCCCCAAACAACAGAAAAGATCAATGAAACAAAAGGTTGGTTTTCCAAGAAGATAAATAAAATAGACAAACCATTAGCTAGGTTAACAAAAGAAGAAGAGAAAAGACCCAAACAACAAAAATCAGTAATGAAAAGGGAGACATTACAACTGATACCACAGAAATATGAAGAATCATTAGAGACTATTATAAATAACTGTATGACAACAAATATGAAAATCTGGAAGATACGGATAAGTTTCTAGACACATATAAACTACCCAGATGAACCAAGAAGAGATAGAAAACCTGAACAGACCAATAACAAGCAAAAAGACTGGAGCAGTAGTCAGAAATTTTCCAACAAGAAAAGTCCAGGTCCAGATGGCCTTACAGCTGAATTCTATCAAACTTTTAAAGAGGAGTTAATACCAATTCTCCTCAAACTATCTCAAAAACTTGTAAGAGAAGTTACACTCCCAAACTCTTTCTATGAGGTCAACATAACTCTGATACCAAAACCAGATAAAGACACAACGAAAAACAAAATTATGGGCCAATATTCTTGATGAACATAGATGCAAAAATCCTCAACAAAATTCTAGCAATCAGAATACAGCAACACATTAAAAATTTATACACCATGATCAAGTGAGATTCATCACAGGGATGCAAGGATGGTTCAACATATGAAAGTCAATAAATGTGATACATCACATCAATGAATTCAAGGACAAAGACCATTTGATTATATCTATAGATGCTGAAAAAGCATTTGACAAAATTTATCATCCTTTCATGACAAAGACTCTCAACAAATTAGATATAGAGGGAACGTATCTCAATACAACAAAAGCCATTTATGACAAGCCCACCACCAGTATAATTCTGAATGTGGAAAAAGTGAGGGCCTTTCCCTTAAGAACAGGAACAAGACAAGGATGCCCTCTCTCACAACTTCTATTTAACATAGCACTGGAGGTACTAGCCAGAGCAATCAGGCAAGAGAAAGAAATAAAGGGCATCCAGATTGGAAAATACAAAGCCAAACTTTCTCTATGTGCAGATGACATGACTCTCTATATAGAAAAACCTAAAGACTCTATCAAAAAACTCCTAGAGCTGGTTAATATCTTCAGTATCATTCCAGAATACAAAATAAATGCCCCCAAATCAGTTGCATTTATATACTCAAGTAATGAACAGAAAGAGAAATAAAGAAAGGAAAACCATTTACAATTGTCACACAAAAAAATCTAGGGATTGATTTAAACAAGGAGGTAAAAGATCTGTACAATGAGAACTATAAACCACTTCTGAAAGAAATTAAAGATGACACAAAAAGATGGAAAAATATTCCATGCTCTCGAATTGGAAGAATTAACACTGTGAAAATGTCTATACTACCCAAAGTGATCTATAGATTCAATGCAATCTATATTAAAATACCAATGACATTTGTCACAGATATAGAAAAAACAACCCTAACATTTATATGGAACAAAAAAAAGACCCTGAATAGCCATAGCAACCCTGAGCAAAAATAATAACAATAATAATAATAACAAAAATAATGTCAGAGGCATTACATTATCTGACTTCTAATTACACTACAAAGCTATAGCAATCCAAACAGCATGGTACTGGCATAAAAACAGACACTTGGACCAATGGAACAGAACAGAGAAATCAACCCACACACTTATAGCCAACTTAATATTGACAAAGACACCAAGAACAAACATTGTGGAAAAGACTACATTTTCAATAAATGATGCTGGGAAAACTGGACATCCATATGTAGAAGAATGAAACTAGTCTTGTACATCTCACCATATACCAAAATCAACTCAAAATGGATTAAAGACTTAAACATAAGAGCTGAAACTATAAAACTCCTAAAAGAAAACATAGCAGAAAACTTTAGGAAATAGGACCAGGCAGAGTTTATAAATATGACCCCAAAAGCACAAGCAACAAAAGGAAAAAAACAAATGGGATTCTATCAAACTAAAAAGCTTCTGCACAGCAGCAGAAACAGTTAACAGAACAAAAATACAACCTACAGAGTGGGAGAAAATATTTTCAAACTATGCATCCAACAAAGGATTAATATCCAGAATATATAAGGTGCTCAAGCAATTTAACAGTAAAAATACAAATAACCAAATTAAAAAATGGGCAAAGGAGCTGAAAGTCATTTCTCAAAGGAAGATATATAAATGGCCAACAGACACATGAAAAAATGCTCAACATCACTAATCATCAGGGAAATGCAAATCAAAACCACACTGAGATATCATCTCACTCTAGTTAAACTGGTCATTACCAAAAAGACCGAGGATAACAAATACTGGGAAGGATGCAGAGAAAGGGGAACACTTCTGTTGGTGGGACTGGAAATTAGTGCAGCCATTAGTGGAAAACAGTATGGAGGTTCCTCGAACAACTACAGATAGAACTTCCCTCCAATCCAGCAATCCCTCTGCTGGCTATATACCCAAAATAATGGAAATCATCATATTGAAGGGATATGTGCTCTCCTTTGTTTATTGTAGTTCTATTTACAATAGCCAAGAATTGGAACCAACATAAATGTCCATCGATGGATGACTGGATAAGGAAAATATGGTATATATATTCAATGGAATACTATTTTGCCACAAAAAAGAATGAAATTCTGCCATTTGCAGAAACATAGATGAACATAGAGAAAATTATGTTAAGTGAAATAAGCCAGGTAGATGAAGCAAAATACCACATGTCCTCACTCATAAGTTGGAGAAGAAAGAAAGAAAGAAAGAAGAGGAAAATAGAAAAGAAGGAAAGAAAGGAAGAAAGAGAAAAAGAAAGAAAAAGATGGAAAGAAAGAAAGAAATACACAACAATCACAATAATTTGTTGAACTTTCAAAAGGAGAGAAAGAACTGAATCCACCAGAGGTGGGAAAGAGGGAGGTGGAGGGGGATTATAGAGAAATTGGCAAAAGGCCACAAAAAAATGACTACATTGTGTAATGTTAAATATACTAAATGCCTTGATTTGAGCATCACATATTGCATACAGTTATTGATATTAAATATGGTACCCCCAGGTATATGAAATTAATTTTGTTTCAATAAAAAATAAATGAATGAAATATTTTTAGAAAAAGAAAATTAGTTGGCTGTAAATGCATGGATTTCTTTCTGGGCTCTTTATGCTGTTCTATTGGTTTGTGTGTCTGTTTTTATACCAGTACCATGCTGTTTTGGTTACTATCTCTTGGTAGTATATTTTGAAGTCAAGTAGTTTGATGCCTTCAGCTTTGTTCTCTTTACTCAATATTGCTTTGGTTATCAAGGGTCTTCTGTGGTTCTGTTTGAATTTTAGGATTGTTTTTTCTATTTCTGTGAAGAATGTCATTGGTATTTTGATAGGGATTGCATCTTGATCACGTAGATCATCTTGAGTAGTATTTTCATGTTAGCAA
Source organism: Cynocephalus volans (assembly GCF_027409185.1). Classification (NCBI taxonomy): domain Eukaryota; kingdom Metazoa; phylum Chordata; class Mammalia; order Dermoptera; family Cynocephalidae; genus Cynocephalus; species Cynocephalus volans. The sequence continues at coordinate 119,213,989 of NC_084478.1, read as the reverse complement.
TATTAATTCTTGCAATCCATGAAAATAGGATATGTTTCTATTTATTGGTGTCTTTAATTTCTTTTATCAATGGTTTATAGTTTTCAGTGCAGGGATCTTTTACCTCTTTGGTCAAATTTATTCCTAAGTATCTTATTTTGGGGGGTAGGTATTATAAATGGGATTTTTTTTTCTGGATTTCATTTTCAGATAGTTTTCTGTTAGTGTAGAGAAATGCTACTGATTTTTGTATGCTGCTTTTGTATCCTGTGATTTACTGAATTCATTTGTTAGATCTGATGTTTTTTTGTTGGAGTCCTTGGGGTTCTCTTTATATAAGATCATGATATATGTAAACAGGGACACATTAATGTCTTCCTTTCCAATTTGGAAGCCCTTTATTTCTTTCTCTAGCCTAATATCTCTGGTTAGGGATTCCAGTACTATGTTGAATGTAGGTGGTGGGAGTGGACATTCTTCTCTTGTTCCTGATCTTAGAGGAAAAGATTTCAACTTTTCACCAATAAATATGATGTTAGCTGTGAATCTATAATATATAACCTTTATTGCACTGAAGTACATTTCTTCTGTACCTAATTTGTTGAGAGTTTTTAATCATGAAATGATGCTGAATTTTGTCTAAATTTTTATGTATGTATTGAGATGATCATATAGTTTTTCCCCCTTCATTCTGTTAATGTGGTGTATCATATCTATAGATTTATATATGTTAAAATATCCTTACATCCCTGAGATGAATCCCACTTGATAATGGTGAATAATCTTCTTAATGTACTGTTGAATTCGATTTGTTGGTATTTTTTTGAGGATTTTTGCTTTTATGTTCCTCAAGGATATTGGCCTGATGTTTTGTTGCTGTTGTTCTCTCTCTCTCTCTCTCTCTCTGTATGTGTGTGTGTGTGTGTGTGTGTGTGTTTCTTTTGTTTTGTTTTGTAGTGCCCTTGTCTGGCTTTGTTATGAGAATAATGCTGGCCTCATAAAATAAATTTGGAAGTATTCCCTCCTCTTTAAATTTTGGAATAGTTTGAGAAGGATTGTTAGTTTTTTTAGTTTTTTAATTTGTTAGTTTTTAAAATGTTTGGTAGAATTCTGCAATAAAGCCAGTAGGTCATGGGTTTTTCTTTTATGGGAGACTTTATTACTATATTACTGATTCAATCCCTTTACTCATTATTGGTCTGTTCAGATTTTTTATTTCTTTAGAATTCAATCTTGGTAGGTTGTATATGTCTAGAAATTTATTCATTTCTTCTAGATTTTCCAATTTTTTGGTGTATACTTGTTCATAACAGTCTGCTATGATCGACTGAATTTCTTTTGTACCAGCTGTAATGTTTCCTTTTTAATTTCTGATTTTATTTGTTTTCTCTTTTTTTCTTAGTAGGGCTAAATGTTTATTTTTTTATCTTTTAAAAAAACTAACTCTTAATTTAATTTTATTGATCATTTTACTGTTTTTCTAGTCTCCATTTCATTTATTTATACTCTGATCTTTATTATTTACTTCTTTCTACTAACTTTGGCCTTAGTTTGTTCTTGTTTTTCTACCTCCTTGAGAGGCAACATGGCACTATTTATTTGAGGTCTTTCTTCTTTTTTGATATAGATGTTTATTGCTATAAAATTCCCTTTTAGAACAGCTTTTCCTGCCTCCCATACATTTTTATATGTTGTGTTTCCATTTTTGTTTGTCCCAAAATAGTTTTAAATTTCCCTTTTAATTTTTTCATTGACTCAGTTATTCAGGAATATGTTGTTTAATTTCCATGTATTTGTAAATTTTCCATAGTTCCTCCTGTTATTGATTTCTAGTTTTATACCATTGTGGTCAGAAAAGATACTTGATACGATTTCAATTTTCTTAAATTTGTTAAGAGTTGTTTTGTGGACTAACATATGATTTATCCTAGAGAATGTGCATCCTGTGCATTCTTAAGAAGAATGCATATTCTGTGGCTGTTGAATGGAATGTTCTCAATATATTTGTTAGGTCCATTTGGTCTGAAGTGTTGTTTAAGTTCAAAGTGTCCTTATTGATTTGCTGTCTGGATGATCTTTCCATTATGAAAGTAGGGTATTGAAGTCTACTACTCATATGGTAGTGCAGTCTATCTCTCTCTTCATCTATTAATATTTGCTTTATATATTTATGTGCTCTGATGTTGGGTGGATATATATTTTCACTGCTATATTCTCTTGATCAATTGGCCACTTTTTCATTACATGATGACCTTCTTTGTCTATTTTTACAATTTTTGGCTAAATATCTATTTTATCTGATATCAGTATAACTACTTCTGCTCTTTTGGTTCCATTTGCATGGAATATCTTTTTTTCATCCATTTGCTTACAGCCTATGTGTCTCCTTTAAGTGAGTCTCTTGTAGGCAGCATAAATTGGAGTTTTGTTTATTTATCCATTCAGCCACTCTATGTCTTTTGATTGGAGAGTTTAATTCATTTACATTCAATGTAATTATTGATAGGTAAGGACCCACTAGTGCCATTTTGTTAATTGTTTTCTAGTTGTTTTGTATATCTTTTGTTCCTTTCTTCCTCTCTTGCTGTCTTCTTTCATGGTTAAGTAGTTTTCTTTAATGGTTTGCTTTGATCCTTACTTTATATTTTTTGTTCATCTGCTATAGGTTTTTCTTTGTAGTTACCACAAAGCATACAAAAAAATCTTATAGCATATTATTTTAAGCTAATTATGACTTAATGTTATTGCCAACAAAAGGCCTATACAATTTTACTCCACTTTCCCCCCACACTTTGAATTTTTGATGTCATAATCTACATCTTTTTATATTGCATATCCCTTAACAAAATATGGTAGCTATTATTATTTTCAATAGTTTTGTCTTTTAACCTTCATACTAAAGATTAAGTAGAACGGTGGCTACCAGAGTATGGAAAGGGCTGATGAGAGTGGGAATAGTGAGCGGTTGGTTAATGGATACAAAAGCATAGATAGAAGTTATAGACAGGAGGAATAACTCCTAGTGTTCCATAGCACTGTAGGGTGACTATAATTAACAACAATTTATTGTATAATTCATTTAGCTAGTTTTCTTAATTCTTTTTCTTTATTATTTCATTTTTTCTCTTCCAACTGTATCTTTTAGAATAACCCATCTTTGAGTTCCAGATCCTTTCTTCTGCTTGATCAATTCTCCATGTTGATGCTCTCTATTGTAGTTTTCATTTGGTTTATTGTATTTTTCAGCTTGAGAATTTCTGTTTGATTTTTTAAATTATTATTTCAATCTCTTTGTTAAATTCCTTATTCTGGTCATTTCATTTCACTGCATTATTTCTCTATATCCTCAAAACTTGCTGTGCTTCCTTAAAACAGTCATTTTAAATTTTTTTCAGGCAGGCAGTTCATACATCTCTATTTCTTTGGGTCAGTTAGTGGTGATTTAGTTAGTCTTTTTGGTGGTGTTGTGTTTTCCTGATTGTTCCTGATCCTTGTGGCCATGCATTGGGGTCTACACATTTGATGAAGTAGACACTTATTCCTGTCTTCATAGATGGAAAGCCCTTAAATAGTCAGCCCTTCCAGATAATCTGAGCAGGCTGTCTGGCATGGTCCATCAGGCTTGCTGTTGGAGTCCTTGAGCTGGCAGAGCTAGTGATGTGGTCAACCTGGAGCCTTGATCCACTTGGGCTCACCTGTTGACTGGATCTACTAGGGTGGGTCTGGAGCCTTTATCTATGAGGCCAGCCTGAAGTCTGTTCTTGCTGGTGCTGGCATGGTCCTTGGGAGAGCCTGAATCTTGGGGCTAGTAGGGCTAGTGAGACATTGGGTGAAAGTGGGCAATAAGCCCACAGCTATCAGAGCTTACACAGCAATGAGACAGGACCAAAGTCAGAACCATTGCAGCCAGTGTAATGCTGGGGCAGGTCCAAAGCCTGCAGTTGGTGGGGTCGGTGCAATTCTGGAGCAGGCCTGAAGCCCAGGTCCACTGGAGCCAGCCTGCTACTGAGTGTTTTCTGGAGCCTGATGAGGTGAATTCAGCCTGGCAGTGGTGCAGACTGGAGGTCAAATCTGTCATGTGGACCCAAAGTCTGGGACTGCAGAGTCCTGCACAGTGCTTGGGGTCCAAGGAAAATTCCTGTGCTTACTTCCCTCTCTTTCCCACAAGGAAATGATATCTCTGTCCATGCTGTGCTGGCTGGAGTTGGGGAAGGGGTTACACAGGTTGTGTAAAACTGTTCTTCCTATCCTCTTCAATGCATCTTTTTTGTTATTATTATTTTTGTCCTTCACCCAAATACAGGCTGAGAATCTTTTATTTGAAATAGTTGGGGCCATAAGTGTTTTGAATTTTAATTTTTTTTGGCATTTGGAATGTTTGTCTCTAGTTAATGAAATATCTTTTGGAGATGACCCAAATTTAAACACTGTAGTTAATTTTGCACAATGTTTTTAATAATTCTGTGTATGAAACAAAGTTTGTAACATTGAACCATGAGAAAGCAAAAGTATCACTATCTCAGCCACCCATGTGAACAATTTGTGGTTGTTTGGTATCACTATCATTCCCGACTCTGAATTTATATGCTGCTGATAAGCAATTATTTTCTTACATGTATTCACACAGAAGTACCTAGTAAAAGGAAAAAAAGAGATATCATTAATATAGTGTAAAAATGTTTTCATGGTAACTAAGCAGCCCAGCAGCCAGCATCACCAGAACACAAGATTACAGAATACTGTATCAGCTCTTAAACAGCAACAGCAAACAATGGCAGGCTTTCATTCTCTACCTACAATGCTGTGTTTTGATTAAAAGGTTATTACACAATGCATTTTTTTTTAGGTGGAAAGAAACACCAGAAGCAGTTGAGGGGCCAGGAAGGGGGTACTTTAGGGATGAGGGGGCATTTGCTGAATGGCTTTTAAAAGTGTTTCCTCTGGAGTCATCTGCCTCATTAGCAATGGTCTTTGTCTTAGAAGTCTCTCTGATTTTATAAACTGACATGACTTCTTGCTCTGTTATGAAAACATGCTGCTCTAGTCCTTCAATAAGCCCATCACACATGTTTTGACTACAACCCATCATATGAGGTCAGGTGTGGAATTTTTCACTTATGTATCATGTCAGAACTCAGAAAAGTTTCAAATTTTGGAGCATTTCAGATATAAGACTTTTGGATTAGGGATTCTCTCACCTGGTTTCCTTAGCACGCATGAAGATATTTTTGTGCATGGATAGTTGTTCAAATTAATGTTTTTGTGGAGGGATGGTCACTGGAGGGTCCTATTCTGCCATATTGCTTCACCCTCTCTTTGTAATGCTGCTATGATCATTTGTATAAACGTTTTTGTTTGAACACCTTTTATTAATTCCTTGGCATTTTTACCTAGGGGTGGAATTGCTAGGTCAAATGATAATTCTGTGTTTAACTTTGAGGAACCACCAAACTTTTTGCATAGCAGCTACACCATTTTACATTCTCACCAATGTATAAGGGATACAATTTCTCCACATCCTGATACTTCTTACTTTCTGCTGTTTTTATTATAGGCATCCTAGTGGGTGTGAAGTGGTATCGAATTGGGGTTTCAATTTACATTTCCTTAATGACTAATGATGTTGAGCATCTTTTCATGTGCTTGTTGGCCATTTGTATATCTTCTTTCAAAAAACGTCTGTTCAAGTCTTTGCCTATTTTTTAATTGGGTTATCTTTTTGCCATTGAGTTATAAGAATTCTTTCTATATTCTGAATACTAAACCATTATCAGATATATGATTTACAAATATTTTATCTCATTTTATATGTTGTTTCACTTTCTTCATACTATCTTTTGATTCACAAACATTTTTAATTTAAATGAATTCAAGTTTATCTATTTTTTATTATGTTGCTTATACTTTTGATGATATATCTAAGAAACCATTGCCAAGTCTAAGAACATGAAGATTTACCCCTATGTTTTTTTTGAAGAGGTGTGTAGTTTGCACTCTTATATTTAGATTTTTAGTCTATTTTGAGTTAATTTTTTAATATTGCATGAGATAAGAGTACGACTTCATTCTTTTGAATGTGGATATCTAGTTGTCCCCAAGAGTATATGTCTCCTCCAAATCAATCATCATCATCATCATCAACACAATAAATGGTCAATGGGCATAAACAGGCTATTCACAGAAGGTGAAATACAAATCTCCATACATATGTAAAAAGATGCTTAATATCACTAATAATCAGGAAAATACAAATAAGAATAACAATAAGAGATCATATTTAACAGTTTTTGTATATATAATTAACCCATTTAAAGTGTACAGTAAAATGGCTTTTATTATATTCACAGAATTGTGTAAACAGTGTTATAATTGATTTTAGAACATTTTATCACCTCAAAAATAAACCTTGCATCCTTTATTCATAAGCCTTAAAACCCCCAATCCCCCATCCTCAGCCCTAGGCAAACACTAATTCATTTTTTATCTCTGTAGATTTGCTTATTCTGGATATTTCATCTAAATAAAACATTTAATATGTAGTCCTTTGTGACTGGCTTCTTTCACTTCACAGAATGTTTTCAAGAGTCACCCTTAGTGTAGCAAGTATCAGTACTTCATTTCTTTTTATAGTCTAGTAATATTCCATTGTGTGTATATATCACATTTTATTTATCCACTTATCAGTTGATGGGCATTTGGGCTGTTTCTACTGTTTGGTTATAGTGAATAATGCTGTTATGAAAATTTATGTACAATTTTTTATATAGACCTATGTTTTTAATTATGTTGAATGTATACTTAGCAGTAGAATTGCTGGGTGAGAGATCATTTTTGATCCACCAGATTGACCAAAAACAAAACAAAACAAAACAAAACAAAAAATATTAAAAACCACATTTACTAATATCAAAAATTGCTGAAGATGTGGGGAAAATGTTATTATCATATTCTTTTGGTGGGATTCAGCCATTTTAGAAAACAATTTGATAATATCTGGTAAAACTTAAATTACATTCTCCATGACCTAAAAGTGATACTTCAGCTTATATATCCAAGAAGTGATCTTGCACAAGTTCATGAAAAGATATGGTCAAGGAATTTTTTTTCAACATTTTATGCAATGGTTAAAAATTAGAAACAGCCTAAATGTCCATTAATAGAAGAAGGTATAAATGAAATGTAATCTAGTCATATGATGGGATGTGTATAGGGCCCAAATTATACATTTCGTCAAATGCATTTGGCTTTTACCTGCCTCCTGGGCATTCAACCATTTGCTCAATGGAGATCCTGGCTGGCAGAGTGACAGCAAGATCTTCAATGCACCTGCTGAGGCAAGAACTGCAATAGTTTCAGTGCCCGGGCCTCATGCAACTGGATTCATAGACGCTCTGCTTCTGCCACTACTTTCAAATTCAAATGAATTTTAATGCAATTGGTATGGGTCCTGGCTTCTCCAGTACCTGCCGGGTAATCCACGTGACAAAGCTTGAAAATATTTGCATAGGGGACCAAGGGGTTAATACATCCAGGGATGTATTAACTTTTACTTTCCTTTTTCTTTGTTCATGCTACCTGGGATTTCACCTCCCAATAAAACCTTAGCACAAAACCTTTGCCTCAGGTTCTTATTTCTAGAGAACCTAGGGTAAAGATCGAACTTAGCAACTAAAAAAATAGACTAGAGCTATATCAGTATAAATAGATCTTGAATACAGTCACGCATCACATAACAACATTTTAGTCAATGATGGACCACCTATACGGTGGTGGTCCTATAAGATTATAATGGAGCTGAAAAATTCCTAATACTTAGTGATGTAGTATCCATCATAACAGCATAGTGCAATTAGTTTTTTAAAAAATAAATTTAGTGTAGCCTAAGTGTATAGTGTTTATAAAGTCTACAGTAGTGCACAGTAATGTCCTAAGCCCTCATATTTACTCAACACCCACTCACTGACTCAGAGCAACTCCCAGTTCTGCAAGCTCCATTTATGGTAAGTAACCTAAACAGGTGTACCATTTTTACTATTAACACCATAATGTTATTGTACACTTTTGATGTTTAGATATGTTTAGATACACAAATGCTATTGTGTTACAATTGCCTACAGTATTCAGTACAGTCACATGCTGTACAGGTGTGTAGCCTCGGAGCAATAGGCTATACCATACAGCCTAGGTGTGTAGTAGGCTGTACCATCTAGGTTTGTGCAAGTACAAACGTCTATCATGTTCACACAATGACAAAATCGCCTAATGACACATTTCTCAGAAAGCATCTTCATCTTAAGCAACACATGTCTATACATAATACTGAATAAAATTAGGAAGATGTAAAACAATATGCTTCATGCTGTTTACATAAATTTTAAAACACATTTAATAACACACAATATTATATATTGGTTATAGATATATTTTTGCATAGAAAATGAACTAAAAAGATATATACCATAGTACCAAATCCTTATAGAAGTTTCCTCTTGACAGATAAATGAGTGCAATAGGAATGGGGGTGGTCCTTAAAGGAGATTTTAATTTATATGTATTTCTTAATGTATTTAAAAAAGACTACAGGTAAATACCACAAAAGGATAACAGTTATTAATTCTGAGTGGTGGGGATATGACTGTTCATTTCTCTGTATTGTTTTGCATTTTTAAAATTTTTTCAAAAGAACAAAATACATTGCAAATTTAAAGGGAAAAATGTGTTCTCTGGGAAAGAGGCACCTTCTCTTACTTCCCCAAACAAAATGAGAGGTAAGTGAATTAATCTTACTCTTACACCTTAAAGACATTTTGGAGCTATTCAATTAGGACTTCCTCAAGGAGTCTATACAGAGTCAGTGATATAATTGTGTAGACTAGGAATCAAGAGGCCAGGGTTGTAGAGACTTGGATACTGAATTCAACATCTCTCTTGGTTTCAGTTTCCTTTCTTTAAAATAAAAGGACCAGAGAACCCAGAAGTCAACCCATACACCTACAGCCATCTGATCTTTGACAAAGGCACCAAGTCTAGACACTGGGGAAGAGACTGCCTTTTCAGCAAATGGTGCTGGGAAAACTGGATATCCATATGCAGGAGAATGAAACTAGACCCATACCTCTCACAATATACCAAAATCAACTCAAAATGGATTAAAGAACTAAATATACACCCTGAAACAATAAAACTTCTTAAAGAAAACATAGGGGAAACACTCCAGAAAGTAGGATTGGGTACAGACTTCATGAATATGACCACAAAAACACAGACAACCAAAGGAAAAATAAACAAATGGGATTATATCAAACTTAAAAGCTTCTGCACAGCAAGAGAAACAATTAACAGAGTGAAAAGACAACCAACAGAGTGGGAGATAATATTTGCAAAATATACATCTGACAAAGGATTAATATCCAGAATATACAAAGAACTCAACTTTACAGTAAAAAAACAAGTAACCCAATTAAAAACTGTGCAAAGGAGCTGAACAGGCATTTCTCAAAGGAAGATATATGAATGGCCAACAGACACATGAAAAATGCTCACCATCACTCAGTATCTGGGAAATGCAAATCAAACCACTTTGAGATACCATCTCACTCCACTTAGGATGGCTGATATCCAAAAGACTGAGAATAATAAATGCTGGTGATGTTGTGGAGAAAAAGGAACTCTCATACACTATTGGTAGGACTCCAAAATGGTGCAGTCTTTATGGAAAATGGTATGGAGTTTCCTCAAACAATTACAGATAGATCTACCTTGTGACCCAGCTATTCCACTGCTGAGAATATACCCAGAGGAATGGAAATCATCATGCCGAAGGGATACCTGTACTCCCATGCTTATTGCAGCACTATTTACAATAGCCAAGAATTGGAACCAGCCCAAATGTCCATCATCAGATGAGTGGATAAGGAAACTGTAGTATATCTACACAATGGAATTCTACTCTGCTGTAAAAAAGAATGATACTACCATTTGCAACAACATGGACGGACTTAGAGAAAATTATTTTAAGTGAAACAAGTCAGGCAGAGAAAGAGAAATACTATATGTTCTCACTTATATGTGGAAGCTAAAAATAAATAAATAGGTAAATATACAAACAAATAAAGGGGGAAGAAGACACAACAATCATAATTCCTTGAACTTGTTAAGACAAGTGAACAGATATGATGTAGTTGAGGTGAGTGGAGAGATTGAGGGAGGAAAGAAGAACGGGTAAAGAGACACAAAAGTAAACTACAATGTATATTGAGAAGTTAAAATAAAAAAAAATAAAATAAGAGGATCAAAAAGGTGATATATAACATTTTTTTCTAGCTATAAAAATGTACCATTTTGCTCATGCAACAGCAGTGACCAATGAAAGACAGATTATTATTATTATTATTATTATTATTATTATTCCCTCATGGGCACTTCAAAAAGTTCATGGAAGGATCAGTATTATCTTTTAGTTTTATTTTTCCTTGAACTTTTTGAAGTACCCTCATATGTGAGTTAAGTGCTAGTATCTTCATGAGGGTGAAGCTCTGGTGAGATGGAAATAAGCAGAGTAGGCATGGTCATCCAAAAAATTTGTGTTAGTCAAAGTTCTTGATTTCCAGCAAAGAAACTGGCTGTGATGATCTCACACAAAAAGGGAATTTGTTGGAATATCGTCAGGGCCTCAGAGAATTAATGTCTAGCTAAAGGATCAAGCTTGGAAAATTGTCTGCAACCAAGGAGGCAGGACCACAAAATGGGTTTCATGGAGTACTGCAGCAGTTTCCTTTTACTTACTCAAGTATCAATGTCTTTAGAGAGAGGTTCTATATTGTTGAACTTAAGTTGTATCACCGCCCCCCCCCCTTTGGTGGGAAGAGAGAGAAATAGCAAAATTGAGAATTGAGTATAGAGATTTCCATTATACCTCCTGCTACCACTCATGACTATCATTATCGACATAACATCACCCACCAGACTGGTACATTCATTGTAACTGACAAACCTACATTGGGAAATCATTATAAGTCAAAGTCCATAGTTTTGAATTAGGGTTTATTTTGGCGTTAGTACATTCCATGAGTTTGGGAAAATGTATAATAATATGTTTCCACCATTATATTATCATAGAGAGTAGTTTCACTGCCCTAAAAATCCTCCCTGTTTCAATTATTTTCCCTCCTTCCCTCCTAACCTCTGGCAACTACTGATCTTTTTACTGTTTGCATAGATTTGCCTTTTCCAGAATGTCATATAGTTGTAATCTTACAGTACTTAACCTTTTTAAACCGTCATCTTTCATTTGATAGTATGCATTTAAGTTTCCTCCATGTCTTTTCACGGCTTGATAGCCCATTTCTTTTTAGCCCTGAATAATATTCCACTACCTGTATATACCAGTTTCTTTATCCGTTTATCTATTGAAGGATGTCTTGGTTGTTTCTAAGTTTTGGCAATTATGAATAATGGAATTGTGAACATCTGTGCACAGGTTTTTGTGCAGACATAAATTTTCAACTTCTTTATCCATGACTGTTGGATAGTATAGTAAGAGGATGTCTAGTTTTGTAAGAAACTTCCAAAGTGGCTGTACCATTTTGCATTCTTATCAGTGATGAGTGAGAGTTCCTGTTGCTCCACATCCACACCAACATTCGGTGTTAGTATTCTGGATTTGGGCCATGCTGATTAATGGTATCATTTTTGTTTTAACTTGCATTTCCCTGATGTCATATGATGTGGAGCATCTTTTCATGTGCTTATTTGCAATCTGTATATTTTCTTTTGTAATGTGTCTGTTAAAGTCTTTGCATCATTTTTTAATTGGATTGTTTCCTTATTGTTGAGTTATAAGAGTTCTTTTTATATTTTGGATAAAAGTATTTTATCAGATGTGTCTTTTGCAAATATTTTCTCCCAATCTGTGGCTTATCTTCTCATTCTCTTGACATTGTCTTTCGGAGAGCAGAAGTTCTTAACTTTAATGAAGTCCAGCTTGTCAATTATTTCCTTCATGTATCATGTCATTGGCGTTTTATCTAAAAAATCATTGCAATACCCAAGGTCATCTAGGTTTTCTCCTTTGTAATCTTCTAGGAGTTTTATAGATTTGCATTTTACACTTAGGTCTGTGAACCATTTTGAGTTAATTATTGTGAAGGGTGTAATGTCTGTGTCTACATTAATTTTTTTTTTTTTGCATGTGGATGTCCAGTTGTTGAGCACCATTTGTTGAAAATATTATCATTGCTCCATTTTGTCACCTTTGTTCCTTTGTCAAAGATGTTGACTACATAGGTCTATTTATGGTCTCTCCATTCTGTTCCATTGACCTATTTGTCTATTCTTTCACCAATACCACACTGTCTTGATTATTGCACATTTATAGCAAATCTTGAACTCAGGTATTGTCAGTCCTCCACATTTATTCTTCTCTTTCAATATTATGCTGTGTATTCTGAATCTTTTGCCTCTCTATATAAACTTTAGAATGAGTTTGTCAATATCCATAAAACAACTTGCTGGGGTTTTAATTTGGATTGAATTAAATTTATAGATCAATTTGGGTAGAACTGACATTTTAACCATATTGAGTCTTCCTATCTGTGAATACAAAGTACTTCTCCAGTTATTTAGATCTTCACTGATTTCTTTCATCAGAGTTTTGTAATTTTCCTCACACAGATATTGTATATATTTTGTTGGATTTATACCCAAGTATTTCATGCTAATGTAAATGGTATTGTGTTTCTAATTTCAAATTCCACTTGTTCATTGCTGGTAGGTAGATAAATGATTGACTTTTATATACTAACCTTATATCTTACAATCTTGCTATAATTGCTTATTAGTTCTGTAAGATTTTTTTTATAGATTCTTTCAGATTTTATAGGTAGACTCACATCATTTGTGAACAAAGATAGTTTTATTTCTTCTTTTCCAATGTGTATACCTCTTATTTCTTTTCTTGTCTTATTGCATTATATAGTATTTCCAGTATAATCTTGGAAAACAGTGGTCAGAGGGGATATCTTGCCTTCTTCCTGATCTTAGAAGAAAAGTTTTGAGCTTCTTGCCATTAAGTATGATGTAAGCTGTACATTTTTTCTAGATATTTTATCAAGTTTAGGAAGTTTTCCTCCATTCCTAGTTTACTGAGAGTTTTTTACTATGAATGGGTGTTGGATTCTGTAAAATGCTTTTTCTCCATCTTTTGATATGATCATGTGATTTTTCTTCTTTAGCCTGTTGATTTTTTAATGTTGAACCAGTCTTGAATAACTTGTAATAAATCTTACTTGACCATAGCGTGTAATTACTTCTATACATTGTTGAATTTGATTTGCTAATATTTTGTTGAGAATTTTTCCATCTATGTTTGTGAGAGAGATTGGTCTGTAGTCTTATTTCTTTTGATGTCTTTGTATGGTTTTGGTACTATAGTAATGATGGCCTCATAGAAAGAGATTGTAGAGAATAGGTATCATTTCTTCCTTAAATGTTTAGTGGAATTCATCTTGATGGAATTCACCATCTGGGCATGGTGTTTCCTATTTTGGAAGTTTATTAATTATAGTTTCAGTCTATTTAATAGATGTAGGGATATTTGGATGATCTAGTTCTTTTTCATGCATTTTGAGGTGACTATGGTTAACAATAATATATTATATATCACAAAATAGCAAGATGAAAGAATATTATTTTTTAATGTTTATGAGATCAGTGGTGATGGTCCCTCCTTCATTTTGGATATCTCCTTCATTTCTTTTTCTCTTACTCTGGCTAGAACCTTATCGATTTTAATGATAATTATTAAATTATAAATTCATTAATAAAATAATAATTGGTGAATTATTAATTATTTTTTAAAGAACCACCTTCTTGATTCATTGATTTTCTCTACTGATTTTCTGTTTCCAGTTTCATTGATTTCTTCTCTAATTTTCATTATTTCTTTTCTTCTGCTTCCTTTGGATTTAATTTGCTCCTCTTTCTCTAGTTTAAGATGAAAGCTTGGTGATTAATTTTAGATCTTTTTTTTAATATATGCACTCAACACTTTATCTCTGAGCTCACTGATTCTTTCCTCTGCTTGATTAAGTCTGCTATTGGCGCTTTCTATCGAGGTTTTTCAATTCAGATAATGTACTATTTATTTCTAGAATTTCTATTTGCTTTTTAAAAAAATTTATCCAATTTCTTTGTCAGGTTTCTCATTATGCTTCTCAGTTATTTTCCAGATATCATTTGATCTTCTATCTGTATTTTCTTGTGACTCCCCGAGAGAGAGAGAGTTATTCTGAATTATCTGTCAGACATTTCAAAGATTTGCTGTTCCTTTGTATCCATTGCTGGTGCTTTGTTTCATTTGTTGGTGATGTATTTTTCTGTTATTTCTCAATCTTTGGGTCTTTACACATACGTCTAGGCATTTGAGGAGACTACTATTTGCTGCTGATTGTCTGGATTAGGATTTTTGTGTGGATTGTTAATTACTTCTGGATCTGGGCTGTATGGAAATTCTGGCCCAGGATGGAATCTTTCCTGCAGGTTGAGCACCCTGCAGTTCTATCATATTGACTGATTTCCACTCAGGCCAGCTGCCTACGCTGCACCTAATGTTCCCCTGGCAGGCCAGCTTTTTCCTTGCACTTCAACTGCTTCTCGTGGGGAAGGTCATGCATGTGTCTCTCACTATAGTTCACCAGCCCCTGGGTGGTTCTTCTCTGTCCAGTCAGTTGCCGGTCCTTACTCCTATGTGAGCCCAGGGGGAATTCAGCCAGTGGTCCTTATGGCCTGTGGACTGGTATGGTGCATTCTGAAGCCCTCCTCTTCCATGTAGACTCCAAGCAGGTTTATGTAAAGGGTGCCATAGTTTTTTTTAGCTTCGATCTGTGTATAATGCTAATAATCACCTCCATACCAGATTGGCTCAGAACAATAGGCAGTGTCCTTATACCATCTCACCATTGCCTTTTGCACCTTCATGAACTCTGTGGGTCTCTCATCTTCCCTCAGCTCCAGCGGTTCCAGGTTGGCAGTCTTTGCTTTTTAATAGTTGTAAATTGGTTACTTGTAAGAGAATGTGATTCTGGAATCATCTATTCTGCCATCTTGATGACATCACTCCTCTCAACACTATTAATTTTACTCTAAGACTCTTCACTGTATCCCACAAATTTTGCTAAGTTGTGTTTTCATTTTTATTTAGTGCAAGGTATTTCTAAATTTTTCTTGAAATTTCTTCTTTGATCCATATGTTATTTAAAAGTATGCTGTTTAGTCTGAAAGTATTTTGGGATTCTCTAGCTATCTTTCTGTTATTGATTTCTAGTTGAATTCCACTGTGGTCTGAGAGCAAATATTATACAATTTTTATTCTATTAAATTTTCAAATTTAATAGAATAAAATTTGTGTTTTGTGGCCCACAATGTGGTCAATCATGATGAATGTTCCTTGTGAGCTTAAGAATGTGTATTCTGCTGTTGAAGGATGAATTAGTCTATAGATGTCCGTCATATCCAGCTGAGTGATGTTGAGTTCAACTTTGTCCTTACTCATTTTCTGCCTGCTGGATTTGTCCATTTATGATAGAAGGGTGTTGATATCTCAAACTATAATAGTGGATTACTCTATTTCTCCTTGCAGTTCTATCCGTTTTTACCTCATGCATTTTGATGCTGTTTGTTAAGTGCATATACGTTAAGAATTGTTATATCTTCTTTGTGATTTGAACCCTTTAAAATTATGTAATGCCCCTCTTTATCCCTGACAATTTTTCTTGGTCTGAATTCGGCTCTGTATGAAATTTATATGACTATGTCTTGTTTTTTGATTAGTGTTAGCATGATATATTTTCCCCATCCTTTTACTTTTAATCTATATGTATCTTCATATATAAACTGGGTTTCTTGTAGACAACATGTGGTTGGGTCTTATTTCTTGATCCACTCTGATAATCTGTCTTTTAATTGGTGCATTTAGACTATAGAAAATCAAAATGATTACTGATATAATTGGATTAATATCTACAATATTTGTTATTGTTTACTGTTTGTTGCCCTTATTCTTTGTTCCTTTTTTTGTCTTCCACTCTTTTTCTCCTTTTGGGTTTTAATTGAGCATTTTATATGATCTTTTGTTTCTGAATTTTATTAGCATATCAGTTATACTTTTTTAATTACCCTTTTTAGTGGTTGCCCTAGAATTTGCAATATTAATTTACAACTAGTCCAAGTCCACTTTTACATAACACTACATCACTTCATGGGTAGTGTGAATAACTTTTAATAGTGAAATAATCCTAATTCCTCCCTCCTATCCCTTGCATCATTACTGTAATTCATTTGATTATACATAATTGCGTATATATATATATATTCTAATATACTGTTGCTAATATTATATTGAACAAACTGTTATCTGTTATATCAATTTGGAAAAAAGAAATAAAAGTTTTAATTATAACTTCTTATTTTTTATCTGATGATCTTACTTTCATTTATTTATTTATTTTAAATTGGAACATAATTGATTATACATACTTGTGCGGTAGAGCATTGAATATCAATACCTTTGTGCAATATGTTACTTTCATTTATTTATTTATTTTTAATTGGAACATAATTGATTATACATACCTGTGGGATAAAGCATTGAATATCAATACCTGTGTGCAATATGTGATACTCAAATCAGGATTAATATTATACTTATCATTATACAGTGTAATCATTTTTTGTGGCTCTTTATCAGTTTCCTGCTAACCTGTCTCCCTCCCCTTTCCCACTTCTGGTGTCCTCAGTTTCATTTTTTCCTTTTGAAAGTTCAGTGAATTATTGTGATTGTTGTTTCTTTCTATTTTTGTTTGTTATATTTTTTAGCTCCCATTTATGGGTGAGGACATCCAGTATTTCTCTTTCTGTGCTTTATTTATTTTTTCTAAGTTCATTCATGTTGCTGTGAATGGTAGAATTTCATTTCTTTTTATAGTTGAGCAGTATTCCATTGTGTATATATATATCACATTTTCTTTATCCAGTTGTCCGTTGATGGACATTTAGGTTGGTTCCAACTCTTAGCTAATATAAGTAGAGCTGTGATAAACATGGGAGTGCAGGCATCCTTTCAACATGATGATTTCCATTCCTTTGGGTATATACCCAGCAGTGGGATTGCTGGATCAAATGACAGTAATATCTGTAGTTGTTTGAGGAACCTCGATACTGTTTTCCATAATGGCTGCACAAATTTACAGTCCCACCAACAGTGTAGGAGAGTTCCCTTTCTCTGCATCTTTGCCAGCATTTGTTATTCTCTGTCTCTTTGATAATGGCCAGTCTAAGTGGCATAAAGTGATATCTCAAGGTGGTTTTCATTTTCATTTTCCTGATGCTTAGTGATTTTGAGCATTTTTTCATGTGTGTGTTGGCCATTTGTATATCTGCCTTTGAGAAATACCTATTCAGCTCCTCTGACAAGAACAGCAGGGGCATACATTGGGGAAAGGAAAGCCTCTTCAATAAGTGGTGCTGGGAAAACTGGATAGCCTTGTATAGATGAATGAAACTAAACCTGTATCTCTTGCCATATACAAAAATTAACTCAAAATGGATCGAAGACTTAAATATAAGACCTGAAATTATAAAACTCCTAGAAATAAAACATAGTGGAAACATTTCAGGAAGTAGGACTGGGCAATGACTTTATGTATAAGACCCTGAACGCACAGGCAACAAAAGAAAATATAAACAAATGGGCTTATATCAAACTGAAAGGATTCTGCACAGCAAAAGAAACAGCTAACAGATTGAAAAGGCAAGCTACAGAATGGGAGAAAATATTCACAAAATATGTATCCAGCAAAAGATTAATATCCAGAATACATGAGGAGCTCAAACAATTCAACAGTAAAAAAAACAAGTAATGTAATTTTCCTTTCTTTATGTAAATTGAGTCTCTGACTTTTATCATTTTCCTTCTCTCAAAACAGAAATACCACGTGTTCTCACTCATAACTGGCTGCTAGGAAGGAAAGAGAGGAGGGAGGAAGGGGAGAAGAAAGGAGGTAAGAAGGAAGGAATGAAGGAAAGAAAGAAAGAAAAGACCACAACAATATATTGAACTTTCAGAAGGAGAGAACAAACCTAAGGATACTAGAGATGGGGGAGAGGGAGGGAAGAGATTTGGGAAGTGATAGGTCAGGTAAAGGGCATAAAGAAATATCATGATTTGTAAGAATTAATATGCTAATGATAAATTTAGAAATTTAATTAAAAGCAAGAATTTCTTTTAATGTTTTCTGCAAGGCAGGTCTACTGGCAACAAATTCCCTCAGTTTTTGTTTGTCTAAGAAAATTTGTATTTCTGAAAGATAATTTCACAGGGTAAAGAATTCTAGGTTGGTGAGGTTTTTTTCTCTCAATGCTTTAAATATTTCACTTCTCACTCTTGGTTTCATGGTTTCTGAGGAGAAGTCATATGTAATTCTTATCTTTGCTCTACCTTAAGTAAGGTGTTTTTTCACTCTGGCTTTTTTTTTTTAGGATTTTTTCTCTATCTTTGATTTTATGTAGTTTGAAAACAACATGCCTAGGTTTAGTTTTTTTGGCACTTACTCTGCTTGGTGTTCTCTGAAAAATCTGGATCTGTGGTTTGGGGTCTGACATTAATTTGGGGAAATTATCAAGTCATTATTGTTTCAAATATTTCTTTTGTTCCATTGTCTGTTTCTTCTCCTTTTGGACTTCCCATTATGCATAAGTTACACCTTCAGGCTCAGATATTCTTTCCTCAGATGTGTCCAGACTACCAGTAAGCCTATCAAAGACATTTTTCATTTCTGTTACAGTGTTTTTGATTTCTAGCATTTCTTTTTGGTTCTTTCTTAGAATTTCCATCTGTCTGGCGGTTTCAAGATGGCGGCGGCTGCAGCGGCTGGCGTGGAGTAGCTGAGGTGGAAAAGTTGGCCACTGGGCCTCAGGCAGCCGGGAAACTTGTGGACCTTCCTCTGGCCATCTCTTAAGGGAGGACTGCTGCTGCTGGCCGGTCGTGGGGGCTCAACGCCACTTTGCCCCTGGCAGGAGAGGCTGCCTCATTTACAGGCAACAGCTTTGAAGTGTGGAGCAGGAAAAGAACTGATTCTTAGCTGCAAAAGCGAGTCTTGAAACAGGGAACACGGCGCCAGGGCTGCTGTGGATGCAGCCAGGATCCCGGAGGCTGGGGCCGCACTGAAGGCGGCCCGCTGCCCTATTCAGGATTCGAGGTTTCAGGCCGGCATTAAAGAAGATTCCTGGGAGTGCCCGAGCGGTGCCGCGACTGAACAGCCCGAGGCGGCAGCGCCGAGAACACGGAAGGCAACAAACCAGAGACAGAGCGAGCGCCCGACCTGGCACAGCACTGTGAGTGATCCCTGGCACAGCTCTGTTCGGGGGGTGGATGCCCACGCGGCTCCCACCTGCACCACCAGGCCACTCACTGCCCTGGTGCTGCCTCCATTTTCCCAGGTGCGGGCAGCTCCGCCCTGCTCGGCCATCACTGAGCCCATTTGCTTGGCCTGGCGTGGGGCTCTCCGGACCCTGCGGGCCCGCCTCCTCTCCCACTCCCTCCGCGGTTCTCTGGCGGGGCTGGGGGTGTGGGGCATCCCGACCAGTGTTGGGAGGGCTAGGAAGTACGGGCGGGCCGACTGTCACTCCACCACACCCTGGACTCTGGCCCTGGTAAACTTCCTGTTACTGGGAGGCAGATACCATCTCTGCGACCACCAGTTTGGAAAAAAGCCTAACGAATTTCTGGTTGGGAATAGTGTGGTAGGAGAGTTCCCAGGTCCGCTTGAACCTGCCGGAGAGCAGGCTGCAGGCGGGCACTAGACACGGTTTATACCGGGGGGATACAAAGGTGAACAAGACCCGAGAAAGATCTACACAGTGCTACAAAGGCACCCAGAGAGACCGGTCGTCTGTGCCTAGCAGAAACCTGGTAGACTTCCTGGGCGACGCGGTGCCGAGAAGGGTCTTGAAGGCCCAGCTGATAGACGAGGGGTGCAGAAGACACGCCCCAGCCCAGCACAGTGTGCACAGAGGGGGGAGACGTGCGGCCAGGGAGGCGGAGACTCGACAGAAACCACACACTCGGTGGGGTCGCCACTGCACGATCTAACAGCCTGGGCCAGAGCACACGGAACGGGGAGAAGTCCTGTACAGAAAGTGAAAGCTCAACAGAGATCACACACCCTGTGGTACGTGATCCACCAGCCCAGCAGAGTACAAGCTGACCAGAAAGGTGGATCCCCAGAGAAGCCCAAGACCCGAGGCAACCACACACACAAGACACTAGAGGCCAACTGAGCAGTCACGGCGGGAGCCATACCAAATTGGCAACCACAGCAACATCCTAGTTAGTCATTAGTCTCAAACTGGTGGACTGTGAAACCCCCTGCCACAATGAATAAACACCAAAAAAAAGACACCAGAAATACAAAAAATCAAGAAAGTACACCACCAAAAGTTAATAAATCTCATACTCTAGATCCTATAGAACAAGAAGCCCTTGAAATAACTGACAAGGAATTTCGAGTGACAATTCTAAGGAAACTGAATGAGATACAAGAAAACTCAGCTAGACATCATGATGAAATGAGGAAAAGTATACAGGACCTGAAAGAGGAAATATACAAGGAAATCAATGTCCTGAAAAAAAATGTAGCAGAACTTGCTGAACTGAAGAAGTTATTCAGCGAAATAAAAAACACAACGGAGAGTTTAACCAGCAGGCTTGTCGAAGTTGAAGAGAGAACCTCTGAACTTGAAGATGGGCTGTTTGAAGTAACACAAGCAGACAAAAAGAAAGAAAAAAGAATCAAGGACATGGAAGAAAATCTGAGAGAGATATCAGACAACCTTAAGCGCTCAAATATCCGAGTCATGGGTATTCCAGAGGTGGAGGAAAATGGAGAGTCCATTGAAAACATATTCAACAAAATAGTGGCAGAAAACTTCCCAGGTATAGGAAAAATCACAGATCTTCAGATCCAGGAAGCTCAACAATCTCCAAACGTATTCAACCCAAAAAGGCCTTCTCCAAGACATGTCATAGTCAAATTGGCAAAACTCAGAGACAAAGAGAGAATCTTAAAAGCTGCAAGAGAGAAGCGTCAAATCACCTATAAGGGAGCCCCAATCAGGTTAACATCAGACTTTTCATCACAAACCCTAAAAGCTAGAAAGGAATGGGATGATATTTTCAAAATACTAAAAGACAAAGATTGCCAGCCAAGAATACTCTACCCTGCAAGGCTATCCTTCCGAAATGAGGGGCAAATAGTATATTTCTCAGACAAACAAAAACTGCGGGAGTTCACTACCACAAGACCACCCTTACAAGAAATCCTCAAGGGAGTACTGGGTTTGGTTCCTAAAAAATAACTACCACTGCCATAAAAACCTAAGAAAAATCTAAACCCGCTAGTACAATAAAAATGGCATTCATGAAGAGAAAACAAGCTAACAAAAACACTATCTACAACCTAAGGAACCAAAAAACAAAGAAACCAAACAGTAAATCAGAAAGCAAGGAACAAAAGACACCTAAGACAACCAAACAACCAATAAAATGCTAGGAATAAATCAACACCTTTCAATAACAACTCTTAATGTTAAAGGCTTAAATTCCCCAATTAAGACACAGACTGGCGGACTGGATCAAAAAGCAGGACCCAACTATATGCTGCCTACAAGAGACCCACCTCACCCATAAAGATTCACATAGACTAAGAGTGAAAGGATGGAAGAACATTTTCCATGCAAACAGAAAAGAAAAACGAGCTGGAGTGGCTATTCTTATATCTGACAAAATAGACTTTAAACTAAAAACCATAAAAAGAGACAATGAGGGACACTACTTAATGATAAAAGGACTGATCCATCAAGAAGACATAACAATCATAAATATGTATGCACCCAATGTTGGAGCAGCCAGATTTATAAAACAAACTCTATTTGACCTAAAGAAGGAAATAGACACTAATACCATAATAGCAGGGGACCTGAACACTCCACTGTCAATATTAGACAGATCATCTAGGCAAAGAATCAGTAGAGAAACACAAGATCTAAACAAGACTCTAGACCAATTGGAATTGGCAGATATCTACAGAACATTCCACCCAACAACCTCAGAATATTCATTTCTCTCATCAGCACATGGATCATTCTCCAGGATAGATCACATATTAGGTCACAAATCAAGTCTCAATAAATTCAAAAAAATTGGAATTATCCCATGTATTTTCTCAGACCACAATGGATTAAAACTAGAAATTAATAACAAACAAAACTCTGGAAACTATACAAACACATGGAAATTAAACAGCATTCTACTTAATGACATATGGGTCCAAGAAGAAATCAAGCAGGAAATCAAAAAGTTTATTGAAACTAATGAAAACAATGATACATCATACCAAAACCTGTGGGATACTGCAAAAGCAGTATTGAGGGGAAAATTTATTGCATTAAATGCTCACTTCAGAAGAATGGAAAGATGGCAAGTGAACAACCTAACACTTCACCTTAAAGAACTAGAAAAACAAGAACAATCCAATCCTAAAGTTAGCAGACGGAAAGAAATCATTAAGATCAGAGCAGAACTCAATGAAATTGAAAACCAAAAAACAATTCAAAAGATCAATGAATCAAAAAGTTGGTTTTTTGAAAAGATAAATAAAATTGACAAACCATTAGCATGGCTAACAAAAAAAAGAAGAGAGAAGACTCAAATAACAAAAATTAGAAATGAAAAAGGCGATATTACAACTGATTCATCTGAAATACAAGGAATCATTCGAGACTACTATAAACAACTATACGCCAACAAATTTGAAAATCTGGAGGAAATGGATAAATTTCTGGACACACACAAGCTCCCAAAACTGAACCGTGAAGACATAGAAAATTTGAACAGACCAATAACAATAAAGGAGATTGAAGCTGTTATCAGAAGGCTCCCAACAAAGAAAAGCCCAGGACCAGATGGATTCACAGCAGAATTTTACCAAACATTCAAAGAGGAATTGACGCCGATTCTTTACAAACTATTCCAAAAGATTGAAACGGACGCAAATCTCCCAAACTCATTCTATGAAGCAAACATCATCCTGATACCAAACCCAGGTAAAGATATAACCAAAAAAGAAAACTACAGGCCGATATTCTTGATGAATATAGATGCAAAAATCCTCACTAAGATACTAGCAAACAGAATACAGCAACACATACGTAAAATTATTCATCACGATCAAGTGGGATTCATCCCAGGGATGCAAGGTTGGTTCAACATACGCAAATCAATAAATGTGATACACCATATTAATAAACTTAAACACAAGGACCATATGATCATCTCTATAGATGCTGAAAAAGCATTTGATAAAGTTCAGCACTCATTCATGACAAAGACCCTCTATAAGTTAGGTATAGAGGGAAAGTATCTCAACATAATTAAAGCCATTTATGACAAATCCACTGCCAATATCATCCTGAATGGGGAAAAGCTGAAAGCTTTTCCTTTAAGAACAGGCACTAGACAAGGATGCCCACTCTCACCACTCCTATTCAACATAGTGTTGGAAGTACTAGCTAGAGCAATCAGAGAAGAGAAGGAAATAAAGGGCATCCAGATTGGAAAAGATGAAGTCAAACTGTCCCTGTTTGCAGATGACATGATCCTATATATCAAACAGCCTAAAACCTCTACAAAAAAACTGTTGGAATTGATAAATGATTTCAGCACAGTAGCAGGATACAAAATCAACACACAAAAATCAGTAGCATTTCTTTTCTCCAACAGTGAACATGCAGAAGGAGAAATCAAGAAAGCCTGCCCATTTACAATAGCCACCAAAAAAATAAAATACTTAGGAATTGAGTTAACCAAGGAGGTGAAAAATCTCTATAATGAGAACTACAAACCACTCCTGAGAGAAATTAGAGAGGATACAAGAAGATGGAAAGATATTCCATGCTCTTGGATTGGAAGAATCAACATAGTGAAAATGTCCATACTACCCAAAGTGATATACAAATTCAATGCAATCCCCATCAAAATTCAAAAGACATTTTTCTCAGAAATGGAAAAAACTATTCAGACATTTATATGGAACAATAAAAGACCACGAATAGCCAAAGCAATGCTCAGCAAAAAAAAAAATAAAGCTGGAGGCATAACACTACCTGACTTTAAGCTATACTACAAAGCTATAATAACCAAAACAGTATGGTACTGGCATAAAAACAGACACACTGACCAATGGAATAGAATAGAGAATACAGAAATCAACCCACACACTTACTGCCATCTGATCTTTGACAAAGGCACCAAGCCTATTCACTGGGGAAGGGACTGCCTCTTCAGCAAGTGGTGCTGGGATAACTGGATATCGATATGCAGGAGAATGAAACTAGATCCATACCTCTCACCGTATACTAAAATGAACTCAAAATGGATCAAGGATTTAAATATACACCCTGAGACAATAAAACTTCTTAAAGAAAACATAGGAGAAACACTTCAGGAAATAGGACTGGGCACAGACTTCATGAATACGACCCCCAAAGCACGGGCAACCAAAGGAAAAATAAACAAATGGGATTATATCAAACTAAAAAGCTTCTGCACAGCAAAAGAAACAATTAAAAGAGTTAAAAGACAACCAACAGAGTGGGAGAAAATATTTGCAAAATATATATCTGACAAAGGATTAATATCCAGAATATATAAGGAACTCAAACAACTGTACAAGAAGAAAACAAGCAACCCGATTAAAAAATGGACAAAAGAGCTAAGTAGGCATTTCTCTAAGGAAGATATACAAATGGCCAACAGACATATGAAAAAATGCTCAACATCACTCAGCATCCGGGAAATGCAAATCAAAACCACACTGAGATACCATCTCACCCCAGTTAGGATGGCTAAAATCCAAAAGACTATGAACGATAAATGCTGGCGAGGCTGCGGAGAAAAAGGAACTCTCATACATTATTGGTGGGACTGCAAAATGGTGCAGCCTGTATGGAAAATGGTATGGAGGTTCCTAAAACAATTGCAGATAGATCTACCATACGACCCAGCTATCCCACTGTTGGGAATATACCCAGAGGAATGGAAATCATCAAGTCGAAGGTATACCTGTTTCCCAGTGTTTATCGCAGCACTCTTTACAATAGCCAAGAGTTGGAACCAGCCCAAATGCCCATCATCGGATGAGTGGATACGGAAAATGTGGTACATCTACACAATGGAATACTACTCAGCTATAAAAACGAATGAAATACTGCCATTTGCAACAACATGGATGGACCTTGAGAGAATTATATTAAGTGAAACAAGTCAGGCACAGAAAGAGAAATACCACATGTTCTCACTTATTGGAGGGAGCTAAAAATTAATATATAAATTCACACACACACATACACACACACACACACAAACCGGGGGGGGGGGAAGAAGATATAATAACCACAATTATTTGAAGTTGATACAACAAGAAAACAGAAAGGACATTGTTGGGGGGGAGGGGGGGAGGGAGAAGGGAGGGAGGTTTTGGTGATGGGGAGCAATAATCAGCTACAATGTATATCGACAAAATAAAATTAAAAAAAAAAAAAAAAGAATTTCCATCTGTCTACTTGCATTGCCTATGTGTTCTTATATGCTGTCTACTTTTATCCACGAAAGTCCTTAGCATCTCAATCATAGTCATTTTATATTCTGATTTGATAATTCCAATATCCCTGCCATATCTGAGTCTGGTCTGATGTCTCTTCAAACTGTATTTTTTGCTTTTTGGTACATCTTGTAATTTTTTCTGGATAACCAGACATGATGTGCTGGGTAAAAGGATTTGCTGCAAACAGGCCTGTAACAGTATTGTGGTAAAGTGTGGAGGAAAGGGATGTGTGCTATAGTCTTATGAGTAGGTCTCAGTCTTTTAATGATTATATGCCTCTGGACAGTGAATTCCACATGCGCTTCTCATTCTGCCCCCACTCCTTGGTGGGACAGGTGGCTAGAGTGAGATAGAATAGGATATTTTTCTTCTTCCAGGTCAGTTAGGCTCTGCTTAAACCCCAGCACATTAGGCTTTCATTAAATAGTTTGTCCTGAGGGCAGACCTTGTGAAGAACAGAATGCTCTGGCCTATTTTAGAATGATTCCTTTTACCCTCCCCCTGCTTGAAGCATGAGGGGATTTTCTTTCAGTATTTATTGTGAGAACCAGGAAGTAAAACTCACAAGTTTGGGAACCCCCCAATGACTGGGTCCCCCTGATGTTTTTTACCTCTCATACTTGTTCACAGGGTGCTTCCAGCAATTAGTCAGTTATAATTCAGGTTTCCCTACCTCCACACTGGTTCATGTGGAGGTTTGTGCTTGTGGGTCTCTCTTCCAGCAAGCCACGATTTTCTGCATTTGCTTGTAGGTCTCTCAAATTTGGGGGGCAGTGGTTTGCCCTATAATCTCACCTCTCTAATGGATCTAAGAAGTGCTGTTGATTTTTAGTTTGTTCAGCATTTTACCAGTTTACTTGTTCTTAGAGTGGAGCAGCTTCTTATATGCTGGGCCAGAACCTGGAAATCCCCCATGTTTTTTGAGAATAATCTTTCCATTCAACAAATATACTGAGTGCCTACTATGTGCTTGGAGATATAGCAGCAATAACACAGGTATATTTATTGCTCTGGGAATGGAGGTGTGTATTAATAGATGATTTCTTGCTTTTCTTTTGTTGCTTTTTTGTTTGTTTGTTTGTTTCTTTTGTTTTTTTACAGTGAGATATATTTATGTACTACTTTTATAATAGAAGCATTAGATTTAATTAACATTAAGTTTAATTAAAGAAAAAGACTCCTGGCAAAACAATGAAGTCAAGCTACTGTAAGGGAAGATGCATTTTGGAGAATTCTATGTGCCAGGTGCTAAGTCTTCAAGGACAGCCTGAAGAATAGAAACTTCATTGGAAGACAGCCAACTTTAGGATGCTGATGAAGGCTGTGAACTCTGTGCTGAAGTAAATTAAAAAGGTGGAAAATGGTCTTGGAACATATGTTCGAAGTGTTTTAATATCATATTTTGAAGAATAGTAGGATTATCTAGGCTTGAGAGAGTGGGGAGAATGGAGTGCCTATTAAGAAGATGGCAACATAGGAGAAAAGGCATGGAGCCATCAGTAAGTAATCTGATGCAGCAGTGTACAGAAAAGGAATTGGTTTTAAAAAAAAAAAACTAAGAAAGGAGTGGGAGTGTATGTTAGGGATCCTAGTTGCAAGCAACAAAACGCACTCCAGCTATTTAAAGCTATAATGACATTTGTTAGTGAATATTAGGTGGCTCACAGTATCATTGGAAGGACTGAAGAAACAGGCTTATGGCTAAGCTTCCAAGAATAATACCCAAAACCACACCATAGAACTGGCTTGCTGAGGAGGAAATTGCTGTCTCTGCCACTAGCAAATACTAAGTGTCAGGAACTCAACTTGACTACAACTGCTACTACTGCCAATACCAATGCAATGTCTGTGCTGCTGCTGCCCTGAAAGTTGGAAGCCTCTGCCACCACTTGTGCCAAAAAAAAAAAAAAAAAAAGTGAGCTTGCAAAGAGCCAGTTCCTTCATGTTGCTCAGTTGCAAATCAATGTCTTACATAAGTGTGCCCATTTGGCAGATCCTAGGTTACATGCCTGCTTCCTAGCTGCAAGGGAAGATAGTAATTTGAGTTCTGTCTCCTATAGTTAAAGGGTAAACAATGAGCAATAGGTAAATGTTTTAAAGTAGGAGAATGCTTGCTATTTCAATGGCTTTTAAGGCATTTGTAAAATTTAGTAAAAGTAGGCTCTCTCTGCTCTCTCCGCTTCCACCATCTTGCAATGTGAGACCCCTGGGTTGCCACCACCAGATGGACTTTGGATTTCTCAGCCTCAGAAACTATGGTTGCCATTTGCTGTTTATCATTCCTATATAAGTTTAGGGGCATTTTCCTCCATAAAGAAAATACACTACTGTGTTGGGCTCCTCCCCCAAGGAGCTCATGCTCTGGTGTGGGAGATAAGACAAGTACACAAATAACCGCGATACCAGGAGGAAGGTGATAAGTCCCAAGAAAGATCTACACAGTGCTACAAAGGCACCCAGAGCGACCAGTCATCTGCGCCTAACAGAAATCTGATAGAATTCCTGGGCGAGGTGGTGCCGAGCAGGGTCTTGAAGGCCCAGCTGATAGACGAGGGTTGCAGAAGACACGTCCCAGCCCAGCCCAGTGCACACAGAGCGGGGAGATGTCCAGCCAGGGAGGCGGAGACTCGACAGAAACCACAAACCCTGTGGGGTCTCCACTGCATGAACCAACAGCCCAGGCCAGAGCGCACGGAACAGGGAGAAGTCCTGCACGGGAAGTGGAAGCTCAGCAGAGATCACACACCCTGCGGAACCGCCCCATGATCCAGCAGCCCAGAAGAGTCCAAGGTGACTAGAGAGGTGGCTCCCTGGAGAGGCCCAAGACCCGAGGCAACCACACACACAAGGCACTAGAGGCCAACTGAGCAGTCACGGAGGTAGCCATACCAAATTGGCAACCACAGCAACATCTTAGTTAGTCAATAGTCTCAAACCGGTGGACTGTGAAACCCCCTGCCACAATGAATAAACATCAAAAAAAAGATACCAGAAATACAAAAAATCAAGAAAGTACACCACCAAAAGTTAATAAATCTCAAACTCTAGATCCTATAGAACAAGAAGCCCTTGAAATGACTGACAAGGAATTTTGAGCGATAATTCTAAGGAAACTGAATGAGATACAAGAAAACTCAGCTAGACATCATGATGAAATGAGGAAAAGTATACAGGACCTGAAAGAGGAAATGCACAGGGAAATCAATGTCCTGAAAAAAAATGTAGCAGAACTTGCTGAACTGAAGAAGTTATTCAGTGAAATAAAAAACATAACAGAGAGTTTAACCAGCAGGCTTGTCGAAGTTGAAGAGAGAACTTCTGAACTTGAAGATGGGCTGTTTGAAATAACACAAGCAGACAAAAAGAAAGAAAAAGAATCAAAGACATTGAAGAAAATCTGAGAGAGCTATCAGACAACCTTAAGTGCTCAAATATCCGAGTCATGGGTATTCCAGAAGTGGAGGAAAACGGAGATTGCATTGAAAACATATTCAACAAAATAGTGGCAGAAAACTTCCCAGGTATAGGAAAAATCACAGATCTTCAGATCCAGGAAGCTCAACAATCTCCAAACGTATTCAACCCAAAAAGGCCTTCTCCAAGACATGTTATAGTCAAATTGGCAAAACTCAGAGACAAAGAGAGAATCTTAAAAGCTGCAAGAGAGAAGCGTCAAATCAGCTATAAGGGAGCCCCAATCAGGCTAACATCAGACTTTTCATCACAAGCCCTAAAAGCTAGAAAGGAATGGGATGATATATTCAAAATACTAAAAGACAAAGACTGCCAACCAAGAATACTCTACCCTGCAAGGCTATCCTTCCGAAATGAAGGGCAAATAGTATGTTTCTCAGAGAAACAAAAACTGTGGGAGTTCACTACCACACGACCAACCTTACAAGAAATCCTCAAGGGAGTACTGGGTTTGGTTCCTGAAAAATAGCTACCACTGCCATAAAAACCCAAGAAAAATCAAAACCAACTAGCATAATAAAAATGGCATTCATGAAGAGAAAACAAACAAACAAAAATGCTATCTACAACGTAAGGAACCAATAAACACAGAAACCAAACAGTAAATCAGAAAGCAAGGAACAAAAGACACCTAAGACAACCAAACAACCAATAAAATGCTAGGAATAAATCAACACCTTTCAATAACAACTCTTAATGTAAAAGGCTTAAATTCCCCAATCAAAAGACACAGACTGGCTGACTGGATCAAAAGGAGGACCCAACTATATGCTGCCTACAAGAGACCCACCTCACCCATAAAGATTCACATAGACTAAGAGTGAAAGGATGGAAGAACATTTTCATGCAAACAGAAAAGAAAAACGAGCTGGAGTGGCTATTCTTATATCTGACAAAATAGACTTTAAACTAAAAACCATAAAAAGAGTCAATGAGGGTCACTACTTAATGATAAAAGGACTGATCCATCAAGAAGACATAACAATCATAAATATGTATGCACCCAATGTTGGAGCAGCCAGATTTATAAAACAAACTCTATTCGACCTAAAGAAGGAAATAGACACTAATACCATAATAGCAGGGGACCTGAACACTCCACTGTCAATATTAGACAGATCATCTAGGCAAAGAATCAGTAGAGAAACACAAGATCTAAACAATACTCTAGACCAATTGGACTTGGCAGATATCTACAGAACATTCCGTCCAACAACCTCAGAATATTCATTCTTCTCATCAGCACATGGATCATTCTCCAGGATAGATCACATATTAGGTCACAAAGCAAGTCTCAAAAAATTCAAAAAAATTGGAATTATCCCATGTATCTTCTCAGACCACAATGGGTTAAAACTAGAAATTAATAACAAACGAAACTCTGGAAACTATACAAACACATGGAAATTGAACATCATTCTACTTAATGACATATGGGTCCAAGAAGAAATCAAGCAGGAAATCAAAAAATTTATTGAAACTAATGAAAATAATGATACATCATGCCAAAACCTGTGGGATACTGCAAAAGCAGTATTAAGGGCCAAATTTATTGCATTAAATGCTCACCTCAGAAGAATGGAAAGATGGCAAGTGAAGAACCTAACTCTTCACCTTAAAGAACTAGAAAAACAAGAACAATGCAAACCTAAAGTTAGCAGACGGAAAGAAATCATTAAGATCAGAGCAGAACTGAATGAAATTGAAACTAAAAAAAAATTCAAAAGATCAATGAATCAAAAAGTTGGTTTTTTGAAAAGATAAATAAAATTGACAAACCATTAGCATGGCTAACAAAAAAAAGAAGAGAGAAGACTCAAATAACAAAAATTAGAAATGAAAAAGTTGATATTACAACTGATTCATCTGAAATACAAGGAATCATTCGAGACTACTATAAACAACTCTACGCCAACAAATTTGAAAATCTGGAAGAAATGGATAAATTTCTGGACACACACAAGCTCCCAAAACTGAACCATGAACACGTAGAAAATTGGAACAGACCAATAACAATAAAGGAGATTGAAGCTGTTATCAGAAGGCTCCCAACAAAGAAAAGCCCAGGACCAGATGGATTCACAGCAGAATTTTACCAAACATTCAATGAGGAATTGACACTGATTCTTTACAAACTATTCCAAAAGATTGAAACAGACGCAAATCTCCCAAACTCATTCTATGAAGCAAACATCATCCTGATACCAAAACCAGGTAAAGATATAACCAAAAGAGAAAACTACAGGCTGATATCCTTGATGAATATAGATGCAAAAATCCTCACTAAAATACTAGCAAACAGAATACAGCAACACATACATAAAATTATTCACCACGATCAAGTGGGATTCATCCCAGGGATGCAAGGTTGGTTCAACATACGCAAATCAATAAATTTGATACACCATATTAATAAAGTCAAACACAAGATATAACAACCACAATTATTTGAAGTTGATACGACAAGCAAACAGAAAGGACATTGTTGGGGGGGGGAAGGGAGAAGGGAGGGAGGTTTTGGTGACGGGGAGCAATAATCAGCCACAATGTATATCGACAAAATAAAAATTAAAAAAAAAAAAAAAACACAAGGACCATATGATCATCTCTATAGATGCTGAAAAAGCATTTGATAAAGTTCAGCACTCATTCATGACAAAGACCCTCTATAAGCTAGGTATAGAGGGAAAGTATCTCAACATAATTAAAGTCATATATGAGAAACCCACTGCCAATATCATCCTGAATGAGGAAAAGCTGAAAGCTTTTCCTTTAAGAACAGGAACTCAACAAGGATGCCCACTCTCCCCATTCCTATTCAACATAGTGTTGGAAGTACTAGCCAGAGCAATCAGAGAAGAGAAGGAAATAAAGGCCATCCTTTATTGGAAATGATGAAGTCAAACTGTCCCTGTTTGCAGATAACATGATCCTATATATCGAACAGCCTAAAACCTCTACAAAAAAACTGCTGGAATTGATAAATGATTTCAGCACAGTAGCAGGATACAAAATCAACACACAAAAATCAGTAGCATTTCTTTTCTCCAACAGTGAACATGCAGAATGAGAAATGAAGAAAGCCTGCCCATTTACAATAGCCACCAAAAAAATAAAGTACTTAGGAATTGAGTTAATCAAGGATGTGAAAAATCTCTATAATGAGAACTACAAACCACTGCTGAGAGAAATTAGAGAGGATACAAGAAGATGGAAAGATATCCCATGCTCTTGGATTGGAAGAATCAACATAGTGAAAATGTCCATACTACCCAAAGTGATATACAAATTCAAAGCAATCCCCATCAAAATTCCAAAGACATTTTTCTCAGAAATGGAAAGAACAATCCAGACATTTATATGGAATAATGAAAGACCATTCATAGCCAAAGCAATGCTGAGCAAAAAAATTACAGCTGGAAGCACAACACTACCTGACTTTAAGCTATACTACAAAGCTATAATAACCAAAACAGCATGGTACTGGCATAAAAACAGACACACTGATCAATGGAATAGAATATAGAATCCAGAAATCAACCCACACACTTACTGCCATCTGATCTTTCACAAAGGCACCAAGCCTATTCACTGGGGAAGGGACTGCCTCTTCAGCAAATGGTGCTGGGATAACTGGATATCCATATGCAGGAGAATGAAACTAGACCCATACCTCTCACCATATACTAAAATCAACTCAAAATGGATTAAGGATTTAAATATACACCCTGAAACAATAAAACCTCTTAAATAAAACATAGGAGAAACACTTCAGGAAATAGGACTGGACACAGACTTCATGAATACGACCCCAAAAGCACGGGCAACCAAAGGAAAAATAAACAAATGGGGTTTTATCAAACTAAAAAGCTTCTGCACAGCAAGAGAAACAATTAACAGAGTTAAAAGTCAACAAACAGAGTGGGAGAAAATATTTGCAAAATATACATCTGACAAAGGATTAATATCCAGAATATATAAGAAACTCAAACAACTTTACAAGAAAAAAACAAGCAACCCAATTAAAAAATGGGCAAAAGAGCTAAGTAGGCATTTCTCTACGGAAGATATACCAATGGCCAAAAGGCATATGAAAAAATGCTCCACATCACTCAGCATCCGGGAAATGCAAGTGAAAACCACACTGAGATACCATCTAACCCCAGTTAGGATGGCTAAAATCCAAAAGACTATGAACGATAAATGCTGGCGAGGTTGTGGAGAAAAAGGAACTCTCATACATTGTTGGTGGGACTGCAAAATGGTGCAGCCTCTATGGAAAATGGTATGGAGGTTCCTAAAACAATTGCAGATAGATCTACCATACGACCCAGCTATCCCACTGTTGGGAATATACCCAGAAGAATGGAAATCATCAAGTTGGAGGTATACCTGTTCCCCAATGTTCATTGCAGCACTCTTTACAATAGCCAACAGTTGGAACCAGCCCAAATGTCCATCATCAGATGAGTGGATACGGAAAATGTGGTACATCTACACAATGGAATACTACTCAGCTATAAAAACGAATGAAATACTGCCATTTGCAACAACATGGATGGACCTTGAGAGAATTATATTAAGTGAAACAAGTCAGGCACAGAAAGAGAAATACCACATGTTTTCACTTACTGGTGGGAGATAAAAATTAATATATAACTCACAGACACACACACACACACACACACACACACACACACACAAACCGGGTTGGGGGGGGAAGAAGATATAACAACCACAATTACTTGAGGTTGATACGACAAGCAAACAGAGGGGACATTGGTGGCGGGGAGTGGGGGAGGGAGGAGGGAGGGAGGTTTTGGTGAGAGGCAACAATAA
The DNA here is from genome assembly GCF_027409185.1 of Cynocephalus volans. Classification (NCBI taxonomy): domain Eukaryota; kingdom Metazoa; phylum Chordata; class Mammalia; order Dermoptera; family Cynocephalidae; genus Cynocephalus; species Cynocephalus volans. The sequence continues at coordinate 119,179,982 of NC_084478.1, read as the reverse complement.
TCAGCCACAATGTATATCGACAAAATAAAATTAAAAAAAAATAAATTTAAAAAAATTAGTAAAATTAAAGGTAGCAATAACAGTTGGCAATTTGCAATGGCAGAGATAAGAGAAGATATAGTTCAACTGAAGCAGAGAGAGTAGATAGGAAGAGACATGATACCAAATACTTCTGTAATAGAATGCAGAGAGGAGAGAATTTATGAAGTCTGTTTCTCATCTTAGATAACTCCACAAGATTAGCTATCCTGGTTTTTTTTTTTTTTTTTTTTTTTTTGTTGTTGTTGTTTTGGTTTGGTTTACCAGAATACAAGTGTTTTTTTCCACAAATAAGTTTGCTCATTATGGGTCGATTTTTTTTTCACTTCCTGAATATTTATACATTGTACTTAAAGGGATTTTTCAGCTACAAATTTCAGAAGGCTTTTCAATCTTCATTAGCTCTCTTGGTATTCAGCTCATTATCTGGGGAAAAAATTATCATTCAGTCATTTATCCATCCTTTTATTCATTCATGTAACATTTTTTAGCACAGTCTATTGACCAGGTATGAGTTTTAAATCTATGAAGGCATATTATTATAATAATTATACTAGATAAATATAATAATAGCATAATTATTTTATAAATATATATGTTTTATAAATATAAAATATGAATGACATAAAATTATAGTGCAAAGATGTATAACAAAAGGTAGAAATAGGCAAGTGTTGTAAGAGATGCTCAAAGAAATATTTCGAATTTCACAGGACTGAGAAATTATTTTCATTTTGGGCTTTGAGAATTTAAAGAAAGTTTTTATATATGGACATTTGAACTTGTAGGACAGGTAGAACTGGTATGTATAGAGAAGTGCATTAAAGGGAAGGGAACAGCATGAGCAACAAGGAACATTTGAAGCAAGAAAAAGAGGTCAGTTTGGGCTGTGGTTCAGGATGTAAAGGGATGAAGTAGAAGGGGTACACGGAGACTATATTGTGGAGTATCTTGACTCCCAGGCTGAGGGGTCTGGATAGCATCCGGTAGGCAATGGGGAGCCACTGAAGGATTTGGGGTCTGGAGTGACACAATCAGAGTTGTGCTTTAGGATGATGAATATGACAACTGTGAGGAGAGCGGCCTCAGGACTCAGAAGCAGGGAGATCAGATAGCAAAGTATCACAGTGGTCCAGGTGAGAGATAATGATCAGTAGTGAAGAGGTAATGGAGAGAAAGAAATGGATCTCAAAACTATTGTGGAGTGGAGCTGATTAGATGTGCGCAGCAAGGGAAAAGACTAAAAGTGACAGGTTTTCAGCCTGGATGAATAAGAAGAGTGTTGCGCTTTACACTACATAGATAACTTGAAAAAGAAAAAAATATTTGGTCATTATTACATAGACAAAGACAAACAGTTGAAATAATTATTTAGACAATTTAAATGGAATAACTTGCCACTGAGGGAAAAGAAAAGTTATCATATCTAACTCGAAGAGTTTCATCATATAAATCACTCAACATTCCCTTTTATCATTATTATGTAAACAGAGGTAAGTGAACTCATGACAAATGAGAAACAATAAGATAAGTTATTTGCTGATAGGAGAATCCAAGATTAATCATTTGTCACCAATTAGTAATATATTAAATGTTATTAAAATAGAGTATTAGACAATTTAAGCTTTATGAGGGCAGGAACTTTGCCTGTGCTGTTCACTGCCACAACTCACACATCTAGAATTGTGTAGGCAATCAATAAATATACATCAAATGAATAACTATGTACAGCTAACTGGAAAAATTTTAACGTGATCTCATTTCTAATGCCATTGTTCTAATGGGTAGGCTCTATGAATCCAACAAAGAAACTACACAAAAATGAAATTATAGGGTGACGGATTAATAGGACAGAAGAGAAACAATTGTTTCTGTTCTTCTGTTTTTGAACAGTGAAATATTCATCAGTTTCACTTCTATTGGGTGAAAATAAACACCTGCCCCAAATACAAAACAAAAACAAAACAAAAAAATACCAGAAACAATATCAGACTTGAACAGAGCCAGCTAAATAAATTGCAGGGACCAGTGCAAAACAAAAATGCGGGGCTTCTTGTAAAAAAATGCCATTAGAGGTACTAAAATAGAAAGCTTTTTTCCCTCTCTTCTTCAGCCTATCGCCCCCTCCCCCTCAATTTTTAATAGTGCTTTCTATTTACTATTTATTACCATTCTAAATAGTACAAAATAAAATTTAAAATTAATAGCATGAATTTTATCATTCATCTTCATATTGTGCAATGCCAGTTTCAGGTGCAAATACATGAACATCAAACTCATACGTGGAATCACCAAAATTACACAATTCATATTTCATAGCTCATACATGCAAGTATATGCATTTTGTTCTTGCCAGAAGAGTAGAAACACTGCACAAAACTTAACTGTTTTTCTTTCACTTATTATTACACTCATATTATACCAATACTCTATATTCAACTTACTAATGAATATGGAAGGACTGAAAGGAAAAGGAACAATGGCTTGTTCTAACTTTCTCTTGTCTTATGTGCATTGTTTTCAGCTTAAGTAGTTGGATGATATGGAGAAGTACACTAGTAAGAAAGAATATGATAGGGTTCCTTGATAGTTCATGTTTTTTAGAACGCCATTGCTTTCTTTCTTTTAGGACAAGTTCTTGTCGGAATGGAAAGTGTGGCCTCTGTGACTGACAGCATCTTTCTTACTCATATTAAATCTCACTCAACTGCCTCACTGAGTGGGCCCACAGGAATTCTGTGCTCTGGGGCATCATGAATGCTATATGCAAATAAGGTGGAGTGGTGGTGGACATGTGTATTGCATGTATTTCCTCTACTCACTTGCATGCTCCATTGTCCCATCCGACTACATTTACAAAACACAATTTCAAAGATAAAATTATTAAGAATATTAAGATGGCGAAATCAGAACATTAAATCAAGCACTGGGATCTTCTGGGTGTGGAGTCCTGTGTGCCTTCACAGGTCACATGCCTATGAAACTAGCCTTGCACTTTATCCTTTCCATCTCAAATCCTACAGTATTCTCCCAAACATTAAAAAAAAAAAGTGAATAAAAAGTATGTCTCTTGACAAAGAATGTGGGTGGTGACATCAGAGTGAGGTAGCAAACTATCCTGATCTAGCCATCTACAATAAAAACCATAACAAAGAACCTCAAGGTCACTTTGGTCAGAAAAAGAGAACGATTAAAATTACTCATTTTCTTCTGCCAGTTGGAGCATCTGTGAATATCATTATTTGCATCTATACAAGAATCATCATTAGGTGTTTGGACTTTCCCATACAAGACCTCCAACACCCATATGACCACAGTTGGTCACAATCTACAAAAAGTCCCACATGCTCACACTTCTAGAAAAACACATAAAGGATGGGCAAAGCCCCACAGCAAGATATCTGCAATCATAGTTAGGAAAGAAAGGTAGAAAGCATGAAAGAAAGGAAGGAAGGAGAGAAAGAGAAAGAGAAGGAAGGAGGGACAGAGGAGTGGAGGAAGGGAGGGAGGATGGCAGAGGATAAATAGACAAGCAGGTGAAAGACAGATGAGGGCTGAATGGTGAATAAGAGAGAAAATAATAATTAAGACAAATAGAAGAGTGAACTGGGTGAGTTATACCATGGTGAAATAAACCACTTCTGTTCTGCATTGACAGAAAACAAAGTTGAGCGATTCAAAACTCTGACTTGATTACAGATTAAAACTTATTTTCTCTAAAGACAGGAGACACCCTCTATCCCATAGAAACATAGCTAGTTGAGAAATTATGAAAGATTTAAAACTAATAACAGAATTAAACAAGTATAATATCCTATTTCACTAAGTGACAGAGTAAAACTTAACCAGTTTCTGTTTCTGATAGCACTCATCAAATTTCTTAAAAGGAAATTGAGTTTCTTACCTCATTAGCCAAGTCTAGGTAATGCTAGTTTGCTGTTTCTTACTTTATTAATATTTCTAAGATGCCAGTTAGTTTTAGCTGCAACTAGGCATCTGTGCACACAGCATCACAGCCAAAAAGACTTTGAGTTTCTGCTGTTTATGAGGAGTATTAGGTCGCCGAAGAAACAACACATGACAATTGTACCAGATGCTGTTTGGGTTCTTAAAAAGCTATTGCAAGTGAATTCCTTTAAAATTGAGACCTTATTGTACATTTTCCTCCAAGGACATCAGCAAGAGCAGAATTTTAAAAACAAGATCACTATATCTGAGAGTAGGTCACAAGCACGACACACTTATTTGGTTTAATTTTAGTGTTCCCTCTCCTCCCTCTCTCTCTCTCTCTCTTTTTTTTTTTTCTGCAGGGGTAGTTGTTGTCTTCCTGTCTATATTTAGGAGGGCATGCATACTAAATTTTATTTTATTTTATTGAAACATAACTGATTATACATATTTGTGGGGTACAGAGTTGATTATCAGTATTTGTATACAATATGTGATGATCAAATCAGGTTAGTTGGCACATTCTTCATTACAAAACATACTCATTCATTGCGTTCATTAACCAATTTCTCCCTAAACTCCTTTTCTCTCTCCCTTCCCCCCTCTAATAACCACAGTTCTGTTCTCTCCTTTTGAAAGTTTAACACATTATTGGGTTTGTTTCCTTCTTTCCTTCCTTCCTTCCTTTCTTTCTTCTGTCTTTTTAGCTCCCACTTATGAATGAAGACATGCGGTATTTCTTTTTCTGAACCTGGCTTATGTCACTTATAATTTTCTCCAAACTCATTCATGTTGCTATGAATGGCAGAATTTCATTCTTCCTTATGGCTGAGTAGTATTCCATTGCATATAAAGACCACATTTTCCTCACCCAGTCATCCGTTAATGGACATTTAGGTTGGTTCCAACTCTTGGCTATTGTAAATAGAACTACAATAAACAAAGGAGTGCATGTATCCCTTCAACATGATGATTTCCATTCCTTCGGATATATACCCAGCAGTGGGATTGCTGGATCGAATGGAAGTTCTATCCATAGTTGTTTGAGGAAACTCCATACTGTTTTCCATAATGGCTGCACTAATTTACAGTCCCACGAACAGTATAGAAGGGTTCTCCTTTCTCCACATCCTTGCCAGCAATTATTATCCTTTGTCTTTTTGATAATGGTCAGTCTAACTGGGGTGAGATGATATCTCAGTGTGGTTTTGATTTGCATTTCCCAGATGCTTAGTGATGTTGAACATTTTTTCATGTATGTGTTGGCCATTTGTATATCTTCCTTTAATAAATGCCTATTCAGCTCCTTTGCCCATTTTTTAATAGAGTTAATTGTATCATTACTGTTAAGATGTTTGAATTCCTTGTATATTGTGGATATTAATCCTTTGTCAGATGCATATTCACAAATATTATCTCCCATACAGTAGGTTGTTTTTTCACTATGTTAATTGTTTCTTCTGCTGTGCAGAAGCTTTTTAGCTTAATATAATCCAATTTATTTATTCTTTCTTTTGTTGCATGTGCTTTTGGGATCTTATTCATAAATTCTTTGCTCAGTCCTATTTCCTAAAGTGTTTCCCCTATGTTTTCTTTTAGGAGTTTTATACTTTCAGGTCTTATACTTATGTCTTTAATCCATTTTGAGTTGATTTTGGCATATGCCGAGAGGTACAGGTATAGTTTTATTTTTCTACATATGGATATCCGGTTTTCCCAGCAGCATTTACTGAAGAGGCTATCCTTTCCCCAGTGTATGTTCCTGGCACCTTTGTCAAAGGTCAGTTGGCTGTAAGGATGTGGGTTGATTTCTGGGCTCTCGACTCTGTTCCATTCGGCCATGTGTCTTGTTTTTACACCAGTACCATCCTGTTTGGGTTACTATAGCTTTGCAGTATAATTTGAGGTCAGGTTGTGTAATGCGTCTGGCTTTATTTATTTATTTATTTATTTGTTTGTTTGTTTGTTTGTTTGCTATTTGGGCATTTTTGTTGCTCCATATGAATGTTAAGATTGTTTTTTTCTATTTTTGTGGGGAATATCATTGGTATTTTGATGGGGATTGCATGGAATCTGTAGATTGCTTTGGGTAGTAAGGACATTTTCACAATGTTAATTCTTCAAATCATTGAACATGAAATGACTGTCCATCATTTTGTGCCCTCTTTTATTTATTTTTTTTCAGTAGTGATTTGCAGTTTTCATTGTAGAGACCTTTCATCTCCTTGGTTAAATTTTTTCCTAAGTATTTAATTTTGGGGGTGAATATTGTAAATGGGCTTGCTTTCTTGATTTGTTTTTTCTGCTAGTTCATTGTTGGAGTATCAAAATGCAACTGATTTTTGTATATTGATTTTGTATCCTGCAACTTTACTGAATTCGTTTTTCAGCTCTAGGAGTTTTTTGGTAGAGTTTTTAGGTTTTTCTACATACAGGATCATGTCGTCTGCAAAGAGGGACAATTTGACCTCATCTTTTCCAATTTGGATAACCTTTATTTCTTTCTCTTGCCTGATTGCTCTGGCTGGTTAGTTTTTAAATTTTAATTTATCAATATACTATATAGTTGATTTTTGTGTCCCTTTACCAATTCCCCGTTTCCCTCCCTCCCTCTCCCCCTCCTCCATGTCAACATCATATCTGTTCACTTATCTTAACAAAATCAAAGAATCGTTGTGGCTAGTACTTTTAATAGTACATTAAGTAAGAGAGGTGAAAGTGGGCATCCTTGTGTTGTTTCTATTCTTAAGAGAAATGCTTTCAGTTTTTCCCCATTCAGGATGATATTGTTAGTGGGTTTGTCATATATGGCTTTTAATGTGTTCAGATACCTTCCTTCTATACTTAATTTACTGAGAAGCTTTATCATGATGGATGTTGAACTTTGTCAAATGTTTTTTTCCAGACCTATTGAGACAATCATATGGTTTTGTCCTTATTTTGTTCTTGTGGTGTATCATATTTATTGATTTACACATGTTGAACCATCCTTGCATCCCTGGGATGAATCCCACTTGATCATCATGTTTAATCTTGTTGATGTACTGCTGTATTCCATTTGCTAATATTTTGTGTAGGATTTTTGCATCTATGTTCATCAGGGATATTGGACTGTAGTTTTCTTTTTTTGTTGTTTTATTTTTGTCTGGTTTTGGTATCAGAGTGATGCTGGCCTATTAAAGTGAGTTTGGTACAATGGCCTCTGTTTCAATTTTTGGAATAGTTTGAAAAGAATTTGTATGAATTATTCTTTAAAGGTTTGGTATAATTCAGCAGTGAATGAATCCAGTCCTGGGTTTTTCTTTGTTGGGAGACTGCTGATTACTGTATATTGTTATTGGTCTGTTAAGGTATTCTATGTCTTCTTGGCTCAGTTTTGGTAGTTTGTATATGTCCAGAAACTTATCAGTTTCCTCCAGGTTTTCAAACGTGGTGACACAAAGTTGTTCAGTATAGTTTCTAATGATTCTCTTTATTTCTGTATCAGTTGTAATGTATCCTTCTTAATTTCTGTTTTTTGTCATTTGGGTCTTCTCACTTCTTTTTTTAGTTAGTCTAGCTAATCATCTATCTATTTTGTTTATCTTCTCATAAAACCAAGTTTTAGTTTCATTGATCTTTTGTATCATTGTTTTTGTTTCATTTAGTTCTGCTCTGATCTTAATTATTTTTCCCATCTACTAATTTTGGGTTTGGTTCTTGTTTGTCTAGTTCTTTGAGGTGTAACATTAGGTTGTTTATTTTGAGTCTTTCTATTCTTTTCATGTAAGCATTTATTGCAATAATCATCCCTCTTAGTGCTGATTTACAATATCCCATGGTTTTGGATGATGTTTCTTTATTTTCATTAGTTTCAAGGCATTTTTGATTTCCTGTTTAGTTTCTCCTTTGACCCATAGGTCGTTCAAAAACATGTTGTTTAATTTCCATGTGTTCATATAGTGTCTGAAGTTTTGCTTATTATTGACATCTAGTTTTCATCCATTTTCATCTGAAAGCATACTTGGAATGATTTAAATTTTTAAAAATTTGTTGACATTTGGTTCATGGCCTAACATGTGGTCTATCCTGGAGAATGTTCCATGTGCTGATGAGAAGAATGTAAGTTCTGTAACTGTTGGATGAAATGCTTTATAGGTGTCTGCCAAGTCCAGTTGGTTTAAAGTGTAGTTTAAATCCTGTGTTTCTTTGTTGATGTGTTGCCTAGAGGATCTGTCCATTGTTGAGAGAGGGATGTTGAGGTCTCTAACTATTATTCTGTTGGGGGGATCTATCTCTATCTTTAGGTCTAACAGTGCTTTATATAACTGGGTGCTCTGATGTTGGATTCACATATATTTATGATTGGTACATCATCTTGCTGGATAGATAATTTTTTCATAATATAATGACCTTCTTTGTCTCTTTTTACAGTTTTTGGTTTAAAGTCTGTTTTATCCAATATAAGAATGGCTACTATTGCCCATTTTGGATTTCCATTTGCTTTGTATTCTTTTTCCATCTCTTCACTATTTGTTTGATTCTTTACAGGTGAGATGAGTTTCTTGTAAACAGAATATAGATGGGTCTTGTTTTTAAATTCATTTAGCCAGTCTGTGTTTTTTAGTAGGGAATTCAATCCACTTACATTTAGGGTTGTTATTGAGAGATATTGTCTTACTCTTGACATTTTATTGATTTCTTTCTGCTTGTTTTAAATGTCTTTTGTTCCTTTCTTTCCCTTTTATTGTTTGTCTTCAGTGTTTGTTGGTTTTTTGATGTGGTAAGACATAGTTTCTTTCTGTTTCTTGTTTGCATATCTATTCTACCAATTGTTCTATCATGTGTATTTATGGTGGTGATTCTCAGTTTTTGGATTCCAGGTGCAGGATTCCCTTGAGGATTTCTTATAGGGCAGTTCATGCAGTGGTGAACTTCTGCAGTTTTTGTTTGTCTGGAAAATACACTTTTTCTCCTCCATTTTTGAAGGATAGGCCTACTAGGTATAGTATTCTTGGCTGGCAAGTTTTCTTTTTAGTACTTTGAATATATCATCTCATTCTCTTCTGGCCTGTAAGGTTCTGCTGAGAAGTCTGCTGTTAGTCTGATGGGGTCTCCCTTGATGCTTTTCTCTTCCTGCTTTTAGGATTCTCTCTTCGTCTGTGACTTTTGACAATTTGACTACAATGTTTCTTGAAGAGGACCTTTTTGTATGGAATCTGGGGATATTTGAACCTCTTGGATCAGGAAGTCTGTATCTTTCCCAATACATGGAATTTTTCACTATTATTTTGTTAAGTAGAATCTCAAGGCCTTCTTTTTACTCCCCTTCTGGAACACCTATGATTTGGATGTTTGTGTGTGTGTGTGTTTTCTCTAGCCTCCTGCTTAAGCTCTCAGTTGTATTTTTTATTTCATTGAATGAATCCCTTTAGTTACATAACTTCTGTTACATTATTTTTTAATGTTTTTAAAATCTCTTTATAAAGATTATCCTCCATATCCTAAATTGTTTTTATCATTTCGTTGTGTCATCTATCTTAGTCCTCTTGTATCTCATTGAGTTTCCTTAAGAATGTTTTTCAGAATTCCTTTTTAGTCATTTCAAGGGCTTTCTGCTCTATGGAGTCCAGTACTTGAGAATTGTTGTATTTCTTTGGTAGTGTCATATTTTCTTGTTTTGCCCCTTTTCTAGTATCCCTACATTGATGTCTGGTCATCTGGTGGAACAGTTGCTTTTTATTTTACTCTAGAGTGAATTTTGTGGAAAGAGACTCCCTCCTTTAGATGTGTTCTATATTGACTGTTGGCCCTGGGCAGATTTGTTGGCACCCTGGCTAGTGTCCCATGCCCCTGATAGGTGCAATCTGGTGTGCTGAAGGAAATCAACTTGAATGGATAGCCCTGGGTGAGGTTTGTTTTTCCTCTTTCCTGCAAGCAGAAGCTTCTTCCGGGTCCTTGCTTCTCCCTCTTTCATCCTGCCCAGTAAAATGCAGAAATCCTTAGATCTGTGTGAGATTCAGCTGGAGATGCCTGGGCTGGACATCATGAGGGAGCAAGACTGACTGCTATATGGGGAGAAGGGTGGCTGTAGTCATAGTGCTCTGAGGTTGGGGTGTGGCAACAGTGGTGGCTATGAGGCTGTGTTTTCCTTCCCAGTTCTGGAGCTGGACTGCCAAGGATGGTGCTGCTGAGTTGTTTCTCAGGAGTTTGGTGGGCTCATTGAGTGATCCCTCAGTGGAGCACCCTATTTCTCTACTTGTGGGCTGTGGGAAGTACATTGGATAAGCCCTCTGTGGAGCACCCAGTCCAGCCATCTTTAGGTGGTGGGTGGAGCTGCTGGTGCCCTGTCCAGCCACCTGTGGGGGTTAGGTGGGTCTGCTGGGCCTACATACATGGGGCAGCCTGGTCAGGCTGCCTGTGGGCAGTGCAGAGAGTTGTTAAGCAGTAAAGGGGCTGGTGTATTCACTTCTGGATCTGCTGGCAAATTTGCTAGGCACAACATTTCAGGGTGGAGCCACCAAGCCACTTCTCTGATGGGGCAGATACACTCTATTTCCACTGGTCTGAGGGTATATTTGTTGTGTTAGAGACCTGTGAGCTGTTTTTCTGAGTTGGGGGCTGACGTGTACACAACTCAGTAACCTGGCAGGGTTGGGGGTCAGGGTGAAATGGGGTTGTTTCACCTGAAGAGGGTCTGCCTGTCTGATCCTGGAGACATTGGAGTGCATCACTTCAGTACTAGGGTTGGCTTCCCAGGATGCAGAACCTATCATAGCTGCTGTGAGCCCAGTCTTACAGGTGCCAGAATTAGAAGAAGCAATTACTCCATCAGATGACAAGACATTAATATAGGAATACTAGAAAGAGGAAAAAACAAGAAAATATGACATAACCAAAGGAATACAATTCTCAAGTACCAAACTCCACAGAATAAGAAATCCTTGAAGTGACTAAAAAGGAATTCTGAGAAACATTCTTAAGGAAATTCAATGAGATACAAGAAGACTTAGGTAGGTGACATAACAAAATCATAAAAACAATTCAGGGTATAAAGGAGGAACTTTATAAAGAGATAAATACCTTAAAAAATAATGTAACAGAACTCATGGAACTGAAGGATTCATTTAACGAATCAGGGCATTGCTGCCTCTCCCATGAGTGTGATGGGTGGAGGATGTTGCCTTAACACTGGGGAAGCACTGTGGCTATGGCCCCATGCCAGGGTGCACTCCTGTAACAGCCCCAGTTTCAAGTTGATGCTAATCTGTATTGGCTTGTGCTTCAAGGGTGGAGGGTGGAGAGTGAACATCCATGCTAATGTTCTAAGTCTCTAGTTTTGTAGGGCACTGTCCACACTTGGCTCTGGACTTGTCCTGCCAAAGGATCTGTGGTCCCATGTGGTGAGGATGGAGGTTGATGTGGATATTCTGCCTACATTTTTGCTGCCAGGGAAATTCTTCATTTGTCAAACCTGGTATTAGAGATGTTGTAGCTGAGGCCATGTGCCACTCTCTCTTCTCTATGATACCCTCCTGGGTTTTTGTTCTCCACTCCACAGCAATCTCACCAGTCTCTATTGTACTCCCACACTCTCCCACCAATGCTCCCATCAGTATTTCGCTGTCAGTTGATCTGGTCCTTTCCAGTTTTTTTTTCTTTTTTCTTTTTCTTTTTGACCGGTAAGGGGATTGCAACCCTCGGCATGATGTTCTCTCCACCACGCTCAGCCAGTGAGTGTACCAGCCATCCCTATATAGGATCCAAACCCGCGGCCTCGGTGCTATCAGCACCTCACTCTACCGAGTGAGCCATGGGTCCAGCCCGATCTGGTCCTTTTCTGTTGGAGGAACATGCCCTGTGCACCTCTAGTCTGCTTTCTTCCTCTTCAAAATTTTAAATAAGTACATTGTACTGCTGCAGAACCTTTCATGAAACCAGTCAAAATGTTTTCCAGGAAAGACTTGCCTATGTTGCAATATTCAGAAGAAATTGTGCAGGTTGTTTTTCTTTCGCACACTTTAAATAGCTACTATAAACAATAAGGAATGTCAATACAAATAAATGGAAAATAATGAAAATAGTTGGAAAGAATTCTAGATTACATTCCTAATTTCAGTGGCATAAGAGATTGCCTCTTTTTTGATTTTACTTTTTTCCAGCTTTTTTGAAGTATAATTGATAAATAAAAATTGCATATATTTATAGTGTACAATGTGATCATTTGATATATGTATACCCTGTGGAATGATTACCACAATCAAGCTAATTAACACATGCTTCACGTGGTCAGAACACTTAAGATCTACTCTCTTAGGAAATTTCTAATATATAATACAGTATTACTAACTATAGTAAGATTGCTGCTTGAAACACTTCAATAATAATGGTACTTTGCTTCAGATAGGCTGCTTTCATTCATTGCCTTTACAACAATTCATTAATCAATTGAACCTCTCAGATTCCTACAAGGTAGAGTAAATATTAACCAGTTTTCAGATGATAAGCTCGACACAGAGAGATTGAATTATTGGCCTGCTAGCACACACCCAACCAATGCCAGAACCAACCAGGGAGCTCAGGGCCCTAATAAAGCATGTCAATTATTCTTTTTTAATTTAGGATATCACACATGCAGAAAAGTGAAGAAAACCTAAGTTTTCAGCTCAATGAATTTTCACAAATTGAATGTCACCATGTAACAGCACCCATATGGAAAAACAAAACAAAACTAGCATCCCAGAAGCCCTCCTCAAGTCTCCTTCCAGTCACTCCTTCATAAATGGTAGCTATTATCCCGACTTATAACATCATATAGTATAGTTTTGCCTATGTTTGTACTTCACATAATGGAATCATATTGTATGTACATTTTGTGTACTCTTTTGGCTTACTATATTGTTTTTATCCATAGTGCTGATAGGCATTTGAATCCAGTGTTTAACGGTTATGAATAATGCTCCTGTGAGGATTCTTACACAAGCCTTTTGTTGATTGTATAAGAACATTTATGTTGGATGAGTAGCTAGGAGTAAAATTGCTGGGTTGCAGAGTACGCACATATTCAGCTTTTAGAAGAGACTATGAGAAAGTTTTTCAGTTCTCTCAATTTATACTCCTACCAGCTCTGTATGAGTTCCAATTGCTCCTGATATTTGCTGTCTTTCTCACTTTAGCAATTCTAGGTCAATATGTAATAGTATCTCATTGTGGTTTTAATTTGCAATTCCCTGATGATTAATGAGGTTGAGCAACTTTTGTATATTTATTGACTTTTTAGATATCTTCTTTTGAGAAGTGCCTATGCAAATATTTTATTCCTTTTTTATTGGGTATGCCATCTTTTTAAAAATTGATTTGTAGGGTTTTTTTTATATATTCTGCATGTGTCCTCTGTCACATATATGGATTGCAAATAACTTATTCTGTGACTTGTCTTTATAATAATAGTTACTCATTAAGCATCAATAGTGCCTTTAAAAAAGGCACTCCAAAATATCTCATTTATCCTCATCCATCCCCTTCAGATAGGCAAGAGAGAGAAATGCTTCCAGTTTTACAGATAGGGACAACATGAGCTAAATTAAAACATTAGATGCCTAGATGGGAATCTCATTAGTCATTTTTTTTGATGTTCCATTAATACTAGATTCTATTTTGGATTCCTCTCCTCTCTACACTCTATTTTGGCTCATTCCCCACCCCTCCAACCACCACAGGTCTGCATACGATTTGACTACAAATTAACATTTGGTTTCCTCTTAGAGGAAGACCAATCTTGATGTCACTGTAACCAAAATTGGTTTACAGCTGTCTACTCAATTCCATGTTTCCAGAGAGATTTCACAATCATTAAACTGGTCACCAGTTAAACACATTTATAATAAGGTTAAACTGGAGTACTGGTGGAAAGGTGTCTCACTCATTAAAAGTATAGTAACTCCTATTTCATAACAGAAAATTCACAATGAAACTTTAAGGTTAGCTGAAGCAAAAGACTAAGGTACTCAGAAGGCTTACTTCAGGGAAAAAAATGTGCTTTCAGATGCTCAGTCAATATTCATCAAAAGTTAGAAAGGAGGAAAAGTTTGCTCTGTCTCCAGACTGGCCCCAGCAGCCTATAGTAGTTGAGCAGGACACATTTAACTACTTCATAATAAAGAACAATACTTTGAACTTTGACAGAATTTTTTGTCAGAAAAATTTTGGAAAAAGTGAATACCATCACAAGGAGGTAAATCCAATATCCTGATGTTTGTGCCCTTGACCTAATGCAAGGCTAGTAAAAGTTCCAGTAGGATGAGAAGAACAGTTCCAATGGAATGATTTCACAGATGTAAGGAAGGCTTATTCTCCCTTACCCAAGTATTTCCCTATCATCTGGTTGAAAATACACCCAAGACTTTATTTTCTACTTTAAGATTCTGCTCTCTATTAAAATTAAAATTGGAAATGTGGGTCATGGAATAAGGAACATTCTTAAAAATTATTTCAAAACTTTCTCAAGAATAGATTTGAATGAGGGAAAATGTGAGAGAAAGAGAGAGTAATGTATTTATTGGGGGCTTTTAAGATATTGGGGCTTAAACTGAAGAAAGGGATCTTTTGGCCTAAATGTAACTTGTTCTGGATCTGTCTCCCTTCTGGATGAGCTGTGGTCCAGAATCAATTCTACATACTTTTTCGACTTTGAGTTCCTTTCCCATTGTCATTGCTCTCAAGCACATATTGTAATTCAATAAAGATAAGCTAACAAAAAACTGTATTCTAAAATAAGTCATTAAAAGAATCTTCTTTAATAAAAATAGACAAGAATAATGGTTAATTAGGATATATCAATTATTTTGTATAAAATAATTAAATTTTTTTCTGGGGTTATTGAATACAGTTGCTGTTTTGCAAAAATGAAGAAAGGAATTTCTAACTAAGGTAATCTTGAGTTTGATCCATCTGAATTGTCTCAACTTCTGAATTGGTATAATCAGTATTTATGAGGTTTTTCATGTCTAGATTATATGAGCAGCTCATATTTGATTAGTTCATAATACATTCTGTACAACATCCAGTGCAGTGAGCACTTAATAAAAATGCTTTGAAAGAGGATGTGCTTATCAATAGATTTTGTAATTATTGATTTCAAAATTCACAATATAATTATTCATGTATTAAATAACTAAGTACCTGTGTCAGTCACTGTGCTAGGAGGGTAGAATATAAAATACATCCTCCTTGCATATGGAAGGTGACAGTCTACTGAGAGGGTAGCCATATAAATAAATTGTTGAAATGTAAATTAAGAAACGTTATAATTTTAGTAAAACATTATAAAATCACAAAAGACAAATTAACTATTTTGAGTTCAATGTCAGAGAAGACTTATCAAAGAAATCAACATTTGAAGTGGTTCGTGAAGAAAGAGCAGAAGTTGCTCAGTCTGTGGTGAGAGTGGGAAATCATTGCAAGCATGAAGAAAGCATGGGTAAAGGTAGTGGCAAGTCCAGTTTTTATAAGAGGAACTTGGGATGATAATTTGGATGGTCATAAGGTCTAGGGGACTTCTCTTAAAGTGACAAAGCCACCTTTTCACAGAAGACACATCACTGCTCCATAGTTTGAGTATTTACTTGGGATGGCTTTGGAGGACTGAGAGAGGTTACAGGCGCTCTAAAGCCCTCCAAATCTCTACCTACATGAAGGAATATGTTCAGGAAATGACACAGGATTGGTCTGGTTTGGCTGAAGCATTCAGGTGTATGGGTGTGTGCAGTTAGGAAAGGTAACCCTTCCTCCCCTAGTAAAAATGACATGAGATAGAACATTCACTGTCACCTGGGTGCACCAACGGGCCACCTGAGAGACCCAGTGACCACTGGCTTGGCAAGTAGGCAGCTGGACCTGGAACCAGCCCATTCAGAGAGCCAGGCTCTGCCTCACCAGTCTCTGGAGCAGCACCCTCCTCCTGCCAGTGACCAACTCAGGCAGAGGGAAAGCTGCCCACAGCACTTGCTGAGGATACCCTGCCAAGTGTTCCCATGCTTGTGCCCTCCCACCTTGCATGGCCTTGCTGTTCTGGCCAGTTTTGCCTTGAAGCCCCCAGCATGAAGCAGCATGTTAGGTGGAGAGCAGCAGCAGCTGCCAAGGTGAGCCAAGACCTATGTGGCACTGGGGCTCAGTCTAAGGCCCCAGGGGGAAGGGAATCACACACAGCCTAGCAGCTGCAGAGATGAGCTGAGACCCTTGTGGCACCAGGGTCTAGTGTAAGACCCCAGGGGGAAGGGAAGTACACACAGCCAAGCAGCCACCAAGGTGAGCTGAGACCCATGTGGCACTGGGCTCAGTCTAAGGCACCAGGGGGAAGGGAATCACACACAGCCCAGCAGCTGCAGAGATAAGTTGAGACCTTTGTGGCACCAGGGCCCTGTGTAAGGCCCCAGGGGGAAGAAAAGTGCCCATAGCCTGGCAGGCACTGAGGTGAGCCAAGAACAGCTCACCACCAGGGACTCAGTCTCTGGCCACAGGAAGCTGGAATGGGAGCTAAGTGGTGTAATATAGACACCTTTTGTCACCACAAGGATAGTCAACCATCACAGTAGCACACAGGGCCACTCTACAGGCAACCTGCCAATCGCTTGACTACACTGATATAAGAAGAGACACCAGTAGAGCCTGCAAAAAGAGGAGAAAATTTTTATCCTTATAGCCAACCTCAGAAAAACAGAAGAAGCAAGTCCTCTACCAGATGACCAAACATCAATGAAAAAATACTAGAACTAAAAAGAAACAAGATGGGCCGAGCCCGTGGTGCACTCAGGAGAGTGCGGCGCTGGGAGCGCAGCGACGCTCCCACCACGGTTCGGATCCTATATAGGAATGGCCAGTGCACTCACTGGCTGAGTGCTGGTCACGAAAAAGACAAAAAAATAAATAAAATAAAAAAATAAAAAAATAAAAAGAAACAAGATGATATGACATCACCAAAGGAATACAATAAAGTTTAAATTCCACACCCCATAGAACAGGGAATCCCTGAAATGTCTGAAAAGAATTCTGAGCAATGATCTTAAGAAAGTTCAAAGAAATAAAAAAAGACTCAATTAGAGAACACAAGGAAACAAGAAAAAATATCTAGAATATGAAGGAGAAAGTTTACAAAGATATTAATATCTTTAAAAAGAGTGTAGCAGAATTCCTAGAAATTAAAGATTCACTCAGTGAAATAAAAAACACAACAGAGAGTTTGAGCAGCAGACCAGAGCAAGCAGAAGAAAGAATTTCAGATCTTAAAGATGGTCTTTTCGAAATAACCCAGGCTGACAAGAAAAAGGAAAAAGGAATGAAAAATAATGAAGAAAATCTAAGAGAGACAGCGGACAACCTCCAGTACTCTAACATGTGAATTGTGGGTATTCCAGAAGGGGAGGAGAAAGGAAAAGGTGTTGAAAACTATTCAAGGATCTAACCAGCTAGAAGACATAGCAATCATAAATATGTATGCACCCAATACTGGAACACCCAGATATTTAAAGCAAACACTCTTAGACCTAAAGAAAGAAATGGGCCCTAATATGTAAATAGTGGGTGACCTGAACACCTCACTCTCACTATGGGACAGATCTTCCAGGCAACAAATAAACAAAGAGACACAGGATTTAAACTACATGTCAGAGCAACTGGAACTGGCAGATATATACAGAACATTTCACCCAACAACTAAAGAATATACTTTCTTCTCATCAGCTCATGGAACATTCTCCAGGATAGCTCACATATTAGGTCAGAAATCTAGTGTCAGCAAATTTTAAAAAATTGAAATCATTCCAAGTATCTCTTCAGACCACAATGGACTAAAACTGGAAATCAATAACAAGCAAAACCTAAGAAACTATACAAGTACACGGAAACTAAACAATAGGCTCCTGAATGGCCTATAGGTCAAAGAAGAAATTAAACAGGAAATCAAAAACTTTCTTGAAACTAAGGAAAATAAAGATACATCATACCAAAACCTGTGGGATACTGCAAAAGCAGTACTAAGAGGCAAATGTATTGCAATAAACACTTACATCAAAAGAATGGAAAGACTTCAAATAAACGACCTGACATTACACCTCAAACTTGGAAAAAAACAATCCAATCCTAAAGGAAGTAGACAGAAAGACATAGTTAAGATCAGAACAGAACTAAATGAAATGGAGACTCAAAAAACAATAGAAAAGATCAGTGAAACAAAAAGTCAGTTTTTCAAGAAGATAAATAAAATAGACAAGCCATTAGCTAGGTTAACAACAACAACAACAACAAAAAAAAAAAGAAGAAGAGAAAAGACCAAAATAACAAAAATCAGGAATGAAAAGGGAGACATTACAACGGATACAACAGAGATATGAAGAATCATTAGAGACTATTAGAAACAACTGTATGAAAACAAATAGGAAGACCTGGAAGATATGGATAAGTTTCTGGACACATACAAACTATCCAGACTGAACCAGGAAGAGACAGAAAACCTGAACAGACGAATAACAAGCAATGAGATTGAGGCAGTAATTAGCAATCTTCCAGCAAAGAAAAGTCCAGGTATGGGTGGCTTTAAAGCTGAATTCTATCAAACTTTACTTTTTTTTTTTCGAAAATTAATAACTTTTGGGCCAACCCCGTGGCTCACTTGGGAGAGTGCAGTGCTGGGAGCACAGTGGCGCTGAATGTGCTGAGGCCGCAGGTTCAGATCCTATATAGGGATGGCCGGTGCACTCACTGGCTGAGCACGGTGCGGGTGACACCACGCCAAGGGTTGCGATCCCCTTACTGGTCAAAAAAAAAAAATAAATAAAAATAAAGAAAATTAATAAATTTTAATGTTATTTTTATCTCATTGAATGATTCATCTACTGACAAATGCTTCCTCTTCACACACATCTACACACAGAAAACTATATCATTTTTTAAAAAATGGTTATGAATATTCATGAGATACAAAGCTGATTGTCACCCCTCGTGCCCATGACGTGGGGGCTAGATTCATACTGGCTGTATAACCATTACCACAAATTGCATTTGTACCCCATGTCCCCCACCCAATTATCTCCAACTTCCCTCCCTCTCCCCCCTTCCCCCCACTCCACTGTGTAGCTCATATAATGTTTTCTTAAAGAGGAGTTAATACCAATTCTCCTCAAACTATTCCAAAAAATTGAAACAGAAGCCATTCTCCCAAACTCATTCTATGAGGCCAACATAACTCTGACACCAAACCAGATAAAGTCACAACAAAAAAAGAAAATTACAGGCCAATATACTTGATGAACGTAGCTGCAAAAATTCTCAAGAAAATATTAGCAATCAGAATACAGCAACAGATCAAAAAGATTATACAACATGATCAAGTAGGATTCATCCCAGGGATGCAAGGATGGTACAACATGTGAAAGTAAATAAATGTGATATATCACATCAACAAACTCAAGGAAAAAATCCATATTATCTGAATAGATGCTGAAAAACATTGATAAAATTCAACATCCCTTCATGATAAAGACTCAACAAATTAGGTATAGAAGGAAAGTATCTCAACACAATAAAAGCCAACTATGAAAAGCCCACTGCCAGTATCATTCTGAATGGGGAAAAATGGAAGCCTTTTCTCTTAAGAACAGGAGCAAGACAAGGATGCCCACTCTCACCACTTCTATTTAACATAGTACTGGAGGTACTAGCCAGAGCAATCAGGCAAGAGAAAGAAATAAAGGGCATCCAGAGAGGAACAGATGAAGTCAAATTGTCCCTATTTGCTGATGATATGATACTATATATAAAAAAACCTTAAGACTCTATCAAAACACTCCTAGAGATGTTTAATAATTTCAGTAATGTTGCAGGATTTGAAATAAATGCCCCCAAATCAGTTGCATTTATATTCTCCAATAATGAGCTAACAGAAAGAGAAATCAAGAAAGTAAGTCCATTTGCAACAGTCATAAAAAAAAAAAATACCTAGGAATCAATTCAACCAAGGAGGTGAAAGATCTCTACAGTGAGAACTACAAACCACCATTGAAAGAAATTAAAGAAGACACAAAAAGATGGAAAGACATTCCATTCTCTTGGATTGGAAGAATTAACATAGTGAAAAGTCTATACTACCCAAAGCAATTTACATATTCAATGCAATCCCCATCAAAATACCAAAGATATTCTTCACAGAAATGGAAAAGCAATCTCAACATTCTTATGGAACAACAAAAGACCCCAAATAGCCAAAGCAATCCTGAGCAAAAAAAAAAAATGAAGCTGGAGGCATAACACTACCTTACTTCAAATTAAACTACAAAGTTATAGTACCCAAAACAGCATGGTAATGGTATAAAAATAGACAGACTAGTGGAGCAGTATAGAGAACCCAGAAATCACCCCTCAGCCTTACAGCCATCTGATATTTCACAAATGCAGCAAAAACATACATTGGGGAAAAGACCACCTGTTGAATAAGTGGTGCTAGGAAAATTGGATATCCATATGCAGAAGAATGAAACTAGACACGCACTTCTCACCATATATTAAAATAAACTCAAAATGGATTAAAGACTTAAATATAACACCTGAAACTGCAAAATTACTAAGGGAAAATATAGGTGAAACACTTCGGCAATTAGGTCTGGGCACAGACTTTATGAATAAGACCCAGAAAGCACAGATAACAACAACAAAAATAAACAAATTGGACTATATCAAATTAAAAAGCTTCTGCACAGCAAAGGAAACAATAAACAGAGTGAAACAACAACCTACAGAGTGGGAGAAAACCTTTGCTAACTATGCATCCGACAAGGGATTAATATTCATAATAGACAAGGAACTCAAGCAATTACACAGTAAAAAAAATATAAATAAATAAAAAATAAGCAAAGGAGCTGAATAGATATTTTTCAAAGGAAGACATACAGATGGACAACAGGTGTATGATAAAATGCTCAACATCACTAGTCATCAGGGAAATGCAAATTAAAATCACATTGAGATATCACCTCACCCCAGTTAGACTGGCTATAATCAAAAAGATGGTAAATAACAAATGCTAGAGAGGGTGTGGAGAGAAGGGAACACTCCTTCACTGTTGGTGGGACTGTAAATTAATACAACCACTGTGGAAAACAGTATGGAGTTTTCTCAAACAACTACAGATTGATCTCCCACACGATCCAGCAATCCCGCTTCTGGGTATATACCCAAAGAATGGAAATCATCATGTCAAAGGGATACCTGTGCTTCCATGTTCATCTCAGCTCTGTTCACAATAGCCAAGATATGGAACCAACCTAAATGTCCATCGATGGACAATTCAATAAGGAAAATGTGGTATATATACACCATGGAATACTACTCTGCCATAAAAAAGAATGAAATTCTCCCAGTTGCAACAACATGGATGAACTTGGAGAAACTTACGTTGAGTGAAATACGCAAAACACAGAGGGATAAATACCACATGTACTTACTCATAAGTGGGAGCTGAGAGAGAGAAGGAAGGAAAGAAAGACGGCAGTGGTCTGTCGGACTTGCAGAGCAAGAGATCATACCTAGGGATGCAAAGTGGAGTGTGGGAGAGGCGGATGGGAAGGGAGATCGGGGATAACTGGGTGGGGGACACGGGGTATAATTGCAATTTGTAGTAATGGGCACGTTGCCAGTATGGATCTGGCCATCACATCTTGGGCACCAGTGGTGACATTCAGCTTTGTATCTCATGAATATTCATAACCAATTAAAAAGGTACTATGCAAAAAAACGTTGCCAAATAAATAAGTGAATAAACTGCAAAAGAAAAAAAAGAAACTTTCAGTGTAGCATACTATCACTCCACCTCCCACTGCAGGACAAGTAATCATTCAAAAATAAGATTCTACCTCTCTCAGAAAGTAGAACAATGATTACCAGAGAGTGGGGAGGGGAGAGGGAATAGGGAAAATGGGAGTTTGGCCCACAGTTATAAAATTCAATTAGATGGGAGGAATAAGTTCTGATTTTCTATTGCACAGTAGGGTGACTGTGGTTAACTAACAGTTAAGTTTTGTATATTGCCTAATAGCTAGAGGAGAGGCTCTTGAATGTTTTCACCACAAAGAAATGATAAATGCATGAGGTGATTGATACATTAACTATCTTAATCCAATTATTATACAACATATATATGTATCAGAACATCAGATTGTACCCCATAAGTATGTATAACTATAATTTATCAATTTCTTTTTTCAGAAAAAGAACCCACCTCTCTTTTTACAAGAAAGGCATTTGTTTTGTTTTAATAAGAGAATCTGCCTTCATTAAACATATTAATGCATATGATTAAGCAATACCATGTTTGAAGTTTACATCAATATTTGAAGTCTGTGTTTCTTGTGTTTCATGGTTACAGGTAAGAGTTTTCATAAATAATTTTTTATATTGGTCATTATAGTCAAGGCATAACACCTAATTTTAGTTAACCAATTATTATTTTTCACACTCCAAGTATAACCTAAACTCCAAATCATAAATTTACTAGTTGTTTCTCCCTATGAAGGACACTGACTGTTGTCCATGCCTATCATCTGGCTGTCTCTAAACTCAATACACCTTAGTTTAGGTTGACCTACCAAACCCACAATAAATACAAATACTACAACTAAAAGTATATTTCTTCACTTCTCTGTACACTACACAAAGTATAGACCAAATGATAAAAATAAGAGTAACGATTAAGACCTTTGTTATCATATATTGATTTCTTTCCTTAAATTGCCAATATTATAACAGCATATGTTAACCACTTCAATTTTTTTTTTCTTCTCTTGAAAGGGGCAGATGCGTAGTGGGAGAGAATACACACACAAAAAACAGGTAAGTACCAGAGTTGGCACAGTATGTGATTTGAATAATTATCGTGACTCACTATGGGGCAGATTCTGGGCAGATAGCATACCTGCCCAACTAGGTGCAATGAGCCAATAGTGGGCAGGCAAGTGCCAAACAGACAATGAAGGGATAGAGACCTAAGTAGAGGCTTGGTCAGCAGGCAAAAGCAGAAACATACGCAGAGACATATTACCATGGCAGGTGAGATGGAGCAAGGTCATGGACAGGAAGAGTAATTGAACGTGTAAAGGCATAGTAGTTAGGTAGAGGTTTTTACAGAAGATCCTTGTGACAGGAGCTAGTGAGTTAGACAAAAAATTGGAGTTACCAGAATTCAAGAACTATAAAAGGCACAGGAGTGAATAACGGCGGTGAGGCTGGGGATGGAGCCCCGCAAGATAAAAAGCAAATCAATGATCTGAATGAAGTGAGTGAAATCAGAGCAACTGAGTGTCATGTGGGACCAGAGAGCTTGTAAGAAGATTGTGGTTGGAAATAGACCTGGGCTGAATGAAGGTCTATTACTGTTAGTGAGTGGCAAATGCAACATGAAGGCAATTAACAAAGTTTAGAAGGGCAATGCATCCTCTATCTCTGGCATCTGACAAGAATTCACCAACAATGAATATTTATTGATAGATTGCTCAACATAGATGTAGCTGAGAAAATGGCAAAGGAAAAAGTGGAGAGGCAAAATGTCATCTAGGTGCTAGTTACCCACAAAATAAAAGGTGTCAAGGAGAGAAATGGGTCTAGGCTACCATAGTTATGACTAGTAAAGAACCTCGAGATATATGAAGTTTAAGGAAAAATCTCTGGGCCTCACACTTGTCCTCTTAATGTGGTGGCAAGGGGGTGTCAGACTAGCAATCAGTAGGGTTTCCATTCAGCTCTGATACTTCATGGTTCACATTGTATGGTGAAGGTCTGAGTGTGCCACTGACATACCTCCTCTTCACTTCCATTGAGTTGAAAGGACCTCCAATGAGTTGAAAAGACTTCCTTGGTGAGTCAGTAGTACAAACTGTGTTTGCAGGGAAGAGCCAGAGTTCTGCTGTGGTACAGTGAACTGGAGAGGTAAGATGAAATAGATTCTAAGATTTGGTAGAGGTTTGAGGTTGTCTTACATGATGGACTGGAATAAAAAGACAGGTGATTAAGAACCAGAGATGGGGGCCGACCCCGTGGCTCACTCGGGAGAGTGCGGCGCTGGGAGCTCCGAGGCCGCGGGTTCGGATCCTATATAGGGATGGCCAGTGTGTTCACTGGCTGAGCAAGGTGCGCGTGACACCAAGCCAAGGGTTACAATCCCCTTACCGGTCACAAAAAAAAAAAAAAAAAAAAAAAAAAAAACAAACAAAAAAAAAAACAAAAAATACCAAACAAACAAAGAAACCAGAGATGAGTTTAGAGATATAATAAGAGAATGCTGTGGGATTGTTAGGTTTAAATACAGGACCACAGTAATGAGAGGTTTGAAATAGGACCAATAACATGTAGAAGAGGGATGTTGGTGGATAATACAGTAAAGATCAAGAGTCTGGCAGTCAGTGAGAAAGAGAAAGTGAATTTTCAGGAGGGATATTAGTTTGAAATTAAACACCTAATCTTTAATTCGTTTCCTCCTCTTCTGGTTCTTCAACCTGTAAGCACAGACAGATAAACACCTGACTTTTAATCTTCATTTCTTTGAGGCAATATGGTATAATGCGTACAGGAGATTTAGAGCCAAACGGGTTGAATCTAGCTATGTACTGGCTGGATGACCTTAAGTAAGTAACTTCAATGCTCTGTATCTCGTTTTTCCTCTGCTTCAAAATGGGTAAAAATAGTACTTATATCATAGGATTGTTGTGAGGCTTAAATGAATTAATACAAGTGAGGCCTTCTGTCTTCTCCTCCAACCTATACCTCAAACCTGATGTTACTCCTGCACCCAAAGTAGGGATTTAAAGGATCAAAGGCTGGTGGGTCACAAAATTCTGTTAAATGTCTTATGGCCATACTCTTGTATTGGAATGCACACAGGTTTTGGAATAAGAGAGAACTAGGTTCAAATTCACATTCTGTCACTTATAAGCTGTTTTAACCTTGCATTAGTTGCTTAACGTCTCTGAGCCTATGTTTCCTCACCTTCATTGTGAGGTGAAAATGAGATAAATATAAAGTGGCAGGTACATAGTAGGCATCAGTACACTTTCATTCTCTTTGTATTTTTTTTAATCACCAATTTACTGGAGTGAGTTGTTAATACTGTGTGTTAAAAATCTTCAGATCATCCTACCCTTGACTTCTTAGAGTCTCTGAAAAACTCAGTGCCACATCAAAAGACAGTTTTTCTTTATCACATCTACTTCTCTGCTGCTGTTGATACCATGAATCATTAAATAATCCTAAACACACTCCCCAGTTTCGGCCTCAGGAATATTAGTCTTCATCTGGTTTGCATCTCATATCTGTGCTTTCTTCTATAGTATCTGTTTCCATACTTCCACATCAAAGCAGTTCCCACTGTCCTTAAGACTCCCATTTGGGCTTTTTTATTACTATACAAATTAGGTCCCATCTGTTCTTGGAGATCTTGTTTATCCTTAGAGATCCTCAAATCAAAGGGTCTTATACACCTTTTTACTATGAGAAGAAGAGAAAAGTTATTCTAAAAGCTGTCAACATGAGAAATGGAGGTACCTCTTCCTTGACTGAATTAATAAATCGGCCAAGCGAAAAGTGCTATTAAGAGAGATTAGCAGCTATGTGCTGATTGCCCGTAGCACCGGCTTGTGTTAAAATTCTGAAACCACCAAGTTGCACAATTCTGAATTTGGTGGGTTTACTGTACCAGGGTCAATACCGTCTGTCTGCTAGATTCAATTATCGTCTCTGTAGATGACACACAAATCTACCTGTCTGTGTTGCGCTTAATCCCTGGGTTCAGTCCTGTATAACTAAGGCAACCATATTTTCTGCACCAAAAATCAGGAGACACATGCATGGACTAGCAAAGGATTGCTTTTTTTTTTTTTCTGATCTGTGAATTATTCACATGAAAACTTGCAAAGAGAGAGAAATTCAATCACGTTTAGTTGTACTTTTAATGAATTTACTGTACTGAAAAGATATCTAGCAGATTTCTATCAGTGTCACCATCAGTGTGAGCATACATTTATTCCCTGCAGCTTCCTCCAGGCTAAACTTCCCTATCACAAGTGGAAAGTTTGATCATTTTTCTTATATCCCAAGTGAGGTAACTTACGGTAAATGTTCAACTCATCTAACTCTGTGCTGTACACAACTAGTTGGTTTTAAAATTATCACTTCTTTGAGAAAAAATGCTTTTTCTTGTTACTTTATTCTCCCTAACTCTGCTGCCACAGTCATCATACAGGCTAGTAGTTCATCAATTTATGTGTATGCCAGAAACTACTGGAGAAGCTTATTAATATGCCACATTCCTGGGTCCCATCTCCACGGAGATTGATTTAATAGACCTAGGGTAGGGCCCAGAGATTTACAATTTTAACAAGCTTTCAGTTATTTCTATATAACGCTGTTCTGTGTGAACTATTTACTTTGGTATTTAATGTTTATATGCAGCTGTTTTAGTAAAGGCTTCTATTTGGGGCCATATAAGGATATTGAGGGAAACTAATGTCTGCGATCCAACTTGAAGATAAAACATGTGCCTTGTAGATTTAATAATGATATTGAATGCAGCAAGACACCTACTTGCCTCATTCTGATTGCACTGTAATCTCATCGTGGATAAAATACTTAATAAGGAAAAAATAGCCTGTTGAGGGTTGAATCTGCACAAACAAAACCTGCAAAGTGGACAGATGGAAGCTCATTACAACTTGCTTTCATTTTTATTTCACTCATATTTAGAGCCTTTTAAAATATTAACAAACTTCTTATGTTAAACTAATAGTAACTTTGGGTACCTGTGAAAGTGCCCCTTAGTGTGCAAACTTACAGAGAGGTCATAATTTGGCTTTACATTGCACCTAGGCTAACTTTGTGTCCACTTCCTGATCTGTAATGGTTGGAGCATCCCTGGCGAGAGGAGAACTGGATCTAATGTCAGAGTAGGCATAGATGTTTGTGAGCATCAGTTATAGATGGAGAATGAAGTGGTCTAATATTCTGCCTCAGGAGGATACACTGCCTACACACCATTTATACATTCACAGAACCACTCTTTTAGAAACAATCGTCCAGAGTCTTCTGTATCGTCCCCTCTAGTACAGGACGTACACTGTTGGAATCTTTTTCCTACCCAGCATCAATGGTTGCTCCAGCGTCTTCCTGCATACCACTGCTCAGTTGTCTCCATTGTTTACATTTTGCCTTGTTTCCCCTGATTACTCAGACAAGGGTTGTTCAGTCCTGAATAGGCATCCATGCAAAAGTAATCATTTACTATCACTATGCTGACAAATGTTCCAGGATAAAGTAAAAATTATTTTGATGTTTCTTGGCTGAGATTAGCTGTTTTCCAACTCATAGGTAGACTGAGGACCTCTGTCACCTCCTTATCTTGTACAAGATTAACGATATGTCCAGTGAAGTTGCCATTCTGCTCTTATGTTTGTTGTTTTGGAAAAGAGAAGTACAAATATATTCTTTTTATACTTTTCTTCGTATAAATGGCAAAGTACTATACACAATGTTCTCTCCAGTTCTTATTTCACTTAATCTATCTTGGACATCTTTCCATATCAGTAATATAGAACTGCCTCTTTCTTTTGAACTTCTGCCAAGTATTCCATTCTATGAATGCACAACTAATTTAACCAATTTCCTAATGAAGAATGTAAATATTTTTTCAATCTTTTGCTATGACAAACAGTGCTGCAATAAGCATTCCAATACACACATTATATGCACATGTGTCCCTAGAATACTGAATCACATGGTATGTCAATTTTTATATGAATATATATAGTCAATTTGTCCTCCACTGAGTTTATAATTCATTGATGTTTTAAAACTGTAACAGTAAAGAGTTTTTCCCTTATAGATAGTAGAAATTTTTCCTACTTTATATTCTTTTTGACATGTTAATTGTATTTAAAATTAATATATTATTTCTTTAAAAGTTAAAACATTTTAGACTAGGCTAAATCTCCTTTTACACCATTCCCAAACCTGGTCTAATCAGGCCTGCTCTCAAAGTAATCATTATTTTGAGTGTGCATGTTATAGTATGCATTCCTCTTGACTCTTTTGTATTCATTGGAAATATATAAGTGCCGCTGTAGAAGATATACAGTATTACTTCTGGTTTGAATTTTTTATATAAATAGTATCATATTATGTATGTTATTTTGCACCTTTGTTTTCTTAATAAATTTTGGAATTCACTCTACATTGATTGATGCAAAATAGGTATATTTCTTGCTCAACTTACAGGTCCATTGAGGGTCACTGGAGGGCTCTGCTCATTGTAATTACTCAGGGACCCAGGCTGCTGGAACAGCCACCATTTTAAACATCAACAGTCTCCATGGAAGAAAGAAAGAGAGCTCTTCAGAGTTTCCCACTTGTCACAGACATAACAATTCACTGGCCAGAAGTAGACACGTAGCTTCAACCAACCATAAGGGAACCACTGAGTGCAGTCCTACTGTGTGCCCAGAAGGAGAAGGGAACTGGATAATAAGGAATAACACTAACGACTCTAATTATGAGAAGTAAAATGGATGAGTCACGGGGTATACACATTCCCCATTTTAACAGACACTGCCAAATTATACTTCAAAGTAGCTATACTAACTTGCATTCCCACTGTCAGACTATGAGCATACGTATTTACCCATATTTCTTTCAACACTTTTTATTATCATGTGAATTTTAGAGTTTTCCAGTCTAATGAGGGGAAAATGGTGTTGACATAATTTGTATTTTTCTGATTGCTAGTGGAGTTGAGCATATTTTCATTTGTATTTCCTCTTCTGTAACTCCCATGTTCACGTCCTTGGCCATTGTTCTAGTAAGTAGTTTATTGTATTGTTATAAATTTGTAGATGTTCTCTGTATATTCTGGTTCAAATCCTTATCTGTTATATATGTTGCAAAATTTTTCCCTATTGTTACTACATTAAATTAAGTCAATTTTTTTTTCATCATTCTCACTGGCATGGAAAACAATTGCTTTAAATCTCTCACATAAAGTCCCCTGAAACATTTAAATATAGTCATCATCACCCCCTAGCTTTCTCTTCCTTGGGCTAAATAGCCCCAATTTCTTTAAGCTATCATCATAAGACTGATACTTTAATTTCTTTAATAACATTTCCACCTCATCCACATCTTATTATAATAGTGGTCTTCTATAGACACCATATACTTCTAAACTGTATAACTGGCTCACTTTCTTTCTTTTCTTTTTAAATGGTAGGTAAAAAGCTTAAAGCCAAATTTACTTTTCACCAAAAGAGAGGACATAGTCCTTACAGTTTGCATTATTTGGGTTTCATTTCTAGTCTTTTTATGTCCCCACACTTGTTTATCTTTGTTCTCTGCCATCTATTTTCAATTTACATTATATTTTATGTGTCATTGTAACATGTCTTATCATTTTTCTAAGAAAAGGCAAGGTATTAATAAATGAGTAAGGAGGTGAGGAGGAGGATAAGGGCTGGTGGGGCTGGTAGGAAGGGGGGACAGAGAGAGAGACAGAGAGAGACAGAGAGAGACAGAGAGAGACAGAGATTTGACAAATTTATGGTAGAAAGGACCATTTCCCAGAACTTTTTAATCTTAAATTTACCCCATCCCAGTATTTGATTGGATATTTTCCCCACAACAGCTTTATACTATAGATTCCACTAAATTCTCATACTCTCCATTCTGCCCAGTCATTTCCTTTTACACAGGTACCTAACCATCAGTCCATCCTAAAAGCGAAAATTAATATTTTTCTCTTTTAAATTTTATCCTGTTTCTGTAGGGGCATTTTCCCCAGTTGGTCAAGGTCTTTTTAAATTGAATTCTGTCTTTGAGAATATTTAGCAACCCCTGTGCAATTCAGCATTATCTGCAAACTTGAGTTTATCATCAAACATATATGTCAGGCAAAATTGCGTACTTAAAGACAATCTCCATCTTGATAGTTTGATTAGAACTCCATTGTTTTCTGATTGCTGAGGATTTCTACTTGCACAGTCATTTATTTCAGTCGTAGTTTGCAACATCAAGTACTGTCTCTGCTAAGCAGAATCATTTAAAAATCATTCAAACCAGAATGGCAGTGCCCCTTACAAGATAATGCACCCAGGCCTGCTGGGGACCCTAGAAAGCTTGCAGATGAATTTCTATGGCTTTGTCATCTCTCACTCCAGGTAGTGCCTGGCTTAAATCCCTTAGTAGTTACTGTGCCTTCTTTTCAAAAATTCTCATGGTAGCCATCACTATTGCTCCTTCTTGTCTATGTGCATCACCCATACCTTGTACTAGTTAGTTGCCTTTATACTATGAGATCACTGTGTAGTAGAATGCTATCTTGTTCAGTGTTGTTCCAATAAGAAGAAAATTGAGTCAGGCAGATTTCACCTAGCTATAAACATAAACATTCTAACAATTGGGGCTTGTTCCAACAATGGAACAGACTGTCTCTTGAAGTAGGTAGCTCCTGATCCCCAGAAGTATTTAAGCAGAGGTTTGGAAAACTCCTATTTTTCCTCTATATTATGCCATCTGTCATCATTAAAACCAATTAATTAAGTTTAAATTAAAATAACTTGTGATTGTTTTTGCTGAATATATATGACTACTGTAAAACATTAAAGCAGTACAGAGATAATGAAAGCCTCCCTTATTATCTCAACTCCTAGGGATCCCAGTATTAACAATTTCATGTATGTCCTTCCAGACATTTAATTTGTCTTTATAAACATATTGGTTTTTCCACAAATGAGATAATACTATATTTAATTTTTATAAGCTATTGTTCACTTAAAAGATTGGATATCTTTCCATGTCAATAATAAATATATTTGCACTGTAACTTTATAATAATGCTGCTAACTTTCAGAGTACATGCCAAATTTAAAATCAAGGCAAATTGGAAAAAGATAGCTACAATGAGAGTATACTATGCATAGTGTTTTTCAACATTTCATTATAAAAATGTTTAAACATTTAGAAAAATTGAAAGAAGTTTACAGTAAATTCCTATGTACTCACTGCTTTGATTCTGTAATTGCTAACATTCTGCTTGCTGTATCATTTATCAAACCATCTTAACGTTTGATGCCTTTCTCAAACTAAATTGCAGACTTCAGTGCAATTTACCCCTAATACTTCTGTATGCCTACCTTTAACTAGAGTTCAACATTTGCTTATTGCTTTTTAATTAGATAAAATTCACATATAGTGAAATACACATATTTTAGTGGTACCATTTAGTAAGCTTTTAACAAATGCATCTACCCATGCAACCCAAGTCCCTATCAACTTATCACTCCCAAAAGTTCTTTCTGCATGCTGTTTTGTAGTGTGATTTTTTTCCAGTTAAAACCATATTGTGATGAACATTTGTTGCAAATAAATATAGATCTCATTTGTCTTTTTTCATTGTAAGCATATAACATGTCTATGGCTGATGGAGTTTGGATGTGTCATCCCTGCCAAAACTCATGTGGAAATTTGATCCTGAATGTGGCAGTGTCGGAAACTGATTGAGTCATGGAGGCTGATCCCTAGGTGGAGAGATTAATGAGTGAGTTCTCACTCTACTAGTTCCCACAAGAGCTGGTTGTTTAAAAGACCCTGGCACTTCCTGTCTCTCTTTTTTGCTTCTTCTCTCCATGTGATGTGCTTGTGCCTTCCCACTGCCTGCTGTTTTCTGCCATGAGTAGAAGCAGCCTGAGGCCCATGCCAGATGCAGCTGTCCCAGAATTGTAAGCCAAATAAACCTCTGTTCTTTATAAATTACTCAGTGTCAGGTATTTCTGTTATAGCAACACAAACGGACTAATACAGAAAATTGTTACCGAGGAGTGGGGTGTTGCTATATAGATACCTGAAAATGTGGATGCAGCTTTGTAACTGGCAAACAGGCAAAGGTTGGAGGAGTTTGGGAACTTAGAAGAAGACAAAAAGATGAGAGAATGTTTGGAACATTTTAGAGACTGGCTAAATGGTTGTGACCAGAATGCTGATAGAAATGTGGACAGTAAGGACCATGAGGATGATGAGGTCTCAGATAGAAATGAGGAACTTATTGGGAATTGGACAAAAGATCATCCTTGCTACACCATAGCAAGGAACTTGGTGGCATTGTGTCCACGCCCTTGGACTTTGTGGAAGGTGGGACTTAAGAGTTGTGATCTAGAATGTTTGGCAGAAGAAATTTCCAAGCAGCAAATCATTAAGGAAGCTGCATGGTTACTATTAACAGCCTACTCTGAGTTATGGAAGCAAAGGCATGACGTAAAGCCAGAATTTAAAAGGGAAGCAAAGAGTAAAGATTTGGAAAATTTGCAGCCTGGCCGTGTGGTAGAGAAGCAGAGAGCAGGAGAAAAATGCAAGGGCGAAGCAGATAAACTGTTTGCCAAAGACATTAGTTTGGTGATGAGGCAGCCATAAGCTAAAAGCCAGGATAATGAGAGAAAAGCCCTAAAGGCATTTGAGAAGTCTGGAAGGGGGCCCCACCCATCCCAGACCCTGAGGCCTAGAAGGACTAAGTTGTCTTGGAGGACAGACCTGGGGCTTAGGTGCCCTCAGGAACCTGCTCCCTGTATCCCAGCTGCTCTGGCTGGAGCAGCCTTGCCTCAAACAGCCCCAAGTGTGGTTCATAAAGCAGCTATGGAGAGCAGAAGCCTGAAACCTCTGTGGCATCCACTTGGTGTTAATTCTGCTGGCCAGCAGGACATGAGAGGAGTGAAGACATGGCAGCCTCCACCCAGATTTCAGAGGATGTGTGGAAAAGCCTGGGGGCCCAGTCAGAGACCTGCCACAGGGGTGGAGTAGCTACAGAGTTTCTGATTCAGCTGGTTTTTAATAGGACCTGAGAATTGAATTTCCAACAAGTTGTCAGGAAATGCTTCAGCGGCTGGTGCAGGGACCACATGGAGAAGCACTGAGTTAGAGAATGTAGACTAGAAAGATAACTCTCATATACTTCAGCCATTATTGACCAAAATATTGTTCCAACTTTTCACTTAGCCTATATGGACAAATCCATCTAGATAGAGATCTAGTGATAACTATTTCTTTCAACTTTTGTTTGAATCTCCTTTTGTTTAGGTTTTTATAAAACCACGTCAATTTCTCTTTAATCTATGTTCCCTTAGCATTACATATCTCTCAATCTCCATTATAAGACTGATATGAGAAATTTAAAATTTAATGAAAAACATCATCAATAACTGAATTTATCAAGTGACCATATCTGGAATGTAGGTACAGATCTTTGTCATATATGCCTGCGTACAGCCTATCTAGACAAAATGCACGGATTTAATATGTGTAGTGGAAAGCTGAATTAATTACCTTTCTCTAGATTCAGTGCATATTAATTCTGCTAATTTGCATGACTACATGCCAAAGTCAAAATCATGCTGAATCAAAAAAAGCGAATTATAAGTATAAATGTTTGTATATGCACACACATACACTATTCCTCAGGACTACTTAACTTTTGATACATCACATTTACCTGCCTTTTAGGAAAACACCACATCCATATGTCACAAAATTTCTTGTAAACCATCAATATATATAAAATGAATGAATGATTACATGCCAAATTTTGCCATTTATCTTATTTTGACACTATTGACACTTTAAATAAAACTAAACTTTGCCTCTAAATAAAAAGGGTAGCCAAAATAATAAATTTTGCAGTTCAAAATTACATGTTTCAAAAATTTATTAAACACTTACTATGTTCTATTTACTAGGTTCTAGGTGTACAAAGAGTAGTGAGTAATATCTACAATGCTATGTGAGAGAGCTATCATAAAAGTATGAGGAAAATTCTGTGGGAGCACAAAAAAATAAATGATTTTTATTTTCTGCAGGAATGAGAAAAATCTTCATAAAGATTGCAACATTTTAATTGGGTCTTGAAGGAATTGCCCGGTGAAAAAGATAAAGAGAGTTGTATGCAGACAGAAGTTTGGAGTTATGAAAGAGCTTAATGTGTTTAGGGGAGAGCAAGAAATTTGATATGGCTGGGTTCTAGGTGACAGGGATGGAAGCAGTGGGAGATGAAGCAGAAAATGTGGGCAGGGGCTAGATTATGAAGGACTCTGGAATCCATGATGAGTTTGGGTATTATAGGGAGTAGTGAACCTTTGAAGAAAACAAGTAGTGTTTGTCTGTTGGAGCTAAAACATTTCATTCCACCTGTATAAGTACTTCATTCATTTATTCATTCATTTAACAAACATATAGAGAGAATCTACTATGTGAAAAGCACTATATCAAATCACATTGAGACCTACAAAGATGAATCAGATACAATCAAGTAACATGCTCCCTAAACTTGTGTCCTAGTGAATTGCTCTTGTGCAAAAAGAGCTTGAGCAAAGAGAGGGAGAGTGCTTTGGGCTAAATTGTGCCCCCCCAAATTCATATGTTGAAGTACTAACCTCCAATTATTTATAGATAAGGCTTTTAGGAGGTAATTAAGGTTAAGTGATGTCATAAGGATGGGATTCTAATCTCATAGGACTGGTCACCTTATAAGAAGCAGAAAAAATCTCTCCCTCTCTGTGTCTCTCTCTATGCATGTACATCAAAGAAAAGCCATGTGAGCACACAGTGAGAATGAGGCAGTCTGCAAGCCTGGGAGAGAGCCCTTACCAGAACCCAATTAAGGTGGCACCTTGATCTTGGACTTCCACCCTCCAGAATAAATTTCTGTTAAGCCACCTAGTCTAAGGTATGTGGATATGACAGACTGAGAAGACTGAGACAGGGGAGTAGGGTATTGCTAAATTGTTTGTACACAAGAGTAAGACAGGACTTCTGAGCTCACCAAGTCCTCACCAAGTGCAAGAATCAGTTCTATGGTATCCCTTAGCTTGAAGCTATCCAGTGATAAAGGACTCACTACATAATGAAGCCCATTCCATAATCTCTAACTTTGGTGGTTAGAAAAGGCATATACCAAGATGTGCTGTCTACCTTTAATTGCCATTGGTCCTTCCTTTTGCTCTCAAAAGCCACCCAGCACAGATTGGTAACTGTTAGCTCTAAGAAGCAGTAAGTGTTTATTTAAAAAGCTGAGGCCTCTTTCAATCACTTTACATTCATAAGCTGACCTGAGGTTGAAGATTTGTACTTCTCCCATGAACCATGTCTAGAAAATGTAAACTGACCAGGAATTTCTACCAGAAAATTTACCTTAAATCACTTACCTCATGTCTGCCAACATGGATTCCTGCAACAGCTACTGCTGCACCTGGGCTTTGTCCCATCTGATCATAACTTATGGGCTGAGGTCCCCGC
The DNA here is from genome assembly GCF_027409185.1 of Cynocephalus volans. Lineage (NCBI taxonomy): Eukaryota > Metazoa > Chordata > Mammalia > Dermoptera > Cynocephalidae > Cynocephalus > Cynocephalus volans. Next base: position 119,144,663 of record NC_084478.1, on the reverse strand, counting down.
TGGGCTGAAGTTCCTTCAAATCTTCAATAATTCTCAGTGTTGACATAGAATTCTATAGCATGGATATATTTTGTTATCACAACAAAGTCCTTTCTTTGCACATAAAAGACTAGATATTTATTTGGATTATAAAGTATGGTCTAATAGAAATACTCAAAGTTATTGGTCAGAAAGACTGGGCTTTCCCCTTATATTCACTTAGAAATCACATGACTTGGGGAAGCATCCTAACACCTCTGTGCCTCAATTTCCTCATTTCTAATAAGTAAATATTGTTTGCGTTCCATTATGAATATGTGGTGAGAATAAAAATGCAAAGTTCTTTAAAAATAGTCTAAACAGACTTGTTCTAAAACTTCTTTAATGACTTTTGTTTCTGGCCAGATGTAGCACACATATTTCTCTCCCTTCCACTAAGTCCAACTTTCTATGTGGACAATATATATAAAACAAACATTAGAAAACTCTGAAAGAAAGAGAGGAGAATGTGGACTGACTAGAAACCCCAGGATCCAAAGAACAACATGATGGTGAGTTCCTTAGGTTTTATTTTTGTTTCACATATTTTAGACTAGGTACTGAAGGAGCCAGCAACACAAAAATGCCAATGAGACCATGCAAAAAGAAAACCCAACAAAATTCTGCTTTCTCTAGCCAAAGGACCAGGAAATGAGCAGCTTAGCAAGACAGAAAACTTTTAGACAATAAATACTATATTCCAGCCAAATGCCACTGAAGAAACTGTGGTCCCACCCAAACAACACCAGCAAATCCTATGCTAGCAAAGCTGTCATAAAGTGCCTCAAACACTCTGCTGGGGTGGTGTTAAAGAAGGCCAAGTACAGAATTGAACTTCATTCCTGCTGGGCTGTAATGAGGTTCTCCCCAACTCTTGCCACCTTGGTGTCAGTGAAGACAATGTGGGGATCCTGGATTTCCACCTCTATCTGGTAGTAGCAAGGCACCCCTTCCACTCCCCTCTGGGATGGTGTCAGAAGAGGTTTAGAAGAGAATAAAGGTTTTCACCACCACCCAGTGGTAATGAGACCACTATTTGGTGGTTTCAGTGGAAGCCACATGGGAAGCAGTAGTGAGGAACACCCAATCCTCCCATTCAGGGAACCATCACTGTAGGCCTCCTGAGGGAGCTGGAATTTTCATCCTCACTCAGCAGTAATGAAGAGTGCCCCTGCCCTTAGGTATAATATCAGTGGAGGCCAAGTAGGAAAGCTGGACTTCTACTTCCACTTGGCACTAATGAGGTAGCACTCCTCCTTCCTCTGCTGAAGCAGTCTTAGAGGAGTCTAGCCAAAGAAGAAGGCTGAAATAGAAACCAGAGACTCATAACATAATCCCCCCAAATCCAGGTTTTAATACAAAATTACTCATAAATCAGGAAGATATCTAACTGAATGAAAACAGATAATGAATAGATGCCAACACCAAGAACAGAGAGATATTAGAGTAGTCTGACAAGGACTTTAAAGTAGCCATCAGTAAAAAATGCATCTAAAAGCAATTAGGAACGTTCTTGAAACACATGACAAAATAGAAAGCTACAACAAATAAAAGGAAGATGTCAGCAAATAAATAGAAGATATAAAAAAGAACCAAATAGAATTTATCAAAGTTGTGGGGTACAAGATCAACACATAAAATTTGTTAATTCTACACACTAGAAATAAAAATCTCAAAGTTAAATTAATAAAACAATTTTACTTCCAATAGCATTAAAAAGAATAAAATACTAAGAATAAATTTAATGAAGGAGGCATAAGATTTCTACATTGAAAATCACAAAATATTGCTGAAAGAAATTAAAGAAGACCTAAATAAATAGAAAGGCACCCTATGTTCATGGATTGGTAGATTTAACAACATTAAGTTGGTAATACTTTCCAAAGCAATACCTATTGCTATGGTCTGAATATTTGTCCCTTCCAAAAATCATGTGAAAGCTTGATCCCCAATGTGTCAGTGTTAAAAGGTGAGGAGAACTTTAGGAGGTGATTAGATCCTGAGGACTCTCCCTCATGAATGGATTAATACATTGAGGAGTTAAGGGATTAATGGGTTATCATGGGAGAGAACTGGTGGCTTTATAAATAGAGCAAGTGAACACATAAAAAAACACTCCTGCCCCAGCCCTTCGCATATGATACTCTGCATCACCACAGGACTCTGTAGAAAGTCCCCACCCAGAGGAATGCCCTCACCAGATGTGGCCCTGGAACTTGGACTTCCAAGCCTCCAAACTGTGAGAAATAAATTTTGTTTCTTCATAAATTACCCAGTTTCATGTATTCTGTTATAAGTGTCAGAAAACAGAATAACACAGAAAATTGGTAGAGAAGTGGAGTGTTGTTCATAGCAAATACCTGAAAATGTGGAAGCAGCTTTAGATCTGGGTAATGGGCAGAGGCAGGAAGAATTTGGAAGATCAGCCTAGAAAAAAGCCTACATTTTGGTGAGAACTTAGAAGACAAGAAGACTAAGAAAAGTTTGGAACTTCTTAGAGATTGGTTAAGGGCTGTTAGAAATTCTGGTAGAAATAGGACTGTAAAAGGCCATTCTGAATGAGTCTCATATGAAAATGAGGAGGAGCTCATTGGAAATTGGAGCAAAGATCACCCTTGTTATAAATTGGTGAAGAACTTGGCTGGATTATGTCCCTGTCTAAGGGCTTCATGGAATGTGGAACTTAAGAGTGATGAACTAGGATCCATGCCCTCATTCCCCCAAGAGCTCAGAGCCATGCCTAACTCAACAACATACCCACTCCCATGGACAACAAGCTGTGAGCCACTCTGGCCCTTTGTGCTTGTTGCTTAGATTCATGTCCTCCTCCTCTTGGAGCCCAGAGCCATGCACAACTCAATACCATGAACTCTTCCCAGCAGACGGTGAGAAGGGGCTGTGCCTATCCCTTGCACTGGCTGCCTGAATCCACACCCACCTATCCACAGAGCTTAGAAGTCCTCCTGAGGCAGTGAGCTTACCAGCACCAGCAGGGAGCACATTGTGGGTGTAGAAGCTGCCTAGATCCATCCACCCTCTATGGAAGTGCAGTGTCCCATCTGATACAGCAGTCCACTGAGTAGAGAAGGTGTGAGGAGTGAGCCAGTACTTACTACTATGCCCACCTAGAACCAATTCTGTGTAGTCCAACCCAAATACCAATATAAAACTCTTGTACAAATAGAATTTATCCTCTCAAGAACCACTCCAAAAATTAAGTGACTGCACCACCAGTAGATGCCCAGACATCAACTCAAAGATATGAAAAAACAGGAAAATATGACATGTCCAAAAGAAAACTACAATTCTCCAATACCAGACCCCAAACAACAGGAAACTGGTGAATCACCAGAAGAGAAATCACACTTGTTAATATTAATGAAACTCCACAAGAGGGGCATAAAAATATATAGAAATCACAATGAAGTAAAAATAAAGATGCAGGACATTCATGAGAAATTCAGCAAAGAGATAGAAACAAACAAACATACAAAACAATAAGCAGAGTTCCTGGAACTAAAGAATGCATTCAATGAAATAAAAGAAAAAAAATCAACTGAGAGCATACGCAGCAGGCTAGAACAAGCAGATGAAAAAAATTCTGAACCACAAGACAAGTTTTATAAACGAACATAGTTGAACCAAAAAACTAAAAAAATAATAATTTTAAAAAATGAGGTCCTTCTGATAACCTTAAGCATATAAACATCTGTATCACAGGTATACCAGCAGGGAAAGAGAAAGGAAAAGACATTGAAAGCCTTTTTAATGAAATAATAGCTGGAAACTTCCGAAGTATTGGGAGGAATACGGTCCCACAGATCCAAGCTCAAAGATCCCTAAACAAATTCAACCCAAAAAAGACCTCCCTGAGACACGTTGTAGTCAAATTGCCAAAAGACAAAGATAAAGAAATAATTATAAAAACAACAAGAGAAAAGCATCAAATCACCTATAAGGGAATCGCCATCAGGCTAACAGCAGACTTCTCAACACAAACCCTACAAGCCAGGAAAGAGTAGAATGACATATTCAAAGTCTTAAAGGAAAAAAAAAAAAAAAAACTGACAACAAAAAATACTATATCCAGCAAAGCTTTCCTTCAGAAATGAAGGAGAAATAGTATGCTTCCCAGACAAACAAGAGCTGTGGGAATTCACCACCACAAGACCAGCCCTTCAACTAATCCTCACAGGAGTTCTACATCTGGAATCAAAAGACAGATATATATCACCATAAATACATGAGAAAGAATAAAAACTGCTAGTAGAACAGATATGCAAAAGAAAATATATTTGTCACTACAAACAAATAAACAACAAAGATAAACAATAAAAGGGAAAGAGAGAAAGGAAGAAATGTAAAATACCATAAAGAAGTTATTGAAATGGCAGGAGTAAGGCAATACCTTTCAGTAACAGCCATGAATGTAAATGGAATAAATTACCCACTTTAAAAAGATATAGACTGGCTGAATGGATTAAAAAACTAGACCCAGCTGTATGTGACCTGCAAAAAACTCACCTCACCAGTAAAGACACATATAGATTAATAGTGAAGGGACAGAAAAAGATTCAAGCAAATGGAAACCAAAATGTAGCAGGAGTGGCTATACTTAAGTAAAATAGACTTTCAACCAAAAATTATTAAAAGAGACAAAGAAGGACATTGTATAATGTTAAAAGGATCAATTCAGCAAGAAGATATAACAATCGCACATATATATGCACCCAACATTGGAGAACCTAGACACATAAAGCAAATGTTATAGGATCTAAAGGGAGAGAGAGACCCCAATACAATAAGAGTTGTGGACTTTAACACACCTCTCTCAGCACTGGAGAGATCATCTAGACAAAAAATTACTGGAAAAATATTGTTTAAATACCACTTTAGATCAAATATACTTGACAAACATTTACAGAATATTTCATCCTATGACTACAGAATATGCATTCTTCTCATGAGCACTTCGGTCTTTCTCAAGGATAGACCACATGTTATGCCATAAAGTAAGTCTCAACAAATTTAAAAAGATTGAAATCATATCCAGTATATTTTCAGACCACAATGGAATAAGATTAGAAATTTACAACAAAGAAAACCCTTGAACCTATACCAATACATGGAAACTAAGCAACATGTTTCTGAATGACCAACAGGTCAAAGAAGATATAAAGCAGGAACTCAAAAAATTCCTTGAAATGAGCAAAAATGCAGGCACGACTTAACGAAAACTATCAGATACTGTAAATGATTGCTAAAAGGAAAGTTTATTGCAATAAATACTTACATGAAAATAACAGAAAGACTACAAATGAACAACCTAACATTATACCTCAAAGAACTAGAAAAACAAGAACAACCCAATTCCAAAATTGAAAGACTAAAAGAAATAATTAACATCAATGAAGAACTAAATGAGGTAGAGACCAAAATAAAAAACAGAAAACATCAATGAAACAAAAAGTTAATTTTATGACAAGATGAGCAAAATAGACAAACCTTTAGCTAGACTAACTAAAAAACAAAGTGAGAAGACCTAAATAACAAAATTAGAAATGAAACATGAGATATTACAATTGATACCACAGAAATACAAAGAATTATTAGAGACTATTATGAATAACTATATGCCAACAAATTTGAAAATCTGTAGGAAATGGATAAATTTCTGGGCACATACAAACTACCAAGACTGAACCAAGAAGACATAGAAAATCTCAATAGACAAATAATGAGCAATGAGATTGAAGCAGTAACAGCAGTTTCCCAACAAAGAAAAGCCCACGACTAGATGGCTTTGCTGCTGAATTCTACCAAATCTTTAAAAAAGAATTAACACCAATTCCAAAAAATTGAAACAGAAGCCATTCTCCCAAACGTATTCTATGTGGCCAGCATCACCCCAATAACAAAATCATACAAAGACAAAAGAAGAAAAGAAAACTACAGGCCAATATCCTTGTTGAATATAGACACAAAAATCCTTAACAAAATGTTAGAAAACAGAACACAATAGCACATCAGAAAATTTATACACCACGATCAGGTGGGATTCATCCCATGAATTCAAGGATGTTTCAATATATACAAACCAATAAATGTGATAAACTACATCAGCAAAACCAAGGACAAAAACCACATGATTATCTCAATAGAAACAGAAAAAGCATTTGATAAAATTCAAAATCCCTTCGTGATAAGGACTCTCAAGAAAATAGATATGAAAGGAAAGTCTCTCCACACAATAAAAGCCATATATGACAAACCCACCACCAACATCGTTCTAAATGGAGAAAAGCTGAAAGCTTTTCCTCTGCAAACAGGAAAAAGACAAGAATGGCCACTCCCACAACTCCTATTCAACATTGCATTGGAAGTACTAGCGAGAACAATCAGGCAAGGTAAAGTAAGATGAATCCAAATTGGAAAAGACAAAGTCAAATTGTCCCCATTCACAGATGACATAGTATTACATATAGGAAAGCCTAAAAATTCAATCAAAAAATCCTAGAGCTGATAAACAACTTCAGCAATGTTGTGGGATACAAAATAAACATGCAGAAATCAGTAGCTTTTTACACACCAACAATGAACTAGCAGGAAAAAAAATCAAGAAAGCAAGCCCATTTATAATAGCCACCAAAAGAATTAAAATATTTAGAGATAAATTTAAGCAAAGAGGTGAAAAATCTTCACAAAGAGAACTACAATACACTGTTCAATTAAATTAAAGAGGACCCCAAAAGATGGAAAGATATTCTATGTTCACGGAGTAGAATTAACATTATGAAAATGTCCATACTACCCAAAGTGATCTACAGATACAATGCAATCCTCATCAAAACACCAATGTCATTCTTCAAAGAAATAGAAAAAACAATTTTAACATTCATATGGAACAACAAAAGACCCCAAATAGCCAAAGCAATCTTGTGCAACAAGCAAGCAAACAAACAAACAAACAAATAAATAAATAAATAAAGCCCAAGGTATTATACTACCTGACTTCAAGTTCTACTGAAAAGCTATAGTAACCAAAACAGCATGGTACTGATATAAAAATAGACACATGGAAAAATGGAACAGAATAGAAAACCAAAAAACCAACCACATACTTATAGCCAAGTGATCTTCGACAAAAGCACCAAGAACAAACAATGGAGAAAGGAAAGCCTCTTCAACAAATGGTGATGGGAAAACTGGATATCCATGAGCAGAGGAATGAAACTAGAATCATACATCTCACCATATACCAAAATCAACTCAAAATGGATTAAACACTTAAATATAAGATCTGAAATTATATAACTCCTAAAGGAAAACATAGAGGAAAGACTTTAGGAAGTAGGACTGGGCACAGAATTTATGAATAAGACCTCCAAAACACAAGCAACAAAAGAAAAATAAAACCAAATTGGACTATACCAAACTTAAAAGCTTCTGCACTGCGAAAGAAACAATCAACAGAGTGAAAAGACAACCTACAGAATGGGAGAAAATATCTGCAAACTATACGTCCAACAAGGCATTAATATCCAGAATATACAAAATCTCAAGCAACTTAACCACAATAAAACAAATAATCCAATTAAAAATGGGCAAAGGAGCTAAACAAACATTTTTTGTTGTTGTTGTTGTTTATTTATTTTTTAAAAAATTTTATTTTGTCGATATACATTGTGGTTGATTATTGTTGCCCCTTACCAAAACCTCCCTCCCTCCTCACTCTCCTCCCTCCCTCCCAACAATGACCTTTCTGTTTGCTTGTCATATCAACTTCAAGTAATTGTGGTTGTTATATCTTCTTCCTCCCCCGTTTTTTTTTTTTTTTTTTTTTTTTTTGTGTGTGTGTGTGTGTGTGTGAATTTATATATTAATTTTTAGCTCCCACCAATAAGTGAGAACATGTGGTATTTCTCTTTCTGTGCCTGACTCATTTCACTTAATATAATTCTCTCAAGGTCCATCCATGTTGTTGCAAATGGCAGTATTTCATTCGTTTTTATAGCTGAGTAGTATTCCATTGCGTAGATGTACCACATTTTCCGTATCCACTCATCCGATGATGAATTCATACTAATGGCCAACAGGTACAAGAAAAAATGCTCAACATCACTAATCATCAGGGAAATTCAAATCAAAACCACATTGAGATATCATCTCACCCCATCCAGACTGGTTATTATCAAAAATACAGAATAACAAATACTGGTGAGAACGTGGAGAAAAGGAAACCCTTGTATATGTTGGTGGAGTTACTGTAAATTAGTACAGCCATTATGGAAAACAGTATGGAGGTTCCTCAAACAACTACAGATAGAACTATCATACGATCCAGTAATCCCACTACTGGGTATATACCCAAAGGAATGGAAATCATCATGCCGGAGGGAGACCTGCACTCCCATATTTACTGTATCTCTATTTATAGTAGTCGAGTTATGCAACCAACCTAAATGTCCACTGACTGATAACTGGATAAGGAAAATGTGATATACATACACAACGGAATACTACTCAGCCATAAGGAAGAATGAAATTCTGCCTCTCACATCAACATGAATAAACCTGGAGAAAATTATGTTAAGTGAAATAAGCCAGGCACAGAAAGAAAAATTCTGCATGTGCTAACTAATAACTGGGAGGAAAGAAAGATAGAAAGAAATGAAGAAAGGCAAGAAGGAAGGAAGGAAAGAGAGAAGGATCACAATAATACGTTGAACTTTCAGAGGGAGAGAACAAAAGTTTGGTTATTAGAGATGGGAAAGGGGGAGCAGGAGTAGGATTGGCAAGAATTTGGTTAATGGACATAACAAATGATGAATATGCTAATTATTCTTATTTGATCATCACATATTGTACACAAGTATTGATAGTCAATTCTGTACCCTACAAATATGTATTACCAATTATGTTTCAATAAAAACGAGTGATGAGCCAGAGTATTTGGCAGAAGAAATATCTAAGCAGCAAAGCATTGCAGCTGTTGCATGGCTATTTTTAAGTGTATACAATGAAATGAGAGGACAATGGAATGACTTAAAGATAGAATTTATAATTAAAAGAGAAGCTGAGCACAAAAATTTGGAAAATTCACAGCCTGCCCATGTAAGGAGCAAAAAGGTGTGTTTGGGAGAGTATGCCAAGGTTGCTTCAGAGTGATCACTGGTTGCTAAAGAGACTAGCCTGGATCCAGGTGTTATGCATCAGGACAATAAGCAAAAGACCTCAAAGGCAACTCAGAGATTTTTGAGTCTTCCCCTCTCATTACAGGCCCACAGACCTAAGGATACAGAGTGATTCAGGGGAAGGCCCAGGGTGCTCACTGGCCCACAGGCTCACTGCCCAGGGCCACCTAAGGATGCTACTTCTCATACTCCAGCTGCTCTGCCTGCTCCAGCCATGACTAAATTGGCCTAATGTGCTACTGGACCCATTGCATTGGAAGATACAAGCTGGAAGCCTTGGTGGTGTCCACATGGTGTTAAGTTTGGAGGACTGCAGAATGCAAGAGCTGTGGAGGCATGGTAGCCTCCACCCTGATTTCAAAGAATGTGTGGAAAACCCTGGGCGGCAGAGATTTGCCACAAGGGTGAAGTCACCACATAGGCCTTCCACTATAGTAATTTCAAGGAGAAATGTGGAGCAGACAACCCCCAACAGGGCCATGCCTAGTGGAGTTGTGGGAGTGGGACTGCCACTAATACCCAAGAACTATACAGCTGCCAGTGGGCAATTCCAGCCTGGGAAAGCTGAAGCATGGACTAAGCCCAAGAAAGCCACAGGGGCAGAGCTACTCAGTGACTTGAGGGCCCAACCCCCATACCAGTGTGCAGAGGATGCCAGACATGGAGTCAAAAGAGATTATTCTCCAGCATTAAGATTTAATGCCTGCCCTGCTCATATGGAAGCTTGATCCCAATGTGACAGTGCTGAAAGGTGAAACCTTTAAGAGGTGACCGGATCATGAGGGCCCTGCTAAAAATGTTCTTGCTCAGCCCTTGCCATGTGATACCCTGTGGGACTCTGTAGAGGGTTTCCCCCAAGAAAAAGGCCCTCAACAGCTGCACCCCTAGAACTTAGACTTCCCACCTCCAAACTGTAAGAAATAAATTTTGTTTCTTTATAGATTATCCATTTTAAGTATTCGGTTGTAAGCAACAGAAAATTGTTTGATACATCTATTAATATCCCAACAGCTTTTTTTTTTTTTCAGGAATGGAATAACTAGTCTTAAAATTCATAGTGGAATCACAAGGGACCCAAATAACCAAACAACCTTTAGAAAACTAAGTTGGAGGACTCATGTTTCCCAATTTCAAAATTTATTAAAAATCCACAGTAATAAAAACAGGGTATTTCTGGCATAAAGTTATATAAATATACATATCAATAGAATAGAATAGAATAGAGAATCTAGAAATAAACTCTTAAATTTGTTATCAGTTGATTTTTGGTAAGGGTGCCAAGACCATTCAATGGCGAAAGAACTGTCTCTTCAACAAATGATGCAGAGACAAATGGGTAGCCACATGCAGAAGAATTAAGTTGGATGCTTACTTCAAACTATATAAAAAAATTAACTCGACATAGATCAAAGACCTAAAAATAAGAGCCAAAACTATAAAACTTTTAGAAGAAACTGTAGGGGTAAATCTTCATAACCTTGAATTTGGCAATAATTTCTTAGGTATGATACCAGCTAACAAAAGAAAAAAATAGATAAATCATACTTCATCAAAACTAAAAACATTTGTGTATCAAAGGATTTTCAAGAGAGTGTACAGGTAACCCAAAGAATGGGAAAAAATATTTACAAATCATGTATCTGATAAGGGTCTAGCATCCAGACTACATAAAGAATAGTGACAACTTAATAACAGAAAGACAAACAAACAATTACGAATGGTCAAAAGACTTGAATAGACATTTCTCCAAAGGCCAAAAAGCAGACAAAATTATTTTCAGCATCAGATCATTAGTCATTAGGGATATGTAAATCAAATCCACAACGAGACACCATTCCCCCTCCCCTTAGGATGGCAAGAAGAAGAAGGAAGAGGGGGAGAAAAAGGAGGAGGAGGAGACTGACACATGTTTGTAACTGTGGAGATATTGGAACCCTCATACATTAATGGTGGAAATGTAAAAAGGTGCAGCTGTAATGGAATATCACTTGGCAATTTTTCAAAAAGTTAAACATAGAAATACTATATGACCCAGCAGTTCCACTCCTGGCTATACACCCAAAAGAACTGAAATGGGTGTTCAAATAAAAACTTATACACAAATGCTCATAGCAGCATTATTCACAATAACCAAAAGGCGGAAAGAACACATATGTTCATAAAGCAAAGAATAATGAAGAAAATGTTGCACATCAATACAATGGAATATTATTCAGCTTTTAAGAAATGAAGTACCGATAAATGTAACAACACGGATGAACCTCGAAAACATTATTCTGGCAACCAGGCACTGCACGGCCGCTACAGGGTCAGCCTGGGGTCCCAAGGTATGGAGCTGGGGGACAACAAACCTGCCTGCAACCAGGCACCACACTGCCACCATGGGGCCCACCTGGTTGTAAAGCATGGAGCCAGGAGATGCCAAACCCACCCGCAACCAGGCACAATGCCACAGCCATGGGGCTTGCCCAGGGTCCTGAGACAGGTGCCAGGAGATGCCAAATCCACCTGCAACCTGGAAAGGAACACACCAAAACACCATTTCCATGTGGGTGGCCCACCACAGCCCATGGCAATAGCCATGACTGCTGCAAAAGTGACTAGATGTCACAGCAGTAGCCACAGCCACTGATCAGGTGGCCCATCATACACTTGACTGCATTGACATAAGGAGAGTCATAAGCAGAGACCAAAAAAAAAAAAAAAAGAAGAAGAAGAAGAGAACATTTCTCTCCACAAAGCATACTCTAGAGTAATAGAAGGAGCATCTGCTCTATGATAATACTAGGGGGACTGAGCACCCCTCTCTCAGCACTGGACAGATCATCTAGGCAACAAATCAGCAGAGAAATGATCTTTCAGAAGGTGAGAACAAATGTATGGTTATTAGAGGGGAGAAAGGGCAGGGAGAGGGGGATGGGAAGAGATTGCATAAGGAGCATAAAGAATAAGTACGTTATGCCTCCAGCTTTATTTTATTTGCTGAGCATTGCTTTGGCTATTCGTGGTCTTTTATTGTTCCATATAAATGTCTGAAAAGTTTTTTCCATTTCTGAGAAAAATGTCTTTGGAATTTTGATGGGGATTGCATTGAATTTGTATATCACTTTGGGTAGTACGGACATTTTCACTATGTTGATTCTTCCAATCCAAGAGCATGGATTTAAGCTATATTACAAAGCTATAATAACCAAAACAGTATGGTACTGGCATAAAAACAGACACACTGACCAATGGAATAGAATAGAGAATCCAGAAATCAACCCACACACTTACTTCCATCTGATCTTTGACAAAGGCACCAAGCCTATTCACTGGGGAAGGGACTGCCTCTTCAGCAAGTGGTGCTGGGATAACTGGATATCGATATGCAGGAGAATGAAACTAGATCCATACCTCTCACCATATACTAAAATCAACTCAAAATGGATTAAGGATTTAAATATACACCCTGAGACAATAAAACTTCTTAAAGAAAACATAGGAGAAACACTTCAGGAAATAGGACTGGGCACAGACTTCATGAATACGACCCCAAAAGCACGGGCAACCAAAGGAAAAATAAACAAATGGGATTATATCAAACTAAAAAGCTTCTGCACAGCAAAAGAAACAATTAAAAGAGTTAAAAGACAACCAACAGAGTGGGAGAAAATATTTGCAAAATATACATCTGACAAAGGATTAATATCCAGAATATATAAGGAACTCAAACAACTTTACAAGAAGAAAACAAGCAACCCAATTAAAAAATGGGCAAAAGAGCTAAGTAGGCATTTCTCTAAGGAAGATATCCAAATGGCCAACAGACATATGAAAAAATGCTCAACATCACTCAGCATCCGGGAAATGCAAATCAAAACCACATTGAGATACCATCTAACCCCAGTTAGGATGGCTAAAATCCAAAAGACTATGAACGATAAATGCTGGCGAGGCTGCGGAGAAAAAGGAACTCTCATACATTGTTGGTGGGACTGCAAAATGGTGCAGCCTCTATGGAAAATGGTATGGAGGTTCCTTAAACAATTGCAAATAGATCTACCATACGACCCAGCCATCCCACTGTTGGGAATATACCCAGAGGAATGGAAATCATCAAGTCGAAGGTATACCTGTTCCCCAATGTTCATCGCAGCACTCTTTACAATAGCCAAGAGTTGGAACCAGCCCAAATGCCCATCATCAGATGAGTGGATACGGAAAATGTGGTACATCTACACAATGGAATACTACTCAGCTATAAAAACGAATGAAATACTGCCATTTGCAACAACATGGATGGACCTTGAGAGAATTATATTAAGTGAAACAAGTCAGGCACAGAAAGAGAAATACCACATGTTCTCACTTATTGGAGGGAGCTAAAAATTAATATATAAATTCACACACACACATACACACACACACACACACAAACCGGGGGGGGGGAAGAAGATATAACAACCACAATTATTTGAAGTTGATACAACAAGCAAACAGAAAGGACATTGTTGGGGGGAAGGGGGGGAGGGAGAAGGGAGGGAGGTTTTGGTGATTGGGAGCAATAATCAGCTACAATGTATATCGACAAAATAAAATTAAAAAAAAAAAAAAGAATAAGTACGATTTTCAATAATGAATATGCTAATAACCTTGATTTAACCAACACACATTGTACACATGTGATGGTAGTCAACATTGTACCCCCAAAATATGTATAATTGATTACATTTTAAAAAATCATGCTGAGTGAAATGAGCAGAAACAAAAGGCTACAAATTGTATGATTCCATTTATATGATATATCCATAATAGGTAAATCAATAGAGATAGAAAGCATATTAGTGGTTGTCAGGGGCTGAGTGGAGGGGAGAATGGAGATGACTATTTAATGGGTACAAGACTTCCCTCTGGAGTAATGAAAGTGTTCTGGAACTAGATAGTGGTGATATTTGCACAAAAATGTAAATGTATTAAATATCACAAAAGGTAAATTTTATGCAATCTGTATTTTATCACAATTAAAGGAAGAGAACCAAATGGAAAATTTAGAACTTAAAAAAATACAATAAACAAAATGAAAACAATGGATGGGCTCAAAAACAGAGTGGAGGAGAAAATGAAAGAAGTAGTGAAGATGAAGACAGAAAAATAGAAACTACCCAAACTTCACAAAAGAAAGAAAATAGAATTTAAAATTGAGTAGAGCCTTAAGGACCTGTGAGACAATAATAGAAGATCTACCTTTCATGTCATCAGAGTCATGCAAAGAAAAAAAAAGAAAAAGAGAGAGAGAAAGAGAGAAAGAAGTACTGTAAAAACACTTGAATGAATGATAGCTGAAAACTCAATACATTTGGCAGAAGACATAAACCTACAGATTCAAGATTTTCCAACCCCAAACAAAATAATCCCACACAATTCACACCAAAATATCCTGGTCAAACTTTTGAAAACTACTGACAAAATTAGACTTGAAAACAGCCATAGGAAAATGAAAACATCAATGGCACACAAACAATTCAAATGGAAGTGGATATCAATAATGACATTAAATATAAATTGTCTGACAACACCAATTAAGAAAGTGATTAGCAAATTGGATTTGAAAATATGACCAAACTATATTCTCTCTAAAAGAAATTCATGTCAAATATAAAGATATAGGTAGGTAGAAAGAAAAATAATGAGAAAAGATACAAGTTTACTTCAAAAAGTTCATTGAAATATTCATATTATCTTGTAGTTCTTTTTACCATGAACTTTTTGAATAACTCTCATATATCATGCAAAAATTAATCAAAGGAAAGCAGGAGTGGATATATCAGATAAAGTAGACTTTAGAGCAAATGCAATCACCAGAAGCAGACAGGGAAATTATATAATAATTAAAGGGTCAATCCACCAAGAAGACATAGCAACCCTTAATGTGTATGCACTGAAGAACACAGCTGAAAAACATGTGAAGCAAAAACTGATAGACCTGAAAGGATAAATAGTCAAATTCATAATTACTGTTGAAGACTTAAACATCTGTTTTTTGACAATTGATAGAACAGCTAAATAGAAACTCAGTAAGCATACAGAAAAACTCAACAGCACCATCAAACAACTGGATCTAATAAACATGTATAGAACACTCCACCCAACAACAGCAGAATACATACTCTTTTCAACTGCACACAGAACATATACCAAAGTAGAGTACATCCTGGACAATAAAACAAACCTCAAAAAATTTAAGATAATTAAAATCATACAAAGTGTTTTCTCTGACACAATGGAATCACACAATAAATTAATAACAGAAAGAAAAGATAAACTTTAAACAACTGGAAATTAAACAACACACTTCTAAATAATCCATGGGTCAAAAAGTAAGTCTCAAGTGAAATAGCGAAATACATTGGAGAATGAAAATGATATATCAAATGTTGTGAGCTGCAATTTAATCACTGGTGAGAGGGATATTATAGCAGTGAATGCTTACATTAGAAAATAGGCAGTCTAAAATCATTAATCTAAGCTCTCAGCTCAAGAAATAGGAAAAGAAGATAAAAGTAAACCTGAAAAAAAAACCAGAAGCAAAGACAATAAAGGGCAGAAATCAATAAATTTGACAACAGAAAAATCAATGAAACAAAGAGTTGTTTCTTTGAGAAGATAAATAAAATTGACAAGCCTCTAGCAAGACACAAAAAAAGAAAGAAGATGCAGATTACCAATATAGGAATAAAACCAAGGATATCACTACAGATACTGCAGGCCTCACAACAAGTTGAATTGGACCAATTCATAAAATCTCAAACTACCACAACTCACTTAAAATGAAATAGATAATTTTAATAGCCCTATATTTACTAAGAAAATTAAATTATTGGCTTAACCCTACCCCCATTTCCAGATTCTTATTTCACGGAAGAATTCTACCAAACTTTAAAAAAAAAGAATTTTTGCCAATTCTACACAATCTCTTCTAGAAAAAATTCTCTCTTCACAGAAGAAGTGAAGGAGAGAATTAATTTTTTGGTGTTGGTATTACCTTGATACTTTTTTAAAGTTTATATTTTTATCTTTTAATTACATTTTTTTCTTTTTTCTGGCAATTTTTAAAATTTTGTTTATTTTTAATTTATTTATTTTTATTATTATTGGCATATTCATTATTACAAATCATGAGTTTTCTTTTTGCCTTTTACCTGACCTGTCCCTCCCCAAGTCCTCTCCTTCCCTCCCCCCATCTCCAGTAACCTTAGGTTTGTTCTCTCCTGAAAGTTCAATGAATTGTTATATCCTTTTCTTTCTTACTTACTTTCTTTCTTTCTCTCTTTTCTTCTTTCTTTCTTAGTACCCAGTTCTAAGCGAGAACATATGGGATTTCTCTTTCCTTGATACCAAAATGAGACAAAACCAGTATAAAAAATCTTATAAATATAAACCATTTGTTGAACGTATCTTTCCTCTATTGAATTGCAAAAAAATTAACAAAATATTTAGGAATAATATTCATCAATATATAAACAGATTATCCACCATGATCAAATGGAGTTTATTACAGGAATGCAAGTATGGTTCAATATTTGAACATCAATTAGTATAACCAACCATATTACCAGGCTAAAAAAGAAAAATCACATGATTATATCAATCAATTTAGAAAATGCATTGGACCCAATTCAACATCCATTCATGATTAAAATAATAACTTTCAGAAAAAAATAGAAGTAAATTGCCTCCATTTGAAAAAGAGCATCCATATAAAAACTAGAGATAAACTTGTACCTAATGGTGAAAGAGAATACTTTTCCCTTAAGATGAGAACAAAGCAAGGATGTACACTCTCACCACTCTCATTCAGTATAGTACTAGACATTCTAGCCATTGACCTACGTTTCAGGCCTTTTACAGATGATAAATGTTAACTCAAAACATGTTACAGAGTTAAATGTAAACTGTAATTCATAAAAATTTTAGTGAAAAAATATTCAGGGTCTAGAGCTAGGCAAAGAGTTCTCAGACTACGTATGAAAAGCATAATAATACATAAAAGCAAAATTTGATAAATTGGACCT
The DNA here is from genome assembly GCF_027409185.1 of Cynocephalus volans. Lineage (NCBI taxonomy): Eukaryota > Metazoa > Chordata > Mammalia > Dermoptera > Cynocephalidae > Cynocephalus > Cynocephalus volans. The sequence goes on along the minus strand of NC_084478.1, from coordinate 119,127,397 downwards.
CATCAAATTAAAAAACTTTTCCTCTGTGAAAGAGGATTAAAAGACAAGGTATAGACTTGGAGGAAATATTTGTAAATCACAAACCTGACAAATGGCTTCTTTCTAGAACATGAAAGATCTATTACAACTCGGCAGTAGGTAGAAAAGTCCAATTATAAAATGGGCAAAAGACATAAACAGACATTTCACTGAAGCACTGAAGAGGATATACAGATAGCAAAAAAGCACATGAAAAGATGATATTCAAAATCATTAGCCATTTTGAAAACGTAAATTAAAACCATAATGAGATATCAGTGCACTCCTATGAGAATGGCTAAAATAAAAAAATAATGATAGCACCAAGTGCTGGTGAGAATGCAGAGAAAGTGGACCACTTATACAATCCCAGTGAGAATGTAAAATGATACATCCACTTAGGAAAACAGTTTGACAGTTTCTTAAAAAACAGGGTTGTATGCAATTACCATACTACCCAGCAATTGCATTATTGGACATTTATCCTATTGGAGGGAAAAAAAAAATTATGTTCACACAAAACCTGTGCATGAACATTCATAGCAGTTTTATTTGTAATAGCCCTAAACTGGAAACAAACCAGATGTTCTTCAGTGGCTGGATGGTTAAACAAACTGTGATAAGTCCATACCATGGAATACCACTTGGTAATAAAAAGAAATTAACTATTGATAAATGTAACAACTTGGATGGATCGCCATAGAATTATGCTGGATAAAAAATAGGCGCTCCAAAATAAAAAAGGCACTCTCCCGAAATTACATACTATGAGTCCATTTACATTCTTGAAATGACAATAATGTCAAAATGGAGAACAGATTAGTGGTTTCCAAGGGTTAAGGAAAGGAGGCAGGCAGAAGAAATGTGGGTGATATCATAAAAAAGCAGCATGATGTATCCTTGGGGTGATGAAACTGTTCTGTGTTTTTACTGTATCAATGTCAATATCCTGGTTGAGATATTGTACTATAGTTTTACAAGACAATGCTATTGAGGGAAACTGAGAAAAAGGTACTTGGGATCCTTCTGTATATTTTTATAATTCCTTGTGAATCTACAATTACCTCAAAATAAAAAATTTAATTAAAAAAAGATGGGCTACACAAATCCTGCAAATTATAACACTCTTTTTGATATTTTACAAAATTTTAAGAGCTTTTTTTCTCCTCCAGAGTCTGACTGTTTAAGAAGACATTAAAGAAATATGAAAGATTACTCTGTGATCACAATCTTAAACTTTTCAATCAAAACACAGGAAAAATCAATCAACCACGTAATATATATATTTAGAACCTAACTTGTGTCATATATTGCAAGAGGTTACAGAAATGTCCAAGACACAGGCTCTGCTTTTGAGCAGTTAACAAACTAGTCATGTACACAAGAAATGATGCAATTTACATAAAACCATATTTCATCAATTCTAATATGTAAATTTTTCTCATAATAACTTTTCTGAAATCAGAATGGCATCTTGGAGTCAATGGAATGCAGTAGACATGTGACAAAGGAGTAGAATAGGCAAAGAATCTACCTAATCGTTCACAGGATAAATCATAGTAATCTGAAGTACTAAGGGAATACTTCACAGAAGAGGTGAGAATAAACTGGGCCTAATATATGGGTAATATTACACTAGAGAAATTATATACAGGTGAGTGGTTTAAATGGAAAAGCAAAGGGAATGGAGCAGAGCATAAGATATAGCACAAAAAATGAACTAGTAACTGAGGATGTGCAGATCACATTTCAGGTTATAGGGCATGAGCCCATTTGGCTTGAGTTGAGTATATATTGAAAAGAAAAATAGAGGAACTTTTGCTTCTAGTAATTGGGGACTAGGTAATTCCTACTGATGACTCCCAGTTGAGAAATATTTTTAAATCATCTTAAAAGTATTAAAATGCAACTAAATGAAAATCACTTTTCAAAATCTAGGAGAAAGCAATATCCCAGAGAGGTAAGCCTAGTACTGAAAGCTGCTTTTGCCCTGAGAGATCTTTTGACAGTCATGAAGAAATAGCTGTGAAATTGAGTAGTGGTTTTAGCAGTGTCACAGGGCGAGGGGAACAGAAGTCAAAGCCCAATACCTAATGAAAGTAGAGATTCTTATAAACCCCCTTTGTCAATAGTTTGGGCCCCAAAGGGTACATCCCTTTGGTAAAGGGGGAAATTCCTAGGGTAAAGGGTAGCTGGACTTGCACTTCCACAGACTGGCAATCCCGTTCGTGAGTGGTTCAGGGAATCTCATGCCAAGAACTTAGGTTAATGTGGTCCCCAAATTGCTAATGTGCCCTCATACATGGCAAAAGCAAACAAAAATCTTCTCTGGTGAGGGTATCTCCATCCTTGATCTTGAATTTTTTCTACTAATAATTAATAGCCTACAGTCAAAGACAACCAGGCACACAAGAAAACAATATATAATTTGGATGACCCAGCAGAGACACAGCAGAAACAGGCCCACAAGACTTCAAATTTTGTATTTATCAGCAACATACTATAAAATATCTGTGTTTACTATGCTTAAAGAAATAAAAGACAGGCATTAATATTTCTGCATGGAATGTGAAACCACAAAAAGTGACATAGCAGATATGCAAAAGAACCAAATATAATCTGATAACTGAAAATTTAAATATCAAAATTAGAAGCTCTTTGGCAGGTATAACTGTAGATTAAACATAGCCGAAGAGAGATTGATGAACTTAAAACAAGTCAGAATAAAGTATTCAGAATACCTCACATAGAGCAAAATGGTGCAATATACAGAGGAAAGGGTGAGAGATAAAGAAAGATAAGGTTGGACATATGTTTAATCAGAACACAAAAGGAGAGAAGAGAAAAACATGGGGCAGAGGTAATATTTTGGGAGATAATGGCTGACAATTTTCCTAAACTAATGAAAAAAAAATCCATAAATTTTAAAAGTCCTAGAAATAAAAAGCAAGACAAATATATATAAAAAAGTCACACCTGGAAACTTGTTAGTAAAATTGCAGTAAACTAAGAGAAACAATCTTGAAATCAGTCTGAATAAAAAACAGCAGATTACCATCAAAGGAGTAAATGAGACTGACAACTGATGTCCCAAAAGCAACAACCAAAAAACCAGAAGACAATGGAGTGATAAAGCAATTAGCTTAATGATACGTACCAATCTAGAAATCTGCAGTCAGCAAAAATATCACTTAAAACTGAAGACAAAATACTTTTTCAAGCACACAAAAATTAAGGTTTCTGTTAGAAGATCTGAACTAGAACTAGAGGTATTCTGGAGGATGTACTCCAGGAAAAAGTTAGAAATGAAGAGCAAAGAAAGTGGTAAACATATGAGTAAACCTAAATGAACATTGACTGTCTGAAACAATAACAATCCCTTATTAGTTCTTAACAATATAGAATAAAACACAGGAGCAGTAGCATAGAAATCTGGAGGTGGGGAAACAGAGTCAAATTCTTCTAAGAAATAATGTAAAATAAGTTTGAAAAAGACAATTGGGGCTATATTATTAAAAAGATTAAATACCAAAATTACAAGTTAGGATTTCAATAGTACAGTAAACTAGATGTGAAATAGTAAGGACCATAAGTACCAGTGTGGTGGTAGGAAGTAAAAGTCAGGGATAATCTGAGAGTAACTGGGAAGGAAGAACAGATAGAACTTTGTGACTGGGTGTGGAAAACTGACAGAAAGGAGTCAAGGTCTCACAGCTAGGAAAATAGTCTGTTAATGGAGGTAGTTAAGTCAGAAGAAAAGTCACTTTTGCAGGGAGAGTAGAATAGTAGTGAACTTACTTCAAGATGCAGAGTTTAAGTGATACATCAAATGGAAATATCCAACAGGGAGTTGAAGATGAAAGAAGCTTAGAGACATATGAGGACCTGGAAAAAAATTGGGAGTCATGCACATTTTGATGGCATTTGAAGCAGTGTGAGAGAGTGTATACTCAGAGAAAAGCATAGAGCCAAAAACTGAACTGAAGTACACACATCTGAGAAATAAGATTATGAAAGAGATCCAGCAAAGAAGATACAAAAAAAGAAAGTGATGGTGACAGAGGTAAGACAAGAACAGGAAAGTGTCATGGAAACCAAGAGAATGAAATTTCAAAACAGGGAGGATGATCTATCTACATTAATAGTTACAGGTGACTTGAGGTGCAGAAGAATGGAGTCAGAGAAGAAGTCCCTGAAGCATCATCACCTGTTTTCTTACTTTCTCGTCAGCTTTATTCTTATTGAAGGAAAAAAAGTCCCTTTTGAAATCCAAAGAAAACATAAAATGAATTAAAGATCATCTGCAGGTCACTTTCATTTACAGTCTATATTCAACTTTCTCCAAGCTTTTTGTGGTGAGGTGCTATTATGCTCCTCAATCAAACCAGCAGGGACAGCTGCTGCTGAAACCAGAAAATGCAAAAGCCTCTGAGAGTTCTCCAGAATCTACCAGGAGAGGGAAAAGTAGGGAAACATGACACAAGACTTCAGGCAGTGGTTGAAGATATAAAGGTGGCTTGCTTGCTTGTTTCCTTCCTTCTTCCTTCCTTCCATTCTTTTTCTTTTTCTTTTTCTTTCTTCCTTTCTTCCAGTTGATAGAAATAATGGTATATATTTATTGTGCACAACAATATGTTTTGAAATAAGTATATATTGTGTAATGCCAAAATTGAGCTAAATAACATGTGCATTACCTCACATTCTTATTTTTTTTGTGATGAGAACACTTAAGCCTCTATTGGGAAAATATAGGAAAATGGTCAGGGCCCCTCAGATCTTCAGAATCTTCCTGAGCATTTGCTGTAAATATCCTCAGGTGTTCCTTGTTACTACTTAATGTAACTGCGTATGGGAACCCAGGTGTCCAGGGTTGTGGACTTAAGTATAAAAGACTAACAGCTCTGATTCACAGTGCTTCTCAGAACTCTCAGAGTAGCTACTAGGACTGTTGTTCCTAGATCTGAATAAAACTCATTCATTTTTCTGCACCCATGGCTCCCAGGACCTTTTTTCTATTACCTAGCTCACAGACCTACGTGTGGAGGGTTTGTGACCCAGTCTGTGCAACAAACTCGAGAGGTCTGTAAGCCCTAGCTTTATAATTGGCGTAGTTGGCAGGATATTTGAGCAGGTATGGGAGCCAAAAAGCCCCTTGGAGAGGGACGAAATGTGGCTACTCTTGAATATGTTGTGCCCTATGGCTCCTTTCTTGTTGACCGGGATCTGGTTGCTGCTTACTATACTACAAGTCAGCATAGAACATGCACTCCATGAAGCAGTGCAGCCTCAGAGAGCCCCTTGGGAGGGGTAGGAAATGTGGCTATCCTTGAGTATGTGGTGCCGGGTGGCCACTTTTCTGCTGACCAGAGCCTGGCTACTGCTCACTATGGTCCAAACTGATCGAGATTTCAAGAAGAAAGCAGAGTTGTTGGAAGCAAGGATAATTTGTCTGGAGGATGATGTGCTGTGACTGGGTACCCCTGCCTCTCACAACTGGACGAACAACAAACCCAGTGATGAGTTGGAGGAGACCGTGTGTCTCCAGGCACTACCTGTTATGCACTAGAAACTGAAAACACGAGCAGCCTATAGGACCAGCTGGACAACTGGCGGGTGATCCACAGCTGACTGAATTCACTACCTACGTCCCATATACCCTGGTTGAATTAATTGACTTGGGGAGACAGTTCCAGCAGAAATGGGGGGAGCCCCTAGCTGCTTGGCTGCTGTGGTTATGGGACCTAGGGGTGGATAGTGTGCTGTGCTCTGATGAGGAGATGGAAAAACTGGCCTCTGTTACCATACACCCATCCCTGAGGCAGCTGCTACAGAATAGACGCAGATATGCACAAGGGCCAGGCAATCACTCCTTAATGCAATGGGTGAGTGCAGCTGCCTGAACCATGTGGGCAAATGCTGGATAACTGCCCAAGACTGTGAGAAAATGGCAAACATATACTGACTTGGTTCAAATAATTTGGGAGCTGGGGATGAGACAGTCCATGTTTAATGTGAACATACATGGCCCAGACAATGAAAGTTTTACAGGCAGCATGAGAGACATAGTGCTGCAAAATGCCCCATCAACATCCTTTGGGTCACTGATGGCCATACTGGCCCCATACACTGGTCATTCTATACATGAAATAATGACCATGATAGCTCGCCTGGGTAAAGTAGAGGAGAGGAGACAAGCAAAAGAGGTCTGGAAGGTGGCTAAGACCCAACCCTTAAGAAATGCTTGGGACTTTATCCCGAGGGGACCAAGCATGACTAGCTGTAAGCAGATGTGGCTTGACTTGCTTGTGGCAGGGGTTGATAGCAAGAAAATTGACCGGCAGCCAAATGTGGTCCTGTTTGCCATGTGGCAACAATTGCACCCTGAACGGCGTTTCTCTAAATATCCAGAAACAGGTAGCAAAGTGTGCTCAGTGGAGTTAAAAGATTTTTTGATTGCTCCCAAGGAGGCAGATGAAATGCTCCAGTTCAATTAGGGAACAGGCCAAGGTACTCATCTTTTGAAGGCAGGGGAGGACCAGAAGCCTCATGTTGAATTGGCAAAACATTGGTCAAGGACTAATGTGCAGCATGTTTTGGCATTGGTAGATATGGGTGCAGAATGTAGCCTGATATATGGCAATCCAGATAAGTTTCCAGGGGCCACAGTTCGTATAGATGGATATGGAGAACATACTATCGACATCAAAGCTGTGTCACTGCCATTAAGCATAGGACAATTGCCCCCCCCTCATGTGTATACTGTGTATATATCCCCAGTAGCTGAATACATCTTGGGTATGGACATACTTTATGGCTTGCACCTGCAAACAACAGTTGGATAGTTTCAGCTATGAATACAGACAATAAAACCTGTGTTATGGGGTTATGCTAAACATGACCCACCAGTGTTACCTCAGCCAAGACATATAGTTAATGTAAAGCAATATCGCCTACTGGGAGGGCATGCAGAGATAGGTACTGCTATATTGGAATTAGAGAAAGTTTGCATTATTCGTCCAGCTCATAGTCCATTTAATGCCCTGGTATGGCCAGTGAAAAAACCTGATGGTACCTGGAAAATGACTGTAGACTATCGAGAACTAAGCAAAGTTAATGCCTCTGCATGCAGCCATGCCTTCGGTTCATGACTTGATGGATCAGCTGATGACTCAGCTGGGATCTTATCATTATGTATTGGACCTTGCAAATGCTTTCTTCTCTATTCCAATCTCGGCTAATAGCCAAGATCAGTTTGCTTTCACCTGGGAAGGGAGGCAGTGGACCTTTCAAGTATTGCCCCAGGGTTATCTGCAAAGCCCAACCATCTGTCATGGTTTAGTGGCTGGGGACCTAGCCAAGTGGACAAAGCCCAGCATGGTTACGATGTTTCACTAAATTGATGATGTGTTGTTAACCTCTGATTCTCTTACAGATTTAACCCAAGCAGCTCCAATGTGCTAAGCCATTTGCAACAATGTGGTTGGGCTGTGAACACAGCCAAAGTACAAAGACATGGGCTGTCAGTCAAATTCTTAGGAGTGGTCAGGTCGGGTAAGACGAAGATCATCCCAGAAGCTATTGTAGACAAGATACAGGCATACCCTCGACCCACAACTGTAGCTCAGCTACAGACATATTTGGGACTTCTGGGGTATTGGAGAGCTTTTGTACCCCATATGGCTCAAATGGCACACCCACTGTATGCATTAACAAAGAAAGGCGCCCCCTGGGATTGGACTGAGAAAGGAGAACAGGCTTACCGGGCTACAAAAAGACAATACAGCAAGTACAGACTTTACAAGTAGCTGATCACACTAAGCCTTTTGAATTAGATGTAAATATACCCCAAGAGGGGTTAGGATGGGGTTTGTGGCAGAGACAAGACCGATTCTGAACACCTGTAGGATTCTGGTCTCAGCTCTGGAAGGGTGCTGAAGTATGCTATTCTCTAATAGAAAAACAGCTAGCAGCTGTGTATTCTGCCTTGATGGCCACTGAAGTTATCACAGGAGCTGCCAAAGTCCTAGTAAGGACAACATATCCCATACTAGGTTGGCTGCACACATGGCCAACCAACCCTAAAACAGTTGTAGCTCAGACTCCCGTTCTGTCTAAATGGGGAGCATATATAGAACAAAGAAGCATTGTGTCAACAAGTCCTCTGTCCAAAGAGTTGCAAGCTGTGCTAGGCCCAGTAGAGGTTGTGGAGGAAACTTTGCCACAACACTTACCCATGGAGGTGGAGGCTACACATTACCATGAGGGACAGGGACCTATCACAGAACAAGCTTGGTATACAGATGGCTCTAGCATGGGACCCTCAGCATCACAGACAGCTGTTGCTGTCCAGCCCTTAACAGATACTATGTGGTATGAAAATGGCACAGGGCAAAGCAGTCAATGGGCAGAATTGAGAGCTGTTTGGATGGTAATAAAAAATGAGCCTGGGCCATTAACCATCTGTACTGACAGCTGGGCTGTGTACAAAGGTTTAACCTGTTGGATTTCTACTTGGAAATATCAATAGTGGATGGTAGGCCACCAACCCCTGTGGGGACAAGCCATGTGGCAAGAGTTATGGGAATTGGGGCACGAGAAAGAAGTAACCCTTTTCCGTGTCACAGGACATTTCCCCCTAGCTAGTCCAGGAAATGATGAAGCCTATGCCTTGGCTAAGGTAAGATGGCTGTAGAGAGCCTCAGCTACTGATGTAGCCCCTGGTTACATCAACGAATGCAGCATGCTGTCAGCAAAACCATGTGGATGGCAGCTCAAAGATGGGCCTTGCCTATAAAATGGGAAGATGTAGTGAATGCCTGTCATGCTTGTCCCGTATGTGCTCAAGAGAGTCCACACACCCAGTGGGTACCCCATGTAGATGGGCAAATAAGTCGAGGAAGGGTGCCCCTGACTCAATGGCAAGTGGACTTTGTTGGATCACTGCCAAAGTCAGAGAATTTCAGGTACATCTTCACTGCTGTTGATACAGCTACTGTTCTTCTGTTTCTATGGCATTGTAAGGCCCCAGACCAGGTAAACACTGTGAAGGCATTGAAAAGGCTTATGGCCATGTATGGCCAGCCTATAGTCATAGAGAGTGACAATGGAACCCATTACTGGACATGAGGTTCAGACGTGGGCTTCCCAGTTGTCTATTCAGTGGAAGTTACATATGCCATATCATCCCCAGGCAGTAGGGATGACTGAGTGATACAATGGTCTTTTAAAAACGGGGCTAAGGCTATGTGCCCAACCCCCATCCCTGAAGGGATGGACACAGTGGTTATGGCTGACAGGATTCTAAATGAGAGACCCCGCAAGGGCAGGCCCTCTCTAGTGGAAGCTCTGTTGCATAGGGCTGCAGCACCTATACAACTGCAAGTCACTACTAAAATAAGCTTTTGAAGCCAGGATATGGCAAGAATCGAAATATTCTCTTATGGGCCCCAACCTGTTTACAACAGGGACAGACAGTACAATGGGAATGGCCTTGGAGAATAGAAGCCTCCCATATATATGCTGGGTAGGCCTAATAGGGCCTTGGGGGAAAGGATTAGAAGAAGACTTGCAAATTTCACCTTTGGGGGACAAGTACCTGGCCTCCTTGAGTAAAGGTAACATGGCCTGGAACAGATAAGCACTCTATTCCAAAGGGCACATGTGTATTATCATTATGGCCAATTATGAGTTCCCGTATACTGTTACATGTGGAACCTACAGATACAACAGTACTAGCCGATAATGTATGGTATCATAAACCAGGTAAGATACCGATTCCTGCAACTATCCTTTCCCAGGATGGCAAACTAATGTGTATCTTACCAGAGGGGTGAGAACTCCCCCTATTGGTACCAATAACCCTTCTGTCTTTTTGCCCATAGTGTTCTGACTGCAGGCACCATAGTCAACTGGATACAGACATACGTTCGTGTGACCGATCTGTTGGCTTATTGAATATACACTGAACTTCACACCAATGATAACTACTAACCAGATGTGTGTGGCTAATAGTTGAAAGAACAAAATTGCAGGACAAACCTTAAGGCATATTGGACAGACAGTAGGCTATATGAATGTAAGGGTCATTTATCCTCGCTAAGGGAACATTGCGGAAGATTCTGAATGTGTAGATTTATGGTGAGGGACCCCAAAGGGGTGGATTGTTGGGAAAATATAGGAAAATGGTCAGGGTCCCTCAGATCTTCAGAATCTTCCTGAGCATTTGCTGTAAATATCCTCAGGTGTTCCTTGTTACTACCTAATGTAATTGCGTATGGGAACCCAGGTGTCCAGGGTTATGACTTAAGTATAAAAGACTAACAGCTCTGATTCACGGTGCTTCTCAGAGCTCTTAGAGAAGCCGTTAGGATAGTTGCTCCAAGATCTGAATAAAACTCATTCATTTTTCTATACCCACGGCTCCCAGGACCTTTTCCTATTACCTAGCTCACAGACCTGCATGTGGAGGGTTTGTGACCCAGTCCGTGCAACAGACTCAAGGGGTCTGTAAACCCTAGCTTTACAGTCTCTTAGTGATTTTCAGTGGATTTGGCCATCTTAGGCATGAGTGGTGCAATTTGCTTTGTACCCCAGGAATATTCATAACCAATAAAAAAGAATACGATACATTGTTATTAACTATAGTCTTGTTGTACAATGGATCTCTTGAATTTATTCCTCCTATCTAACTGAAATTTTATGTACTTTGGCCAACAGCTCCACTCACCCAACCCCGCCCCTGGTAACCACCATTCTACTCTATGCTCCTGTGGATTCAACTTTTTTAGATTCTACGTATAAGTGAGATCATGTGATATCTGTCTTTCTGTGCCAGGTTTATTTCACTTAACATAATGTTTCCCAGGTTCATCTATGTTGTTCCAAAGACAATATTTCCTTCTTTTTTTAAAGCTAAATAGTATTCTATTATGTATATATACCATATTTTCTTGATCCATTCACTTGGCTATTGTGAATAATGCTGTAATGAACATGGTGCACAGATATCTCTTTGACCTACTGATTTCATTTCCTTTGGACATATATACCCAGTGGTGGGATTGCTGGGTCATATGGTAGTTCTATTTTTAATTTCTTTAATAACCCCCATACTGTTTTCCATAATGGCTACACCAGTCTACATTCCCACCAACAATGTGCAAGGGTTCCCTTTTCTCCACACCCTCACCAACACTTGTTATCACTTGTTATTTTGATAATAGTCAATTTCATTGTGATTTTAGTTTGCATTTCCCTGAGGTTTAGTGATGTTGAACATTGTTTTATATATCTGTTGGCCAATTGTATATATCCTTTTGAGAAATGTCTAACAGGTTCTTTCCCCATTTTTAAATCATATTATTTGTTTTCTTGCTATTGAGTTGTCTGAGTTTCTTGTAAGAGTATGTTTTGGATATTAACCCTTTATCAGATGTATGGTTTGCAAATATTTCCTCTCATTTGGTAGTTTGTCTCCTCCCTCTATTGTTTGCTTTTCTTTTTTTTTTTTTTTTTTGTCTTTTTCGTGACCGGCCCTCAGCCAGTGAGTGCACCGGCCACTCCTATATAGGATCCAAACCCGCGGCGGGAGCGTCGCCACGCTCCCAGTGCTGCACTCTCCCAAGTGCGCCACGGGCTTGGCCGGATTGTTTGCTTTTCTGTACAGATGCTTTTTAGTTTGATGCAATCCCATTGGTCTATTTTTGCTTTTGTTGCCTGTGTTGCTGTTGTCATATCCAAACATTGTCCAGACCAATGTCATGGTGCTTTCCCCCTTTTTTTTTCAAGTACTTTTACAGTTTTAGGTCTTATGTTTAAATCTAATCCATTTTGAATCGATGTTTGCATATGGCATGAAATAAGGGTCTAATTTTATTCTTCTGCATATAGATACCTAGTTTTTCTGCACCATTTTTTTGAAGAGAAAGCGGTCTTTTCCCCATTATGTGTTAGTGGCAACTTTGTCAAAAATAAATTGACCATTGTGTGGAAAATAGGATAATTTAGTCAGGTTCCTTTGTCTCAGGTCTGGTTGGGGGTCAAGCAGCATATTTCTTTTAAACAAGTTGTGTGTGGGTGTAGTTAGTGCACATGTGCACCAATGTATCTATTTACTTTTGTTGCTATTGTGTGTTCTTCAGTTTGCCAAGCAGAAGCTGGCTGGCAGAGCTTGTGTCTAAAAATAGAGCATATTTACTCTGCTGACAGCTGCTCTGTTTTTCTTTGGACTTTGCCAGTACCAGTTGAGTTTCTGAGTTTCTCCTTTAGACTGCCTAGGTATTAAACGGTGTGTGCTGAATAAAGAATATTCCTACTTCAACAAATGCTTGACGGACCATTTTGCCAGTTACCTAGCTCATAGATCTGCATGTGAAGGGTTTGTGAATGGGTTCAAGGGGTCTGTGAGCTGCAGACCCTATCCCTAGCTGTACAACCATGAAGGCATGGATTTATTTCCAATCTCTCTATTCTCTTCCATTAGTCTGTGTATGTTTTTATTAATCATTCCATTTTGATTACTGTAGCTTATTAGTATACTTTGAAATCAGTGTGATGCCTCCAGCTTTGTTCTTATGGCTCAAGATTGCCTTGACTATTTAGGGTCTTATGTGGTTCCATATAAATCCTTGGATTGTTTTTCTATTTCTGTAAAAAATGTCATTGGAATTTTGATAGGGATTGCACTGAATCTACAGCTCTGCTTGGGTAAAATGAACATTTTAACAACAATCTATTCCATGAACACAAGATACCTTTCCACTTATTTCTGTCTTTTTCAATTTCTTTAATCAGTGTTTTATAGTATTTTATTGTATTGTATTTTTTGCATTTGTATTTTATTAGAAATGGGATTTTAAAAACTTTTAAAATTCTTTTTCAGATAGTTCACTGTTAGTGTATAGAAAAGCTACTGATTTTTTGTATTAATTTTTTATTCTGAAACTTTACTGAATTTGTTTATTAGTTCTAACAGTTTTTTGGTGGAATCTTCAGGGTTTTCTCTCTCTCTCTCTCTCTCTCTATATATATATATATATATATATGACATGTCATTAGCAAACAGAGACAATTTCACTTCTTTCTTTCAAATTTGGATGCCTTTTATTTCTTTTGACTGCTCACCCTGGCTAAGATTCCAATACTATGTTGAACAGAAGTTGTGAGAGTGGGCATTCGTGTATTGTTTCTGCTCTTCGAAGAAAAGCTTTCAACTTTTCACTATTGAGTATGATGTTAGCTGTGGTCTTGTCACACATGGCCTTAATTGTGTATAGGTACATTCCTTCTAAACCTAATATGTTGAGAGTTTTTATTATGAATGGATTTTTAATTTTGCCAAATGTTTTTTATGCATTTACTGAGATGATCATATGGTTTTCACCTTCATTCTGTTAATATGGTGTATCACACTTATTGATTTGCATATGTTGAACCATTTTTGCATCACAGGAATAAATTCCACTTAATCATGGTGAATGATCCTTTTAATGTGTTATTGAATTTGGTTTCCTAGCCTTTGGGGGGGGGTGCATTTATTTTTATCAAGGATGTTGGCCTGTAATTTCATTTTCTTGTAATGTCCTTATCTAGCTGTGGAGTCAGGGTAATGCTGGTCTTGTAAAATGAGTTTGGAAGTGTTCCCTCTTCAATTTTTTGGAAGAGTTTGAGAAGGATCAGTAGTAGTTGTTCTTTAAATGAAGAATTCAGGAGAAAAGAAATCAAGTCCTGGGCTTTTCTTTGATGGGAGATTTTTAAAAATATTATTTTTATAACAGTTGATTGTACATATTTGTGGGGTACAGCATTGAATATCAATGCCTGTGTGTAATATGTGATGCTCAAATCAGGATAATTAGTATATTCAACATTATACAATGTAATTGTTTTTCATGGCCCTTTACCAATTCCTCAACCTGTCACACTATTGATCACCAGGGTTGATATGGGAGATTTTTATTACTGATTCAATCTCCTTCCTCATTATTGGTCTCTTCAGATTTTCTATTTCTTCATGATTCTGTCTTGGCAAGTTGCATGTGTCTATTAATTTATCCATTTATTCTGGATCATCCAATTTGTTGGTGTGTAATTATTCCTAATAGCCTCTTGTGATACTTTGTATTTCTGCGGAATCAATGGTAACGTGTCCTCTTTCATTCTTGATTTTGAGTATTCATTCTTTTTTTCTTAGTCTAGCTAAAGGTTTACTGATTTTATTTACCTTTTCAATAAACCAACTATTACTTTCTATTGTTTTTCTAATCTCTATTTCATTTATTTCCGCTCTAATCTTTATTACAGCCATGCACCGTATGACAACATTTTTGTCAACAATGGACACAATATACAATGATGGTCAGACCAAATGGTTATACCACATAGCCTAGGTGTAAAGCAGACTATCCCATCTAGGTTTGTATAAGTACACTGTATGAAGTTTGCACAATGACAAAATTGCCTGAAAATGCATTTCTTAGAACTTACCCCATCCTTACGTGAAACATGACCTTATTTCCTTCTTTCTACTAACCTTGCGCTTAGTTTGTTCTTGTATTTCTAGTTCCTTAAGTTTTAAGGTTATGTTTTTATTTGAGATAAATTTTCTTTTTTGATATATGCATTTATTGAAATAAACTTCTGTTTTAGTCCATTTTGTGTTGCTATAACAGAATTACCTGAGACTGGGTAATTTATAAAGAAGTGAGGTTTATTAGGCTTGTGATTCTGGTACAGCTGCATCTGGCATGGGCCTCAGGCTGCTTCTACTCATGGTGGAAAGTGGCAGGCAGCTGGAGGGTACAAGCAGATCACATGGCAAGAGGAAGAAAGAGAGAGAAGCAAGAGAAGGTGCCAGGGGCCTTTAAACTCTCAGCTCTCGCAGGAACTAATAGAGCGAGAACTCACTCACTACCCCCCCCCCAGGGAGAGCGTTAATCCATTTATGAGGGATCTGCCCCCATGACTCAATCAGTTTCCAACACTGCCACATTGTAGATCAAATTTCCACATGAGTTTTGGAGGGGACAACACATCCAAACTCCATCAACTTCCCTCTTAGTATTATTTTACCTGCATCCGAAAAGCTTTGGTATGTTGTGTGTCCATTTACATTTCCCTTTTAATTTCTTCTTATACTTATTGGTTGTTCAGGAGCAATTTATTTAATTTCAGTGTATTTATGTATTTTCTGAAATTTCTCTTGTTCTATTTTTTTCTATTTTTACTTCTATTTTTATACCATTTGATGAAAAAAGATATTTATATGGTTTCAATCTTCTTAAATCTATTAAGAGCTGTTTTGTGGCCTAACATATGAGAATGTCTTTTGAGTGCTTGAGAAGAATGTGTATTCTGTGGCTGTTGGATGAAATGTTCTGTATGTATCTTTTAGGTGCATTTGGTCTAAAGTGTTGTTTAAGTTCATTGTTTCCTTATTGATTTTCTGTCTAGACTATCTGTCCATTGCTGCAAGTGGGGTAGTGAAGTCCCGCAGTATTACTGTATTATAGTTTATATCTCCCTTCAGATGTACCAATATTTTCTTTATGTATTTAGGTGCTCCAATATTGGATGCATATATATTTACATTTGTCTTACCTCTTGATGAACTAAAACTTTTATTATTGTATAATGACTTACTTTGTCTCATTTTATAGTTTTTGACTTAAATTCTATTTTATCTGATATGACTAGAGCTACCCTGCTCTCTTTTGGTTTCCATTGGCATGGAATATCTTTCTCCATACCTTACTTTCAATCATACTGAAAATATAGATGATATACACATCACAATTACAGTATTAGAGTATTCTAAATTTGAGTACTTACTTTACCAGGGAGTTATATACCTTCAGATGTTATCATGTTACTCACTAGTGTCCTTTTCTTTCAGATTGAAGAACTGACTTTAGCATTTCTTGTAAGACAGGTCTGGTAGTGATGGACTCTTATTTGTCTGGAGAAGTCTTTCTTTCTCTTACAAATCTAAGTGGCAGTACTGCTGGGTAGAATATGTTTGGTAGATTTTTTCTTCAGCACGTTTAGTATATCAACCCACTCTATCCTGGCCTATAATGTTTCTACTGAGAAAACTGCTGCTAGCCTATTGGAATTCTCTTAGATGTGATGTGCTTCTTTTTTCTTGCTGTTTTCAGGATCCTCTCTTTGTGTTTGATTTTTTGCAGTCTGATTATCATATGTCTTGGAGTAGTATTATTTGGATTTAATCTGATTAGATACATTTTTCCTTCCTGTACCTGGATATTTATATGTTTCTTCAGATTTGCAACGTTTTCTGCTATCATTTCTTTAAATAAGCTTTCTACCCTTTTGTTTCTCTCTTTTCTCCATCTTTAATTCCTATAACTCAAACATTTGCCCTTTTGATACTGTCCCATAAATCCCATAAACTTTCCTCCTTGTTTTTTTCTCCTCTGATTGTGTATTTTCAAATAACCTGTCTTTGAATTCAAAGATTCTTTCTTCTGTTTGATCAATTTTTCTGTTGATGCTCTCTATTACATTTTCATTTCATTCATTGCATTTTCAGCTAAAAAAGTTCTGTTTTACTTTTTAAATATAATTTCAATCTCTTAAATTTCTCATTTTGGTCATTTATTATTTTCTGGATTTTGTAGAATTACTTCTCTGTATTTTCTTGAAGTTTGCTGAGCTTCCATAAAATAATTGTTTTTAATTCTTTGTCAGGCAGTTCATAAATCTTTATGTGTTTAGGGTTGGTGACTGGTTCATTATTTTGTTACTTTGGTGTTTTCATTTTTCCCTAATTGTTCTTGGTCCTTGTGGCCATGTGTTGGTGTTTGCACTTTTGAAGAAGTAGGGACTTGTTCTTGTCTTTGGAGACTGGCTTTGTCTGGGAAAGCCCTTCACCAGTCAGCTCTTCTGGAGATTCTAGTCAGGCCATCTGATTTGATCCATGCGTGGACTTGCTGCTGGAGTCCTCAGGCAGGCTGGCCTGATATCTAAGTTAGAAGGTAGGCAGGCTGGGGGCCTGAATCTATGGGGTTCAACCAGAAGCTTAGATCTACTGTGGTGGACCTGTTGATTGGGTCTATTGAGGTGGGCCTAGAACCTGTTTCTGTAATGGCAGGCCTGAAGACTTCATCCATGGGGGCTGGCCTGAAACCTGGGTCCACATTGGCTGACCTGGCACTGGGGTGAGCCTTGAGCCTGAGTCTGTAGGAGCCAGCTAGGCACACGGATGGACATGGAGATTGCATTTGTGAGGGTGGGCCTGGATTCTAGGTACACAAGAGCTGGCCTATCACTGGGGTGTGGTTGGAGCCTGAGTCTATGGAAATGCGCCTGTGTCCTGGGTCCAGAGGAGCTGCTCTGGAGCCTGGATCTACTGGGGTGGTCCTGAAGCTTCAGCTCTTGGTGGCTGGCCTTGTACCTGAGTCTACTGGTGTAGGCCTGGTCTTTTGGTCTGCTGGAGCAGGCCTGGACCCTGGGTCCACTGTAGTCTGGGGCCATGGAGACTGACCTGGAGCTTGGGGCTGGCCTGGTGCTTGGGCAACCATGAAGCCTGGGTCTGTAAGTGCCTGTCTTGACTCTGAGATCATGAGTACTGGCCAAATGACTGAAGCCACAGGTGTTGGACTGAAGTCTGGGTACAGAAGGTCTTGCCTGGAGGTTGGGTGTGCAGGTGCTGGCCTGGAGACTAGGTTGGTGAGGACTGGCCGGGGTTCTGAAGGCTGGATTTGCAGGGGCTAGCCAAGCAGTGAGTCTTATAAAACAGGCCTGGACCCTGGATCTGCTTGGACAGGACTTGTATTAGTCTGTTTATGTCATTTATAATAGGACACCTAAAACTAGGTAATTTATAAAGAAATAGAATTTATTTCTTACAGTTTCAGAGGTTGGGAAGTCCAAAGTACAGAGAACTCATCTTGTGAGGGCCTTCTTGTGGGTGGTGACTCTCCACAGCAGTGCAGGGTATCACATGGCAAATATCAGGAGCAAGAGAGAACTAACGTTCTCACCTGCTCTCCTTATAAAGCCATCAGAACCACATCCATTACCACCCATGAAACCATTAACTTATTACTCCATGAATTGATCAAGGTCATGGTCCTCACAATCTAATCACCTCTTAAAGGGCCCATGTTCCAATTACCATAATAGACTTTCCCTCCCTCTACACTGTTACAGTGGGGATTAATACACGAATCTTTGGTGGGCATAGTTCAACTCATAGCAGGCCCAGACTCTGGGTCTGCTGGATCATGGGTCTACAGGGGACAGCATGGAAGGTGGAGCTGCAGGGACCAGCCTGGAACTGGAGCAGGCCTGAACCCTAGGGAGGTATATGCACACCTGGCTCTGGTATGGTCCGGAACCTGAGGTGGGCCTGGAGTCTGGACCTGTGCATGCCAACCTGATGACTAAGGTTGCAGGGACCAGCCTAGTACAGGAGTGGGCCTAAAGCCTGGGAATATGAGGGTAGCCCAATGCTACAGGTGGCCCAGAGCCTGAACACTGGGACTGGCCTGGCTCTGGGTCCTGCCTGGGGTCTGGGGCTGTGATGGCCTGCCAAGCACTGGATTTTACTGAGGTCAGGTCAGAATTAGGGTTTGAGGCAAAATCTGGTACTCAGTTCCCTCTCCTTCCTACAAGTAGAAAGTATCTCTCTCCATGCTGTATTGCCAGCGGTTGGGTCAGGAGTCATGTGGGTAATGTAAAACTGTCATTCTTACACTCTTTGATGCATCTTTTCTTATTTCTGGGCCAAACCCAGGTGCTTTAATCTTTCACCTGCTTTCCTTAACTATTCTGACGATATTTTTGTATGTGAGTAGTTGTTTAAATTGATATTTTTGCAGAAAGACAAGCTCTGGAAAGTCTTATTATGCCATCTTGCTGACATCTAGACCAAGGGTGTAGGTGCATTATGACCCACTATGAGCCATGTTGGATTTTGCGATAAACCACGTGGGCTACATGATCCATAGATGGCATTTTCAAAAGAAATTCTTATGTAATCTTTTTCTCTGTTGTAATTGAAACTCCACATTTGTACAAGCATCAACATTGTGTGCAATAAAGTACATGTGTCAATTTTCTTGCAAACTTCATTAGTCTTTCGTGATTTCCTTTAAATATTTTTTTCTCATTGATCTAGGTAAGGCACAGTTTCTGGTATGATTAAATGCTGCAATGCCATATTAGGTTCAGGTGTCTATTTTCAGTGTTACTTTTACCTAAATCTCATTCATACAATGAATGAATTGACCATGAATATGTTATATTTATTATATACCACACTCCAAATTCATGTACTCTAGATGTTTTAAACATCTGTATATAACTTGGCTGAGGTACAAATACAATAATGATAAAGACTCATTTCTACCCATTGTCTTCCCTGCTGGAGAGAGACAGCCAATTTTAACTATCTTCATTCTGGTCCATCTCTCACTTACCTCAATCACATGCTACCATTCCCGATTTCAGACAACTTCTTTCCAGTTGGTATTGCTTTGGTCCCAGATTCCTTCAGCTGCTTGGCAACTGTTGCAGATTCCTGTTTATGACATCATTACCATCTCTGTTTACTCTCATTCTATATGATGCCTGCAGCTACAGGAGCTGGAAATATACGGTGTTTGAAGGTTTTCTCCTTACACTCAGGCTCAACTATCAGGAAATCTTTCTTTTACCAAAACATTCCATTAAAATTGTCACACCCAAAGGTAGATTCAGGGTAGATTTGTAAACAGAGGAAGGAAAACTAGACTTGCTGGGTGATTTATAGCAACCCTCAAAAATCAAGCTATTTATTCTTCTTGTAAAGTATGAAAAAGGAAGGAATCGATGGTTGATGTTTGGATGAGGAAAACTTTGTATTTCTTTCTGAGTGTGGGCCACACAATGGCTCATTGTTGTACTTGATGTAACTATCTCATTTCCCAGATCGTCAGACTCACTTATTAATTTGATAATTGTATTAGGCAGGGTTCTCTAGAAAAATAGAAACAATAGGACATATAGCTACATATTTCTATTATCTATCTATGTAGAGAGAGAGAGAGAGATTATGGGAATTGGCTCACATAATTACGGAGACCAAGAAGTTCCATGATCTGCCATCTGCAAGCTGGAGAACCGAGAAATCCAGTGGTGTAATTCAGCCTTGTCCAAAAGCCTGAGAACCAGGGGAGCCAGTGATGTAACTCTCAGTCAAATGCCAAAGACCTGAGAAACTGAGGAGCTGCTGGTATAAGTCCCTGAGTCCAAAGGCCCAAGAACCAGGAGCTCCAGCATACAAGGGCAGGAGAAAACGGATGTCCAAGGTCAAGAATAGAGAGAGAATTCACTCTCCTTCTGCCTTTTTTTATTCGGCACCTCACTGAATTGAATGATGCCTGCTCACATTGGTGGAGGTGGATCTTCTTTACTCAGTCCAACCATTTAAATTCTAATCTCTTCCAGAAATGCCCTCACAGACACACCCAGAAATGTTTTACCAGCTATCTGCGCATCTATTAGCCCTGTCAAGTTGACAAATAAAATTAACCATCACAATAATAATAATTGTAGTGACTAAAATTTATTGAGTGCTTAGCATATGCTAGGCACTGCTCTTAAGTGTTCTACCTATATAGTGCCAGGCACTTTTACATTTTATAAATATCAAATAAAGACAGCACAACTATTGTTTAAAAGACAAGATGAATCAAACATGACTCCCATTTGCCACAAAAAATTTATCATCTGCAATATAAATTATAAAAAGAATATAAAATTAAAAGCTTCAATATGGCAAAAGAAAAGTTAAAAGATAAGACAACCAAGGAGAAAAAAATACCTAGAACATGTATGCCAGACAAAGGGCTAATGTCCTTATATAAAAATAGTTATTTTAAATAAATGAAAATAAGTGCCTTAATGGAAAAATGAACAAGGACAGGTACAGACAATTCTAAAAAGAAGAAATACAATTCCCAATAAAGATATTAAAAATATACATACTGTGATGGTAAATTTATTTGTCAACCTGACTGGGCCATGAGATGCCTGGATAGGTGGTTAAATATTATTTCTGGGTGTGTCTGTGAGGGTGTTTTCAGAAGAGATTAGAATTTTAACTGGTGGAGTGAGTAAAGCAGATGGTCCTCCTCAATGTGGGTGAGCGTTATTCAATCCGTTGAGGGCCTGAATACAACAAAAATGCAAAGAGAGTTTGAACTAACTCTGCTTGACTGTTTGGACTAGGACATTCATCTTCTTTTGCCTTCAGTGCTGCTGTTTTTCAGGCTTTCGGAAGTAGGCTGAAATGTACACTATTAGCTCTCCTCCTCTCATGCCTTTGAACTACAACACCAATTTTACTGGGTCTCTGGACTGCAGTTAGGACATCATGAGACTTCTCAGCCTCCACAACTGCATAAGCCAAAAACTTACAATAAATTTGTTCATGCATATATACCTCCTTTTGTTTCTGTTTCTCTTGAGAAACAAAAATACACATTCTCACTATTGCTGAAACAAATGTAATTTAAAATACCTATGAGATAAACACTTTTGACACATCAGATTAGGTAAGAAAAAATAGAAATACTCAGTAATGACTAAGTATGGAGAAATAAGTGCACTCATATAGTTCTGTAAGGAGGATAAGTTCTCATTACCATTCCTGGATGGTTATTTGACAGTATGCATCAAAAGCCCTGAAAAATAAAGAATAAGAGGGAGCTGATCTGATTCAGTCTCTCCTCCACATTAGTGGAATAAAGTCGTTTGGCTGAAATGGAAAAAAAAAAAAAAGAAGAATTTCTTTTTATCTAGAAACCACTTACAATAATTTATTTAAAGAAAATAACAAAACAACTTTGCAAGGATACATTGACACAAATGTTCATTCCAGTTTTGTATATAATATTGAAATATTGTGCACACATGTCAACAATAGGAGATCCACTGAATATAATATAGTACATATGTACAATGAAATATTAAATAAGCATTAAAAAAGATTATGCAAGAGTATACTAATTATCCTGATTTGACTGTCATGTATTGTACACAGGTATTCATATTCAACTCTGTACCCTACAAATACATATCATCAATTATGTTTTGATAAAAAAATTATGCTGATTTATATTTATTGGAGAATACAGATATCCTAGATAAGTGAAGTAAAAATAATTTAAAATAGTATGACAGTATAGTTCTATGGCTGTAAAATACATGTACATCTCTATGAATGTGCATAGAAAACAAACCAGAAGATACATAGCTAAATGCCAACAGTGGTTATTGTTCTTTTTTTCCATTTTTAAATTAAATCAACTTGATTGAAGCATAATTTGCCTAAGATAAAATACAAAGATTTTTAAAAATAAATTTTATTGCATATATTTAAAGTATACAACATGATGTTATTAGTGAAGAGACAACCTACAGAATGGGAGAAAATGTTTGCAAACTACATATCAGACAAGGTGCTAATATCCAGAATATATAAGGGACTCAAACAACTTAACAGAAAAATAAATAAATAAATAAATAAATAAATAAATAAATAAATAACCTGATTAAAAAATGGGCAATGGACCTGAAGAGACATTTCTCAAAAGAAGGCATACAAATGTCCAACAGACACATGCAAAAATGCTCAACATCACCAGTCTTCAGGGAAATGCAAATTAAAACCACAGTGATATGTCATCTCACTCCAGTTAGAATGGCTATGATCAACAAGACAGAAAATAACAAATGCTGACGAGGATGCAGAGAAAAAAGAACTTTCCTGCATGTTAGTAGGAATGTAAATTTGGACAGCCATTTTGGGAAACAGTATGGAGGTTCCTTGCAGAGCTAAAAATAGTTCTACCTTACAATCCAGCTACATCACTACTGGGTATATACCCAAAGGCAATGAAATCCATATATCAAAGGACACCTGCACTCCCTTGTTCATAGCAGCACTATTTACAATAGCTTAGAGATAGAATCAACCTAGATGTCCATCAGTAGATAAATGGATTGAAAAAAACCCTTTGGTGTATACATACACAGTGGAAAACTATTCCATTATATAAAAAAAAAAAAGATATCCTACTGTTTGCAGCAATATGGATGGAACTAAAAACCATCAAGTTGAGTGAAGTAAGACAGGCACAGAAAGACAAATACAGAATGATATCACTCATATGTGGAATCTAAAACAAAAAGTGGTTCTCATAGAAGTAAACTGTAGAATAATGTTTACCAGAGTCTGGGGGTGTGGGAGGAGGAGAAGTGGTGGACTAATGGGTACAAAACTATGCTATCTACCCTAAGTGAATCATCGTGCAGTATATATATGTATTGAAACAACACACTGTACCCAACAAATATGTCCAAGTAAATATTAAAATATTTTGAATAAATAAATAAGTAAAGTTATGTATAGTTAGTAAAATGGTTACTATAGTAGCAAATTTATATATCCATCATCTTATGTAGTTACCTGTTCTTTTGTGTTGTAAGAGCAGCTACAATCTAGTCATTTAGAAAAAATCCCAAATACAATTTACTATTATTAACTATAATCATCATGCTATACATTAGATCTCTAGACTTGTTCATCCTGTATGTATGATACCTCTACTTCCTCCTCCCCAATCTCACTCTTGGTAACCATTGTTTTATTCTCTATATTTGTATATCTGACTTTTTTTTTTTTTTTTTAGATTTCACACATAAATGGGATTGTGCAATATTTTTCTTTCTGTATCTAACTTATTTCACTTAGCATAATGTCCTCCAAGTTTATTCCATAATGTGGTAAATGGCAGAATGTTCTCCTTTTTTAAGGCTGAATAATATTCCATTATATATATCCCACAGAATTTTTTATCCATTCTTTCCATGACCTTGAGAGACACTTAGGTTATTTCCATGTCTTGGCTATTGTGAAAAATGCTGCAATGAGCCTAGGAGTGCAATATCTTTAAGAAGAGGTGATTTCATCTCCTTTGGGTATATACCCAGAAAAGGGATTGCTGGGTCATATGGTAATTCTATTTTTCATTTATTTAGAAACCTCCATGCTGTTTTCTATCATGACTGCACTAACCTACATTCCCACCAATAGTGTACAAGGGCTCCCTTTTCTCCACACCCTCACCAACACTTTTTATCTCTTGTCTTTTTAATAATAACTATCCTAATGGGTGTGAGATGATATCTCATAGTGGTTATGATTTGAAAATCACTGATGATTAGTGATGTTGAACATCTTTTCATATACTCATTGGCCATTTGTAGTCTTCCTTTGAGAAATGCCTAGTCAGGTCTTTTGCTCATTTTTTAGTCAGGTTATATGTTTTCTTGCTATTCATTTGTATAAGTTCCTTATAAATTTTCAATATTAACCCCTTAACAGATATATGGTTGCAAATATTTTCCCCAATGTATAGGGTGCCGTTTTATTTTGTTGATTGTTTCCTTTGTTGTGCAGAAGGTTTGTAGTTTGATGTAGTCCCATTTATTTATTTTAGCTTTTGTAGCCTGAGCTTTTGGTGTGATACCCAAAAATATCATTGCCAAGGCCTATGTTAAGGAGCTTTTTCCCTGTTTTCTTCTTGGAATTTTATGGTTTCAGGTTTATCTAGTTTGAGTTGATTTTTTTATGCGTGGTGTAAAATAAGGGTCCCATTTTATTTTTTGCATGTGGAAATCCAGTTTTCCCAGCACTATTTACTTAAGAGACCATCTTTATCCATTGTGTTTTCTTAGTGCCCTTGTCAAAGAATAGTTGACCATACATGTTTAGATTTATTACTGGGCTGTCTATTCAGTTCCACTGGTCGATGTGTGTGTTTTTATGCCAGTGCCGTACTGTTTTGATTACTAAAACTTTGTAATATAATTTTAAATCAAAAAGTGTGATACCTCCAACTTTTTTTTCTTTCTCAGAAATGCTTTGGCTATTTGGTGTATTGTTTGTTTCCATATGAATTTTAGGATTGTTTTTCTGTCCCTGTGAAGAATGCCATCAGGATTTTGATAGGGATTGCACTGAGTAAGTACATTACTTGGGGTAGTTATGTACATTTAAAAAATATTAATCATTCCAATCCAAGAGCATGGGCTATCTTTCATTTATTTCCATTTCTTTCATTTCATTCATCAATGTTTTATAGTTTTTAGTATACAGGTCTTTCACCTTCATGATTAAATTCATTCCTAAGTATTTCATTTATTTTTTTATGCTATCATAAATGAGATTGTTTTCTTGGTTTTTTTTGCAACAAGGTAGTTTTTTGTGTACAGAAAGCTACTGATTTTTGTATTCAGATTTTGTTTCCTGCAACTATACTAAATTCATTTATTAGTTATAACTTTTTTTTTTTTTGGTGGAGCCTTTAAGGTTTTCTATATACAGGATCATGTCATCTGCAAATAGAGATAATTTTACTTCTTCCTTTTCAATTTGGATACCTTTTATTTATTTTTCTCATTTGATTGCTCTTGCTAGTATTTCCAGTATGATGTTGAATAGAAGTGGCAAGAGTGAGCATTCTTGCATTGTACCAGATCTTAGAGGAAATGCTTTCAGTTTTTCCCATTGACTGTGATCTTCGCTGTGGATTTTTCATAAATGGCCTTTATTTTGTTGAGAAACTTTCCTTCTGTAGATAAACTGTTGGTAGTTTTTATCAAGAAAGAATGTTGAACTTTGTTGAATGGGTTTTTTGCATCAACTGTAATGATGTGTGGATTTTATCTTTCAACCTGTTAATTTAATGTATCATATTGATTAAATTGTGTGTGTTAAAGCAGCCTTGCATGCCAGAGATAAATTCCACTTGGTCATTCTGCATAATCTTTTTTACGTGTTGTTGAATTTAATTTGTTAATATTTTACTGAGGATTTTGCATCAATATTCATCATAGATATTGGCCTGTAGGTCTCTTTTCTTGCAGCATCTTTGTCTGGCTTAGGTATCAAGGTGATGCTGGCCTCCTACAATGTGTTAAAAAGTATCCCTCTAGCACTATTTTTTGGAAGAGTCTAAGAAGTATTGGTATTAATTCTTTGAATGCTTGGTAGAATTCAGCCATGAAGTTATCTTGTCCTAAGCGTTTCTTTGCAAAAATGTTTTAAATTACTATTTCAGTCTCTGTTTGTTATTGGTCTGTTTAAGCTTTCTATTGCTTTCTGATTCAATCTTGGTAGGTTGTATTTTTCTAGTAATTTATACATTTCCTCTGTGTTATCCAATTTGTTGGCATATAATCATTTGTAATAGTCCTTTATAACACTTTTTAAAAAATTTCTGAGACATCTGTTGTAATGTCTCCACTCTAATTTCTGATTTATTTATTTGAGTCTTCTCTCTTTTCTTAGTTTAGCTAAAGTATTGTTAAATTTTACTAATAAAAGAACAAAATGTTTTTAGTTTTATTGTTTTTTTTCTGGGTTTTTTTTCTATTCCAATTTGATTTATTTCTATTCTGATCTCTATTATTTTCTTCCCTCTGCTAACTTGGGGTTTACTTTATTCTACTTTTTCTAGTTCAAAAATACACAGATATTAAGTAAACAGTTCAAAGACGTTTTTAAAATTCCTTTTAAAAACAACTTTATTGAGGTATAGTTAATGTATTAGTCTGTTTGTGTTGCTATAACAGAATACCTGAGACTGGGTAAATTGTAAACAACAATGGTTGATTTGGCTCATGATTCTGGGACAGCTGCATCTGGTGTGGGCCTCATGCTGCTTCTACTCATGGCAGAATGCAGCAGGCAGTAGGTGGGCACAAGCAGAACACATGGCGAGAGGAAGCAAGAGAGTGGGGGGGGAGATGCCAGTTTTCCCAGCACCATTTATGGAAGAAGCAGTCTTTTCCAGAATGTATGTTCTTCATGCCTTTGTCTAAAATTAGTTGGCTATAACTTTGTGAGTTGATTTCTGGATTCTCTATTCTGCTCTTTTAGTCTGAGTGTCTGCTCTTATGCAGTTTCAGTTACGATAGCTTCGTAGTGTAATTCAAAGTCAGGTAGTGTTATAACTCTTGCTTTATGTTTTTGCTCAGCATAGCACTGGCTATTCAGGATCTTTTGTTGTTCCATATGAATGTTAGGATTTTTTTGTCTATTTCTGTAGAGAATGTCATTGGTAATTTGAAGGGGATTCCATTGAATCTGTAGATAGCTTTGTGTAGTATGGACATTTTCACAATGTTAATTATTCCAATCCAAGAGCGTGGAATGTTTTTCCATCTTTTTGCATCATTTTTTATTTCTTCTAACAATGATTTGTAGTTCATTTTGTAAAGATCTTTGGCCTCCTTGGTTATTTTTGTTCTTAAGTATGTTGTTTTTTATGACTATTGTAAATGGGCTAGCTTTCTTGATTGCTTTTTTCTGCTAGTTCGTTGTTGGAGTAGAAAAACATTACTGATTTTTGTATGTTTATTTTGTATTCTGCAGCTTTACTCAAATTGTTTATCAACTCTAAGAGCTTTTTTGTAAAGTCTTTAGGCTTTCCTACATGTAGGATCATGTAATCTGCAAACAGGGACTATTTGACATTGTCTTTTCTAATATGGATGCCCTTTATTTTTTCACCTTGCCTGATTGCTCTGGCTACTACTTCCAATATTATGCCACATAGGAGTGGTGAGAGTGAGCATCCTTGTCTTTTCCCATTCTTAAAAGCTGAAAGTTATTCCCCATTTAGGATGATATTGGTGGTGGTTTAGTTGTATATGGCTTTTATTGTGCTGAGATACCTTCCTTCTATACCTAATTTGCTGAGAGTCTTTATCATGAAGGGATGTTAAATTTTGTCAAATTCTTTTTCTGCATCTATTGAGATACTCACATGTTTTTTCGCTCAATTTTGTTGATGTGGTGTATCATATTTATTGACTTGTATATGTGGAAACATCCTTGTATCCCTGGAATAAACTCCACTTGATTGTGGTGTATAAGTTTTTTTGATGTGTTTCTGTATTCTATTTGCTTATACTTTATTGACGATTTTTGCATCAATGCTCATCAAAGATATTGGCCTATAGTTTTCTTTTTTTGTTTTGTTTTGTTCTATCTTTGGTATTGTTATCAGGGTGATGCTAGCCTCATAGAATGAGTTAGGGAGAATGGCCCCTGTTTCTACTTTTTGGAATAGTTTGAACAGAATTGGCAATGATTCAGCAGGAAAGCCATCCAGTCCAGGGCTTTTCTTTGTTGGGATACTGCTGATTCCCGCTTCAATATCATTGCTTGTTATTGATCACTTCAGGCTTTCTATGTCTCCTTGGTTCATTGTTGGTAGTTTGCATTTATCCATTTCCTCCAGGTTTTCAGATTTGTTGGCATATAGTTGTTTATAATACTCTCTAGTGATTCTTTTTATTTCCGTGGTATTCATTATAATGTCTTTTTTTTCATTCTAATTTTTATTGTTTAGGTCTTCTCTCATTTTTAGCCTCACTAATGGTTTGTCTATTTTGTTTATCTTCTCAAAAAACCAACTTTTATTAAATTGATCCTTTGCATCATTTTGGGGGCTTTCTATTTCATTTAGTTTTACTCTAATCTTAATTATTTATTTCTGTCTAAAAATTTTGAGAATGATTTGTTTGTTTTTCTAGTTCTTTGATGTGTAGTATTAGATTTTTTATTTGAAATCTTTCTATTCTTTTTGATGTAAGTGTTTATTGCAATAAAATTCCCTCTTAGAACTGCTTTTGCATCATCCCACACTTTTTGGTATAACGTGTCTTTATTTATATTAGTTTTGAGAAATATTGTGATTTCCTGTTTAATTTCTCTTAGGACCCATAGGTCATTCAGGAGCATGTTGTTTAATTTCCATATGTTTGCATACTTTCCATACTTTCACTTGTTATTGATTTCTAGTTTTAATCTATTGTGTTCTGATGAGATACTTGAAATTATTTCATTTTAAAAAAATTTGTTAATACATGATTTGTGACTTAACATGTGGTCCATCCTGGAGAATGTTCCACGTGCTGATCAGAACAATGTATATTCTGTGGTTGTTTGATGAAATATTCTATAGATATCTGAGATGTCCAATTGGTGTAAAGCATGGTTTAAATCTGGTGTTTCTCTGTTGATTTGTTGCCTAGATAATCTGTCCAATATTGAAAGAATGGTTTTCAGGTCTCCAATTATTATTGTATCTGGGTCTATCTCTTTCCTTAGTTCTAATTGCATTTGCTTTATATATCTTGGTGTTCCATTTTTGGCTGTATATATATTTCTGATTATTATATCTTCTTAATGGGTAGATACCTTTATCATTATATAGTGGATTTCTCTGTCTCTTTTTATAGATTTGGTTTACAGTATATTTTTTCTGACATTAAAATAGCTATTCCTGCTTGTTTTTGATTTCCATTTGCATGGTATATCTATTTCCATCACCTCACTCTAGGTCTGTATGTGTCTTTATAGGGGAAGTGAGTCTCTTATAGACAGCATATAGTTGAGTATAGCTTTTTAATCCAATCAGCCTTTCCATGTTTTGAGAGGGGAATTTAATCCATTTACGCTTAGGGTTGTTACTGAAAGGTATTGTCTTACTTTTGGCATTTTATCAATTTTCATTCATATGTTTTAAATATCTTTTGTCCCTTTCTTTCCTTTTTTTTGGTTCTCTTCACTGTTTGTTGTTTTCTGGAGGTGGTAAGTTATAGTCTTCCTCTATCTCATTTGCATTTTTGTTCTACCAGTGGGTTTTGTTCTTTCGTGTGTATTCATGGTAGTGATTATCATTCTATGGATTCCGGAGCAGAATTCCCTTGAGGATTTCTTTTAGGGTTGGTTGTATACTGGTGAATTCCCATAGTTTTTGTTTTCCCTTTCATTTTTGAAGGATAGCCTTGCTTTATATAGTATTCTTGGTTGGCAGATTTTTTCTTTTAGTATTTTGAATATATCATTCTCTTTTCTTCTGGCCTGAAGAGTTTCTGTTGAGAAGTCTCCTGTTAGTCTAGGAGGGGCTCCATTAAAGGTGACTTGATGCTTTTATCCTACTGATTTTAGGATTCTGCCTTTGTCTTTGAGCTTTGACAGGTGACTATAATGTGCCTCAGAGAGGACCTTTCTGGATTGAATCTGATTGGTGAACTTTTAGCCTGCTGGATCTGAAGGTCCATGTCTCTCCCTATACCTGGTAATTTTTGCACTATTATTCCACTGAATATATTCTCAATGGTTTTTCCTTTCTCCACCCATTCAGGAAAAACAATGTATCAGATGTTGGTGCACTTAGAGTTGTCAGCTATCTCTCCTTGATTGTCTTCATTTTTTAAATACTGAATTGGCAGTCCCAGCAGGATCCAAGCGAGACACTAGGGTCAAATGAATGGACTGTGAAATCACCTGCCACAATGACTAAACACCAAAGGAAAGATGAAAAATCAAGAAAGTATGACACCACAAAAGGAAAATAATAACTCTGAAGCTCTAAATTCTATAGAACAGGAAGTCCTTGAAATAACTGACAAGAAATTATGAGCAACAATTTTAAGGAAACTAAATAAGATGAAAGAAAACTCAGTTAAACAACACAATTAAATGAGAAAAAATATACAGGACCTGAAAGAAGAAATGAAGAAAGAAATCAATGTTCTGAAAAAGAATGTAGCAGAGCTTGAGAAGATGAAGGATTCATTCAACACAATATAAAGCACAACAGAGAGTTTAACCAGCAAGCGAGAACAAGCAGAAGAGAGTATTTCTGACCTTGAAGATGGTCTGTTTGAAATAACAGAGGTGGACAAAAAAAAAGAAACAAGAATTTTAAAAATTGAAGAAAATCTAAGAGAGATAACAGACAACCTTAAGCACTCAAATATCTGAATCATGGGTATTCTAGAAGGGGAGGAAAAAGGAAATGGCATTGAAAATATATACAACAAAATAATAGCAGAAAACTTCCCAGGTATAGGGAAAGACACAGATCTTCAGATTCAGGAGGCTCAAAGATCTGCAACCATATTCAACCCAAAAAGATCCTCTCCAAGACATGTTATAGTCAAATTGGCAAAACTCAAAGACAAAGAGAGAATCTTAAATGCTGCAAGAGAAAAGTGGAAAGTCACATTCAAGGGAGCCCCAATCAGACAAACATCAGACTATTCACTGGAAACCCTAAAAGCCTGAAAAGGATGGATGATATATTCAAAATACTAAAAGACAAAAATTGCCACTGAAGAATTCTTTAGCCAGCAAGGCTATCCTTCTAAAATGAAGGACAAATAGTATATTTCTCAGATAAACAAAAACTTCAGGAGTTCACTACCACATAACCAGCCTTACAAGAAATTTCCAAGGGAGTACTGGGTATGGTACCTGAAAAACAACCATTGCTGCAATAAATACTCAAGAAAGAAAAAAACCCACTAGTAAAATAAAAATGCTAACAATAAAGAGAAAGAAGTTTAATCAACCACCCCAAGAAACCAACAAACACAGAATACAAACAGGAAATCAGAAAGAAAGGAACAAAAAATACTTAAGACAACCAAACAAAAATCAATAAAATGCTAGGAGTAAATCAGCACCTTTCAATAACAACTCAATGTAAAAGGATTAAATTCCCCTCCCAAAAGACACAGACTGACTGACTGGATTAAAAAGGTGGACCCAACAATATGCTGCCTTCAAGACACACACCTCACCTGTAAAGATACACACAGACTAAGAGTGAGAGGATGGAAAATGATATATCATGGAAATAGAAATGAAAAACAAAGTGGAATAGCTATTCTTTTATAAGATAAAATAGACTTTAAGCCAAAAACTGTAAAAAGAGATAAAGAAGGCCACAATATAAGGATTAAAGCATCTATTCATCAAGAAGACAGATTTATAAAGCAAACACTATTAGACCTAAAGTATGAGATAGACACTAATACCATAATAGAAGGGGACCTGAACACCAAACTGTCAATATTGGACAGATCATCTAGGCAAAAACTCAGCATAGAAACACAACATCTAAACAGCACTTTTGACCAATTGGACTTGATAGATATCTACAGAACACTCCATCCAACAACCTCAGAATATTCATTCTTCTCATCAGCACATGGAACATTCTCCAGGATAGACTACATGTTAGGCCACAAATCAAGTCTCAACAAATTCAAAAAAATTAGAATTATTCCATGTATTTTTTCAGATCACAATGGATTAAAATTTGAAATGAATAACAAACAAAACTCTGGAAACTATAAAAACACATGGAAAATAAGTAACATTCTACTTAATGACATATGGGTCCAAGAACAAATTATACAGGAAATCAAAAAATTTATAGAAACTAATGAAAATAATAACACATCATACAAAAACCTGTGGAATACTGCAAAAGCAGTATGAAGGGGGAAATTTATCACATTAAATGCTTACTTCAGAGGAATGGAAGGATGGCAAGTAAACAACCTAACACTTCAGCTTAAAGAACTAGAAAAACAAGTACAATCAAAACCCTAAGTTAGCAGACAGAAAGAAATAATTAAGATCAGAGCAGAACTAAATTAAATAGAAACCCCAAAAATGAAACAAAAGATCAATGAAACAAAAAGCTGTTTTTTTGAAAGGATAAATAAAAATGGCAAACCATTAGCAAGGCTACCTAAAGAAAGAAGAGAAAAGACCCAAATAAAAAAAATTGAGAAATGAAAAAGGTGATATTACACCTGATACTTCAGAAATATGAAGAATCATAAAGGACTACTATAAAAAACTATATGCCAACAAATTTGAAAATCTGGAGGAAATGGATAAATTACTGGACACATAAAAACTATGAATACTGAGCCAAGAAGATATAGAAAATCTGAATAGATCGATGACAATAAAAGAGATTGAAGCTGTTATCAGAAGTCTCCCAAACAAGAAAAGCCCAGGACCTGATGGGTACACTACAGAATTCTACCAAACCTTCAAAGAAGAATTGATATCAATTCTCTAAAAACTATTCCAGAAGATAGAAACAGAGGCCATTCTCCTAAACTCATTCTATAAGGCAAACATCACCCTGATACCAAAACCAAACAAAGATACAACAAAAAAAGAAAACTGCAGGCCAATATCCTTGATGAATATAGATGCAATAATCCTCAATAAAATACTAGCTAATGTTATACAGCAAAACATACACAAAATTATACACCATGATCAAGTGGGATTCATCCCAGTGATGCAAGGTTGGTTCACATATGCAAATCCATAAATGTGATACACCACATCAATGAAATCAAAGACAAAGACTGTATGATCATCTCTATAGATGCTGAAAAAGCATTTGACATAATTCAACATTAATTCATGATAAAGACTCTCTACAAGTTAGGTATAGATGGAAAGTATCTCAACATAATTAAAGTCATATATGATAAGCCCACTGACAATATCATCCAGGAATTAGACAAGGATTCCCACTCTCACTGCTCCTACTCAACATAGAGTTGGAAGTACTAGACAGAGCAATCAGAGAAGAGAAGGTAATAAAGGGCATCCAGATTGGAAAAGAAGAAATCAAAATGTCCCTGTTTGCAGATGATATGATCCTATACATAAAACAGCCTAAAGCCTCTACAAACGATCTCATAGAGTTGATAAACGATTTCAGCAAAATTGCAGGATACAAAATCAAAACACAAAAATCAGTAGCATTTCTACACTCCAACAGTGGACATGCAGAAAATTAAATCAAGAAAGCTAGCCCATTTACAATAGCCACCAAAAAAAACATATATATATTTTGGAATAAAGTTAACCAAGGATGTAAAAAAATCTCTATGACAAGAACTACAAACCTCTATTGAGAGAAACTAAAGAGGATACAAGAAGATGGAAAGATATTTCATGCTCTTGGATTGGAAGAATCAACATTGTGAAAATATCCATACTACCCAAAGTGATCTACAGATTCAATGTGATCCCCATCAAAATTCCAATGACATTTTTCTCAGAAATGGAAAAAACTATCCTAACATTTATATGGAATAACAAAAGATCATGAATAGCCAAAGCAATTCTGAGCAAAAAAATTAAACCTGGAGGCATAACATTACCTGACTTTAAACTATACTGCAAAGCTATAGTAACCAAAACAGCATGGTACTGGCATAAAACCAAACACATGGATCAATGGAATAATATAGACAATCCAGAAATCATCCCATACATTGGTAGCCATCTGATCTTTAACAAAGGCACCAAGTATACACACTGGGGAAGAGATTGCCTCTTCAGCAAATGGTGCTGGGAAAACTGGATATCCATATGGAGGAGAATGAAACTAGACTCCTGCCTCTCACCATATACCAAAATCAACTCAAAATCAATTAAAAACTTAAATATACATCCTGAAACAATAAAGCTCCTTCAAGAAAACATAGGGGAAACTCTCCAGGAAGTAGGATTGGGTACAGACTTTATGAATATGACCACAAAAGCACAGGCAACCAAAGGTAAAATAAACAAATTGAAGTATATTAATCTAAATAGCTTCTACACAGGAAAAGAAACAACAGAGTGAAAACACAATGAACAGAGTGGGAGAAAATATTTGCAAAATATACATCTAACAAAGGATTAATATCCAGAATATACAGGGAACTCAAACAACTTTTACAGCATAAAAAACATCAACCCAATTATAAAATGGGCAAAGGAGCTGAATAGGCATTTATCAGAGGAAGATATACAAATGGCCAACAGACACATGAAAAAATTCTCAACATCACTCAGCATTCAGGAAATGTAAATCAAAACCACACTGTGATACCATCTCACTCCAGGTAGGATGGCTAATATCCCAAAGTCTGAGAATGATAAATACTGGTGAGGTTGCAGACAAAAAGGAACCCTCCTACACTGTTGGTGGGACTGCAAAATGGTGCAGACTTTATGGAAAATGTTTTGGAGGTTCCTCCAAAAATTACCGATAGATCTACCACATGACCCAGCTATTGCACTGCTTGGAATACACCCAGCGGAATGGGAATCATCATGCCAAAGGGATACCTGTACTCCGATGATTGTTGCAGCACTATTTATATTAGCCAAAAGTTGGAACCAGCCCAAATGTCCATCATCAGATGACTGGATATGAAAAATGTGGTATATCTAGACAATGGAATTCTACTCCACTATAAAAAAGAATGAAATACTACCTTTTGCAGCAACGTGGATAGACTTAGAAAAAAATATAGTAAGTGAAATAAGTAAGGCACAGAAAGAGAAATACATGTTCTCACTGATTTGTGGTAGTTAAAAACGAATAAATAAATAAATAAACAAACATACCAACAAATGGTGGGGGGTTGGGGAAGAAGACACAATAATCACAATTCCTTGAACTTGTTAAGACAAGTGAACAGATATGATGTTGATGGGAGGAGGGGGGAGTGGGAGGGAGAAGAGTGGAATTGGTAAAGGGACACAAAAATCAACTACATTGTATATTGATAAATTATAATAAAATTTTAAAACATTTTTAAAAAGGAAAACAAAAACAATAAAAAAATGCAAAGAGACTGTCATCAAGATAAAAAATTCTTTCTTCTCATTGCTCTAATAGTCTGCTGCTTAAGGTCTCAGTTGTGTTTTTTATTTTCTTGAATGTCTCCTTCAGTTCAGCGAGTTCTGCTACATTATTTTTTAAAGTACTAATCTCTTTGTAAATTTCCTCCTTCATATCCTGGATAGTTTTGCTCAGTTCATTGTGTCATCTAACTGCATCTTCTTGTATCTCACTGAGCTTCCTTAAGATTTTCATTTGGAATTCCTTTTCAGTCATTTCAAGGGTTTCTTACCCTATGGTGTCTGGTACTTGAGAGTTATTGTGTTCCTTTGGTGGACTCATATTTTCTTGTTTTTCGTATTTCTAGTATCTTTACATGGATGTCTATTCATCTTGTAGAGCAGTTGCTTCTTCTATTACTCTACTTCTGTGGACTCCACTGGTAACCCTCCTTATGCAGAATAATTAAATTAGACTACTATCAGTCACCATATACCCAAATCAACTCAAAATTTATTAGAGACTTAAATGTAAGACCCCAAACTTTAAAACTTCTAGAAAACAGGCATTGGAGAACCACTTCTGGACATAGGTCTGTGACTTTATGAATATTATTTTAGAAGCACACGGTACAAAAGCAAAAATTAACTAATGGGATTATATCAAGCTAAAAAGCTTCTTCACAGCAAAGGAAACAATCAACAGGGCGAAAAGAAAACCTGAAGAATGGGGGGAAATATTTACAACCTATGAATCCAACAGGAGATTAATATCCAGAATATATAAAGAACTCAAACAACTCAATAGTAAAAACAACAAATAATTCAAGTAAAAAATGGGCAAAGGAACTGAATGGACATTTTTTGAAAGAAGATATACAAACGGCAAACTGGCTTATGAAAAGTTTTTCAACATCACAAATCATCAGAGAAATGCAAATCAAAGCCACAATGTGATATCATCTCAACCCAGTTAGAATGGCTATTATCAAAAAAAGAACAAGTGCTAGTGAGGATACAGAGAAAGGGGACCTCATACATTGTGGGTGGGACTGTAAATTAGTGCAGGCATTATGGAAAATAACATGAACATTTCTCAAACAACTACAGATAGAACTACCATATGATCCAGCAATCCCCCTACTGGATATATATTCAAAGGATTGGAGATCAACAAGTTGAAGTGATACCTGCACTCCCATGTTTATCATGGCTCTATTCACTATAGCCAAGATATGGAACCAACCTAAATGTCCTTCAGTGATGATTGGATAAAGGAAACATGATATATATTCACAATGGAATACTATACCAACATAAAAAAAAAGAATGGTATTCTGCCATTCACAGCAATATGGATGGGCTTGCAGAAAATTAAGTGAAATAAGCTGGGCCCAGAGAGAAATATCACATGTTCTCACTCACATTGGAAGCTATAAAAGTTGATCTCATAGAAGTAGAGAGTAGTATAGTGGTTTCTAGAGACTGGTAGGGGGAAGGGAAGAGGTGGATGGGGTGAGGGTGGTCAGTGTATACAAAGTAGTAGAGAGACAGGAAGAATGGAATTTAGGTTTATACAGTTATATATGAAGACTGCAGTTAACAACAAAGTACTGTGTATCTTTGAATAGCTAGCGAAGATGATGCTGATGTTCCTAACACAAATAAGTGATGAATGTTTGAGGTGACAGATATACTAAGCATCCTGACCTGATCATTGCACATAGTATGAATGTACTCAAATTATCATATTGTGCTCAACAAATATACACAATTATCATGGGTCAACTAAGAAAAATAAATGTAAAAGAAAGAAAAAAAGAGAAATAGTGTAATAGTGGGTACCAGTGGCAGGGAAAGGGAGGGGGGAAGAGGGCTAGGAAAATGTTGGTAGACTGTTACAATGTTACAGTTAGATAGGAAGAATAAGTTCTGGTATTCTAGGATGACAATAGCTAATAATATTGTATTGGATATTTCAAGATGGCCAGAAAAGAGGATCTTGAATGTTATAACCACAAAGAAATAATAAATGTTTAGGTGGCAGATATGCTAACTATTCTGATTAGATCATTATACAATACATGTATGTATTGAAACAACAAACTGTACCCCATAAACATGTACAATGAAAAAAATTTAAATTAAAAAAATAAAAATAAAATAGAATAACTTACATTTTTGCCAATATACAATAAATATTTTCTGATAATCCTATTTCCATTTGTGGTTTATGTGTCACAATCTAATAAATTCTGGGTATCATTAAACCTTCAAGTCCATATCAAACTAATAGGTAGAAGATGCATTTAATTTTGCTTATTAAAATTTATGTGTTATAAATACTTTTCTTATGAAAAAGAAGTTTGGAGACATCAGACTATCTGAATTCAAAATATACTGTGAAGCTATAGTAATCAAAACA
The DNA here is from genome assembly GCF_027409185.1 of Cynocephalus volans. Lineage (NCBI taxonomy): Eukaryota > Metazoa > Chordata > Mammalia > Dermoptera > Cynocephalidae > Cynocephalus > Cynocephalus volans. Next base: position 119,089,424 of record NC_084478.1, on the reverse strand, counting down.
GCATGGTAGTGGCATAAAAACAGACAAATTGACCAATGGAACAGAATAGAGAGCCCAGAAATAAACCCACACACTTAACAATCAACTGATTTTCAACCAAGGTGCCAAGAATATAGTGGGAAAACGACATCCTCTTTTCAATAAATGGTTTTGGGAAAATGGATATCTACATGCAGAAAATTGAAACTAGACCCCTTTCTCTTACCATACACAAAAATAAACTCAAAATGGATTAAAGACCTAAAAGGAAGACCTGAAACTATGAAACTACTAGAAGAAAACAAACATAGGGGAAATGCTGTACTACATTAGAGCAATTCCTATGAAGGCATGGGCAACTAAAGCAAAAATACACAAATGGGACTATATCTAACTAAAAAGCTTTTGCACAGCAAGGGACACTATAAACAAAGTAAAGAGATAACCTACAGAATGAGAGAATGTGTTTGCAAGCTACACATCAGACAAGGGGCTAATATCTAGAATATATAAGGAACTCAAACAACTTAACAGCAAAAAACCAAATAACCCGATTAAAAATTGGGCAAAGGACCCAAACAGACATTTCTCAATAGAAGACATACAAATGGCCAACAGGCACATGAAAAACTGCTCAAGGTCACTAGTCCTCGGGAAAATGCAAATTACAACCACAGTGAGATATCTCACTCCAGTTAGAATGGTTGTGATCAACAATACAGAAAATATCAAATGCTGGTGAGGATGTGGAGAAAAGGGAACCCTCCTACACTGCTGGTGGTAGTGTAATTTGTACAGACATTGTGGAAAATAGTATGGAGGTTCCCTCAGAGAACTAAAAATAGATCTGCCTTACAACTCAGCTACACCACCACTAGGTATATACCCGAAGGATACGAAATCAACATATCAAAAAGACACCTGCACTCCCATGTTCATAGCAGCACTATTCACAATAGCCAGGAGATGGAATCAATCTAAATGTCCATCAACGGATGAATGGATAAAAAACCAGTGTTATACATACACAATGGAATACTACTCAGCTATTAAAAACAAATGATATCCTATCATTTGCAGTAACATGGATGGAACTGGAAACCACCATGTTAAGTGAAGTAAATCAGGCAGAAAAAGACAGATACCACTTGCTATCACTAATGTGTGGAATCAAAAAAAAAAGAGTGGTTTGGTTTTCATAGAAGTAGAGAGTAGAATAATGGTTGCCAGAGGCCAGGGGGGAGGGGGACGGGGGAGTAGGAAAACTAGCGGACTGAGTACAACACTATACAATCTACCCTAAGTGAATCATTGTACAGTATATGAATGTTTTGAAACAACACACACACTATGCCCCACAAATATGTACAGAAAGTGTTTAATTTTTTAAATTTTTATTTATTGGCATATCCATTCTTACAAATCATGATATTTCTTTATGCCCTTTGCCTGACCTATCACTTCCCAATCCCCCTCCCTCCCTTCCCCCATCTCTAGCATCCTTAGGTTTGTTCTCTCCTTCTGAAAGTTCAACGTATTGTTGTGGACTTTTCTTCCTTTCTTTCCTTCATTCTTTCCTTATTCCCTTTTCCCCTCCCCACCTCTTTCTCTCCCTCCCACCCTCCCTCCCTTTCTTTCTAGCAGCCAGTTATGAGTGAGAACATGCAGTATTTGTTTCTTTGTCTGGCTTATTTCACTTAACATAATTTTCTCCAGACTCATCCATGTTGCTGCAAGTGGTAGAATTTCATTTTTTTTTTTATGGTTGAGTAGTATTCCTTTGTGTATATATACCACATTTTGTTTATCCAGTCATCTGTCGATGGACGCTTAGGTTGGTTCCATATTTTGACTATTGTAAATAGAGCTTCAGTGAACATGGGAGTGCAGGTATCCCTTTGACATGATGATTTCCATTCCTTTGGATATATACCCAACAGTGGGATTGCTGGATCATATGGTAGCTCTATCTGTAGTTGCTTGAAAACCTCTATACTGTTCCATAATAGCTGTACTAGTTTATAATCCCACCAACAGTGTAGAAGAGTTCCCCTTTCCCCGCGTCCTTTCCAGCTTTTGTTATTCTCGGTCTTTTGGATAATGGCCAGTCTAACTGGGGTGAGATGATATCTCAATGTAGTTTTGCATTTCTCTGATGACCGGTGATACTGAGCATTTTTTCATGTACCTGTTAGCCATTTGTATGTCTTCCTTTGAAAGATGTTTATTCATCTCCTTTGCCCATTTTTTAATTGGATTATTTGGTTTTTTTACTGTATAGTTGTCTGAGTTTTTTGTATATTCCGGGTATATAGTTTGCAAATATTTCCTCCCATTCCGTAAGTTGTCTTTCTGCTCTGTTGATTGTTTTCCTTTGTTAGTCCCCTTATTATTCATATTATATATTAATTCACTCACAATGTTCTCATTAATTTGGGGCAGCTGAGAACACAATAGGGGCTTAATAAAAATGTGTTGGTGTCATATTTCATTCATTGTTTCTGAACAAATAAATGCAGACTGGATCAGTTATATTTGTTCCTGCATACCACTCTATTGGGAAGAAAAGCTCCTCTGCTATTGGATCCCAGTTCTTCAACATCACTTATGAAATTAGCAAAGATAGCACTTTTTGTACATTATTTTTTTGCAACTGCATATGTTTGATTGCATTAACTACATAGGAAGGAAGGGTCAATAGCTGATGGGTGCAGGGAAGCATGAATTGAGAGTGGTTTAGACAGTAGGAATAGTAATTAGACTCTGAGGCACAGGAGGCCCAGCTAAACAATAGATGGAAAGAAAAGCTTCGGACCCAGGTGGGGGAGTGAAAGAAAGCCGGCACATAACCGAAGAGTCAGTCAGAGACCAATGAATTAGTGCAAAAGTCAGTAGGCTTCAGTCGCACTGCTTCTCCTTCTTTGTTTTTGATTCTTCTGTCTCTGGCTCCTCTGGATCCCCTTCTTCCTCCCACTTATTCCCTCTGGCTGTCTCCCAAAGTTCAGTTCTTGCCCCCCACTCATTCCTCTTTGTCTTCATTCCTTTAGGGGAGTTCATCTATTCTCCTGATTTTGTCTACTACTTATATACGAATGACTCTAATACATCCAGCACTATCACAGACTAACTCAAATTTTGTAATTTTTTTCTGTATTCTATTTCCAGTTGCCCACAAGATATTTTTTCCATTGAATTTCTCACTGTCTCCTGAAATTTAATGTCAAAAACTTAATTATTTTCCCTTCTCTCTTGCCTGACCCTTTCAAAACATGAGTTCCTTCTAGCCTCACAGTTACCACCAATGGCACCATTAGTTTTCTAGTGTCTTGTCTTTGCAGCTGTGGAATGTTTTCGATTCCTCTCAAATCTTTATACTACACACAGTATTCTGCCAAATCTGTCTAATTCTTTCTCTGCAAAACTGCTTGCGGAGTGTTTTATTTTTTAGTTTTAGTTTTATTTTTTTCTTTCTTGAGTCACATTAAGTAATATCTAGGTTATCACAATATCTTCTTAAATGGCTTCCCTTCTCCAGCTTCTCTTTGCTCTAATGCATCCCTCATACAGATGCTAAATTCAAATCATGTTACTCCACTTCTTTGAACCCCTTTAGTCTGCTGAATTTGTCAAGCCAAACTCTGCAGCCTAGAATTCAGCACCTTACATCAGCAGTCTCTCTGTCCATGCTCCCCTCAAACTCTGCTGTCATTTATTCCCAATGTAGAATCACAAAGAAGACATATTGGGATTGATTTTTAAATTGGAAATTTACATCAGGCATTTAGGAGTGGATTCTAGATATCTAGAACTAGATGTCAGAGCCATCTAGGCATAGTCATTAGTTGAAGAGGTGGGAGGAGATAAGACAATGGAGAGGTATAATGTGATGAGAAAGGAGATCCAGGGGCAAAATCTTGAGGTATGCAGATCTTTTTAAGGGACAAGAGGAGAAAGACCAGCAGAAGAGATAGTAAAAATCAATCAGAATGTGGATAGAAAACACTTAATTAGTGCCTACTATATACTGGGTGATTCACATTCACTTTCTCTAATCCCTACCAACTCTTGACAAGGTAGACTTTACCAACACCTTTTTAAAGAAGAAAAATCTGTGGCTAAAAAAGGTCACATAGTGGCAAGGCCAGGTTTTTAACTCTAATCCACATCAGTTTTGATCCAAAAGTCTGTGCTCTTTTCATCAAAGCATACTGCAAAGAATAAGGAAGCCTAAAAATGTACTTTCAGATTTTGTGAGAAAGAGGACATTAGTAACCATCCAGTGTCACCTCTCCCAGGGTGACGGAGACGCAATGGATTACTCAAAGCTCATTTCTCCAGAGCGGTGAGAGGCCCAGAAGCGGTTAATTCCAGGCAAATCATTCAAGAGAGAAGAATTCTTAGGAAATAACCCCGAACAAGGTTTTCTCCCAGTTTTTATTCTCCAGGCAAGAAAGTTACAGGAAAGGAACACGGGGGGGGGGGGGGGGGTACAAAAAGAACAATGAGATAATTGTCGTACTTTCCCATCATAAGGTTTGGCTACACCAAGGACATCTGCACTTAGAGCAAGAATTTTTGCTGCATTACAATTTATTTTTATTTACAACAGAGACTTTAGTCCAGGGAAAGTTTTCTGCTTTTCCCAAGCTTAGCATTTCTATGTGCAACTCTACAAAGTTAGACTATACCTTAAACTACAGGGTTGTGGCCTTGCAAAAAGTACATTTGCTTTATTAATGTTGGTATCCTCCACAATCCAGAATTCAGTTTCTATACAGAAATGAAAGTGGAAGTCAAATTGAACGTGGGTCAAGACAGAAAAAATACCTGACTCTTTTAAGAAATTTGATAGGAAAGAGCGATGAAGCTGTAGTTTGAATATACAATAGGGTTAAAGAAGATATTTTATAGTAACGGAGACCTGTGCATACCTCTCTCTAGAAGGGAAGGAGGTAGTTGAAAGGGAGGGTTTGAAAATGCAGGTGAGAAAGGAGATAAAGAGTGGGAAGAGATGGGGATACGAAGCACAGGTAGAGAGGAGTTAGCCTTGGCAAGAAGGGAGGAAGAATTATTTCTTAAAAACAGAACATAGCAAGAGAGAGGAGGAAGTAGAAGACTTTGAGGTAGAAACCAAGGAGTTCTTGCTGGCGAGAGGGCCAGTCATAAGGAAATTAACATTCCTTCAGGGCCTACAGTGCTCCAAGTTCATTACATATGTCTTCTCTTTAAATCCTCACAGTCCTATTTGTTAACTATTTTATATAAGAGGAAATCAAAATGAGGGTGAGCAATAGGGCATGGAGGGCAAGTGTATGGGTAAGTCTTCCCCCACAGCCCTTCACCATTTCCTTTCTGGATCACTTCTCCTGCTATTTGCTCACTTTGTTCCAGCCCCATCTTCCCCCGTGCCTTAAAAATGTCAGGCATGCTCCCATCACAGAGCCTTTGCACTAGCTATTGCTTCTGCTGCTCTTCCCCCAGAAATCCGCACAATCACTGTCTCAGCTCCTTCAACTTTTGGCTCAAATGTCACCTACTTTGTGAGGGCAATTCAGACTACTCTGCTTGAAATTGCAGTTTGTGACACCCACCTGCATACTTGAACAAGTACACTCCCAATCGCTATTACTTTTTTCTACTTTGTTCCACAGCACTCATCACCTTCTAACATAGTATATTGTTAATGTATTTTTAATGTTCATTGTTAGTTGTCTGTCTCTTTGCATTAGAATAAGAGCTTGTGGGTAGGAATTTTTGTCTATTTTGTCCACTGATATATCACACATCCCTGGAAGAGCATCTGACACATGAATATCTGTCACTGACTATTTGTTGAATGAATGGATGGATGAATAGGTTATAGAGAGACCAAAATTCAGAGTTTGGGGAAATCATGCAGGTAGGAGAGCTGTGAGTGGTAACAAAGCCTAAAGGTGTAACCTCTCCTGAGGGGCTAACGAAATGATGAAGAAGACCACTGAGATAAAGAAAGCCAAGGTCACTGTGGTGCCAGACTGTAGGAGCATCAAGGAGGCAGTGTATTTACTTGAGGAGTTTTGCATCCTGAAATTGCTGGACTCAACAAAACAGGCTGTTCTCCTTCCTTATAGTCACTCTTACAAGGCTTTTTCTTCAGGTTTCTCCAGCCTGCTCTTCCTCAACCCTTAGTAGGGTACTGAGCATACTTCAGAATGGCATTTTGAATTAATCATGAGTGAATATTCCTGGACAGAAAAACTGACAAGGCTATGGGTGAAGAATAAAATACAGGAATAAGATAGAAATAACTGGCTGAGGCTTGAGGAGTTTTGCTTTGAAACCAGAGAGGCGGGACAAAGGGAGGATGAAGGGAAAAGAAAGAGAAAACTGAAAGGAAAAAAAATGATGGGAGAAAACTCGAAGGATCTGTATAAGGAGAAGAGTACAGCTTAAGGAGGCTCTCACAACCCTGTCTGAGACATACCTATGCAGAGTATACTTTCTTTTTCTCTCACACACATACAAATTACACACAGCTACACAGACAGCATTAAACTACAATTTCTCCCAAGCCTTAATATTCACACAAATGGTTATCTCAAGTTGTCTCACACATGCCCATATGTGTATAAAGACTCAGATATCAGACACACATACATACCCTGATACAAACATACTTATTGAGATACCTAAATACACATCAAGGTACATGCCCTTACATGCACATGCACACACACACACACACACACATATACACACACACAGCCAGACTCCCTTCTATTTGCTACTATGCACACAATCTCCTTAAATCTTCCTCCTCCCTTCTATAAGTGCTCACAGACAGACAGCCATAGATCTGTGCACAGATATATACACACATCCACATGGTTCAGCTCCAGAAAAACTCATTTCCACTCCCCTCTCCTGTTTACCATCTGCAATACAAAAGAGCTCACAATCTTTATAGAGAATAGCTATTGAATAGACAGGGACTAGGAAAGGCATTTGTTGTACCTTATTGTTGTCGGTAATTTTAGTAACCAGATCAACAAAGCACTGTTATTATGGCCATCTGCAGCGACATGGAAATCACTGTTATAAAGAATGCTTATAAAAGGATTTTACCTGTGGCTATGAAAAGAAGTCTGCTAATAGATTTAGCCTGTAAATAAGGGACATAGCCTATTTAAGAGTGAGGAATATAAAAGCTGCATTTATATTCAAATAATTCTTATTAGAAATTATTCTTGGGCGGGATGGAGGGAAGGGCTTTGGAAAGTGATAGGTCAGGCAAAGGGTATAAAGAAATATCACGATTTGTAAGAAACACTATGTTAATAATAAGTTTTTTAAAAAAATTTTTAAAAAGGAAATTATTCTTATCTCTCTATCAAGGCACTTATAAGAATAACTTAGATTCTGTTCCAGTTAGTAGTATTACTGGATATATTTGAAAGTAATACAGGCACATTTCTTTCAAAATGCTTTATTACTTAGATTTTTCATTAACTCACACTGATCCTTTCTCTGGCCCCAACCTCCACCCCACAATTAGGATGAATAAGGGCAGTTTCACTGTATGTAAAGACTTCAAGTTTTTTTTCCTTTTCTGCCCGTACTAGAAGGAAGTAAGCGAGAGAGCAGAAAGTCAACACTGAGGCCCTGGAGGGGTGAAATCTGGGAGGTCTGAGCAGATGGATCAGAAGGAAGAAAAATAGGAGGAGGATTAAGAGGGAAGGGAGGAGAGAGTGGGAGAGAGGGGTGCAGAGAAGGGGAGTGCAGATGCTTCCTATGATGAGAGAGCATCAGGGAGAAAGAAGCTGAGAGGGAAAAGGGCCAGGGACTTGAAGTGGAGGGAGGCAAGGGAACCAAGAAGGGGACAGGGTGTGGGGAAGCAGGAGACCCAACCGAAGAGGTAATGAGCAGGGGCTATAGGAAGAGAGGCCTGTGAAGGCAGCAGTGATGGGTATTCAAAACCAGTCTATGTGCTGAATACCATGTGCCTCTAAGAATCACACACACATTTTTCTCAAATTTGTTTCATTCAGTTAAAATATGGGTAAATCAAAGATAAATTGTGCTTCCCTCACCATTTTGTCCAAGATCAGTTGTGCACATAAATACAACACACAAATATTGCCCCACCTCTTCTTTAGAGGTTCTGAAATCATTCTGCTTCTTAGAGCAGATTTAAAACCATCTCAACATAGTTGCCTATGACCATATCTACTCCACTTTAACTTTCCAGCATTACTCTGATTTCTTAGACACTACCTCACTGACTGATTTGTTTTCTCTTAATTTTCTACCACAACCCCCACCCTCCACTGCAACCACACCTCCAAATTCTTCCTAACCGCTCAACCCTCTGAAGTAGCCAGAAGATATTCCACCCCTACCCTGGCCTCACAGCAAAAGCAGCTGCTGTAGGCAGTTTGTGGGCTTGTCAAGGTCCAGCTGTGGAGCTGCTCTTAAATGAGGCATATCTTTAGGCTCACTGTGGAAGCAGCTGAGAAGGATTGCAGGCTGAAACTACTTTCTCTGCTCCCAGGCTGAGGTGGGGCAGCCATTCACTTTGCTAATGCTTGTGACTTTTCCTGAGGCTCCCAAAGAGTAATCTGGCCTTTTGAGTTCACAGTTCCCTCTGTGGAAGATCTTGGGGGCAAGCTGTCAGGATTTAGACTGGACAGCATTTTATCTACTTACGCATTCCATGTTTTACTCAAAAGTGCTCTTTCTTAAAATGAACCAGTGAGCCAAGATACAGTCCAGAGCTCCAAATTCTCATCTACATCTGGGTAAAATTTTTTCTCACTTTTGACACCATGACCCCCTTCCCATAAAGTGGAACGTTGGAGACATCTTTGTGTCCTCTCTTTGACCAGGAGTGTTACTCTTATTGTTCTATAGCTGGTCCACTGGTTCTCAAATCCCCTTTGAGACAACAGTGGCTCACAAAGAAGGTAGGGATGAGGGTATAAGATGAGTACCTTCCTCTCTGGATGCCAACTGAGGCCCTCAGCTATATATATTTTTGGAATCTCTGCAAATCCTCCGGATGAACAAAGGCAAAGATAAGGAAGTGAATAGTGTTCTAACTAGGGCAACAAAATAACCCCAAGACTTAATCCCCAGGATGGAGTAAACTACCACATGCCAAGCACTCTAGGTTATGTAGGTGGCACCTTCCCCTGCCTGGCATACCAGAGATGTTGAAATAAGCCAAGCTACATGTAAGAGGTTCCCAGCTGAGCCTCCTCAACCCTTAACCCTCCTGTCCTTCTAATGTCCTCTGTTCTCAGGACTTTTCTTTCCAGGAAGATTTCGCACTTAGCCCTCTATTTCCTTTATGTCCTGGTAAAGGTATTCTGGGCATGGTTCTTTCAGAGCCTGGGTGTCCCCATCCCAGCTCCCAGGCAGCTAGACAAGGGAGTCAAAAAATTCAGTACTGCATCTTCAGCTGCAGGTTAAGGGAAAGGGGTAGGGAAGAAGGGATTCTTGTAGGTGGATGAGGAGATGAAAATTGTGAAACCCTAGATTAGAAATATCTCTATTGACAGAGACAGATGTGTACATACCTACAGAGTGAGAGAAAGGCCATAACATGTCTTTTTTTTTTTTTCAATTTTTTGAAGAACCTCTATGCTGTATCCTATAATAGCTGTACCAATTTACATATCTTTTTTATTTTATTTTTATTTATTTATTTTATCTTTTTTATTTTATTTTGTCAAAATACAATGTGGTTGATTACTGTGGCCAATTACCGAAACCTCCCTCCCTCCTCCATCTCCCCCCTCCCTCCCAGCAATGTCCTTTCTGTTTGCTTGTCGTATCAACGTCAAGGAATTGTATTTGTTGTGTCTTCTCCCCTCCACCCCCGGTTTTTTTTTTTTTTTTTTTTTTTTTTGGTGCAGCCTCTATGGAAAATGGTATGGAGGTTCCTCAAACAATTGCAGATAGATCTACCATATGACCCAGCTATCGCACTGCTGGGCATATACCCAGAGGAATGGAAATCATCAAGTCGAAGGTATACCTGTTCCCCAATGTTCATCACAGCACTCTTTACAATAGCTAAGGGTTGGAACCAGCCCAAATGTCCATCATCAGATGAGTGGAAAAGGAAAATGTGGTACATCTACACAATGGAATACTACTCAGCTATAAAAAAAAAGAATGAAATACTTCCATTTGCAACGACATGGATGGACCTAGAGAGAATTATATTAAGTGAAACAAGTCAGGCACAGAAAGAGAAATATCACATGTTCTCACTTATTTGTGGGATAAATAAATACACAAAACATGTCTTTTTTTTTTTACAGTTTATTTATTCTAGGGAGTGTTCCCTTGGAGACTTCTTCGATACTGAGTGTTCACCAGGTGCAGTGTTCTGTGCACTCTGTATGCTGTCAGCACTGGCAACCTGATGAACAAGGTGGAATTCCCCTGTCTCCTCCCTGGGAAGAAGAGATGCCCTGAGCTCACCAATACCCTGAGAAAAATCAGGTTTGTGGAGTCCCATTACTGGCAAGCAAAATACCTGAAGCTGAGGATGCTGATGCCACTGTTTGAAAGAACTCTCAACCCCACTCCTTACTGTCCTAATATCTCAGCAGGGCCAGGACTAGAGTGAAGCAAGAGAAATGCCTACGGTGCAAAATTTAAGAAGGCACACATTTTCAGGGTCATGTAATTGCCACCCCTGCACTTGTATGACCCTGACAGTGAGTGCCTCCCTAAATTTTGCACACTGGGTGCCTCTCTTGCCTCATCCTATTCCCAACCCTGTATCTCAGTCTAAAAAGCAAATTCCATCAGGCCACAACTAGACTGGAATAAACAGAAGAAAGTCCATCACTTTGTCTGCATCTGATTGCATTCTGCAGCTTGCACAAGCAAGAAAACTTTAATGAAACATTGGGACCACACAGCCAAGAATTAAGAGAGGGCATGTATTTGCCAGGATGCTATTTACTCTATGCTTTATTACTTTTCAGAGTAGGGAACTCTTAAGCATCTGAAGCAATCCATTCCACCTTTGGTTGGTTCTATTAGAAACATCTTCCTTTACTGAGCAATAATTTGCCATTCTCCAAGTCTTCTAACATAAAAGCCTATCCCATTTTCTATATGAATATTTGAAGATAAGTAAAATATTTATGGACCCCCCACATGTACATAAAGTTACCATTTGTTACACATCTACTAAGCCCCCAGCACTGTGCACTGAGCCAAACTCCCCACATGTATCATGCACCATCTCATCTAAATCTCACAATAATCTTAAGAGGAAGGTAGTACTATGAGGGTACCTCAAGAAGTTCATGAGAAGATTTTTATTAGTTTTTAATTCCATTATCCCATGAACTTTTTGAAGTACCCTTGTATTAATCCCATTTACTGGTGAAGAAACTAAAACTATGATAGAAAGGACTGTGCCTGTTTATGTCAGCATTATATCCTCAGTGCTCATCACAGTGCCTGACACACAGCAGGAGTTAAAAACAGTGTATATTGACTTGAATGAGCAAGGTTCAGTGCCCCAAGTGCTGTGGATTGAATTGTGTCCCCCAAGGTCCAAGTATTAGCAATAACCCCCACTTTGATTGTTGAGGGTGGGAAGTCCTATTATGGTGTTTGAAAGGTGGGTCCTTGGAGAGGTGATTGGATTGTAAGGAACATGCCCTGGTAAATGGACGAATAAGTTGATTGTTTAATAGTGGTCATGGGCAGGGTTCTGAGGGCTTTAAAAGGAGAAGGAGTGAGGAGTTAGCTCTCTGCTCTGCTATATGCCATGTGAGACCCCTGCATCACTGTCACCACCACCAAGGCCTTCACCAAATGTGTTCCCTGGACTTTGAACTTCCCAGTTTCTGAAACTGTAAGCAAAAATTTCATTTTCTTTTCTTTTTTTTTTTTGGTCGTTTTTCGTGACCGGCACTCAGCCAGTGAGTGCACCAGTCATTGATCCGAACCCGCGGCGGGAGCGTCGCCGCGCTCCCAGCTCTGCACTCTACCGAGTGCGCCATGGGCTCGGCCCTTAAAAATTTCATTTTCTTAGAAATTAACCAGTTCCAGGTATTTTGTTATAAGCAAAAGAGACTAATACACCAAGTCACACAGCCAATAAGTGGTGAAGCTGGGATTCGACATCCAAGTTCAAAGTCTGCTGTCCTTTTGTTATTCCCACATTCCTAGTTCCCCCATCTGATCATCATAAGGCATTCATTTGAGTCCCTTCATCCTGAGGCCCTCCTGAGACATATGTCTATACTTATTTTAAGAATGATTGGTGGAACTGACCACAGAATGCCAGCACGCTCCCACCCTTCTAACACCACAATTCATGAATTTTCAGACAAGTGCACATAGTATTGATATAGTTGTACTCCGAGTCTTCTCATAGTAGGTATTCCCATTACCCATTCATTCCAATTTCCAGCCAGACGTTCCATTCCATCAGATCTCAGTGACACTAATGAGCTCTTGTTTAATGTCCTGAGTTGTAACACAAATTTCACTTTATAATGCATACTGTCTCTGGGCATTACTATTCAAACATTTGTGGACACAAATATTGTGACTAGTCCTTTCTTCAATTGCTTTCTTGTGTTAATCACTGGGTGTCTCCTAAACTTTGATTTTCTCCCCCTTTCTGTCATACCTGCTATTCTCTATTGTAATGATTTCAAAGTTTATCTAGGCAGCTTTCTCTGTTATTTGACACAATCCACATAATCAAGCAGCCACTTTTCAGATCCTGTTTATGCTTCTTTCAAAGACCCAATCTTTGAAAGGAAGAAATAGAAAAACAAAAAAATTCCTGCATTTACAGGTTCCGAGGGACTCAAATTTCACAATCTTTAAAAATATCTCCTTGGTCTTTAAAATATCTCCTTGGTCTTCTAATGGTGTCATAAGAGTCAGCAGAAATGAGTATAATCAACAGCTTTGGTGAGTCTTCACAGGCTATATGGCACACTTTCCGGTTGGCCACATTTGAGTTACTCCCGATTTCTTCTATACTTCCTATGGGGAATCCTACTGAGCAAGACTTGGCTCTTCTGAGGGTCTGCAGCACATTCCCTTGCTTCTAATAGTGTTCAGATATCCTCCATGTTAACTGTGCTTTTCAAGATGGTCTGGTTCACTCCATCGTGGCTAGGGTCATGTATCTATTATTATCTGTTTTATACATATCTATATCTATATTTTAGAGTAGAGTAGAGACTCCTCTCCTTTTCCTTTTCTGTGAACTTTTCTTCCACTCTCCCCATAACCATGTTTAATACCTTTAGCCATGACATTTTCGTCCCACGGATTCTAGGGTGCTGCCACTTCTTCAAAAGGTCAAGCACCACCCTCTGAGTAAAAGGCCCTATGCCTAGTGGATATGCTATAAAACTCACTGAGTTAGGATTTTTTATTTCTCTTATTTTCCTAATCTGTGACACAGTCAATTAAAATTCATCTACTAGCAGAGTATAGTTGTATGGGCAGAGTACATAAATCCATAGTCCCTAAAATAGAAGGACTTGCTGTCTTGTCTTAGCTTTGAGTTTTTTCTATGTTATTAGAACCAAAAACTTCTTTATTTTCTTTTAATAATATTGCCTCAAGTTTTGTGGATGTTTTTCATCTTCCCTGATAATGTGGAGTCCAGAGAGATGTTATGTACAACCTTCACTTTCTCCTTAAGAATGGCAGCTAGATGGCTTTTGGTAGCCACACAGACACTGCTTAACTTCAGCAAGAAGCACACGCACTTCAAGGCACTAAAGAAGCCCCTTTGGATTTTCCCCTCTTATATTGGGTTGAAATTCCACAACTTTAATTTGCCACATTTTCTGTTGTCCTGGTAATATGAGCTTCTGCTCAGTACTTCGCAGAAAAAAATAATGTTTTCAAAAATAAACATTTAAATTACATAAATAAATGCACAATAGCATAGAATTTTACACAAAAGTTTTATAAACACATAACAAGCTGCCTTGTTCAGATACTTAGTGTACCATCACTAGAAATATTGAAGCTGGGACAGAATGACCACCTTTAATGGATATTGTAATGGAGATTCCTACATTGAGTTGAAGCCTAGTCAAAGTAACCTCTAAGGTTTTTTCCAGCTCTAAGACTTCATGTTCATAGGGCTGGCCAGTTAGCTCAGTTGGTTAGAGCATGCTACTGATAACACCAAGATCAAGGGTTCGAATCCTTATACTAGCCAGCTGCCAAAATAAAGAAATAAGACTTCATGTTCAAAAACTAACCCTCAGAGAGCATACCCCATGCCATACTATCCAGAACTGAAGTTGTAGGCCCTGGGAGCTCCCCACATATGTTGTGAATGGCTGGCATGTTTGGCATCTCTGGTGCACACTTTGAACTCTGAGATAGTTTTTCAGGACTGTGTGATTGAATACAGTACCCCTAGGTAGGCAGCATCTTCATATTCCCTACTACATTTAGTACAGTCATGAACATTATAGGAAAAGAATAAATGCTTGTTGTATTTGAATTTTCAGATCCAATGCCTTCACAGAGTATCTTCTTTCTGCCATTTCTGAAATTAATGGTGGCATGATGATAGCACTCTTTGGCCAAGTTGTATCCACTGGTCTGGGCAATTTGCATGTGGGAAACCCTCTATCAGGATGTTCCTTTGGGTGGCGTGAGCCCAGAGTCTTCCAGAGGAGGAAGTCATGGAGGAAATCACACCGTCTGCTTCCATCCAAACTCTCTTTATTCCTAAACCTACTTATAGTAAAATAAGATACAAATGTGTATTGAAGATAACATTAACGAGGAAAATAAAGCAGATATGATGGAAGTGGGAAGGAGTAGCCCAATTTTTCACTTTGTATATAATTGGACATTTTATGAAGTACTTATTTGTATAAGGGTCTCAGATAATTTTAGTGCTCACAAAAGGAGTCACTTTTTTCTAACTACCTATACCCTTGGTCAAGGAGGCCAGGACAATTTTGAATTCACAGTACCCTATGAAAAATTCTGCCTTAAATTTGTTATTGAGTTTTTGTTTAGTTCCTAAGATGTTGAGTTCTTTCTAGGTAAGATCAGATGTTACAGCATTTACCAGTATACAGTGATAACTGTTGTTCTTTCAGGTAATATATGGATTGATGGGCAGGTAGAAAAAGAATGGAACAGATGAATGAACAGGTAAACGGGAGAATAGTTTGCATGTGAGAGAATGGCTCAGTAGGTAGATGATGGAGACTGGCATTGGCATCTTAGAAAGCTCACCCTTTCCCAGCCTGAATTCTGAATTAATTGTGAAATAAGATAAGACAAAACAATGAGCCTTTATTACTGATAAAGGATAGGTTGGAAGATGTAGTTATTATTATTGTCAAGAAGATTCCGACACTGAATCTCAGATTTAACAGTGATATCCACCTAGTTATGGGCATTGCTATATGGGAGCATGGGATACATGGGGAGGCTTTTCCTTAAAAGAGAGCAAAAGAAGAGCAAAAAAAAGGATGTAGATCATTTCCAAAAAGAAGGACACAGGCTATTTAAATAGAGGTTTTGTTCCCAAACTCATAAACCAGGTCACTCTATCTGTCATCGGGAGGAGTAATAAAGCGTGGAGAGAGGCCAAGTGCATTACACTGATGGCAATCCCTCCACAAACTAGGAAACATTAGGAGTGGAGAAGAAGCATTTCATCCCCTTTCACCCCAAAGTAGGCTTTTAGGGGAGAAAAGAAGTGGTTAGAAAAGTGACTATAAAATATTAGCCATTTTTATTCTCTGAGTGAGAAACACTCTTAGCAAGATCTACAGTGTGCTATTACTTCAGCCTACTTATCTGAATCCAATTAGCTCAGTAAAATCTTCAGGGTTACATGCTACAGTGATGAAAAAAAGAAAGTTCTGGTTACATTTAAATATTCTCTACTGTATAAAAATGACCTTACCTATGGTAATTTTAGCACATAAATGATGATTTCTTTTGTCCATCTGGATAAGAGATCCAAGGCCCAGAGTAGAAATAAAACATCAATATGCATAGAAAGTGGCTACCAGTGGTATTGGATTCCAAATATCTAAGAATTTGTGTAATTAATAGCTGAATTCCTTTGAGACTGATCTTTTACTAACAAACACATGATAGAGCAAATTTTCCTTTGGATTTTATAACAAGAGCCATCTATCCTAGAGGTTGATAGGAAATTAATATTTTTCATTATTCTAGAAGGCAACCACATTAACAAAACTTAATAACCTTGCTTATCAATCATTATTAATAGATGGACAAACTCGGTACTGGGCTTCGAATTATGAAAGAGGAAGTTAGAAAGAAACAACACAAGAAAGATTTAATAATATTGTATGAATTATGAACCAATCTTCATCAGCATTTTTAGAATGAATTCTGGCCACAAGTGATATCTTTTAATATGGTTATTTTTAAATTTAAAATTAAAAACACATTTCCTTAATCACAACACACAATTATCATTTGCATTAATCCTCTGCAGATTTTTAAAAACTGCATGCAATGTAAACATAATTTGGCTAGAGACAAAACTGATATTGATATCAGGCAGAGAGTAGTTTACAGTTAGAACATACATATTACATGCCATACCCTAATTTTGATTCTCCCCACAATGACTAGGCCTCTTCCCTCTCATATTAGGTCAACTTCCAAATGGAACAAATGAAAAAGTCTAGGAGCTTTCTTTTGATTACTACACAAGCTATAATAAAGACAAACCTTTGGTGAGAAGTAATTAACAACATTGCTATTGTTGAAATGAGGTTATACTCTTTCTCAATCCCTCTAACACCCATGAGGAAAATCAATGCATAAAAATAAATAATGTGGCCCAAAATGTTAGCTTTAATGTTGGTAATTAACAGCAGATTTTAACATTTTAAAAGATTAATTACTGTCCAATAGATAATATCTACCTTACAGAGTTTCTAGAACAATCAAATCAAAACTGAATATACATGGCATTGACATTAAAGCAAAAGTTGCTGTCCTTCCATGCATTTAGATATGCAGTTTTATGTGTGTTGTGATTTGTTGGGTCCAATAAATATATTTCCCCCTCTAATGACCGAAATTTCACTCTCTGGTTTCAAGAACTCCCTCCTTGGGTTTTTACTTCCTATTATTTTATAAAGGCAACCAATACTTATTAAACACTGACAGTTCCAGACAGTGTATAGTTTGCTGGGGTTACAAAGATGAGTAAGAGCCATTCCCCACCCTCAGGTAGTAAAAGTACTCCTCAGAAGAGTATCATTAAATCCCTAACACCTAAATGAGAATTAGTTTTATCGATTCCTTCCTGCATGAGATACTGAGAGATAAAAAGGAAGTTGAAAGGTGATCGTGCTCTGGATTTGAAAAGATAGGGAAGGAAGGATTTTGAAAAGGGAATTTTGAATGCACTCCTACTAGCACTCCTACTACCTTTCCTCAGACTCATTAATCCCTTTCAATTTTATCAGGAATAAATTCTGAATGCATGAAATAAAATACTAATTATGTAAAATCCCTAGTTGCTCCTATTTCCTTCTACTATTGGATTGAAGTATGTTCTGTGGTCATACTTTAACCATCAGTAAAAATGGAGTCAGGGTACAGTGAAGAAAGCCCTTGCTTTACAGACAGAAAGGCTTAGATTTCAATCCTACCTCTGCCATTTACTACCAGTATTATCTGAACATCTTAATGGACTTGAACCTCTGTTTCCTCATCTATAAAACGAGGATAATAACAAGTAATATATGCAAAAGTATATACATATACATATATATATATGAAGAAAAGTGCCTGGCTCTTAGATGATATACAAACATTGTGTCCTTTCCCACACACCAATAGGATAGAACAACTATTCTCTCATTGTGGTCTGGGGACCCTTGCAGGTCTCTGATACCTTATCAGAGTGTCTTAAAGATCAAAATTATTTTCATGATAATATTAAAATATTATTTTTCTTTTTTGTCCTCATCCTCTTACAAGTTTATAGTTGTATGGGGTATCACAACAGATTGAATGCAGACTCAGATATGAGAATCCAGCTGTCTTCTATTAAGCCAGACATTAAAGGGATTTGCAAAAATGTAAAAATAACGTCATTCTTTTCTATTATTTTTTTACTTCTAAACATGTAAGTTTCTTTTTAAAACAAACATGTTATTATGTTAACATATAATAAATTTATTATTATTCATTTTAAATTAAGAAATAAATATTTTTAACATTTCTTAGTTTTAATTTCTAACATGGTAAATATTAATGGATATAATTCACATAAACAAAAGCTCTTTGGGCTCTCATGCTTCAGAACAGGAATAGATCATTGAAATTCTTCACATGCCCCCAAAATGTAATTTTAGACCTTGGTTTTCTTGTATTCACCTCTATACTTTCCATAATTAATAAACATTAACTGATTTAAGGTTTACCCCATTCTCAATTTAGCCTTTATAACTTTTTGGTAGAAGTGTGAATATGTCAGGAACCAGCCAAAATGTGGGCAAGAGGAATAGTGAAGGGCTTGGAAATTTCACCAAATAGTTAATCAGCTCCGAATAATTGTTAGCTACAATGGTTAAATACTATCTTATAATGTGTTTCATTAAACTGAGATTTAGTTAGATACAGTAAAATTCACCCTTTTGGTGTGTAGTTCTGTAAATTTCGACAAATGCATACAGTCATGTAACCACAACCACAATTCAAAAAGTTTCCTTGTGTCTCTTTGTAGTCAACCTTTCCCCATCTCCCCAACCACTGGCAATCACAGGTCCGATTTATGTCCTTACAGTTTTTCCTTTTCCAGAATGTCGTATAAATGGAATTAAACAGTATATAACCTTTTGAGTTTGGTTTCTTTCACTCAGTAATACACATTTGAGAATCATCCATGTTGTTCCACGTATCAATAATTAGCTCCTTTTTACTGATGATTGTATTTCGTTGTATGAATGAATGAATCAGAGTTTGTTTACCCATGTACTAGTTGATAGACATTTGGGTTGTTTACACTTTTGGGTGATTATGAAAAGAGCTACTATAAACGGTTGCGTATATGTTTGTATATGGACATGTTTTCCTTTCCCTCAAATAAATACCTACTCAGAAATATCCAAACTGTTTTCCAAAGAGGCTGCAACAATGACTTTTTCATCAGACATGTCATTGATAAAGATTTTAAGACCTCAATAATAAGAAAGTCAACCTCCCACAGGAGAGCTTTGTTTGTAAACAGTAAAGGACAAACATTGGGAAGTATAAATGCATTCTGCTTCTCATTTCAAATCTAATTCTGAGAAACTGAGCAAAAGACCCATATAATTGCTCTGCTTTTCAGCTTTTGTTTGTTACAGAAATGTTATTTGCATTTGATTGCCCATTAGGAAATATGAGTTTATGAATGCTGAGTAGTGCTGTCACAAAACATTTGATGTTTCTTTTCTGTCTGCTAGCCACCATAAAATATTTTTAAAAACCTGGGGAAAAACATTCCCTTTTCCTCTCTAAAAAGGGGAGTGAACACAGGAGAGTTATTTTCTATTCGAGACCATGAACCTAACAATGTGGTTTTATCCATGATTTTCAGTAAAACATTAGTGAGCCAGTTAAAATCAATGTTTAGATAACAGACTTGCAGTTTCCTTTGCTCTCACATTGACATAGAAACAAAGGAGATTATTCCTAGAATAGGAGACCTGAGACCTGAGGAAAAGCAAAATTTTTAAGATTCAGTTTTTCTGTCAATAGCTACAATTGTACTTTCCTGATATGCCATTAGAGGAGAAATACTGAAAATCCCATAAGTTGTTTTGAGTTGCAGGTACCTTTTTCACACACTTCTAGACCTCTAGTTTCTTTATTAGAATATTAGATTGCAATAGGTGATACAGGACATACAGCAGTCAATCATGTGGCTCTTTTGGTTAATGATGGTTATAAACATGGCTTCAGAATCACATGATGAGTACCACCCATAAGAGAAATTGTCTTTTTACGAATGGCCATAATGAGGTTCTAATCACTTGACTACTAGGATAACTATCAGTATTCAAGTGAGTGTATTTAGGTATATTAAAATGAAATCTGAGCCCTGACAATATTTGTATAGAGGAAATTCCTGCTTTGAAACAGTTGAGTGTAAGTCTATTTTCTTTAGCTGCTTTAGCAGATGAAGACATATCTTTTCAAAATTCTAAAAGCCCAGACATTAGTTGTTCCTAGGGTACTGCTAAGCTTTAAAGGCTTTAGGCCAAGACTCAGATGACTATTCTTACTCATTTTGTGTGGCATATCAGTTAAGGTGCCAGAAGAAATGAGGGAGGTGGATTTTGATGACCACTAGAGCTAAAGGCAAAATTGCAGTGTATGCTAATTTGGTTTCAATCCTTCTAACTTTATTTTCTGATTCCCTCTCTCACTTCCAGTTAGCCTTTCTTCACCACTATCCAGGGCCCTTGTGGTGCCTCATGGACTCCATGAATTTAAAGCAACCCAGGATGCCCTCTCTAAAGGGATTTACACTATAAATGATCTCCCTCCCCACTCCTCCCTCTCCTCAAGTTCTTGTTCTCTCAGCTGACTAGCCGATAGAAAATAATTCTGGTTACTGAATAAAATAATTCATATGAAGATGTGAATGACTGATAGACACAAATTTCCTGCATCAGCAATTTTCTATTAGTCCCCCCAGATCCATTTCACCCTTCTCCATCCTGTTCTATGGCCTAGGAAACAGCTTTATGGGATGCATCAACAAATCATCTTGTCTTTGGGCTTTCCATTAGGTTTGGCCAATGGGAGATACTGACAGTGATAGAAAGGCAGCACAGTGAGGTCAGGATATTTATTTCCCAAGCTCCCTCTCTGCTGCATCAACATAGGTTGTCTAAGTCCTAGGAACAAAGGCTACACCTTCTGTCAGACAGCCCTCTCAAACAGCTTTTTATGGGTTCTGGTAACTATGCAGTTCTCTTGCCCCTTTGGGCCTATAGGCCCCCAACTGTTTCTAGTCCTAGGGTCTTGTACCATCCTTTGTTGAATTCCCTTGATTCTCCCCACGCTTTGCTAATAGTACCTTTAATAAAATTTCCTCAATTACCCCATTTAAGCCTGTCATCTCTTTTCTGCTAGGACCCTTACTGGGTCCCAAGGATTATGTATCCTGTTCTCTTCCTGTTCTGTCCTTCTTCCCACAAATAGAAAGTAGACATTCCAGTTCTGAAAGTTATGAAACCTACAAGAGATGTAGAAAGAAGCATGTGCTTTTAGACATAGCAATATGTACACTCTTTTTAAAGATTCAAGGATCATCTCTCAATATAAAGAAGGTCAGAACGATAGATCACATTTTTTGAACATTTGCAATTTCCCCAGGCAGTTTCCATGAATTATACCAATTAATCCTCATAATGACCCAATGTTTATTATTACCATTTTGGTCTTCAGAAGTTTAATTATGATGTGTCTTGGCATGGATTTCTTTGGTTTTATCTTGTTTGGGCTTCATTCAGCTTCTTGAATCTGTATGTTTGTATATTTTGCCAAATTTGGGAAGTTTTCAGACATTATTTTTTTGAATACTCTTTCAGCCCCCATTCTCTTTCTCTTCTCCTTCTGAGACCCTGATGATACAATTGTTGGATCCTTTCTCATTTTCCCAGAGATCCCTGAGGCTCTGTTCCAATTTTTTTTAGTATATTTTCTCTGTTGTTCAGATTGGTTAATTTCTATCACTCTGTCTTCAAGTTCACTGATTATATCCCCTTTCATCTATACTTTACTAATGGGCTCATCCAGTGAGATTTTTTCCCCCTGTGGAAGAGGAGAGTCTCAGGCCCAAGAGATCAAAGGGACCCAGGCCTGGCTGCTTTTTGTGGTTTGGTCCCTCTTGCTGGTGCCAACCATCTGCCCAGCTGACTCTGTGCAGTGGAAGGAAGTCTCTGACCTGTGAAGACAAAAAGGCTTTTCTGAGCCAGATGATTTCTGGTGGTGGTGCCCTTCTTGCTGGTGCCTGCCACCCCAGTATTTCTCAGCAAGGGAGCAGAGTCTCAGGCCCTTTCAGGAAAGAGAGCACTTTGCCTGGCTGCTTACTGTCAGCAGAACTGCCAATCAATCAATCTTCATTGCCTTAGTTTTCAGACTCACCTGGTCTTGTTGGTGTGACTTGAGTTCAGTCAGAAGAGAAATTAGCCTATCCAGGCTGCCTTCTGTTGTTAGGGTGGGAGTCAGGAAATTCTGGGCCTGGATCACCTTCTTCTGTAGGGTGGGTGGCACATAAGATGCACTGCCACTATGTTGTTCCTTTAATCCTTGGGTTCCAAACCAGTTCACCTTCCTCTTACCACAATTCAGAATTCTCCTCTTGCATTATTTCTTGAGATTAAAGTTGTACTTAGCAGGGAGGAACAGGGAGAGAGAAATCTATACCAAATTTTCTGCACCATAAATCCCCGTTACTATTTTATAGATGCGGAGACTGTATCACAGAAAGGTTAAAGTACTAGTTAAAGTTCATATAGTTAGTGAAGGGCAGAGGTAGGACTTAAACCCAGGCAGCTCTTTTCCAGAGTCCATTTGCTCACCTTCATATTTGGGGAGACTCATCAAATAACCAAGGAGTGAGTTCTGCATTTAACTGCTTATCTTACAAAATAATCTAGGGAGTAGTTGCAGCTCATTTTGAGGATGTGGTTCACAAAAAAGAAGAATTTGAAGGCATGGAGTTGAGAAGTATTTAACTGAATCATTATTTTCTTCCAAACTGCACTGCATTTGAAAAAGAATAAAGACTGAACCATTTTATAACTAAGATTTCAGTAGTTGAATAATTAATTCTCAATGACCAAGCATGAGCTATACGTGCCACCTGAGAATTTGGGAAAGAAAATTTTATTAGTTTTCTTCACTTCTGAACCAGTAGGGCATTTTGCTTGAAGCCTTCTGGGTATTGAAGACCATTTCCTATTTCTAGGAATATTTATTGGTATCAGTAAAAGCTATCAGGAAAGATTACCTGATATTCTACATAACTGTCTGGCTGTCTATTCTCATGCTATTTCACAATTTCTTACATAAGTTACACACCAAGGAAGTAATTTGCTTTATCTTAGTCCTATTCTTAAAACTGCTATTCACTTTGTATAAGTATAAGTTTCCAATAACTTTATAAATAATGTGATCAAGTTCACACTCATCCACATTCATTCATGTGCTTATGGGGCAGTTCCCCCTTATTAACTGGCTTTAAGTTTTATTTATCAGCTCTCCATTTTCTGATCATGGTGCTAGTGTTTATTTGAGGACGGATCAAAGAGAAAATCAAGTGATTTCAAACTAAACACAAAACTTCACAAATAAGCAAGTTCCATAGCCTTCAAATTATGAGTCATTTTCCCATAATTTAAACCTGATGATAATATTTCTGTACTGAAAACAATTTTTTAAAAAATTAATCTTATGATTTTTCCACCTTCCTGCTCCCTCTATATTAAGTGGCATTCCCTAAGCAAATATACAATCAATGTTTGATTTATAATTTCTTCGTGCTTCCTCTCTGATACCACTAAATTGTGAGGCCACAGATTTTTTAATTTGGCTCTGTTGCGATGATAAAAAGCATTTTAAAAATGCATCCCCCCATCCACCTCCAGTCAACAAAAATTATTTATCATGCAACAAAAACAACAAAAATTCTTTAAACCCCCATGTATAACAGCTCTCACAAATAGCTCCCCTCAGGGCATTTGGTTCTACAAACAGTGGATTTGTAGAACTCATTGGTTCTATAACCAACAATGCACTTTAGGAACAAATAGAGCACCAAGCTGCATTTATAATAATGAGAAAATAATGATAATTTCAAAATCTAAATTGCCCAACCATAGGGGACAGCTTAAATAAATTATGCTGCATTTATACATTTCAATAATATACAGACTTTGAAAAGAAAATGGTACTAAAAGGAACCAGGGAGAAATGGCTAATTTCAGAGATGGAACAGGGCAGGTACAAGAGCAGCCTGGTATATATGCTGTTATGCCAGAAAATAAGGAAGTGCTTTAAAAAAAAATAATGTGAGTATGTCAAAAGTACATAGGACCTAATTTGGAGGGGCTGCCACTGGCCAAATCTGGGATAAATTGAGAATTAAAAAATAATTAAATGTAAAACAATGAAAAATAAGAATCCATGAGTCCATAGTGATAACAACTAGATTGATAAATAAAATGAATAAATTGGGAAGGAAGGAGGCATTTTGCTTACCTATAGTGCTGAGTGCCAATGGGTAAATGTTAGAGAGAGAATGATAAAGTTAGAAAATTATCATTTTGCCATCATTATGATAAATATTGGTTTAAGCAAGAATCATCAATGGATGCTAAATGTAGGGGAAATTTTTAATAAGGAGGATAATTTCATGCTCTGAAAGCATCTCCCCATCTATTGCTTATCATTTTCAAGGACAAAAATACTAATTACACAGTGGAGAAATCAGGCAACACGTTTTTTAAAATATTTTATTTTATTTTATTTTGTCGATATACAATGTGGCTAATTATTGTGGCCAATTACCGAAATCTCCCTCCCTCCTCCCTCTCCCCCTTCCATCCCAGCAATGTCCTTTCTGTTTACTTGTTGTATCAATTCCAAGGAATTGTAATTGTTGTGTCTTCTTCCCTCCCCTCCCTCGGTTTTTTTTTGTATATTTATTTATTTATTTTTAGCTCCCACCAATAAGTGAGAACATGTGATATTTCTCTTTCTGTGCCTGACTTGTTTCACTTAATATAATTCTCTCTAGGTCAATCCATGTCACTGCAAATGGCAGTATTTCATTCTTTTTTATAGCTGAGTAGTATTCCATTGTGTAGATGTACCACATTTTCTGTATCTATTCATCTGATGATGGACATTTGAGCTGGTTCCAACTCTTGGCTACTGTAAAGAATGCTGCGATGAACATTGGCGAACAGGTATACCTTCGACTTGATGATTTCCATTCCTCTGGGTATATTCCCAACAGTGGGATAGCTGGGTCGTATGGTAGATCTATCTGCAGTTGTTTGAGGAACCTCCATACCATTTTCCATAGAGGCTGCACCATTTCACAGTCCCACCAACAATGTATGAGAGTTCCTTTTCCTCCACAAAAGCTTCTGCACAGCAAAAGAAAAAATTAACAGAGTTAAAAGACAACCAACAGAGTGGGAGAAAATATTTGCAAAATATACATCTGACAAAAGATTAATATCCAGAATATACAAGGAACTCAAACACCTTTAAAAGAAAAAAAACAAGCAACCCAATTTAAAAAATGGGCAAAAGAGCTAAGTAGGCATTTCTCTAAGGAAGATATACGAATGGCCAACAGACATATGAAAAAATGCTCAACATCACTCAGCATTCGGGAAATGCAAATCAAAACCACACTGAGATACCATCTCACCCCAGTTACGATGGCTAAAATCAGGCAACACTTTGATTGGATGATCACAAGTAACATCACCAAGGCGGAACAGATAGGCAATTGTGTGCCTAGAGATATGGTACCCTGAGAAGGACACAGCCTCAAGGATGCACTATTCTTGCCAGGAATGTATAAACTAAATCTAATCATGAGAACATATCAGAAAAAATAATGTGCTATTAAAGAAGAGAGAAGGGAATTATGCTCTTCAAAACTCTCAATGTCATCAAAGACAAAAATAATGGTGGAAATGTTCCACACTAAAAGGGAAAAAGAGCCATGCCAGGTAACTGCAATAACTGATCCTAGACTGGATCCTCTACCGGAGGAAAAATAAATGTTATAAAGGATATTTTGGGGTAAATTAACATAAACGTAATATGGACAAGAGATTAGAAAAAAGTACTGTATCAATGTTATTTGCTGAAGTTGGAAGCCGTACTGTTATGGAAAACAATATTCCTATTCTTAAGAAGCGCACACTAAATTATTTAGGAGTAGAAGGCCATGACATAGGCAATTTAATCTAAAATAGTGCAGAAAAACAGAGAGAATGTGTGCATCAATGGTAATGTATGTAGAGGAAATTGTAAGAAAATTAATGTTTTAAAACTATATATACTGCCATGGAAAAATATTTACCATATATTTAAAGGAAAGAAAAGCAGTTTATAATATACACTATTATCCGATTTTGTAAAAACAAAGAAAAAACATATATATGTAAGTAACATGTATGCAAAGAAAAAATGTATGGAAGGATATATACAAAACAGTTAACTAAGGCTGTTTTAGAAAGGTGGAAATAGTGGAGACTTTCAATTTTTACTTTATACATTTCTGTACTGCTTTTATTTTTATAATAAACAGAAATCACTTTCATGAATATTAAAAATGTAAATGCCAAGTCGCACTGGATCTTTTTACAAAATAAATTCAGCCCAAATCTAAAGCAAGTCATTTTACTACTCAGATCAAAACTTCCCAGTTTCAGGTGTTTTGTTATAAGCAACAGAAACGGACTAATACAATCTGTATTAGTTCACCAAACCTCTTTAATGGGATTTTTCTTAATTTTTTTTCTGTCATCACATAGATCTCCATTTCTTTAGTATCCACTATTAAAATTTTATTAACTTCTTTTGGGGTGTCATGATTCCCGGATTCTTTATAATCCCTGTGTTCTTGTGCTGGTGTCTGTACATATGAGGAGACGTCCACCTCTTCTGGCCCCTACAGGTATTCTGTACAGGAATAGACCTTCAATACTTAGTCAACGTGTGGTTTTGGATGGACAAACTGATCTGATAACAACCTCAGGCAGGGAAAGTTTGCTGGGAAAATTTGCTGTTGGGTTCTCTTGTTGGCCAGAGTGCTGCTTTTCCTCTTAAGTTAGGTGAGGCTGTTGGCTGGGCTCTGCTGTCTGGCAAGACCACTGGCTGGGAATCATGACACCACCAAAAGAAATTAATAAGGTTTTAATAATGGATACTAAAGAAATGGAGATCTATGAGATGACAGAAAAAATTAAGAATAATCCTGTTAAAGAAGTTTGGTGAACTACAAGAATATACAGATATGAAATTTGTAAAACAATACATGAACAAAACAGGAAGATGACAAAGAAGTAGAAACAACAACAAAAAGAAATCCTTGAGATGAAGAATACAATGACTAAACTGGAAAAATTAAAAAGGAAGCTTTAACAGAGACTAGATTAAGCAGAAGAAAGACTCAGTGAGCTCAAAGACAGAACATTTGAAATTATCCAGTCAGAGGAGCAAAAAGAAAACAGAGTGAAAAAGGATGAACACTTGCAGGAATTATGCAACACCATCAAGACACCTACATTTGCCTAAAAGGAAGTTCAGAAGGAGAAGACAGAGAAAAAGGGTCAGAAAGGATGTTTACAGAAATAATGGCTGAAAACTTTTCAAATCAGGAGAAAGACACCAATCTACAGGTGCAGGAAGCAGAAGTCTCCCGTCAAATTCAGCAAAAGAGGAGTTCACCAAGACAAAAAAATAATCAAACTATCAAAACTCAAAGACAAAAAAAAAAATTCAGGGAGCAACAAGAGATAAGAAATATATCACATGCAAGGGAGTCCCAATATGACTATTAGCAAGTTTCTCAGCAGAAACCCTGCAAGCCAGGAATGTGGAATAATATATTCAAACTGATGAAAGGGAAAACTGCCAGCCAAGAATACTTTCCCTGCCAAAACTGTCCTTCAGAAATGAGGGAGAAATAAAAACCTTCATGAGCAAATAAAAACTAAGGGACTTCATCACTGCTAAGCCTGCCTTATAGGGATTGCTAAAGGGTGTTCTTTAAGCTGAAATAGGGTTTTCAAGATGGCGGCGGCTGTGGCGGCTGGCACAGAGTAGCTGAGGTGGAAAAGGTGGCCACTGGGCCTCAGGCAGCCGGGAAACTTGTGGACCTTCCTCTTGCCATCTCTTAAGGGAGGACCGCTGCTGCTGGCCAGTCGTGTGGGGTGACCGCCACTTTGCCCCCGGCAGGAGAGGCTGCCTCATTTACAGGCAACAGCTTTGAAGTGTGGAGCAGGAAAAGAACTGTTTCTTAGCTGCAAAAGCGAGTCTCGAAACAGGGAACGTGGCGCCAGGGCTGCTGTGGATGCAGCCAGGATCCTGGAGGCCGGGGCCATGCTGAAGGCGGCCAGCTGCCCTATTCAGGATTTGAGGTTTCAGGCCGGCATTAAAGAAGATTCCTGGGAGCGCCCGAGCCGCGCCGCGACTGAACAGCCCGAGGCGGCAGCAGCCGAGAACTGGGAAGGCAACAAACCAGAGACAGAGTGAGCGCCCGACCTGGCACAGCACTGTGAGTGACCCCTGGCACAGCTCTGTTCGGGGAGTGGATGCCCACCCGGCTCCCGCCTGCACCACCAGGCCACTCACCGCCCCGGTGCTGCCTCCATTTTCCCAGGTGCGGGCAGCCCCACCCAGCTCAGCCATCACTGAGCCCTCCCACTTGCTTGGCCTGGCACGGGGCTTTCCGGAGCCTGCGGACCGGCCTCACCTCCCACTCCCTCCACGGTTCTCTGGTGGCGCTGGTGGAGGGGGGCGTCCCCGACCAGTGTCGGGAGGGCAAGGAAGTACGGGTGGGCCCACTGTCACTCCACCACACCCTGGACTCCGGCCCCAGGTAAACTCCCTGTTACTGGGAGGCAGATACCATCTCCGCGGCCACCAGTTCGGAAAAAAGCCTAACCAATTTCTGGTTGGGAATAGTGTGGTAGGAGAGTTCCCAGGTCCGCTTGAACCTGCCGGAGACCAGGCTGCAGGTGGGCGCTAGACTAGGATTATACTGGGGGGATACAAAGGTGAACAAGTCCCGAGAAAGATCTACATAGTGCTACAAAGGCACCCAGAGACACCGGTCGTCTGTGCCTAGCAGAAACCTGGTAGACTTCCTGGGCGAGGCGGTGCCGAGCAGGGTCTTGAAGGCCCAGCTGATAGACGAGGGGGGCAGAAGACACGCCCCAGCCCAGCACGGTGCACACAGAGTGGGGAGACTTGCGGCCAGGGAGGCGGAGACTTGACAGAATCCACACACCCGGTGGGGTCGCCACTGCACTATCTAACAGCCTGGGCCAGAGCACACAGAACAGGGAGAAGTCCTGCACAGGAAGTGAAAGCTCAACAGAGATCACACACCCTGTGGTATGTGATCCACCAGCCCAGCAGAGTCCAAGCTGACCAGAAAGGTGGCTCCCTGGAGAAGCCCAAGACCCGAGGCAACCACACACACAAGACACTAGAGGCCAACTGAGCAGTCACGGAGGGAGCCATACGAAATTGGCAACCACAGCAACATCCTGGTTAGTCATTAGTCTCAAACGGGTGGACTGTGAAACCCCCTGCCACAATGAATAAACACCAAAAAAAAGATACCACCAATACAAAAAATCAAGAAAGTACACCACGAAAAGTTAATAAATCTCAAACTCTAGATCCTATAGAACAAGAAGCCCTTGAAATAACTGATAAGGAATTTCGAGTGATAATTCTAAGGAAACTGAATGAGATACAAGAAAACTCAGCTAGACATCATGATGAAATGAGGAAAAGTATACAGGACCTGAAAAAGGAAATGTACAAGGAAATCAATGTCCTGAAAAAAAAGTAGCAGAACTTGCTGAACTGAAGAAGTTATTCAACGAAATAAAAAACACAACGGAGAGTTTAACCAGCAGGCTTGTCGAAGTTGAAGAGAGAACCTCTGAACTTGACGATGGGCTGTTTGAAATAACACAAGCAGACAAGAAGAAAGAAAAAAGAATCAAGGACATGGAAGAAAATCTGAGAGTGATATCAGACAACCTTAAGCGATCAAATATCCGAGTCATGGGTATTCCAGAAGGGGAGGAAAATGGAGATTCCATTGAAAACATATTCAACAAAATAGTGGCAGAAAATTTCCCAGGTATAGGAAAAATCACAGATCTTCAGATCCAGGAAGCTCAACGATCTCCAAATGTATTCAACCCAAAAAGACCTTCTCCAAGACATGTCATAGTCAAATTGGCAAAACTCAGAGACAAAGAGAGAATCTTAAAAGCTGCAAGAGAGAAGCGTCAAATCAGCTATAAGGGAGCCCCAATCAGGTTAACATCAGACTTTTCATCACAAACCCTAAAAGCTAGAAAGGAATGGGATGATATTTTCAAAATACTAAAAGACAAAGATTGCCAGCCAAGAATACTCTACCCTGCAAGGCTATCCTTCCGAAATGAGGGGCAAATAGTATATTTCTCAGACAAACAAAAACTGTGGGAGTTCATTACCACACAACCACCCTTACAAGAAATCCTCAAGGGAGTACTGGGTTTGTTTCCTGAAAAATAACTACCACTGCCATAAAAACCCAAGAAAAATCTAAACCCGCTAGTATAATAAAAATGACATTCATGAAGAGAAAACAAGCTAACAAAAACACTATCTACAACCTAAGGAACCAACAAACACAGAAAACAAACAGTAAATCAGAAAGCAAGGAACAAAAGACACCTAAGACAACCAAACAACCAATAAAATGCCAGGAATAAATCAACACCTTTCAATAACAACTCTTAATGTAAAAAGCTTAAATTCCCCAATTAAAAGACACAGACTGGCTGACTGGATCAAAAAGCAGGACCCAACTATATGCTGCCTACAAGAGACCCACCTCACACATAAAGATTCAAACAGACTAAGAGTGAAAGGATGGAAAAAGATTTACCATGCTAACAGAAAAGAAAAATGAGCTGGAGTAGCTATTCTTATATCTGACAAAATAGACTTTAAACTAAAAACCATAAAAAGAGACAATGAGGGACACTACTTAATGATAAAAGGACTGATCCATCAAGAAGACATAACAATCATAAATATGTATGCACCCAATGTTGGAGCAGCCAGATTTATAAAACAAACTCTATTAGACCTAAAGAAGGATATAGACACTAATACCATAATAGCAGGGGACCTGAACACTCCACTGTCAATATTAGACAGATCATCTAGGCAAAGAATTAGTAGAGAAACACAAGATCTAAACAAGACTCTAGACCAATTGGAATTGGCAGATATCTACAGAACATTCCACCCAACAACCTCAGAATACTCATTTTTCTCATCAGCACATGGATCATTCTCCAGGATAGATCACATATTAGGTCACAAATCAAGTCTCAATAAATTCAAAAAAATTGCAATTATCCCATGTATCTTCTCAGACCACAATGGATTAAAACTAGAAATTAATAACAAACGAAACTCTGGAAACTATACAAACACATGGAAATTAAACAGCATTCTACTTAATGACATATGGGTCCAAGAAGAAATCAAGCAGGAAATCAAAAAATTTTTTGAAACTAATGAAAACAATGATACATCATACCAAAACCTGTGGGATACTGCAAAAGCAGTATTGAGGGGAAAATTTATTGCATTAAACGCTCACTTCAGAAGAATAGAAAGATGGCAAGTGAACAACCTAACACTTCACCTTAAAGAACTAGAAAAACAAGAACAATCCAAACCTAAAGTTAGCAGACGGAAAGAAATCATTAAGATCAGAGCAGAACTGAATGAAATTGAAAACCAAAAAACAATTCAAAAGATCAACGAATCAAAAAGTTGGTTTTTTGAAAAGATAAATAAAATTGACAAACCATTAGCATGGCTAACAAAAAAAGAAGAGAGAAGACTCAAATAACTAAAATTAGAAATGAAAAAGGCGATATTACAACTGATTCATCTGAAATACAAGGAATCATTCGAGACTACTATAAACAACTCTACGCCAACAAATTTGAAAATCTGGAGGAAATGGATAAATTTCTGGACACACACAATCTCCCAAAACTGAACCGTGAAGACGTAGAAAGTTTGAACAGACCAATAACAATAAAGGAGATTGAAGCTGTTATCAGAAGGCTCCCAACAAAGAAAAGCCCAGGACCAGATGGCTTCACAGCAGAATTTTACCAAACATTCAAACAGGAATTGACACCGATTCTTTACAAACTATTCCAAAAGATTGAAACGGACGCAAATCTCCCAAACTCATTCTATGAAGCAAACACCATCCTGATACCAAAACCAGGTAAAGATATAACCAAAAAAAAAAACTACAGGCCAATATCCTTGATGAATATAGATGCAAAAATCCTCACTAAATTACTAGCAAA
Source organism: Cynocephalus volans (assembly GCF_027409185.1). NCBI lineage: Eukaryota > Metazoa > Chordata > Mammalia > Dermoptera > Cynocephalidae > Cynocephalus > Cynocephalus volans. Next base: position 119,057,265 of record NC_084478.1, on the reverse strand, counting down.
CAGAATACAGCAACACATACGTAAAATTATTCATCACGATCAAGTGGGATTCATCCCAGGGATGCAAGGTTGGTTCAACATACGCAAATCAATAAATGTGATACACCATATTAATAAACTCAAACACAAGGACCATATGATCATCTCTATAGATGCTGAAAAAGCATTTGATAAAGTTCAGCACTCATTCATGACAAAGACCCTCTATAAGTTAGGTATAGAGGGAAAGTAACTCAACATAATTAAAGCCATATATGCCAAACCTACAGCCAATATCATCCTGAATGGGGAAAAGCTGAAAGCTTTTCCTTTAAGAACAGGAACTAGACAAGGATGCCCACTCTCACCACTCCTATTCAACATAGTGTTGGAAGTACTAGCCAGAGCAATCAGAGAAGAGAAGGAAATAAAGGGCATCCAGATTGAAAATGATGAAGTCAAACTGTCCCTGTTTGCAGATGACATGATCCTATATATCGAACAGCCTAAAACCTCTACAAAAAAACTGTTGGAAGTGATAAATGATTTCAGCACAGTAGCAGGATACAAAATCAACACACAAAAATCAGTAGCATTTCTTTTCTCCAATAGTGATCATGCAGAACAAGAAATCAAGAAAGCCTGCCTATTTACAATAGCCACCAAAAAAATAAAATACTTAGGAATTGAGTTAACCAAGGAGGTGAAAAATCTCTATAATGAGAACTACAAACCACTGCTGAGAGAAATTAGAGAGGATACAAGAAGATGGAAAGATATCCCATACTCTTGGATTGGAAGAATCAACATAGTGAAAATGTCCATACTACCCAAAGTGATATACAAATTCAACGCAATCCCCATCAAAATTCCAAGGACATTTTTCTCAGAAATGGAAAAAACTATCCAGATGTTTATATGGAATAATGAAAGACCATGCATAGCCAAAGCAATGCTGAGCAAAAAAAATAAAGCTGGAGGCATAACACTACCTGACTTTAAGCTATACTACAAAGCTATAATAACCAAAACAGTATGGTACTGGCATAAAAACAGACACACTGACCAATGGAATAGAATAGAGAATCCAGAAATCAACCCACACACTTACTGCCAGCTGATCTTTGACAAAAGCACCAAGCCTATTCACTGGCGAAGGGACTGCCTCTTCAGCAAATGGTGCTGGGATAACTGGATATCCATATGCAGGAGAATGAAACTAGATCCATACCTCTCACCATATACTAAAATCAACTCAAAATGGATTAAGGATTTAAATATACACCCTGAAACAATAAAACTTCTTAAAGAAAACATAGGAGAAACACTTCAGGAAATAGGACTGGACACAGACTTCATGAATAAGACCCCAAAAGCACGGGCAACCAAAGGAAAAATAAACAAATGGGATTATATCAAACTAAAAAGCTTCTGCACAGCAAAAAAAACAATTAAAAGAGTTAAAAGACAACCAACAGAGTGGGAGAAAATATTTCCAAAATATATATCTGACAAAGGATTAATATCCAGAATATATAAGGAACTCAAACAACTTTACAAGAAGAAAACAAGCAACCCAATTAAAAAATGGGCAAAAGAGCTAAGTAGGCATTTCTCTAAGGAAGATTTCCAAATGGCCAACAGACATATGAAAAAATGCTCAGCATCACTCAGCATCCGGGAAATGCAAATCAAAACCACATTGAGATACCATCTAACCCCAGTTAGGATGGCTAAAATCCAAAAGACTATGAACGATAAATGCTGGCGAAGCTGCGGAGAAAAAGGAACTCTCATACATTGTTGGTGGGACTGCAAAATGGTGCAGCCTCTATGGAAAATGGTATGGAGGTTCCTCAAACAATTGCAGATAGATCTACCATACGACCCAGCTATCCCACTGTTGGGAATATACCCAGAGGAATGGAAATCATCAAGTCGAAGGTATACCTGTTTCCCAATGTTTATCGCAGCACTCTTTACAATAGCCAAGAGTTGGAACCAGCCCAAATGCCCATCATCAGATGAGTGGATACGGAAAATGTGGTACATCTACACAATGGAATACTACTCAGCTATAAAAACGAATGAAATACTGCCATTTGCAACAACATGGATGGACCTTGAGAGAATTATATTAAGTGAAACAAGTCAGGCACAGAAAGAGAAATACCACATGTTTTCACTTATTGGTGGGAGCTAAAAATTAATATATAAATTCACACACACACACACACACACACACACAAACCGGGGGGGGGGGGTGATATAACAACCACAATTATTTGAAGTTGATACGACAAGCAAACAGAAAGGACATTGTTGGGGGGGAGGGGGAGGGAGAAGGGAGGGAGGTTTTGGTGATGGGGAGCAATAATCAGCCACAATGTATATCGACAAAATAAAATTAAAAAAAAAAAAAGAAAAAGAAAAAAACAATGTTTGAAATATGTATGACAGTCAAAATCCTTAATATAGAATGTGTTCTTATGAATTACTAAGGAACAGATGCAGATGCCAGTATGTGAAAATAATGGACATAGAACAAGATCAGGCAATTTACAAAGCATAAAATACAAATGCCCAATGAATTATAAAAGAAAGCTTGCCATCTTTGCTGGTAATCAAAAATGCAAATTAAATAATGGCATACCATTCCTTGTCTATCAAGTTGGCAAAGCTTAGCAATATGAAAATACTCAGTGTCGAGAAGATCGAGGACAATGGGTGGTATCTTAAATTGTTGAATGATGGGGTGATAAATTGTCATAACTTTTCTGAAGTGTTATTTGGCAGCTTGTACCAAAAGTCCCCAAAAGTTTATAACCTTTTATTTTGCAATCCTTTTTCTAGGAATTTATCTAAGGAAATAATTGGACAAATATTAAGAGATTTGCATACAAGGATGTCCTTCATACCATTAATTTAATTCAAAAAATCAGAAAAAAACTTAAATTATCAATAAAAATTGGTTAAATATTTTAATTAATGCAATGGAATATTAAAAATCATTTAAAACAAGTATATACATGCATAGACAGACAAATGTGAAAAGATGCACAGTAAGTTAAGTAAAAAAAAAGCTATGCATTTTATGATCACACTTGTATGGGGAAATTCTGGAAGGATATTGTATTAGTCCATTTCTGTTACCTATAACAATATACACAGAACTGGATGATTATAAAGAAAATGAAATATGTTGCTTACAGTTTCAGAGGCTGGGAAGTCCAAAGTTCAGGGAACACAGATGGTGATGGCAAAGTATCACATTGTGAAAATGGTGGAGCATAGAGAGCCTAGAGTAACCTCCTCATTCACTCTCTTTTTAAAGCCCCCAAAGCCATGCCTCTGACTGCCATGTTTAATTCAGTCACTACAGCAAGGTCCTATAACACAATCACCTCTTCAAGGCCCCAACTTTCAATTACCATAATAGAATTTCCCACCCTCTTAACAGTCACAGTGGAGGCTAAGTTTCTAATACATGAAACTTGAGGGACACAATTCAAGCTTCAGTAAGTTTTAGGGGGACATAATTCAATACACTATAGATATATGCCAAAAGGTCAACAATAGTTGAGTCTGGATAATGGAATTTCACTTGCATTTCTTCTCCTTTTGCTCATTTATATTTCTTAATTTTTAGAGAATAATAATATGAAATTTGAGTAATTAAATGTATACTATATTTATATGCAAGGGTTTTTATAAATCAATACAAAAAAAGGAATAATATCAGGGGGAAATGGGCAAGAGACATAAACAGGCAACTTATCAAATAAACAGTGCACTAAGCAACAACACAATAAAGTGTTAAACATCCCCAGTAGTTAAATTAATGCAAAAACAATACATGATTTTTACCCATCAAATCAATAAAACTAATGGAATGGATGTAGGAAATGGCACTCCTTTACCAGAGGTAGCTGTATCCAATGATACAAGCATTTTGAAGGGCATCTTGTCACTAGGGATCAAAAATTTTAAAAATGTGCATATTCTTTAATCCACAAACTCCACATAATGAAATTCCACTCTGCTATAAAAAAGAATGAAATACTACCATTTGCAACAACATGGATGGACTTAGAGAAAATTGTATTAAATGCAACAAGTCAGTCACAGGAAGAGAAATACCACATGTTCTCCCTTACTTGTGGGAGATAAAAATAAATAAATAAACACACAAACAAACAAAGGGGGGGAGAAGACACAACAATCATAACAATTCCTCGAACTGGTTGAGACAAGTAAACAGATATGATGTAGGGGAAGAGGGTAGAGAGGGAGTGGGGAAAAAGGAATGGGTAAAGGGTCACGAAAATAAACTACAATGTATATTGAGAAATCAATTTGTTTTAAAAAAAGTAGAAGGTAGAGAAAAAGAAAGGATAAAAAAATAAAATAAGACAAGGTTCAAAACCATATATGTCTAAGAATATCCAGCAAACTGTTGTTTATAATAGTAAGATATTGGAAATAATTTCATTGTCAGTTGGTTAAATTATGACAAACCCATATTATAAAGGAATGCTATGTAAACATTACAATTCTTATTTTTATGTTACTGGCACAGAGGGTCACAATATATTTTTAAGTAACAAAACAAGTAGATCACATATATACTACCACAAGGATGAACCTTGAAAACATTATGCTAAGTAAAATAAGACAGACACATAGGACAAAAATTGTGTGATTCCACTTACATGAGGTACCTAGAATACGCAAGTCGATAGAGACAGAAAGTAGAATAAAGGTCACCTGGGGCATGGGAAGGGGGAAATGGAGAATTAGTATTTAAAAGGCACAGATTTTCTGTTTGAGATGATGTAAAAGTTCTGGAGATGGTTAGTGGTGATGGTTGTACAACATTGTGAATGTAATTAAGGCCAAAGAATTGTACACATAAAAATGGTTAATATGGTAAAATTTATATTATGTATATTTTACCACAGTAAACAAAAGCAGTTCTCAAATAATTATGGATAACATGATCCCATTTTATATCTATCCATATGTGTATATATTCATATTCACTAAAAAGTTCAGTAGATGAACCACCACAATGTAAATAGTAGTTTAATGTCAGGTGATGGCTTTATGGGTGATTTTATTTTCCTTATTTAAATTTGTCCATATTTTTCCTTTCATGAATATGCAACACCTATATAAAAATAGTTTTTAAAAAATCAAAAGTGGTAAATATCTGATGGGTGAAGTACATAATTAGAAAGCAGAAATTATTAGAAGTTTAGGAGAAATAAAAAACAAATCTGTTAACTTACATTTCCCAAATAACAAAGATTACCCTGTACTAGCCTTAAGAAGCAAGTTCTCCACTCTATGTTGACAGGCCTTTTATTAACCTACGTAAATTGTTCAAAATTAATCCTTTAGGTTTTATTTTGATCTAAAATCTTCAGGGCAGGAAGTTTTCAGTGTAAATCTTTATTGTTACTTCAGCTTACTTCCTTCCATTTAACTTGAAGATTTCTGTGTTTTCCTTTAAAATAGATATTTTCAAAATTCTTAAAATTATTTAACAGATATTTATGACCCTCTTGGTTTCTAATTTTGATATTGCATTGGCTTGAAAATGATTCTTATATCAATGCACTGCAAATTAAGGTTTAGTGGAAATGGGAGTACATAATGTGCCATTCAGTCAGTCAATAATATTTATTGAATGCCTAATACAGAAATGAACAAAATAGACTTAATCTCTGCCTTCACGAAAAAGTGAAATTTCAATTGAGACCTGAAGAATGAGCAGGAGTATCATAATTAAGTGAAGAACTGGGGAAAACACTACTCCAAGAAGATGGACTAGCTTGTGTAAATTTCCAGAAGCAGGAAAAAGCTTAAAATGCTTCAAAACCTTGTTGTGGGGAAGAATATGGTTAGAGTATGGGAGAGAGTGTGGAGAAATATGAAAGAAAATGAAAATAGAGAAACTGCAGCCAGAACATGCAGGGCCTTGCAGGAATAATACTACTCTTAAGTTCAATAAGAAACTATTTGAGGGGATGACATCATCAATTGTACCTTTTAAAAAGGTCACTTTCCAAACATCTTTTGCTATAATTACAGCCAATAAGTTTTATGGGGTACTTGAAAGTTTCCAAACCCTATCCACACACATCATCTTCCCACATCCTTTTGGATAGATAACATTTTATCTTTCACTTTTTTTTTTTTTTTTTTACAAAATGTGCACATCTCTTTTTTACTTAGAAGGAGACCTAACTTCACAAAATGTTAAGTGAACTCACTAAGATCATGTAGATAAGGTGCACAATAAGGACTCTAGCTGAGGTCTTTTGACTCCAAATCTTATACTCTCCCATTACCCTACTAGTAGATATCAATCATCTCACTGGTATTCAACTATCCACATTATTTTTACATTAGCTTTTGAAACTTTCATCTTAAATAAAAACAGGACAGAACAACTCTTTGGGATCCACTTTCTTAAAAAACAGAAAAATAAAAGTCCCATGGATCTGAGGAAAAAGTTAAGTGCTCCACTTAGGGGAAATGAGACTAGCAGTGGATTCTTTGTACAAGATGAACTGCATTCAATGTGGCTAATGCTGTTTTCCAGAAGTTTGATTATGGGACATGAAAAATATAATAAAACAAAATAGAAAAAGGTGAAGGTAGATGTACACCAAATAGGGTACAATAGTTAATACAAGTAAACACTGCAAAATGGAAAGCACTTACCAGTAACTCAAATGTAACCAATTATTAGAGAATGATTTCCATAGAAATGGTTTTAATAGTAGCTATAACTAAACAAAAGGATACATTTTTGAACACATACATAAAACTGAGGAGCATTATTTGGGTACATACAGACAAGTACTACTTATCAGCAAGCCTACTTCTATCTATAAGTGCACAATAAATGAACTGAAGCCTAACCAATCCATTTACTTTCTTATGATCATGACTGATGTGGAGAGCCAAATGACTGAGTGAGCCACAGCAATCGGCATCAATCTTGACTATGACAAAAATGAACAAAGTGGCTGTATCTAACTCAACAAGTCAAAAATACAAGTACGGCACTGGCTATATGCCTAGAAATGTTCTAAATGCTGTGGGGGATAAACTAAAATGAATTTATAATTTAGTTGGGGTCACAAGGTCTAAACATATAAACTATCAAAACATTATAAACCCAAGTATAGAGCACACTGTATGGGACATGCTATGTAGCTTTGAAGATTGTTATGAGCTAGAGTTAGCAAAATTAAGTTGGACATCAAAATTTTTTTTAAAAAGATAAAGTTTGAATTGTTAAAGAGAAGGGAGGAGAACCATAGCACACACTTCCTGGGTGCCTCCAAAAAAACCTATTTCTCCCATCTCCTGGCAGTAGCGCTTAATTCATGCTTGGGAAATCATTCCATGCACAGTTCTCAGCAAGTGCTTTAGGCAGAGCTAACTCTAGCTGCATTTGTGCATCATAATTGTCTTAAGTCAATCAGGATATTCCATTCGCCTGGCACTAGTGACTGATTTAGGGATGGAGAATATAACCCAAGCCTAAAACAACTACTACATCTTATTCCTCTTAGCCCAGTAATTAATTTGAAGTAGATAATGAAATGATCCTATCAGAGTAAACTTCTGTTCACTTCCTGGGAATGCAAGGACACAGATTCTCTCTTCTACTGGATAGTGCATTATGAAGATTCAAAGCTTACAGCCATTTAAAACCAAATCACATGTATGTGGTGGGGGGGCGGCTAGAGTTGCCAAGAAAACTACTATGTGGTCCCTGAGGGTTGGCATGGACACCATTAAAAGCAGGAGAAGAGATTCAGCATGAAACTCGATCCTTAGTAAAGTCACTAAACCACTAGATCAATCCTTGGCTGAAACCATTGTCTCTGGATTTTTCAGTTAGATGAGCTAATAAATTCCCTTTATCGTTAGAGACAGTTTAACTTGATTTTTTTCATCAGTTGCAACACAGAATCTTAAGTGATACAAGAATATTCCAAATAATAGTACTAATATAAAGGTAAGAAAGAGATCAAGTTTTGTCCAACCATTCACCTAACTACAGCAAAGGATTCATCTTGATGAATACTAGATAATCATATCAGATAATAGTAAGAGCTCAGATTCTAGAGAAACTTGAGTAACAAGGATTTGGTACTTTATTTGACAGGCAATTTGGAGCCTTAAAGAGGGTGGGCTTAATTAGGAAAAGACCCCTAGATGAGACCCAAGTATCAGTATGATGCCATTGTCCTATATACAGAGAATATGTGTCTGAGATAGATTATTCAGAAATGGTGTTAGTAGATTAGATTGTAGAGCCCTGTCTATGATAATAATGAAGTCTATGTTGTAGAAGAATGCCATGTTAGCCACATTATATATTTGCTAGGCCTGCCTCAAGTGAAAGGAGAATGGAAAGCCAGGGATCAGTCCACATTTAAATATTAAGACAGGAAAATACACTCCTGGAGACCAAATTTAATGCCTTAGAAACTCAAGGCCAAAATCTCTAGGCTTATGCCTTCTAAAACAGCATCTGTTCCCAGGATCAGCCAGGAGGAATTATCCCTTGCAGCAGAAAGTATCTGCTCGGTTGTGAGCATTTCTCAGTAGTAACCCTCCTCCTGCTCTGCCCCAGCCCACCCCTACCACTGCCACAGTCGCCTGTATCATTGTCTAGTACCAGAGCTGTGGCCCTTCTCTCCACATTGGAGTTCATGCTGCACACAGCAATCTACTGTGTGGCCCATACCTCCCAAATGGCCCCACCCAGCCACCCACGTGCCCCAGCTGTCCACATAACCCCAACCACCCAGTTGCCCATGCGGCACTAATTCCTGCCTGGGCCCGGCTGTTCAGCGACCCACACAGCCCCAGCCACACCAGCTGTACTCGCGGCCCCACCCACCCATGTGGGCTCACCAGTCTAGCTGCACTTGCAGCTTACCCACCCAGCCACCTGTGTAGCTACACCAGTCCGTGTAGGCTCAGCCACCTGGCTGCCCATGTGGCCCCATCCCCCTGCGTGGGCCCACCATCCAGCCAGCAGTGTGGACCCAGCCACCCTTGCCACCTGCACAGCCCCAGACATACAGCCTCTTGTGAAGTCCCAGCTTCCACAGCCACCTGCCTAGTCCATGCTGGCACAGTTGCCTGCATAGCTCCACACTCATGCATGGGCCCAGCTATCCAGCTGCCTGCGTGGCCCCAGGCTCCCTGGCCACCCACACAGCCCCACCCATGTGCACGGGCCCAGCAGTGCATGTGGCCGCAGCCTCAGACGTAGCTGCTGGTGCCTCCTCAGAACTACTGAGACTACACAGAACTAAAGAGTCTATACAGAACAACTGAATCTACCCAGAGCTAGTGAAAATACTGTCTACCCAGAAACAAAATTAAAACACTCTACCCGATGGGCAGTATATAATAAATCTACAGGAGGGAGACTCTCCTCAAAAGCCACCCCAGAGTAATAGAAAAAGGAAGGGATCCATCAGATGACTAGACATCAATGTAGGGATATTAGAAATATGAAAAAAAGAAAATATGACACCACCAAATGAATGCTATAATTCTCAAATACCAGAACCCAAACAACAGTAAACACTTGAAATGTCTGAAAAGGAATTCTGAGAAACAATCTTAAAGAAACTCAGTGAGATACAAGAAGACTCAGACAATACAACAAAATGAGAAAAACAGTCCTAGAAAAGCTCGTGGAACTGAATGACCCATTCAATGAAATTAAAACTAAATTGAGAGCATAAGCAGCAGGCTAGAATATGCAAAAGAAAGAATTTCTGATCTCAAACACATTCATTTCTGTATAACCCCAATGGACCAAAAAAAAAAAAAGTCTTTGAAAAAAAATGAAGAAAATCTAAGAGAGCTAGCAGACACCCTTAAACACACAGACTTCCAAAATCATAGGTATTCCAGAAAGGAAGGAGAAAGGAAAAGGCATTTGTAGTTGATTAAATTATATTCCCCCCAAACTCACTGAACCTTGAATTGTGTCCCTCAAGTTTTACATATTAGCAACTTGGCCCCCACTGTAACTATTTAGGGTGGGAAATCCTATTATGTTAATTGAAAGGTGGAGCCTTGAAGAGGTGATTAGATTGCACGATCATGCTGTAGTGAGGGATTAAAAATTGTAGTCACGGGCATGGTTCTGAGGGCTTTAAAAGAAGAGAGAGGAGAGTCTGTCTTTCTCTCTTGCTCTCTCTGCTCGCTCTGCTCTGCCATTTCACATTGGGATACCCTGCCATCACTGAAGTCATGACCACAGACAGCCTTCACCAGCTGTCTTCCCTGGACTTTGGACTTCCTAGCCTCTGAAACTGTAAGCAATACATTTTGTTTTCTTATAAATTACCCAGTTCCAGGTATTTTGTTATAAGCAACAGAAATGGACTAATACACTATTGAAAACATATTCCATGAAATAATAGGAGAAAACTTCCCAGGTACTGGCAGGGATACAGACTTCCAGATCCAAGAGGCTCAAAGATCCCCAAACATATTCAATCCAAAAAGGTCCTCTCTGAAACATGTTACAGTCAAACTGTCAAAAGGCAAAGACAAAGAGAATCCTAAAAACAGAAAGAGAAGACTGTCAAGTCACCTATGAGAGTCCCCATAAGACTAACAGCAGACTTATCAGCAGAAACCTCACATGTCAGATGAGAATAGGATGATATATTTAAGGCACAAAACAAAAAACCAAAAACTGTCAACCAAGAATAATATACCCATTTTCAGAAATGAAGAGGAAATAGTGTATTTCCCAGACAAACAACTGCTGCAGGAGTTCATCCCCACACAACCAGCTCTACAAAAATTCCTTAAGGGAGTCCTGCACCTGGAACCCCCAAAAACAATAATCACCATAATGAATACATGAGAAAGAACAAACACCTCTGGCAGAGAAGGTATTCAAATGATAAAGAGAAAGAAACTGTACCATACCACCTCAAAAAACCAATGAAAACCAAAGACAAACAATAAAAGGGAAATAAAGGAATAAAAGATATTTAAATCAACCATATGAAAAGCAATTAAATGCCAAGAATAGGATAATACATTTCAATGACAACCCTAAATGTAAATGGATTAAATTCCCTACTCAAAGCACACAGAATGACTAACTGGATTAAAAAGCTAGACCCAAATATATGCTTTGTACAAGAGACTCACCTCACCTGTAAAGACACACATAAACTAATAGCAAAGGGATGAAAAAAGATATACCATTAAATGGAAACCAAAAATGAAAAGGAGTAGCTATTCTTATATCAGATAAAAATGATGTTAAACCAAAACCCATAAAAAGAGACAAAGAAAGCCATTATATAATGATAAAGAGATCTATCCAGCAAGAAGACATAATAATCATAAATATATATGCAACCAACACTGGAACACCCAGATATGTAAAGCAAACACCGTTAGATCTAAAGAAAGAAATTGATCCCATCATGGTAATAGTTGGGAACCTAAACACAGCTCTTCCAACATTGTCCAGGTCATCTACTGAACAAATCAACAGAGAAACACAGGATTTAACATCACTATAGACCAATTAAACATGGCAGATATATTAGTCTGTTTCTGTTGCTTATCACAAAATGCCTGGAACTGGGTGATTTGTAAGAAAACAAAATTTATTGATTACAGTTTCAGAGGCTGGGAAGTCTAAAGTCCAGGAAACACATCTGGTGAGAGTCTTCTTAGGTGGTGGCTTTACAGCAATGCAAGTGTTGCAGATGGCAGAAAATGGCAGAGTAGACAGAGATATAGCTCCTCATGCACTCCCCATTTAAAGCCCTCAGAACCATGCACACAACCATGATTAAACTCTTCACTATGGCAGGATTCTCACAATCCAATCACATCTTAAAGGCCTCATCTTTCGAATTCCATAATAGGATTTCCCACTCTCGCCAGTTACAGTGGAAATTAAGTTTGGGAAGGAGACAGTCAATTCAAGGCGGCAGATATCTACAGAATATTTCATCCAACATCTATAGAATACACATTCTTCTCATCAGCACATGGAACATTCTCCAGGACAGACCATATGTGAGGTCACAAAACAATTCTCAAAAATTTTTAAAAACTGAAATCATTTCAAGTGTCTTTTCAGACCACAACAGACTTGAACTAGAAATCAATAACAAGCAAAACTGTGGAAACTCTACAAACACATGGAAATTAACCAGCATAGTTCTGAATGACATATGGGTCCAAGAAGAAATTAAATAGGAAATCAAAAAATTTCTTGAAACTACTGAAAATAAACACACATCATATCAAAACCTGTGGGAAACAGCAAAAGTAGTGCTAAGAGGGAAATTTATTGCAATGAACACTTACATCAAAACAAAAGAAAGATTTCAAATGAAGAAACTAATTCTACACTTTAAAGAACTAGAAAAACAAGAACAATTCAATCCCACAATTAGTAGATGGAAAGAAATAATTAAGTTCAGAGCAGAACTAAATGAAATAGAGACAAAAATGATATAAAATATCAATGAAACAAAAAGTTGTTTCTTTGAGAAGATAAACAAAACAGACAGAACATTTTCAAGGCTAACTATAAACAGAACAGAGAAGACCCAAATGACAAAATCAGAAATGAAAAAGTAGACATTACAACCAATATCACAGAAAAACAAAGAATAATTAAAGACTGTTATGAACAAGTATACATGAAGAAATTTGAAAACCTGTATGAAATGGATAAATTTCAGGACACATACAAACTACTTAGACTGAACCTAGAAGAAATAGAAAATCTGAATAGACCAGTAACAAGCAATGACATTGAAGCAAAAATCAGCAAAGAAAAGCCCCAGACTGGATAATTTCTACCAAAAGTTTAAAGAGGAATTAATACCAATTCTCTTCAAACTATTCTAAAATTTGTAACAGAAGCCATTCTCCCAAATTCATTCTATGAGACCAGCATCACCTTAATACCAAAACCAGACAAAAAAATCAGGAAAGAAAACTGCAGGCCAATACCTTTGATGAACATAAACACAAAAATCATCAACAAGATACTAGTAAACAGAAAACAGTACCACATCAAAAAAACTGTATACCTTGATCAAGTGGGATTCATCCCAGCAATGCAAGGATGGTTCAACATACACAAGTCAATAAATGTGACACACCACATCAGCAAAATCAAGGATAAAAACCATGTGATTATCTCAATAGATGTAGAACAGCATTTGACAAAATTCAACATCCCTTCATGGTAAAGACTTTCAGCAAATTAGGTATACAAGGAAAATATCTCAACACAATAAAAGCCACATACAACAAACCCGTCACCAATATCATCCTAGCCAGAGCAATCAGGCAAGAGAAAGAAAGAAAGGCATCCAGATTGGACAAGATGAAGCCAAACGGTCCCTGTTTGCTAATGACATGATTCCATACACAGAAAAACCTAAAGATTCTACAAAAAATCTCTTAAATTGATAAATGATTTCAGCAAAGTTGCAGGATAAAATATCAACATGCAAAAATCAGTAGTGTTTTTATACTTCAACAACAAATTAGCAAGAAATGAAATCAAGAAACACAAGCCCATTAGTCACCACCAAAAACAAGATACCCAGGAATTAATTTAACCGAAGAGATAAAAGATTGCTACAATGAGAAGTACAAATCATTGCTGAAAGAAATGAAAGAGGACAGAAAAAGATGGAAAGGCATTCCTGTTCATAGATTGGAAGAATAAAATTGTGAAAATTTCCACTTTACCAAAAGCAACCTACAGATTTAATACAATCCCCATCAAAATACCAATGACATTCTTCACAAAAATAGAAAAACACAATCCTAACATTCATATTGAACAACAAAGATCCCAAAGATCCAAAGCAATCCTGGCAAATAAATAAAGTTGGAGGCATTATACTACCTAACTTCAAAGTATACTACAAAGCTATAGCTACCAAAACAGCATGGTACTGGCATAAAAATAGATACTTGGACCAGTAAAACAGAATAGAGAACCTGAAAATCAACCCACATACTTACAGGCAACTGATCTTTGACAAAGGCAATAAAAACATACACTGGGGAAAAGACTGCCTCTTCAAAAAATGGTGCAGGGAAAGCTGGACATCGATATGTAGAGAATAAAACTAAACTTGTACCTCTTGCCATATACAAAAATCAACTCAAAATGGATTAAAGATGTAAATGTAAAACATGAAATTCCAAAATTCCTAAATGAAAATATAGGGGAAACATTTCAAGAAGTAGAACTGGGCAAAGACTTTATGAATATGACCCCAGAAGCACAGGCAACAAAAGAAAAAAATAAATAAATGGGATTATATCAAACTAAAAAGCTTCTGCACAGCAATAGAAACAATTAACAGAGCGAAAAGACAACCTATGGAATATGAGAAAATATTTTCAAGTTGTGCAACTGACAAAGTATTAATATCCAAAATATAAAAGGAACTCAAGCAACTTAACAATAAAAATGAAGTAATCCAATTAAAAAATGGGTAAAGAGTCTGAATAGACATTTCTAAAAGGAAGATACACAAATGGCCAACAGACACATGAAAAAATGCTCAGCATCACTAATCATCAGGGAAATTCAAACCAAAACCACATTGAGATATCATCTTACTCCAGCTAGACTAGCTATTATCAAAAATACAGAATAACAAATACGGGTGAGAATGTGGAGAAAAGGAAACCCTTGTATATGTTGGTGGAGTTACTGTAAATTAATACAGCCATTATGGAAAACAGTGTGGAGGTTCCACAAACAGCTACAGATAGAACTATCATACGATCTAGTAATCCCACTACTGGGTATATACCCAAAGGAATGGACATTGTCATATCGGAGGGAGACCTGCACTCCCATATTTATTGTAGCTCTATTTATAGTAGTAAAGTTATGGAACCAACCTAAATGTCCATCGAGGGATGACTGGATAAGGAAAGTATGGTATATTTACACAATGGAATACTACTCTACCATATAAAAGAATGAAATTCTGCCATTCACGGCAACGTGGGTGAACTTAGGGAAAATTACATTAAGTGAAATAAGCCAGGCACAGAAAGAGAAATACCACATGTCCTCACTCATAAGTGGGAGCTAAAAAAATAATCAATTAAATTAAAGGAAAACAATCACAACAATATGTTGAACTTTGAAAAGGAGAGAACAGAACCAAGGTTACCAGCGGAGGGAAAAGAGGAGAGGGGTTATAAAGAAATTGGCAAAGGGCCACAAAGAATGATTACATTGTGTAATGTTGAATATACTAATTATTCTGATTTGAGAATCACATACTGCACACAGGTATTGATATTCAATGCTATACCCCACAGATATGTACAATCAGTTATGTTTCAATGAAAAAAATTCTTAAAAAAATTAAGTAATCCTGCACTGATAAAAAAAATAAAAAGCTTATGTACAACAAAGGAAACAATCAACATAGTGTAGAGTCAACCTGCAGAATGGGGAAAATATTTGCTTACTATGCATCCAAAAAGGCATTAATATCCTGAATGTAAAAGGAGTTCAAACAAATCAGTAGTAAAAATTAAATTATGTCATTAAAAAATGGGGAAATGAGCTGAATAGACATTTCTCAAAAGAAGACATACAATTGGCCAACAGGTATATGTAAAAACTCTCAACATTATTAATCATCAGAAAAATGCAAATCAAACTACAATGAAATAGTATCTCACCCCAGTTAAACTGGCTATTATCAATAAGACAGAAAATTAAAAATCCTGGCAAGGATGTGGGGAAAGGGGAACTCATACTGTTGGTGGGAATGCAGATTAGTACAGTCATTATGAGAAACAGCAGATAGCACTACCATAATGATCCAGCAATTCCACTACTAGGTAAATATCCAAAGGAATGGAAGTTAATATGTAGAAGGGACACCTGCACTCTCATATTTATTGCAGCTCTATTCTCTATAGCCAAGATTGAAACCAACTTAAATGTCCATCAATGGATGATTGGATAAAGAAAATGTGGTATATACACACGATGGAATACTACTCAGCCATAAAAACTAGTGAAGTTCTTCCATTTGCAGCAACATGGATGAGCTTGGAGAAAATTTTAAGTGAAATAAATGGGGCATAGAAAGATACTGTGTTCTCACTCGTGTGGAAGCTAAAAAAGTTGATCTCATACAAACAGAGAGTATAATGATTACTAGAGACTAGTAAGGGGAGGAAAGAGAGGAGACAGGGAGAGGGTGGTGAATGGATACAAAATCATAGAGAGATAGGATGAATAAGATCTAGTGTTTTATAGGGAGACTACAGGCAACCACAAATTACTGTATAACTTAAAGTAGCTAGTTGAAAGGATTTATAGTTCGTTTTTATTTTCTAGTTTAATTATTTCTTCTTTGATCAGTTATTTGGCAATATGTTTCTTAATTTCCCACATATGGGGATTTTCTACCTATCTTTTTTATATTTATTTTTAATTTAATTGCAGTCTGGTCAAAGAACATTGTGTGATACATGTAATTTGGTATTTTGTTGAGACTTACATTATGACTCAACAAGTAATCGTTTTCCTTATTGTATTTTATATATATGTATAAATATATTTTTATGTATTTACTTATATAATGTATAAAAATGAATACATTTAAATGTGAATATATAAAATGTGTATTTTATAACAGTTGGATTCAGTGTTCTCTTTATATGTACGTATTTGATCAAACTTTGATTTGTGCCATTAAGATCTCTTTCCTTAGTGATATTGTGCCTCCTCGATTTATTAATTATTGAGAGAACTGTGCTAGAAATTTCACACTCTGATGGTCTATTTGCCTATATTTGTAGATATATGTCTATATTTGGTATATTAAATTTATCTATATTTGTAGTTCTACAACTTTTTGCTTTATTTATTTGGAAGCCATGCTGTTAGGTACACCCAAGTTTATAATTGTTATACATTATTTGTGAATTGAAATGTTTGGCATTATATAGTGAACATTTTTATCTCTAGTAGGTTTTTATTGCCTTAAGCTCTATTTTGCCTGATAATAGTAAAATTATAACAAATCTCAGCCTTTTATTTCACTATTTACTTTCAAAGTAACCACATCCTTATGTTTTGCATATGTCCCTTTTAGTATATAGCTAAACATTTTCCTCAGTCTGCCAAACCCTATTTTTTAGCTTTTGAAATTGTTTAATTTTTTACTCTGAAATAATTTCAAATTACATATAAGTTGCAAGAATAGAGGGTTTTCATATACCCTTCACCAAGATTGGCCAGTGTTATCTCTTTAGCATGTTATATGTATATCTATCTATCTATATCAAATATGGATATCAAATATATAAGTACATTATATATTATATGTGATGTGATAACTATTCCTAAGTATTTCAAGGTGTTTTTACATTTTTTTCTTACATAACTGCGCTGCAATGATCAACATCAGGAAATTAGCATTAGCTCATTACTATTATCTAATTTACAAACTTCTTTCAGCATCTGCCAACTATCCAATTAATATTACTTATAAAAAATTTTTTTTCTGGTCCAGGATCCAATCCAGGATCGCATATCCCATTTATTTGTCATGTCTCTTTAGTCTCCTTTCATCTAGAATAGTACCTGCTAGAGTTTGGATGTGTTGTCCCCACCAAGCCTCATGTGCAAATCTAATCTCCAATGAGGCAGTTTGGGTCATGGGGGTGGATCCCTCATGAATAGATTAATGCTCTCCCTGGGACAGGGGGAATTAATGAGTGAGTTCTTGCTCTGCTAGTTCCCATGAGAGCTGGTTGTTTAATAGACCCTGGCACCTCCCCTCTCTCTCTCACTTCCTCTCACCATGTGATCTGCTTATACCCACCGGCTGCCTGCCGCTTTCCACCATGAACAGAAGCAGCCTGAGGCCCCTGCCAGATGCAGCTGTCCCAGAATTGTAAGCCAAATAAATCTCCATTTTTTATAAATTACCCAGTCTCGGGTATTCTGTTATAGCAACACAAAATGGGATAATACAGTACCTCATTCTTTCTTAGTCTTCAATGATCTTTCTATTTAGTCCATTTCTGTTGCTTATAACAGAATAACTGAAACTGGGTAATTTATGAAGAATTGAAATTTATTTCTTACAGTTTTGGAGGCTGGGAAGTCCAAAGTCCAGGGAATGCAGCTGGTGAGGGCCTTTTTCTTGGTTGTGGCTCTCTACAGCAACGCAGGGTATCACATGGCAAGAATGGGCTGAGTAAGAGAGCTAACCTGTTGACTCGCTTTCCTTATGAAGCCATCCGAACCATGAGGATCACTCCATGAATGGATCAATCCATTCAGGATGGTACAGTCCTCACAATGTAATTACCTCTTAAAGGATAAACCTTTCAATCACTATAATAGAATTCCCCACCCTTTTAACACTGTTACAATGGAGATTAAGTTTCCAATATATGAACTTTTGGGGGACACATTAAACCCATAGCAACCTTGATAATTTTAAATGAGTTTAAGCTAGTTATTTTTAAAGAATAACCTCAAGTTGTGTTTATTTGGTGTTTTTCCATGACCAGATTCAGCTACACATTTTGGTAGAAGTACCACAAAAATTATATTGTGTCCTTTTGAGAGCGTTATATGTGGAATTAATGTTGATTTGTCCCTTTCTGCTGATATTAATTTCAATTAGTTGAATAACATAGAATCTGCAAGGTTTCTTCACTATAAAATTACAGGTTTTCAATTTGTAAGTAACAAATATCTTATAAAGAGATGTAAATATATGTAAATTATATAACTATAAAGATGTGAATGTATGTAAATATATGCAAGCTATATAAATATCCTGTTACTCCTAAAATTTTCACATAAATATCCTATTACTACTAAAACTTGTTTTAGTATAATTTGCAAATTCTTGCCTAAGACAATTGTTATCATGATAAATGACAAATTATGATTTTCTAATTCTATCATTCCTTCTGCATTTATTAGTTGGCATTCTACTGTAAGGATGAGATCTTGTCTTTATTTATTTGCGTATGTATTTATTTACTTATATTAGTATGGATTCATGAATTCTTATTTTATATGATATGTTATAAACCATTACTATTATTATTCATTTTGGTTCTCAAATAGTCCTAGATTTGTCCAGTGAAAGCCATTTCAAACTGACACGTGTCCCTTTGGCGTGTGCTCATTGTTCTCTGAGCACTTCCTTACTTTCTGGCTCTCCAAGATACTCCAGACTCATCTTTTAATTTCCCAGCTCCAATCCATTTCTTCTGGGAACCCTTATCCTCGGTGTTACATGCGCTCATTGCTACTGGAGTGTCATTGCTTCTAGCCCTCTATATCTGTATAGGCCAAGCTATATCTATTTCTATGTTTATTTATATACATAAAATGAAAATTTATTATATGAATTATGTTTTATTTATTATAATATGTATTTATAAAAAGCAAGTGTTCACACTAATACCTCAAATTCCAATCCAGTACTACAGAGTAAATTCTAGCCTTTTCCCTTTCCAGAGTTGTAACTCCCTTTTAATGTTGAGAAATCTGGCTCCTATTATCCACAATACATTTACTCAGTTGCTCAATCCTAGAATTCACGAAATGCAGTTTCATAATTCCAACCCATTCGACTGTGAAAAACACACCTCTAACTCAAGTTCAATATTTGTTTACAGGTTTTTTCTCCTTTAGTCTGAGGATAGTCAAAATATTATGTTCAAACATTATTTGGGTTTATTCTGTCTCCTCCCTCAGTTTGGTTATAAGTTAGTTTTATTTGTTTCTGTTTCCATTTTATTTTATGTTTTCTGCCATCTTTGTTGATTTTAGTCATGTCTTTTTGAGTATGTGAAAAATTAACATGGTTCCAAAATTCAGAACTGTAGAGAAAGTTATATTCAAAGAATTGTAATTAACTCCATCCTTTCCTGCCCTGCTCCCCCCACCATAGGTGCCAATCTCATTACATCTGCTTTTTCCTTCCCATGTTACTTTTTGCATAAGTATATAGACTAATGTATATGTGTGCACGTGTGTATGTAATATATATATATAATCTTTTTCCTTCTTTCCTTCCTTTTCCAGAATGTCGTATTATTGGAATGGTACAGTATGTAACCTTTTCAGATTTGCTTCTTATATTTAGTAACATGCATTTAAGGCTCCTTCATGTCTTTTGGTGGCTTAATAGCTCATTTCTCTTTATCATGGAATAATACTTTATTGTATGGATGTATCATGGTTTGTTTATCCATTCATCTATTCAACGACATCTTGGTTGTTTTCTAATTTGGGCAATTATGAATTAAGCTGCTATAAGCACTCATTTGAAGGTTTTTGGGTGGAAATATGTTTTCAATTCATTTGGGTAAATATCAGAAGCACGTCTGCTAGATCATATGGTAAGAGTATGTTCAGTTTTTAACAAGCTGCCTTCCAAAATAGCTGTACCATTTTGCATTCCCATCAGCAATGAATAAGAGCGTCTGTTGTTCTACATCCTCACCAACATTTGGTCTTGTCAATGTTTTGGATTTCCTCCATTCTAATGGGTGTGTAGTGGTATAACATGGCTGTTTAATTTGCAATTCCCTAATGATATATAATGTCAAATATATTTTCATATGCTTCTTGCCATCTGTATATCTTCTTTAGTGATGTCTCTGCTCAGATTTTTGGCCCATTTTTTAATTGGGTTTTTTGCTTTCATGTTTTTGAATTTTAAGACTTCCTTGCATATTTTGGACACCAGTCCTTTTATATGTGTTTCACAAAGATTTTCTCCAAGTCTGTGGATGTAATTTAACAGTGTCGGTAGCAGAACAGAAGTATTTATTTTACTGAAGTCCAATTTATCATTGCTTTTCTTTAATGGCTATGCTTTTTGTGTTTTATCTAAGAATTTATTGCCCAACCCAAGACCACCTAGACTTTCTACCATGCTATCTTCTAGGGGTTTTATAGTTTTGTATTTTACATTTAGGTCTATGATCAATTTTGAGGTAATTTTAGTGAAAGATGTGAGGTCTGTGTCTAGATTCATTTTTATTTTTTACATGTGGATGTCCCATTGTTTCAGCACCATTGTTGAAGAGAGTATCTTTTTTTCAATTAAACTGTCTTTGCTCAAAATGGATTAAAGAATTAAATATATGTGCTGAAACTATAAATCTCCTAAAAGAAAACAGGAGAAACACTTCAGGAAGACTGGGCAGAGACTTTGTGAATACGACCCTAAAAGCACAAGCAACAAAAGGAAAAGTAAACAAATGGGATAATACCAAACTAAAAAGCTTCTGCACAGCAAAAGAAACAATGGAGCAAAAAGACAACCTACAGAGTGGCAGAAAATATTTGCAGACTATGCATCTGACAAAGGATTAATATTCAGAATATACAAGGAAGTCAAACAACTTAACAGTAAAAAGACAAGTAACCCAATTTAAAAAATGGGCAAAGGAGCTGAATAGGCATTTCTCAAAGGAAGATATACAAATGGCCAACAGACACATTAAAAAATGTTCAATATCACTCAGCATCTGGGAAATGCAAATCACACACACACACACACACACACACACACACAAACCGGGGGGGGGAAGAAGATATAACAACCACAATTATTTGAAGTTGATACGACAAGCAAACAGAAAGGACATTGTTGGGGGGGAGGGGGGAGGGAGAAGGGAGGGAGGTTTTGGTGATGGGGAGCAATAATCAGCCACAATGTATATCGACAAAATAAAATTAAAAAAAAAAAAAACCACATTGGGATATCATCTCACTCCAGTTAGACTGGCTATTATAAAAATGGCAGAGAAAAACAAATGCTGGTGAGGGTGTGGAGAAAGGGAAACCCTCCTATTCTGTTGGTGGGACTGTAAAATGGTGCAGCCACTATGAAAAACTGTATGTCGATGCCTCAAACAACTACAGATAGATCTACCATATGACCCAGCAATCCCACTGCTGGGCATATACCCAAAGGAATGGAAATCATCATGTTGAAGGGACACCTGTAGTCCCATGAATATTACACCTGTATTTACAATAGCCAGGAGTTGGACCCAAGCTAAATATCCATCATCAGACAACTGGATAAGGAAAATGTGGTATATTTATATAATGGAATACTACTCTGCCATTAGAAAGAATGAAGTACTGCCTTTCTCGGCAACATGGATGAACTTAGAGAAAATTATGTTATGTGAAATAAGCCAGGCACAGAAAGAGAATACCACATGTTCTCACATATACGCAAGAGCTAATAAAAAAATAAAGAAAGATATAATAATCACAATTATACATTGAACTTTTAAGAAAAGAAAACAGAACTGGATTACCAGAGGTGGGAATGGGGGAGGGGGAAAAGAGAGGAATTGGTAAAAGGCCACGAAAATCGATTACATTGTATAATGAAGAATATGCTAATTATCCTGACTTGATCACCACATATTGCACACAGGTATTTTTTTTTTTTTTTTTTTTTTTTTTTTTTGTCCTTTTCGTGACTGGCACTCAGCCAGTGAATGCACCGGCCAGTCCTATATAGGATCCGAACCCGCGGCGGGAGCGTTGCAGCGCTCCCAGCGCCGCACTCTACCAAATGCGCCACGGGCTCGGCCCTGCACACAGGTATTGATATTCAATGCTCTACCCCACAGATATGTACAATCAACTATATTCCATTAATAAATAAATAAATAGCCTTTGTTCCTTTGTCAAAGATCAGTTGACTATACTTCTATGGGTTTATTTTTGTCTTTCTATTCTGTTCCATTGATCTATTTGTCTATCCTTTCATCAATACTGCACTGTCTTGATTATTGTAGCTTTATACTTCATCTTGAAATCAGGTAGTGTCAGTCCTCTAACTTTGTTCATCTTCAATATTGTGTTGGCTATTCTGGGACTTTCACATTTTCAAATAAGCTTTAGGATCAGTTTGTTGATATCCACAGAACAACTGCAGAAATTTTGATTAGGATTGCATTGAATCTGTAGATCAAGTTGGTGAGAACTGATGTCTTGATAATATTGTGTTTTCCTATCCATCTACATGGAATATTTCTCCTTTTTTAAATTTTTTAATTTTTTATTTTTTTTAATTTTTTATTTTTTAAAATTTATTTATTTTCTTAATTTTATTTTGTCGATATACAATGTGGTTGATTATTGTGGCCCATCATTGAAACCTCCCTCCCTCCTCCCTCTCCCCCCTCCCCCCCAACAATGTCCTTTCTGTTTGCTTGTCGTATCAACTTCAAGGAATTGTAGTTGTTATGTCTTCTTCCCCCCCCCCCCACGGTTTTTGTGCAGATCTTCATTGATTTCTTTCATCAGAGTTTTGTAGTTTTCCTCATAGATCTTCTACAGATTTTGTTAGGTTTAATACCAAAGGATTTTAATTTTTTCATGCTAATGTAATGATATAGTGTTTTTAATTTAAAATTCCAATTGTTCATTACTGGTATATAGGAAAACAACTGACTTTTTAAATATTATCCATGTTTACTGCAACCAATATTCAGTCCAGGAGTTTTTGTTGATTCTTTGGCTTTTTCTGCCTAGACAATCATGTCACTTGTGAACAAAGACAGTTTTATTTTTTCCTTACCAATCTGTATACTCTTTATTCCCTTTCTCTTGTCTTATCTCATTATCTAGGACTTCCAGCATGATGTTGGAGAGTTAAGGGTGGACATACTTACCTTGTTTATGATCTAAGGGAAACATATTAGTTTTTCCCTGTAAAGTAGGATGTTAGGTGTAAGATTTTGTAGATATTCTTTATCAAGTTGGAAAAGTTCCCCTCTATTCCTACTTTGCTAAGAGTTTGTATCATGGATAGGTATTAGATCTTGCCAGATATTTTTTCTGTATCTATTTATATGATCATGAAACTTTCTTTGCTAGCCTGCTGATATGATGGATTACTTTAATTGATTTTTGAATGTTAAGCCAGCCTTGCATACATGAAATAAATTCCATTTGGTTGAGGTGTATTACTTTTTATACATTGTTGTTTCAATTTGCTGATATTTTGTTGAGGATTTTTGCATCTGTGTTCACGAAAGACATTGGTCTTTGTTATCCTTTCTTATAAATTCTTTGTTTAGTTTTGGTATTAGGGTAAGCTGGCCTCATAGACTGAGTTAGGAAGTGCTTCTACTTTCTGGAAAAGATTATAGAAAATTGATATTATTTCTTCCTTAAATGTTCAGTAGAATTACCTCGGTAGAAGTTACTCTCTGGGTCTGATGCTTTTTGTTCTGGAAAGTTATAAATTGTTCATTCAAGTTCTTTAATAGATATAGGCCTATTGAGATTGTATATTTTTCCATGTGTGGGTGGGTTTTGGTAGATTGTGTCTTTCAGTAGATTCGTCCATTTCATCTAGGTTATCAAATTTGTAAGCATAAAGTTGTTCATAATATTTCTTTATTATCTTTTAAATGTCCATGAAACCAGTAGTGATAACTTCTATTTCATATCTGACAGTAATTTCTCTCTCTCTCTCTCTCTCTCTCTCTCTCTCTCTTTTAACCTGGCCAGATGTTTAAAAACCAGCTTTTGGTTTTGTTTATTACTATTGATTTCCTATTTTCAATTCCAGTGATCGCTGTTCTAATTTTTATTATTTCTTTTCTTCTGATTGCTTTGGGTTTAATTTGCTAGGTTTTTTTTCTTTCTAGTTTCCTAAGGTGGAAGCTTAAATTACTGATATTAGATCCTCTTCATTGTCTAATATATGCATTCAATGCCATAAATTTCCCTTAATTTAGCATGTTTTGCTATGACGTTATGATGGCTACCACATCACTAAGTGACAGGAATTTTTAACTTCTATTATAATCTTTTGGGACCACTGTCATATATGCAATCCATTGTTGACTGAAACATCACTATATGACACATGAATATATATCTAGTTGATTATTGGTTCTATTCAGTTAAACTATGTCCTCACTGATTTTCTGCCTGCTGTATCTGTCCATTTCTGATAGAGGAGTGTTGAAGTCTCCAACCTTAATAGTTGATTAATCTATCCCTCCTTGCAGTTCTATCTGCTTTTGCCTAACATACTTTAAGAGAGAGGTGCATACACATTAAGATTGGTATATCTTCTAAGAGAGCTGACCTTATATCTTTCTGTAATGCCCCCTTTATCCCTAATCATTTATTTTTTGGTTCTGAATCTGCTTTGTCTGATATTAATATAGCTACTCCAGCTTTCTTTTTTTGATTGTGTTAGAATGTCTTTCTCCTTTTCTTTACTTTTAATCTATATAACTCTTTACATTTAGAGTGGACTTCTTATAGATAATATATAGTTGGGTCTTGTTTTTTGATCCACTCTGACAGTGTTTTAAAACACTCCTTTACCAGTATATTTAACCTACTGACATTTAAAGTGATTCATGATCTAGTTGGATTAATATCTACCATATTTGTTACTGTTTTCTATTCATGGCCCTTATTTGTTGTTTCCTTTTTGGTCTTATGCTCTTTTTCTGCCTTCTCTTGTTTTATTTATTTTGTATGATTTTTTCTCCTATCTCAGCATATCAATTATACTATTTGAAAACTTATTAGTGGTTGTACTTACATTTGTAATATACATTTACAACTAATTCAAGTCAACTTTCAAATAGTACTATACCACTACACCTATAGTGAGGTACCTTATAGCAAAGTATTTCCATTTCATCTCTCCTGTCCCTTATAAAGTTGTTATTAGTCATGTCACATATTCATAAACTATCATCACTGAATACCTTATCGCTACTATTATTGTGAGGAAATTGTCAACTGTTAGATCAATTTGTGTAAATGAAATGTTTTATTTTACTTTTATTTATTCCCTCTCTAATGCTCTTCCTCATCTTAATGTAGGTATGTGATGCTGACCTATATATATATTTTTTACCTCTCTGAAGAACTACTTTTAACACTTCTTGCAAGGCAGATCTACTGGTAATAAATTCCATCAATTTCGCTTTGTCTGAGAAAGACTTTGGCTTTCTTTTTTCTTTTTTATTTTGTTCTTATTACTTTAAAATCTTTAAATTTTCGCTTGCTTTATTTTTAAATTTTTGTTCATTCTACATACTTATGGGATACAGTTTGTTGCTTCGATACATGCATATATTGTATAATAATCCAATAGAACAGTTAGCATATGTATCACTTAAACATTTATCATTTCTTTGTGGTTATAACTCAAGATCCTCTTTGGTGGCTATCTTGAAATATAAAATACAATATTATTAGCTATTGTCACCCTAGAGCAACAGAACCTATTCTTTACATCTAACTGTAACTTTGTAACTTTGTACTAGTCCACCAACCTTTCCCTCCCCCGCCCTTCCCTTTCCCTGACTCTGGTAATCACTGTTCTACTATATCTCTTTTTTCCCCTCTCTTTTTAATCTATTTCTCTTAATTGACTGATGATAAGCATGTATATTTATGGAGTACAATGTGATATTTGGAAAAATTCATACTGTGTGCAATGATCATATGAAGGTGCTTAGTACATCCATCACCTCAAACATTTGTCCTCTTTGTATTGGGAACGTTTAACATCATCTCAACTACCTGTTCAATGACACACAGTACTTTGTTGTTGACTGTAGTCTCCCTATATGAGGGAGAAACCTAGATCCCATTCTTCCTATCTCTCTACTGTTTTGTATCCACTGGTCACCCTCACTCCATGCCCCCCCTGCTTCCCCCCACCAGTCTCTGGTAACTACTATTCTACTCTCTACTTCTGAGACCAACTTTTTTAGCTTCCACATATGAGTGAGAGAATATGTGGTGTTTCTCTCTGTGCCTGCCTTGGAATGTTCTCCAAGCTCATCCATGTTACTGCAAATGGCAGAATTTCATCCTTTCTTATGACTGAGTAATACTACACTGTGTATATACATCACATTTTCTTTATTTAATCATCCGTTGATGGACATTCAGGTTGGTTCTAACTCTTGGCTATTGTGAATAGAGCCATGATAAACATGGGAGTGCAGGTGTCCCTTCGACATGATGACTTCCATTCCATTGGGTTTATACCCAGCAGTAGGATTGCTAGATCATATTGTAGTTCAACCCATAGCTGTTAAAGACACAATACTGTTTTCCATAATAGCTGTACTAATTTACATTCCCACCAACAATGTATGCGTTCCCCTTTTTCCACCTCCTCACCAGCATTTGTTCTTTTTTTGATAATAGCCATTCTAACTGGGGTCAGATGATAACTCCTGTGCTATTGATTTGCATTTCTCTGATAATTAGTGATGTTGAACATTTTTTCATATACCTGTTCGCCATTTGTATGTCGTCTTTTGAAAAACGTCTATTCAGTTCCTTTCCCATTTTTTAATTGCATTATTTGGGATATTTGCTATTGAATTGAGTTCTCTGTGTATTCTAGATATTAATCCATTGTCAGACACATAGTTTGCAAATATCTTCCCCCAATCTGCAGGTTGTTTCCTTTGCCGTACAGAAGCTTTTTAATAGGGTTTAATCCCATTTGTTTATTTTTGCTTTGATTGGCTGTGCTTTTGAGGTCTTATTCATAAAGTCTTTGCCCAGTCCTAAGTTCGAACACATTCCCCCTGTGTTTTCTTCTAGAAGTTGTATAGACTCGGGTCTCACATTTAAGTCTTTAATTCATTTTGAGTTGATTTTGGTATATGGTGAGAGATAGGGGTCTAGTTTCATTCTTCTGCATGTGAGTCTCCAGTTTTCCCAGCACAATTTGTTGAAGAGTTTTTTTTTCCAATACATGTCCTTGTTTACTTTGTCAAAAATTACTTGGCTGTAGGTATGTGGATTTTTCTCTGAATTCTCAATTCTGTTCCACTGGTCTGTGTATCTGTTTTTGAGCCAGTACCATGCTGCTTTGTAGTACATTTTGAAGTCAGGGAGTGTGATACTCCCTGCTTTGTTCCTATTTCTCTGTATTACTGTGGCTACTTGGGGTCTCCTGTTCCATATATTTTAAATTGTCTTTTCTATTTCTGTGAACTATGTCATTGGTATTTTGATGGGGATTTCATTGAATTTGTAGATTGCTTTGAACAGTATGGCCATTTTGATGATATGGAGTCTTCCAATCTATGAACATGGGATGTCTTCTTTCATTTTAATCAGTGTTTTATAGTTTTCAATGTAGAGATATTTCACCTCCATGGCTAAAATTTATTCCTTGTATTTTTTGTTTGTTTGTTGCTATTGTAATGGGATAGCTATTTTGATTTATTTTTCTGCAAGTTTGTTGTTTGTGTAGAAATGCTACTAATTTTTGTATGTTGATTTTGTATTCTGCAACTTTACTGAATTCATTCAACAGGTCTGGGGGGGGTTTGGTACGATTTTTAGGTTTCTTTCTAAACTCATGTCATCTGCAAACAAGGATAACTTGACTTTCTTCTTTCCCATCTGGATGCCCTTTATTTCTTTATCTTGCCTAATTGCTCTGGCTATGACTTCCTCTTGCTGTATTGATCCCTTTGTCATTATATAATGCCCTTCCTCATCTCTTAATACAGATTTTGATTTAAAGTCTGTTTTAACCGATTCAGGTATAGCTTCTCCTGCTCACTTTTGTTTTGCATATGCATGGAATCTTTTTCCATCCTTTCACTTTCTGTCTATGTATGTCCCTGTAGGTAAGGTCTCTTTCTTATAGGCAGCATATGGATGGGGCATGTTTTTTTTTTTTTCCTCCATCAAGCCAATCTATGTCTTTTAATTAGGGCATTTAATTCACTTATGTTTAAGGTTATTGTTACTGATATGTGAGGTTTTACTCCTGCCATTTTGTTGGTTGTTTTCTGATTGTTTTGTGTATTCTTTATTTCTTTCTTCCTCTCTTATTGTTTATCCTTGCAGTTTGGTAGTTTTCTGTATTGGTAAGGTTTGATACCTCTTTCTAATTTGTGTATTTACTCCACCAGTAAGTTTTATATTTTCAGGTGTTTTCATGATGTTTGTTATTGTTATTTCTCTTCTAGAGGTAGAACTCCCATAAGTATTTCTTGTAAGGCCGGTCTGCCTGGTGGTAATGCGTTCCCTTAATTTTTGCTTGTTTCAGATAGACTTTCTCTTTCATTTTCAAAGGTTAACTTTGCCAGGTATAATATTCTTGGCAGGCAGTTTTTTTTTTTTAATACTTTTGATATATCATCCCCATTCTCTCATAGCCATTAGGGTTTCTGCTGAGAAGTCTGCTGTTTGTCTAATGGGGATTCCCTTATAAGTGACTTGACGTTTTTCTCTTGCTGTTTTTATAATTTTTGGTCTTTGACTTCAGATCGTTTGACTACAACGTGTCTTGGAGATGACCTATTTGGAGACCTTTGAGCTTCCTGGATTGGATGTTTACATCTTTCCCCAAATTAGGAAAGTTTTTAGCTATTATTTCATCAAATAAGTTTTCAATATCTATTTTTGTTCTCTTCTGGAATGCCATAATTCAAATATTTGTTCACTTAATAATACCCATAGATCTTGTAAGCTTTGTTCATTCTTTTTTATTGTTTTCTTTTGATCTTTCTGTGTTATTTCAAAACTGCTAACTTCAAGATCAGAAATTCTATCTTCTACTTGATTCTGTTTTTGAGACTCTAAGATGCATTTTTATTTCATTCAATTAATTCTTCAATTCCAAGGTTTATGTTTGATTATTTTTATATCTGACTCTTTGTTGAATTTCTCATTCATATCATTAATTGTTTTTCTGATTTCATTGAATTGTTTGCATTCTCTTGTGTCTCAGTGAGTTTTCTTAAGATAATTATGTTGAATTCCTTTTCTGGCAAGTGGGCAATTTCCAATTCCTTGGATTAGTTACTGGAGCATTGTTTTGGTTTTTCTTGGTGGTGACAATTTATCTTGTTTCTTTTTCCCTGCACTTCTATCTGTGCATCTGGTAGAACAGTCACCTCACTTAGTTTTGTAGAGTGGCTTGTGTGGGGAAAGGCCTGTGCCTGCAAATGCATCCTGGGGTGTTGACTGGGTGGAGTGCAATGGTTTTGTTCTGGATGGATGCAGTAGTGTAGACACTGTGTAGTTCTGTAGCTGTAATCCACTTTCAATATGTCTTCAAGTGATTCAGTGACCTATGCTGGAGGTTTGTGGTTGAGGCCACACATCTTTGCCAGAGGAGGGATTGCTGGGTTGGTTCACAGGCCAGGGGTGTGCCCATGCACCCTGTGGGTCAGGTGTCTTGGGAGCCAGCTTTCCAGGGATGTGGTTGCTGAATTGATTCTCAGACTGCGGGTGTGGGCCTATGGCATGTCATGGTCTCCAGGACTCATTTGCCGGTAGTACAGTCACCATACTTCTTCTCTGACCAAGAGTGAGTCTACCACAAACATGTCATCCAAGCTGTTTCTCTCTTGGATACATATGTGTGTGTGTGAGATGGCTCAAAGAATTGGGGGCAGGTCTCCTGGGGCCATGACGGCTGAACTGTTTCTTTGAGCCAGGGTTGAAGGTGCACTTTGTCTTGGCTAGCTGACTGCAGGTCTGTCGTGGCCCTTCTGCTGTGCCAATTCTTGGGGCCAGATGTAAGGTCATGCTTTCCTTGGTGGTTCGGGAGCTGATATGCCAAGGGCAGAGCTGCTGAGTCATTTCTCAGGAATTGGGTAAGGCCACTAGGTGGAGCTGCAGTTATGGGGCTGGTCTAGCTACTTCTTGGGTAGGGCTAAGAAAGTTGTTTCTCCTTCACTTTTGAAGAATAGTTTCACTGGGTGCAGAATTCTAGGTTGGCAATTCTTTTAACACTTTAATATTCAATCCATTCTCCTTTTGGTTGCATTATTTCTGAAGAGAAGCTCAGTGCAATTCTTATTCTGGCTTCTCCATAGTTAATGCATTTTTTCCCTCTGGATTTTTTCAAGATTTTTTTCTTTGCCTTTAATTTTGTGACGTTTCTAAATGATATGCCTCAGTGTGAATTTTTTGGTATTTATACTGCTGGGTCTTCTCTGAGCTTCCTGGATCTATTATTTAGTGTCTATCATTAGTTTTGGTATATTTTCAGTAATGTTGCTTCAAATATTTCTCCTGTTCCCTTTCTGGTATTTCCACTATGTATATGTTACAACTTTTGTAATTGTCCTGCAGTTCTTGGATGTTCTTTTCTGTCTCATTCATTTTTTTTCTCTTTACATTTCAGAATCACTAATTTTTTCCTTAGCTCTGTCCAATCTATTGATGAGGCCATCAAAGGAACTCTTCATTTCTCTGATGGTGTTATTTCTAGCATTTCCTTTTTTTCTTATAGTTTCCATCTCTCCACTTACATTATCCATCTGTTCTTACATGTTGTCCAACTTTTCCATTAGAGCCCTTATCATATTAATTACAGTTGTTTTAAATTCTTAATGTGATGATTCCACCATCTTTGCCATATCTGAGTCTGGTTCTAATGTTTGCTCTGTCTCTTCAATCTCTGCTTTTATCTTTTAGTATGTCTCATAATATTTTGTTGCCTGCCACGCATGATGCTCTGGTTAAAAAGAATTAATGTAAATAGGACTTTAATGTGAGGTTTTGTTTATCTGGCTAGAAGACAGGCTGTGTTTACTTTTGCTATAGCTATACCTTTTACAGGCTAAACTTTTCTCCGGTGTCCTTGTTTTCATCTCCACTATTGTGTTGATGTTTTCTTTAGAGACTTCTCAAATATCATATGAGACACAGAGTCCCTTCTGTTGTATTTTCCTGTTACTGTATACAAGCTCTATTGTTGTGATGGTGAGGTGTGGGAGATGTGAAGCAATCTAGAGTCCTATGACTAGGTCTTAGCCTTTTAGTGAGCCTGTACTTCTGGGCTGTGACTTTCACAATTGCTTCTCATGTTTTCTTTTTCCTCCTTAGGAAAGTCAGGAAGGAAAGAGTATAATAAAGTTGTACATTTCTCTTCCTCAGTGTGGAAGATAGCAGGGGCTGAAGATGAATATTTCCCCTCCTTCAAGTTGGTCAGACTCTGGTAAGTCTCCAGTAGGTTTGCCTCCAATAGAATAGTTTCATTTGAGGGCAGCCCTTATTAAAAAGAACAGAATGCTCTAAGCATATTTTAAAATGGTTATTTTCCCCCTCGCTGTACCAGAAGCATGAAGGGATTTTTCTGTGATCTTTACTGTGAGAGACTGAAAGTGCTTCTACAAGTAAAACACATGAAAGTGAGCCCCACCCGCCGACACAACTGGGCATGCCCCCTGGAGTTTTTAACATTCAAACTTGTCCACACTGAACATCTAAGTAACCATCAATTACAGATTAGGTTTTCCTACCCCAACTGGTTTCTGTGGATGTTTCTGCGGATTGTTTATTCAAGGATTATTCTATATAAGGTAATTTTATTATTTTGAATAATTTTTAATTACAAACAATGCATTTACAAATAACCTTGTGAATATATATTTTTGCACTGCTGGAAATGTGCCTTTAGGTTAAATTCTTAGAATTGTGATTTAAAAGATAAATGCAAATATGCTTCTGTTAGATGTCTCCCAAATATTTATCAAAATTATTATACCAATCTCTGACTCTTAACTAGGACTTTCAGTTTATTTTCAATCTGATATATTTAGATATGTTTTTACCACATTATTTTTCTATTTTTCTTGCTGATTATATTTTTTATTCTTTATCCTCTTTTAGGCTTATTGATTATTTTTAAATTTAATTTCTTTCTTTAAGTGTTTGTAAGTTATACCCTAGTCTCATTTTTACTGTGGTAAAAACATATAACATTAATTTATCATCAAGTATTTTTAATGTATAATTTAGTAGCATTAAGTATATTCACATTGTTGT
This sequence comes from Cynocephalus volans, assembly GCF_027409185.1. Taxonomy (NCBI): domain Eukaryota; kingdom Metazoa; phylum Chordata; class Mammalia; order Dermoptera; family Cynocephalidae; genus Cynocephalus; species Cynocephalus volans. The sequence goes on along the minus strand of NC_084478.1, from coordinate 119,024,363 downwards.
GTAATGGACCTCTAGAACATTTTTGTCTTGCAAAATTGAAACTCTATACCCATTGAACACTAATATCCCCTTCCCTAGACCTTGCAACCACCTTTCTACTTTCTGTTTCTATTAATTTGACTATTTTAGATGCTTCCTATGAATGGAATTATATAGTATTTGTCCTTTTGTTACTGGCTTGTTTCACTTAGCATAAAGTCCTCAAGGTTTACCCATGTTGTAGCATATGATAGGATTTGCTTCTTTTTTAAGTCTTCATAATATTCCATTGTGTGTGTATACTACATTTTCCTATATCTATTCATCTGTCAATGAACATTTGTGTTGTTTCCATCTCTTGGCTATTGTAAATAATACTGCAATGTATGTGTGTGCAAATTATTTTTGAGATCCTGCTTTGAATTATTTTAAATGTGCTATGGAATAAATGTGTCCCCCCAAATTCATGTGTTGGCAACTTAATTCCCAGTGCAACAGTGTTGAGAGGTGGAGACTTTTGGAATATGTTTAAGTTATGAGGGTTCTGCCCTTCTTAATGGATTAATGTCCTTACAAAAGGGCTTGTTAGAAGGAGTTCATCCCTTTTTGCCCTTTTGCCTTCCACCATGTGAAAACACAGTATTCCTCCCCTCTGGAGGACACAGTGCTCCAGGGGCCATCTTGGAAAGAGAGATTGGACCTTCACTAGACACTGAACCTGGTGGTGCCTTGATCTTGAACTTCTCAGCCTCCAGGAAGATGAGAAATAAATTTCTATTATTTAAAAATTACCCAGTATCAAGTACTCTGTTATAGCAGTACAAAATGTACTAATGCTTGAAACTGGGTAGTTTATAAGAAAACAGAATTTATTGCTTACATCTTTAGAAGCTGGTAAGTCCAAAGTCCAGGGAACACATCCGGTGAGGGTTCTGTGCTGGTGGTGACCTTACAGCAATGCAGGAACAGAAAATGGCAGAGCAGAGGGAGTCTCTCTAGAGTCTCATGTGGTCTCATTTTAAAGCCCTCAGAACCACATTTCTGACCACCATCATTAATCCATTCACTACAGCATGGTTCTCAGAATCTAATCACCTCTTCAGGGCCCCACCTTTCAATCATCACAATAGGATTTCCCCATTTCTCAACACTGTCATACTGAGTGCCAAGTTTCCAATACATGGAACTTTGGGGGACACACTTTCAGCTTCGGTGAATTTTGGGGGGGGGAATTCAATCCACAGCAACAAGATATATACCAAGTACCGGGACTGCTGGATCGTATGGTAATTCTATTTTTAACTTTTTGAGGAACCTCCATACTGTTTTCCATAATGGCTGTACCATTATACATTTCTACTAACAGTGTAGAAGGGTTTCAGTTTCTCCACATCCTTACCAACACTTGTTATTGTCTGTTGTTTTGATACTAGCCATTCTAATGATATGAGGTGATATCTCATTGAAGTTTTGATTTGCATTTCTCCCGTAATCGGTGATGTTGAGCATCTTTTCATATGCTTGTTGGCCATTTGTATATCTTCTTTGGAATATTGTATTCTTATTTTTACAGTTATTACCCTAAACATTAGAAAACACATATTGATAGAGTTTAGAAGTGTTGCCCCCACCAAAACTCATGTGGAAATTTGATCCTGAAAATTTGCCCCCACAGAGAGCCCCCACCAGGGAAAGGTCTAGTAGAGCCAAGGCAGCAGGGCTTCCACTAGGACCCCAGAACTGTAGGGCCACTGGCAACGTACAACACCGGCCTGGAAATGCCACAGGCTTTTTATTGTAAGTCAAATAAACCTATGTTCTTTATAAATTATCCAGTCTCAGGTATTTCTGTTATAGTAACACATACGGACTAATACACGTATTTAACATTTTATGTATCTTTCTTGCATCTCAGACTTTCTATCTTGCATCTCTTCCCTCTGTCTAAATTATATCCTCTAGAATATTTATTTACCCAGAAAGGTGTAAATGATGTCAAATTGGTTTCAATGATTACTTGAAAAGCCAATATACAAGGATGTTGTTGGCTGGGACAAGATGGCATAGACTCAGATTTCTCTGTTCTTTGGCTCTAAATACAACTAACAACCACAAAAGGACTCCAAAATTTGGAAAGAAAAAGGTGGACTGGCTAGAGAGCTCAGAACTTGGAGAATGATAGTGCAGTGAGCTCCCTAGGTTTCCTATGACTGTGTGCTGGAGAGCTCTACAACCCAGAAACAAACCCTTCCTCCCCCCAAAAAAATTTGCTTTCTATGGCCAAAGGACCCAAAATAGGTAAACCCAGCAGGGACTTAGTGAGGAGACTCACACTTGCTGGCAGAAGCAGGCCTGCTCCACTAGAAGCATTGGGAAAAGTGCACTGACCCAGGGGGTGCTAGCCCACTCGGTACCCTACACCTACCAGCAGAAGTGGGCACAATCTGTCTAGAGCAGTAATAGCAGAACCTGGGCAGAACAACCCATCCCACATCCAATACAAGGAGGCAGCTAATGGGCCCCTCTGCCCTCGGAAGAGGCACTAGCATATCTGGTGTCTCCTGGTATTCCACTAGTAGCAGAATATGAGTCAGGGCTGGTGTCTCCCAACTCTCCTTGCAATGACAGAGAGCCACCCAGGCTCAGTGGCTCATGGCCCCTCCACCTAATGGTAGAAGGTGGTCCATGCAGCACTTTTTTCCCCTTGGGGCAAAAGCAGAGATGTAGTGGGAAGCACACTGGCAGGAATTCAGTGATGACAGAATTCACTGTCAGGGAAACATGCTCCATCTTGTGAGTCTGGTACTCCAATTCCACACCTAAAGACACTGGGTTGCACAAGCAAGGATCAAGCAGGAGCTCAAGCAGAGCTAGAAGAAGGAAGCTGACCAGAATAACATCATAAGAGCTTGGAAAACTAAATTGACATTGGGACTACAGACCACAAAAGTAAGCCAAAACGTACATGCCAAACCTAAACAAGGTGATGGAGTTTGGATGTGTTGTCCCCTCCAAAACTCATGTGGAATTTTGATCCTCAATGTGGCAGTGTTGGAAACGGATTGAATCATGGGGGCAGATCCCTCATGAATGGATTAATGCTCTCCCTGGGGGTGGGGGGATAAATGAGTGAGTTCTCGCTCTATTAGTTCCCACAAGAGCTTGTTGTTTAAAAGACCCTGGCACGTCCTCTCTCTCTCTTGCTTCCTCTCACCATGTGATCTGCTTGTTCCCGCCGGCTGCCTGCCATTTTCCACCATGAGTAGAAGCAGCCTGAGGCCTGTGCCAGATGCAGCTGTCCCAGAATCATAAGCCAAGTAAACCTCTTTCCTTTATAAATTACCCAGTCTCAGGTATTTCTGTTATAGCAATACAAAATGGACTAAAACACAAGGTACCTGACTGCTAAAATAGAAGATCTAAATATTGTTAATAAATCCAAAACAGAAATTCACCCATTATACTAAGAACCAGAAAAATCACAACTTGAATGAAAAAAAGAGTTGATGGATGGCAATACTGAGGTGAATCAGAAGTCAGCATTATGTGACAAATATTTCAAAGCAGTCACCATAAAATTGCTTCAATAGTATTTACAAATTACCTAAAAACAAATGAAAAAAGAGAAAAACATCAGCAAAGAAGGAGAAATTATAAAAAAACAATCAAATATGGAAATTATAGAACTAAAAATACGGCAATAATAGAAATAAAAACCCACTGGATGGGATGAATAGTATGAATGGATATGACAGAAGATAGAATCAGTGAACTATAGGACAGGTAAATAGACTTTTCTCATTCTGAACAACAGAGAGAAAATAGACTGAGAAAAAAATGAGCAGAGCCACATCAACCTGCGGGACAATAACAAACAAATCTACCACTTACTGATACCAGTGGATCTATGAGACCCAGAAGGAGAAAAGAAAGAATGCAGGGCTGGAAAAGGATTGGAAAAAATAAAGGCCAAAAACTTTCCAAATTTGGTGAAATGCATAAAACTACAGATTTAAGAAGCTGAAGAAACTACAAATAGGATAAACCCTAGGGAATCCATACTAAGATACATCACAATTAAACTTATTAAAACTAAAGATAAACAAAAAAAATGTTCAAATCAACTGGAGAGAAATGACACATTATTTATTAGAGAAACACTGACTTGAATAGCAGAGAATTTGTCACCTGAATCCATGGAGGCCAGAGGAAGAAGCACAACATACTGTGTTGTGTTATGGTATGTCCATGGGTTGGAAGACTCAATATAGTAAGAATGTCAGTTCATCCCAATTGATCTATACATTTAATGCAATTCCTATTAAAATCCCAGCAAGTTTTTTTTCAAAAATCATTTCCCATTTATTTATTTATTTATTTATTTATTTATTTATTTATTTATTTATTTATTTATTTTTATATTCAAGTCAGGATAATTAGTACATTAAACATTATACACTGTAATCATTTTTTTAAAAAAATATAGACAATTTTATTCTAAAATTTATATGGAAAGGCACAGGACCTAGTTAAGTTAAAACAAACTTGAAAAGAAGAATAAAGTGGGAGAAATCACTGTCCCCAATATAGTATATAGGCACAGTATCAAGACATTGTCATAGTAGTGGAGGAATAGACACATGGATCAATGGAAAAGAATAGAGAATTCAAAATTAGTCCAACAAAAATATGCCCAACGTATTTTTGACAAAGGTACAAAAGCAATTCAATGGAGGAAGAATAAACTTTTCAACAAATGATGCTGAAGCAATGAGAACTCATAGGAGGGATAAAAAAAGAATCTCAAATTAACCTCACACCTTATACAAAAATTAACTCAAAGTGGATCATGGTCTTAAATATAAAACATAAAACTATTAAACTTTTAGGGGAAACATAGAGAATCTTTAGGATCTAGATCTAGGCAAAGGGTTCTTATACTTAACACCAAAACACAATCTATAAAAGCAAAATTGATAAATTTGACCTCATACATTTTGCAAAACTTTTGCCCCAGGGAAGACAATATAAAGAGGATGAGAAGATAAGCTACAGACTCGGAAGAAATATTTGCAAACCCTATATCTGACAAAAGACTAGAATCTAGAATATATCAAAATTTCTCAAAAGTCGACAGTAAAAAACCAACAATTTGATTAGAAAATAGGCAAAAGATATGAATAGACATTTCACCTAAGAAGATTATGGACATCAAATAAGCATGTTAAAAAATGTTTGTCATCACTAGCCATCATGGAAATGCAAATAAAACCATAATGAGCTATCACTTCACACTTAGAATGGCTAAAATAAAAAATAGTGCTGCAGAGAAAATGGATTATGGGTAATTTGCTGGTGGGAATGTACAATGGTACATCCATTTTGGAAAACAGTTTGGCAGTTTCTTAAACTAAACATTCAATCACCATACAAATCATAAATTTCAGGGTGGACAATTATTCCAGAAAATGAAAAAAAAAATGTTCACAGACAAAAACCAACAAAACCTGCATACATTTGTATCAGTTGTATTCCTAATAGCCCTGAACTAGAAACAACTCAAATGTCTTTTAACAGGTGAATGGTTAAAAGAACTGGTACATTCACAGCATGGAATACTATTCAGCAATAAATTCAAATGAACTATTGACATACAGGACAAACTGAATGAACCTCTAGGGAATTAGGCTAGATGAAAAATGCTAATCCCAAATATTACATACACTGTGATTCTGTGTATTTAACGTGCTTGAAATGACAAAATTATAAAAATAAAAAACAAATTAGTGGTTTCCAGAGGTTAAGGGTGTGCAAGAGAAATGGATGTGATTATAAAAGGGCAACATGTGTGATGTTTATGGTGACAGAACTGTAGAAGTAAAACTGGCAAAATTGGATCGTACCAATGTCAATATCCTGGTTGTGATATTGTACTATAATTTTGCATGATGTTACCAGTGAGGGAAACTAGGTAAGGTCTACATGATATATTTCTGTATTTTTATTACAACTGAATGTGAATATACAACAATCTCAAAACAAAAGTTCAATTTAAAAAAGGATGGTGTTGGAACAGAAAGAGTTAAAAGCTTGTTAAATCTATGAGAAATTATTTTAAGAATTCATAAAAAGAATGCCATCAATAAAGCTGCATTTTTGATAGCCAAAATGGAAAGTAGAATTATGAAAAGTAGTTTTGTGGAAAATGGCTCTAAAGGTCAACTGTGCATTAAATGAAAAAAACAGAAATGTGAGCATGGATGAAAATAGCATGCTATTATCTGCTTTGGAAGTACTTTTGACTTTAGTTCTTAAAATTACAATAAGGACTCGAGCACTGAAGGGCATGCAGGCCCACCCACTCACTGCAAGGAGACCAAGGTGAGCACATGGGGACCAATGCAACCACAGGCCCCACCCATACCAGAGTACTGGAAGGGTACATAGGCCTGCCTGACCACCACGCAGTGGCCCAGATGAATGTGCAGGACTTGTGCACTGATGGAACAGGAGCCAATGCAGCCCACCACACACTCAAAAGCATTGATACAAGAGTCACCAGCAGAACCTACAAATAGAGAAGGAACTTTTCCCGCATCATAACCCACTCTAGAGTGAGAGAAGAAATAAGTGTTCTACCAGATGACCAAACAACAGTGCAAAATACTAGAACTACAAATAAACAAGATGATATGACACAGCCAGAAGAATATGGTAATTTTCAAGTACCATACCCACAGTGCAAGAAACACTTGAGATGTCTGAAAAGGAATTCTGAGCACTGACCTTAAGAAAACTCCAAGAATCAACTAGAGAACACAATGAAACAAGAAAAAATATCCAAGATATGAAGGAGGACATTTGTGAAGAGATTAATACCTTAAACAAGAATGTAACAGAACTCCTGTAAATTGATGAGTTTGGAGAAAATTATGTTAAGTGATTTAAGCCAGGCACAGAGGGAAGAACACTGCATGTCCTCACTCACAAGTGAGAGCTAAGAGAGAAAGAAGGAAGGAAAGAAAGACCACAGTGGTGCATTGAACTTGCAGAGGGAGAGAACAGACCTAGGGTTCCCAGGAGTGAGGGGTGGAGGGAGAGGGGCATTGGGGAAAGGTTGGGTCGGGAACACAGGGAATAATTGCAATTTGAGCAGGCATGCTGAAAGCATTGATTTGCTCACCATATCTTGTGCACAGCTCTTTCCCCATGAATATGTATAATCAATAATAAAAATAACAAAGAAAGAAAGCTGGATCACATGGTAGTTCTATCTGTAGTTGTCTGAGGAACCTCCATACTGTTCTCCATAATGGCTGCAATAATTTACAGTCCAACTGACAGTACAGAAGGGTTCCTCTTTCTCCACATCCTCACCAGCATTTATTATTCTCCCTCTTTTTTATGTTTATCAGTCTGACTGGGGTGAGATGATATCTCAATGCGGTTTTGATTTGCATTTCCTTGACAATTATTGATGTTGAGCATTTTTTCACATACCTGTTGGCCATTTGTATGTCTTCCTTTGAGAAATGTGTGTTCAGCACCTTTGCCCATTTTTAATTGGATTATTTGGATTTTTGCTGTAAAGTTGTTTTAGTTCTTTGTATATTCTGGATATTAATCCCTTGTCGAATGTGTAGTTTGCAAACATTTTCTCCCATCCATCAATCTCACTACTGGGGACATATCCATAGGACTGGAAATCATCATGTCAGAGGGATACCTGCACTCCCATGTTTATTGCCACTCTACTTACAATAGCCAGGTGAACTGGACACAAACTTCATGAATATGACCCCAAAAGCATGGGCAACCAAAGGAAAAATAAACAAATGGGATTATATCAAACTAAAAAGCTTCTGCACAGCCAAAGAAACAATTAACAGAGTTAAAAGACAACCAACAGAGTGGGAGAATATATTTGCAAAATATACATCTGACAAAGGATTAATATCCAGAATATATAAGGAACTCAAACAACTTTACAAGAAAAAAACAAGCAACCCAATTTAAAAAATGGGCAAAAGAGCTAAGTAGGCATTTCTCTAAGGAAGATATACAAATGGCCAACAGACATATGAAAAAATGCTCAACATCACTCAGCATCCGGGAAATGCAAATCAAAACCACACTGAGATACCATCTCACCCCAGTTAGGATGGCTAAAATCCAAAAGACTCTGAACGATAAATGCTGGCGAGGTTGCGGAGAAAAAGGAACTCTCATCCATTGTTGGTGGGACTGCAAAATGGTGCAGCCTCTATGGAAAATGGTATGGAGGTTCCTCAAACAATTGCAGATAGATGTACCATATGACCCAGCTATCCCACTGCTGGGAATATACCCAGAGGAATGGAAATCATCAAGTCGAAGGTATACCTGTTCCCCAATGTTCATCGCAGCACTCTTTACAATAGCCAAGAGTTGGAACCAGCCCAAATGTCCATCATCAGTTGAGTGGATATGGAAAATGTGGTATATCTACACAATGGAATACTACTCAGCTATAAAAACGAATGAAATACTGCCGTTTGCAACAACATGGTTGGACCTTGAGAGAATTATATTAAGTGAAACAAGTCAGGCACAGAAAGAGAAATACCACATGTTCTCACTTATTGGTGGGAGCTAAAAATTAATATATAAAGTCACACACACACACACACACACACACACACAAAAACCAGGGTTGGGGGGAAGAAGATATAACAACCACAATTACTTGAAGTTGATATGACAAGCAAACAGAAAGGACATTCCTGGGGGGAGGGAGGAGAGGGAGGAGGGAGGGAGGTTTAGGTGATGGGCAACAATAATCAACCACAATGTATATCGACAAAATAAAATTTAAAAAAAAAAAGAAAAAGAAAAAAAACAATAGCCAGGTGATGAGGCCAACCTAAATACCCATCAATGGATGACTGGATAAGGAAATTGTGGTATATACACACAATGGAATACTACTCAGCCATAAAAAAGAATGAACTTCAACCATTTGCAGCAACATAGAAGATCCTGGAGAAAATTTTCCTAAGTGAAGCATCCCAGATACAGAAAGAGAAATACCAAATGTTCTTACTCATAACTGGGAGCTGAATCCATAAATAAACAAACAAATAATAAAGAGAGACAGAGAGAGACAAAGAAAGAAACAACAATCACAGAAATATGTTGAACTTTTAGAAAGAGAGAAAAGAACCGTGGATACTAGAGGTGGAAAAGGTAAGGGGAGGGGGAGAGGGAGGGGGGCTAACAAGGAATTGGTTAACGGACATAAAGAATGATTGTGTATTGTAATAACGAATAAGCTGACTCTCCTGATCTAACAATCACACATTGCAAACTCCTATTGAAAATCTACGTTGTACCTCACATGTATGTACAATAAATTATCCTAAAAATAAAAAAAAAAACCAAAATAAAATAAATATGGGCAAAGGATTTCAATACACACTTCTCCAAAGAAGACATGCAAATGGCCAATAAAAGTTAAGATGGCTATAACCAAAAAATAAAAAAGACAATAACTAATTTTACTGAGGATATGGAGAAATTGGAACCCTTATATATTGCAAGTGTGGATGTAAATTGGTGCGGCCACATTTGAAAATGGTCTGGCAGTTCCTCAAACAATTAAAAATAGAGTCAGAGTATAATCCAGCAATTCCCAGTTATACTTCTCCCAAAATTAAAACATATGTCCACAACATCATGTATAAGAGTCTTCATAACAGCATCACTCATAATAGTCAAAAAGTGGAAACACCCCAAATGTCCCTCAATGGATGAATGGATAACCAAAAAATGGTATGTCCGTACAAGGAAATATTGTTCAACCATAATAAGGAATGAAGTACTAACACATGCTATAACATGAATAGCCTTTATTCTAAGTGAAAGAAGCCAGTCACAAAAGACCAAATATCCTATGATTCCATTTACATGAAATCTACAGAGATAAAAAGCGGATAAATTGTCATTGGGAGGCTATGGAGAGTGACTGCTAATGGGTAAGAAGTTTCTTTTGGGGGTAATGAAAAGGTTCCAAAATTTGTGTCAATGGTTGCACAACTCTAAAAGCCATTGAATTGTACACATTAATTGAGTAAATTGTGTAGGATGTGAATTATGTATCAGTAAGGTTGTTTAAAAATAAATCATTAATAAAATGAAAAAGCAACCTAGAGGATTACAAAATATATCTGCAATGCATAAAACTGACAAACGATTCATATGAAGTATATATAAAGAAAACCTACAAATTAATAAGAAAAAGAAAACACAATAAAAACATGGCAACAAACTTGAAGAGATGCTTTACAAAAGAGGATATATAAATGACCCATTAGCTTATGAAAAAGTGCTCATTCTCAACCAATAGTCATTAGTGAAATGCAAAGTAATGCCGCAATGAAATTCCACCCATCAGACTGGCTCTAATTTGAAATATTGACATTACTAACTGTTGGAAAAGACATGAAAGAGCTAGAACTCTCATAGGCTCCTCCTGGAAATGTAAAATTGTACAGCTGCTTTGGAAAACTGTTCGGAAGTACTCATACTTACCAAAGCTAATCATATACCTACCCTGTGATTTATAACCTAGCAATTTCATTCCTGGGCATATATATCCCAAAGAAATGAATGCATGTATCCACAGAAAGACATAAACAAGACTGCTCATAACAGCTTTATTTATAATAGCCAAACTATAACCAATGCAACTATTCATCGTCAAAAAAATTGACAAGTAAATTGTAGTATATTCATACAATATAATACTTATTAATAATAATAGTAATAACAATAATAAAGGGCACAGTATTGATGCCAGAGTAACATGGATTAATCTCACATTTATCATGATAAGCAAAAGAACCCAGACTCCAAAGACTACATGCTGTAGGACTGCATTCATATGGACTACAAAAACAGTCAAAACTAACCATTAACAGATATCAGAAAAGTAGTTTCCTTAAAGAGAGGGTTATAAACAGGGAAGGCTGACATCTTATAGGGTGCTTCAAATCTCCTTTATCTTTATCAGGGTGATGGTTACGTGGATGTATACATAAATTTTTAAAATCATTGAAATGTACAATTAAAATTAGTGTACTTTGTGCCCTTTACTATATATGTGTTATGCCTCAATATAAAACATTAACATGATCATTAACGAACGAATTTGAGAGAAAGAAGCCAGACAAAAGAATATATACTATGATTCCATGTATAAAAGTTCAAAAATAGGCAAAACTAAAAAATGTATTTTTTTAAGGATATGTATTTAAGAGTTAAAAACTTTAAAGAAAAACAAGGAATGATTAGCACAAAATTCAGATGTTTATCTCCTGGGAAATGGGAGGGAAATATGACAGAGGGTCATGAATAGGGCTTCTGGGGTAGAGTAATCTGTTTCTTAGATTGGATGTTTCTTCAATAGTACATATGCTTTTCCATACATTATTTTGTATGTATGATAATTTTCAAAATTAAGGAAGATGTAAACAAAATAAAACAACTACAATATAAAGGAAAAAAATATCAAAGTATGCCACATAAAGTTGGCTCCCTGAGAATTTCACTCATATACTAATGCTGGAACATTTCCTGAATGATCCATTCCTTACCATCAAAGAGTTAGCAACTATTTTATAATTGGCATAGAATAAAAATATTATATTTACTCATGCTAGGGAACTAGTGTCAGAAAATATTTCTGGACAGTAGGAAAATAGTCCAAAAGGAAATACTCAAGATGTTAAAGTCATGGAAATATTTATCCAAATACAGCAAAATATTTCCATAACTGAATTATGTTAGTAATCAAGCAAATTTTGTACAGATGGTCCCTGACGATGACTCAACTTATGACTTTTCAACTTTATGACGGTGCAAAAGCATTACACATCCAGTAGAAACCATACTTAGAATTTTGAATTTTTATCTTTTCCCAGGCTAGCGATATTGGAGTACCATACTCTCTTCATGCTGGGCAGGAGCAGTGAGCCACAGCTCCACTCAGCCATGCAATCACGAACGTAAACAACCGATACTCTACAGTGTACTGTGTTGTCAGCATTTGGGGGGTATTGTGTTTTGTGTTTTTTGCATCCCACCATGTCCACAAAATGCCCATTTTGACTTAGGATATTTTCAGTTTATGATGAATTTATCAGGATCCCCATTGTAAGTCGAGGAGCATCTGTACAGCACTGGCAAAAGAGTATAAACTGATAATACACCAGAAAACAGAACTAGTCCAGTATTCTTCCAATATATTCCTTTCTTTGTGGTATTCATCAAAGTGTTGCTTATAATAACAAAAATTGCAAGCAATTTATGACTACCAGTTAGGAATTAGCTAAGCAAGTTACAATGCATCCATACAATAAAGTACTCAGCAAACAATTAAAATGAATATGTATATATGACGGTATTTCATAAAATACATGGAAAGATTCATATTACCGTTCAATTCTATTTTTCCATGAACTTTTTGAAGTTCTCTTGTATTATGTACCTGTGTGCTGTCCAATATAGCAGCCACTAGCAATATGTGGTTATCAAAATTTAAATTAATTAGAATTAAATAAAATTTAAAATCCAGTTCCTCGGTCACACTAGCCACATGTGATTAGTGGCTACTGTATTGTACAGTGCAGAACAGAGCATTTCCATCACTCCAAAAATTTTTAAATTTTTGGACAGGGATATATGTCTTGAGCAGGTTGTTAAGCAAAAAGTGTAAATTATAAGAATAAATTCATTTTTAATCTATATTTATGTTTGTGCATATTTGTTAAAGATATACAAAAATGTTGATAGTGGTTATTTCTAGGACTAGCTTGTGAAATCGTGGATGATTTTTGCTTTTTTTTCCCTACTTTTGTCTGTTTTCTGAAAAAATTTACAATACGTAATTATTACTTCTATAATCATTAGAAAATCAATAAAACATTCCATTTTCTGAAAGTAAAACAGATTAAATGTTTGTGGTTTTGATATGTTTCTGGAGATGTATCCTAAGGAAATGATCAGGAATGCAGTCAAAAGTTCAATCACAAAGCTGATTATTGCAGCATTACTCATCATAAGAGGAAATGAAGGGGAGGTTCTATACATCCAATAATATTGTAACATGGTTAAGTAAATTCATGATTTGCTTTATGAAGTTTTTTGCAATGGGAATGTATTACCCATATAATATGTCTAAGTAACGAACATGGAAAAAGTGTTTCCTTAGGAAGTTTTCCACCATACAAAATGAAGTCCTAAAGATAGAGGGCTTCCTAGCAAAGATGGCAAATTGAATGTATACATTTACTTTTGCTCCGGTCTGAGACGCCACTAAAGCAACAGTAAGGAATTGTGTACCGGCATAAAACCACAGAGACAAAAAAAAAAAAAAAAAAAAGGATTTAAGGAGAGACAAAAGCAATAACATATTAGGTAAGCATATGGACAAGTTGCACTGCCAACCGTGAGGAAATCCTTCTTTCTCCACTCAGGTCTCAGAATACTGGAAGCCAGGCCCAGGCCTCCCAGGCAAGAGATTTACAGATTCTTTTCAGTAATCTGACAAACACTAAACTGAAATTTCTAGAGGAAAAAGTTGAGGTTTCCCCCCAAAATGACCTAGACCTTCCAAACAACTTAAAAATTATTTATTGTGAAATATATATTAGACATAAATTTCTTTATAGTTTTACTACTTGGGCATGCATCCCTAAACATTATTGTTTAGTTTTGCCTGATTTTTCAGACTTCATATGATTAAAATCTTATAGTGTGTGTTACACCTGGGTTTTTATACTCAACACTATATTGGTGAGCTTCATCCATAGTGTAGTATATTGCTATATAGTTCATTCATTTTTATCGCTGTACAGCACTGGTTCTTGAACTTGACAATGCATCAGAATCATCCAGAAGGTTGGTTAAAACACAGATTTTGTGACACCCAATCCACAGTTTCTGATTTAGTTAGCCTAAGACGGGACTTAAAAACTTGTACATCTAACCACTTCCCAGATGCTGCTGACGTTGCTGGTCCAGGAAGCACACTTCGAGAATCACTGCTATATAATATTCCATTCTATGACTATGCCATGATATATTTATTTATTCTACTGTTAATGGATATTTGGGTTGTTTCCAGTTTGGGGTTATTTAGATAATGCTGTTGTGAATACTCTTAACATGCTTCTTGGTGCACATATGCACAAGTATCTACTAGTATTGTACATTTGCTGCATCATAGGGTATGGATATTTTTAAATTAGTGGATAGAGCCAAATAATTCTGCAAACTTACACCAATAAACATTCCCCTTAGCACTGTCTGAGAGTCTTGGTTAACTCTTATCCTTGCCAACACTTGATATTAGCCAGTTTGTTCTATCAACATTTTGTCGGATCACATTGTGGTTTTAATTTGCTTATTCCTGAAAACTAAGGAAGTTGAGCAGCTTTTTATATGTCTATTGGCCATTTGGTTATCTTCTTTTTGGAAGTGCATGCTCATGCCCTTTTTTCTATAGATTTTTAGGCAGTCTTTATCAGATAGATGTATTGAAAGTATGTTCTCTGGCTTGTATTTTTCCTTTCTTAATGGTTTCCTGAATAGATCCTTAATTTTATGTTATAAAATTTATGGGTTTTGTTACTCTTTTTATCATGTTTAAGAAATATTTCCCTACTCTAAAATCATAAAAATATTTTATTATCCCCCAGAAGCATTATCATCTTGCCTTTCACATGTAGATTACACTCCTTCTGAAACTAATTTTTCATGTATGGTAAAAAGTAGGAATCAAAGTTTATCTTTTCTTTGTAAATTGCTATCCAATTGTTCCTGCACTATTTACTGGGGAAAAAAAATGACCCTTCCCACTGCTCTGTAATTGTCACATTTGTACTAAATCAAGTGGCCAAATATGTATGAACCTGTTGCTGGTCACTCTGTTCTATTCCATTGGTCTACTTGTCCATTTCTGTACCAACACTAAGCTTAATTAATGTTGTTTTAAGTCTTCATCTCTTGTGGAGAAAATTCTGTTATCTTGTTCATCTTTATATTTTCATATAAATATTAGAATCAGCTTGTCAAGTTTCACAAAAGCTTCTTGGGACTTTGATTGGGATTTTATTAAATATATATGAGTTTGGGAAGAACTGACATCCTTTCAAAGTTGAATCTTTCAATCTTTGCAAATAGTGTGGCCTTTTATTTCTTTGCATGTTCTTCAATACTTCTCAATAATAATCTACAGTTTTCAGTATCGAGGCCTTACGAATTTTTGTTAGATTACTGTTACATTTATTCTTAGGCATTTGATATTTTTCATGCTATTGTAAATTATATCCTTTTATTTTTATTCCTGTCTATTGTTGGTATATGAAAACAAAATAGAATTTTATCTATTAACTTTATATCCAGCAAAAACTTGTAAGCTTACTCATTAATTCCTATACTTTCAGGTAATGACTGTTTTATATCTTTCTTTCCAATAATAATAACTTTTATTTATTTTTTTCCCTTAATGCACTTGCTAGGATATCCAGTAAAATTTTGAATGGAAATGGTGATAGTGGGCACACATGTCTTACCTCCAATCTAATAACAAATGCTTTCAGCATTTCACCACCAAAAATGAAGATTGTTGTAGGGGTTTATTCATCAATATAGTTTATTAGTTATAGGAATATCCTTTCAATTCCTAGTCAGCTAACAATTTCAGTAAAGTTGCAAGATACAAAATCAAGGTGCAAATCCATAGCATTTTAATACTTCAACAATGAACTAGTAGAAAAAAACAGCAAGAAAACAAGCCAATTTACAATAGTCACCAAAAAAATAGAATACCTAGGAATATTAAGATCTCTCTACAACAAGAACTATAAATCTCTGCTGAAAGAAATTAAAGAGGACAGAAAAAGATGGAAAGACATTCCATGCTCTTGGATTAGAAGAATTAGCATTGTGAAAATGTCCGTACTGCATAAAGCAATCTACAGATTCTAAGCAATCCTACCAAATACCAATGACATTCTTCACGGAAATAGAAAAATCAATCCTAACATTCATATGGAACAGCTAAAGACCCTGAATAGCCAAAGCAATCCTGAGGGAAAAAAAAAAAAAAGCAAGAGGCCTATTACTACCTGACTTCAAATTATACTACAAAGCTATAGCTACCAAAACAGATACTTGGACCAATAGAACAGAACAGAGAACCCATACATCAACCCACATACTTACAGTCAACTGACCTTTGACAAAGGCAACAAGACCAAACAATAGGGAAAAGACTGCCTCTTCAATAAATGGTACTGGGAAAACTGAAGAATGAAACTAGACCTTTACCTCTCACCATATATCAAAATCAACTCAAAATGGATTAAAGACTTAAAGATAAGACCTGAAACTATAAAACTCCTAGAAGAAAACACAGAGGAAACACTTCAGTAAGTAGGACTGAGCAAAGACTTTATGAATAAGACCCCAAAAGCAAAGGCAAAAACAACAAAAAATAAATAAATGAGATTATATGACACTAAAAGCTTCTGCACAGCAAAAGAAACAATTAACAAAGTGAAAAGACAACCTACAGAATGGGAGAAAATATTCACAAACCATTCATCTGAGAAGGGATTGTTTTCCAGAATATACAAGGAACTCGACTCAACAGTAAAAAACAAGTAACCCAATTGAAAAATGGGCAAAGGAGCTGAATAGGCATTTCTGAAAGGATAATATACAAATGGCCAACAGGTACATGAAAAAAATGCTCAACATCACTAATCATAAGGGAAATGCAAATCAAACCATACTGAGATATCATCTCATCCCAGTTAAGACCTGTTATTATCAAAAAGACAGAGAATAACAAAATGCTGGTGAGGATGTGTAGAAAGGGGAACCTTCCAACATTATTGATGGGACTGTAAACTAGTGCGGCCATTATGGAAAATAGCATGGAGTTTCCTCAAACAACTATAGATAGAACTGCCATATGATCCAGCAATCTCACTGCTGAGTATATACTCAAAGAAATGGAAATCACTATGTCAAAGGGATACCTACAAGCCCATGCTTTTTGCAGCTGTATTCACAATAGCCATGAGTTGGAACCAACCTAAATGTCCGAGAGATTACTGGATAGGAAAATGTGGTATATATACTCAATGGAATACTATCATGCCATAAAAAAGAATGATATTCTGCCATTTGCAGCAAGATGGATGAATTTATAGAAAATCATATTAAGTGAAATAAGCCAGGTATAGAAAGAGAAATACCACATATCCTCACTCATAAGAGGGAGCTAAAAAAATAAAATAAAATAAAAAGAAAGAAAGAAAGATACAGCAATCACAATAATTCATTGAACTTTCAAAAGAAGAGAACGGTGCTGACTGAAAATAAAATAAAATAAAATAAAATAAAGTAAAATAAAATAAAATAAAGGAGAGAACAGAACTAAGGCCACCTGATGTGGGAAAGGGAGAGGTGGAGGGGGGTTAGCGAGAAATTGGTAAAGGGCCACAAAAGTGGTTACATTATTCAATGTTTTCTTTTTTCTTTTTATTTTAAGATCATCTAATTTTCTTTGACGTTACATTGTATATTATGATTTTTAATGATGAACATGCTAATAACACTGATTTGATCATCACGTACTGTACAACAATACTGATAGTCAACTCTGTACCCCATAAAGACGTATAAATAAACAAATGTAAAAAAGAAATTGAACACAAATTATATATTTTAAGTGAACTTAATTCTTTCCAAAATACTTTGTAAAAAAAAGATTTTACATTGTGTAATGTTGAATATACTAATTATCTTGATTTGAGCATCACATATTGCACACAGGTATTGATATTCAGTGCTGTACCCCCCAGATAAGTACAATCGATTATGTTTATAAATAAATAAATAAATAAAAAAGAGATATAGAGATAAAAGTATCAGGGTACATAGCATGTGGTACAGGTAATGTTTTATAAAACTTGTTTCAGTTATTAAATATATAAATACATGTGTAGTGGTTGATAATGTGAAACAAATTTCTTTTGGTGGATTATGGTCCAAAAAGTTTGAAAAACCCTGAGCTGGATAATGTTGTAGGATTCTGCTAAAGGGATATAATAAACATCATACTTAAAATAATAAAAAAAGACAGGAGTTAGTGTTTTATGTCTTTATCCTTTGTCCTAAAAGTGATAGAAGTGTAAGACATATTGCAAGTGTATAGAAATCTTCTATTCCTATTATATGTAGATATGTAAGTTTTAATTGTTCAAATCATTAAAACATCTAATTTTTGCTTAAGAATAATAAACAAATAAATAAAATTTGTGTGTAATATTTCCTATTTGTGGATCCCCTGTGGAGATGTTGCTATTGTCTATTTTCTCTGCTGGTTCATGTTCATATCGTTTTTTCTCCAGGTGTGATTTTATTGTATGTTAGACATTGTAATTAAAATGTGTTTTTAAAACAAATTCAAAGTTTAGGATAATGTTATCTTCCTCCAGAGAAAATTTACATTAGCTTTTGCCAAGCACTTGTGGAACATAACAATATGGAATCACTGTACTTCAATTTCAGGAACTGATATTATTTGAAGCTGGGCTGCAATCCCCACAAAAGTTAACCTAGTTCAAGGTTACCCTTACTTTTATGGTGGAGCCTTCAGGGTCTCAACCCAAGACATATGTGATTGCACATACCTCCCACTTCTTAGATCTCTTGGACTCTAAATTTTAGCCACCTAGAATCAAGAGGTTTTCTACATTTTTATTTTGTGTCTCTGCCAAATCCTGTAAAATTGGCAGCATCACAGAGAAAGAGCAGCTCAATGGGGCAGCCCATATTTCTGGATTTCCTTTTTTTTTTTTTTTTTTGATCCAAGTCCAGTGTTTTCTCACTGCCTCATTAAATCTCTGATGCATTGAAGGTTTTAAGAGATATTACGTCTTCTTTTTTGATTGTCCTCAGTGAAAGGTTTAGTCCAACTTACTGAATCTG
Organism: Cynocephalus volans; assembly: GCF_027409185.1. Lineage (NCBI taxonomy): Eukaryota > Metazoa > Chordata > Mammalia > Dermoptera > Cynocephalidae > Cynocephalus > Cynocephalus volans. The sequence continues at coordinate 119,005,340 of NC_084478.1, read as the reverse complement.
CAATTATAAGAAGCAGAAGTCCCCAATCAATATTTTAGTTCCACAATCTTTAACATGAGCAGACAAACAAAAGTAACCTGATAACTTTCTCTTGTGAAAGACAGCAACCAAACAAATAGAAGAGATTGACTTGGAGTAAACAGGCTATACAGTGTATTAAATAGGCTACAGATTCAACTTCATGTAAATGGAATAGTACTCCATTGAGTATATATATCACATTTTCCTTATCCAGTCATCCATAAGTGAACATTTAGGTTGTTTCCAACTCTTGGCTATTGTGAATAGAGCTGCAATAAACATGGGAGTGCAGGTATCCCTTCCTCTCCTCGTCCTAAAAAGAGCATATATAAAATGGTGAGGTAAGGAGATAAAATGTTTTGAAAAATGTCATTCAAGCAAGGTAAGAATGAGAACATGTAGTAATTACTACCCTGTAGCAAACATCAAATCCTGTTAAGCATGATTGTGATGTTTTCCTTACCTTAGCAGTGAAATAAATTCCTTTGAAAGCCCGTAATTCTGCTTTATGGTGATGATTCTCTTATCTTGTTTCTTCTATATTCCCTAGGTTTACCAACTGGCAGTTTTCCTTGCCCATTTTTTTTTTTTTCCATGGGTATATAGTAAGTGGGTTTTAGGTGAATAGTATGCCCTTCTTTGGGTGCTAGGGAGCTTTTACAGCCCATTCCTGTGGGTGAAAAATTGGGAGTACAAGAGGGAGGCTTAGGGATTAAATAATCACAGGATACTTTTAGTTCCATTTCTTCTATTCTTTTTTATTGACGGATAATTACATATAGTAAACTTCACTCTTTTTGTTGCAGAGTTATATGCAGTTTTTTAAATGTATATAGTTGTGTAACCACCAGCACAATCTGGACTTACGGTGCTGCTTTGTAGTCAGTCCCTCTCTCCAACCTGAGCTCCTGGAAACAACTGATTCATTCTCTGTCCCTATCGTTTTGCCTTTTCCAGAATCCATATAAGTGGAATTATACAATATGTTTCTTTCACATAGCATAATATATCCCTACTGTTACTTGTATCTATAGTTCATTCTCTTTTATTAGTGAAAAGTATTCCATTGTACTGATGAAACAAAGTTTGTTTCTTTATTCACCAATTAAAGGGCATTTGAGTTGTTTCCAGTTTGGGGCAATCATGAAAAATAAACTGCTATAAACATTCACATATAAGTTTTTGTATGGACATACGAGGGTACTTCAAAAAGTAGGTGGAAAATGGAATTAAAAGATAATATGAATCTTTCCATGACCTTTTGAATACCTCTTGTAAGTTTTCATGTGACAAAATACCTAGGAGTGGGATTGCTGGGTTGTATGGTAAGTGTATATTTAAATTTATAAGAAACTGTCAAGCTAGTTCCAAAGTGGCTTTGCCATTTTGTGTTTCACCAGCAATGTGTGAGAGTTCCAATTGCTCTTCATCTTCACCAATATTCTGTGTGACAGTTTTTGTTTTTCTTTTTTAATTTTAGCAATTCTGATAGTTGTGTAGTAGTATCTCATTGTGGCTTAAAACCGCATTTCACTAATTAGTAAGATACTGAGCATTTTTTCATGTGCTTATTTGCCATCTGTGCATCTTCTTTGGTGAAATGTCTGTCCAAACTTTTTATACCTTTCATATGGGAATTGGTTGTTTTCTATTTACTGAGTTTTGAGAATACTTTACATATTCTGGATACAAGTACTTGATCAGATATAAATTTTGAATTTTTTTTTTCTGTTTCTGTCTTGTCTTTTTATTCTCTTAATAGTGTCTTTCACAGAGCAGAAGATTAAATTTTGGTGAAGTCAAATTTATCAACGTTTTCCCTTATGGATCATGTGCTTAGTGTCTGTCATATCCAAGAAATTTTTGACTAACTGAAGGTTAACAGAGATTTTCTTCTATTTTTTTTTTTTTTAAGTTTTATAGTTTTAGGTTTTACATTTAGGTCTGTGATCAATTTTGAGTTTTTTTTTTTATGGGATGCAAGGTAGGGATCAAGGATCAAGGATATTTTGTTTTGCTGTTTGTTGGGTTTTCTTTTTCTTTCTTTCTTTATTTTTTTCGCATATAAATGTCCAATTTTTCCAGCAGCATTTGTTGAAAAACTTATTTTTTCTCCATTGAATTGCACTTGCACCTTTGTTTCTGGACCCTGTCTTTTGTTCCATGTATCCATATGTCTGTCCTTTCACAAATGCCACACTGCCTTGATTACCGTAACTTTATAGTGAATTTCTAATTCAGGATGTGTGAGTACTCCTACTCTATTCTTTTTTTATATATTCATTTTCAAAATTGTTTTGGCTATTCTAATTCCTTTGCTTTTCATATAAATTCTAGAAATTGGCTTGTTGATATCTATAAAAGATCCTGCTAAGATTTCGAATGAGATTGCATTGAAACTATAGATTAGTTTAGGAACTATCAACATATTAAGATTATTAAAGCTTCCAATCCATAAACAGGCATATTTCTCCATTTCTTTAGGTTTTTATTTCATCAGTCTTTCAGAGTTTTCAACATATAGATCCTGCACATATTTTATTAGATTAGTACCTAGTATTTCACGGGGATTTTTAGTATCATGGTGATGGAGTTTGGATGTGTTGTCCCCTCCAAAACTCGTGGAAAATTGATATCCAATGTGGCAGTGTTGAAAACTGATTGAGTCATGGGGATGGATCCCTCGTGAATGGATTAATGTTCTCCCTGGGGGAGGGTGGGTAGTGAGTGAGTTCTCGATCTATTATTTTCCATGAGAGCTGATTGTTTAAAGGACCCTGGCACCTCATGTCTCTCTCTCTCTCTCTCTCTCTCCCTCTCTCTCTCTCTTGCTTCCTCTCTCCATGTGATCTGCTTGAACCCACTGGCTCCCTGCCACTTTCCGCCATGAGTAGAAGCACCCTGAGGCCCGTGCCAGATGCAGCTGTCCCAGAATCATAAGCCAAATAAACCTCTTTCCTTTATAAATTACCCAGTCTCTGGTATTTATGTTATAGCAACACAAAACGGATTAAAACACATGGTATCACAGCCTATTGAAGCCTTGGTTTGTGGCTTCCTTGATAATTTAGTATCCTCAGAAAATTATAGGCTTCTAATCTCATTATTTCTGGTAGTCCCATGAGGGAATTAAACACATACAAAGATCTTTCCTAGACTTAATTTTTAATCCCATCTCTAGTCTTTTATTTATTGGTCTGTGTGTTTTGCCTGACCCTTTCCATCTCGACCTACTGGTGAATACCTGGAGGTCATTTAAAAATAGGTTTGAGTGGGAAAAATATTTCCTTACTTTGATTTTTGTTGGATCTCATTGTCAGGAATAGAATTCTTAAATGGAACATTCTGAAAACTAGTTAGTGCCAAAATTTTCTTCCCTGTAAATACTGTCTTATGATTACCACTGTTTCCTTTTGGAACATTAAAAGTAGTTGTATTTTTTTTCAACCCTGCATGTACTTCAAGTTACGGAAACTCCAGTAAAATTAGATTATAAACCACAAGGATAGTATGCCTCCCTTTGGCTATCTCTGGACTGCACTGTCTCTTTTGTAAGACAACTCAGTACCTAAAAGTAGCACACAGTAAAAGATACACGAACATTATGAGTTTTTAAAACCATTTTCTCTAACACTGCAGGCTCAATCAGCAGCATGTGGTTCAACTTCCAAGACAGTCTAGGTGACTGTTTTACCTTTAACAAAAGTCCACCAGCCTTCTGGTATGAAAAATCTGTCTTTGCCACCTGCTGCCTAACCACTTCTACTTTTCTGAGATATCAGGGTGCAATGGATTCTCTCTGTCACATGCAGAGAGAATAATTATAGCTATAATTGACATCCCCAGTGATATTAGAGAAGATATTGTGACTACGAAATAATAACAGGATGTTATTTAAAAAGAAACATTTTTTATTATTTTTTAATTTATTTTTATAGCAGTTTTAGTTTTGTTTTTCAGAGAAATTGAGCAGAAAGTACAGATAGTTCCCATGCCCTCCCCCACCCACATATACAGTGTCTCCTATTACTGACATGTCACATTAGTGAAGTACTTTTGTTACAATTATGAATCAATAAAGATAGATTATTATTAACTTTACATTAGGGCTCCCTCTTTGTATTTTACAGTTCTGTGGGTTTTGCAAAATGCATAATGCTGTGTATTCACCATGAAAGTATCATACAGGATAGGTTTGCTGTCCTAAAAATCCTCTGTGCCCCACCTATTCATCCCTCCCTTCCTCCCTCCGCCTCATCGCCTGAAACCCTGGCAACCGCTGATTTTTTTTTCCATTACCTCATAGTACACTACCTAGCTCACCTGTTCATTGCATTTATATAGTCAAAACGCTGTAAACGCAGTATACCTACAACGGGAAAATGAAGGGATGAGAAGTATGCATGTGTGTGGACTGTGTATGAGCGTCTATGTGCAAAAGAGCGAAATTCTCATCTTCCCCAGTAAGAAGTCAATAGATGCCTAAAACTGAACAATCAGGAAATAGCAATGTAAGCACTTAGTTCGGAAATAATATGCTAAGTATCAAAGATAAAGACATAAGAGTTGAATACGGTTGCCTCTGGAAAGGAGGAAATGGGGGAAGAGGACTGGGTTTTTATAACAACCTTTGTAGAGCTCCTTAATTTTTAAACTATGTGCCCAAATGCAATAACAACAATATAAACATAACCCTTCCAGGATGCTACACATAGTGTAGTTCCAGATTGAACAGAAGTGCTAGAAGTTGGCACTCCACCATTTTCATGACTATCAATCACAGACTACCACAGAGAGCCTAATGGCCTTTTGGAGTTTTTCAGTACCGTCTTCTATGAGTCTTGCCTAACTTTAAATGGCAAGATAGAATCTCGGCAAATTAAATAAAAAGGATGGATGAAAGTAGGTATAGTGATCTTCAGAGGGGAAATAACAAGGCAGGAGAACAGAAGAAACATTTTAAGGGCATCTGATTATAAAAACTTCAAACAACGTAGCATTGTATGTTCAGCTGAGAACAGCAATTTGGTTTGTGTAGCTATCAGACCGAATGACTGTTTCCATACAAAATTTCACAGTAATCTGAAAAAGGGATTATCATAAAGCTGTGAACCATCTTCACATGTGTACTGGTTTTGTGTAACAGAGTCCTATAGTCCTAACCAAACATGAAGATAGCTACAACCATCAATTAATTCATATTAAGTATGTCAGCATTTGTCACAAAGTGGTTTAATACTATATTTGAAACTAAGGACAAAACAACCGTACCTCCCAAGATGCACAGTATTTTTTTAAAAAATTAAAAATAAAGTGATAATGTTACATGATAGGTGAAGGTGCTTAATGAATATTTGATAAAAATGAAAAACAAACCTGGAAAAGTAGTATGGAATTTGACCAAAAATTAAATTGGCAGTGTTTCAAAATATACATTTTAAGATTGGAGTGGTAGCAGGAATAATAATAGGGAAACGAATGAGAAAATGATATAGTCAGGCTGGACGGTGAGGATTATGTTGATATATAGACTTATTTGTGTGAAATAATATTGAAAATAACATCAACCTCTTTGAACATTCTGCTTCACTGATTACAGTTATACAAAATCATGCATCTACACTGAAAGATGAAAAGGAAATGAAGTCTTATAGAATTTAGTGTTCATTGGGTTTTGAACTCCACAAAATCTGTTCATGCCAAACACCTAGAAGTTATCTTTGATTCACCCGTCTCTCACTCTAAATCCAATCCCTCTACAAGTTCTGTAGACTTTACCTTCTAAATATATCTCAATTTTTTCTTATTATTACTGTTTAGGCTTATAGTGATATCTCCTTGTTGTCTTAAATTGCATTTCTCTTATGGCTAGTAATGTTGAATATCGTTTTTACTTATTTATTTTTATTTTTGATTGACAAGTCATAATTATTTATATGTGGTACAATGTGATGTTTCAATATATGTAAATAATGTGACATGATTAAATCAAGCTAATTAACATATTCATCACTCATTTACTTATCATTTTGAAATTTTATTTTAGTAAATTTGAAATACTATAACACATTATCATTGACTATAGTCACTCTGCTGTGCAACAGATTTCAAAACCTATTCCTTCTGTCCATCTGAAACTTTGTACCCCTTGACCAACAACTCCCCATTCTTTCCTTCTCTACCCTCACCTCTGGTAACCATCGTTCTACCATCTACTTGTGTTCCAATTTTATCCACTTAATCTCTACCTCCACTACCATCACCATTGTCCAAGCCACCTGCACTGGAGCACTAAAATATTCTCCTAGATGGTCTCCCAGCTTCCACTTTTGGCCACCTGCAATCCAAGAGGCAGCCAGAGTGCCCTTCTTAAATCATAAATGAGATCATGTCACTCTCCTCCTAAAACCTCTCCAACGGGTGCCCATTACGTCTAGAACAAACTCCAGATTCTACCCTGACTTATAAACCCTTTCCTGATATGTCCCCTGGTTCTCTGACCCTACTCTGCTCCAGTACATTACCCTTCTTTCTGTTCCTCCAAAAGTCCAAGCTCCCACCGGATTTTATGCCTTTGTACTTCCTGTTCCTCTCTGCCTGTAATTCTTTCTCTGTTCTTTGCATCGCTAGTTCCTTCTTGGCATTTGTTTCTCAGAACAGAGTTCTCTCCTTTCAGAGAGACCTTCCCTGACCACCCAACATAATTAAAATTCTATATCATGTCACCCTGTTCCATTTTCACCACAGTCACCATCTGATATTTTCTTCTGCATTTATTTATTTGGCTATCCTCTACCAGAATATAAACTCCATAAGAGAAAAGACCTTGTCTGTCCTATTCATTGCCATATCTGCAGTACCCAAAATACTATTTGAAACATATTTGATTAGCAATAAATATGTTTAATAAATGAATAAAATAAAAAAGAGATAAAAACAAATATATAGTTTAATAATTTAAGATGACGTTCAATTCTTAAGATTTTTGCTCCGAGGGCACAGTGAAGCTTTTTTTCTGCAGATGGCTCAAAATAAGGAACAATCTAAATATACAGAAACTGCAGAGTATATGTCCATCCTCTTTCTCCCTGTCTTAAAAACGTTGGAAACTATTTAGCCCTAACCTCTCATTTTTCAAAAGAGTAAACTAGGATTAAATGACCTACTTAAGATCACGCAGCTAGTATGTGGCAGAAATGAGACTAGAACCCACTGTCGGAGTTCTAGTACAGTGTTCTTTCCACACCTCTCGTTATTAAAGATCAATATTGTGGTCATTACCAAATACTGGTTCTATTACAGCATAACAGAGCTTAAAAGGTAGGTTAATTGCTTAGTGAGGAGACATGAGGAATTAAAGAAAGAAGTTTTATTTTTGAGTATGTGGTGTGCTGTTGGTGAGTACTTGAAATTGTAGTACAAATATAAATCACACATGTACAGTCCTCATGAAACAGCAACAATTAGCCAAAGCTGAATGATGACATCTACAAATTACAGATATGTGGCAATACAGTTGCCAAAAGTAATTTATAATGTTGCAAAATGTCACAGATGATTATTAAATTTGAATGACTTTCAATGTACGGAAAGATTGTATATAATAAATCAGTTTCTACTTCAAGTAACAGAAATTTAAAGAAATGTTTCTCAAATATTGGGTCATACTTTTATTTTAAGCATAAAACTAGAGTTCTAGTAAATTGAGTGATTTTTTTTAAGTTGACAAATAGTCAACTTAACGTGGTTGCCTGAAAACTTTCCAAATTGATTTGTAGAATGAATAACATTTCAAAAGATTTCCAAATCACACTATGCTTTCAAATTTATATTTCAATCATTTTAATTGTACAGACAGCCCTAAAACTTGCAATTAATAATTATAACTGCCTCCAGATCATATATATTACAGGACAGGAGACTGTGATCCTTATATCCTCCAGCACATTCTTTTTGAGTATAAAATGGATGAGACTAAGGAGTCACAAGCTATCAGAATGTGACATGTATGCATTTGCAAAACAAGCAAAAGTATTAGGTGACTAACACAGAGCTAGGCCATGCAGGGAACATGAAAGACGAACAACAGATTATCCCTATAGTCAAGAAATTTACAATTTTGTTGATGAGAAAAATCTATTCTAAAATCACAATTATATTGTGCACAGTTACACAGAGAGTAAAATTGTAGAAAATGAATAAGCTCTAAGAGAAAAGTAAGTGTTCTTTGATAAATATCAGCTTGTTCAATTAGGCACTGTGAACAGGGTTTCTCAGCTTACTTTTTGGAATGCTCTCAGCTTTGATTCTATAACACCTCTAAGATTCCAGGGGAGTGCTGAACCATGTGACAAAAGTTTTCATGTCGATCTCGAACCAATCTTTCAAGAAATCTTTTTAGGTAAGCAAAACATTTTGTTTTGGTTTTTTTCCTTATTTTTTTTTTTTGACACTGAAAACACCAATTTTGCTTCACAAAGGGACACTTCATTTCAGATGCAAATGTTAACTATTCCTTAATCACTATATTCAAATGTTAACATTATTCCCATTTGAATGCTAATTAGCAAAAAGACTAAATGATTCATACTTTGGTCTGGATTTTAAACCAATGTGAAGTATTAATACGCTTCCCTCTTTGGACCAGATTCTTCTTTAAGGTATCTTTTCTTTGGTTGTAAAGCATATCATTTATACAGAAAAGTGTATAAAATACATATGTGCAGTTTAAGTAATAACTACAAACTGAATAACCTTGTAACTATCACTCAGGTTAAAAACTATGATCATGGGTATTTTTAATATGATCTCACAGAAGGAAGGAAGGAGTTCACTATGAGTCTAAATTCCCTTTTTCCACGATCAAAAATGAAAATTTTCTCTCCTTGTTTCTCTTTCGACTCCTTTGTCTCAAATTTGGAAAAGGTCCTGAGATAAATAAGCAAAAACACTTTCACTTCTTAACTCCTGAATTTGAATTACATTCTTTGTATAATAGTTCATGAGCCTCGCTGATGATGTATTTAAGGGGATGATGGAACATATAATTAATGAAGAATCAGATATTTTAAACCTATGCTGCTGATATTTTTATAATTATGATTTATTGTCTTGTATTGTTACTCTTTTTAATAAACCTCATGTGAAAAGTTTTGACAAGGAGGAATGATTAACAAGCCTAAACAAAATGTGGCCTCTAACATGATTCTCAACTGCAGTGCACTGAATGAATGATATTTCACCTTTTGCAAAATATAATACATTGTCTTCTGGGCTCATCACCTTATTTTGCATTTACATAAAATCCTTCATTCAACAAGTAGTTACTGAGCTCAGTGCAGGAGTAGACACCATGCAGTGTTAAACAAAGGTAGAAAAATGCAATACCTGCCCTCGGGGCGGGGGGGGGGGGGCTTACAAAACAGGAAGATAAAGCATCCACTTGGGAGGCAACCGAAAAGTATTTACAATCCAGGTAAACAATCATCCGATAGTAAAGTACAGACTGAGCACAAAAACTCAGGAAATTTAAAGTGGTTATATTTCAAAAGCAATTTGTAAGGTGATTGTTTCAAACTTAGGACACATTTTACCAACAGAAACATAAATAAATGCTGATTGGATTTATAGCTTTGCCGAAAGAAACCCATTTAATTCACAATACATGGAATTTCTATATGTATATTTGCTATGAAAATATAGTAGAAAGCAAAAGTGTTGTAATACTAACAATTAGACAAAAATTATAAAATAAAAATGATTATGAAATAGGCTTATAAAATATATCTGGACATATTCTGAATGCTGATGCTTGAGAAAGAGCATGTTTAATTACATCAGATAGATAAAGATTTCTGTGGAAATTCTGAAGGGCATCCCTTTCAAGAGCATTTGTGGTACTTGAGGTATCTCTATTTTAACTTTGAAACATATATTTTAAATTTTCATTCACTCATTCAACAAGTATTTATTGAAGATCTCTATTATATGTCAGGCATTGTTCTAGGCACTGGAAATACATGTAAACACACATGGAGAATATATGGGAATACGCGGAACTTACATTCTGGTGGGAAATGGGCAAAGAAAAACAATGGTGTCAAGAACTAAGTGCTTGTCCTTGATGGAGGTTTATCATCACCATTACTCTATAACCAGTATTAATTTTATATTTATCACCTTACATGATCAGGGTTGGAATTTCTCTTCATTCTCAAATGGAACTAAAGAAGGGAGAGGAACATATAGGGTTACAGACATTTCCTGAGGTTTCTGACAACAATCGCAAGATGGGAAAGGAATACATGTGAAAAAAAGATTCGCTGACCTATGACAGATTAAAGGGAAAAAGTGGGCATGACTTCTTTGAAGGGAAAGCGATGCTGTCAGGCAGAAGTCACCAAGTGTTGCCATCCGTCATGGGGAGCTTGGGCACTGTTAGAAGTGATTGGGAGGAGAAGGCAATCAGCATTAACCATTTAAAACTGTATTGAATATTTCTTTTCTCTTCTTTCCCTTTTCCCTCCCTCCCTTTCCTCCTTCCTTCTCTTCCTTCCTTTTTCCCCTCCCCATCTCTCCCCACCTCTTTTTCTCTCTTCCTTCCTTTTGTCCTTCCTTCCTTCTTTGCTCACAGCAAACACATATGGGTCATTGCCAGGTACTGTACTAAGCATTAAGGATACAAAGATGAATATGACACAATCTTGGTCCTCAGGGAGTTTATAGTCTAGAACAGTGTTCTCAACTCAGAAACTAGTTATATTCAGGCTTGGTTATTTTTAACTATTTAACAACCTGTGTAGCACAAACCAACCAATCAGAATGTATGCCAGCCAAAGTTCAAGTGTGGGGTCCAGGAAGCCCCCTGCTGTGCCAGTAGTTAACTTTGTAGTTGCTGGAGAGTGGACAGGTAGGAGGTCTTGATGAAGAGGCTGTAGTGGCCAGGACGACTGGGTGGGCAAGAGAACGTCGGAGGTGGGGCAGTCTTAGGTCAGTAGCTATTTACCAAGCGGTAGAAAAGTATTCATTGTTTTTTCAATGACTGTCATTTAGCAATGGATGACTGTATTAACGAATTCCAACTAAATCCTTAGCTCTACTTACATCCAATGCTTAAGAAGATTGAGAAGTGGTTGTAGCACGATTATATGAATGAGGGATGCTTTTCTGAGTGAGTCTTGTTCTTCGACTTGAGAAATATGATTGGCATCAGTTGGTGATGAGAAAGGGGAGGTCATTTCGGCCTTAAGAAACAGCCTAAGTAAAGGTGGAAATGAATAAATCATATAAAGGATGTCATATAGAAACCAGCCTAACTGGAGGTGTGGGCAATAAGAATGTATTGTAACAGAGTAAGGAGTGAATTTGGAAGAATGAGTTGTATTTAGCAAAAGGGTGAAAAAGCGAGTTGGTTGTGGTGTCAACTGGCGAGAGGGGAACATATACACTAGTGTTAGAAGTTTGTTCTGATATAGCAGGAAAAATGGAGGGCGGCGGGTCTCTGTATGTCCTTGAGCAGGTAATGATATGAGGAAAGTGACATAGGAAGGAAAAATTCTTCTTGCTATATGAAGAAATTATTTAAGAGGCGAGAAGCCAGTTCAAAAGGCTACTTCAGCAATCCTGGTAGAGTTGATAATAGCATGAGCCAGGACGGTGACTATGGAAGTGAGAGGAAGGGTTCAGTCTGATAGATGCTGCGGGACCATGTGAGGAGTGGAGAAAGAGGAGTCAACAATACGCATAATACATGTTATCCTAACTATGATAGCTGGTTTTCTTAACAGCCAAAGGAAAATCCAAGTCTATAACACTAACTCCTTTAAAATAGTAAATTTAACCATGTATTGATCCTATTTAATTTTCAAAATAAAAATCCTAACTTTTGAAGACAAGGCAGTATGCATTGATAATCTTTTGACACTAAGAACAATGCTGCTACATGATTCCTCGTTGGTATCATTTAGCATTAAGCTAAATTTTCTATTCATTTATATTAGCATAGAGAACATATATTGTGTGAAATCATTGAAATTTGTGTGAAATCTAGCAGATTTCTTTGTTCTGATATTTAGTTTACTTACTAAAAGTCATTTCCAAAAAAAAAAAAAAAACTTTTATCTTTTGAAGGTGAGAAGAAATGCTTGATTTTTAACTAAGTTAATTTCCAGTTGACTCTTAATATAACAGGGAAGATTTAGGAGCCTAATTAAACCACAAATTTGTTCAAATTACTTTAGCTGCAGAGTGCTAGGAAACAAAAGCAGCAAACAGACCTGTTCTGTGAGCAGCAGTCAGGCATTTGATGGTTGTTTTTTTCCGGTAGAGGTTTTGAGCAGCACAGAAGTAAAGAAGCCGAGAAGCAAAGCCATCATCTGCAAACGTTGGCTGCAGCCACAAATCACAGGGTAGCCCTTATTCCTGCATAGCGTAGAAAGCATTGTTCATCGCACATAATTTTATTAATGTCCAAACACAGAGAGAGCAATCATTATCACTAGCATCATTTTGAATATCAAGGGTAGCACGACATTTTTATCAATATAATTGGACGTTAGCGCACATAGATTATAGAGTTAATCTTTAAGGATAATTTACACAATGAGCAAGAATAATAGTTCTTTTATACTGCCTACTTTCCCTCTTATACTTTATTCTCTTGAATAATGTCATACATATTTAATGCAACAGTTTAATTTTTAAGCTAAGTAAATCCACATGTTAATTATCCATTTTGATTTTAGTACAAATTGAGTTTAGAATACTGATGATAATGCATGTAAGGAAAGAAACAAATGAGTTTTTATCACAGACTTGCCAATTCAAACAATTGCTTTCTTAAAACAGGATTAAGAAACAAAATAAAACAAAACAAAAAAACAACAGGATTCACAGGAAATTCCTCTTAAAGGCAAACCCCATTAAAGGCGTATTTCTTCATTAGATGGAATCTGTTTTAAAGATACAGTGGCTGTTCATCCATTTATCTTAGTTTCTAGGTGTAAAATACAAGCTGCAATGCTTGTATTTCCCCCCCTCAGCTAAATTGGCAAATTAAAATAAGAAATATTGTAAGTTTTATAACTTCTTATCTGTTATTTTAAAAATCTGTGTTTCAGACTCTTGGTTCAGAGTACAAACTTTACAGATATGATAAATGAATATGCGAAGCAACTTTGGCTTTCTGGGGTAACTTGTCCTAAAAGTAAAAACAAAAAATTAAGAGACAGGAATGTATAACCAAAGAAGAGTAGAGCATTAAAGCAACCATCTGGTGAGTTCAGACCAAATACAAAGTCTCTCGTATTTGCCTAAACCATGTAATTGTCTGTATCACCCCTCTGCTTTATTTTGCCTATGGAAATCTGACCTAAACTAAACAACTATTCTATACCATTAAGTTGTCCAGGAAGATGAAAGTTTAAATGTATGTCAGACAAGCTGCAGCATCTGGTACAATTCAGTAATGACGGTCTCCTCCAGAGAGCTTCAGGGTTGGAACAACTTGAGGACTGAGGAGATTTGGTTGATCTATGGGAAGAAAATAACGTTCTCCTAGTCAGACATTCTCCCTGTTCACACGTACTCATACTTGCCAGACGTCTCCCAGTGTATGAAATATAGGAAATAAAACCCCTCTACGAAACATCTCACTATTATCTCTAATTCCACTTTGTTGCAGCCAAATAATATACCTTGGGTACAAAGTGGTCAGCACTGTTAATCCTTCACAGTAATTGTTTAAAAATTATTGTCGCACTTTTTTTTTTAACACATTGATTAGTCTTACGTTTCCCCCTCCGCAGAGTAGAGAATAATGTCTTATAAAGTATTGTTTAAAAGCGACACATAAAATTTAATTAGTTTAGATGCTCTCATATAGTTTGTTGACATGAGAACTAAGTTAGTTCTCCTTTTTAAATGGGCAAATGAGCTTAGATACGTGAGATCTTTTAAAAGAAGGTTAGAAGTGATCATGGGGACATTTATGTGTATCAATAAATCCCTTTAAAACTGTACTAAAAACCGCATTGTGCCAAATTTACACATCTTTCAGAAGAGAAGAGAATCAAGTTCAAATGTGTTTTTTGTCAATAGACTGGAAAAAAACTTGCAACAAATACGACAAAGTTTTAATCTCTTTATTATGTAAACAAGTCATACATAATAAGAAAAAAACAGAATCCAATAGATAAGGCAAAGGACATAAAAATACTTTATAGAAAGATAAAATATAGTCAGTAAATATATATATATGTCTTATCTCACTAGTAAACAAAAATGAAAATCAAAAGACGGTGGAATATCATTTCACCCATCTTATCAATGATTTTTTAAAAATAAGGAATCCAATGCTGGCAGTCAGTGCGGTGACAGGGTAAACTGATATATATATTTTTTAAATAATGTATCGAATATTTATACCTTTTAACCCAACAACTCCAGTCTTTGGTTTCCACCTCAAGGGAATAATTTAACATTAAAAAAAAGAAAAGCTGTAGGTACAAGATATTCATGACAGCATTATCTGTAATACTAAAAGAACTTGTAAACAACCTAAATACCCCAAACAGAGGGATAATTAAGTAATTAACATACATTAGCTGTGTGGGATATTATGCTGCATTTTAAATAGTGTTTGTGCTGATCCATAATAATATGGGGAAATGTAATCATGTCATGCTAAGTGAAAAGAATAGGATGCAAAATTACATGCATTGTGAGCCAATTGCTCTATGTAAATCTCTATGTGCATATGGAAAAGAAGGACATAAGAATATTTAAATCTCTTCACTATTTTCCCAATTTTATTTAATATGCATTTTAATGTTCTCAATATATTTAAAAATGTCATGTTATTACTCAAAGCAGTTTAAAATGCATCCCTTATTTGTTTTTACATTTCTATCTAAAGCAAAACCTTGCACTTAGAAAGACATAAAATATCATAGCGCCTATCATAAAAACCCCAAATGAAAGTATTCATTAACATTTTGGTTTTTAGTGTAGCAAATCTCATACATAGGTGACTAAGTTGCTGAAACATAAAGGTAGCAGCCCAGTCAGGGCTCTTTCAGCACCCACGCTTGTTCTGCCTCCAGCCCCTTTCAGAAACCAAGGCTGCTCCTAGGACCTGCGAATATACTGCACTTATAAACTAGTGGCAGCAAAGGGAATGCTAATGATTGTTTCTCCCAATTTGGGAACAACCAAAACCAATTTCCTTTCTCCCCAAATCAGAGCATCAAAAGGAGCCATTTATTCAAATATGTTTGCTCTGTTTCTAACAGCAAATTCTTAAGAGGGTAGAGATGGGGCTTATTTTTATAATGTCCACATTGTCTAGTTTGTTAGATTTTATAAATAACACCCTTTGCAGTGTTTACCCTAGGGCAGGGGGAAGTGACATCCTATTCTTTTAGAGAGAAATACCATATGTCCCCCCACCCCCATCCCACTGCAAATGTGGTTGCTCCTCGGACACTTCAATATAATCTCGACCCATCTTCACTCTTAAGAATCTGAAATCCTAGTCAAAGACAAACTAGGAGACGAAGGGGAAGAGGGAGAGGGGGAGGGAGGGAGGAGGAGGAAGGGAGTGGGGGGGGAGAGAGAGAAATACTTCAGGAGGTTGTAGTTCTTACTTTTGTGATGTCAACTTGTAGAATGAAATGCAGCAAAAAACTCTTTTCTTGACGCGAAGGATGTGAAATATATTCTAGGATATGTATTTGGTATGGTCCTTTGTTCTAGGTAAGAGCGTTTCTATTTCTAAAGCTTTTCGGTCTCGCTCAAGGAAAAGGAAACAATATTTTGAGATTCTTTCAAAGATACCTTTCAAAGCATCTCCCAGAGGAAAATATCACGACAGCTCAACACTGGTGTATTTCAGTCAGAATCGAGTCCCATTTTTTTCATCATGGCTGTATACTTTGCAGGCCCTCAAGTTTGTGCTTTCAAAGTCATCATTAACTAAATAAGCCAGAAACACCATCTTTAGCGAACCTGTGCTTCGTGGGCTAGAAACGAGCTCAGATGAAAGACTATGTTCATTTTGAAGACATCGCTGTTATTTGTGTTCCTTACAGTCGCGGGCTTTTGTCAGGGACGGAGCGGGCTCGGGGGCGCCTCCAGCGCGGTGGGCAGCAGGTCCGAGGACCACGGTCGTTAACACGTTTTCAAGGGGTGCCGACACTTTCTCTCAAGAAGCTCTGCAGGAGGGAGTGGAGCAGACGGTGACAAGAATAGAGAATTTATGTGAGCGACACGGAGAAAGAGAGTGCTTAACTCGGTCCCCGGGTCAACGTGGTTCTGGGATTTGCATGAGTTTATCACCACCATTAACGGCTACTTGAGGAGGGTTGTTTACCGCCTTGAGCGCGCAACAAGACACTAAAGCCCACTCCGGGACCCCGGCCACGCCCCCCCCTGCCTCCAAACTAGTGAATTCGGGGCCGCCTTCCTGTTGGGCCCTCCCATCTGCTCCTATCCCAACCAATCAGAGCCTTGCAACAGTTTCACCTGGCTCCGGCTTCCCAAACAAACAAACCGTCCCGCGACAACAGCGCAGCCAGCGCCTGTTGCCGCTCCGCCCCCTCCCGCCACCTCTCTCCCCCTCCAGCAAATCGAACCCCTCCTGTGGCATCCCCGCCTGCCCCCAACGCTGGCTGCTCTCTCCTCCGCCCCTCCCGGGCTTCTCCAGCCCCCTCATGGCCTCTTGAACTCCTGGTTAGGATCAGCGTGGCCAGAGGACCCCGCCTTCTCCCGTAGGTCCTCGCGTGGCCCATAAGCCTGGAGATTCACCTAGAGGGGGTCTCGGCCGAGCTGGAGGCGGCCCCGCCTTCCGAGCCCGCCGCCCCCTCCCTTGCACACCTCTACTGGTGGCCTCTTGCGCCCCTCCACTGCGCGGGTAGCAGGAGCCGCAGCGGGCGCCGCGTGAGGCGACGGTCACGTGTTGTTTTGCCCGCTGCCGCGCTCTCAGAGTGGAGTGGGCGGGGGCGCTGGCCGAGGACGGGGGGGGGCTGGAGCGGGCGGACGGAGGTAGACGGCCGCTTCCCCCAGCCCTCCCTTCCCCGAGTCCCCCCTCCCTTCCGCTCACCTTAAAACCATCGTGCATCACCATGGCGAGTTGCTTCTTAGCCAGCGACCAAGCGACAAGGAGACTGAGAGCTACAGCGGCGGCAGCAGCGGCGGCAGCGGCAGCTCTAGCAGCGGTGGCGACCACCCCGCTTCTTTCTTCGGGAACCCCGACCGCACTCATTGGGACCAGGTCGTCTTGTCCGGGAGCCATGTGGCTCTCCACGGCCACTGGTTCCCGGTCAGACTCCGAGTCCGAAGAGGAGGACCTCCCCGTCGGGGACGAAGTCTGCAAACGCGGCTACCTGCGGAAGCAGAAGCATGGGCACAGACGCTACTTCGTGGTCAAACTCGAGACCGCTGACGCCCCAGCTCGGCTGGAATACTACGAAAATGCCAGGAAGTTCCGGCACAGTGTCCGCGCCGCGGCGGCTGCAGCAGCCGCGGCCGCCTCAGGCGCCGCGGTCCCCGCGCTCATTCCACCGCGGCGCGTGATCACCCTATACCAGTGCTTCTGCGTGAGCCAGCGAGCCGATGCACGGTACCGACACCTCATTGCCCTTTTCACCCAGGACGAGTACTTCGGGATGGTAGCGGAGAACGAGTCGGAACAAGAAAGCTGGTACTTGCTGCTCAGCCGCCTCATCCTCGAGAGCAAGCGCCGCCGCTGCGGCACGCTATGCGCGCAGCCGGACGGAGAGCCGGCCGCGCTGGCGGCCCCAGCGGCGGCGGAGCCACCCTTCTACAAAGATGTGTGGCAGGTAACAGTCAAACCCAGGGGGCTGGGGCATAGAAAAGAGCTGAGCGGCGTGTTCCGGCTGTGTCTTACCGACGAGGAGGTCGTGTTTGTGAGGCTGAACACCGAAGTGGCCAGCGTGGTTGTTCAGCTCCTGAGCATCCGTCGCTGCGGCCACTCGGAGCAGTATTTCTTCTTGGAAGTTGGCAGATCCACCGTCATCGGTCCGGGGGAACTCTGGATGCAGGTCGATGACCGTGTGGTGGCCCAAAACATGCACGAGCTGTTTTTGGAGAAGATGAAAGCTTTGTGTGCAGATGAATACAGAGCCCGCTGCCGCAGCTACAGCGTCAGCATCGGAGCCCACCTGTTAACCCTGCTGTCCACTAGGAGGCACCTGGGCTTGCTGCCGATCGAACCCGGCGGCTGGCTCAGAAGGTCCCGCTTTGGGCAATTTTGCCACCTCGGGGCCATCGATGACGGGGAAGATGAGATGCTCTTCACCAGGCGCTTTATGACACCCAGCGAGCCTGCGGCCCCCTCCAGGCGTGGAAGACTCCCCCTGCCCAGAGCGCGCAGGTCCAAGAGAGCGATTTCAGTTCCAGCCAGCTTTTTTCGCCGCTTAACACCCAGCCCGGTACGTACCCCGCACCCTGCGGAAGCCCCCAGCGACGGAGCTTGCATGTCTTCTGAAACATCTGGCTCCGGCTCTGGCAATTCTGGGGAGGAAGGCAATCCTCGGGACAAAGAGGATCAGGAAGGAAGCAGAGGTGACTACATGCCCATGAACAATTGGGGCTCAGGAAATGGCCGAGGCTCAGGGGGTGGCCAGGGCTCCAGTAGCCAAGGCTCCAGTAGCCAGAGCTCAGGAGGAAACCAGTGTTCAGGCACGGGGCAGGGATCCGGAGGTGGCCAGGGCTCAAGTGGCAGCCAGAGCTCAAGTGGCCAGGGGTCAGGAGGCCATGGCGCAGGAGGAAACCGATGCTCAGGTGATGGCCAAGGCACCACAGGTGGCCACGGCTCAGGCAGTGGCCAGGGAGCCGGAGGTGGACATGGCTCAGGTGATGGCCAGGAACCAGAGGATGGCCATGGTTCTGGCGGTGGCAAGAACTCTGGAGGGGGTAAGGGCT
This sequence comes from Cynocephalus volans, assembly GCF_027409185.1. NCBI lineage: Eukaryota > Metazoa > Chordata > Mammalia > Dermoptera > Cynocephalidae > Cynocephalus > Cynocephalus volans. Next base: position 118,986,377 of record NC_084478.1, on the reverse strand, counting down.
CAGGAGGTGGGAAAGGCTCCGATGATGATGGTGAACGTGGAAAATCTCCGAAGAAAAGATCCTACTTTGGCAAATTAACTCAAAGTAAGCAACAGCAAATGCCAGCACCTCCACCACCCCCAACTCCATCCCCACCAGCTGGAGCAACTGGTGGAAAAGGGAAGTCTGGAGGAAGGTTCCGACTTTATTTCTGTGCTGACAGAGGAGCCACAAAGGAACACAAAGAAGCCAAAGAAGTGAAAGACGTAGAGACCCCAGAAGGTGCAGCTCGGGGTCCCTATAGAGCCAGAGCTTTTGACGAAGATGAGGATGACCCATATGTGCCAATGAGGCCAGGAGTAGCTGCCCCTCTCGCAAGCTCCAGTGATTATATGCCAATGGCTCCTCAAAATGTTTCTGATTCAAAAAAGCGCCACTCTCAGTCACCTTTTGAAGATTCAAGAGGGTACATGATGATGTTTCCTAGAGTGAATCCACCACCTGCCCCAAGTCCTCCAAAAGCACCCGATGCTTATAAAGAGGATGACTCAAAGGACAACGACAATGAGAGTGACTACATGTTTATGGCTCCTGGAGCCGGTGCAATTCCAAAAAACTCTAGAAATCTTCAGGGCGGCTCTTCCTCCAAAAGTTGGAGCTCCTACTTCTCTCTGCCAAATCCTTTTCAGAGCTCACCCTTGGGACAGAGTGACCGCAGTGAGTATGTACCAATGTTACCTGGAAAGTTCCTGGGGAGGGGCCTAGACAAAGATGCCTTATTTAATTGGGGTCCCAAAGATGCAGCTTTGAAGCCTTCAGTTGAGGGGTCATTCTCAAGACATGTAGATGGGGGGTCACCTTCAAAGCCTTTAGATGATGGGTCCCCAAAAAATAAAGCTAAGAGACCTAACCGGCTTTCTTTTATTACAAAAGGGGATAAAATCAAGCCAAAAACACAAAAGCCCACACATGAGCAGAGAAAAGCTGACAGCTCTAGTGACTATGTCAACATTGACTTCACTAAAAGAGGTGGCAATACGCCAGTCCTCTCTGCTCAAGGACTGCCACATTCGTGGCGTATAATTGCTGACCCAAGACAGTCAGCCTTTTCACATTACGTGAATGTTGAGTTCGGAGTGCCATTTCCAAATCCAGCAAACGACCTCTCATATCTTTTAAGAGCTATACCAGGTGCCAACCCCGTATATCTGGACGGTGGTAGGTGGCCATTTCCTCCTCTTCCTCTCAGTGCTACAGGTAGCAATGCTAACGGGGAAGAGGGTGACTACACTGAAGTAATTTTCAACCCAGCAATGACACCAGCCATGCCTTTTGCTGACAGTGCCATTCGGTATGATGCTGAAACAGGTCGGATCTATGTGGCCGACCCATTTTCTGAGTGCTGTGTGGACATTTCTCTCTCCCCCAGCCGATGCTCTGAACCACCACCTGTAGCTAGGCTGCTGCAGGAAGAAGAGCAAGAGAGAAGACGCCCACAAAGCCGTTCGCAAAGTTACTTTACATCTGCCAGAGCCGCTGTCTCCGCTTTTCCAACTGATAGTCTCGAGAGGGACCTTCCCGCCGCCTCAGCCTCCGCTGCAGCTTCCGCAGCAGCTCCAGCCTTAGCCGTGGGCCGGGCTTTAGCGGCGGCCTCGGCGCTCGCCGCGGCGCCGGGCATCGGCGTAGCCGCCGCGGGCTTCGAGGCCGCAGCTGGATTTGACTCCGCCTCCGCCCGCTGGTTTCAACCTGTTGCTAATGCCGCTGATGCTCAATCCCTAAGGGGAGCCCGACACATCGCCCGTGGCTCGAACCCTGGAGCCCAAAACCTATCTGCAGACCTCGCCGGAGGTGAGAACTGGGCGTGTGGGGCTGCCGCTGCAGCTGTCCCTCCCACACCACCACCTCGCCCTCGCCGGATGCTAAGACCCCCGGTGAGAGAAGATTCTGACGACGACGACGACATTTACGTGACAATGGACTTTGCCAGACCTGACAACAAGAAGTTCGACTCTCCCAAAAGAGGTTGGTAAATTTTAGAATTAATTTCCCTAAAGTTAATGGTCATTGCTTGATGAATCGGTGCGCTACTGGCTACGGTGTTAGACACGTGAGGTAGTAGTTCATTAATTGGTGCTATTTGACATGGAGGGCAGAATTCAGTTTTAATTATTCACGCAATACCTTTTTGATCTTTGCATAAACTTAATTTTTATCTAATCAAAAATCTCTTTATCTGGACAAAATCGATTATCATTTAAACATTGGTTCTACTTCTTAGGAGTAGTTAAAACTCGAGGACCTATAGCTCGAGGATGCTTTCAAACATCCTTCCCCATCACGAAATTATAATGCAAAGCAGGACATCGTTAATTGAGTTTTATCAACATTTTCAAATCGACAACTAAAAGCTGCTTTTCTACAATGCCCATATTTAAGTGTAGGGATTTAATAAGAGCACAGACTATTAAACAGTAACCATCAACTGTTAATGTTTGGGGAGGATAACTTTCTTCTCTGCAAATTACTTTTTAAAAAGCAGTCATTGTTATGCTAGTTTGCTGTAATTTACCGAGAAAGTTAAAGCTCAATTGTTAGCACGCATGCCTGGGGGGAACAAAACATAAATAATCCAAAACAGCAGGTGCTTTAAGAAGGACAGTATTTGGCTCTGGAACGTGTTTTTGTGTTGATCTTTTTTTGTTTTTATACAGGATAAATTGCCAGAAACCTTCAGTGTTCCTTTTCTCTGTCACTAGTAGTAAAGGCAAGTCTCATTTGCTGTGCATTTTCTTTTTTTAACTCCCCACCTTTCCAAAAGAGGGTGTGGTGACAACTTGATAATGGATGTGCATATTGTTTCAAAGGTTTAAAAAACATTTAAAATATTTCATTGGTGTGTTTTCTGGGGAATTAAAGAAAGCAAGATAACAATGCTGGGGTAAGACCTGATTCTAGGGGCAGCCTACCCTGGAAGAGTGGGAGTTTTTTAAAGGGCTTACTTTTCCAAAGGAAGAAGTGAGGAAGAGTAGGAGCTCTTGGACTTGGAAACAAGACTTAAAGTAAATCTACTTTGTACAGCATTGGGCAATCTTGTCATTAGTGTGGCTTAAGACATTCTCAAAAAATGATTGCGGAAAATGTCTCCATAGTCTCAACTGCTTTTCCTCTTTAGTAGAATATGCTTCTTTCCCAGTGAAAGGAAGGGAGGGACCTGGCAGCTTTCATTCCAGTAGTCAGTTTAGTGAAGATTTTTGCTTTGCTTGCTTTGTGGAATGCTTTTGTGATTGGATCTCTGCCCACTGTGCTTGATCAGGCAGAACAAGTTGGGGACTGATCACAACAGTCACCTAACAAGCTCCCTATTTAGTGCAGGTGTGGCCCTCCCCTTTCTCCCCCTGCTATAGAAAACTTGCCATACAAAACTCACACTTGCAGCACGTACACATTAAAGAGTGATCATTAAAATGACAAAAGGATGCTTTGGATTGCCAAAGGATTCAATTCAGATCTCCTTTAAATTGTGAACCTACACACACACACACACACACACACACACACACACACACACACACACACACACACACACACGCGCGCGCAATCACCACTAGAGTTACTACTATACCTATACATTTAAAATATATATTTACATTTCTAAGAATTTAATTCATAATCAGCTTTTCAGGAACAGATCTGTTTTATTCTGTAAAATACACCTGAAAATTGGACTCAAGCTATTGTTTGAGCCTAACTACTGAAGACACCATTTATAATTTTGATGTAGGTGATACATAGCTGCCTCTGTCTCTGTGGTACTTTGAAAAAGATGAGTTTTCATAGAGGTTTTTCTATACTTTCCAATATTCTATTCTTTGTTTAAGCAAAGATTAAAATTAGTGAAATCTTATTGTTCCTCAAATAATCTCTGACTTCCTAAGGATTATCTAGATCCAGTGGTCACTATATTAGCATAAATTACTAATTTATGACTTTGTAGCAATTTTGGAGATTTAACATTCTCCAAATGTGTTGTTTAGTGAGGGAACTTCTAACTTTATTGAGAGACTACAGCAAGGAGGCTATATCTCACAGAGAGGCAGGCGCTTAGTTTGAAATAAGCAAATCAATGTGAAAGGATTTTGGAACGTCAAAGTACTTTACAAATGTAAGATATTATTATTGTTTCATTGGATTAATACTGAAGTTGGCTGGCTGGTTTGCTCAATTGGTTAGAGCACAGCCTTATATCACCAAGATCACAGGTTTGGATCCCCGTACCAGCCAGCAGGAAAAAAAATACTGAAGTTAAATTTCAACAGTTTAAGCTGATGATTTAGTTTTTTGCAAAATAATTGGTCCTGAGGGTGAATTCTGCCCATAATTTGCTAAGATATATAGAAGAAATGGTGGAGTGGGGGTGGGGGTGGGGGTGAGTGTGGTGAAGCAGCCTATTGAAGGAAGTGAATTTAGTTAGCATTTAAATGTAAATAGATGTGGTAGAATGTTGTCTGTGTGAAGAAAGGCTGAATAATTCTGATTGTTTTTTACTATAAAGCTATAGATAATTTTCACCCATTTCCAATCTCTCTTCATCTTCCTATCTAACATTGGAAAAAAAAAAAAGATCACGTTAGGAAACAAACAAACAAAAAATATTATGACAGAGAAACCAAAGGCACAGTCTTCTTTAGGAGTTATGTATCTCAAAAAATAATTATAATGTATGGAAAGTGTTTAAAATAGTGCCTGGCACATAGTAAGCACTATACATGAATTATTATATAGCTATTATCGTTGTTACTGTTATTATTACATTTAGAAACACAAAGATAAAATAAAATTCTCCATTCTCAAATCCCACTTTTTAGTTAGTCTTTACTTTTGTTTGAAGTACTTTACATGGTTGTTCAGAGTTGCAATCTTTATAATTGGGATCTGTTTATAATTTAAGTGAAGTGAGATTATAAATCAGTGGAACAGCTTTTTCCATGCAACAAAAAAATAATACATAATCTTATTTACCTACAGTCACATTACATATAAGTAATTTCTTTAAGGGCATTTGTTCAAGTTGATTAGAAAGAAACACCCAGATATATAACCTGGACATGATTTTTTAAATAACTGAAATAATTTAAAACTATTTATTGAAGATGAAGTCTTCACATTTTAGACACATGGGTTATAGGTATGAGCATTTGGGAGAATGTAGTTTCTTGTGTGGTTTAGACTGACTCTTAATCCGTGTATGAGTTTTTGCTTCTTTTACTACCTTACCTGATGTAGATATTCACAGTTCCAAATGACTTGAGGTGAAAATTTCCCTGATTTTTCATTCAAGAGATAGGAGGATGAAAAGGGCAGCTTTAGAAGGGGTGAGAGAAATGCTCAGCCAAATTAGTAATGTTATGATGGCACTTGGTATTAAAAAGCAAAAGCAAAAATATCTGTATTAATTAACTTTTGAAATTTCAGACAGTTATCAGCGTGAAGGATGCCTAAGCTTCTTTGAAATGTACTACTGCTAAATCCTCTTGGTGGTATAAATTATAGATGCTAAGAGCAAATTGTTTTATTTTATTGAACTTACTTATTATAAATTACTAGAATAGGATCTCCATGTGGCAGAAATTTCCCAGCCACCGTTGATGGGTCAACATTCTACCCTCCAAAATTGGACAGTCCTTTGGAGTAATGAGGTATTTGACCTATAACAATTAAAGAAGACCTCACTCAATGTTAAATAACGTTGTTGGTGATCATTATTCATTTGCATTCATTCTATTTTAAGAGTGATGCTTCCAGGATAAGAATTTCAGCCTCTAGCTAAACATCTACTTTAAACAAGGACCAGGACTATAATTAAGCACACCAGAATATCACACATGCATAAAAACTCAAACAAGATCTCTTGCTTTCTTTTGCTCTCCCTAATAACCAAACAAGAACAAAATACTTCTGAGTCATTGGCAGAGAATTGTTTTGGAAACAAACTCAGACTTCACAGAATGATCCAAAAAAATGTCTTGTTGGAATAGATGTGGCTGACCAGTGTAAGGAGAAGTAAGGAATAGTGTTTGTGATTTAAAAGGAACTGTTGTTAAATTGTTAACTTGTTGATTAAGGGAATGCTTTCCAGTTGCAGATTGCCTTACAGTTTGCAAAGCATATTGATTATTTTACTGATGGATGGTAAGTACTGGAAGTAAAACCTGTGTTAAGAATTTTCCTGTGGTGAGAAAGGTAAGTGGCAAAGCTGAAAATCTAACCAAGACATCTGATTTTAAATCCACTACTCTACCCAGCACACCACACTTCTCTATCAGGTGTTTAATCTGTTATTTTCTTATTGATGAAAGATTATTATATAGGCAAGGATTGGGGAAAAATTACAAGTTTGCTTGAATTTGATAGTAGCAAATATTGTTGTAATTCATTCATTCAGAGAGCATTACAACTGTGAACCATCTGCCAGGGCTTGGGTAATTTTCATTACATTGTACTGTTTGCCGTGGCTCTTAGAATAAAAGAATTTGACCTGTACTGGAATTGAATGTTCCAAATGTAATCCAGAGAGGAGTTAGCTAATCTTAACCTCCCAAACACAAATAGTGTATCTACTTAGATCCCACAGAAACATTGCAAGGAAAGAAAGTGAATTAAGGGTCCATTCAGTAAGTTTCCATTAATTGTCATTTCCTTAAATGAAATGAGATTTCTTTCCTTTTCCTAATAATCCAGTGACATTTGCCAGTTATAGCAGGAAGTCTTTTCATTTAATTTCTTCATTCTGTATAAAATCTGATATTCTATTCCAAACCATCACAGTGGGCAAAGCAAGATAAAGTAAGACAGGTAGAAGAAAAAGCTCTGTAGAAATAGATGCTCTTAATTTGGTTAAAAAGTAAACTTGCTTTTGGCAGTCAGGCAAGTAGATTTTAGAAGCCTTGAAAAATCAAATCCTCCCCTTGAGACATTAAAATCCTTATTTAAAATTAAATTCATTTTGTTTGGCACCTTTTTTTAAGGCTTTAAGACTATGAAAAATAGCCCAGGCATTTTATTGGCAGTATTGGAAAAGAGCTTTGTAAAATGCTTAATTAAAGCCTGCAGTATGTTTTGTCTAAGAGGTGTTGCCACGCTTTTAGATGGTGAGGATCATTTACTGGAAAATGTTGCTTGGTACTGAGTGAAAAATGAGAAAATTTAAAAAGCTACTTTTTATAATAAATGAGTACATTACAACAAATTCAGTTTTTACCACAAGTATCAGATTGCTAATTTTAAAGCTATTGATAGAATTGCCAAGATGATGTGCATGCCATGTGAATTTAAAATATATTTTCTAACAATACTGCATTGACTATTGTATGCAACTATAGGTCTTATATTTCCATCTTCTTTTGGAAAAGTAGGCTCAACACTTGAGAAACAGGAATTTTTAAGGATTTTTTAAAAATGTAAACATGTATACTATTTTAGGTTTGCATTCTTTTACACGGTACCTTTCAACTTCTGGCTGCGGAATTAACTCCTTTCAGAATGGGAAACATGTACTTAAATATTTATTTAGTAAAATGAGAGAGTTACTGCTATGTTTTTCCTAGTTTCCTGACACCAGTTTCCTATCGGTGAGGGTTACATTGGCTGTATTCTGTGAGTCTTATCCTCATATGCCCTTTGCCAGACTTGTGCCCTTAATTTCAGGAAAACATGCCCTTTCCTGATCTCTCTCTGGTTGACAAGGTGAGGGTCACTCTGGGAGTCCCACAGGGTCCACGGAAGACTTATTTTCCAGAATGTTTGTCACTTGCAGTTCACAGCCTGCTTGTGCTTAGCTTGCAGGAACAGCCTTCCTTGTAGGAATCCTTTTGTACAGATCCAAGGCTATGCTGTCTGCTCTACTCTCACTTGTTGGCACAGAAGCAGCTGGGCTGGTGTTTAAAGCTGTTTTCATGGTTGGATTGACCACAATATGTGTGATGCTGGCCAGACCTTCTGGATTTACTGAATATCCAAGTCCCCATAAATTGTAGTCACTTTAGCTAGTTTTCCAAATTTATAAAATTTGTCTCTCTATGATTACTAATTTTCTACTTGTAGACTTGAAATTTAGAGAGAATATCAACAAAGTCTCTATCTATAAATTCATCTTGAAAATTGCTTACATGTGCTCCCATGGTGCCCTTGAAAGTCTGACCAACAAATGTGGTTTTAACACGTGCCTTTTAATAAGTTGCGCCTCCAGCCTTGAAGGCATACCAACATTGTCTTCACCCTCAGAGCTCCCCGACGCCACGAAGGAGTCCTTATTATGGCTACAGTTCCCACTGTAGTTTCCCTTCCACTGTCATCCTGCTCCCAACTATTCCATCTGCTTAAGTTTAAATATGGCTAGAAGGCATATTTTCCTGGAGTCCCAAATTGAAACTTCAAATACGTCTTCCCACAGAAATGATTATTGGGTGTAGTCAAAGTTGTTCCTATGTTAGTTCAGGAACTACATAGGTTAAATATAGGCATGTGTAGACAAACCCACGAACCTATCCACCATTTATTTATGACATTGTTTCCATGAGATAATTTATTCTGTGTTTCAACTAAACAATGAACCTTGGAATATGTCTCTTTTGTAAATTGGAGCCTGCCTATATTAGAATTCTAGTAACTTGCATTCCTTAAGTCGGCAGTAACTAGGCAGCAGAGTGAAGTGGCCTAAATGTGTGTTGGGAGGTAGTAGAGAAGCTGACCTAGGATAAAAATCCTGTAGCTGATCCCCTAACAGTTTGTGTCCAGATAATCAAGACTGGAATGAACATGCGTAAGTGGTCCAGGGCCTGCTAGCGAAGGGCAGGTGTGAAACAATTGAGCTGACCTTTGAGGAGATGGAAGTTTAGAAGTGTCATCCATTTTCCTTACAGATTCTTTTGACTATTCTGTCACAAAACTTGCCACCATGGAGAGAAGCTTATTTTATCATCCGATCTATGAAGGAGATAGTAGTCTGGGATGATTGGTGTTGTAAAGACTAGCAGCAATTATTGCTAGTTTTCACCCTTGAAGGACAGCACTTAATTTTTTTTAATCAAGTCCTAGAGAATCCTCTTCTCATTCACGGGGCATGGAAAGGTGTAATGATCTGCTTTTATTGAAGGAAAAAAAATCTACATATAATCCAGAGACAATGCTAAGCTAAGCTAAATAATGTAATTGATTTATTGTACGTTCATCTTTTGAGTGTATGTTTCCATTTCTCTTTATTTCCTTTTGTTTGTTTGTCTTCAGTGCTTTACTTGGTTGCCCCTGCTTGTGTGATCACCAGTTGATTGCAGGGATAGCATGTTGACTAATGAACAGAGTGAGGAATTTTCAGAAGAACTTGAAAAACATTTTTGAGTTCTAGGAAAAATGGAGTTGGAAAGATAACTAAGACAATAAGATTGTGGAGAGTGAAAAGAGAAAGGCAGAATAACTGGATGTATTGTTATAGTTTCACCTTTATCTGGGCAGAGGGTTCATTGCTGTTTTGGACTTCCAACTGAAACAGGGATGTATTTAAGATTCATATAAAGAGGTCTGGAATACCCTACAGGAACTGCTTTCTTAGCTTACCTTACAAATTTCCAGGAATATTAAAGTCATGTGTGCTTTAAGAGTACATTAAAGATTAACATTCAGCTTTATGGTATTATACAAATTGAAACAGAAAAGTTTACTTCATTTGTTTTGGAGAAGAAAATGATACCAGCCAGATTTGGGAAGGAGGAGCAGGAAAATGCTTCGACCCATCAGAGTTCGTCGAGATTTTCTCTCTTACAGGAAAAAATTACTTGAAGAGTATACCACCATTAAAAGAGGTGGAATTAACTTGTCATTCAAAAGATATTTGATTAATTGGACAATAAGAATGAAGAGTAATTATTTATAACCTGTCAATATTAGATGGGAATAAAACATCAAAAACAAATCATATTATTTAAAGCATCACCATTTACTTTTCTGGTGGTAAAATGATAGAAAAATAAACAGGAGACAAATCTAAGGTATTATTGTCAGCCTTTTCATATTCATTTTGCAGACTGTTCAGTTTTAATCCCAAATTGCTTTTCTTTGCCACCCAGCAAGCTTTTGAGTTGCTTCTGTATTCTATTCTTTGGAATGTGCTCGGGGAATGTAAACTCATTTTAATATTGGCCTAAGTAAAACAGGATTATAAAGGCAAAATCTGTCACTCAAGTTCCTGTAATACATTTCAAAAACAAGTTAAATTATTTTGGGATTATCCTGTTTTGGATAGCATTACTCCTTTCTACTAGCATAGTTAATCAAGAATTGGCAGATGTATTTTGTAAAGTAAACTTGAAATTACACAATTTACCAGGTTTTAGTAAGTTATCAAGCATTCAGTCAATGCTGGTGTAGGTGTTATAGAAAAGCAATGGAAATGTGAATCAAATTTTCGGTAGAGCCTGTGTTATTTTAAAAAAAGGGAAAGAAGAAAGAAAAACAGCTCTAATAGCAACAAATGCACCTAATTTCAGGCTTACTATAACCTCAATGGGATAGTTAAATGGAGATTAATTTGTGTGTTTTAGGAAAAATATATATGAAATGCAGTGTATCATGTAAGATAGAAATCACATTTAAAGCAGATGCAGTATGCTATATGTAAACATGAACATAATTCTTATATTAAAACAAAATAGTAAACTAAATTAGGTGAGATACCTTTGTAATCTTAAATTTCTTTTAAAAACGCGTAGCTGATATCTGACAAAATTCTATGATCATAGTCTTGCGTAATATTACAGTAAATAACTGAGTTGCTAATATGCACTCTTACAGTTAACCTATGGCTATCACAGACACCTTTCATCCTGTGTAAAACTAGATACACATATATGAGTAGAATCTAAAATTTCCTAAACCCACTGCAAACAGGAAAACTTAACATCTTTACTCATCTACAGCATTTATTTTTTGAAAACCTTTCAATGTGAAGGAATGCGCCTATGCAATGAATCATGACTAACAGCAACAAACAGGTAGGAGGGGGATGGAGACCTTCCACCTTCATCCAGCTGCAAGTTTGTTACATTTTAAAACCTCTGATAAAAAACTGAATAGTTAAGATGTATACTTCTGGTTCAATACAAGATCTTGTACTTGAAGCGTATTCTGGAGGATGCTTTCCATGGATTCTTTTAGGTTGTCTCAAATGAAATAGAATACTTGGTACTTTGACATGACCCGATCTTACACTGGCATCCCATAATCCCTTCTCCAGTCCAGCACCTTCTTCTTTGTACCTAATCTCCCCCCCGCCACTTTCCCCTTTATGCACCCTCTCAATAAGCGGGAAGCCAAGAGTAATACTGGAACCTCTTTTTATCAGACAGATGGGAATTTCAATCATATCTCGTTTGCAGGTATGACTTTGTTCTTTTAGAAAAAAAATCGGTGATTGCGTCTGAAGAATATCACCAACGCTGTGCTTAAATCCTTTGACTTGTGCCACATAACCTGGTGAAGGCATAATCAAGCATGTCGGAGAAGAAAAAAAATCTCTCCATCTGCCTGATGCCTGGCTCACTTGCAGACTCCACTGGGAGGAAGTATAACAGTGTGCGCATGTGCGAAGCTGCTTTCCACCAGAAATGTCAGAGTGGCAGCCTGGGGGCAAAAGGAGTAACTGCTCTTGTGTCTTTGCCCGGCTTGTGCCGGTATTTCTTACAGGCAGCCAGCAGAGTTGATTAACTACGTGCATGCCAAGGCAGTCTCAATATGTCTCTCAAAAACTTCTAGTTAGATTTTGTTTGGTTTTGTTTTAGAACAAGGTGGGGGTGAAAGCTCTTCACACAGATTCTGAAAGTAACTTCTGTTTCATCATCTTTTTTTTTCTAGAGTGATTACATTGCCACAAAAACACATTTTAGAAGAAAAGTGACGTTTACGGAATTTCATCTTTGTCTACTCCAGATCTGCCTAAAAGAAAGAAAATTCAGAGAACCTGAATAGAAAGCAACCCAAATTTCTACAAGCCTACAAGTGAACTCTGGCAGTTGAATGGTCCTATTTACGCAGATCATTCATACTGCTGCTTTATGAATTTAGTGATTTTGAGTTAAGAATATTGATACTGTGCTTTGTTTTTGATTTCTGGTTTCCCTCCTCAATATGTCTCTTTCAAAGGAAACAGATACTATAAAAATGAGCACCTCATAACTTTTTCCTTTCCCTCTTTCAAAACAAAAATGTTATTTACAATATGTATAAATGTGACCAGTACCAATTTTAATGATGTATAATATTTAGACTTAATTTTGAAGTTGAAAAATCTTTAAACAAGAACAGACAAAGAAAAAAGTTTTATTAATGAGAAGGTAGGTACAATCTGGAATCCTTTTTTTCTGAGTACTACATATACAAAACATTTCTCGATCAAGGAATTAAATGTCAACTGAACTGATATCTCAATGAGGCATTTCTAATATTTTAAAGGCAGGACTAAAGGGCAGATTATTTCAGTTTTTGCTCATTAACAAAACTGCAACATTCTGTCCACCTTAAATGTCAACTAAACTGTTATCTTGATTAAGCATTTCCTACATTTTAAAGGCAGAAGTGAGGAAGAGATTATCTATTTGTTGATACACAACACTGTAATGTTCTGCCTGCACATCAATTGAGCATTTCCAAACCTATTACTATTATTTCATTTTGAAACTTACATTAGCCTCCTAGAAGAAACAAGGTTCTTCAAAAGTCTCCTTCTCACAGGGCCCTTCTGTGCATCTCTGGACCTGCCCCCCCTTCACCCTGTGTTCTTCCTCTTTTTCTGGCCCTCTCCCCAACACACACTCTCCTTCCTATGCCCAGGACTCCTATAAAGAGATCAGTTTCTCACATTCAAGAAATTAGTGTGTACTTATCAATGAATATTCTGACTAAAACTTAAGCCAAAAGGAACCTCTTATAAGGCTTTGCTTCCTTCTGGACAATGAGCCAATATAAGATGTACCAAATTATAAAAATATCAGAGCAAGCTCTGCCCCTCTCCTATTTTTGCTTGCCTCTGATGGAAACTGAATTAAGACTTTAGGAACCTGGACCTTTGAGAACATGACACTAACAGGTGGTGACCACAGAGGATAGGTACAAAGGTCTTACATGACACTAACAGGTGGTGACCACAGAGGATAGGTACAAAAGTCTTACATGACACTAACAGGTGGTGACCACAGAGGATAGGTACAAAGGTCGTGAAATTTGCTTAGAGCTTTGTTATGTGGTGGCGCACAAATCTCGGCCTGTTGTACCATCACTGGCAAATCTCATCATATCACAGAGGAGTGTGAGTGTTTGAGTGAGTGTATAAGCGTGTGAGTGCTAATGTATGTGTGCGCACATATTTGTGTGTATGTGCACCTTTGTGTACCTGTGTACACGTGATTATAGAAGTACCCGCTGTGTATAACTCTTAAAAAATTGCTTCGCATATAATGTGCAACTTCAAAGTAGTGTAATATTTATCTAAAGGTGTTTTGCCACTCGGTTTTGATGTCTTTGAACGTGTACTTCTCTCGTCCAGCAGGTTTATAGTACATGTTGCTAAACTAACTTTTCTGAAGAAACAAGTTAACTTCTATATTTTTCCTTGCCTACCAACCAAAGGGATGGGGGGCCTTTTTCCCCCTTGTGAATGGTGCTGAGTAGATGATGTGGCTGCAGTACCAGTCACTGCTCCAGTTATTGGTCACTGCTAGGGCGTCAGCTTCGTTAGTTCCTTCAGACTTCTCTCTTTTTCCAACCTAATGAAATAACGCAGAGTGGCTTTTGTTCATTATGATGACAATTTACTCTTTAGGCAGCCTTTTTTCAAGCCTTCTGTCACCATTTTATCTTCATGTAAGCTAAGTCAATCGTTCAGAATTCTGGCAAGAAAAGATTATTTGGGGAAAAATCGTGTATCACTTTATTTGCATATTAGGTTCAGGGGCTGCTAGCAGAGTTCAGAGGGTACAACACAGATGTAACACTTGCTGAATAAATGAATGGGCAACTTCATACACGACAGTACATACGGTAGTAATAGATACAAATAGTCACAGGTATAGCATAATAAATATACAGTCTTTGACACTACTTTTTAGTTTACAGGCAATTAATTTATTCAGTGTTATGCTGGAAGAATTTTTATAGTATATGTGCAGCAACATATCACTTACTTTCCAGCTATCAGTTTATGCTGCTGTTAAGAAAAACCAATGGTGGAACGATTTGTGTGTGTGTGTGTGTGTGTGTGTGTGTGTGTGTGTGTGTGACTGCATTAATTTGGTATCAGGCATAGTCACTTGGTCAGTAAATACTAAAACTTTGCAGTTCCAACAGCTCATTACATTTGCTATATCTGCTTCACAGATCTGCTTTGAGTTGCTCTGGCTTTGTCTTCTTTTGTAAATACTCTTATACTCTCTTTTCTTTGTAAACATCTCATTTGCAGTTTTGGGAGACAACCTTGCAACTCTGTATACTGTTTTTTGTGTATGTATATATATATACACACACACACACACATATATATATACATATATATAAGACTTGCCTTTCCATAGAGCTCCTCGCAATAAATGTGGTCATGTAAGTTATTCATGTGGAGATTCATTTTTTCTTAATACTGTTGTCCCTATGCCATTATTAATATATTTTCCTGCTCTGTGGTAGAATTGACTGCATTTTTTCAGGATGAAGCAATTGGGGGAAGTTAGGGTTTGGATTAAATTTATTTTGCTTAGAAACATGAGGCTTTTCAATAAACGTGATAAAGTCAACTTTGGATCGTCTAAATGTGAAGGTAATACTGGCATAGAACAATTTTTAAAGTGCCTTACCTGAGTTTTCATGTAGACCATAATGGTGTGTGAATCTGATATTGAAGGAACTGCTCAAGGAGGTTGAGGTGATCATTTAAAATTTTCTTCTGTCTCCTTCCCTTGCCACTAATACCTTTTAAACAACTCCCTTTTCATTAACTTATTTTTAACCACTGGGAAGGCAAATATGAGTACATGGAAAATACATCAATGAACAGTCAGCCTTTTTGCACTGATGGAATATAGAAGGATGAATGGATTGAGTATCAATAATTTACAAGCAAATCATATGTCAGCCTTCTCAGAAACCAAAGCTTTAAAGGTACACTAGAAAAATAATTGTCCCCCTACCCAATTGTTTCTTTGCCCTTACCACACAGAAGAGCAGTGAGAATATATAAGACTTTGGGATGAATGCCTGCCCAAGAATAAATGGGGAGGCATCTATGAGATCAGATGGGCTACAGGGTAGGAAGGCAAGTCCCAGATTGTGTGCAAAATCTACAAGCTACATGGATTGTCTATATGCAGACAACTGAGTTGACTGTACAGTTTGACCTTACTTGATGCACCTGAGAAGTTGTGTGTAAAAGAATATCTAACACAATGGGAAGGTGTAATTAGACTGCCTTTATCGTTAGAAACTTTCCACAATGGAGAGACCATTTTAGGATCTGTGTGTGGCTGTGTATAAACTCTAATCATTACTTCAAGTGGGCAATCTGTATTTATCAGGGCATAACCCAAATATATTTTATTCATCCCAAACAGCCCCTCAAAGACAAATCAGCACTCACGTCTGTGTGTGTCAGTCCATCTGATCTTTGCATACCCACTTAGGGGTTCACATCTTAATGGGACTTGAATTCCTGGTACAGTAGGCCGTCTGTGGCTGCTCTGACAATCAGCAGAACTCACCAGCAGGAAGGATCTACATCCAAGAGCACATAAACAGAACTTACTCTCCTAGTCTGATAACATAGTAACCATATGTCCACTGTAGAATGTAAAGGGGTACTCTTTCTTTGAAACATAAAACCTGTTCAGTTCCTTGTTGAGTAAAAGATGCCTAAGTGTACACTAGTTAAGCACCTCCAGTTGACTGCTTAGAAAAATATCACAAGGTGCTAACTGACCCCAAAGGGCATCTTGGAAATGCACCAAAATGTTTTTTAAAAAATGTTTTGAAAACAAAACTGACGAGAGGTATAAACTGGGAAATGTGAGCATGAGAATTTGTATAGGTAAGTCAGATAATGGACCCTAATTTATAAAAACGTGCAAAAGAGAAATTATACAAAATTAATGCACAGAATGAGGTTGAACTGTATTTTGTTTTAGAAAAAAAAATTCATTTTCCCTTCAAGATTGCATGTTAATGGATGCTGGTTTTCACGCAGCTACATTAAGTCCCAGTTTGCTGCTTAAGTGTACTTGGGAGATAAGAAATGCAACTGAGCTGTACAAAATGAGACAACTTCTCTCCTGTCTCTTGTGCATGATAAATGCTAAAGCAATTAGGAACCACCGTTGCATGCTACATTGGAATTTGTCAGCAACATCAGTGCTGTGCTATGTAAATGGGGGAAACTTATTTAGTATAAAGTCCTGAGAATTTAGGAAGAGACCATTGATTTTATTTAATATTAAACATTTGGGTCTATAGAACCAAACTAGAAGCAATCCCTCCTTGACTTTTCAATCTCAGAATATCCATTATAGGGTCTTCTATTTCACTGGCAGTAATCTGAATTAGCATTTCACTAACAAAAGGAGCAAGGAAATACTGAAATGGAAAACAGACTCTTAAGTGTCTACAGAAAAATGTGAAGCTTACAATTCATTCTGTATTTCCACACTTGTAACTCCCAAGACGGTTTTCAAAATTTTTGCATTTTCTGCATAGTTTTTAGGGAATTAAATGTATGTAGGTCATTTAAAGTACATCCATATTCAGACTTTTGTTCTTGCTGTTTTGTTTTAACTTTCTCAGAAGCAGTTTAGGAACCAACTGTCTGACCTTGCTTTTTTATTCTGTTTTTCCCATCTTTTTATATTAAAGTTTATGCTCATTCCAGGAAAACAGAAGGTATTGTTGGGGCACTTAGTGTTTAGAATTATAGGTAAATATATTATATCAATTACAGTATATATAACCCATGTAAGATATACTTTTTTAAAAAACACCTTTTTTGCAAGACTACCCTGTGTTTTTGTGGGGGTGTGACAATGACATTAGGTCAACATTTAGTCTTCAAAGGGTCTAGTTTGGTTTCTTAACACCTTAGAAAATGATAGTTGACTCTTTTGTGTAGAGTTGATATGCTGGAATTGGGTTTAGAACTACAAGGAATCTTAGACGTGGGATAGCCCAAGCCCTATCAGCCTTTCAACTACTCTGTTCATCCATCTGTCTCTCCTGGAGAAGTTATTTTAGTCATCTTGCCTAGCTATTAATATCATGGTAAGAAGTCTAGTAGGGGAATAGGATGAAACAATTGGAAAGATTACTTCTTAGTCTAGAGCTTTATGACCCATGTAAAATGAGAGCTTGGTGAAACGAGTCAGGCACAGAAAGAGAAATACTACATGTTCTCACTTATTGGTGGGAGCTAAAAATTAATATATAAATTCACACACACACACACACACAAAAAAAAAAAAAAAAAAACGGGGGGGGGAGAAGATATAACAACCACAATTACTTGAAGTTGATACGACAAGCAAACAGAAAGGACATTGTTGGGGGGGAGGGAGGAGAGGGAGGAGGGAGGGAGGTTTTGGTAAGGGGCAACAATAATCAACCACAATGTATATCGACAAAATAAAATTTTAAAAAAAAGATGAGAGTTTGCCATATAAGATTTGAAAGGAAGGTTTTCTCTTCTCCTTCCCTGTTTTGACATTCCCAACTCCCACCAGGATATAACTTCATTACACCTGCTGCACACAATATTCCTCTGTGAATTCAGAGACTTTGAAACCATTTTTCCCACTTTTTCTGCTTATGATAGAGATCCCATCTTGCTAGAATTAATGAAAAAATATATTAACCGAAACTTCAATTACTAAATTACAACTGAGACAAAAGATTAGGCCATCCTAACACAAATATTTATATTACAAGAGACACACCAGATGACTCTACAATGAAAGCCCAATGTGCCAAATAGTAAATAAAACCCTCTAGAATGATTTTGACCTACTGTTGTAGTGAATATATACCCTGTGCTGGCACCAAGTCATTGTAAATAATGAGAAATAAAAAGCTTTAGGAAGACTTTCACTTCTGTCTAAGATAGACCAAATTAATCCTTCCACTTAAACAACTGAAACAACCCCAAATACGAAACAAGGGTTTTCAGGACATTGAGCATCAGTTAAAAAAGGACAGGGACCCCTAAAAGATACAAAACACACTCAGTAAGCCTAACAACTTTCCTGGCTTACTGCCTTGAGTGCAATTTCAGGCCATGGGACAGGGTGCGGAAACTCAACAAAACTTCATGAATTGAGAAGATGAAGCTCAGTGTCCAAGGAGGCCAAGGTAGGTAGAATTCATAGACAGAGTATCAGAGAGGAGGGAGCTTCACACACACACACACACACACACACGCACACACGCACGCACACACGCACGCACGCACGCACGCACCCTTCCAGAGATCTGCCGAGGATCTTCCTTGAGTATTCAGCAGAATACTGGTCACCTCGTACTTGTTAAAAAATTACCTGAAGTCAGAGAAAAAAACACCTGAAAGGATTACAGGTAATAGTGCTAACACACAGGCTCAGAAATATAACATGTTCCCACTAGCCAGAATGTAAAACCTCAAGATTCATGAAATATAAGATAAAAGTACAGAAAACTTCAATATTCATGGGATATTAGATAAAAGTACAGACAGTCCCTGACTTAATGATGGGTGCAACTTGATGATGGTGTGAAAACAATAAGCATTTAGTAGAAACTGTACTGTGAGTACCCATACAACCATTCTGTTTTCACTTTAGGTAGAGTATTCAATAAATTACATGAGATGTTCAATACTTTATTATAGAATAGGCTTTGTGTTAGATGATTTTGCCCAACTATAGGCTAATGTGAGTGTTTTGAGCATGTTTAAGTCAGGCTAGGCTAAGCTATAATGTTTGGTAGGTTAGGTGTATTAAATGCACTATCAACTTATAACATTTTCAACTTACGATGGGTATATCGGGGTGTAAGCCCATCGTAAGACAGAAAGCATATGTACACAGAAAGGTCTTGCTTTGGTTTATGGGAAAAACAACTAGTCTTAGACTGAGCTCTACTCCAGATCTTCCTAAAAGTCTTACAAGCAAGACCTGAAAGAAGCAAACAGTTTCCAAGTAATTTATCTGTGTTCCAGAACAAAGCTAAAGACTATTCGCAGGATTACAAAAATATTCAACATGATAAAATCACAATGTCTGGCATTAAATTAAAAATTACTATACAAAGAAATAGAAGTATATGGCCCATTGTGAAGAGAAAAATCTATGTAAACCTATCCAGAAATGACATAGAGGATAAAATAAGTAGACAAAGGCATTAAAAGTTATTATAACTATATTCCACATATTTAAAAGTTAAGTAGAGACAGGGAAGATATATAAATGACACAAATGGAACTGCCACAGATAAAAACTACAATTTCTCTGCATCCTTTCCAGCATTTGTTATTCTCTGTCTTTTTGATAATAGCCAATCTAATTGGGGTGAGATGATATCTCAATGTGATTTTGATTTGCATTTCCCTGATGATTACTGGTGTTGAGCATTTTTTCATGTGCCTGTTGGCCATATGTATGTCTTCCTTTGAGAAATCTCTATTCTGCTCCTTTGCCTATTTTTTAATCAGATCATTTGGGGTTTTTTTTTTGTTTTTTTGGTTTTTTTTACAGTGAAGTGGTTTGAGTTCCTTGCATATTCTGTATATTAATCCCTTGTTGGATGTATAGATTGCAAATGTTTTCTCTCATTCTGTAGGTTGTCTTTTCACTCTGTTGATTGTCTCCTTTGCTGTGCAGAAGATTTTAGTTTCACTTGTTTGTCTTTTATTTTGTTGCCTGTGCTTTTGAGGTCTTACTCATAAAGTCTTCGCCCAGTTCTACATCCTAAAGTGTTTCCCCTATGTTTTCTTCTAGGAGTTTTATTGTTTCAGGTCTTATATTTAGGTCTCTAATCCATTTGGATAACCGCACTCCCATGTTTATTGCAGCTTTATTTACAATAGCCAATACATGGAACCAACCTAAATGGCCATTGATGGAAGACTGGATAAGGAAAATGTGGTATATATACTCAATGGAATATTACTCATTCATAAGAAAGAATGAAATTCTGCCATTCACAGCAACATGGATGAGCTTGGAGAAAATTATGTTAAGTGAAATAAGCCAGACACAGAAAGAGAAATACCACGTTGTCACTCATAAGTGGGAACTAAGAAAGAAAGAAAGAAAGAAAAAACACCAATCACAATAATACATTGAACTTTCAGGAGAAAACAGAACTGGGTTACTAGAGATGGGAAACGGGGAGGGGAGATGGGGTTAGCTAGAAATTGGTTAATAGGCACAAGGAATGCTTACGTTTTGCAATGATGAGTATACTAATGATCCTGATTAGAACATCACACATTGTACACACGTATCTGTACCCCACTTATATGTATAATCAATTATGTTTCAATAAAAACTATAATTTACAAATTAAAAAATAAATTGCATGTTATTAATGGAAAATTAGATATACAGAAGAAAAAAATTAGTCAATTTGAAGTCATAGCAGTAGAGACAATTCAACATGAAACACAGAGAAAAAGAGGTGTAAAAAAATCAACACAGCATCATTGAGATGTGGGACAACTTTAAGTTTCATAGTATACACAAATGGAGTCTGTGTAAAAATGGAGGAAGGGCAGAAAAATATTTTAAGAAATAAGGCTGGCTGGTTAGCTCAGTTGGTTAGAGTGCAGATTTATAACATTAAGGTCAAGGGTTCTGAACCCCAAACCACCAGCCAGCTGCCTATACATATGTAGGGGTGTGTGTATATATATATATATATAGAAATAATGGATGAAAAATTTCCAAATTTGATGAAAACTATAAATCTACATGTCAAAGAAGCTTAATGTATGCCAAGCACAAGAAACAGAAGAAACATGAAGAAAACTACACCAAGACACATCTGGTCACTGTACATGGTTATGTACAGAAGAACAAAGATAAACATGACAGCAGCTTTCTCACCAGAAATTATGCAAGCAAAAGACATTGAAACATCTTATAGTACTAATATGACTTTTTTTAAAAAAAAAAACCTGTCTACTAGAATTCTATACCCAGTCAAAAGAGCTTTCAGAATTGAAGGCAACATAAAGACCCTTTAGACATATAACAGCTGAAAGAATTCATAACCAACAGACTGCTCTACAAGAAATGTCAAAGGAATTCTCTCATGCACAGAAAATGATACAGCATGGAATTATAGATCTACACAAAGGAATGAAGAGCACTGAAAATGGAAAGTAAGTGGGTACATATATAAACTATTTTTCTTATGTTTTCCTATTATTTAAATGAGGATATCAGTGGGAATAATACTGTAAGAACCTCTGAAAATTCTATTCTCCATAAAAGCAATAACAATGACAAAAATTGTCAGAATCAACTTTCTCAGAACTCTGGAAATTAACCAGAGGTTTGTAGCAATCTGGGGAGTGCTCATTGAAGAAAAACGGCTGAACAACCATAAGAACAGTGAGCTTCCTAAGGTTCTTACTTGCTCTATTCCCATCTCCCTCTCCCTAGCTCTGTAGTATCCTCTAAAACTAACGGCCCTCAATCATGGTGAAAATAAACTACATGGTGTCACTGGAGGGGGCAAAAAAGGGTCGGGGTTCTTTCAAAGCCTCATTTACAGAGAACTGCCATTATTGACCTTGTAGTGCCCAGGGCTGTGTACATGCTCAGAAGAGATCTGAGAAGCCCCAAAGCTCTCACCACTGCCTAACCTTGAGGCTTCTATGCAAGCAGGGAGTAAAGACTAAGGCAGAGTTGTAAACTGCCTGGCTGAGTGTCAAAGATGCACCCCAGTGAGCACACAGAGTCATTCAGCAATGACTGGGAGATTTATTGGTTCTAGACATTTAATGAAACCTCTGTAAAATAATTAGCTGGACACTAATTTAACTAAGCAGAGATTTTAGTGGCCACACATGACAAAGAATACAGATTTTACAAAAGTAGTACAGGAACATAATTAAACAAACAAAAACAACAAATAGCAACCATAGCAAACTCTGGGAGACAGGTCGAGCCCGTGGCGCACTGGGAGAGTGCAGCGCTTGGGAGCGCAGCGACGCTCCCACCGCGGGTTCGGATCCTACATAGGAATGGCCGGTGCACTCACTGGCTGAGCGCCGGTCACGAAAAGGCAAACTCTGGGAGTTGGGGGCAGGAATCTGATTTACAAAGTCACCACATTATATTGCTTTAAATGTCTAATTTTCAACAAAAATTTTATGAGACATGCAAAGAAGCAAGCAAGTATGGCCCATACACATGAAAAGAAGCAGCCAATGCTTCTTTTCTCAATGTCCCTGAGGAAGTCTTGACCTTGGAATTATTAGACAAATACTTTAAATCAGCTATTTTAAATATGTTCAAAGAATGAATGGAAACCAAAAAGAACCAAACAGAAATTCTGGAGTTGAAAAGTACTGAAATAAAAAATTCACTAGACCGCCTTAACAACAAATTTAAACTGGCAAGAGAAAAAAAAATCAGCAAATTTCAAGAGAGGTCAAGTGAAATTATAAAGTTTGAGGAACAGAAATATAAAAGAATGAAAAAAAAAGAACAGAGCCTCTGAGAACTACAGGGCACCATCAAACATACCAACTTACATGTAGTGAGTGTACCAGGGGAAAGGAGAAAAGAGAGGAGCAGAAAAATATTTGAAGAAATCATGACCCCAAACTACCCAAATTTGGTGAAATACATTAATCTATATGCTAAAGAAGCTCAATGAACTCCAAGTCAGAATAATTCAAAGTCAACTTCACCAAGATACATTACAATTAAACTGTCAAGAGCCAAAAACAAAGAAAGAATCTTGAAAATGACAAGATAGAAATGACTCATCATATACGAAAGATGCTTCATAATACTGCTAGCCAATTTTTCATTTGAAATTGTGGAGGACAAAAGGAATTGGATAACATATTCAAAGTGCTGGAAAAAAAACCCTGTCAACTAAGTGTTCTATTCCAGCTGAACTATTTTTCAAAAATGAAAGAAAAATTAGGACATCACCAGAAAAACAATCCTTGAGAGAATCCATCACCAGCAGACTGCCTTACAAGAAGTATTAAAAGAAATCCTTTAGGAAGAAATGGAAGGATGCTAGATAGTAACTCAAATCCATATGAAGAAATAAAAAAACACTGGTACAAGTAACTGTAAAGGTAAATATAAAAAACAGTATAAATGTCGTTTTTGTTTGCAACTATTTTTTGTCCTCATTTAAAGAACAGCTGTATAAAGCAATAGTTATGAATTTCTGTTGATGGTCATACAATGTATAAAAATTTAATTGTATGATAACAACACCACAAAGGAGGAGAGAGAAAATGGAGCTTTATAGGAGTAAAGTTTTTGTATACTATCCAATTAAGTTGCTAGATTGTTATAACTTAAGATGTTTATTATAACCCACATGGCAAACAGTAAGAATATAACTCCAAAAAGTATAGCAATGACAAGGGAATAAAAATGCTATTTAACACAAAAGAAGGAAGTGATGGAGGAATAAAAGAACACAAGACATGACACATATACAAAACAGATAGCAAAATGGCAGTAATAAATCCTACGTTATTGGTAATCACATTAAATGTGAATGGATTGAGCAATCTAATCAAAAGGTAGAGATTGGCTAACCAGATGTAGAAAACACAATCCAAGTATATGCTTCCTAGAAGAAATGCACTTAAAATTCAAAACACGAATAGATTGAAAGTAAAGGGGTGGAAAAAATATACATTATGAAAACAGTAACAAAAATAGAGCTGGAGTGGCTATATTAATATCAAACAAATAAAGTTTTAATACAAAAGTTGCTACTATAGATAAAGGAGGACATTTTATAAGGATAAAAGGTGAATCCTCAACGAATATAAAACAATTATAAATATTTTTACACCTAAGATCAGAGTCCCAAATGCATAAATCAAAATCTGATAGAATTGAAGTGATAAATAGATAATTCAAAAATAATAGCTGGAAAAAATAATAATAACTGGAAACTTGAATACCCCATTTTCAATAATGGATAGAACAACTGGACAGAAGAGCAACAAGAAAAGAGAAGACTTGTGCAACACTTAAAATCAATTAGACTTAATAGACTTCTATGGAACACTCTACCCAACAATGACAACACAGATTTTTCTGAAGAGCACATGGAAAATTATATAGGACAAACCATATGCTAGTTCATAAAACAAGTCTCAATAAAGTGTAAAGGATGATAATCGTACAATGTATGTTCTCTGACCACATTAGAACCAATTTAACAGCCAGAAATTTGGAAAATTCATAAATATGTGGCAATTAACAAACACACTCCTAAATAACCAATGGGTAAGAGAAGAAATTGCAAGGTAAATTAGAAAATATTTAGAAATGAATGAAAAAACTACAACCTACCAAAACTAATGGGTATGGCTAAGGCAGTGTTTAGAGGGAAGTTTATAGTGATAAATGCCTACATTAAAAAAGCAGAAAGACTTCAAATCAATAACCTAAACTTCCACCTTAAGAAGCTATAAAAAGAACAAACTAAACCCAAAGCAAGCAGAAGGAAACAATAAACATTGAGTGAAGGTCAATGAAATGAAGAGCAGAAAAAAAATAACGAAATCAAAAGTGGTTTTTCTGAAAAAAACAAACAAACAAAAAAAAAAAAACAAATTGGCAAACCACTAGCTATACAGATCAAGACAAAATAAAAGACTCAAATTACCAAAATCAGGAGTCAAAGAGGGGGCATTACTACTGACATTAGAGAAATAAAAATGACTGTAAAAGAATACTATGAACAATTGTATGCAAGCCAATTTGATATACTAGATGAAACAGACAAATTTCTAGAAGGACATGAACAACTGCTATGGTTTGGATCGGTCCACCAAAATTAATGTATTGGAACCTTGGTTGCCATTGTGGCAGTGTTAAGAGGCAGGACCTTTGGGAGGGGATTGAATCATGAATGAATTAATGCCATTATCATGGGAGTGGATTAGTTATCATGGGAGTTTGGCCACTTTTCCTCTTACTTCATGCTTGCTTCCGCCTTTCATCCTTAACCATGGAATGACCATCGCCAACATCAGCACCATGCTCTTGGACTTCCCAGTCTCTAGAATTGTTAGCTAAATAAATCTCTTTTAAAAAAAAATAAGTTACCCAGTCTGTGGTATTCTGTTACAGCAGCAGAAAAAAAAAAAAAAAAAAAAAAAAGACTAAGACAACAACCAAAACTGACAGGAAGAAATGAAAAAACTGCATAGACATAACAAATAAAGAGACTGAATTATTAATCCAAAATTTCTCACAGATAAAAGCTTAGGACAGAGTGGGGAATTCTACCAAATATTAAAAGAATTAATAGTAATCCTTCCCGAAATTTTCCACAAAATGGAAGAGGAGGTAAAACTTCCCAACATTCTATGAGGCCAAAATTTCATAGATACAAAATCTTGATACTAAAACCATACAAAGCCATCACAAGAAAAGAAAAAAAAAAAAAAAAAAAAAAGACCAATGTCCCTTATGGATATAGACACAAAATCTTTGAAAAAAAATACTAGCAAACCCAATCCAGCAACATATAAAAAGCCCAGGAACAGATAGCTTTACTGGCATATTCTACCAAACATTTAAAGATGAATTAACAGCAATCCTGCTCAAATTCTTCCAAAAAATTAAAGGTAGGGGAATATTTCCTGCCTTGGATTGAATGTCCCACCCCAAACTTGACCCCCACTATGACAGTGTAAAGAGGTTGGGAAAATGCTATTGTGGTAGTGGAAAGGTGGAGCCTTGAAGAAGTGATTGGATTGTGAGGACTGTACCCTTGTGAATGGATTGATCCATTCTTGGAATAGTGGGCATGGTTCTGAGGGCTTTAAAAGGAGAGTGCATGAGGAATTATCTCTCTTTCTGCCCTGCTGTTTTCTGTCATGTAAGTTGTAAAGCCACCACCAAACAAGCCTCTCACAGATGTGTTCCCTAGACCTTGGACTTCCCAGCCTCTGAAACTGTAAGTGATTAATTTTGCTTTCTTATAAATCACCCAGTCCAGATATTTTGTTATAAAGCAACAGAAATAGAATAATACATTTTCAAATTCACTCTATGAGGCTAGTAATATGGAGATATCAAAGCCAGATAAAGACACTAACAAGAAAATTGCAAAGCCATATTCCTTATGATTAAAGATTCAAAAATCCTCAACAAAATACTAGCAAACAAAATTCAACAGCATATTAGAATGATTATACACCATGACTAAGTAGGGTTTATACCAAGAATGCAAGGTTGGTACAACATATTTAAATTAATTAATGAAATATTCCTAATTAATAGAATAATGGGGAAAAATATCACATGATTATCTCAATCATTGCAGAAAATACATTTGACAATATCTGACATCTTTTCATGACAAAAACACTCCACAACGAGGAATAGAAGGGAACTTCTTCTACCTGATAAAGGGTATCTATGAAAAATTCACAGCTAACATCATACTTAATGGTGAAGAACCAAAACTTTCCTCATTAGATCAGGAATACAGCAAAGTTGTTCATTCTCATTACTTCTACTTAATATTCTACTGGACTTTCTAGCCTGATTAATTAGACAAGAAAAACAAATCACAAGTATAAAGATTGGAAAGGAAGAAGTAAAACAATGTCTATTTGCAGATGACATGACTATATTTATAGAAAATCCTAAGGAATCTGCCAAAAAACTATTAGAGATAACAAATACATTCAGTAAAGTTGCAAGATACAAGATAAATATACTAAAAAACAAATACAACTGTATTTCTACACACTAGCAGTGAACAATTTGAAAAGGAAATTAATACAGCAATTCCATGTACAGTACCATCAAAAAGAATAAAATGCCAAATGAATAGAAAAAGAAAGACAGACACAACAACTACAATAATTCATTGAACTATCAAAAGGAGAGAACAGAACTGGGGCCAGCAGAGGTGGGAGAGGGAGATGGGGAAGTAGTTAGTGAGAAATTAGTAAGGGGTCCTACTAAATTATTAAATGGTGTAATGTTGAATATACTAATTATCCTGATTTGAGCATCATGTGTTGCACACAAGTATGGATATTAAACTCTGTACCCCACAGATATGTACAATAAATTATGTTTCAATAAATTTTAAAAAAAGAATAAAATACCTAGAAAAAAATTAAACAAAATAAGTGCAAGATTTGCAAAACATTGTTAAGAGAAATTAATCAAACAACGGAAAGAAATAAACAAAAGAAGGGCAAGACTACAAAACATTGCTAAAAGAAATTAAAGAAGGCCTATATAAATGGAAAAAACATCATTTGTTCATGGACTGGAAGGCTTAATATTGTTAGAATACAGTACTCCCCAAAGTGATATACAGATTCAATGCAATATGTCAAAATCCCAACAGTAATTGATAAGCTGATCCTGAAATTCATACGGACTTGCAAGGGAGCCTGAATAGCCAAAACAATCCAGAATAAAAGAGCAAAGCTGGAAGACTTTCATTTGACTATTTCAAATCTTACTACAAAGTTATAGGAATCAAGACTGTGTGTTACTGGCATAAAGACAGACATACAGATTAATAGAATAGAATTGAGAGTCTAGAAACAAACCCATACATCTATTGTCAATTGGTTTTTGACATGGGTACCAAGACAATTTAATGGGGGAAAGAATAGTCTTTTTGATAAATAGTTCTGGGACAACTGGATAGCCACATGCAAAAGCAAGAAGTTGGTAAAGGGCTACAAAAAATAAACACATTGTGTAATGATAAATATAACTGTCCTGATTTAAGCATCACATATTGTACACAGGTATTGATATTGAATGCCATACCCCACAGATATGGACAATCAATTATGTTTCAATTTAAAAAATTAAATTAACAAACAAAAATAGAATTAAATTGGACTTGTTCCTCACATCATGCATAAAAATTAACTCAAAATGTATCAAAGATTAAAACTAGAAACTAATATCAAGCAAAACTTTGGACACTATGAAAATACATGAAAATGAAAGATCATGCTCCTGGATGACCGATGGGTCAAAGAAGAAACTAAACAGGAAATCAAAACTTTTCTTGAAACTAATGAAAATAAAGCCATACCATACCAAAACCTAGGGGATACTGCAAAGCACTACTAAGAGGGAAGTTTATTGCAATAAATGTTTACATCAGAAGAATACAAAGACTTCAAATAAACAATCTAGCATTACACCTCAAAGAACTAGAAAAGCAAAAACAATCCAATCCCAAAATTAGTGGATGGAAGGAAATAGTTGAGATCAGAGCAGAACTAAATGAGATAGGGACCAAAAAAAGATACAAAAGTTCAACAAAACAAAAAATTGTTTTTTATGAAGATCAACAAAGGAGACAAACCATTATCTAGGCTAACTATAAAAATAGTAGAGAATACCCAAATAACAGTCAGAAATGAAAAAAAAATCAAAACATTACAACTGACACTACAGAAATGCAAAAAATATAATAGAGACTATTATGAACAACTATAGGCCAACAAATTTAAAAATCTAGAGGAAATGGATAAATTTCCAGACACCTAAAAACTACCAAGACTGAAACAAGAAGAAATAAAAAACCTGAATAGACCAGTAATGAGCCATGAGATTAAAGCAGTAATTAGCAGTGTCCCAAAAAAGAAAAGCCCAGGAATGGATGGCTTCATTGCTGAATTTTACCAAATCTTTAAAGAAAAACTGATAAAATTCCTTTTCAAACTATTCCAAAAAATGGAAAAATAGGCCATTCTCCCAAATTCATTTTTTTAGGCCAGTATCACCCTGATACTGAAATCAGACAATGATCCAACAACAAAAAGAAAACTACAGGCCAATATTCTTGCTGAACATAGATGCAAAAATCCTCAGGACAACATTAACAAACAGAATACAGAGGCACATCAAAAAGATTGTACATAATATTCAACTGGGATTCATCCCAGGTATGCAAGGATGGTTAAACATACACAAATCAATAAATGGGATACACCTCATCAACCAAATCAAGGACCAAAAACACCCTAAAAAACCAAAATCAAGGACAAAAACTATATGATTATCTCAACAGACACAGAGAAATCATCTGACAAAATTCAACAATCCTTCATGATAAAGGAATTAGGTATAGAATAAATTAGGTATAGAAGGAAAGTACCTCAGCACAGTAAGACCCATATATGACAAACCCACTGACAATATCATTCTGAATGCGGAAAAGTTGAAAACATTTCCTTTAAGAAAAGGAACAAGACAAGAATGACCACTTTCACCACTCCGATTTAACACAGTAATTAAAGAATTAGCCAGCGCAATCAGGCAAGGAAAAGACATAAAAGGCACCCAGAATGTAAAAGACGAATTCAAATTGTCCCTCTTAACAGATGATAAGATCCTATATACAGAAAAACCTCAAGATTCTACCAAAAAATCCCCCCAAACCCCAAGAAAAACCCAAAGAAAAAACCAAAAACTCTTAGAGCTGAAAAACAAATTCAGTAAAGTTGCAGGATAAAAAAATCAATACACAAAAATCAGTAGTGTTTTATAGTACAACAATGAACCAGCAGAAAGATCAATCAAGAAAGCAAGCCCATTTTTAACAGGTAACAAAAAAAAACCTAGAAATAAATTTAACCAAGCAGGTAAAATATCTCTACAACAAGAACTACAAAACACTGCTGAAAGAAATTAAGGAGGACACAATAAGATGGAAAGATATTCCATGATCACGTATTGGAAGAATCAACATTGCGAAAATATCCATACTACCCAAAGTGATCTACAGTCTCAATGCAACCCCTATCAAAATACCATGACATTCTTCACAGAAATAGAAAAAACAATCATAACATTCATTTGGAACAAGACCCCAAAGAGCCAAAGCAATCCTGAGCAAAAAAAATTAAGCTGGAGGAATTATACTACCTAACTTCAAATTATACTACAAAGCTGTAGTAACAAAAACAGCATGTTACTGGCATAAAAAGAGAAACATGAACCATTGGAACAGAACAGAGAATCCAGAAATCAATTGACATATTCAACACCCAACTGATATTTGACAAAGGCACCAAGAATATACACTGGGGAAAGAACAGTCTCTTCAATAAATTTTGCTGCGAAAACTGGACATCCATGTGCAAAAGAATGAACTAGACCTGGACTTCTCTCCATATACCAAAATCAACTCAAAATGGATTAAAGAATTAAATATACACCCCGAAACAATAAAACTCCTTAAGGAAAACATAGGGGAAACACTCCAGGAAGTGGATTGGGTACAGACTTATGAATATGACCCCAAAAGCATGGGCAACCAAAGGAAAAATAAACAAATGGGATTATATTAAACTGAAAAGCTTCTGCACGGCAAAAGAAACAATCAACAGAGTTAAGACAGCCAACATAGTGAGAGAAAATACTTGCAAAATACACTGACAAAGGATTAATGTCCAGAATACACAAGGAACTCAAACAACTATACAGCAAAAAAAAAAAAAAAAAAAAGTAACTCAACTAAAAAAATGGGCAAAGGAGCTGAATAGGCACATCTCAAAGGAAGATATATGAATGGCCAACAGACATATGAAAAAATGCTCAACATCAATCAGCATTTGGGAAATGCAAATCAAATCAAACTGAGATACCATCTTACTCCAGTTAGGATAGCTAATATCCAAAAGACTGAGAATGATAAATGCTGATGAGGTTGCGGAGAAAAAGGAACCCTCCTACACTGTTGGTGGGACTGCAAAATGGTGCAGCCTTTATGGAATATGGTTTGGAGTTTCCTCAAACAATTACAGATTGATCTACCATATGATCCAACTATTCCATTGCTGGGAATATGCCCAGAGGAATGGAAATTATCATGTCGAAGGGATACCTGTAGTCCAATGTTTATTGCAGCACTATTTACAATAGCAAAGAGTTGGAACCAGCTCAAATGTCCATCTTCAGACGAGTGGATATGGAAAATGTGGTATATCTACACAATGGAATTCTACTGTGCTACAAAGAAGAATGAAATACTACCATTCGCTGCAACATGGATGGACTTGGAAAAAATCATATTAAGTGAAATAAGTCAGGCACAGAAAGAGAAATACCACATGTTCTCACTTATTTGTTGGAGCTAAAAATAAATAAATGAATACAAAAACAAATGCGGGGGCAGGGAAGAAGACACAACAATCACAATTTCTTAAACTTGTTAAGACAACTGAACAGATATGATGTTGACTGGTGGGAGGGGGGAAAGTGAGGGGGGAGGAAGGAATCAGTAAAGGGACACAAAAATCATCTGCATTGTATATTGTTAAAATAAAAATAAATAAATAAAAAATAAAGGCAACTCCTGAAAATAAATAAATAAATAAATAATTTAATTAAATTCAAATATATGACCTGAAACTATTAAACTCCTAGAAGAAAACATAAGGAAAACACTTCAGTATGTAGGACTGGGCAAATACTTTATGAATAAGACCTCAAAAGTACAGACAACAAAACAAACAGTAAAGTAAGATTATATGAATCTAAAAAGCTTCCACCCAGCAAAGGAAGCAATCAACAGAGTGAAAAGACAACCTACAGAATTGGAGAAAATATTTGCAAACTATACATCCAACAAAGGATTACCATCTAGACTATACAAGGAACTCAAACAACCTAATGGCGAAAAAAAACCAAACAATCTGCTTAAAGAAAGGGCAAAGGAACTGAATAGACATTTCTCAAAGGAAGACATACAAATAGCTAACAGGTACATGAAAAAAATGTTCAACATCACGAAGCATCAGGGAAATGCAAATCAAAACCACACTGGCTATTATCAAAAAGACAGAATAACAAATACTTGTCATGGTGCAGAGAAGGGGAACCCTTCTACACCGTTGGTGGGACTGTAAATTAGTACAGCCATTATGGAAAACTGTACGGAGGTTTCTCAAACAACTACAGATAGAATTGCCATATAATCCAACAAGCCCACTTCTGGGTATATACCCAAAGGAATGGAAATCATCATGCCAAAAGGATACCTCCACTCCCATGTTTATCATAGCTCTATTTGCAATAATTGAGATATGGGCCCAACCTAAATGTCCATTGATGAACAACTGGATAAAGAAAATGTGTTACATATACACAATGGAATACTACTCAGCCATAAAAAGAATGAAATTCTGCCATTCCTAGCAACATGGATGAACTTAGAGAAAATCATGTTAAGTGAAATAAGCCAGGCACAGGAAGAGATATTCTGCATGTCCTCACTCATAAGTTGGAGCTAAAAGATAAATAAGTAAATATATACATGCATAGGAAGAAAAAGAAAGAAAGAAAGAAAGAGAAAGAATGAAAAAACAATAAAAATAATACATTGAACTTTCAAAAGGTGAGAACAGAACTGTGGTTACTAGAGGTGGGAAAAGGGGAGGGGGAAAATGGTTAGTGATAAATTGGTTAATGGACACAAAGAATGATTACATTTTGTATTGGTGAATATACTAATCCTGATTTGTTCATCACATGTTGTACACAGGTATTGATATTCAACTCTGTAACCCACAAATATGTATAATCAATCATGTTTAAATTTAAAAAAATGAATCAAAGACTTAAATGTAATAGCTAAAAGTATACAATTTTAGAAGACAACACAGTGGTCAATCTTCATGTCCTTGGATTGGGCAATGGTTTCTTAGATAAAACACCAAAAGCAAAAGCAACAAAGTGAAAAATAAACAGTATTTTGTCAAAGTTAAAATCTTTTGTGCTTTAAAGGACATCATCAAGAAAATAAAAAGACAACCCTCAAAATAAAAGCAAATATTTGGAAATATATCTGATAAGGAACTAGTATCTATAATACATAAAGTACTCTTTCTTACAACTCATCAATAAAAAGTCAAATTGCCCAATTAAAAAATGGGCAAACATATGAACAGACATTTCTCTAAAGAAGATATACAAATGGCTAACACACTCAAAAAGATGCTCAGCATCACTAATAATTAGGGAAATGCAAATCAAACCACAATGAAATACCACTTCGTACGCATTGGTATGGCTATAATTAAAAATGGAAAAATAATAAGTTTTGGTAAAAATGTGAAAAAAGTTGAAACTCTTGTGCATTGCTAATAGGAATGTAAAGTGGCACTGCTCCTGTGGAAAACAGTTTGACAGTTCCTCAAGAAGTTAAAGATAGAATTATTTTATGATCCAGTAAATTCACTTCTAGTTATATACCTGAAAGAATTAAAAACAGGTATTCAAATACTTGTACATGAATGTTCAGGGCAGAACTTTTCACAATCACCAAACTGTAGAAAGAACACAAATGTCAGTAGATGGATAGATAAACAATGTGTGGTATATCCATACAATATATTATTATGGAACATAAAAAAAGAGTAAAGTACTCATACATGTATGACATGGATGAACCTTGAAAACACTATGCTGAATGAAAGAAACCAGACCAAAAAAAAAGGTTACATATTGTATGATTCCATTTATATAAAATATCCAGAATAGGTAAATGCATAGAGAAAGCAGATTAGTGGCTGGCAGGGACTGTGTGGAGAGGGAAGTGGGAAATGACTGCTTAATGGACATGGGGTTTTCTTTTGGGGTGATGAAAATACTCCCCAACTAGATAGAGGTGGTGGTTGTAAAACATTGTGAATGTACTAAATGACACACAAATTATTCACTTTAAAATGGTTTATGTTATGTGAATTTCACCTCAATTTAAGAAATAAAGTAATGAAGTGCTGGCACATACTACATGAATGAGCCTTGAACACATTATGCTAAGTGAAAGAAGCCAGGCATAAATATCCACATACAGTATGATTCCATTTACATGAAATGTTCAGAGTAAGCAAATCTATAGAGACAGAAAGTACATTAGTGGTTGCCTAGGGCTGAGGAGAGGAAGGAATAGGGAGAATAGGGAGTGACTGCTAATGGGCATGGGGTTTCTTTTCCAGGTGATGTAAGTGTTCTGGAACTAGACAGTGATGATGTTTGAACAACTTTGTGAATATACTAAAACCCATTAAATTGTACCCTTTAAGAGGGTGAATTTTATGGTATTTGAGTTATATCTAACAAAAAAGAGAACAAAAAAGAGAGAATTTACTGATTAAACAAAAATGATAACAATGTATAGGATTTACAATATCTTAAAAGTGCAGTGTATGAAAATAATAGCACAAAGCTCAAGAGAGGAGAATTGAAAGTATACTATTATAACATTATAGCATACACGTAGTGGTAGTATATGACTTGACTATATAGACTGTGATAAGTTAAAGATGTATGCCATAAATCCTGTAGTTGCCACTAAATTAACCAGTTATAGTTAATATCCCACAAAGGAGATAAAATGGAATCAGAAAAAAATATTCTTAATTCAAAACAAGGCATAAAAATGAACAAAATACAAATGGGACAAGTAGAAAGCAAATAAGATGATAGATTTAAACTCAACCATATCAATACCACATTAAATGCAGTCTATTAAAAAGCAAAGATTGCAAGATCCAACTATATACCCCCTCAAGAAATGCACTTCAGATAGAAAGACAAAAATAGGTTAAAACTAAAGCAAGGAAAAAGATATATCATGTTAACACTAACACAAAGAAAGCTGAGTGGCTACATTGCTATCAGTATAGATTTTAGAGCGAAGAATATTATTTTCTTTACCTTATAACCATTATCATAATGATAAAGGGATCATTTCATCAAAAGGACATAACAATCATAAATATTTATGCATATAATAGATTTTCAAAATAGATGAAGCAAAATCAGATAGAGCTGCAAGGATAAAAAAAGCTTTAGCTCATTTTCATGCACCCACGGCTGCTTCTGCTTGCTCAGAGAAGACAGAAGAAAAGGAAGTGTTTGTGAAAATGGTTTCAGGCTGTTATCACTTTACACTCCATGGGGTAGTTTTCTGTGCTGCTGCTGGCCCTACGGTGGGCAACAGCTGCCATATCTGAAAGTACATAGTCAACTGAAGAACATACTTAAACCCAGTAACCTTAAAGCCAGACTTCTTATTTACTGATTACTATAAGCTAAGCACGGCACTACTTTAGCCTAGTTATTCCAACTTATCTTTAACCTTTCCTGCCTCTCTAATCTAATAAATAACAACATACCGCTTGGCCTACCTGGCTTGATGTTTGTTCATCTGATTCCTAGCCCAAATTTCCAGTGAAGGGAGCTAAATAAGTAAAACTACTGCATGTGAAATATGACCAATGGAGGTTATAGTTAGCAAACTCAAGTTGCTTCTGTATATTTATGCATATTACATGTAAATAAAATAAATAAACTTTTCTGTTGGAACAAAATAAATTTTCCCCTCCTCAGAGTACTTTCTGCATTGTCTATACTAGATGATAAATGGCTTCAGATTTACATAAATGGTTCATACTTGGACACTATGAGCACTGGAGAGTTTGCAGACTAGAGCATTCAAATTCCAGGAGCTCATCTGGATTCAAGAGCCCTGAGGAAGCTCACATGAGGTGGGCACCAGGCCAGACCCATAAAGTTTTCTTTAGCTACAGTGGCTTAGACCAGAGAGACAAGAGTATCCTGAGGTACAGTGGATTAACTACAAGTCCCCTATATCCAAGGGCTAATTCCAAAAGGTTTCAGAGGCTGTGATGGTGCTAGGAAAAGCACTCATCCTTACCTGGAAATCAAGATTCCCCAAATATGCAGCTTATCACTTTTCAAGAGGCAGAGACCCCTGCATGAATCTTCACCACACAGATTGAGTTTTTTGATACAGGCATCTTCATGACTAGAAGGTGAAGATTAGATTTAGAGTGAAAAGAATTTTGTAACTTGTCCTGTGACCTTGGGAAAGCCAGTGCAACATTCCAGGGCTCAGTTTCTGCATCTGTAAATTTGAGACCAATTCTTGGACTGTTTGAATACATCAGAGTTGTTGAGGCTCAGATGAAATATGTGAAGAATGACATTTTAATGAGAACTATATAAATATAAGGTGTTACTCTTATTGCTACTGAAGCATTAGAAGCAGCCTTCCTTTTAATACCTCAGTAGCAATCTGACCCCAAGCAAGGGTCAGATTATTGTGTCAAAGACACAAAGTTCTGACATCTGAGTTTACTATTGTGGCTTATGATAGACTGGCAATAGCAAGCATTTTATTGGCCCTGAGGAAATCAACCAGAAAACTATTTTACCTGAAAGGAAAGTATGTTCTTTTTTTGGTAGGTTCTATGTGGACCTTTTAGAAATTACCACGTTGTCTGACTGCCTTTGGCTTTAGAACCTGTCTTGTCTTTCATAATTGGTAGTGTAAGCATTCACTCTGGTACCCTTGATGAACAGAAGGGAAACAGATCTGAAGAACTTCTGCAGGCTTACCTTTCACAGATGCTCTTGAGGCTAAACAAACAAACAAACAAACAAACAAACAAACAAACAAACCTACTAATAAATTGTCTGTTTCTCAGCTAGTAATTCCTTGGGGCTTTTCACTGACTGCAGGCATGTACACCCGGCTTAGCAGATTCCTCTGGTGGAAGTAGTCTACGAGAAGCTTTTCTTTCTGGAGCTTTCAGAGATCAGTTATCAGTACCTAGAATTTAGGCTGCCAATGAGGCAACTGAATTTTTTCATTTGGAATAGGATCGAGCAAGCCAAATGACTACCTGGGGGAGGTCAAAGTGCATTCTTTAGAGATCCAATGAGACAATATTAGGAAAAAGATAAATAATTTAGGATGATAATGAACATATTTTGCCTCATTTTGCCCAAGAACCTTAGTACATAGTTTCCAAAATAAACTTGGTAAACTAGGTTTTATTTTTTAATTTTTGTTTAAAAAAATTTTTTTTGGTGGCTGGTCAGTAGGGGGCTCCAAACCTGTGACCTTGGTATTTGAAGGCTGTGTTCTAACCAACTGAGATAACTGGCCAGAGAAGTAAACTAGGTTTTAGATTAAGTGGTGTTGAGTAATATTTCCACTGGCCTATCCCTCAGTTCCAAGTAGAAGACGCATAATCATGCATGTCACTTTTATCAACTCCCTCTCATTTGGCCACATATAGAATAAAGCACCTCCCCTAGGTTTTGGAAACTAGAAGCAGTTGTGCATTTGTCAAGGTATCAACAGCAAACAGACAACACACTTAAATCAGGATAATCTGAGGAGAGTTTAATTAGAAAGACACAGGTGGTATGTAGGGAAATCACAAAAGGTACTTCAGAAATCCAGGTCTAGCAGCACAGCAACAGCAGACGTGTTACCACACCTAGCCCCAAAGGGATGAGAAGAAAGGTCACTGCAACCAGAAGGGGAGATAATTAAGAGTAGGTCGTCTTGACAGGAGTAGGACCATTCAATTGAAGGGCACAAACCAACCTGAGGTGACCACATAGAGAGGGAGCCATGAAAATAAATGCCCTAATCCCACTCTTGCCCCTATCCTGCTGGGACATCCCATTGGTTGAACCCAACCAGAAGCCAGAGGGTTCAGGAACCCTCTGAGGCAGAAAGCAGGGTGAAGGATGCAATATGAATCTGGAAGGGGAAAGAGAAGAGATCCTGCATAATTGGCATGATGTCAACAATTTGTTATCCTGTGATGTCAGGTGTTGGGCATGCCATCTACTCATAGAGAAAAAGAGAATTATGATTACATAAATGTGATTTTAGTTTGTCCATGTGTTGAGGAACAGGATGGTGAGCCAGCTTTCTCCCAAGTTACTGCTGTCAAAAAAGCCCCATGATCTGTCCAGTTTGGCCTAGAGTTAGTAAGATTTGGTAGTCAAAGATAAAATAGCATACCTCTTCTCCAGAGTATATATTATGGTTACTGCATGTCTTTCTGGTTGAGTTGATTTTGGATTACTATCTAGCATGGTGCCCTACAGCTAATAAGCATTCAATGAGTGTTTGTTGATAGAGAACTTGGGAGACAGGTCTATCTGTATTTGATTCCTTCCATGTACCAACTTATGAGTATTTTTACCATACAAACCTTCAAAGCACCCTGAATATACTCTAAAAACCAATGCTCTAAAATGGAAATGACATATGATTTAAAAATATGATTCAATTTATTTTGGAGCTGCCTAGGGATGAAGGTGTTTGTATAGTCCAGCCTGAGAACCGAGCTTCTCTGCCAAAGAGGCCAGCTGAAGTCTTGGCCAAACAAAAGTGATTACTTTTTGCTTCTCTGTTGAGAGGCACAGGAAGTGCTACCAGAGCCAGCTCCTAATCAGGCTCTTAAAGAAGAGAATCATTGAAAGCAAAGCTGTCCCTTCATTTTGAATGTAAAAATTGGGAAACTGGGCTATCTCTTAAAATATTTGCTATTGGTTTTTAGGAGGCTGAAAGAATACATGAATCTTAAAACAAGAAATCCGGAGGCAGGGCTTTAGATAGCCCCACCACTACCATCAAATAATGAGTTCAACAAATCATTACACATGCTGATTCATTTTTACAGGCAATAGTGCCCTCTTGTGATTAGCTTTTGAATAAACTTTTGATGGCTTGGCATGACCAGTGATTTTCAATTAATCATGCTGATTAAGGCAAAGAACTTCACTGGCACCACAAGAACTAGAAAGTGCTCTTCAAATTTGCCTGGGTGGTAAAAGACACTGTACAATAACAAGGTGTCCAATAAAACCACACACCAACATGTCATTAGACTGCAGACCAAGCCAAGAAGCTATAAAAGCAATAGGAATGCCCACTTTTCTACACAATATTTATTTACATACGTGTATATGTGTGTGTGTGTATATATATATATATATATATATATATATATATATATATATATATATATACTCGTATATGTATTCCAAAAGGTAGACATCTCCATGGACAACTCTTCCATATAGCTATGGAACACCAGAATCTGGTCCTTAAGTAACATCTGAATCACGAAAGATTCAACAACTGGTAAAACCACATTTGGTACACATAACTATTTGGTAATTGAACTAAGTAGAACAGCTCATTCATTGCCTGCACATGTGGCAAAACTATTAACTGTGTATGACTGCAAAACTCATCATAGATAACTACTAGAGCAACTAGATCAGAATAATTTTTGAATAATCAGTGGCAAGGAAGGGTCAACAACATTAAGGTCCTGGGATGGACTGGGTTCGTGTACTTCAAACAACACAGCATGGCTGGGGATTTTAGGTAACTTAAACACAGAAGAAACACAGACTAGATGCACATGCAACAATTTAAAAGTTAGGAGATTCTTTTCCAGCCAAAGTTTTCAACCAGCTGCAAGTGAGAGAGAAAGCTACAAACAACAAAATCTCTGGAATTAGTGTTTGCGACTGTAACTTTGAGTGTACACCATGTAGAAAAATCTGTGGAATGTAATAGGGTGTTTTCAGTTACAATTATTCATTAGTGTTTTCATGCATGAGACTACAATGAAAAAATAAAGATAAAATTTGCAATTGGCTAGCTAAAATAAACAACATTATTAGATAGTTACCATTGTTTAGATCCTAAATTTTACCACGATTGACTCTAAGCTTTAGATTTTGCATGAGTTCATATTAGGATCTAAAATTCTCAAAATTATTTTGGTTGTTTCATATTTTAGCTGTAACACAAATTTTATTATAGAGGCTTTTAATACCTCTTTTTAGCAAGTCCTTGACTATTTTAGAGAGCTACATGGGCAAATCTGCTTTAAACATTATTAATGAATTCTTCCTCAGACAGAAACTACTTTTGCTTCCTTTCTCAACCACCAACAATATTGTCAAGAAATTTATCTCAAAAATACCTTCCAATAGGTTGTTTTCTTCATTGGAAAAAGTTTACAGTGCTATATGTTTTCTATCAGCTATCAGAGTGACTAAAGTCTGCAGAAACTGATTCCCTGGGAAAGCATCACTTGTTGATGTGCAGATGTATGGTCTATCTGTAAATGAGCAGTTTTTTTACACACAGGCTGAAGAGATACACAACAAACCATCCTTACAACATATATCTTTAATTAAATTGATATTGGTGGGTTAAAAAACATTGTGAGAAGATGACAGCTAGGGAAATAAGGTATCCTATGATTATTTATAATAAAATGTTTAAAAAAGAATGAGAAATATCAACTGGCTTTTTGTAATTGAAGAGAGAAGACTAACCAAGTGTTGTCTTCCCAGTCCTTGCACTAGCAGAGACCATAGGAGAATAATTATTATATAACATGCACAGGGAAACAAATTGTTTTTTGTGTATATTTTTGTTTCTCACAATTGTTGGGGAGAACTTTTCCCAATCAAGGATGAGCAAAAACAAGATGTAAGAAACATCAAAACAGGGGGCATCTGGTCTTAAGAATGTTTTGGAGAATATAGTAAAAGAGAAATTGTCCCATTAGATATTATAAGCTGGTATTTATCATGAATGTTTAAAATTATGATTAAAGTGACTAAAAATGATCTATTTTTTTTAAAGTCAAGAACTCAGGGGATAAACTCAAAATAGATTTACTCTCAGTAGTAACTTGATGCAAGAGAATAAATTCCCTCACTTTGATAAACATGGATATAAAATCTTGCTCTCGGTATTCTAGGCTTTTCTACATTTGCTGTAAAGAGTGAGTCATGCCAGGTCACATCTAAATGACTCCACATTTTGAGCTAAAAGGCTGTTTACACAATATACACATTCTTTACTTACAGAGCAAAATAAGTTTAACACTTTCATATTAAAAACCTGGGATACAGTAGGATTAGTAGCACCATGAAAAATAATTCTTCCTCCAAACTGCAGTCCTTTATTTTACTCAGTGTGATTCTTCTCTTAATTGAATTTTTAATGTGCCGTTTTAGTAACTGGGCAAAATACGAAGTCTTCATCTTATAATCCTTAGAGAAAGTCATTCTGGACCCCCAAAATAAATTCATTTCCACATTTCTTTCACAGAAAAATAACAGAGACCTTGCTCCGGCACATTGCTGAGGTACATCTAAATCTTCATGGTTACTAGTCAGAATGTTCTCTTGGTCATATATAGTAGCACCATTGGTGGTAGCAGTGGTAAAGTTGGGGAGAAAGACATTTCATCCTGGAAATTATATATATATATCACATTTAAAAACACACGAGGAGTTCTTCAAAGTGTTATGTCCTCTTCATGCACACTTGACATCGGCTAATACGTGTCCTCAAGTCTCCTGCTTTCAGCGTTTCTGACTGAGGTTTACTGGGAAACAAGAAACAGGACAATCAGAATCACCTTTTCTGGTATTTCAGTGCTACACTTGCTTCAAATTCGTACCCATTCTGTTTGTGTTAAGTAGCTCTCCTGGTGACTTTGTGGTTTATCTTTGAGCAATGGGATCTAATGCAGTGACTGGTATAGCCTAAGAGCCATTAGTGGTCATAAGTATTTTTGTGACTGTTCTTCCCCACCACAATTATATTTAGTTGGTATCTCCCTCTCTTTCTCTGATACCTTTTTCTCTTTCTTTGATACATTTTTTTCTAATATTCATAGAATGAAGGAGATCTGGGCAACTGATGACGAATACATGATAAGGACTGTAAGAAAAATATTAAGTAATTATAACTCAAATGAAGCGATACATAAAAATAAATTTAAACTGAAAAACCTCAATAAATTGAAGTATACTGATATAAATGTATTACACGTGGTCTTGCTCATTCAAACACTTAGATGAAAGTCTTTAAAACATCCTGGGAAAGGAGAAAACTGGACTGGGGGAGAGAACACAGACTACAACTTGAATTCCTGGTGTGGCCTCAATCTATCTCAACAGCTGCTGACTTGTTATTGAGCAGGTCAAATAACCCTTTCTTGTCTCTGTTTTGTTATTGAAGGATTACTACTAAGCCACCTTAAACCACACTTACCTAATATTAGTCATGTCTGCTTTTCTGACTTGAGTCAGGTATATGAGGAGAACAAACAAGAGTAAAGGACAAAGTCCAATAAATTTCTAACATTTGTTGGGGATAAGCCATCTATGAATTGTCTTTTTCTTCCTAGTATCTCTGAAGAAAGCTTTGGACCTGAACGAAAGCTATAAGCACCTTACCTGAACATGTCTGACACATCTACAGTTGCCAGCCAAAAGCTGTAGGAGTTGGCATAGTAGTTACAGGTACCCCGCCCATGACATTCAATGAAGGGAGCTGAACGAAATTCTTCCAAGCAGGAACCAGGGGAGGCCAGTGCTTGACCTGAGCCTTCTGCCCCTGCACTTGTATGCTAGAAAAGACAAGGAAAATTGTGCCACAGTATTCATGTACCATAATACCTTAGTGAATATCCAAAGATGTGTGCTAAACCCAGCCAAACATTTAAATCCAGTGATGGGACGAGAGCCAGAGGTAAGAAAATAGTATCCACACAAAAGCAATAGACAGATTATGAGAATATGTTCCAGAAAATATGTGAGGGGGAACACAGTGCTTGGACAAAATATATTTGAGGTTCAAACTTCTTACTGCACAAATGATAGGGACTCCTCTAATGTGAAGAAATGTAGATACAATGGATAGTCAGCTATGATGAAAAAGGCAAGGAAGAGTGTTTCATACCATCATGAAGGAATAACCAATCCACAGAGAATCCCATCCCTGAGGACAACGGGGAATCTGGATGGTCTGACTGTGAACTGCAATCACCACAGCTGGAGCTTCACAAACTGCACATCTGGTAAGGGAAAGAGAGAGGGAACATAATCTACAGAGTGTGTATGTGGTAAATAGCAGTCCCTCTTCTTTGGAAGCTATTCTGGTATGGAGGCCCATTAAGGTGTCTTCAATGTTCAGAAAAGGATAAAAATGCACTTTGAGCCTTGCTTTTGCATTAAGCACTGTCTCCCAATATACACAATAAAGTTATAAACTAAAACTGTAAACATTTTTCAAGAAACGGCAGAACCACTGCTATAATATTTTCAGTTTCCATTCTGCCTTAAATCTTTATTCATACTTTCTATAGTCAATGCCATAATTGGTGTAAGAATTTGGCTTAGTGTATTGCACATACTATGTGCTGTCAAAGTGCCCAACTGGAGGGTAAACATTTAGTAATGCTGAAACTGTGGTATGAACACTGTCTGGTAAAC
Source organism: Cynocephalus volans (assembly GCF_027409185.1). Classification (NCBI taxonomy): domain Eukaryota; kingdom Metazoa; phylum Chordata; class Mammalia; order Dermoptera; family Cynocephalidae; genus Cynocephalus; species Cynocephalus volans. Next base: position 118,942,980 of record NC_084478.1, on the reverse strand, counting down.
TGGAAGAGACAAGAAACAGACACTTTCTCAATATCCACTCATTACTCTTGGTCCAAAGAACATTTGTTCATCATTTGGCCATATCTGGAGAAGTACAACGTATCCAAAATGCTGGGAAGGTACCCAGGCACCTGAAAATGTGGCTGAAATTTATAAAATCAAATAAAAGAGCAACAGAGTGAATGCAACTGAATCTACTAGTTGAATACCACTCTCGAATAAAGAGTGGCAAAAAACAAAGACAAAGAGAGAATTACAAAAGCAGCAAGAAAAAAGTGTCAAGTCACCTATAAGGGAGCCCCCAACAGACTAACAACAGACTTCCCAACTGAAACCTTACGGGCTAGAAGAAAATGGGATGATATACTCAAATTACTAAAAGAAAATTGCCAGCCAAGAATTCTATACCCAGCACAATTATCCTTCAGAAATGAGGGAGAAATAGTATATTTTCCAGACAAACAAAAATCATGGGAGTTTGCTACCACACAACCAGCCCTGCAAGAAATTCACAAAGGAATCCTGCATCCGGAAACTGAAAAATGATAATTAATACCATGGATTTACAAGAAAGAGCAAAACCCGCCATTAAAACTGAAATGCAAATGAGAAAGGGAAAAAAGTTGAATCATGTCACCTGAAAACTCCAACTCACACTGAAGATGAAAAATAAAAGGGGATGAAAGGAACAAACGATATTTAAAACATCTTAAAAGTAATATAATGACAGGAGTAAAGCTATAGTTATCAATAACAATTCTAAATGTAAATGAATTAGACTCACTATTCAAAAGACACAGATTGACTGATCAGATTAAGAAGCTAGACCCAACTATATGCTGCCTTCAAGAGACCCATCTCAACTATAAAGACACACACGGACTAAAAGGGAAGGGATAAAAAAAAGACATACCATGTGAATGGAAACCAAAAACTAGCAGGGGTAGCTATTCTTATATTGGATAAAATACACTTCAAACCAAAAACCATAAAAAAGACAAAGAAGGCCATTATATAATGATAAAGGGATCTATTGAGTTAGAAGACATAACAATCCTAAATATGTATGCACCCAAGACTGGAGCACCCAGATATGAAAAGCAAACACCCTTAGACCTAGAAAAAGAGACAGACCCTATTACAATAATGGTGGGTGACCTGAACACCCCTCTCTCAGCACTGGATAGATCATCTAGGCAACAAATGAACAGAGAAAAACAAGATTTAAACTACACCTTAGACCAATCGGATGTGGCAAACATCTACAGAACATTTCATCCAACAACTACAGAATACACATTCTTCTCATCAGTATATGGAACATTCTCCAGGACAGACCACATGTTAGGTCACAAATCAAGCCTCAGCAAATTTAAAAAATTGAAATAATTTCAAGTACCTTTTCACACCACAATGGATTAAAACTGGAAATCAATAACAAGCAAAATTCTGTAAACTACTCAAGTGCATGGAAACTAAACAACAGACTCTGGAATGACCTATGGGTCTAAGTAGAAATCAAACATGAAATCAAAAAATTCTTGAAATTAACAAAAATAAAGATACATCCATACCTGTGGAATGCTGCAAAAGCAGTACTAAGAGGGAAGTTTATTGCAATAAATGCTTACATCAAAAGAAAAAAAATTTTTCAATACTGAGAACATTTTCACAGCAAGCTGATAAAGCCACAAATATGTGGGAAACAAAAAACTGATCTTGGATGGAATTTGTATGGCATATAGAATTTTTGAGAATAGTAAAATGAATTCTGCAGGAATGGACATCATGAGTACAAAAATATAGAATAATAATAAAAATAATAAGAACCAGAAGGGGGAAAAAAAGGAAAGACTTCAAATAAACAATCTTAACATTACACCTCAAAGAACTAGAAAAACAACAACAATCCAATCCTAAAAGTAGTAGATAGAAAGAAATAAATAAGATAAGGGTAGAACTAAATGAAATAGAGGCCCAAAAAATGATACAAAAGATCAATGAAAAAAAAAAATCTTGATTTTTTGAGAAGATAAATAAAATAGACAAACCATTAGCTAGATTAACAACAACAACAACAACAAAAAATGAAGAGAGAAGACCCAATAACAAACATCAGAAATGAAATGGGAGACATTACAACCGATACCACAGAAATACAAAGTATCACTAGAGATTATTATAAACAACTGTACACCAACAAATATGAAACCTTGTTGAAATGAATAAATTTCTGGATACCTACAAACTACAAAGACTGAACCAAGAAGAAATAACCTGAAAAGACCAATAACAGTGAGATTGAAGCAGTAGTTAGCAATCTTCCAACAAAGAAAAGCCCAGGACTGGATGGCTTCACAGCTGAATTCTATCAAACCTTTAAAGAAGAATTAATACTTCTCCTCAAACTATTCCAAAAAATTGAAACAGAAGCTACTCTCCCAAACTCAGTCTATGAAGCCAACATAACTCTGATACCAAAACCAGATAAAGACACAACAAAAAAAGAAAATTACAGGCCAATATCCTTGATGAACATAGATGCAAAAATCCTCAACAAAATATTACCAACCAGAATCCAGCAACACATCAAAAAAATTAAACACCATGATCAAGTGGGATTCATCCCAGGGATGCAAGGTTGGTTCAACATATGAAAGTCAATAAATATGATACACCACATAAACAAAACCAAGGACAAAAAGGATATGGTTATCGCAATAGATGCAGAAAAAGCATTTGACAAAATTCCACATCACTTCATGATAAAGACTGTTAGCAAATTAGGTACAGAAGGAAATTATCTCAACACAATAAAAGCCATTTATGACAAACCAATCATCAATAGTATCCTGAATGGGATATCCTGAACAGGAACAAGACAAGTATGCCCACTCTCTCCACTCCTATTTAACATAGTATTGGAAGTACTAGCCAGAGCAATCAGGCAAGAGGAAGAAATAAAGGGCACCCAGATTAGAAATTCCTATAGACTCTATCAAAAAACTCTTAGAGCTGATTAACAGTTTCGGTAATGTTGCAGGATACAAAATCAACACCCAAAAATCAGTAGCATTTTTATACTCCAGAAACAAAGTAGAAGAAAATGAAATCAAGAAAGCAAGCCCATTTACAATAGTTACTAAAAAAAAAACAAAAACCAAACTAGGTATCAATTTAACCAAGGAGGTAAAAGATCTCTATAATGAGAACTACAAAACACTACTGAAAGAAATTAAAGAGGACAAAAAATGGTGGAGAGACATACCATGCTCTTGGATGGGAAGAGCTAACATTGGAAAAATGTTCATTCTACCCACAGCAATCTACAGATTCGATGCAATCATCACCAAAATTCCAATGACATTCTTCACAGAAATAAAAAAGCAATCCTAACATTCATATGAAATAACAAAAGACCCTGAAGAGCCAAAGCAATCCTGCACAAAAAAAAATTAAGCTGGAAGCATAAAACTACCAAACTTGAAATTATATTACAAAGGTATTGTAACCTATACAGCATGGTACTGGCATAAAAACAGACACTTGGATCAATGGAACAGAGTAGAAAACCTGGGAATCAACCCACAAAATTATAGCCAACTGATCTTTGACAAACAAGAAGAACATACATTGGGGAAAAGACTGCCTCTTCAACAAATGGTGCTGGGAAAATTGGACATCCACATGCAGAAGAATGAAACTGGACCTGCACCTCTCACCATACACCAAAATCAACTCAAAATGGATTAAATACTTAAATATAAGACCTGAAAACACAAAATTTACTAAAGGAAAACACAAGAGAAACACTCCAGGAAGTAGGGCTGAGCAAAGACTTAATGAATAAGACCCCAAAAGCATGAGCAGCAAAAGAAAAACAAATGGGATTATATCAAACTAAAAGGCTTCTGTACAGCAAAGGAAACAATCAACAGAGCGGAAAGACAACCTACGGAATAGGAGAAAATATTTGCAAACTATACATCCGACAAGGGATTAATATCCAGAATATACAAACAACTCAAACAACTATGCAGTAAAAAAACAAACAATCCAATTAAAAAATGGGCAAAGGAGCTGAATAGACATTTTTTCAGAGAAAGACATACAAATGGCCAACAGGTACATGAAAAAATGCTCAGCATCACTAGTCATCAGAGAAATGCAAATCAAAACCACACTGAGATATCATCTCACCCCAGTTAGACTGGCCATTATTAAAAAGACCAAGAGTAACAAATGTTGGCAAGGATGTAGGGAAAGAGGATCTCTTCTCACTGTTGGTAGGACTGTAAATTAGCATAGCTACTATGGAAAACAGTATGGAGGTTCCTCAAACAACTACAGATAGATCTACCATATGATCCAGCAATCCTACTACTGGATATATATCCAAAGGAATGGAAATCACCATGTTGAAGTGACACCTGCACTCCCATGTTCATCGTAGCTGTATTTATGATAGTTAAAATACGGAACCAACCTAAGTGCCCATTGACAGATGACTGGATAAGGAAATTGTGCTATATATACACAGTGGAATACCACTCAGCCATAGTAAAGAATGAAATTCTGCCATTTGCAGCAACATAGATGAGTCTGGAGAAAATTACATTAAGTGAAATAAGCCAGACAAGGAAAAGAGGAAGGAAGGAAGGAAGGAAGGAAGGAGGGAAGGAGGGAAGGAGGGAAGGAGGGAAGGAGGGAAGGAGGGAAGGAAGGAAAGAGGGAAGGAGGGAAGGAAGGAAGGAAGGAAGGAAGGAAGGAAGGAGGGAAGGAGGGAAGGAGGGAAGGAGGGAAGGAGGGAAGGAAGGAAGGAAGGAAGGAGGGAAGGAGGGAAGGAGGGAAGGAAGGAAAGAGAGAGAAAGAGACTGAAACAACAAGACACTGAACTTTCAGAAGGAGAGAACATACTTAAGGGTACTAGAAGTACGGGGAGGGAGTGAGAGGGTTTGGGGAGTGATAGGTTGGGTAAAGGGCATAAAGAAAAATCATGATTTATAGTAATGAATATGCTAATAATAAATAATAAAAATTAGAAAAAGCAGATCTCCGATAAATATGGATCAAACCATATAATGAATTGAATATTAACAGGCACCTCTGTTCTAATTATCTGGGAGGAATATCATCAGATTATTATCTCTGGACTCATTTCTGACTAGATAATCTAACTGGGGATTGGTGAAAGCCAAAGCTAAACCAATGCCTCACCGACTAATGAATGGCTGGATGCTTTGGCCCTTCAGGGGTTCCATGTTCATTGGCATGGGCTCTGGGGTGGAGAGCCAGTAAGAATAGTCATTTCTTGAAGCAAAGTTGCAAACATTATTGATGTTGCAGAACATGAAAGGCATGGTACTGAAGCGACGAAGGCAGCTGCCAGCCGTCCCTAGGAAGAATTGTAGAGAAAAAGATGAAGGACCGCATCACAATGATACTTTTAGTTTCTTCTAAAACAATAACAAACAACCTTTCAAAGAGAAATTTGCCCACATTTCTTAGATAATAAATACACTTTATTTTTTAAATTCTAAGATTTACTTTTATCTTAACATTTCTAAAATCAGTATGTATTTTACAATATATGTGGATATTTATTATGGTAGCTTATTATATATTTCCCAAGGCTGTTTTTTAACTGATGAAGTATTTTATATACAATAGTGTATTAAGGAGAATATTTAGTAACTTACTGTGTACAAGTGAAGGATACACACTGAGTCATTACAATATCATATCAATATTTCCTGCTCTGGGTTTCCCTCTTTAAGCCTAGGGAAAATAGTAGTGCTGACTAATATGCACAGCAAGCACAGACAGGTTTGAAGGTGAATAAGTAAAAAGGAAAACAAAAAAAATAAGAAAAGAAGAATAGATGTGAGGGGGGCAAAGAAAAGGAAATAGTCTTTGAATCTCAGAGCTAGTAGAGACAATAGAAAATATATCTACTAGTGATCAAGACTTTCTTTTCTCATGTGAGAGTGAATGACAACATGGCATAATTCAAAAAGGGATGGATTTTGAATTGGCAAGTGTTAGATTCAGGTCTTATCTCCATCACTTCCTAACTATGTGGCTTTTAATAAGTCACTTCACCTCTTAGCCAGTTCTTTGTGTATAAAATGAATAAAAGAAGTATTGTCCTATATCTTTCCAGATCATAGCTGTGAAAATCAAATTAGACAATGGATATGAAAGTGCACTGTATATTATAAAGTAATTTAAAAAGAAAATTAACCTACTGACTAATTCAGGACAGAGCTGGAAATAACCCTGGTCTTACAAAGAAGAGAAAAGGAAGAGATACATAAATGGAAGGCCCATAATGATGGGATCAGGAGTGTTTGGTTGTAACTGTGCTGAGGCTGCCTACAATGATACAAAATCCTGGGTTATAGTCTCCAATTTTTCAAAGAGAGAGTGGTCCCATGCACTCCCAATGTCTCCCATACCCTAAAATCATAAAGCTTTACTAGACTAATGATTCTCAGTATGTTTTTTTTTCTCCCAGACAGAAAAATTTTAGTACTCAATCCATCTCCTCCACTCTCTTTTTTATATGCCATAATACTTTCATTAATCCAACACAGACTGTACTTATTCAATCAGGTGATTGTTTCTTTAATATCAAATGTATAGCTGTCTCTATTTTTTCGTTAGTCATCAAGATATCTCCAATTTTATCCTTGCATGAGCCTTAGCAGAGCCCCTGCAACCCAGAACCACTCTTGGGACCCTGGGCCCTATAGTGGCTTTACTGTGTCTAAGGCCTAAACCGAACCAGAATCAAGGCCAGTTCATAGCCTCCAGGTCTGAATGCATGCTCTTGACTGCTCTTTTTTGACCAAATGCATGCATTCTGAAAGTTATAATGACATACTGAACAGCAGATCCCATTTTCTCTTGCATTATATTTTTGAATTTGGTAGTGCTCAAAAACTTCTAATAGTTCTTACTGACCTGATAAATTAGGTGAGTAGAGAGTATAAGTTAGATTCTAACAGTGAAAAGAGAATGGACAAAGAAGGAGAAGAATTTTACGGGAGAAAGACTAGAAACGTTATCTAAAGATATTGAATTTAATTAATTAAATATTTAATTAAAATGATCTAAAGGTAATTTAATTATTAATTGAATGAAGATTTTTCAAATGCAAAATTAGAACAAGAAACTGTAACATAAAGAAAGCAAAAGAGGGAAAGAAAGGTAGCAGAGGAAAGCTGAACAGGAGAAAAAGAACATACAAGGAAGAAAAGAGAAGTAGAAGAGGGAGAACGATGTTGGGAAAACCTCTACTCTATTTGGCTTTATAAAATGAACTATGAACTATGACCATTGCCTGCATGTAAGTGGATGTGCCTACTCTGGTGGGACAGAACTGGCGGGCATGTATGGCCATAGGCCCTGGGAACACAGAGAGCAGAGCAGACATCTGGGGTTTCTACTGCTACAGAACTGTTTTCATAGAATGAATGGCCCAGTCAATGAGACACAGGAGGCCCAGAGATCCCAGAAACTGGGAACCCAGACCATCTTCTGAAATGTCTTTATGGAGGCAAACAGGATAGTTAATTCTAAAATAGGCACCACCAGGTCAGAAATGGGACTTCAACATTCAAAGTTAAAATTCCAGAAAAAGACTTGGGAATGGAAGAGTCCTTGAGAGTCATCCAGTCCAGCCTCATCCCATTAACCAAATTGCCACTGTAATATACAGAAGACAAAAGGAAACACTTTAAATGAACTGAATTTTGTACAGAAATATGATGCTTTGTAGGGCCTTAAGCTACTCTGATAATATTTTATAAAGCTAAGGCACTTATTTTAGGAACTAAAAACTAGCATAATTAAGCAATGACCTTACTTTCTTTGATCTAGGAACCAAGATTCTGTTCAGAATTTATCTGTCAATTTATTGAAGACCAGTCTTAGAGAAGAGGAAACTATCGCCTATGAATTATAAACACTGCCCACTCTAGCAGCTGCTATACTGTAGAGAACCCAGGGAATCTGTTTTTTTAATAACTAAGCTAACTAAAAGTAAATATGGCCCTTTTGAAAACGCCTTGCTTTAGGCCAAGAATTTTATCCCACACTAGCTGATTAATGCTTTCAGTTTAAGATTAAATATTATTTATTTAAAAATCACAATGAATATATTCAGTTGCCCTTGACATGGTCTTCAATTTGGAAGCCCCAAAAGAATAGAGAGATCGCTCTGGCCAATACTACTCTAGAACCCAACAGAATTTTCAAAACCAATACAAAATACATCATAAGAAATCATATGCCAATTATCTCACCCAAATCTTGACCGTGGGCTCTTTTATTTCCTTGTACATACAGGAGAGAAAAGCCTTCATAGATCTGAACTGTTCCCTGCGGGCATTGTGGTGGATCTGTTGTCTGGCTGTGGCGTGTGATGAGGAATCCATGGGCAATAGAGGAGGCTCCAGGGGGACCTGGGGGACCCTGCAGTCCATCTGGCCCAGGGGGACCATCCAAACCACGGATACCTATTTCCATGAAATCATCAGTGTACAAGATTAAGTAAGCTCTGATCCACTATTACGGCTACTGATAAAACATTATTACCTCATTTGATTAGTTAATGTATTCAATATTTGTAGAGTATCTATAAAGGCATTGTTGAATATCATGGGCTCAGAGACCAATAAGATAGGTTTAAAAGTATTTTTCTTTTCTTCTGGCATTGGTTGAAGACATTAAACACTAAAACACTGGGAGAATGGAACTCTAGATTGGAAGAAGTGATTTAGATGGGAAGAAGTGATGCTTATTTGGGAAGCCTGTATGTTATCTGGTCTTTTGCTGTACTAAAAGAGTCTGAACCTCATGGCCAAATTTCAACCTGCTGTTTTGTTCATCAGTGAGGATACAAGAGTGAGGTTCCCATCAGTCTGCCAGCTTCAGTGCTGAAAAACATTTTCCTTTGAAACTGTCTGGGGAATTATTCCCAGGCATACCTTTTTGTTCAGGAAATAGATAGGGCATTCTGAAGAAGCCTTTTCAAAATGTCTGCTTTCAATCTACCACTGGCTCCCCTTCCCCATTTAGCCTCTTGATTTGAGTTCATTTAAAAAATTCTCTTTATACACAGGCCTTTGGCCACTGTGTTATACACACAGTGTATTTTCATTTTGGGGAAACCACAGCCATGCTTATGATGAAAATGACACTAACTTGTTCCTTCCCTAAAATACAGAATTAATGAAATGGCAAGGTGCTGGCTCTAGGAAGGTCATATGTATCACCACTCTGCCTTGTTGCCACTGATACGTTTTGCCAATACAAACTCTTTATGTTTATATTGTTTAGAGTTATAATATTTAGAGTTGCTAACATATATTAACAATCTGTCGAGTTTATGATCTGTTTCTGTTTTAGCAATATTATGTTAGTATATTTAATCGCAAGTTGACTCAAATTCTTCTTGGAAGTAGGTTGAGTACAGATTGGAAATCTAGTAGATATCAGACTGAATATTATCAGGAGCACCTATTAATGAGTGACCTCAAAAGTCTGCATATCAATTTATCATCTCAGCATGAGATGTCACCGTGACTCTCAAAGGTCTACAAAGGTCACTTAAACTTTTCATTTATATTTACTGCATTTTATGGGGGGAATTACACTCTACTGAGATATTTTTAAATGTGGAAGAATTTGCAATAGTTTCAAGGTGGTCAAGGGATTTAAATCAACGTACTGAAAATTAGCTGAACAGGTAAGTATAGTGAGTACCTGGAAAATCCTCATCTTGAAGAAAAGCTGTGTGTTTCAGTGCTCTAAACACACAAATAAAAGCAACCTTTGTATGATGGTACTTCAAAAGTTCATGGAAAGATTTGTATTATCTTTTACTTGTATTTTTCCACAGATTTTTAAAGTACTCTCATTTGCTTGTCTTATAGTGGCAAATCTTGTATGTGCCTTCCTATTTTTCCCCAGCTCCAGATTCACCAGCCAGCTGTGCTCTCGCAAGAGGAAGATCTCACAGCTCCAAGAGGAGGGCATATGTCCAGAGACATCCCAGACATAAAGACCATCATCTGCAACATTGATTTACTGGTCTCACCTGGCTGGCCTGGAAGACCTGGGTCTCCCTTGCGCCCTCCTGCACCATCAAAGCCAGGGAGTCCATTGCGTCCAGGATCTCCTGGAGGGCCAATTGGACCTATAAGAAAAGAAATGGGGATTTCAAATGTGAGTAGAATAACTCTAAATCCAAACAGAACTGGGAGATTTAACGTTCTTGAGACAATTAATTCATAATCTGATTTTATCTTAAATCCAGATAAATGAAGGTATTGCTCAAGCCCAGAAAAAAAGAAGCAAAGATTTAGCTTCAGTTTTAAATATTCCATTTGCTCCTGAGAAGATTCCCTTAATATTGCAGTTGTGTTCTCTTTGCCTTCAGAACCAGACAGAAGTGCAGGACCCAACTTCTGTTATCCATCTGACCATAGTTAAAGCTGTTACTGCCAGGTACACTTTATTTATGGAAAGACTGCCACTGTATCACTTAATAAGGGAGAAAGGCTGAAGTTACTTCTAGCTTTCTTTTATAATTAAAGTTGGCTATAAGCATAGAGTCATATGGCCAACTAGACTGCAGTTAGTTTAAAAGTCAAGGGGCCTCACAGTGGGAAACTGATGGCCCACCAAATCTGCCTTAAATCTTTCTTCTGGGTGAGGTAGAGAAAGTAGTAGATATTAAGTGCATTTTCAATTCATTACAGAGTCCTTAACCTTAACCTATTTGTTCAAATTAGAATAGTCAGAGGAGCTAAAATAAATCTGACTAGGCCTAAAGGAAATTCAGGCTTGAGAAATAAACATTTAAAAAAAAAAAAAAAAAAAAGGAAATGGGACCTGTGGTGGTCTGGCGTTCCACTAGTTAATGAGACCTTTATTGTCAGAGACAAACTCTGACATGCAAATGGAGAACTAGGGAAATGTTTTCAAATAGATAAGCCTCAAACAGATGATTTGCAAAGGTACCTGGTAAACCTTGAGGTCCTGGTAGTCCTGGTGGACCCTTTAACCCAGGCTGGCCGGGAATCCCTGGAGGACCAGCATCTCCTTTGATTATAATACTCTGTCCTGAAGGACCGGGTAACCCAGGAGGACCTAAGAGACAAAACAACAGATTTGAAGGTGAGGAAGAGAAAGTCCAGAAGAAATGGATGCCAAAGTGACCTAAGGTCAGAATAAGAATTGGTTTGAGAGAAACAAGTTATATATGTTGGACTGCAGCCATATCCAACAGAAACCTGTTTGGAAAAACTATCATTACCTCATCCAACAGACTGAAACACAAATCATTTTCTTAGGGTCAATGGTAAAATTAGGCATATCATCCCTATTTTCAAGCCTTGAGCATTACTCAGTTGCTAGAAAGTCTAATACATTACAAATCTGTGAACACTTGTGTCAGGGGAAGACAATCCTATTCTCTGGTAAGTCCATTCTGATTCTAACATCATTTGCAGTCCTTGTTTGTTGTGCTTGTCAAGGAACCCACTGAACTAGTAGCAGAATTTAGCAGATGCCCTATTTCACAGTTTACAAGAAACCTCTGTAAGCCTCTTATCAAAAAGAACTATTTTAATATAAAAATATACAATATATATGTGACTCACTCTTATGATCTGTTTAATTAAATATGGGAAAGTTAATATAAAAGTCAATAAAAATCTCAGTGAAGCATTCTTGTTGATCCTGTATCTATCTTAAATTTAAAAAGTCTGCTATCAATATTAATTTACAAAATAGAGTTTCAGAGCCGAGTAAATAGTGGGAGAGTCTTGTCTATTTCCTCTCAGTTATGGGGAACTTAGGCTCTGAGAATCTGGTTGAAAGACAGAATGCAAACTTACAAATTCTTTAATGTTTCTAAGTGTCAGGTATAACTAGCTTCAGGAATAAGTCTTACCTGGGGGGCCAATAAGTCCTGGTTCCCCCTCAGGGCCAGGTGAACCAGGTACTCCACTGGGTCCTTTCATGCCTGCAAAAAAGGTATGTATAATTGCATGGCGAAGTAATAGGGCCACAGCCTTTACCCAGCCCAATCAGAAAATGGTTATTTTGTTCCAAAGCAGTTTGATGTAAAGGGAAACATGCTTTCAAATACCTGGAAATCCTGGAACACCAGGGAGACCAGGATCCCCTTTCATTCCATTGAGACCTGGTCGGCCAGGATTCCCCTAAATAAACAAAATCATTAACATTAGACAAAAATTGGGGAGAGGACGGAGAGTGAAGGCATAGGTATTGTGTAGTGGTTTACAGCACTGTCTCTAGAATCAAACTTCCAGGATTCAAATCCCAATTTCATCACATATTAGCTTGTGTGACTTGAGTTGATTATTTAACCTCTTTGATACGTAGTTTTCTCACTTCTAACATGGAAAAAATAATATTGTCGACTTCATGGGGCTATGGTGAGGATTAAATGAGATCATTCATATCAAGTGCTTAGAAAACTGATTGGCATGTGGTGTGTACTTAATGAATGATAGCTATTATTTTGTTATTAACACAAACACTTCTTTTTTAGTCTAGACAAGAGGTGATAAATGCTCAAATTAGAATCACATATGCAAAAATGATAAAGTCTGAAAGACTCAGCAAAAATATAGTAGGTCCTGGTAATTAATTGGGTTTGAAGGGCCATGAAAAGTATGGGAAGAAGATTTGGAAAGTAGCTTTAGAATGGATATAAAGGAAAAATATAGAGTACCAAGATCATTTAGGAAGCTACTGTACTAGTCCATGTGTGAGGCAACGAAGCATGTAGGAATGAAAAGGGGCAAGCCTGGAATGTCGTACTATGCCAAAATAAAAGAAAGTACTTAATAAATGGGTGGGCATATCAGAAAGAGATAGGATTTAGCTTGAAGTGGCTTCCAAATCTGGGACACTGTAAGCATCAGCATAAATAATGATACTTTAAAACATTGTAAATCATTGAGAAAAAAAGGGACATCATGAGTCCATACTGGTAGTAAATACATACATAAACAGGAGAGAAGACAGTGCTCTTGCTTACAGTAGGGCCAACTGGTATATGTGGAAGTAGTGCTAAAGTTGGAAAATCATCATTTTGCTACTATCCCAGTAGAGACTGGTTGAGACAAAAATCATTAGTAGATGTTAAATCAAAGTGGAAATTTTGATGAGGAGCAGTATATTTGCATGATCTTTATGTGCCCTCCTGCAGTTTTGCTTATTAGTTGTAAAAAGAAAATAGCAACCATACAATGGAGAAACTGGACAACCCGATTTGGTGATCAAAATTAAAATCACAAATGAGGGCCAGTTGGATATCATGGACCTCCTTATCTAATTATGAAGAAACATCAGGCAAAAGAAGGAACATCCTATTTTTAAAAATGGGGGGCCTACAATTTTTTTAAAATGTCAAGGTCATGAAAGAAAAAATAATGGGCTTAGGAATGGTTCCAGATTAAAGAAGTCTAAAGGGATATGACAATTAAATGCAGTATATGATTTGGTCTGAATCCCGTACCAGAGGAGGAAATGCTGAAATGGACATTACTAGGTCAATTGACACAATTGGAATATGAAAGGTAGAAATTAAAGTACTAATATCTATGTTCAATTTTTTGAAGTTGATAACTATACTGTGGTTATATAAGAGAATATCCTTAATCTTAAAATATATGCACTGAAGTATTTAGTGGTAAAGGGGCATGACAGATGCAACTTATTCTCAAATGCTTCAGGAAGTATATACACACACATACATATAGAGAGAGCAAATGGGGCAAAACGAATCAAGCAGTAGTCTTGAATGCAGCCATAGTGACATGTGAACTAAAGGTACATGAAAGACTGAGGTAGGGAGTGAGTAGAGAGTGAATAAAGAGATGACTACATTTTTAAGTCTAGGTAACTAGAATAATAATGATGTCATGGGTAGGAAAGGTTAGATATTGGAAAGCATTAAGAACCACTACTTTAGATAATTTTTTGCCATAAAGCAGCCTTCAGAGTTAAAAGATAGCCCAGACCATGTTGGTGCCAAATCTACCAACAATCATCTTGAATGAACGGAGGCAGCTTTGAGGATCCATAAAGAAATATGTGATTCTCTGGGTCACCCAAACCAAGGTAGAAAGCACATGAGTAGATATGCTCTTATTCTCTTTTTATAGGTGAACACAGAAATCCAGAATGTCTGTTTCCTCATAGACACAAAACAGAAGTGTTTAGTAGAGCTGAAATCTTACCCTAGATCTAACTAATTTCCAGTTCTAAAATATTCCCACTAATCACAGTTACTTCCCTATGTGTGGACTCATCTACATGCAATGCTCTAGTATATATGCCTCCCTTGCATAAATATGATTTCACTGAAATGAAAGCTTCTCAAATCTAGATACTATATATACCAAAGACTCCAGGTCAAGTATCCTTTGAGGAACCCTTTAACTATAACACAGCAAAGTCTCTTTAGTTGAAGACTATAGAAAACTTGCTTCTATTTTCTTTTTAATTCACCAGTGAGCCATGCATAGAGCTTTGTCCAGTGAGTGCTAATTAAAACGAACCAACTTAGAATTCTTATTTTGAATGCAAACATCCACACGCATCTCTCATCAACTCCTCCCATTTCTACTCCCATTTCCTACCGGGAGTCCTGGTGGTCCTTGATCTCCTTTCAAACCAGGCAAGCCAGGTTGCCCAGGTTGGCCTGGGTTTCCCCTTTCTCCTTTAATACCTCCATTTCCAGGGAGACCCCGGGGACCTTCTGGACCTGGTAGACCTTGATAATGCACAACAAATGACCACATTTCAGTATGGCATAAAAGTAGCATAAGTCAGCATTTTCAAATAATCAATCATCTTCCTATTAGTCTGCAGAATAAAATCCAGACTACATTAAAATATACAGACCTATGCTGACTCCCTTTCTAATGTAAATTGGACTAGGATCTTTTTGTTATTAACACTGGTTTGCAAACCCTTTTAGTTTACATTTTATTATATATTAAACCCGATAAGCTCATATCTAAGGAAAGGACTCAGCACAAAATAATTTTTGCTTCTGTAATCCCCAACAAAGCGTTTGACGTAGTGAAATGAAACAGACACTGTAGGGCACTGTTTTCAAACTGGAGCATGCATCCGAATCACCTGGAAGGCTTGTTAAAACAGATTCCTGGGCTCACTCCCAGAGTTTTGGGCTCAGTGAGGCTGGAAAGGGGCCCAAGAATTTGAATCCAAACAAGTGCCCTGAAGAAGCTGAAGCTGCTAATTCCAGGACCACACTTTAATCAGGAATTCAAGCCATTTGTCTCACTGTGATTAAAATCAAATTGCTTTATTTTTAAATAGTTACATTTACTCAACTTTTATTACCATGCAATTAAGATAGTTATTTAAGCAAACTGTTTAATTTCATTTTAGTAATATGCTTGATACATGAGAATATTTTTAAATGTCAGAAATTTATTGATTCAAATAGTACTTTAAAATTTATTTCTTGAATGTTTTCATGTTCCTTACATTTTAGATATTTTTGGAAGAAAAATAAAGAATTCTGCATTTATCCTGTGAACAAATAAAACAATTTAAAATGGGATTTTCCTAAGCTCTTTTCTTCATGCTATTTTTTAAAAATTTTATCAATATACAATGTAGTTGATTTTTGTGTACCTTTACTGAATCCTCCCTACCCCCTCCCTCTGCCTGCTCCGGGCCATCAACATCTTATCTGTTCTCTTGTCTTAACAAGTTCAAGGAATTGTGATTGCTCTGTCTTCTTCCCCGCCCCCCTTTGTTTGCATATTTATTTACTTATTTTTAGCTCCTACAAATAAGTGAGAACATGTGGTATTTTTCTTTCTGTGCCTGACTTATGCTATGTTTTTAACCTGCCTTTCTAAATAAGATATCAGGTCCCTTAAGCAACCAGGGAGACCTTATCAATGGCCAAGTCTTTTGTCTCTAGGTGGGAAATAGGTGCTACTTGCTTGTAGAGTGTTTAGTGGCTGAGGCTGAAACTAAGTAGTCCTTCCTTAAAAAAATAATTACAAAGCCCTGAATAATGAACAGTCCATAGTCAGCACTTACACCTTCTCTCCTCTGGTAATCTCAGTTTCTTATTGATTTCAACGAAAACGTCAAGATACGTAGGGATTATTTTTTAAGGAACTATCAGAGGCATATGAATTTATAATACTGAGTTCATGCTTACACATGAACCAAGGGTCATCTTTTTGATCTGAGATAACATTCGGACTTTAGCTCTCTTCCCAACATTCTAAAGACTCAGAATTGATGTCTACACACTAACAAGGCAGAATGGCATATTGATTAAGAACACTGGACTGTAGAGCTAGAATGCTAGGTTGGAATCCCAGCTCCATTAGTCATTAGCTGTTTGACTTTAGCAAGATTATTAATCTCTTTGACTTCAATTTTTTTTTTATAAAATGGAAATAAGAATAACATCTACTTTATCAGGTTGTTTCAAGAATTAATTGAGATAGCATGTATAAATTACTTAGCACAGTGTCTGGGACATAAAGAACTATGGAAGGGTTGTTTTTATTATTATAATTATTTTCTTTATTAGAAGGCAAGAACGTGTTTTAAAATGTAAGCTTGTTTTTCATCTTTCAGGTATTTCTATGTGATTTCATAATATAACAGTACTCTACCTGGCGCATGAAAAAGAGGAAACAGGTTCACAACAGTACAACAATTGTTTTACCTTTCAACAATTTAATTCATACTGTCAACCTAGCCTGGCAACCAAACAACACACAAATTCCCTTCCCAATCACAAAGAAAGTGTCAAGGTACTTTGTACATAAGAAAACCCCAAACAACTGCTGAGGTTCAAATCCACTAGTTAGGGTTTTTAAAGCAAACTTAGTTTAATTCATAAGGTATGATTTGGTCTAGAAATCAGGTAGCAAATCAGCTTACAAGAAAAAAATAAACTATTTGTGAATCAATCTGATAATAATAACAAAGTAAGATCAAGATAGGGAAAAAAAGGAAACTTTTATGATCATCTTCCTCATAGATGGAAAGTTAACAGAACATTGTATCATCTGAAAAAACAAAAAACAATAAACAAAAACCCAGGGCTCTGCTCTTTTTGCAATTAAAAGGAAATCTTGAGAAATTTACATGTTAATTCAAACCTGCTGTTTAGAGTCCCTCAGACTTAAATTAATGGGTTACTAATGACTTAAGGGACATATAAATTTAATTTTTTAACAGTATTCAATAGTTTCCCTCTTCCATTGCTGAAAATAGCCATGAATACACATACGGGGCAACCTGAGGCAACGAAATTGCAAAAAATAAAATCAATATGCAGAGATTACAAATGGGCCAGATGCCTGCCTAACTATCTTAATGCAGTCTTGAAGGTAAAATTAAGTGTATTTCCATTTAAATTTCAACATGTCTTTATGTATGGATTATCTAATGTCATTTCACACTCAATTATAAACAACTCACATTACCTTCACCAAAATGTTAAAACCCGAGCAGGTAGTATTTGAGAATAACAGCACCCTTCAACAACTTCTGAATTATAGCAAGAAAGTGCATTTCTCTTATCACATATACAAAGCATTTAAAAAAAAAAAAAAAAAAAAAGAATTGACCAGTGAAGAGTCTAACCTTGTAAACCTGGGAAGATCAGAGTTCACCAAAGCCCAAAGATCGATGTTAGCAGTATCAGACATCACACAGTACAAAATAAGATTTTGAGTTAGAAGTGGTTCACATTATAGCACAAGTTAAACAATAATCCTTTTTGGTAGCATGTTTTAATATCTACAGCATAATCAGTATGCAAACAGAATCATACAGGAGTATGGAAAGCCAAATCTTTTAAAATAGAGCTTATTCTAGAAAATAAGCTGCTGGTCTTCATTAATCCCCAAAATGGAAACTCTGTTGAAGACATCATGTTAATTGTGCTACTGTGGCTTTCCAAAAGTTAGCTTCTCAAAACATTAAAGTTGGTAGGACAATACCATTTCACTGACAGCCTTCAGATCCTTTAGCAAAGGGGTAATTGTGGATAAATGTTTAAGTTTATCTTGGTCTCAGCCATTCTTTATTAAAAACAAGGTGCAAATTTCTTGATATGTTCAGACTGTCCCAAGGAGATATACTTAACTTTAAAGTCCTCATGGGCAAAAAATGCAAAGATCATAGGTGACTGAACAGAAAAATAAAAACACTAGTATACAATATTCATTACCATTTGAAAACCATTCCATGAAGTCACATTTTGATTCTTTTTTCATAATTCATTAGGGCCTTCTGCTGTGCATTATTACTTGCAATAAGTTACTTAAAGAAAAAAAAGTCATTGTATATTTGTATATCTTTGAACCTGAAAGTAAATTTTATTAAAATTTTCTAAAGATGTGAAGACAATCAGTGAAGAGGTTCTTTAAAATATTTTGGCATGCAATATTCCACCCCAAACCACAGAAATACCATTTACTTAATTATTATTCAATGCACATATTAAGTCAGGCTATTCACTATTAAAAGAAGGATCATTAAATAAGAAGATAAAAAGCCTACAAATAGAACACCTCTTGGTTAGTATTAATTGACTATAAACACAATTTCCTTTTCTTAGAAGTCTTGCTATGACTTATTAACACTGAATGTTCTCAGAGAGAATAAATTGTGCTGGACCACTGAATCCTGGGAGTTAGAAGAACTAGGATCTATTCTTGACTCTGCTACTTAATAACTAATAATATGGCTTGGGGCAATTCAATCTCTCAGAGCTTGTTTTCTCAGCCACATAATGGGAATAGTGTTATATGCCCTATCCTCCCTCACAGGATTGTTTTAAAGATCAAATTCAATTTCTTTAAGAATATTGACCAAATGTCTGCCATGTGCAAGGTAGCTACATGGAACACAAAGATGAGCAAGACCCAAACTCTGCCCTCAAGGAGCTTACCATAAAAGCACATCATATGATGTAAATGATGGCATGCCATATAAATAGAAAATATTTTCATTACTGCCTAACAATACAAGTTTTAAAGCATTTGACACTTTGAAATTCAGAAAGCTAAAAATCGGCTTCTGTTTATTTAAATAGTTTCTAAACCACAGACAACAAACTAACTCAATACAACATTTATAGCAGAGTCTGGCCAATTAGTTAAATAAATTAGAATTCCTACCTAAAATAATCCAGAGTTTGAGTAAAGACATATCATACGTATGTTTGATATAAAAGGACCAATAACAAGAATATTTAGAAAAATAACTCATTGAAATATGGCATTTCGGTCTGAGTAGCAAGGAAAACTTTGGATCACATCATAGCAAAACTTCTAAGACTTAAATTTTTAAAAGGTAACATTTTAAAGAGTTATATGCCAAGTCAATTTTGTGTATGAGGTTCTCAGTCTATTATTTTTCAAACCACCTAAAAAAGTTTAACTGACAAAACAATAAGTGGTAATTGCTACAGATAAGCCGACGAATTCACTGGTGTAGTTTAAATCCAGTTTCCACTTAAGGTTGTAATCTTCAAGTGTTGCAAAGAAGATAACACTACAAAGACCAGGTTCTGATAACTATGTACTTTAGAGCACATTTTGTAAATAAGAAGTTATTAAACAATTTTAAAGTAATGTGGCCACTTTTATTTTTCTTCTTTGAATATATTCTAGTACTTTTCTCAAAAGGAAAAAATCTCCTTGCTGATAGTATAGTCTAATAGTGATCAAGACAGCCAAATTCTATGCAGGTTAGACATGTAAAACTTCAGAGTGCCCCTTAGTCTTCTATCTTATCTTGGTGGTAATTAAATGGCATGCACTGTCTTAATGTTTTTGATGACATAATGTAGGAAGAAAACAAGAAGCAGTTACTAGGGGTTAATGGAGCTTTCGAGGTATCCAAAAACAATAAAGTAGATGGAAGAACCAGTCTGTTATGGTTAAGAGCCCCCTGAAATGGAAGAAGTAGTTTTCCACTATCACATTTAAAACTGGAATAAGAGGCTAGATCATAAGCACAAGCCATACAACAGCCTTTGTGGTGCTGCTAGTAAAACAGACACTTAACTGAGCACTCGGGAACCCCTAAGTCAGGGTCCCAGCTACACCAGTAACTAACAGTATTACCTTGAGGAAGCTTCTTAACCTCTTTAGGCTTCATTTTCTCATACAAGCGTACTTCAAAAGTTCATGGAAACATAAATTAAATGATAATATGAACCTTTCCATGAACTTTTTGAAGTCACCTCCTGCATGACAAAATCTCTATCCCTGACCAAACTTTAGGTAGGATCCTTTGTACCCTCTTCTTGACTAGTCCTTGTCCTTGGGCCCTGTTTTTGGCCTGCTAAGCCCAGATATGGCAAAAATCCTGCTAAATCAGTTTAGGGAAAGTCATTACGCCCTTGATATCTGATCAAGATCTTCATTCCCCACTCTTGATGTCTAAGTCCTTGGCCTGTCTTTAGCAAGAATCCTGTTAGGTCAGTTTAGCAAGAACCGCACTACCCTTGATGTCTCCTCTTCGTAATTTTTCATCACTGGCACCCTCACTCTGCACCTTGGCTATAAATCCCCACTCATCTCTGTTGTATTTGGAGTTGGGCTCAGTCACTCTCCCCTGTTGCAATAGTCTTTCCTCCATCACAACAGTTTTGAATAAAATCTGTCTTGCCATCTTTAACCAGTGAATAATTTCTCTTTGACATATGCAAAACAGGTCCCTTCTAAATCTGACATTCTATGATTTAATGAAATAATGGGTTTGTGGAGGAGTAAGAAGCTAGGGAATCAATTCAGCTAGAGAGAGATGGCTTTATAAAAACAATCTTGAAAAATTATGAATTTTAAATTTATAAGAAGAAAAAACATCTTGTCATTCTCAATAGGCAGACCTCAGGAGTATATTTTTCTCCCTTTTAATTCCTCCTTTGAGATTTGAAAAGAACTACATATCTTAAATAATAAGAAATTCATTCAAATATTTGTGGCTTGTTTTATTCCTGACTATATGAACATCTTTCACCATGAATCAGCAATTTTCCATCGGGTAGCTCTTGGTAACTGTTTTTTTGGTGTGTACTGTTACATGAATAAGATGAAAGTAAGATTAAGAGCCTTCTATTTTGTGCTGGTTGCATTATTTATTTATTTATCTTACTCTGTGCCTACTAGTTTTTTTTCACAGCAATAGAATTTAGAACTTTGTGAAAACTCAAAATGTGAAGATGGGATGGTTTGAAAAATTGCAAGAGGTACGGCAAGTCAAGAATTACATATTTGCAGGATCAGATAATACATATTACTGTTTAAAAACATAATGCCTTTTTGAAGGATAGTTCAATTTCATTTGCATTAGCAAAGATAAGAAATACACTCTATTCCAAAAGAAAGGTAAAATATTATACAATGCTGCTTTGGGTACTATAAATTTTCAGCTAAAAATGACTGAAATATATGAAATTTTGAAATGTTAAATTAGTTTTTCTAATTAGGTAATCTGGAGTCATTTTAATAGAAAAAAACACTAAGTTCTACATATTCCTGAAAATTTATAGAGAATAGGCCACCATGTAAGAATTGAATTGGCATATATACTCTTAAAATATTCAAACATTTGAAAACATTAGGTACAGGTGTATATATACACATATACACACATACATATACACACATATAAATATATGTATATAATTATATAAGAAAAGTTTCAAACTTCATGCAGTTACTACTTTGGAGTTAAGGAGCTAACCTGTAGGACCTGGATAGGGATCAAAGTTCACCAAGGTCCAATGTCATCATTAACAAAAAGGAAAAATATCAAAACTGTTAGAAATATCAAGAAACTAAACTAAAGCATTACACTAAATACTTACAAGTTAAAATTTAATTCAATAAAAGAATACTCTGCAAGTTCATATTCATGCATCTGTATATAAACCAAATTATTACCACTTAGCATCAACACTGAAATGAAAATAGCACATGACATATTTTGAAAAGCCAAAAATCATTTTTATTAATAATCATTACTATGAGCTCAGATTAAGAACAATCAATTCTAAGAGCAACTGAGTTTAAAACTCCATTTTAATTTTTAGTTTATGAACAAATTGAGAAGTGACAAATACTCATCAAGTGTGTGTTCTTCTTCTGACTACTTTTGTTACTGTTTCTTCAAAAACAGTAATTTTTAAAGCACCTTTGTGATTAATGGTTTTATGTTGACATATTTCAAAGTAATTAATGTTCACCAGTGAGCTCCATTACTAGTAAGAATGAATAACCACAGTGCTGATTAGACTATAAAAAGGATAATAGTTTGGTTCATTTGAATTACTGCATGCAAAACCAAGCAAGATACTTGCTTTAATTATTTACATTACATGCAAGAGAGTTAACATGGCTGAGGAGATTTTCACTGGTTTTTTTTCAATATTCAATAGTAAACAAAGGTAAAACCTTAAATAATACCTTATATAAACAGTCAAGTCAGATCAGATAAAATCTGGTTTTGAAAATAATCCTCTGAATACAGTACATGATCCCATTCAATTAACGTTTTTAGAGCATATCTTATTAAAATTAACTCTAATCACTTTAGATTTTATTGTAATTTAAGTGAAATTTTTCATTTTTAAATGCATTTTTAAAATAAGTCAGAGATTTTCAAAGGATGAAAGGACAATTGCTTTGTTTCTTTAATTTTAAGATTTCTTATATTTTCTTTAAATGAAGGTCAAGTTTTCAATGACTAGAAATATAAAAATTAAATATCAAGTATCAAAAATCTGTTGATACCTAACACCAGTGACTGGGCTCAGCGACATTAATCCAGGATGGAAATGAGCATTTCCAAATTAGTAAAATGAAATGACGCAGCACAGACACAAAATAAAAAGGTGAACAATGGATGCAAAATAGAGACTATGAGAGCAGTGAACACAGACAAATGAGGTACAGACATGAGGCTGGTATGAAGAGATCACGAGTCAATTTGATCATGCTGTGATGTTGAAGATAAATTTGATTGCCTAGTTTCTAGGGAAGACAAATTTTTTTATTGTGCCTGGTGACATTTGTGGATCATATGACAGACCATAGCAACATTTCTGGTATGGACCACAAGCATCTATTGGGTGATCACTAAAATGATTTCTGTGATGACATGCTGAGAAGCTCACATTTAAAAGTGCAGATAGCATTTTGCTGCCAGGTTATCAGTGTAGCTTTACCTTCAATGACAAGACTAATAAAACCACTATTTCCTTTTTTCCTCCAAGTTGTTTTATTTTACTTCAAGTTTAAGTAAATGATGAAATGCATTACTGAAAAGAATTATTAAATGTCATGGAAATGGATGAAGCTAGGTATTAACCAAGCTATATACTTGTAAGAAGTTTTTATTTTACAAATTCTAACATCCTAAAGACTGAATAACCTGCCAGCAAAATAAAATAAATGGACTAATAGATAGACCATTCCCCTACCACTCATGGACATACCTGGTCTCCCAGGAGGACCTTGGGGCCCAGTACTGCCTTTAGGGCCTTCCAGAGCTGGACCTGGAGAACCAGGAGGGCCTGGGGGACCCTGTACACCAGGGAAACCTTGGAAGCCTGGTTCACCCTTTGGACCTGGAAGGCCAGGGTTTCCTGGAATGCCAGGTAATCCTTCATCACCCTTTTGACCTATGAGAGTAAAGTGACATGAGAGAACACATTAAATGATACTGAGCTATAGGCTTGCATATAAGGCTAAAGCTATTCACACTTAGAGCAACTAATGAAATTGACTAGGGTCATTTCTGTCTACTGAAAAATCCCAACCCACCCGAAAACCTATTCTTCTTATTAAATATATGAGGGTACTTCCAAAAGTTGGTGGAAAGATTTGTATTATCCTTTAATACTATTTTCCCACAAACTTTTGAAAGTACTCTCATACATATCTGTTATCAGAAGTATTATTAGAATATGTACAAAAATGTAGAAAATAGAACAATGATCACATGACCAGTAGCTGTGAGAAAAAAAAGAGAAAAAATAAAAGAGCATAAAGAACCTTCATGAGTAGACTTAAGATTGCTGAATAAAATTCCTAAACAAGTGTTTTGAGTCTAATTTTGAGACCAATGGCAGATATGAATCTTCAGTGGTTGCTGTGTGTCTCAGAGGACTATTCTACCCAAAGTTTATACTTATAATCTAGACAAACTGTTCTTAACATTTTTTTCCACACCACTAACACTCTTAAGAGCAATATAATTAGTGGTACATTAAAGCAATAATTTCATGTTGGGATCATGAGAAAAATATCAGAATTTCTAGGAAATGTGTGTTGTTTAAGAAAAGCCTTCATAGAATAGAGAAAGGTCATTTCAAAACATAAAGATACATATCTATATACACATTCAGCCCTCCTATTAACTATTTTGTGCTTACAATGAGAGTTAGCCCAAAATAGAGAAGGCAGATGTGTGCATGCATATATACATGCAAATATACAAAATGTATATTAAAATGAGGTTTTTGCTTTTTGGTTCTCTGAACAGTACCATGGCGGTTGGCAAGAACAAGTGCCTTACAAAGAGAGGCAAAAACGGAGCCAAAAAGAAAGTGGATGACCCATTTTCTAAGAAAAATTGGATACTGTGAAAGTGCCTGCTAAAAACACTAGCCACCAGGACTCAAGGAATCAAACTTGCATCTGATGGCCTCAAGGGTCATGTGTTTGTAGTGAGCCTTGCTGATCTGCAGAATGATGAAGCTGCATTTAGGAAATTTAAGCTAATTACTGAAGATGTTCAGAGCAAAATCTCTTGCACTAACTTCCATGGCATGGATCTTACTTGTGATAAAATATGTCCCATGGTCAAAAACTGGCAGACCATGATCGAAGCTCATGTTGATGTCAAGACTACCGAGGATTATTTGCTTCATCTTTTTCTGTGTTGGTTTTACTAAAAGTCCACGACAATCACATACAGAATACCTCTTTCACTAAGCACCAACAGGTCCACCAAATCTGGAAGAAGATGATAGAAATCAGGACCCGAGGGGTGCAGAAAAATGACTTGAAAGAAGTGGTCAATAAATTGACTCTAGACAGCATTGGAAAGGATATAGAAAAGGCTTGCTAATCTATTTATCTTCTCCGTGATGTTATTGTTAGAAAAGTAGAAATGCTGGAGAAGCCCAAATTTGAGTTGGGAAAATTCATGGAGCTTCATGGTGAAGGTAACGGTTCTAGAAAAGTTAATGGGGAAGAGACAAGTACTAAAGTTGAATGAGCTGACGGATATGAACTACCAGTACAAGAATCTGTTTAAAATTCAGACTTTTAATAGCAACAAATAAAAAGTCCTCTTTGCAAAAGAAATGTAGTTTTCAAGAAATGTTTTTATTATTGATACATATTTCTACAGTTTCCTTATACTACCTTGATACTGCTTCCATGGGGAGAAAAGAGTGGGTTTTTTTTTCTGGCTAAACATGTTTCAAAAAATTTAGTGAAATCTACCTCTTCCTATAACTTTGCTATCTTCTTTATCATTTCCTTAGCATTTATTTATAAAGTTAATAAAGAGATATCTACACACAAATTTCCTTAAGCATGCGTTTTTATATAGCACAATTCTTTATACTAAGTTGGTAAATAAGAAATGCTTTAAGGTATAACTAGCTTTGAGTTTTCTGAGTCTGTATGTGCACTTTATAACAGTAAATTTTAGGGAGAAAAAATAAATATACTGGCAAATATTTTCATTTTATGGATTGACTTGGCATATTTTATTAAGGTTTACCAGAAAGTCCTGGCAGTCCGGGGGGTCCTGGGATTCCAAAGCCTGGCTGACCTATCAGGGTATAAAATAAAAAATCTCAAATACATAGTAATACCTGAAACAATGACAAATTATTTTCAGATCACTGAGGTTTTTATTAAGTGCTACAATGTATACTATATGAAACATGTAGAAGATATAATTCTAAAACAGAACGACAATTCTAACATGAGAAAACTATACAAACATATATTCTATTCGGGATGAGTATAAGTATAGTATAAGTATATCTTTATATATACTTATACCATATGAAAATATATAAATGGAATATGCATTGCATAGAGAAACAGAAATTTGAAAAAGCTGGGTAACTTCTTGGCATGAAAACTTGTACAAGAAAGGATTATGGAGTTTTTCGCAAGAGTAAGCAACTTGATCAACAAACATTATCATCTCAGGGTGAAGAGAAAGAAGGTAACTAGGAAGGGAAAACTGTGGTAGCTTAGAAGGTAAGAAAGAAGATATAACCTCATTGTGGGTAAAAAAGGGTAAGTTAAAGTAGACAAGGATGAAATTAGAAAGTTAGGACAAATGAGAAAATACAGAACCTGGTTCACCCTTCTGTCCAGCTGGTCCAGGAATGCCATCTTGACCTGGTTTGCCTTTTTCACCTGGCGGCCCCAGTGGCCCAGGACGACCTCCACCACCTAAAGAAGAGAGTGCACCAGGTTCCACCCATATTGCCAACTCCCTTTTCATTCCATATATCACATTCTTTTCACACTAGCTTCAAATAGTTCTATACAAAAGATACAAAATGCCTCTGAGACACTCCTTTAAATTATGAAATCTTATGAAGTTGAAGCATAAAAAAATGAAGGGGGATAATAATAAGAAACAGCCAAATCATTCACACATCCCAAACCTTTCAGTTTCTCATTTTAATATGGCTTTGGAATATCCAATAGAATAAGGTGTGAGGGGTTGAGGTGGGGGCTGCATTATATGACTCATATGGGGCCAAGAGAAGTGATTTATTATAGAAGACAATGAACAAACAAAACTGCGACAGCCTGCCATTCTAAAAAAATCAGAGCTTCTATCTTCTATTATAGGATACGTGAATTAGCTCTCCCTGGAAAAAAAGTAAGCCTAGAAAATAAGGCCCCGTAATGATAATATTAAGTAATTTTTATTGAGTTGTTCACTTTGTACCTAACACACAGTGCTAAGTGAACGATCACCATGTTTTCTTGTCTTGAAAATGTTCACAGGTGAACATGATTTGACTTTCCCAAATAAAGTATGATTTGACTTTCCCCAATTGAAAACGATGAGCCTTAGTTTTACAGAACAGCAAATGCTTATTTTTCATGCTTACCTATAGGACCAGGTTCTCCTGGAAGGCCAGGGTTCCCAGGGGGACCATTAATACCTTTCGGTCCAGGAATACCTGGAGTTCCTAGAGTAAAGAGCTCAATTTAAAAATAAAAGAAAAACTGCATTGATTTGAGAGCTACAACTCAGACTTACAATTTAGCATAGAAACAGTGAAGAACAAAAAGGAACTCAAAAGATGCTGCTGTTTGCTGGATATTTTAAAGAAGAATTTAAATTTTAAATTTATATATCTAGAGGCTGGCATCATTCAATTATTCAAGGACTCTGAAAGTAAACACTAGCAGACAAATTTGGGAGGGAAGTAAAAACTTGAAGAATGACCAGAAGAACAGTGCATTAGTTTTCTATTGCAGTGTAACAAATTACCCCAAATTCAATGACTTTAAACAATACCTGTTTATTATCTCACAGTTTCTATAGGTAACAGTCCAGGAAGAGCTGAGCTGGGCTCTCTGCTTAGTATCTCACAAGGCCAAAATTAAAGTGTTGGTCTGGCCAGGCTCTTCCCTGGGGGCTATGGGGAAAGATGCACTTCGTAGCTCATTCAGGTTATTGGCCAAGTTTAGCCTCTTGGGTTTGTAGGACTGAGGTCCCCGTTTCCTTGCTGGCTGGCTGCCAGAAACCATTCTCACATTCTGGGAGCTACTCATATTTCCATTCTGTGGGCTTTCTGCATCTGAGCAATTACATCTTCCCCATCTCTGTCATGCTTTGAATCTCTCCGACTTCCTCTTCTACCACCAGTTGGAAAAAACTTTCCACTTTTAAAAAGCTCATTGATTAAATGAGGTTGACCCTGAATATCTCCATATCTTAAGATCAACTGATTTGGGAATTTAATCATACCTGTAAAATCCTTCCACAGAAGTACCTAGATTAGTCTTTGATTGAATAGCCAGGGCCAGAAATCTTGGTGAGAGGATCTTAGAATTCTATTCACTATATAAATAACAAATAAAAGCACAATACAAACATTTTCTAATGAATGCCAGCTAGGAGAATTTGCTGCCAACAGACTTCACTACAAGAAATATTAAATAAAATTTTTCAAAGAAAATGAACACAGAAGGTCCACATGTTAAGAGAGAAGCCCACATGCCAGGTCTAAAACATTTAAGGGCAATGAAAATAGCCCTGCTCTAAAGAAGTCTAAAACTCCATAACTGCAAGATCAAGTTGATCCTCAGGTAACTGAACTGCCTGCTAGAACAATATTCAACATTCTTCAAGAAATTTAACAGAATCCAGAATCTCTATACCACACTATCCACAGCATTCAGTATAGAATAAAAAATACTAGATGTGAAGACACTGGAAAACGAGACTCTTAAGGAAAAGAACTACCAATGGAAACAGACTCATGGATATCTGGAATGTTGAATAAGCAGAAAAGACCCTTAAAATAGCTATAATATGTTTTAAAAATCTACAGGCAAAGATGGGTGAAGAATGGAAAATTTCTGGAGAAATATGGTAGCTATAAAAAGAACCAAAAGGAAATCAAAATTTTTATGGAGGGGATTAACAGCATATTGAACCCACCAGAAAAAAAGGATCAGTAAGCTTGAAGGTAGTGAATAAAAACCATCCAAAGTAAGGCACAGAAAGAAAAAAGATGGAAAAAACACAGCTAGAGCCTCAGTTAACTGTGAGACAATATCAAGTAATCTAATATGTATGTAATTGCATTCCCAAAAGGAGAGGGAAAATGTGGCAGAAGAAATATATGAAGAAATAATAGCTGGAATTTTCCAAAGTTATTAATAACTGACAACTCTACAGATCGAGGAATATCAGTGAATACAAGGCAAAATAAATACAATCTCTACTAGTCACAACAATAAGAAACGACTCAAACAAAAGACATAGAGAAAATCTTAAATGTATCCAGAGAAAAGCCAGACATAATGTAAAGGAGAAAAACAATAGAAACAATTGCTGATTTGCTATTAGAAAAAAAATGGAGACCTTAAAGACAGTAGAGATGTACTGAAAAAACAAATATCAAAAATAGATTTCTATATCTGGTTAAAAATTTTAAAAAATGAAGGCAAAATAAAGGCATTTTTATATAAATTAAAAGTGAGAGGATTTGTCACCAGCAAAGTCACTTTAAAATAAATGATAGTGGAAGTATGTCAAGCTTTAGGGAATAACACCAAATGGACGTTTGATGCACAGGAAAGTAGAAGAATGAAAATATATAGATACATATAAAAATTGGTTTTGTTTTTCATATTACATTATTTAGAAGTCAACAGACTGCTTAAAGTAACAATAACAGCAGTTATAATATTTATTACCTATGTAGAAGTAAAATATATGAACAAAATCACACAAAACAACACGATATATAAATAAAATTATACTGTTGTAAGGATTTTATGTTATACGTAAAATGGTTTAATTTTAATTTAATGCAGAGTGTGGTAAATTAAGAGTGCATATTGAAATCTATGGAGAGACATATTTTAAATATATAGACAGGTAAATATTTTAAAATCTGATATATCTATATTGGTATCAGACAAGGAAGACTCCAAAGAAAAGAGTATTATGAAAAATAAAGAGGGCCATTACATAATGATAAAAGGATCAACTCTTCAAGAAGATATAAGTTTCCTGAATTTATATACAACTAATAAGAAAGCTTCAAAATACATACAGCAAAAAATTGACAGAAATAAATGGAGAAATAGAAACTCCACAATCATATTAGAAATTTTAACATCTACCTCTCGGTAATCAGTAGAAAAATTAGACAAAAAGTTGTTAGAGATACACAAGATTTTAACAACTCTATCAACCAGCTTGACATAATGGACATTTATAGAACAATAAACACAATTGTAGAATACAAATTATTTTTAAGTGTACAAAGAAAATTCACTCAGATAGACCTTAAGGTGGGCCATATGATAAGTCTCAACAAATATTAATAGTTAAATTACACAAAATAAATATTCTGACTAGAACAGAATTAAACTAAAAATCAGTAACAGAAAGATATCTGGAAAGGCCCCATATATTTGTAAATTGAGTAACACAATTCTAAATAACCTATGGATAAGAACAGAAATCAACAGGAAAATTAGAAAAAAATTCAAACTGAATGATAAAGAAAGCACAAAAGAACAAAATTTGTGGGATTCAGCTTACACACTTCTTAGATGAAAATTTAGTTTCAAATACATCTATTAGAAAAGACAAAGCTGAAAAACCTATGATCTAAGCTTCCAACTAAGGAAGCTAGGAAAAAACAGCATAATTAAATTTGTAGAGAGTAGAAGGTAGGAAATTATGATATAAGCAGAAACTAATGAAATAGAAAGGAAACAGTAGAAAAGATCAAATACAAAGGTTAACATTTAACAATTAATAAAATTTAATGAACACCTAACAAGACTGATTAAAAGAAAGAGAGAAACCAAAAATTACTTATATCAAAATATTTTTTTAAATGAAGACTTCATACATATTCTGCAGAAATTAAAAGAACAAAACAAGGACATTATTCACAACTTTTGCCAATAAATTTAACAACTTAGACGAAATGGTCAATTTCCTTGAAAAACACAATTTATCAAAACTGACATAAAAAATAATCTGAATAATGATGTAACTATTAAAGACTTTAAATGTGAGATTAAAAATATTTTCACAAAAGAAACTACAGGCCCAGATTTCTAAACTGATGAATTCTGATAAAACATTTAAAGAAAAAATGGAGAAAGAGAGAATACTTCTCAACTCATGAGGACAGAAAATCTCTATACCAAAATGTTGACAAGGATACTATGAGAAAGAAAAGTCATAGGCCAGTACTTCTCATAGCCATAGACAATTTAAAAAAATAGCAAATCAAGTTCAGCAATACTTAAAAACAATATATATGTGGCATGATCATCTTAGAGTTTACCCCCAAAATGCAAGGTTGTTTTGACATAAAATATCAATGAGTGTAATTCACTATATCAACTGAGTAAAGGAAGAAAAATACCCATAATAATCTCTGTAGATTCAGAAAAATGATTTAATAAAACTCACAACAATTCTTGATAAAAACTCTCAGTAAATTAGGAATAGAAAGGAATTTCCTTAATTTAATGAAACATATATACCAAAACCCTGGCACTAACATATTTAATGGTAAAACAGCAAATACTTTTCCTCTGAATTTAGGGAAAAAGATAAGTATGTTGACTATAACTGCTTCTATTAAACACTGTACTGGAGGTCCTAGCCAGTGTAAGTAGGCAAGAAAAGGAAATAAAAGGTATGAAGAACTGAAAAGAAGTTTTTACTTCTTCAGTTCAGTTTTTACTCGGATATTTTTACCTCCGAGGCAATATGTCAGTTTACAAAACAAGACAAAAAAATCTATATACAAACCCTTAGAATTAATAAGTGAAATCAACAAGTTTCCTATATACAAGTTCAACATTCCAAAATCAATTATTTCTATATACTTTCAACAAACAATTGAAAAACAAACTTGGAAAAGCAATACCATTTAAAATACCATCAGAAAGCATCAAATTTCCAGGGATAAATTTAACAAAAGATGTTCAAGATTTATAAAATGAAAAGTGTAACATATTGTTGAACTAAATTAAATAAGTAAATGGAAATAACATATCCACTGGATTGAAAGATTTTAAAATTTGTTAAAATATCAGTTCTTCTCAAAGTTATCTAGAGATTTATTATAATCTTAATCAAAATCCCTGCAGGTATTGTCTAATGGAAATTGATAAACTGATTCCCAAATTCATGCAAAGGGCCAAGACAAGTTTTAAAAAATTGGAAGAAAGTTGTACTACTTACACTACCATATTTCAAGATTTAATGTAAATTTATAGTAATTCAAACAGTGGTGTGTTAAAGCAAGAAAAGAAAATACACCAATGGAACAGAATAGAGAGTACAGAAATACACCCCTATATATATGGTCAATTGATTTTCTGGCAAAGGAGTGACTGCAATTTTGGCAGGGCACTCATATTCTTTTAAAAATAATAGAGTGGAGGAATTGGATAACTGTGTGTAAAAACAATAAACCTTGACCCCTCTCTCGCAGTATAAAAATATTTTTATTTGAGAGAGACCATAAACCTATGAAAGTTTAAATATTAAACATTATAAAAAAATTAGGAGAATATTTCCATAACTTTGAGCAAGCAAACATTTATTGAGTAGGATACAAAAACAATAACCATGAAAGAAAAGACTGATACACTGAACTTTATTAAAATTAAAAACTTTTTTTCATTACACAACAGCATTAAGTAAAAGGCAAATCTGAGAGAGAGAACGTATTTGCAATACATGTATCTGACAAAGGACTCATATTCAGAATATATAAAGAACTGCTCTGAATCAATAAGAGAAAAGGCAAATAACCCAATAAAAAATGAACAAAAAACCTTAGGAAGGTACTTCAAATAGATGCTGCCCAAATGGTTAATAACTATATAAAAAGATGTTTAATATTGTTATTCCTTAGGAAAATGTAAATTAAAACATAATAAAATACTCCTACATAACAGAATAGAAAAATTAAAAAGACTGATGATTCCCAGTGATGGTGAGGATATGGGCAACTTTACATTCCATACATTGCTGATGGGACCTTAAATTATAAAACCACTTTGGAAAACTGGCACCATTTACTAAGTTCAATGTATACCTACCCTATGACTTAGTAATTCCACTACTAAGTTTTTGTTTAAGAAAAACATAATCATAAGTCCACCAAAAGATATGTAAAAGACTGTTAATAGCATCTTTTTTCATAATAGTTCCAAACTGCAAACAACTCAAAAGTCCATCAACAGGAGAATGGGTAATTGACTGTGGTACATTTTTCAATGGAATATTACACAGCAATGATGAAGAACAAATTACTGATATATGCAACAAGACAGATGAATCTTACAGACATAAAGATGAGTGAAAGAAGTTAGACACGAGGATACATACTGTATGATTCCATTTAAATGGATTTCAATAACAGGTTAAACTAGCTGATGATAATAGAAGTCATAGTCATAGTAGTGGTTACTTTGGGGTGGGGGATGAGGGAGTATTCCCTGTGAAGGAGCAGGGTAAATTTTATGGGATAAGGGAACTATTTTATATCCTGATATATATGATGGATTCACAGATATATACATAGATAAAAACTCACCTACAGTCTTGTACACTTAAGTGTACTTTACCATATGTACATTACATTTCAAAAAAAGGTTAAGAAAAAGATAACCAAAGACCCACTCATCCAGGCCACTGTACAATTAAAAAAACAAAAAACAAAATAATACAAGCAAGAACAAGCAGGTACCATAATAATCTATTTCGGACTACCTATTTGACTAAACTGCTAAATCCCTTTGCTTGAATGATTCAGTCCTTGCCATTTGTATGAACTGTATATTGTTTTACCAACAGTCACCAGCTGTGTGCCTGCATACAACTTTCTTAGAGAATCAGCAGCAGGCTAGGGCTTGGCAGTGTATATTATCACCTACAAAAATTGTAAGGCCTCTTAATTGATTTGCAGCTAGCAAAGATTTAAAAATGCTCTAACAATCAGTCTCTCTGCCCACAGGGATATTGCCCTGCTGAGTTCGTAATGCTCATTCTCATTTATACAGAAAGAAATTTGAGGGAAAAAAGATAAAAAGCTAGTTTGAGATTATGGTGCTAGTCAGTATCCAATTGGGAAATAGAATGCAAGGCTGCCAAATAAGAAATTACTCTGTGATACTGGTTAGAGTAGACAAGGAAGGAAAGAAGGAAGCATTTAAGAAACGGAATGTTACCTGGGAATCCAGGAAGGCCTGGTTGTCCTTTTGTTCCAGGGGTCCCTGGTAAACCAGGTAAACCAGTATCTCCCACAGAACCTTTGATACCAGGGTTCCCTGGGTATCCAGGCAGACCAGGTTCACCCTGAAAACATGAATAAAAAGATAAAACTGAAGTCTCTACATGACTTAGATTGTATAACAACACATTATTTATAGACCCTTTACTATACATCAGGCACTCTGCTAAGTGCCTTATACAATTGCTTCATTTAATCACCACAATAGCCCTGTGAGTTAGGCTTTATGATCTCCATTTATAAATGAGAAAACTGAATCTTAGAGAAGTCAAGTGCCGAAGATCTTTATTAAGTGGCAGAATTGGGATTTGAACCAAAGTCTATCAGACTCCGAAGTTCATGCTATTCCCACGGTATGTAGATGCATCATTCTCATTAATCCTTAACATCCCTATTAGAAAGATACTATTATTATCCCCATGTTATAGTGATGCAGCTAGTAAGTGGTGGAATCTAGATTTGGATCCAAACAAATGACTTCAGAACCTGTGACTGTCATCCCTAGCATGCTACAATGCAATTCATTGCTTATGATAAGCTTATCAACCAACAGCTACAGTAGTTTCTACTGCAAAAGGTAAATTTCATCTTAACATGAGGAAGTCTATTAATACTTCAGTGAACACCTAAAATCCCACTTCTTCCATTGAGCCTTCTCAGACTAAGAGAGCTTACTCTAAGAGCTTAGGGTAGGATCTTATTCTGTCATAACAATAACGGTTTAGCATGTGCAAGTCTTATCTTTTTGATTATATTGAAAGTTTCGTTGGGGGATCAGAGACAATTCACATATAACCATTTTTGCTCAGTAAATATTTGCATCATGTTTTCTTCTACTAGAGCCTTAGAAGAATTCATACTCACTTTCACAATCAAAACTAGTTTTCCTGAGTAACAATAAAAACATTCACCACAACTCTACCACAGTGCTCACTGCCCTGCTTATAAGATCATGACCTCTCCAACAAAGTGCTAATGTTCAACATCACCTACTGAATGCTTCCTTCCTCACTTAGTGCTTACACCTGTCTAGGTGAAAAAGATATTTTATCTATAACTCGTGTGTTTTCTGCATTACAGTAATACCTTTTTAAACTAATGCTTTTTCTCCTTAAATCCTACTTTTAAAAAAACGAGAATCTACGACTGAGAATATATGCATTTTTATGAACCCTTATAAATCAAACATCTAGCTCATCTAGCTCATAAAAGGTATACGATTAAATTTTGGATTGAATTGGTTCCATCTTAGATATTTACACAGAAAAGCTTTGAATGAACTATCATGATTCTTCCTGCTATTCATGAACAAATTAAATTTATATACCAAAATTTAAAGAAATAAGAAGAAAATTCTAATATTCTGCTAGTGGTATACCTGAAAGGTAGGAGTCAAACTCCTGATTATTTATGATACTATAGTCCAAGTATGTTAAATTCTACAAATATGGTAGTCCCTTCTTATCTGCAGTTTACTTTCTGTGGTTTCAGTTACCCATGGTAGGTAAACCAAAGTCCAAAAATACATAATCAATGGAAAATTCCAAAAATAATTCATCATCTTTAAATTGTAAGGTGTTCTGAGTAGCATGGTGCAATCTCATGCCGTCCTGCTCTATCCTGCACAGGAGATGAATCATCCCCCTTTGTCCAGACTATCCATGCTATAATGCTACTCTCCTGGTAGTCAGTAGACACCTCAGTTATCAGACCAAAAAAACATAGTACTTAAAAGGTTCAATACTATCCACAGTTTTAGGCATACACTAGGGGTTTTGGAACATATACCCTGAGGATAATGGGGATTACTGTGACCCCAATCTCTAAGTTCAGCCAGCACTTGTCCCCAAATACAGTTCCTCTAATCATCCTTATGGCCCTGCTCCTTCAAAACAAGTAAATTTTGAAAAGAAAGTAAATATTCTATTAGAGCTTCTCAAAAGGACTAGAATTTGCTAGCTTAAGCTTTATCTAACCTTCTATTATTCATACATTTGCAGAAAAAACAATGAGTTTTAAAAAAGAAGAGTTAAAGAAGAAAGTGCTCAGAAAATCAAGAAACTAGCCAGGAATCTTATAAATCATTCTGATAAAGGAAAATTCAAGTCTATTTTGCACTTCTAGCAAAAGCAAAAGCTAGAAGTGACCTGACTATACTTAAGCTGCAAATATCGACATTTGTTCTAATGTCAAACTTTGATATAATTCTGAAAATGGAATATATCATCCCTAATGAGTCAAATTTACCACTGTGAAACTATCTAACAAATACAGTGACACTGGAAGAGTAGAGTGTTGTTCAACAAGCTTGAAACTAGAACTGCTTTCAAGGTCACTGCATTGTATCACATGCAGTCCATGTAGAAAAAGGAGTCAATTTGACATCTTCTTCATTGTTAAAAATTCAAATTGGTAATCTAAGAGCATTTGGAACATGGTCAATCTCTAATACACCTTAGTAATAACATCTTCTCTTACATTCTCTGTGCTATAACCTAAGACCCAGAATAAAATTACAGGGTTGCCCCACTTTACAGAATAAAGACCGATAACAATCCTGAAAAAGCATTTGACAAAATTCAACATTCATTCATGATAAAGACTCTCTATATATTAGGTACAGAAGGAAAGTATCTCAACACAATTAAAGCCATATATGACAAGCCCACAGCCAATATCATCCTGAATGGGGAGAAGCTGAAAGCTTTTTCTTTAAGAACAGGAACTAGACAAGGATGCCCACTCTTACCACTCCTATTCAACATAGTGTTGGAAGTACTAGCCAGAGCAATCAGAGAAGAAAAGGAAATACAGGGCATCCAGAATGGAAGAGATGAAGTTAAACTGTCCCTGTTTGCAGATGATATGATCCCATATACAGAACAGCCTAAACACTCTAAAAACACCTCTTAGAGTTGATAAATGATTTCAGCAAAGTTGCAGGATACAAAATCAACATGCAAATATCAGTAGCATTTTTATACTCCAACAATGAACTAGCAGAAAAAGAAATCAAGAAAGTTAGCCCATCAAAAGAACAGAATACCTAGGAATGAAGTTAAGCAAAGATGTGAAAAATCTCTATGACAAAAACTACAAATCCCTGTTGAGAGAAATTAAAGAGGACACAAGAAGATGTAGAGACATCCCATGCTCTTGGATCAGAATTAACATTGTGAAAATATCCATACTACCCAAAGTGATCTATAGATTCGAAACAATCCTCATCAAAATTCCAGTGACATTCATGTCAGAAATGGAAAAAAAAAACAATTCAAACATTCATATGGCATAACAAAAGACCAATAATAGCCAAAGCAATCCTGAGAAAAATAAATAAATAAACAAAGCTGGAGGCATAACATTACCTGACTTTATACTACAAAGCTACAGTAACCAAAACAGCATGATACTGGCATAAAAAGAGACATATGGACAAATGGAAGAGAATAAAGAACCCAGAAATCAACCCACATGCCTACCGCCATCTGGCCTTTGACAAAGACACCTAGAACACACATTGGAGAAGAGACTGCCTCTTCTGTAAATGGTGCTACATATCCATATGTAGAACAATGAAACTAGACTCATACCTCTTACCTTATACCAAAATCAACTCAATACGCATTAAAGAATTAAATATACATCCTGAAATAATAAAACTCCTAAAATACAACATAGGGAAACACTTCAGGAAGAAGGATTGGACATAGACTTTATGAATATGACCCCAAAAGCACAGGCAACCAAAGGAACAATAAACAAATGGGATTATATCAAACTCAAAAGCTTCTGCACAACAAAAGAAACAATTAACATAGCAAAAAGTCAACCAACAAAGTGGGAGAAAATATTTGCAAAATATACATCTGACAGTTTTTAGATATCTTCAAGATGGCGGTGGCTGCAGTGGTTGGCACGGAGTAGCTGAGGTGGAAAAGGCGGCCACTGGGCCTTAGGCAGCCAGGAAACTTGTGGACCTTCCTCTTGCCGTCTCTTAAGGGAGGACTGCTGCTGGTGGCCGGTCATGGGGGCTCAACGCCACTTTGCCCTTGGCAGGAGAGGCTGCCTTGTTTACAGGCAACAGCTTTGAAGTATGGAGCAGGAAAAGAACTGTTTCTAAGCTGCAAAAGCGAGTCTCTAAACAGGGAACATGGCGCCAGGGCTGTTGATGCAGCCAGGATCCCAGAGGCCAGGGCCGCACTGAAGGAGGCCAGCTGCCCTATTCAGGATTCAAGGTTTCAGGCCGGCATAAAAGAAGATTCCTGGGAGTGCCCGAGCCGCGCCGCAGGACCGAATGAGCAGCCCGAGGCGGCGACGGCCAAGAATGGGGACGGCGACAAAGCAGAGGCAGAGAGAGAGCCGCCCGACCCGGCAGAGCCATTTGAATGACCCCCGACCCGGCCCTGCTCGGGGGGCAGACACCCGCCCAGCTTCTGCCTGCATCACCGGGCCACTCACCGCACCCGGGGCTGCCTCCATTTTCTCAGGTGGTGGCAGCTCCGGCCTGGCTCAGCCAAGCCTGTCCTCCTTGCCCGGCTCGGCTCCTCATTGAGCCTTCCCACTTGCTTGCCCCGGCGCAGGGCTTCCCGGGGCCTGCGGGCTGGCCTCCCCTCCCACTCCCTCTGTGGTTCTCTGGCAGGGCTGGTGACGTGGGGCGTCCCCGGCCAGCGTCGGGAGGGCAAGGAAGTACGGGCTGCGCCTACTGTCACTCCACCACACCCTGGGCTCTGGCCCCTGGTAAACTTCCTGTTACTGGGAGGCAGATACCATCTCTGTGGCCACCAGTTCGGAAAAACGCCTAACCGATTTCGGGTTAGGAATAGTGTGGTTGGAGAGTTCCCAAGTCTGCTTGAACCTGCCGGAGAGCTGACTGCGGGTGGGCACCAGACTCGGTCCGCACTGGGGGGATACAAAGGTGAACCGTGTGCTGCGGGCTCCTCCCCCGAGGAGCTCACACTCTGGTGTGGGAGATAAGACAAGTACACAAATAACCACGATACCAGGAGGAAGGTGATAAGTCATGAGAAAGATCTACACAGTGCTACAAAGGCACCCAGAGCGACCGGTCGTCTGCACCTAGTAGAAACCTGGTGGACTTCTGGGGTGAGGCGGTGCCGAGCAGGGTCTTGAAGGCCCAGCTGATAGACGAGGGTTGCAGAAGACACGTCCCAGCCCAGCACAGTGCACACAGAGTGGGGAGACGTCCAGCTAGGGAGGCGGAGACTCGACAGAAACTACACACACTGTGGGGTCTCCACTGCACTATCCAACAGCCCAGGCCAGAGTGCACGGAACAGGGAGAAGTCCTGCATGGGAAGTGAAAGCTCAGCAGAGACCACACACCCTGCGGTATCGCCCTGTGATCCAGCAGCCCAGCAGAGTCCAAGCTGACCAGAGAGGTGGCTCCCCGGAGAGGCCCAAGACCCGAGGCAACCATACACACAAGGCACTAGAGGCCAACTGAGCAGTCACAGAGGTAGCCATACCAAATTGGCAACCACAGCAACATCTTAGTTAGCCAATAGTCTCAAACCGGTGGACTGTGAAACCGCATGCCACAATGAATAAACATCAAAAAAAAGATACCAGCAATACAAAAAATCAAGAAAGTACACCACCAAAAGTTAATAAATCTCAAACTCTAGATCCTATAGAACAAGAAGCCCTTGAAATGACTGACAAGGAATTTTGAGTGATAATTCTAAGGAAACTGAATGAGATACAAGAAAACTCAGCTAGACATCATGATGAAATGAGGAAAAGTATACAGGACCGGAAAAAGGAAATGTACAAGGAAATCAATGTCCTGAAAGAAAATGTAGCAGAACTTGCTGAACTGAAGAAGTTATTCAGTGAAATAAAAAACATAATGGAGGGTTTAACCAGCAGGCTTGTCGAAGTTGAAGAGAGAATCTCTGAACTTGAAGATGGGCTGTTTGAAATAACACAAGCAGACAAAAAGAAAGAAAAAAGAATCAAGGACATTGAAGAAAATCTGAGAGAGAGATCAGACAACCTTAAGTGCTCAAATATTCGAGTCATGGGTATTCCAGAAGGGGAGGAAAACGGAGATTGCATTGAAAACATATTCAACAAAATAGTGGCAGAAAACTTCCCAGGCATAGGAAAAATCATAGATCTTCAGATCCAGGAAGCTCAAAGATCTCCAAATGTATTCAACCCAAAAAGGCCTTCTCCAAGACATGTTACAGTCAAATTGGCAAAACTCAGAGACAAAGAGAGAATCTTAAAAGCTGCAAGAGAGAAGCATCAAATCACCTATAAGGGAGCCCCAATCAGGCTAACATCAGACTTTTCATCACAAACCCTAAAAGCTAGAAAGGAATGGGATGATATATTCAAAATACTAAAAGACAAAGGTTGCCAGCCAAGAATACTCTACCCTGCAAGGCTATCCTTCTGAAATGAAGGGCAAATAGTATATTTCTCAGACAAACAAAACCTGCGGGAGTTCACTACCACACGACCACCCTTACAAGAAATCCTCAAGGGAGTACTGGGTTTGGTTCCTGAAAAATAACTACCACTGCCATAAAAACCCAAGAAAAATCAAAACCCACTAGTATAATAAAAATGGCATTCATGAAGAGAAAACAAACAAACAAAAACACTATCTACAACCTAAGGAACCAACAAACACAGAAACCAAACAGTAAATCAGAAAGCAAGGAACAAAAGACACCTAAGACAACCAAACAACCAATCAAATGCTAGGAATAAACCTTTCAATAACAACTCTTAATGTAAAAGGCTTAAATTCCCCAATCAAAAGACACAGACTGGCTGACTGGATCAAAAAGGAGGACCCAACTATATGCTGCCTAAAAGAGACCCACCTCACCCATAAAGATTCACATTGACTAAGAGAGAAAGGATGGAAAAAGATTTACCATGCAAACAGAAAAGAAAAACGAGCTGGAGTAGCTATTCTAATATCTGACAAAATAGACTTTAAACTAAAAACCATAAAAAGAGACAATGAGGGACACTACTTAATGATAAAAGGACTGATCCCTCAAGAAGACATAACAATCATAAATATAAACGCACCCAGTTTTGGAG
This sequence comes from Cynocephalus volans, assembly GCF_027409185.1. Classification (NCBI taxonomy): domain Eukaryota; kingdom Metazoa; phylum Chordata; class Mammalia; order Dermoptera; family Cynocephalidae; genus Cynocephalus; species Cynocephalus volans. Next base: position 118,901,756 of record NC_084478.1, on the reverse strand, counting down.
CAGCCAGATTTATAAAACAAACTCTATTAGACCTAAAGAAGGAAATAGACACTAATAACATAATAGCAGGGGACCTGAACACCTCACTGTCAATATTAGACAGATCATCTAGGCAAAGAATCAGTAGAGAAAAGAAGATCTAAACAATACTCTAGACCAACTGGAATTGGCAGATATCTACAGAACATTCCATCCAACAACCTCAGAATATTCAATCGTCTCATCAGCACATGGATCATTCTCCAGGATAGAACACATATTAGGTCACAAATCAAGTCATAATAAATTCAAAAAAATTGGAATTATCCCATGTATCTTCTCAGACCACAATGGATTAAAACTAGAAATTAATAACAAATGAAACTCTGGAAACTATACAAACACATGGAAATTAAACAGCATTCTACTTAATGACATATGGGTCCAAGAAGAAATCAAGCAGAAAATCAAAAAATTTATTGAAACTAATGAAAATAATGATAAATCATACCAAAATCTGTGGCATACTGCAAAAGCGGTATTGAGGGGGAAATTTATTGCATTAAATGCTCACCTCAGAAGAATGGAAAGATGGCAAGTGAACAACCTAACACTTCACCTTAAAGAACTAGAAAAACAAGAAAAATCCAAACCTAAAGTTAGCAGATGGAAGGAAATCATTAAGATCAGATCAGAACTGAATGAAATTGAAACCAAAAAAACAATTCAAAAGATCAATGAATCACAAAGTTGGTTTTTTGGACATTGTTGGGGGGGAGGGGGGGGGAGGGAGAAGGGAGGGAGGTTTTGGTGATGGGGAGCATTAATCAGCTACAATGTATATCGACAAAATAAAATTAAAAAAAAAAAAATAAAAAAAAAAATAAATAAATAAATAAATAAAAAAAAAAAAAAAAAAAAAAAAAAGAAAAGATAAATAAAATTGAAAAACCACTAGCATGGATAACAAAAGAAGAGAGAAGACTCAAATAACAAAAATTAGAAATGAAAAAGGCGATATTACAACTGATTCATCTGAAATACCAAGAATCATTCGAGACTACTATAAACAACTATATGCCAACAAATTTGAAAATCTGGAGGAAATGGATAAATTTCTGGACACACACAAGCTCCCAAAACTGAACCATGAAGACGTAGAAAATTTGAACAGACCAATAACAATAAAGGAGATTGAAGCTGTTATCAGAAGGCTCCCAACAAAGAAGAGCCTAGGACCAGATGGCTTCACAGCAGAATTTTACAAAACATTCAAAGAGGAATTGACACCGATTCTTTACAAACTATTCCAAAAGATTGAAACGGACGCAAATCTCCCAAACTCATTCTATGAAGCAAACATCATCCTGATACCAAAACCAGGTAAAGATATAACCAAAAAAGAAAATTACAGGCCGATATCCTTGATGAATATAGATGCAAAAATCCTCACTAAAATACTAGGAAACAGAATACAGCAACACATACGTAAAATTATTCACGACGATCAAGTGGGATTCATCCCAGGGATGCAAGGTTGGTTCAACATATGCAAATCAATAAATGTGATACACCGTACTAATAAACTCAAACACAAGGACCATATGATCATCTCTATAGATGCTGAAAAAGCATTTGATAAAGTTCAGCACTCATTCTTGACAAAGACCCTCTATAAGTTAGGTATAGAGGGAAAGTATCTCAACGTAATTAAAGCCATATATGACAAACCCACTGCCAATATCATCCTGAATGGGGAAAAGCTGAAAGCTTTTCCTTTAAGAACAGGAACTAGACAAGGATGCCCACTCTCACCACTCCTATTCAACATAGTGTTGGAAGTACTAGCCAGAGCAATCAGAGAAGAGAAGGAAATAAAGGCCATCCAGATTGGAAAAGATGAAGTCAAACTGTTCCTGTTTGCAGATGACATGATCCTATGTATCGAACAGCCTAAAACCTCTACAAAAAAACTGTTGGAATTGATAAATGATTTCAGCACAGTAGCAGGATACAAAATCAACAGACAAAAATCACTAGCATTTCTTTTCTCCAATAGTGAACATGCAGAACGAGAAATCAAGAAAGCCTGCCCATTTACAATAGCCACCAAAAAAATAAAATACTTAGGAATTGAGTTAACCAAGGATGTGAAATATATGTATAATGAGAAATACAAACCACTGCTGAGAGAAATTAGAGAGGATACAAGAAGATGGAAAGATATCCCATGCTCTTGGATTGGAAGAATCAACATAGTGAAAATGTCCATACTACCCAAAGTGATATGCAAATTCGATGCAATCCCCATCAAAATTCCATGACATTTTTCTCAGAAATGGAAAGAACTATCCAGACATTTACATGGAATAATAAAAGACCATGCATAGCCAAAGCAATGCTGAGCAAAAAAAATAAAGCTGGAGGCATAACACTACCTGACTTTAAGCTATACTACAAAGCTATAATAACCAAAACAGTATGGTACTGGCATAAAAACCGACACACTGATCAATGGAATAGAATAGAGAATCCAGAAATCAACCCACACACTTACTGCCATCTGATCTTTGACAAAGGCACCAAGCCTATTCACTGGAGAAGGGACTGCCTCTTCAGCAAAATGGTGCTGGGATAACTGGATATCCATTTGCAGGAGAATGAAACTAGATCTATACCTCTCACCGTATACTAAAATCAACTCAAAATGGATTAAGGATTTAAATATACACCCTGAAACAATAAAACTTCTTAAAGAAAACATAGGAGAAACACTTCAGGAAATAGGACTGGGCACAGACTTCATGAATATGACCCCAAAAGCATGGGCAACCAAAGGAAAAATAAACAAATGGGATTATATCAAACTAAAAAGCTTCTGCACAGCAAAAGAAACAATTAACAAAGTTAAAAGAAAACCAACAGAGTGGGAGAAAATATTTGCAAAATAAATATCTGACAAAGGATTAATATCCAGAATATATAAGGAACTCAAACAACTTCACAAGAAAAATCAAGCAACCCAATTAAAAAATGGGCAAAAAGTTATGTAGGCATTTCTCTACGAAAGATATACAAATGGCCAACAGACATATGAAAAAATGCTCAACATCACTCAGCATCCGGGAAATGCAAATCAAAACCACATTGAGATACCATCTACCCCCAGTTAGGATGGCTAAAATGCAAAAGACTCTGACCGATAAATGCTGGCGAGGTTGTGGAGAGAAAGGGACTCTCACACACTGTTGGTGGGACTGCAAAATGGTGCAGCCTCTATGGAAAATGGTATGGAGGTTCCTCAAACAATTGCAGATAGATCTACCATACGACCCAGCTATCCCACTGCTGGGAATATACCCAGAGGAATGGAAATCATCAAGTGGAAGGTTTACCTGCTCCCCAATGTTCATCGCAGCACTCTTTACAATAGCTAAGAGTTGGAAACCAGCCCTAACGTCCATCATTGGATGAGTAGATACGGAAAATGTGGTATATCTACACAATGGAATACTACTCAGCTATAAAAACGAATGAAATACTGCCATTTGCAACAACATGGATGGACCTTGAGACAATTATATTAAGTGAAACAAGTCAGGCACAGAAAGAGAAATACCACATGTTCTCACTTAGTGGTGGGAGATAAAAATTAATATATAAATTCACACATACACAAAAAAACCCGGGGGTGGGGTGGGGGAAGAAGATATAACAACCACAATTACTTGAAGTTGATACAACAAGCAAACAGAGGGGACATTGGTGGGGGGGAGGGGGGAGGGAGGAGGGAGGGAGGTTTTGTTGATGGGCAACAATAATCAGCCACAATGTATATCGACAAAATAAAATTAAGAAAATATATATATATATATATATACATCTGACAAAGGATTAATACCCAGTCTATACAAGGAACACAAATAGCTTAACGGCAAAAAACAAAACAACAACAACGAAAAAACCCAACAAGAAACAGAATTGAAAAATGGGCCAATGTGCTGAATAGGCATTTCTCAAAGGAAGGCATAGAAATGGCCAACAGACATATGAAAAAATGCTCAGCATCACTCAGCATCGGGGAAATGCAAATCCAAATCACATTGAGACATCATCTCACTCCAGTTAGGCTGGCTAATATCCAAATGACTGAGAATAATAAATGCTGGAGAGGATACAGAGAAAACGGAACCCTCCTACAGTATTGGTGGGACTTCAAAATGGTGCAATCTTTATGAAAATTGGTATGGAGGTCCCTTAAACAATTACAGATAGACACACCATATGACCTAGCTATTCCACTGCTGGGTATATACCCAAAGGAATGGAAATCATCATGTCAAAGGGACACCTGTACTCCCATGTTTACTGAAGCACTACTTACAATAGTCAAGAGTTGGAACCAACTTAAATGCCCATCATTGGGTGAGTGGATAAGTAAAATGTGGTATATCTATACAATGGAATACCACTATGCTGTAAAAAAGAATGAAATACTACCATTGGCAGCAATATGGATGGACTTAGAGAAAATTATATTAAGTGAAGTAAGCCAGGCACAGAAAAAGAAATACTGCATGTTCTCACTTATATGTGTGAGCTAATAAAAATCAATAAATAAATATACAAACAAACAAATGGGGGCGGGGGAAGACACAATCACAATAATTCCTTGAATGTGTTAAGATAAGTGAACAGATATGATGTTGATAGAGGAGGGAGAGAAGGAGGAATTGATAAAGGACATGAAAATCAACTACATTGTATATTGATAAATTAAAAAATAAAAAAAATGAAAAAAAATTGGCAAGAAAGCTAATGTTTTTTGTTCTTGCATTCCTTTGTAAAATTGAAGAAGCATTGCCACTGGAAAAAAACTAAGACAACAAGTGGATTTGGTGATAAAGGGAAAAAACCATATTTGGCTCTATAGCAAGAAGAGTATTATAACAGAAGTCCATTAGTTGAAAATTGCAGTATCCCACATAACTGTTAATTTTTTTACAACCCTATCTGTATTCGGAGATTAAGTACACCATGAATAATATCATAAATAGGTTCTACTTTAGACAAAGAATATTACCAATGGGAGAAATTCAAGAGTGGATGCAGAGATACTCTTTTTTTTTTAAAAAAAAAATGCTTTCTTGAGGTAAAATTTATATACAAAAAATTGTGCATATTTAATGTATACATTTTGATGAGTTTCAATACATGCATACACCCATGATATCACAACCACATTCAAAGTACTAAACATGTCCATCACCTCCAAAAATTTCTTTGTGTTCTTGTGCATGTTTTGCAATACAAGCACTTAATGTGAAATCTATCCTCAACATATTTTAAGGTGAACAATACCGTACTGTTAACTATAGACACTATGCTGTATAGCAGATCTCTAGAACTTAATCATCTTGCATAATTAAAGCTTTATACCCATTGAGCAACTGCTAACATTTTAATAAATAATAGAGAAGGTTGTATACAATAAGATCTTCAAGTCTGCATGTTATTACACTCTCCCAGGTAGTGAAATGTTAAGCTAACAGGGAAAAACTGATAAATAATGGCTCAATGCTGCCTGAGAGGCCTGAAGTTACCACAGGAGATTCAGTATAAGTACATGTAAGGTGATGAACTTAGAGAAAAATAACCTGAGCTAAGTGTATAGGATAATGAACTCTATACTATCCTTCGCCACCCAAGGAAGGAATAATAGCAAACTGCTCCAAACATCAGCCCAATGTAGCCAAAAATGGCTCAAAATGCAAAGAAACATTATAGAAAGAAATATAACTGATAAAATCATGCTATTCCATACTGCATGTGCAGTTCCAGTAACAACACCACATAAAATTACTTAAAATGTGTTCAAAATTAAATGCAAGAATAATAACACCACCCATTTGTTCATCAAATTTCATTATTCTAGAAATAAAATACATCTTAAATAAAGATTGTAATTTTAAGACAAATGAAAACATTACATTTCATAAATAGAAACCTTGTGGGTTTTCCAATAATGTGCATAGAGTTTTAAAACAACTTTTTTGAGATGTAATTCACATACCATACAATTCATCCACTTAAAGCATACAATTCTTGGCTGGCTGGTTAGTTCAGTTGGTTAGAGCATAGCCATCAAGGTCACGGGTTTGGATCCCCAAACTGGCCAGCCACCAAAAAATAATAAAATAAAGCATACAATTCAATATTTTTAGTATGTTCACAGAGTTGTACAACCATCATCACAATCTGATTTTAGAAAAATTTCATTTCCCCCTAAAAGAAATCCTGTATCTGTTAGCAGTCATTCCCCATTCCCCTCTCCCTCCAGGCTCTGGCAAAACCTAATTTGCTTTGTTTATACAGATTTTCCTATTCTGGAGACTTCATATAAATGAAATCATACACTATGTGGTGTTTTGTGTCTGATTTATTTTGCTTAGCATAACGTTTTCAAGGTTCACCCACGTTATATCATGTATCAATACTTCATTCTTTTTCATTGCCAAATAATATTCCATTGTATGGATATAACACATCTATCACTTCACCTCATTACCAGATTTTTCTGTGGGGTGAGAACATTTAAGATCTACTCTCTTAACAAATTTCAAGCATGCAATACAGTATTGTTAACTATGGTCACCATGCTGTATGTTAGATCTCCAGAATTTATTCATCTTATAATTTTTTGTACCTTTTTTTGTTTGTTTGTACTCTTTGACCAATATTTTTCCATTTCCCCCTCCCCAACCACTGGCAACTACCATTCTACTTTCTGTCCTGTTTCTATAAATTTGACTACTCTAGGTACCTCATGTAGTGGAATTATATAGTATTTGTCGTTTTGTGACTGGCTTATTTCACTTAGAATAATGTCTTCAAAGTTCATCCATGTTGTAGCATGTATCAGAGTATCATTTTACTTTAAGGTTTAATAATATTCTATTGTATGTGTATACCACATTTTGTTTATCCATTCATCCTGCAATGGACACTTGGGTTGCTTCTACCTTTCGGCTACTGTGAATAACACTGCTACAAACATGGCTATAAAAATATCTGTTTGAGTCCCTGCTTTCATTCTTTTGGGTGTATGTATCTCCAGAATTAGAACTGCTGGATCATATGCTAATTCCGTGTTTAAATATTTGGAGAACTGCCAGACTATTTTCCATTGTGGCTGCACCATTTTCCTACCAGTAATGCACGAATGTTTCAATTTCTTCACATCCTCACCAACATCCTTATTTACTGTTTCTTTTTTTGATAATAGCATTCTTAATGGGTACGAAGTGTTATCTCACTGTGGTATTGATTTGCATTTCCCTAATAATTAGTGATGATGACCATCTTTTCATGTACCTATTGCCCATCTGTACATCTTCTTTTGAGAAAAATCTTTTCAAGTCCATTGCCTACTTTTGAATTGGGCTTTTTGGGTTTTACCTGTTGTTGACATATAAGAGTTCTTTATAGATTCTGAAAATGAATTCCTTAACAGATGTGTGATAAGCAAATATTTTCTCCCATTTTGTGAGCTGCCTTTTGATTCTGTTCACAGTGTTTTTAGATGCACAGAAGTTCTAAATTTTAATGTAGTCCAATTTCTGTATTTTTTGTTGTTGTTGTTGCCTGTGCTTTTGAAGTCATATCCAAGATATCATTGCCAAATCCAAAGTAATGAAGCTTTTGCCCCATGTTTTCTTCTAAGAGTTTTATAGTTTTAAGTCTTACATTTAGATATTTGATCCATTTTGAGTTATTTTTCATATATGATGTAAGAAAAGGGTCCAACTCCATTCTTGTGTATGTAGACATCTAGTATTCCAACATTCCCAACACCATTTGTTCAGGAGACTGCACTTTCTCTATTCAGCACCCTTGTCAAAGATCATTCGACCATATATGCACGGGTTTATCTTTGGGCTCTCTATTCAGTTTCATTGGTCTACTTGTCTATCTTTATGCCAGTATCACATCTCTTTCTCTCTTTCCTTCCTTCTTTCCTTCCTCCTTTTCTTTTTATCTTTTGTAGCTGGCTGGTACAGGGATCAAACCCTGGACCTTGGTATTATCATCAGTACCATGTTTAAACCAACTGAGCTACTGGCCAGCCCAGTACCACCCTGTTTTGATTACTGTTTCTTTCTAATACGTTTTGAAACCAGGACATGTGAGTCCTCCAACTTTGTTTTTTTCAAAATTGTTTTGGCTGTTCAGAGTCCCTTGAGATTTCAAATGAATTTTAGGATGAATATTCAATTTCTGCAAAATATGCTAATGAGATTTTGATATGAATTGCATTGAATCTGTAGATCACTTTGGGTAGTATGGACATCTTAATATTAAATATTTCAATTCACGAACACAAAATGTCTTTCCATATACTTGTGTCTTCTTTAATTTCTTTTAGCAATATTTTGTAATTTTCAGTGTACAAGTCTTTCACCTCCTTGGTTAGTTTTATTCCTATTTGATGTTATTGTATATGCAATTGTTTTTTAATTTTTTTTCAGATTGTTCATTGTTTTTTTTTATTTTTTTTTTATTTTTTTTTAATTTTTTTATTTATTTATTTTTTTTACGTGACCAGCGCTCAGCCAGGGAGTGCACCGGTCATTCTTATATAGGATCCGAACCCGCGGCGGGAGCGTCGCCGCGCTGCTAGTGCAGCACGCTACCGAGTGCGCCACAGGCTCAGCCCAAGATTGTTCATTGTTAGTGTATATAAACACAATTGATTTTTGTGTGTTGATTTTGTATCCTGCAAATTTGCTAAATTCATTTACTATTTCTAACAGTTACTTTTTTTATGTATGAAACCTTTATAAAGTTTTGTACATATAAGATTATGTCATCTGTGAACAAAGGTAATTTTACTCTTTCCATTCCAATTTGGATGCCTTTTTTATTTCTTTTTCTTGTTTAATTGCTCTGGCTAGAACTTCTAGCACTATGTTGAAAAGAAGTAAGTGGTGAAAGTGGGCATCCTTGTTTTGTTCCTGATCTTAGAGGAAAGTTTTCAGTGTGTTACCATTGTTAGCTGTGAGTTTTTTTTTTTATTCATATATGGACTTTATTATGATGAGACAGTTGCCTTCTATTCCTAGTTTTCATCATTGAATTTTTTTATCATAAAAGTGTGTTAAATTAGTCAAATGCTTTTCCTGTTTTACTTGACATGACTGCCTGAGTTTTTTCCTTCATTCTGTTAATGTGATATGTTACATTGATGATTTTTGCATGTCGAAAAACCTTGCATCCCAGGAATAAATCCCACTTGATTATAGTGTACAATCCTTTTAACATGTTGTTGAATTCAGTATGCTAGTATTTTGTTAAAGATTTTTCCATCAAAATTCATAAGGAATATTGGTCTGTAATTTTCTTTTCTTGTAGTGTCTTTGTCTGGCTTTGGTAATAGGGTAATCCTGGAATCATAGAATGAGTTTGGAATCCATTGTTGGGAGATTTTTTATTACTGAGTCAATCTCCTTACTAGCTATAGGTCTATTCAGATAAGCTTTTTCTGTGAGTCAGTCTTGGTAGTTTGTGTGTTTCTAGGAATCTGTCCATTTCATCTAGGTTATTCAGTTTGTTGGCATATATTTGTTCACAGTACTTTTTATGTCTTTTATTTTTGCAAAATTGCTAGTAATGCACCCTCTTTTATTTCTGATTTTAGTTATTTGAGTCCTCTATTTTTTTCTTAGTCAACCTAGCTAAAGTTTTTCAACTTAGCTGATCTTTTTGAAGAACCAACTCTTGATTTTATTGATGCCCTCTATTGTTTTTCTATTCTGTGTTTTATTTATCTGCACTGTAATCTTTATTATTTCTTTCCTTCTGCTAGATTTTGGTTTAGTTTGTTCTTTTTTCTCTGGTTTCTTAAACTATAAAGTTAGGTTTTTGATCTGAGATTTTTCTTATCTAATGTAAGCATTCACAGCTACTAATTTCCCTTTTTAGCATTGCTTTTAGTGCTTCCTATGAGTTATGGTATGTTGTAGTTTCATTTCATTTATTTCAATATATTTTAAAATTTTCCTTGTGATTTCTTCTTTGTACCATTGGTTGTTTAAGAATGTATTGTTTAATTTATACATATTTGTAGATTTTCCGGTTTACCTTCTGCTGTTGATTTCTAGGTTCATTCCATTGTTATTGGAAAAGGCACATTGTATGATTTTAATCTTTTAAAATTTATTAAGACTTATTTTGTGGCCTAACATATGGTCTATTCTAGGGAATGTTCCATGTGCACTTGAAAAAATGCATATTCTGCTGTTGTTGGATGGAATGGTCTATATATGTTCCATTAGGTCCAATTCACTTTATGCATTTAAAAAATTGGCTTACTTGCTTTCTTATTGAATTGTAAGAGGTCTTTATGTATTCTAGATGCAAACTGCTTATCTGAAATAAGATTTGCAAATATTTTCTTTTATTTTGTAGGTTGTCTTTTCACTTTTGTGATGGCATCATTTGCAGCAAAAATAATAATAATAATAATGTAGTCCAATTTATTTTTTCTTTGGTTATTTGTGCTTTTGGTGTCATAGCTAAGAAACCATTACATAACACAAAGTCTGAAAGATTTAGTCATCTTTTCTCCTAAGATTTTCATAGTTTTAGCTCTTATATTTAGGAAAATGATCCATTTGGAGTTAACTTTTATATATGGTATATGAGGTAGGGGTCCAAATTAATTCTTTAACAGATTGATAGATATCTTCTTGTCTCAGCACCATTTGTTGAAAAGCCTTTTATTTCGCCCTTTTAATTGTCTTGGTACTTTTGTTGAAAATCAGTTGACCAGAAGTGCATGGGCTTACTTCTAAATTCTAATCTATTCCATTGATCCCTACATCTATCTTATGCCAGTACCACAATTTTGATTACTGTAGCCCTGTAGTAAGTTTTGAAATCCACAAAAGTGAGCCCTCCAAATCTGTTCATTTCAAGATTTTTTGGACTATTCTGGGTCTCTTCCATTTCCATATGAATTTTAGGATACCCTCGTCAATTTTAGCAAAAATTATGATAAGGATTGCATTAAATCTGTAGTATAACTAGATTTTAAGATGGAGTAATGGAGGTTAGAATCATTAGGCCATATTAAAAGAATGGTACAGATTCATACAGTCATGCACTGCATAACCACATTATGGTCAACAACAAACCATATATACAACAGTGGTCCCATAAGATTATAATGGCTCTACCATGTAATCCTAGGTGTGTAGGAGGCTATGCTATCTAGGTTTGTGTAAGTATACTCGATGACATTTGTACAATTATGAAGTCAAGTTCCATAGTCATTAAATTTAAGAGTTGTAGAAATCTTTGATACCATCTATTCTAGCCTTCTCATTCTAGATATAAAGAAATACTATGGATTGAGTGGTTTATGATTTACAATGTGTTTTTTAATTTCACTGAAGGCTTACAATAACTGTGCAAAAGGTAGGATATTTTTTCTTCTACCCATTTTACTGACAAGGTAATGAAGATACAGAAGAATTAAGTGACTTACCAAGGTCATGTGTACAGGACTCAAACTCCTGCCTACTGATTCCCTGTCCAGGGTTCTCAGTATACTGTATTAGTCATGCTTTTTGACTAACAAGGATGCTGTCTCATAAACTGTGTCATTTATAAAACAAACTACTGATCTGATCTTTCACCGTTCTCCCTATTTCTTAACAACTCAATAATTACAGAAATTTCTCTTATGCTTATCATCCCCTAATCATATTCTTATGTTTCCTGAAACTTTTTTTCACCTCTTCCTTTATGATATAGACACTATTCATTTTACATGGTAGTGTGGGACTATAAAAATGAATATTGAAGCCAAAATGATGTAAAGTGATCTTAATAATCAATGGGGAAAATTATAATCATTCTATGATCTTTAAATATTTTTTACCAAAACATTAAAATCTCTCTTAGGTTGGCTGCTTAGCTCAGTTGGTTAGAGCACAGCCTTATAACTTATAAAGTCATAGGTTCGGATTCCCGTACCAGCCAGCTCCAAAAATCTCTCTTAATGTCAGTTATATATACATGCATAGGAAATATTTATTTAGTACACTTTAGTTTTAAATATTATAAACATTGAGAATTAAACTATTTTATTTCCTTGCAAAATACTTACCAAGAGTAGTTTGAACAGTGTCTCCCTTCTTCTCATCATATAAATTACAATATGGAGCACACATCTTTTCTATACCTTGACACAGAAATGGTCACATGGTTTACTAAACTTGGATCAGCTTCCAAAGTTTTAACCTTTACACCTTCAATCTTGTAAAATATCTCCAAGAGTTTCCTTAATGAGAAGTTTTTTGATGGTGACACTTCCTCTGTGACGTCTTCATCTTTTTCATCAGTGCTACTTTCTTCATTTATGTTGATAAGTTTGCCTTCAGTAAGTTTGGCTGCAAATCTAAAGTCCTCAAATGGTGGCAGTGTCTACATTCCTATTGTTGGCTATTTATTCTATAATCCCATTTACATTAGATTCAAATTTCACTTCCAATGTTATCACTTTCCATGTCTTTTGCTGCACTTTCTTTTTTGTGGGCCAATTTTCTCTTTTGATTACCCATTTTTGTAAAACGTCAGATTGGTTTATCACTGGGAGACAAAGAGGCAACACAACTACATGCTTTGCTGTCAGTGCATGAACTGAACAGAGGCACAGTGATTAATCATTGACAAAATTTGAAAGAAGTGAAATGACTCCTCACTGATCATAATGCACATCTGTTATTTACATTGTGATTTATGGACTTAAGAGTTAATATACCATAGTAACTGAAATTTTAACCATCTTGTAGTGGTTTGGTATTATTTAAGTAAGTCATGGTAACTGAAATTTGTGCATACCAGAACTGTACAAAGCAAGGATTGCCTGTGCCTCATAAAACTGAGCTATAAAACCTTATTTTTCAATTTGTCACCATTCTAAAATATAATAATACCATTCGAAAGAAACAACAGGCTACTTTACATTATTTCCTTGTTTTATCAGCTCTGTAAGTTTCCAAATTTAGTGTAGAATTTCTTATAGAAATATACTTGTAGGCCACATAGAAAAACTAGAAGTTAGCCATGTGCCTGAAGAGTTGGATATACCTTGGACTTTTGCCAATTGAAACATGTTTTTCTGCTACCATCCATTATAAATTCAAAGATTTAGTATGACCATTTTGGTTCCATTACACAAATATTAAAATTCACACATTCTAGAAAAAATATGTATAAACAACTTAAAAATATTTTTTAAATGGAATTTTAAATCAGTGAGTAAAGAATGGAATTTGTAAAAAGTGGTGTTGAGCCAACTGGGTATCTATTTGGAAAAATATTGAGTTCCTCACCTCACACAACAAAGAAATGCAGATGGATTAAACATGTAAATATAAAAAACTAAATCATAAAAATACTGGAAGAAATATATAAATCTATTTTTATAATCTTAGGATGTGGAAATCTTCATAAGTAGAAAACTTTTTTAAAAACCCAAAAACTTGTAAGTCAGGCCTCAAGCCTTGAGTATGTCTTTCTCCCTCCTCCCTCTAAATTGATGTACTTCCTATTTCAGTGACAAAACATAAACAATCAGAAAACTATGCTCCTGATCTTTCCCATTAAATAGAATTGAAAGATAATATGAATCTTTCCATGAACTTTTTGAAGACCACTCATATATGCATTAAAAACCTTTTCTGGAAGAGTACATAAAAAACTGTTAAAAGTGGTTACTATGGCAAAGAAGAACTGGTGATTTGGGGTTTGTGAACATGTAGAAAGAAAATTTCACATTTTACATATTTTCATACTGGTTGTATTTTATTTTATTTTTATATACTTTTTAACTTATGTTTTAATAGCATATTCATTGTTACAAGTCATTCTTATTCTTTATGCCCCTTATCCAATCTCCCCCCTCCCTCTTCCCCCTTCTCTTTCCCCTCTCCCCTCTAATAACCATAGATTTGTCCTCTCCTTCAGATAGAGTAACTGTTCCTCTGTTGGTTTGTTGCCTAGATGATCTGTCCAGTACGGAGACAGGTGTGATCAACTCCTCCCCTATTATAGTAAATCAGATGCTTCTTCTAGTATGTGCTCTGTGGAGATAATTTTTTTTTTTTTTTTTTTTGGTCTCCACTGGTGTCTCTCCTTGTGTCAATGCAGTTGAGAGTCTGGTGTGCCATCTGCACAGTGGCTGTGACTGTTGCTATAGAGACTAGCCATTTTTGTGACAGCCATGGCAACTGCAGTGGCTATGGTGGGCTATGTGTATGGAAATGATGTTTTTGGTGTGCTCCTTACCTGGTTATGGCTGGGTTGGCTTTCCCCAGGTACACGCCTCAGAACCCCAGTGGGGCCCCAGCGCGTTGGTAGCAGCTTGCCTAGTTGTGGCAGAGTTCAGCTTCCCCTGTCTCCATGCCTGATTCTAAGATGTTGTTGCAGAGCAGTTGGGGGTGAGAGAGAGAGCGAAAGGGGGAAGAAATGGGGTGGGAACAGGAGGAAGGGGGGGGAGCATATCAAGGCCCATGGCACCCCCCTCATTCAAGCAGGGGAGATCAGGAGGCTTCCAGAATGGGCCAAGTCATTGCTGGGCTGGTTACAGATGTCAGGGGGGCATGGCTGAAGGTCAGGAGCCTGGGGCACTTCCTGTAGTGGCTTGGTGGTTGTCACTGGGCTGGTTGCAGATGTCAGGGGTGCCTGGCTGAGGCCCTCAGTCCCCCACCAGCCCAGCTTAGGAGCCCGGGTGCTACCAGCAGTGGCTCAGTGGTCATCACTGGGCTGGTTGCGGATATCAGGGGCGCATGGCTGAGGTATTTGGACCCCCACCGCCCTGGCTCAGGAGCTCAGAACGCTTTCTGTGGCAGCTCGGTGGTCATTTCTGGGCTGGTTAAGGATGTCAGGTGTGTGTGGCTGAGGCCCTCGGTCCTCCCCCCTCCCTGGTTGGGAACCCAGGAGCTTCCAGTCCTTCCAGGTTTTATAGGTGTTCTTTGGTGGTATTAGACATTTACTAGTTAATATCAGAACTGTGATCCGTGGGTCTTTTGTTTTTTCTTTAAGTTCTGTGTTGGATTATACACTGTTCACACCACTTAAACTCTGCACTGGAACTAACTTGTTGTTCTTTGCTTACTTGTAAAATAGGAGAACTTCCTGAGGGACCAGCACTTGAGCACTGTAGTTGAGCTAAGCAAAATTGCTTCATTGCTGCTGATTCCCTGGGGAAGGCTTTTTGTGCAGCTCAGGTTTTAATTGTTGACCTTGTATGTCTCATGAGATCTGGCACACTTAGGTTGTGTGGAAACTCTGGTCTGGGCCTGATTCTTTTCAGCAAACTGCACCCCCTGCGGTTCTATATTCCTGAACAGTCTCCACTGAGTGGTCCTATGCTGATTGAAGGGCAGGTCAGCTGTCCATGCTGTGCCCCAGTGTTCCCCCAGTGTGGTTGTGTCCACCACTGCCCACACTCCAAACACTTTCCATGGGATAGGCCATGCACCGGTCCTTTGTGATGACTCACCAGCTTCTGAGTGGCTCCTTTTTTCTGTTGTCTATGGCTCCTCACTCCTTTGTGGGTCCAGGGGAACCTTGTTAGTGGTCTTGTTGGCCTGGGGGCCATCTAGGCCCTCTTCTCCCCTGCAGCCTCCAAGCAACTTCATACGAAGGTACACAGCTGCAGCTTTTGCCAGCTCTTGTTCTATGTGCTCACCAGCTCCAGCCTTGAAGTAGCCGGGGCTCAAAATGGTGGGAGCGATCCTTTCTTTTTCTCATCATGGCTTCTCCTTCCTTCATGAACTCCATGGGTCTCTCCTCCTCTTCCCCTGAGCTCTAGCAGCCACAGTTTGGCTGTCATTGCTTTTTAATAATTGTAAATTGGTTGATTTGTGGGAGAGAGTGATGCTGGAGACCTTCTATTTCACCATCTTGACTGAAAGCCCATACTGGTTGTATTTTAAAATCAAGCTCATATGTCGCTATTATAAAAACTTTAAAAGGCAAAAATTTAAATGCACTAATCCTTTGACCTAGAGATTTCACTTTTAGATACCTATCCAGTATAAATAATTATATATATGTCCATAGATGCAATGGAAAATGACATGGAAAATGTCCAAGAAATATTAAAAAAGAAAAAAAAGATATAAGTGATAAAGCAAGGTACAGAATAGTGTGTATACTATGACTCTACTTATATACAATGTGTAGAAAAAATAAAATTCTATATGCATATATGCAAATGTGCAGAACAAGTTATTCAAATTTATACACCAACTATTGTCAGTTGGCCTCTCTCTATGAGGAAGGGAATGGGAAAAAGAGGATGGGGCATGGGGTATGAAGATTTTTACTTTTACTCTTTCTATGTCTATAATATTATTTTTTAATAAAAGTATGTATTACTGGTAAAGGTAACTATAACAGCAAAAATTAAAATTCACTTCAAAAACCTTTACATTGTTAAACTGGAATTAACAGGCAGAAACTTCTCTTATCTCTTATGAGTTGACCAACTGGACAATACTTTTTTTTTGTATAAGGAAATTATCTTTAAAATGTAATTCAGTAAATTCTTATTTCAGGGGGAATTTTCACTAATTCGGTGCAAGTTGAGTACCACAGTTCCTTTTCCAATAGACCTGAGCTCTGTGGTCTGACTGTATGATTAAGAGTGTTATTTACTACGTTTTTACTTCAAACTAATAAGTAGTTGTCAATAAATTCTTGTTGAGTCCAATGACTCTTTTTAAAAATTTTTGTTTATGACTGGCTGGCTTGGGGATCTGAACACGTGACCTTGATGTTACAAGGCTGCACTCTAGCCAACTGAGCTAACTGGTCAGCCCAATTTTAAAACAATCTCTAAATTTGATTACTTGAGAAATACTACCAAAGTTTTCATGCTGACTAGGAAAGTAGAGGGAAATGTAAAACGGTACTTATTTATTTATTCATTTATTGTAGTAAACATATATAACATAAGAATTTCAATTTTAAACATGTGTAAACATATAATTGTATGGAATTAATAACATTCACGATGCTGTGTAACCATTACCTCTATTTCCAAAATATTTTTGTCATCCTAAACATAAACTCGGTACCCAGTAAGCAAAAACTGTATTTAGAGAACTACCTCAGATAGGCAGTTAGGAATACTACTACACTTTTATTAACTGCTTATTTTGTTTATAAGTCTTTTCAAATTAGTTAATAATATTAGGACAAAGACCAGCAACTCCATTACTAAAAAAGGAAAATTATAACCAGGCAGAACTATGCCTTTGGTTTACTGAAATATACTCAGAGATTAGGATAGAAGAAAAACAAAGAAACCAGAAAGTTTTTTTTTTCTATTTTTATGGACTCCGCCACAAACCTTAAAACATATCTTCCTACAGTCAAAGAAAAAAGAGAAGGATCAAAACTCTTACCCAGAATATACCATGTCATTCTATAGTTCAATGAAGAATTAGGAACAAGCCCAGTGTTAAAGAAAAATCACATCTGCTCAAGCATATGCATAGAATATGATTACCTTTGGGCCAGGAAGGCCTGGAAGACCAATGACTGAAACACCAGGATCACCTTTGCCTCCTTTCTGTCCAGGTACTCCTGGGGAGCCCGGTTGTCCAGGAACTCCAGGAGGTCCAGGGGGTCCTTCTACACCCTGAGGGCCTGTTGAAAATACATAATATATAATATTTTACAAAATATTTTTTATTCATGGCATAACTAAGGTGCAAAGGATCAAGCAAAAAGGCTTTTAAAAAAAACACTGCAAACTCTGAGTTATATAATAATAAGCTTCACAACCAGGATTATATAAAAGCCTATTTTTTAAAAACGTTTAAATGAAAGGGGTATAACTGGAGAACGGAGGTGTTTGTAAATTCTAACGTTTATGGTTTCTAAATCTCAGCCCCTTAATTCCCACTTCAAATATTTGTGTAATGAGTGAGCTCTACCCACTGATAGCTCTACCCAACTTAGATATTGTCTCAGCCTGATTCTATCAACACTAGTTTCTTTTCTGATTAAAAAGATAGTGAGCCATTAATGGGACTAAATATATGGGAGATTTTCATCACTCACCTGGAAAACCCATATCACCTATGTTTCCTTTAAGTCCAGGAGGTCCAATAAGTCCTGGCTGACCAGGGAGACCAGGGTTACCCTTGGGACCTAGAAAAGTCAATTGGTAAATTTAAGACAAGTCAGCAATATTAAGGTTACCTGGTTTCTTGGAATGGGTAGTAATTAAAATGTCAGCATGGGATTAAATGGATTAAATCTTAATATATGATTAAGGTCCACAGATATAACTCAGCATAAAACCGGCAAAGGTACCTAAGTAATTTCCTTAGGAACATATTTCAATAAAACCATGGTAATAGAGATTTTCTAAATGAAAAATTTTTATCAGGACACCTTGCTTCTTGCACTAAAACAATTCCAATTACCTGAAGTTTTATTTGTTGGATTTACATAACTACCCTTACTGTATTTTCACAGATGAATCCAGTATAGTTAGTCTGTTTTTCAAAGATTCAAAAATGGCTTTCCCATGTAAAGACTGAGAAGCAGAAGAGGAAACGTGGTAACCTGTCATGATATAGCCTAAGGATATTAGGCCAGGGAGAGATAAGGGTTGATGGAGAGGTAGTGGGCAGTCACCCCAATAGATGTGGCTGCTCTGTTTGCACATTCTTCCTAGAATGTAGGTGTTTGAGTTCTGTGGTGTCATTTACACACTTTCCAAGCACCACAATATTGCCTTAAACATTTTTTAAAACTTCTTTCTTTCACACTGACTTCCAACTGAGGGAAGAGAATGCAGAATATGTGAGGGAGATATGGGGCAGAAATTTTTCTTTCCAACTACACCAAGGCAATGTGGTGTGAAATCTAGAGCAAATACTGAGCTTAAGGGATCTTACAAGGATGGGAACCAATGGCTCTTTATTTCCTTAGGGGCCAAACTAAAAGAAAATGGCTTAAGAAGCAGTAAGAAAGAGTTTTATTAGGAATAAGAAAAGAAAAAGGGTGATTAATGATGTAACAGACTACCAAAGGAGGTTGTGAAATTTTCATCCCCCAAAATTGTTTAAAGTAGAATTGGCAGCCATTTGTTTTACATAGTTTAATGGTTGACTTGTCTGAAGGCAAAAGACTGAAAAAGGTAAATTCTTCAGGCTCCTACTAGATAATTGTTTTATTGAAATATGTTGCAATATATGTAATAAAACACAGCACCCCCAGTGCCAGCCAGGTGCCAAAAATAAAAAACAAAACAACAACAAAAAAACAGCACCTTACTTGGATCGTAACTTCTGATTCCGTATATACCCTGCTGCTACAAAATGCAGAAGCCAAATGAGCAAAGCAAAATATGCTACAAATCTTGTCTGTTGAAACTTGGGTCAAATGGCAACATTTTTGCCAAAGGTGAGCTCCAAGCATATTACCATGACATATCCAAAGCAACTTCAAATATGATAAATACATAATTATTTTTCCAGAGTTCAGGGTAAGCCATCCAATTGCTACAGGTTGTCTATCATACTCACCTGATGGTCCTGGTAATCCAGGTTGCCCACTGAGTCCAGGTTGCCCTGGTTCTCCAGGCAAACCCTGGTAGCCTTTTGGCCCTGGAACTCCAGGAATACCTTCCAAGGATGAGTAGAAGTGAAAAGTTAGGCTGATATCACTAATCAATTAAATCAATCTGGCAAAGCAAGCTACCCAAGTTTTGAACTGTAAGTGAAATAGAGAAACGGATGATATTCTGATATAGTATGAATCATTAGCACCAAACTCATACTAAAATCTCCCACTTCTTTTTTACCTACACCAACAAATTCAGAGCCCTCAGTATTAAGTCACTTTCCTTTATGTGCTTCAGTTCTTTATGCTGTGAAATGAAGAAATTGGGACAGATCATCCCTAGGCTATCTTTCAGATTCTATGACTATTTTTATAACCCGATAATAACCCTATAATATATTTAAAATCTTATAGTAGAGGTCAAGTATAATTTACCGCCCCTATTATACAGAAAGCATAATTAAAAGAGAAAGAAGCCTTGCAAGGTGTGTTCCAAGAAAGACATTTCATTTCAGCAATAATAAAACATTAGAAGGCCCTGCCTGTTTCATGGCTACACACAAAGCTGCAACACATTAAATTTTTTTGAGGAATAATGCCACCAAATCCTGCTCATAGGGAAACTTTAACCTCTATGAATACATACACACCCACGTGTATACTTGGATTGAAAATATTAATGGCTAGAACACAAAAATAGCCACAAATTTTACTACAAGCTGCAAATAAACATAGCTAGTTATAAAGTTCCATATTGTCTGAAAGGCTATTCTATATAGATTGGGTTGTGTTTATATATTGATTTATGCTTATCCATGTTTTATCAGGTTTTGTTATGAACATGTTATACATCTATAAAAAGAAAAATGATTTTTTAAATTTACAAAACCCACATTATACTTCACACTTTATTTGCTTCTAATAAAATAATTATAATAACACAGTTGTTCCCTAGACCTGCTTTCAATGACTTCTCCCAAGGCTGAGCCTGGCTGTTCATAGTCAAATACTTGTTTATTCTGCCAAGGTAAAGTAACAGTGAATTGTACTTAAAAGCCAAGTGTGATATAGATATCAAAACACTGTAGTATAACAATGTACCATTCATCCCCAACTGGTTTCAAGGAAAAAAAAATGAAAAGGACCAGCAAATTTTCTAAACACTAAAATCTGTTTTCCAAGTGACTGTGGCCATATATCATTTTCTCTCTACCACACCCTGTACTACTTTCTGGAAGGCTTGAAGGTGACTGCCCAAGTCTATTTTAAAACCTTCACTCGTGATAGGTAAATTACAAAGAAAATAAACAAAAGTTGATGAGTGTAACAGTATGAATCAAGTGAAAATTAATATTCATCACCAAAATTTGATGCATCTAAGTGCCTTTTGTTGGTAAATTCTGTATTACAAGTTACTTTTCATGCAATTTATAAATTAAACTTCACATATGCCAGAAAAAGTATTCATTCATAAATGCTTTCACTCACCTGGTAAGCCAGGTTCCCCCTTTTCTCCTTTAGAGGCCAGCAGATCTGGATCTATTGGTCCAGGAGGGCCTGGAAGGCCAGGCTCTCCTTTATCACCTTTTTCTCCTGCAGGGCCAGGAAGTCCAGGCTGACCCTGCATGCCATCATCACCTAAAATCAACATGTGTGGGGAAGACACAATAGATCACTTTGATCCATCCAAGATTAATGCATATAAAGATTATTCATATGTTTCACAGTTGGTAGGCTGCTGGCCACCCAAAACATTTATGCAGCTAAGTTATCGTCTGTGAATCACTTGACCGAATACAATTTTACACTCAAATGACAATTTCTCTTTCTTCTCAAATTCCTTGACAATGATAGAGACTGACTATAAGAAAAAATTCAAAGTTTAATCCTTATATTTTGTTATTTTGAGCCAAGCATTTACCATGTTTCATGATATCTAAAATAAGCATGCCACCAAATTGAAAACAAGACCTATTTAAGTGCCATATCACATAGAAACAAAACACAACTAAGCATTGCTTATTTTAAAGAAGTGAAATAAAGATATGCTGTATTGACATAAATCAATGTTTAATTTTCTCTCTCACACACATTTGCCAACAAACTCTGCATATTACCTTTAAGACCAGGAACACCACTTCTGCCAGGAATTCCCAATGGTCCTGGTGGGCCTGGAGGTCCCATCATACCCATTTCACCCTTGGCACCTTTGAAAAATATCAATAAGTAACCTTTGCCTGTCTTTGACTTTGGATAGATGAAAAATAAGTTTTAAGATGTCAACTGGAAAACTACTGATGGTTAGAGGGAAGGCACTCTTAAGTTTTACCCCTTTTTACCTGCTGTAACCTTAGTGCCCACTATTACTAATACCCATGAATAAAGAGACTCACTGTGGTAGCTAATCTCCAGAAATGGCCCCCCAATGAACCATATTTCTCAGTATACACACCCTTGTGTAGCCTCCTCTCCTGTAATCTGAGCTAACTCTGTGCCTTACCCTTGACTAAGTGACATTGTTAGACTCCCAAGGCTAGATGATAAGAAGTCTTGCAGCTTCTATTCAGGGCTCCTGGAACACTTGCTTTTGGCTTTTGGGATTCTTACTCTTGGAAGCCAGCTACCATGGAAGGAGAGAAACTACCCTGATATTACCATAATGTGAAGACCCTAAGCCATGTGAAGAGGCACCATGGACAATGAGATGCCATGTGAGCCAAGGAACACCCAGGTGTCAGAGAAGTGCCATCTTGGAAGTGGATCCTTCAGCCCCTACCACTCCAGTTGGGGCCATATGGGTTAGAGATAAAAGACTCAGTCAAGCCATCCCTTAAATTCTGATCCATAGAATACTGACCAAAATAAAAAGGTTGATTTAAACTATTAAGTTTTGGTGGTGTTTATTACATAGGAATCTATAACTGGAAGTCTCACAGAGAAAAAGCGCAGTGCAAATAGCAAAGTGAGTTTCCTGTAATCAAAGAAATTTAACATTCTTCCTTAAGGAATAGTGTCAGTCCAGAAAAGTGTAACATGAGGATAATCTACCAAAGCATATTAGCTTTAATTTCCTGAATCCAAAATCAGAGAAAACTTTAAACAAATTACCTGGAAATCCAGAGGCACCTGCCTTTCCCGGAAGCCCTGGTGATCCTTGAGGTCCCATAGGACCAGGTGCTCCAGGGATCCCTGGATTGCCTCTCTCACCAGGGGGTCCTGGAACATCAAACCCAGGAGGTCCTGGATCCCCCTTCTCTCCTGGTACTCCATGTAAGCCTAGTTAATACAACACCAGTAATAACAAGTATTGAAGCAGTTTAAAAATACATAACTTGTTATTTTTCTAGTAAACAAGTGATAGAATCCTGTGCATAATAAACCTAACAGTGAATTAGAGATACTTTTGGCATTATGCATTTAAAATGACTGAAAACTCAAGCTTTAGGATTTTCAAGCATATTTTTATACAACAGTGATTCTCAAATTATTAGTGGTGAAAGACCGATCTTTTCTTTTTTTAAATTTTTTTCTTTTTTTTATTTTATCAATTTACAATGTAGTTGATTTTTGTGTCCCTTCACTGATTCATCCCTCTCCCCCCTCCCACCCATCAACATCATATCTGTTCACTTGTCTTAACAAGTTCAAGGAATTGTGATTGTTGTCTTCTTCCCCGTCCCCCCACCATTTGTTTGTGTATTTATTTATTCTTAGCTCCCACAAATAAGTGAGAACATGTGGTATTTCTCTTTCTGCGCCTGACTTATTTCACTTAACATAATTTTTTTCAAAGTCCATGCATGTTGCTGTGAATGGTCGTATTTCATTCTTTTTTATAACAGAGTACAATTCCGTTGTGTAGATATACCACATTTTCTGTATCCACTCATCTGATGATGGACATTTGGGTTGGTTTCAACTCTTGGCTATTGTAAATAGTAATGCAGTAAACATTGGAGTACAGCTATCCCTTCAACATGATGATTTCCATTCCTCTGGGTATATTTTCAGCAGTGGAACAGCTGGGTCATATGGTAGATCTATCTGTAATTGTTTGAGGAACCTCCAAACCACTTTCCATAAAGGCTGCACCATTTTGCAGTCCCACCAACAGTGTAGGAGGGTTCCTTTTTCTCTGCAACTTCACCAGCAAATTATACACCATGATCAAGTGGGAATCATCCCAGGGATACAAGGTTGGTTCAACATATGCAAATCAATAAATGTGATACACCACATCAATAAAATCAAAGACAAAGACCATATGATCATTTCTACAGATGCTAAAAAAGCATTTGACAAAATTCAACATTCGTGCATGATAAAGACTTTCTAGAAGTTAGGTATAAATAGAAAGTATCTCAACATAATTAAAGTCATATATGATAAGCTGACTGCCCACTGTCACCACTACTATTCACATAGTGTTGGAAGTACTAGCCAGAGCAATCAGAGAAGAGAAGGAAATAAAGGGCATCCAGATTGGAAAAGATGAAGTCAAACTGTCCCTGTTTGCAGATGATGTGATCCTATATATCGAACAGTCTCTACAAAAAAAACCCTTAGAGTTGATAAATGATTTCAGCAAAGTTGCAGGGTACAAAATCAACACACAAAAATCAGTAGCATTTCTATGTTCCAACAGTGAACATGCAGAAAAAGAAATCAAGAAAGGTATCCCATTTACAATAGCCACCAAAAAAATAAAATACTTAAGAATAAAGTTAACCAAGGATGTGACAAATCTCTACAATGAGAAATACAAACCACTGTTGAGAGAAATTAAAGAGGACACAAGAAGATGGAAAGATATCCTATGCTCTTGGATCAGAAGAATTAACATTGTGAAATGTCCATAATACCCAAAGTGATCTACAAATTCAATGCAATCCCCATCAAAATTCCAATGACGTTTCTCTAAAATGGGAAAAAAAAAAACTATCCTAATATTAATATGGAATAACAAAAGACCATGAAGAGCCAAAGCAATTCTGGGTGAAACAAATAAAGCTGGAAGCATAAGACTACCTGACTTTAAACTATACTACAAAGCTATAGTAACCCGAACAGCATGGTACTGGCATAAAAACAGACACATGGATCAATGGAATAGAATAGAGAATCCAGAAATCAACCCATATACCTATAGCCATCTGATCTTTGAGAAAGGTAACAAGTCCACACACCAGGGAAGAGACTGCCTCTTCAGCAAATGGTGCTGGGAAAACTGGATATCCATATGCAAGACAATGAAACTAGACCTATACCTCTCACCATATATCAAGATCAACTTGAAATGGATTAAAGAATTAAATGTACACCCTGAAACAATAAAACTCCTTAAAGAAACCATAGGGGAAACACTCCAGGAAGTAGGATTGGGAATAGACTTCATGAATATGACCCCAAAAGTACAGGAACCAAAGGAAAAATAAACAAATGGGTTTATAACAAACACAAAAGCTTCTGCACAGCAAAAGAAACAATTAACAGAGTGAAAAGACAACCAACAAAGTGGGAGAAAATATTTGCAAAATATACATCTGACAAAGGATTAATATCCAGACTATACAAGGAACACAAACAGTTTAATGGCAATAAAACAAGTAACTGAACTGAAAAATGGGCAAAGGAGCTGAATAGGCATTTCTTGAAGGAAGATATACAAATGGCCAACAGACATATGAAAAAATGCTCTACATCACTCTGCATTTGGGAAATGCAAATCAAAACCACACTGAGATACCATCTCACTCCAGGTAGGATGGCTAATATCCAAAAGACTAAGACCAATCTTTTCTTAATTCCTAGTTCATCATGTTATAAAATACAATATGGTTAGAGAGCAGCCTTATAATACCAAGGTCACAGATTTGGATTCCCATACTGGCCAGCTGCCAAAAAACAAACAAACAGAACTTTCCTTTAACACAATTGCTGGTTCATGTGGGCTGCCTGGTTAGCTCAGTTGGTACAGTGTGGTGTTGCAACACCAAGGTCAAGGTTTCGGATCCCCATACCAGCCAGCCACCAAAACAACAACAACAAAAAAAACAAACAATAAAAATTACTAAAAATATGAAATAAAAACCTCAAAACATACAAAATAAAAGAATACATTTTTAGTTGATATATTCAATAAATACAATTACAATAGCAAATTGCTATAAAAGTTTCTAAATGTTTATTCTCAAACTTTGTACTAATTCCATTGCAGACTAATAACAGTTTGTGTTTTGCCACTGGTCCATTAGCCACACTTGGATTTACATTATTGTAACATACTATGAATTATTACTACACATTTCTATGATGCCTAAAAATGATTAATTACTTAATATGTCAGTACCCTGGATTGAATTTCCCCCCAAAACTTAATCCGCACTGTAATAGTGAGGGTGGGAAATCCTATTATGGTAATTGAAAGTTGGGGCCTTGAAGAGGTGATTATTGTGAGGACCCTGCCACAGTGAAAGGTTTAACAGTGGTTGTGGGCGTGGTTCTGAGGGCTTTAAAAAGAGAGTGAATGAGGAGCTATCTCTGTCTCTGCTCTGCCACTTTCCACCATGCGAGACCCCTGCGTTGCTATAAAGTCACCACCAAAGAAGACCTTCACCAGACATGTTCCCTGGACTTTGGACTTCCCAACCTTGTAAACGGTAAGCAATATATTTTGTTTTCTTACAAATAACCCAGTTCCAGGTATTTTGTTATAAGCAATAGAAACGGATTAATACAGTCAGTTATATGGATACTTTTGATTTTATTTTTGCCTTCTTTTACATGTAGTTTTAATAATACATTACTGTTAATTTTTGTTATTATGTTTTGTTTCTCAGTATTCCAACCAGGATTTTACTGAACCATTCCAAGAAACAAGGTGGTTAAAAAATAATGTGTTTATGGGAAGACAATTACACTAATGTATCGTGCAAGTTCCCACTCTAATACCTATCAGCTGTGCGACTTAAGTGAGTCACCTAACATCATGGGTCCTCATCTGCTAAATGAAGATAATGATATAACTGACCAGAATCTGGGGGCTGAGTCATATAATCATTCCAAGTATTCCCTCAACAATAGGATCATATTTTATTGTTGAAGGTTCATAGGTGATTATTTTTATAAGAGCAACATGCGAGATCTATTTGATGTCATATTCTAGCATGCCATTAAACTTAGAAAATTTACTTTGAAGATTAGAGAATTCTCCTTAGTTGCCACAGTGTTGATAATTATAATGCTGCCATTTCATGTAAAATAGTATAAAAAGGGGAGAGAGATTTTATATTATTATATTTGTGAACAATGATGATACCTAATAATAAGAACTATTATAGCTCTATATAGATCACTACCTATTGTCATATTATAGTCCAAGTAGTTTTTTAACAACTAAGTTTTCAACATAAGCAATTTGTCTTTTGAAATATGTTCCAAGACAGCAGTTCTATAAAATAATGAAAAGAAACCAAAGACTTACATCTGGAGAAATTTTGTTTGGTTTTCATATTTGAAGCTTTAATTTAAGATACAGCTTTTGAAAAAGAGCTACAGTACCTGGAGGACCTGAATTTCAAGAAGCAGGAAATTATAGTTCAGCAGGAAGCTGAGCCACCCAAGCAGAAGTAAGCTCCAAAAAGATTTATGAGGTGAGGAAACAAAACTAAGCATGTAAAGATTAGAACAAAAAACTCTACAAATAGAAGTTATTAGACATTAATTCATTACAATCATATATTAGGAATGAGTAAAGAATCTTATAGACATTTGCTCAGATGTTCAAATGGCATGTTCTATAAATAAAAAGTATTTGACAATAAAGATGCAATAGAATATTTACATCACAAAAGAAATATATTTGATGAAGGTCAGCTTTATACTCTTGTTTATCTCTGATCTTTATATTGCTTTAAATAATCACTTTGGAATTTAAGCCCCTAAAGTTTAGTTATAATTTATAAATTAATTTTATTTTATACTATAACAGGTTAGGTACAGAGAAAACAATAATTATTAGTGGATGACTATGAGTAAACACCTTACATGTACTAGGCAAGGATTTCTTTCTTCACTGTTATTTTTATTAGTAGTAACCTACATTATGCTGTACTTTTCACAGCACAGATCTTTTCCATGAATACCGCCAGAAATAGGCATCCTGGTAAGATCCAGGATGAAGAAAGTCAATATAAATTCAAAAGTTTCCTTATACAATAACAGGAATTTTACATATATAACTCCAGAGGCTACATAGGGGTATATAAATGCTCTAAATTTATTGGTATCCAAATGGAACCAGTTAGTGGAAAAAAAGGAAAACTTCAAAAATATGTATGATCTGTGAGAACTTTATGCACACACACACACACACACACATAGCCTCATCCCCCTCAAAGTTAGAAAACTCTAATGTATTTTCTTTCATCTATGAAAATGACTTAAATAAATCCTGGGATTTTGTTTGTTTTTGTTTGTTTTGGTTCACATTGGTGGTGATATACATTTTTTTTTTTCCTTTTAGCTGATTCAGCCACACACTTTTTCCTGAGACTGGGCAAACATTCCAATACATTTGGCTCAGATTAGGGTATGATCTGTGGACATGGAATAGAGTATATTTAACTGATCTCTTAAAAGTTTCACTAAAGCAGTAATCGACTACCTAATCATCAAAGCAAATAACAAGAATCAACTACCTCCATTTCTGCTTAAGTTAGTAGGTCTTGGGATGAAAAGCATTTTGCTTCTTGTCCCTCAGCAATTTTTTTCCCCTGCTGTCAAATAAGAAATTAATATTCAACAGGACCTTAATTTCTAAACATGTGTTAAACTGTATAGCCTGACTTGTAAAAGAGAATGGCAAATAGTAAAAGCCTAATTAAATAGTAGTAGAAAACGAGTCAAAAGAAAAGCCTGAAAAGCATAATGTGAACATTTTACACTGAAAAAGATGACAATACAGAATATTTTGCATTAGGTTTTCTATTGTAAAATGAAACACAAGTATATTAAATAAGCTTCTTATAAAAATAACATTGATAGACTTTCAGCCATGTAGTAAAAGTCAGGTTTATCAAGATATTAGTAATAGTCTTGCTGATCACCCTATTATTGAGATGTATAAACAGGAATTATGATATTTTTGAAATTGGCTAAGACAATTTTCTATTTTGGTGATGTAAATAAAATTTACTTAAAAAGTGAGTATGGGTTGGCCAGTTAGCTCATTTGCAAGAGCATGGTGCTGGTGAGGTCAAGGGTTCAGATCCCCTTACCAGCCAGCCGCCAAACAAACAAACAAACAAAAAAGTGGGTATATGTAGCTAGTATTAAATATGAAATATGGTCCATCCCGTAGTAAAAAAAAAGAAAAAAAAGCATTGTGACTTGAGGACATTTCTATATAAGAGTTTATTCAATACTTTTTCATATTAGTTGCTGTTAACTTCAGTTGTTTGTTGAAACGTATTAGTTAAGATCTTAAATTCTACAGTAAAGTATATATTTACAAAAGAAAGAGATGCAGTTGAATTCAGCACCATTACTTTTCTCCCTGTCCATCCTATCTAGACTTTAAAAATCAATATATCTATGACGGTACTTCAATAAGTTCATGGAAAACTAGAACTAAAAGATAATGCAAGTATTTCCATGAACTTGTAGAAATACCCTTGTTATATGAGAGAGAAAGAGAGAGAACATTAAATACATAATATATTGCAGAGTATTGGCTAAATTTTAAAAAGCATGAAAATACAAATATAAACATATTTGCATTTTGTTTAGAGTGGTATTAACAATGATCTCTTTTTTATTCTCACTAAGCTGTGATTTAAGAATTCAAAATGTTTCCAAAACCTCATATACTTTTTGGAACCAAAAGAAATGACAAATACAACAAAAGTGATAAATTCATTTTATCCGTCTTTGTGAAATGGTGGGTGAAGCCTATGATGGCCAAAACTAAAACTAAATAATTCTTTCTCAAGATCCCTCTCACAGAAGAATAGGCTAGTTAGGCAGAATGGTTTCTTTCATGAGTGATGAAGCAGCTATTTTGTAACAACCTGGTTCAAAGTAACACTCTAAGTTTTCTTATATTTAAATCAGTAGTGACATGTCAGGGGACATTAAAAAAAGGTACAATGTGTTATGAAATCAATTTTTTAAAACAGGAATTTTATTTATTTATTTAAAATAAATAGAAGTAACCATTATGTTACAGGCTTTTTTATGTTGCTAAACAGTGTTTCTAGATTCTTAGCACAATAACTAAAAAAATACCTATTGCCAATTAAGGTCAGAAAACACATTTCCATTGCTTCAAAGTAATGTATGCAAATCTGAAGTGTGTGTTTAAACGTTCTGATGTCTTCTTGTGAATTAAGGAACAATAAAATGTTCTATATTTGTTTTAATTTTATGAATGATTACAGTACTTTGCAATAACATAATACTGGCCCCAGGCAGCCCTTACTGTTCCTGCCTAGATTAAGATAATAAGAATTCACATCCTCAGACAGCTGAGAATCTACAAACTCGATATGCTCTCACACAGATGAAGACAAATCATATGATTCTCTGTCTATGGGGGCAAATCTATTAGGTTACATGTTGATAAAACCTTTTTGACTGTCCAATAAAAAGTGTTTAGAGTGCTGATGAGTTGCAAAGTGATTGCTGGTTTCGGGACAAAAAAGGAAAAACATCAACTCATTTAATTTTTTTTAAAAGAAAAGGAAATGAGAATGCCTAAAGTACATGTTTATAGAACATTTTTGTCAGAGCCTAACTCTAGTTCTTATGTTAAGAGGTTTCAAGACAAAGCCCTATTAATCTTGTACAGCTACTCAGGTCTGAAATGATCAGCACTAAAAGTTTTTAAGTGTATGCTTTCAGGACTGTGTCTATGTCAGTGATTATATGTCAATGGCAACACACTGCAATTGTTAAATTGCACTATTGGAAATAGATCAATTTTAGATGAAGAGGGAGGGGAAATATCAGGGATTAAAGTAGCTCTTATGCTGTAACCAGTACTTTTTCACTTTTACAAAAGTTAGTCACACAGATCTGTTTTCTGAAAGATGTTACATAGGTTACGCTTTACTGATGAGCTAATTAACCTATATATTATAGGTTAAATTAATAACCTAAAAAATGCACATTTACTCCAATCTTACCAGGTTGGCCTATTGGCCCAGGAATGCCTGGTGGTCCCGGTGGTCCCTGAACACCTATTCCTGGCAGCCCAGGAGGTCCTATTGGCCCAGGTTGTCCATTTGGTCCAACATCACCTTTAAGAAATAAATATAGTTTACATATTAAAAACAACAGCTGAGTCAATAGTCCTTAGGAACAACAATACCCATGTAAAAAGGCACATCATATTAAGCAGGGAACTTGAATAACTGGCCTTCCACTCAGCAAAAAAAGTACACATAAGTAAGCACCCAGAACAGAGGACAGGGAATCTTCCAGTCTTATAATTTAACATATGCTGGGCACTCAAATTCAGTACTAAATCAACCTCACAAAAGAGTACAAAAGATTACAAACCACATATTCCTTCTACTCGTAATTCATCTTCGGCAATTATTTATAAATTTAAATATATTTTTAAGTTACCTGTATTTTAAGGTAAACTTCAACATCTTTTTTACTAACTCAAGGTCGTGGCCTATAAACATGTTCAAGCCTCTCCCTTCATCAGTAAAACATCTCTTTGACACAGAAATTTCACTGTCTTTCTCTCTATCTTCTGTTCGTCCCTCTATTACGTCCACTTTAAAAATTTTTTACATGTACTAAAATACACTCTTTTTAGTGCACATTTTAAGTTTTGAAAAATGCATACAGTCATATAACCACCACTAAAATGAAGATAGAGGACAGTTTTATCAACCCCAAAACGTACCTGTGCCTGATTGCAATCAACCCCTTCCAACATCCCAATTCCTGGCAACCAATGATCTATTTTATGTCTTATAGTTTTTCCTTTTCCAGAATGTCATAAAAAGAAAATCAAACAATATGTAGACTGTCGAGAATGTCTTCTTTCACTTTAATATAATGCTTTTGGGCTATCCATGCTGTGTGTATCAGCAGTTTGTTACTTTCTACTGCTGGTTAGTATTCTATTGCATCAATATGCTACATTTTTTTTTATTAATCTTTCCATTTGAGGGACATTGGGCTCTTGTCAATTCTTGGTGAGTACGGATAAAACTGCTGTGAACACTGACCTACGGGTTTTTGTGTAAAGCCTCACATTTTTCTGGGGCAAATACCTAGGAATGGGGTTGCTGTGTCATGTGGTAAGGCTGTGTTTAACTACATAAGAAATTGCCAAACTGTTTTTCAAAATGGCTATACCATTTTGCATTCTAACTAGTAATGTTTGAGAGTTACAATTACTCTCCATCATTGACAGCATTTGGTATTGTCAGTTTTCCTTCTTTTTAAAAAAATAATTCTAATAGTTATGTAGTGATATCTCATTGTGGTTTTACCTCACATTTCCCAGATGACTAATTATATTGAGCATGTGCTTATCAGCCATTTGGATACCTTTGGCGAAGTATCTACTGAAATCATTATCGTTTGTCTGTTTTTCCAAATATATATTTTTTTAATTTGGTTGTTTGTTTTCCTATTCTTGAATTTTAAGAGTTCTTTATATATTCTGGCTACAAGTCAGATATATGATATGAAAGTATATTTAATTTTTAAAAACTGACTGAAGAGTTGAACACAGTTGAGCTTTAAAAGAAGTAATTTAAAAGGGTGGCATATTTACTAAAACACATAGCTAAAGGAAATGAAAATTATGCAAACTTCCTAAGACACATTTATATAATAAATGCATGACTTCTAAATATTCTTATAGGAAATCTCTATATATCAAATAAATGCATTCATGTACATAAAATTTTATATATATAAAAAATAAAGTATATTAATTTTAATGAAATCCAATTTGTCAAATTTTATTCTTTTATGGATTGTTCTTTTGGTGTTCTATGTAACAAAAATCAAAAGATTTTCTTCTATGCTTTCATATAAAACAAGGGATGATGGGTCAAGTTTGGCTTATAGGCCTGTTTTTATAATGCCCATGAACTAAGAACAGTTCTTACATTTTTAGAGAGTTGTAAAATAAAATACAATATGTGAGAAAAACCATATGTGGCCCACAAAGAGTAAACTTTACTATCTGATCCGGTTTGCTACAGAAAAATTTCGTATACCTCTGTTCTAGTTTTATCATGTTAGGTTTTATGTTTAGGTCTATAATTCATTCTGACTTCGATTTTTGTACAAAGTATGAAGTACAGGTTGAGGTTCATTTGTTTTATTTGCTTGTTTGTATTTTTTTTTTTGCATATGAATGACCAAGTCCATTTGTTGACAAGATTTACTTTTTAATTGAAATTGCCTTTGCAACTAAGTCAAAAATCAAACATGTGGGTATACCTCTAGATTCCCTATTATGTTCCATTGATCGATGTCTCTATTTCACATATACAACACTATCCTTTTTTTATATTGGTTATGAATATTAATAATACAAAGCTGATTGTCACCCCTAGTGCCCAAGAGGTGAAGTCCAGATCTATACTGGCAGCATGCACCTTACCACAAATTGTGTTTGGACCTGATGTCCCCAACCCAATTATCCTCAACCTCCCTCCTCCTCCCCCTTCCCCCCCACTCCACTTTGTATCCCTAGGTATGTTCTCTCCCTCTGCAAGACCAACACACCACTGTGGTCTTTCTTTCCTTCTTTCTCTCTTAGCTCTCACATATCAGTGAGCACATGTGGTATTTATTTCTCTGTGCTTTGCTTATTTCACTCAAAATAAGTTTCTCCAGGTTCATCCATGTTATTGCAAATGGGAGTATTTCATTCTTTTTTATGGCAGAGAAGTACTCCATGGTGTATATATACCACAGTTTCCTTATCCAATCATCCATTGATGGACATTTAGGTTGGTTCCATGTCTTGGCTATTATAAACAGAGCTGTGATGAATATGAGAGTGCAGGTATCCCTTCGACGTGATGATTTCCATTCCTCTGGCTATATACCCAGAAGTGGGATTGCTGGATTGTATGGAAGATCTATCTGTAGTTGTTTGAGAAACCTCCATACTATTTCCATAGTGTTTGTACTAACTAACAGTCCCACCAAGAGTGCAGGAATGTTACCTTGTCTCCACACCCTCACCAACATTTGTTATTCACCGTCTTTTTGATTATAGCCAAAATAACTGGGGTGAAGTGGTATCTCAATGTAGTTTTAATTCACATTTCCTTGATGATTAGTGATGTGGAGCATGTTTTTATGTACTTGTTGGCCATTTGTACGTCTTCCTTTGAAAAATGTCTATTCAGCTCCTTTGCCCATGTTTTAATTGGGTCATTTACTTTTTTACTGTATAATTGCTTGAGTTATATGTATATTCTGGATATTAGTCCCTTTTTGGATGCATAGTTAGCAAAAACTTTCTCCCACTCTGTAGGTTTTCTTTTCACTATGTTGATTGTTTCCTTTGCTGTGCAGAAACTTTTTAGTTTGATATAGTCCCATTTGTTTATTTTTTCTTTTGCTGCTTGTGCTTTAAAGCTCATGTTCATAAAGCCTCTGCCCTCACCTAACTGCTAAAGTGTTTCACCTATATTTTCCCTTAGTAATTTTACAGTTTTGGGTCTTATACCTAGGTCTTTAATCCATTTTCAGTTGTTTTTAGTGTATGGTGAGAGATGCATATCTAGTTTCATTCTTCTGCATATGGATATCCAGTTTTCCCAGCACCATTTGTTGAAGAGACAGTCTTTTCTCCAATGTAGATTTTTGTTGCCTTTGTCCAATATCAGATGGCTATAAGCCTGATGGATGATTTCTGGGTTCTCTATTCTACTCCGCTGGTCTGAATGTAGATTTTTATACCAGTACCATGTTGTTTTGGTTACAACAACTTTGTAGTATAATTTGAAGTCGGGTAGTGTTCTGCCTCTGGCTTTATTTTTTTTTTTGCTAAGGATTGCTTTGGCTCTTTGGGGTCTTTTATTGTTTCATATGAAATGTAAGATTGTTTTTTCCATTTCTGTGAAGAAGGTCATTGGTATTTTGATGGGGATTGCATTAAATCTGTAGATTGCTTTGGATAGTATAAACATCTTCACAATATTAATTCTTCCAATCCAAGAGCATGGAATATCTTTCCATCGTTTTGTGTCTCCTTTTCTTGTTTCTTAAAGTGAAAAGTTAGATAATTTATTTGAAATCTTTTTTTTTCCTAATATAAGCTTTTAATACATGGATCTCCTTTTAATCACTTCTTTATCTGCATCACACAACTTTCCATATGTTTTACCTTCATTTTTGTTCAACTCAAAATATTTCCTAATTCTCTAGTGATTTCCCCTTTGATCTGTGGGTTTAGAAGTGTTTTGGTTATTTTCTAAAATATTTTCCCAAATATATTTCTGGTATCAATTTTTTTGTTAAATACTTTATGGTTAGAGGGCTTACTGTATCATGTCAATATTTTTAACTTGCCAAAGTTTGTTTTATGGCCAGTTTATGACCTATTTTGGTGAATGTTACATGTGAACCTGAAAAGAATGTGTTTTCTGCTCTTGTTAGGTGAAATGTTCTATAAATGTCAATGTTGAGGAGTTATGCTGAAAAGCAACTCCTGACACTCTTCTGATAGAATACTGTACATCTCATCCTTGTGCCCTTTATAGGAAGCCAATGCCAAATATAGTCCATGGCAGTTGAATGAGCATGAAAAGTCTAGACCACCTTATGGTGGGCATTACAGTATTTCCATTTTGTATTATCTTTATTTAAGGGAGCTGCTGAAATCTTAAAATGACACAAAAATCTATCTTTCCCCGTCTTCCACATTTTCTCATAATACTTTTATACATATGGAAGCTTATTATTTTTTTTTTTTTATTTTGTCAGTATACAATGTGGTTGATTATTGTGGCCAATTACCGAAACCTCCCTCCCTCCTCCTTCTCTGCCCTCACTCCCAACAACCTCCTTTCTGTATGCTTGTCGTATCAATTCCAAGGAATTGTAATTGTTGTGTCTTCTTCCCTCCCCTCCCCCGTTTTTTTTTTTTTTGTATATTTATTTATTTATTTTTAGCTCCCACAAATAAGTGAGAACATGTGATATTTCTCTTTCTGTGCCTGACTTGTTTCATTTAATATAATTCTCTCAAGGTCCATCCATGTTGTTGCAAATGGCAGTATTTCATTCGTTTTTATAGCTGAGTAGTATTCCATTGTGTAGATGTACCACATTTTCTGTATCCACTCATCCGATGATGGACATTTGGGCTGGTTCCAACTCTTGGCTATTGTAAAGAGTGCTGCGATGAACATTGGGGAACAGGTATACCTTCGACTTGATGATTTCCATTTCTCTGGGTATATTCCCAGCAGTGGAATAGCTGGGTCACATGGTAGATCTATCTATAATTGAGGAACCTCCATACCATTTTCCATAAAGGCTGCACCATTTTGCAGTCCCAC
Source organism: Cynocephalus volans (assembly GCF_027409185.1). Lineage (NCBI taxonomy): Eukaryota > Metazoa > Chordata > Mammalia > Dermoptera > Cynocephalidae > Cynocephalus > Cynocephalus volans. The sequence goes on along the minus strand of NC_084478.1, from coordinate 118,865,562 downwards.
CAGCAATGTATGAGAGTTCCTTTTTCTCCGCAACCTCGCCAGCATTTATCGTTCAGAGTCTTTTGGATTTTAGTCATCCTAACTGGGGTGAGATGGTATCTCAATGTGATTTTGATTTGCATTTCCCGAATGCTGAGTGATTTTGAGCATTTTTTCATATGTCTGTTGGCCATTCGTATATCTTCCTTTGAGAAATGCCTATTTAGCTCTTTTGCCCATTTTTTAATTGGGTTGCTTGTTTTTTTCTTGTAAAGTTTTTTGAGTTCCTTGTACATTCTGGATATTAATCATAATATTTTATTAATTTTATTTCTTATATTTATAATTTGTTATTTTTTAAATATTTTGTGCATTAAGAATTCATTTAGTGCAATCATTTACTAAACATCAATTTTTAAAGATTCCTTTCTTTCCCTGCTGACTAATGATCACATTTCTGTGAAATATCAAGTTTCTTTATACACATTTCTGAACTCTTTCTATTCCATTGGTCTACTTGGCTATTCCTTCACTGTTCACATTGTTGTAATTACAATGGTATTGTAATATATTTTAATATGTTTGGTAAATATTAAGTTTCAGAATCAATTATGTCAAGAGCTTCCAAAAAATTCTGCTTAAATTTTCATCAAAAATGCATTATATTTATAGATTAATTTGAAGAGAGTTGTCATCATTGAGTCTTCCCATCAACACATATGATTTGTCACCCTATTAATTCTACCCATATTCGAGTTGTTAATAATAAGAGTTTAAATTGTTCCTACAAATACATTAGGCACATTGTGTTTTGTTAATTTCTAGATACAATATAGATGTGTTGATTTCATGAATTATATATTTTTAAAACTTTTTCAATATTTTCAAGCACACCATTCTACTCATCACAATGATACTTTTGCATGTTATTTCTGCTGCCTGGAACACCCTTCCCTAAAGACTCAGTTCAAGTGTCACCTCCTATACTACACCTCCTCGGGCACTTAGATGAGGCACCAAACAAAAGTAATATATGAGATGAACCAAATGCTTCCAAAGTCATTTTCTTTTTTGTATAATCTGATTGTAATGTTCAGTACCTTTTCTTCCTCATATAGATATTTCCTGATGGATATTAGCCTTATTAATTCATTATTGGTCACTATGTTGTTTTAAAAGTGCTTCATCAACCCCTCCTACAGTTTAGGTATTGAGTTCTAATATCCAGTCACTGGTATAAGTATGCCTGGAAGGTGAACTTTTATTGTGATCTGATTGCTGAGTTTTGACTATGGTCTATTGATCTAAGACATTAGTGATACATATTCATAAAAATACCCATTGAGATAACCACTACCATAATGATGCCACCTAGATTTTATTAGAGTAGACAGCAATCTTTGAGATCTTGAAAAGTAGTCTATCCCTTTGTGTTTCCAGTGATTCAAGTATTACGTGGCACAGAAGAGGAACATAAATGTCTGAGGAATGAAGGAATTACATGTCAGAATACCTCAAACACTTATTTTTCTAGCACCTTAAAAATGTACTGGAGATTCAGTAATTGAGAATGACTCCCATATTCCTATTAGAATATGAAGATTCCAAATTTCCTTCCAAAGATTAGAAAAATGCCTGTTAAGAAGTTCATGTTTAAAACAGGCTTCAACCCATTTCTTTGCAACCCCTGCCTCAAGGACATATATACACAAAACATAGTGAGTGGGTAATTTCTATAAGACTGCCACATAGCTTATCATTTGGAACATCTCTATCTGCAATTTTGGTGGTTGCAGGTCTATAACTGGGCAAGATAACTGGGAAACACTAACTCTAAATTTGAGTGTCACAGTTTATAGCTGACTAGAATAAGAGCTTATCTAAGAAGAGTTTGTATTGGACTAGTTTGGGGCTTTTGATAACAGAATCTAGCCTGGTTAAAATTGGGCTGGGCTGTTGTATTGCTTTAACAGGAATCAATCCAACATGTTTCAGGAGCATGGACCTGTTCAGATTATTCTCTAGAGGCCAAAACATTGATAAGGAGGATCTGGTTCCTTGCAAACTGAAAAGGAAAAAAAAAAATGCCAACGAGCTATGCGAATTCTATCCCGTATATAATTAGGGAGCCCAAAATCAAGAGAGTAGTAAAAAAACAATAAAGAAATGAACAAAGGGCACCAGCAGTTTTCAAGACAAAAATATATGATCCTTAAATATATGAAAAGATGGTCCATCTCACTCACAGTAAGGGACATACAATATATATATATATATTTTTTACTTCCCTTCCTGGCTCTCATTTACTGACTTGCTCCAAGCAGCAAGGTATGTCTGTGAAGCCCAGACCTCTGTTATCTAAGTATGTCTTAAGAAGGGAAAAATTCTGTCTCTGAAATGAAAATTTCAGGGAAGTGTATAGTTGTGTTTAAATAATCTTTATTGTTTTTAATATGACAAAATAATACATATTTGCTATAGGAAACAGAAAAAAATGGAAAGAAGAGAAAATATCAGCATTGTTAATGTGAAAGAAAACCTTAGTTACTATGTTTATTTCCTTTTAGTCTTTCCTCTAAGCAGGGACATACAAATTTAAGCCACCCTGAGAGTAAAGGCAAAGGACCTAGTTTAGCCAAAGAAGAAAAAAAAATTAAAAAAAAAAAAAAAAAAAAAACAAAGTTGGAGGACTCACATTACCTGACTTTCAATCTTATTGCAAAGTTATGGTAACATAAACAGTGTGGTACTGGCTTAAGGACAGTAAAATAGATAAATAAAACAGAATCGACAGCATAGAAATAGTCCCACACATATACAATCATTAGATTTGACACAGATCCCAAAGTAATCCAATGGGGAGGAAGCTATTTTAAACAAATAATACTGAACAAAAGTTATTAAGATGGATGATAGTTTTAAACAGAGACTAAATAAAACTATAAAGCTTATAAAATAAAATACAGAATATCTTGGAAAATGTTTCTTAGACAAGACCCAGAAAATTATAATCATAAAAGAAAAAAAAATAAATGAAACTTCAATAAAATTAAAACTTTAGTTCATCAAAATACACTAAGAATAGGCAAGCTGGATAGGGATAAAATATTCACAATCATACTGAAAAAGAACCAGTATGCAGGATATATAAAGAACACTTCCAACCTAACAATAAAATGAGAAATAGCCCATTTTTTTAAATGGGCAAAATATTTGAATGTACAAATAGCCCCCAAGTACATAAAAAAACTCAACATAATTAGTCACCAGAGAAACGTAAACTAAAACTACAATGTGATATCACCACGTGCCTACCAAAATTCCAAAATTGGAGAGAATGTGGAACAACTGAAACTTTCATACCATATTGGAGTGGATTTAATTAACATGGTACATCCATTTTGGAAAAAAGATCTAGTAGTTTTTACACAACTAACCATATGACTATCTTATGACCCAACAATTCTACTCTTAGTTATGTACCCAAGCAAATGAAAGCACATATCTAAAACAAAGCACTTGTAAAAAATGTTCTTAACAGCTTCACTCATAATAGCCAAAAACCTGACATAACCCAGGCATCGATGTTATATTCATACAGGAAAATACTCAACAATTTCATTGAAAGAAAAGAACTACTTATAAACACAACAACATGGATGAATCTTAAAAACATTATGCTGAGTGAAAGAAGCCTTACAAAAAAAGTACATTTTGTATGATTTCATTTATGACGTTGCCTTGGATTGAGTGTTTGCCCAAAACTTGACCCCACCATGGCAGTGTTAAGAGGGTGGGAAATCCTATTATGGTAATTGAAAGGTGGGGCCTTGAAGAGGTGATTAGATTGTAGGACCATGCCGTAGTGAAATGATTAATAATGGTGGTCAGGGGCGTGATTCTGAGGGATTTAAAAGAAGAGCACATGAGAAGTTCACTATCTCTGCTCCACCATTTTCTGCTATGTATGACCCCTGGGTCACTGTAACCACCACCAGATGTGTGCCCTGGACTTTGGACTTCCTAACTTCTGAAACTGTAAGCAATAAATTTCATTTTCTTATAAATTACCCAGTTCCAGGTATTCTGCTATAAGCAACAGAAACAGACTAATACAGATGTGTTGTAGAACAGACAGACAAATTTTTAAGGAAAAAATCATAACAGTATAGTTGCCACTGTGGATACTGAGATAGGGACTGACTAGAAATGGGCATAAGAAAAATTTCTGGGATGTTACCATGATAGTCGTCAGGTTATACAGGTAAATGCATTTGTCAAAATCCAGCAAATGTACCCTTAAGATTTGTGCATCTAATTTAAAGTGAATTTAATATCAAAAGAAAAAAATAAACAGCTACGGAATTTTAGTCATGGTATGTATGCTGAAGTATTTAAGTAGAAGTGTACTGATGTTGCAATTTATTTTTAAATGCATGAAAAAGAGACCAATGAATGGTGAGAGAGATGGATAGATGAATAGATGTTACAAAGCATGTAGAATAAAATGTTGACAGTAGAATATAAGTAACATGATACTTTAGAGTAGTCACTGTAAAGTTCTTTCTACTGTGCTATATATTTGAAATTTTTAAAAATATGATGTTGGCAGGGAGATAAAATGTTAATTGCAGAATCTAGACAGTGGATATATGGCTGTTCACTATATAATTCTTTTAATTTTTCTGTATGTTTGAAATTTTTCACAATAAAATGCTTAAAAAAAAGTATACTGAGAATCCTGCGAACTTCCATCAGGTTAGCAAAAATCTGAGTTTGTCAGCATACTCATTGAGCAAGGCTGTGGGGAAATGACACATTCATACATTGCTGGTGGGAATGTAAAATGGTGCAAATGGAGAGGACTCTCAAAATATCTAGAGATTCATTTACCCTTTAATTCAGAAAATCTATTTTCATTATTTTATTCTACTATTATACCTGTACACATTTGAAATAATATGTATGAACAATTATTCACATTGGCATTATTTGTAGTAAGAAAAGATTGACAAAAATCTAACTAGCAGCTAGTGGAATAAACTATTTTACAGGCAGCTATTTTTTAAATATCAAGATCTCTATGCACTGATATGAAGTGAACTGCAGGATATAAAGATAAGTGAAATAAGTGAAGTGCAAAAAAGTCAAACAGTAATACCCTATCCTTTAAGAAATGGAGAAAATAAAAATACTTATTTTTATTGCCTAGTATTTTTATAAGGAAACACTGGAAAGACAAATAAGAAAATAAAAAGTGGGTACATATAGGAATGGAGAGGAACAGAATAGATGAAGATGGGCTGGAAGACTTCTCAGTGTTACTTTTATACATATATGATTGTATTATCTATTCAATGAAATAAAGCAAAAATAATCAATGGAGAATGGAAAAAAAAGTGTAGCAGTTGACAGAGGAGCAGCATGAGCTTTCCAGTTAATTGGGCTTATCACCAATAAACTTCCATAATGGTTTCAATTTTTACAAAAGTTCAAAGCAAACTGAGAAGTAGCAACAGCCTCCGTACCTTTTGGTCCAGGTAGCCCATCCAAGCCAGTGCGTCCTGGAGGACCTGGAGGTCCTGGGAAGCCACGATCACCTTTTGGGCCAAGTGCTCCTTTAAAACCCGGGAGTCCTGGTGGTCCAGGTGGCCCAGGTAATGCATATCCTGGTTCGCCCTTGAGCACAAACATGACAAAACACAAGAAAAACTCCCATGACTTTGTTGGTGCTTACTGTTTGCCATAGAGAATTTAAAGCAGAAAATACAAGGTAATATTTTTTTTCCTGTTGGGGGGAGAGGAGAGGATAATTAAATGAAAAATAATTGCTATGTTGGAGAGAACATCTGGATGGATGGGAAACAGGGTTTAGTAAAACAAATTAAATGAGTTGGACTGGTTTAGGATAAAAAAGAAACTGAGAGAACATGAGATGAAAGAACAGTCTACCCAAGCGAGGAAATGTGATTATAAACTGAGTATTAGATAATACCAAATAATTATTTTAAATTTGACTAATAGTTGCACTGTGGTTTTTGTATAAAATGTCCATTTACTTAGTGATGAATGCTGAAGCATTTATAGGTGGCATGACATGATTTTGAGAGTTGGGTTAACATCCTTAAGCAAAGAAAAAAGAAATAGATGAAGCAAATGTGATAAAATCTTAATTTTGAATCCTGGTGATGGATATATGGAAGGTCATTGTATTATTCTTTTTACTTTCATGTTCATTTGAAAGCGTTCATAATAAAATAAAAACAATCAACCAATAGAGAAGTGGTTTTCTCATGAGAGCTGGTGTCACGGACAACAATTTTTCCCATGGAAAACAAGTAATAATGATGGAACACAGAAAGTTCATTTTTTCTTTTACATTTTAAAATCATTTTCCTATTTATTTTATATTTTTATATTTTATCATTACACAATGTAAACATTTTCTGTGACCCTTTACCAGTTTTTCCCTAACCCTCTCTCCACCTCCCCCTTTTCTACCTCTTGTGGCCTCAGTTAAATACAGGAAGTTTATATTCATTAAGCACACAGAAAATACAAGAACAGCCAAGATAATTACACACCACAGCAGTTTGCTGAAAGCTGACTGAGGAAAGTTTGAAATTAGATAAGACATAATAAAAGTAACGGAGAGTAACTCAAACACATTATTATTTATTATTATTATTAAGTCAATAGTAGTGGTTTACATAATGTATCTGTGATGGAATTGGGGCAGAGGGCAACAGTACGGGAAGGTCTTGACATGACATTCAACAAAATTTCAACAAATCATCACACAGGCATGGACAGAGATGAAATGGGATGGAGATTCTATATAGAACAGGGGAGCTGATCATCGTATTTTCTCATCTAATCAAATAACTGGCCACTTTAAAATAGGTTCAGAAATTCTTTTCTCTCTCTCTCTCTCTCTCTCTCTCTCTTTTTTCTCCAAATATGATCTCTTGGACTACAAGTATTAAAGATGGTTTGGGGTTAAATATTTTTAAATGAAAATATAATCAGTTAAGTTTTATCTATATAGTGAAGTCTTGGGATGATGTCTAAGTCAAAATAGAGAGCTAGGACTAAGGAAGGTAGAGGAGATAGGAAAATGAGAAGAAATAAATTAAAATGTCCCAGACCTTTGATCCTGGAAAGCCTAGTGGACCAGGAGGGCCTTCTAGACCAATTCTTCCAGGTGTCCCCGGTGCTCCCGGAGGTCCTGGAATTCCAGGAAAACCTGTAAAATGATAAGTAATTTTTTAATCCCCAAAGAAAAGATGCTTTAAGAAAGATATACAAATTCTCAATCCCACATTCTCATCCAATCATGCTTAAAGATTACAGTAAGATGTCAAAAGGACAGTGACATTCCATATGACTGCATAATATCAAACCTTACAGACACCTGATATTCCCTCTCAATCACCTTATGACTCTATTGTTTTCACATAGAGCTAATGTGTGTGGAAGATATGCTCTTCTGAAGAAAAACAAGGGCTATTATATTAGACAGAACTAAACATAAGGAATGAATCACACACAAAAACACAGAACTTTTCTTCTGCTTACATCTAAATATAGTACAATAAAGAACCCACCACGTAATTCTGGAAATGAGCTAAAAACAATTGCAGATATTACACACACATATACACATAAAACCAAATCTGACACTTTTGAAAGCATTTGGTATAAATGAGTAAGGACATGTTTAAGAACTGCCCTCAGACCAATGTGCACTCTGGCAATTCATGAGAATAAATTCTGTGAGGAATAAAGGAGAACTGAAGCAAAAGCACTAAAAGTTTTCAATAAATCAAGAGAATATGATTTAGAATAAAATATTGCTTGGACACATGTGTACAGTAAGTCTGTTTTCTGTTTAAAACAATCCATTAATTCAACAAATATCTATTGAGTGCTTACTATGTGCCAGGAACTGTTCTAAGTCCTGAGAATACAATGGTAAACATAAAAGACAATAATTTCCGTGAATTTTTTTAGCTTATATACCTTTTCTGCATATCTACGATTTAGATATTTTCTTATCTGGTCTGTTTTAGATAAAGATAATGAACTTAAGAGTGCATACACACTGTGACTATTCATTTACATTATTTATAGCACACAGAAAAAAGGTATAATTAATATATTTGATTTGCTGAGTGCATTATATCAAAAAATAACATCATACTAACCAGCTAATCTACCCTGCCCACTACTCAGTCCAAAATACCTTTGGGACCAGGTGGTCCAGGAAGCCCAATTCCAGGGATTCCTGGTTCTCCTTTACTACCAGGTATTCCTGGCAAGCCTGGTTGGCCTGGGAGTCCAGGGTCACCTATAAAAAACATAGTTTTCTGAAAGAGAATTGTTCAAAGAAAGAAGCCAAGAAGTGTTGAAGATATTTTGAAATAATTCCTCACATACCTGGAAGACCTACTTCACCATCTCTGCCTGGGTTACCAGGCAGGCCAGGCTTCCCTGGCTGTGTTACAGTCTGACCTGGATCACCTTTAGGACCTGAGAACAAGAGTAAGTTTGTGGTGAATGGGAAGTGTTTACTTGACCAAAGACCTCCTTTAATTAAAAACAAAAAATAACAATCAACAGATCTTTTGAAAATGCAACTAACAAAAATCCACAAGAAAAACAATTCCGCATTATATATTCAAGGCAGATACCAAACAGAAGGATGAAATTTCAGAAACTAAAAGTAGATGACAGCATTAAGAGCTTCCATAATTGAAGATGTGTAATGGTTAGTTGCAGGTGTCAATTTAACTGGATTAAGGGATCTACAGATAGCTGGTAAAGCATTATTTTTTGGTACATGTGTGAGGGTGTTTCTGGAAAAGACTGGTACTTGAATAAGGGGAGTGAGTAAGGAAGATCAGCCTTCACTCAATGTCGGTGGGCACCATCCAACCAGCTGAGGACCTAGATAAAACAAAAAGGCAGAGGAAAGGCGAATTTGCCCTCTCTCTTTTTGTACTCCTGCCCTTGGATATCAGAACTCCAGCTTACCTGGCTGCCAGACTCTGGGACTTGCACCAGCAGCCCCCGAGGTTCTCATGTCTTCAGACTTGGACTGAGCCACACTACTAGATTCCCTGGTTCTTGCAGGCAGCCTTTTTGGGGACTTCTCAGCCTCCATAATCACATGAACCAATTCCCCTCATAAATCCCCTCTCATGTATTTCTATATCTATCTCTCTCTCTACCTATCTATCCACCCATCCATACATCCATCTTATTGGTTCTGTTTCTCTGGAGAACCCTGACTAATACAAGATGTTACCTATAAAAATATATTTTTTAATGTATGCCAGAAGAACCTAAGAAAAACTGAACTGCAGTAAACAAGGAAAATATTTCTTTGGGTTAATTAGTGGTACCTTTAGGTTTTATATGTACAAAGTCCTAGTACAACTACTACTCATTAATTGAAATAGGAGCTTGGGGCCGACCCCGTGGCTTACTCGGGAGAGTGCAGTGCTGGGAGCGCAGCAGCGCTCCTGCCGCGGGTTCGGATCCTATATAGGGATGGGCGGTTCGCTCACTGGCTGAGCGTGGTCACAAAAAAAAAAAAAAAAAAAAAAGAAATAGGAGCTTGAAATGGGCTCAGGAAAAAGAAGGATTTCCTAAACATGATACAAAAAGCCCTAACCATTAGAGAAAAGAATGATAAATTTGACTACATTAAAACTGATTTCTGTTCATTAAAGGCACCATACAGAGAGTGAAAATGGCAAACCATGCAGTAAAGATTTTTTGTAAAATACATAGCTAGCAAAGAACTAATACACAGAATACAAAAAGAACTTCTCTAAATCAATAAAAAGAATAGAAAAAACATAGAAAATAGAAAAAAATAATAGAAAAAAATGGTCAAAACACTTGAATAGGCATTTGAAAAAAGGGAATTTGAATGGCCAATAAACATACAAAAAGGTGCTAAACTTGAATGTAATCAGAGAAAAGCAAAATAAATCTGCCTTGAGAAACATCACTCTCAACAGATTAGCAAAAATATAAAAGTCTGACAATACAAAATGTCTGTAAAAATTGAGAGCAACAAGAATCTCCAGCACTACTTGAGGTAGTATAAATTGGTATAATTGCTCAGAATATAGTTTGTAATTGTCTAGTTGAGCTGAAGATGCACTTGTCCTATGCCTTAAAAATACTAATCTTAAATATATACTCTTGCCCAGGGATTGGTAAGCTTTTTCTGTAAAGGACCAGACAGTTAAATAATTTAGGCTTTGTGGACGTCATGGTCTCTGCAGCAACTACTCAACTCTGCTGTTGTAGTGCAAAAGCAACCATAGACAATGGTGAATGACGTAGATGTGCTCAAATAAAACTTTTTTTTATAACAACAATAGGTGGTAGGCTGGATTTGGTCTATGGGCTGCAGTTTGCCAACACCTGCCCTAGAAAAAGTATGAGCACATGAACACCAGGATATATATATGAGAGTACTTCAAAAAGTTCTTGGAAAAATGACAGTAAAAGATAATGCCAATCTTTCCATGAACTTTTTGAAGACCCCCTCGTGTGTATCTCGTGTGTGTGTGTGTGTGCACGTGTATGACTATATATAGAAATATTATTCATAATAGGCCTGAACTGTAAGTAGTCCAATTGTTCATTAACAACAGAATAGATGAATCAAATGTGATACACACACACACAAGAACGCATACACTTACACACTCATACAGTGGGATACTATACAGTGAAAAAAATGAATATACTATAGCTATAAAAAAGTTAATGTAAAGAACACTTACTCTATGATTCCATTAATATGAAGTTCAAAAAGAAGCAAAATTAAAGTACGCTGCTTAGGAGTGTATATATGTATACAGGTGATAAACCAGGGGGTGGGGAGGATGAAAGAATGCAGAAATCAGGACAGTGGTTACCTCTGGACAGGAGAGAGGTGACTGTGATCAGGAAAGGATGTGGAGAGGAGGGAGGGGGTATCCAGGATGCTGGCAGTGTTCTATGTCTTTTTTATTTCTTTTAATTTATTATTTCATTGTACATTTTTATGAGATGCAGCTTGTTGTTTCAACATGTGCATACATTGTATAATGATCTAATCAGAATAGTTAGCATATCTATCACATAAACATTTATCATTTCTTTGTGATTATAACATTCAACATTTCCGGCTATCTTGAAATATATAATACAATATTATTAGCTATTGTCACCCTAGGGCACCAGAACTTATTCCTCCTATCTAACTGTAACTTTGTAACTTTGTACTGGTTTACCAACATTTTCCTGGCCCCCCACCCCCTTCCTTTCCCTGCCCCTGGTAACCACTATTCTACCCTATTTCTCTCTCTTTTAATTTATTTTTCTTAATTGACCCATGGTAATTGTATATATTTATAGAGTACAATATAATTCTTGGGTACATTCATACTGTGTGCAATGATCATATCAGGGTGCTTAGTATATCCATCACCTCAAACATTTGTCACTTCTTTGTGTTAGGAATGTTCAACATCATCCTCAATAGCTATTCAAAGATAGACAGTGCTTTGTTGTTAACTGTAGTCTCCCTATAGTACTATAGAACATTACATCCCATTCTTCCTATCTCTCTACTATTTTGTATCCACTGACCAGCCTCTCTCCATTCCCCTTTGCCCTTTCCCCCACCAGTCTCCAATAACCACTATTCTACTCTTTACTTCTATGAGATCAACTTTTCTAGCTTCAACATATGAGTGAGAACATGTGATATTTCTTTCTGCATCTGGTTTATTTCACTTAACATAATTTTCTCCAAGCCCATCCATGTCATTGAGAATGGCAAAATTTCATTCTTTTTTTATGACTGAATAGTACTCCCTTCTGTATATAGACCACATTTTCTTTATCCAGTCATCCACTGAAGGACAGTTAGGTTGGTTCCAACTCTCAGCTACTGTGAATAGAGCTGCGATAAACATGTGATTACAGGTATCCCTTCAACTTGTTGATTTCCATTCCTTTGGATATATACTCAATAGTGGGACTGCTGGATCATGTGGTAGTCCCATTTTGTAGTTGTCTGAGAAATGTTTTCCATAACGGCTGTACTAATTTACATCCCCACCAGCAATGTTCTATTTCTTGACATGCATGGTAGTTATATATGTGTTTCTATTATAATTAGTTGTTAAACTTTGTATTATATATCATATACTTAAGAAGGACAAAAATAACAATAACAATGAAGACAATCAGAAAAATTTAAAGAGAAGTCCTCCCTTAAAAAAAAAAAAAACACATTGTGTTCCTTTGATAAGGAGCTCTAAAGACTCCAAATATAAACGGCCAGGGAAAGACATTTCTCTTGAAAGGAACCAAGAGTGACCAAAAGATAATACATTTTTACTTGTAAGTACCAAATTTAAAATAAAACAAACAACCATAGTAAACTTACCGGGTATTCCTGGCTGGCCTGGATTTCCTGCCATACCTTGCATGCCTTTTACACCTATTGGGCCTGGAGGGCCAAAACCAGGAGGACCCATAGGCCCCATATTCCCTGGGAGACCTGGCAAACCTGGGTTTCCAGGGGGACCTCTTTCACCCTTAAAAGTAATTCCACCCTGAAAAGGGAAAAGTTTAATATAGAAACACATTGTAGTATCTACAACTATCTATAGGTTAGTATTAATGAACATAACTAGGGAAACAATACAGCTATAATTATTTCTTTTTAAAAGCTATATAAGTGTGTAGTATTATGGGATGGTATGTTTAATTACTCCACATAGTCATTCACTCCTTCAATAAATATTTTTGAGCACCTACTATGTGCCAGGTGCTGGTGATACAGCAGGTAATAAAAATAGACAAAAATCTCTGCCCTCATGAAGCTTAGTAGCTAAAGTCTAGCTAGCATATTTAATATATAACTAAAGGTTATAGTCTAGCTAACATATCATAAAAGATCACTTCCCACTTAAATATCCTGGGCTGTGTGTTATGCACAAAATGAGACCGTTCACTCATGTTCAGCCTTTTCACAACTAACATGGACATCTAGTCATACTAAACTCTAAGTTTACTATACATAAAAACCAAGTTAGATTTCTGGTCATCAGGTCTAAATAAACCCAGACAAGGATATGTGGGGTAAGAGATGAAGAGCCTCACACTGACTCATAAGCACCTATTCATAGCCAATATTACTCAATATACTAATGGGTGACAAGTGGTTTATGAAACAACTGAGAGAAAAGAGTAATGAAGATACATTACAGTCAGTAACCATGTGCCACTACTATATAATCATATTCATTTAAGCCATGATTTGGGTGTTCATCTAAGTACCAGGCCCATCCTTTGTACTAATCTAGGAAACATGTCTTAGTGAAAATCTGACATCACAAAACCAAGAACATCAAACCAACTCACAGGTTCTCCTTTGGGGCCAGGAAGCCCTGGCAAACCATCCTGTCCAGGGGTGCCTGGTAAACCAGGAAGCCCTGGAGCTCCAGGGGAACCCACTTCTCCTTTATCACCTTTCATTCCTGGAAAAGTGAGGATGTCACCAGGTTCACCTTTAGATCCAGGGAAGCCTGGAGCACCTGGAGCTCCTGGTATGCCCTGACGGGGTAAAGAAAAGAAAGAAAGGGGAAAAAGAAGAAAGAGAAAAAGAAAATCAGTTTTTTTCCTAATACTTTCTCTCCAGTTTAACCCATTAACCCACCCAATAATATTTAGCATACAAAGCACTGAATCAAATGGGGTATGTGAGTAAGGGAGAGTCAAGGAATCAAACAAATTACAACTTAATTGAAAAACTAAATTTATGGCATACATAAATATCCATTAGTAAAAATTGAAGTATAAATAGCTTCCTTCTACTTTTTGTTTTATAATGTACTCACAACTTACTGGTAATCCTTTGGGACCGGTTGCACCAGCATATCCTTTTTCACCCTTCTGTCCAGGAAAACCAAGAGATCCTAGCATGCGCACACACACACACATACACACACAGAAACACACACACACACACGATAATGTGAGCTTTGAGTGTAAACCCTTGACAAAGCTCATATAGAAATCAGCAAGTCAGGAAGACAAGTTTTAAAATAAAAACTCCATTCAATCCCATTTAAGTCATATTTTTCATTTCTTCTTTTATGGTCACAAAGTGAGGAAATAATGTTTCTTTCAAATAAATTTAACATTTCATGTTACATACAATACTGTATCCTTATGTATTTCTAACTCGAAAGCAGCCTTTCTCAGAGCTTGCTACCAAATACTATGCACAGAAGGTGCTTAGGCTCTCATACCTGTCTCATTGAAAAGGAGAAAAGGAGATTTTTTTCAAAGTCTGCATATCTCTGTTCTGACTTATACAATTTTCCTAGATCCTTACCAGTCCTTTGGTTTGTTATTTCCAAAAATTTGTTTTATGTGAAAAGTTTAATGCCCCCAAACTAGAGAAAACATTACTAAAAAGCAGTTGTTTTTCAAATGGACCCCTGGACCAGCTGCATCATCATCACCTGGTAAATAGTTAGAAATTCTCATTCTTGGGCCTCTACTCCAGACCTACTTAATCAGAAGCCTTGGGGTGGAACACAGCAAATTGGGTTTTGATAAGCCTTCCAGGTGATTCTGATGCACTCCCAAGTTTGAGAACCACTAGAGCAGAGGTATAAGGCAAGATTACTTCTAGTGGCACCTTTAAGATTTGCTGAAAGTAAAATGAATTGGTGTCATTGGCAGACACACTAGACAGAAAGGTAAGAGATCTGATTTCTATTTTTCAGCCCTGACTCAGACACAAAGTGTGATTTCAAGAGAATATAATATTGGGAAATCCCAAGAGGAAGTCAGTTGAGTAACAGTTGTGGGTCTGAAAGATATCAAATATGGTTTTGACTGGACCTAGGGAGGGAGGAGTTATATATAGAGAGAGGAATACTGGCAGTTACTTCCCAAACTCCAATAGAAGCCCCATTCCTTAATGACAACATGTGAAACATCCTCAATGACTAGGAGCTCTGCCATTGGAAACTATACTCAGGGCCTAGGTATTATGAACTGTTTCACCAATTTTCTGGAAGAAAGAAGTCTGACTCTGTATAAGTTATTTTCCTGTCCATATGGAAAATTGGGAAAATATGTTTCCTGAAATAATAATATTGCCAAAATGTTTTAACAGAAAATGTTGGTAGCTTCAGGTATTAGAAATAAGAGCATAATTTATTTCATAGAAAATAGAGGCATTTCACATTTAATTATTTATAGATATGAGTGACTAGCTATAAAATGAGAAACTGGCAACATTCTGAACCTATGAGTTCAATAAAATCTAGCCAAGAAATATTTTTAAAGTTTTCCTTGAGGCAGAATATTTTACCTGGAGGACCTGGGAGACCTGGCAAACCAGGTTCACCTGGAGGCCCTGAAATACCAGTTCCAATACAGTTGAAGCAGGTGTCACCTTTGTCACCTAGAGAAAATCATAATTAAAAAAAAATGTTACTGGAAGAGGTACATATACCTTCTTTAGATAGGTTCTACCGAAGTTAACACTAAGGGCCAGCATTCCTACCTAACGATGTGGTTAAAGAAGCCTATATTTAGAATCAACTCAATTGACAAATATTTACTGAGTGTCTACTGTGTGCCAAGAATGTTCCAGGTGTTTGTGATACATTGGTAAACAAAAGAGACAAAAATCCATGCCTTCACGGAGCTCACATCTGCTGGTGGAAAGGGATAATAAACAATGAACATAATAAATTATTAAATTATATACACTAAATACTTAAATATATTCAACATATATTAAATACTATAATATATATAATAAAAGATGCTACGTTTATGGGAAAAAATTGAACTGGGTAACTGGGATTGGGTATGCCAGGGATGGTGGCAGGTTGTGATTTTAAATAGAATGGTCAGGATAAAACTCACTGAGAAGATGATACATTATTAAAAAAAAAAAAAAAAAACAAAGGACATGGCATGTGCGTAACGAGTACAGAAAATTCCAGGCAGTAAGAATAGCTATGTTTGGCATATACAAAAAACAGTGAGCAGACTAGAGCAGAGTACTTGGAAAGAATGCTGGAGCAGAGTGAGGAAAGGGAGCCAGGGCAGAGAGTGGCATATCGTGGCATTTACTGTGAGTGAAATGAAAATCTAGTAGAAGAATTCAAACAGAAAAGCAACATGATATAACTTAAGTTTTAAAAGGATGACTCTGGCTGCTGCTATGTTAAGAACAGACTTTAAGGGCAAGGATGGAAGCAGGGTAACCACCTAATCTGTAGTGATCTAGGAGAGAGACGGTAGCAGCTCATCCCAGAGCAACAGCAATGAAGATGGTCAGGATTGTTTAGATTCTAGACATATCTGAAAGTAGAGCCAATGGGATGTTCTCATGGATCATATATGGAATACAAAATAAGAGGGGGATCTAAGATGACTCCAAGGTTTTAGCACAAGTAACTAGGCTAGAGTGGCCTGCTTTATAAGTAAGAAAGGAAAAATGTGAGTGGAGTAATTATGGGGGAGGAGGTGGCAGAGATCAGGCCTTCAACTTGATCAGGATGTCAAGTTCAAAATGTTGAGTAGGCAGTTGGATGTACAAATCTAGAGTAAAAGAGTTGTATATGGATAGAAGACATAAATTTGGAAGTCACTGGCAAGTAGATGGTATTAAAAGACATGAGACTGGATGAATGAGTTTAGGTAAAGAAGAGAAGAGGAACAAGAACTGAACCCGGGGGCATTTCAAAATTAAAAGTTGGGTAGATAATTCTAAGATGTAGATGGAAATGCAAAGAACTTAGAATATCCACAACTTGTTATAAAACCACAGTAATTAAGAAAATCTGGTATTGATGCAACAAGAGACTAATAGAATAGAAAAGAGAGGTCAGAAACAGACACATACATATATGGTCATATAATTTAGAGCAAAAGTTCAAATATAAATCAGCGGGATATCCATATGGGAAAAATGAACTTTTATCCCTGCTTCAAAATACACACAAAAATTAACTGAAGACAGGTCAAAGATCAAAACACAAAAAGTAAAATGATACAATGTCTTGAAGAAAACACAGAGAAGTATCATTAGGTCTTTGGGATAAGCAAAGCTTTCTATAACAGGGCATAAGCAACACTAACTATAAAACAAGACATTGTTAAATTTGATTTCATTTAATTAATAACTTTTTTTTTTTTTTTTTTTTTTTTTTTACAAAAGACATGACTAAAAAAGCAAGTCACAGAATGGGAGAAGATAATTGTAATACATATATCCAAAACCAAATTAAAAATGGGGAAAAGTTAGGCACTTTACAAAACGGAGTATAAAAACCATAAGAAAGAAGCCCATTATCAATAATTCATCAGTGAAATGCAAATTAAAATTGCTTTGAAAAATGGTTTGGTGAGATCTATGAAACAAAACCTACACCTGCCCTATAACCCAGCAATTCCATTCCCATGTATATCCCCAACAGAAATGAGTGCTTATGTCCTAGAAAAAAGAAGTATAAGAATGTTCATGGCAGCTTTATTAATAGCTCCAGACCAAAATATCCGTCAACATTACATGGACATTGAGGTAAATGTGTACAATGGAATACCAAAGAGCAGTAAAAAAAAAATACTTTCACAAACAAAAACGTGAATATATCTCACATACATAATATTTAGCAAAAGAAATCAGACATATCAGATACAAAAGAGCTCATACCGTGGGATTCCATTTATACAAAGTTAAAGATTAGGGAAACTAATGTGTGACAGAGGATAAAATAATGGTTACCTTTGGAGATACTAACTGGGGGGCACAAGAAAGTCTTCAAGGGTCCTGGAAATGTTCTATATTTTGGTTTAGATGGTAGTTAAGTGGGTTTTATGTACATACACACATGCGCACACATGCACCAAGGAGGTATGAAGAAAAACAGGGAATGTAATGTACTGAAAGCCAAATGAAGAAAGTGTCTAAAGATGGGAAGAAGCAAGTAAGAAAAGGATTGAGATTCGACATTTGAATTAGCACAGTATAGGCTGCTGGTGACTTTGACTGGCATCTGTGGAGTGGTAGGTAGTAGGGGGCGGGGGTGAAATCCTGACTGAAATATGTTGAAGAGAAAACGGGAGGAGAGTATCTAGAGATAGTAAGTAGAGAATTCATGAGTTTTGCTAAAAATGGGAGCAGAAGAATAGAGCAGTACCTGGTAGGGGAAGCAGGATTACCATAAGGTATTTTTTTGATGGGTGAAAAAAGCATAAATGTGTGCTGCTGGGAATGATCCAGTAGAGAGGGAAAATTGATGATGTGAGAAAGGCAAGAACTTCTGGATCAAAATCTTTGGGGAAACAAGAGGGAATGGAATCTATTGTACAAATAGAAGAATTGGCTTTAGATAGGAACCGTAATAGTAATAAGCAAGAAGGCAAAATATATGGGCACAGATGCAAGTAGGTGGATAAATGTGGTGGTGGCAATCTGTGAAATTTCTCTTATTATAACTTTAATTGGTCAGTGAAGAAGGAAGCAAGGTCAGAATCTTAAAGCGAGAATTCGGGAGGAGGTGTCAGAAGTTTGAAAAGTGAAGGTGCACACTCAGAAGAGGTGGAAATTTTGAATTATCAGGGCTATGCTTTTGTTCCACGTCAGTACACTGAAGTGAGAGAAGGGCAAAGGAATCAAAGGTTTATTAATGGATCTATTACAGTGATTAATCATGGAATTTAAGCTAGGTTAAGAGGGAAGAAAGGACATCAAAAAGTAGAGAGGTAATCAAAGTTGGTAGGTCTCAGTGGGGTTGAAGTAATGCTGGAGTCAGGTTATTAGAAGTAATGAGCTGGGAAGATAGGAGATAGTAACCAGAAAACAAGATTCATGAAATCAAGATTACATCAGTGTACACTACTGGCAATGAGATGGTCTTGGGGTACAATAGTGGGAGACAGCAGCCAAGGTAGCATAAAGGATACCGGGAATTTTGCTGATGATCTGAAAAAATGAAGAAATGAATGTTTAGCGATCAAACCTTTCACTCCTTGTTCTCCTTGCAGACCTTTTTCACCTGGAGATCCTGGAGGGCCTGGAGGGCCTGCTTCACATATCTCATCACCTGAGACAAGATAAAGAAAGGATAGCAAGCTGATTGTGAAATACCCAGGAGTCTAAGCAAAAAGAAAGACTGACCAGCTAGAAAAAAGACCTATTTTCAGTGACTTCTCTGCAGACATACAACTATCTATAAGCAAAAGGAAGATATAATATTGCTGACAATAAACACTATTGGAAGAACAAATTTAAACATCAAAGAATCGCCAAAAACCAAAAGTAGAACCTCTTAGATACCAGAAACACAAAGAATGATGTCAACCTTCAGTGAGATTCACATATGAATGAAGTAAACAAAACCAACAATAGAACTTAACAAGAGAAAAATATAGCTTACTAGGAGTTATGTGAGGGCCAGGAGGGCCAGGAGGCCCTGGAAGACCAGGAGTCCCAGGCTGTCCATCAAGTCCAGGAGGTCCGGGAATGGAAATTCCAGGTGGACCTTCATCACCTTTCTGGCCCCTTTCTCCAGGAAATCCAGGGGGGCCAGGAGGACCCATAACTGCAGTCCCTAAAATAAGAAAAAGCACCCATTAAAGTGATCAAAATGGTCAGAGACATTACTTTTGTTCTCAATGACACATTAAGTCATGATAAGATCTTCCTTTAACATAAAATGCTGATTATGTTCTTATTTTTTCTAAGAGAATGAACATCTGGAAAAAGGTTGAAAAGTTTCAGATAATGTAAGTAACAGTTTGAGTGTCAGAAATAATAATTTAAGGTAGCTTTGTTACTTCTGGAAATTACTAATAAATCTCTACCCACCCTTGGACACTATAATCTTTTAATCTCAAAACAACTGGAAAGTCATTAGCAAGAGAAAAAGAGGCACGTCAAAGTTTCCATGTAAACATGGCTCCATTTCTAGACATTCTTCTATTCCACTATATATTCCTGCAACATTAACACACATTTTAGTCACTACAGATTTATAATACTTTCAAAACTGGTAAGGAAAATATACTTATCTTTGTTCTTTTTTAAAACCATCTTCACTACATTTACAAATGATCAGCTTGTAAGTTTCATTTTAAAAAATCTTAAAATTTTGAATGTGAATAATGTGAATTTAAGGAATAATTTTTGGTAGAATTGACTTTTTATAATATTGATTTCTCATATCAAATAAGAATTAAATATATCTTTCCATTTATTTAGCAATTTTATACTATTTAAAAATATTTTACAAAATTCTGCACCAAGATCAAGGGTTCAGATACCCATACTAGCCAGCCACCAAAAAAAAAAAAAAAACCAAAAAAACAAATTTGCAAAGATGTCTTACATCTTTTGTTGTGTTTATTCATGAATTTGTTTTATTACTACAGTGAATTTCATTACTATTACTATTGGGAACTGGATTTTTTTTCTTACATGTTTGCTGGTGTGGAGAAAGACAAATTATTTAAGCACGCTATCGATATATGGCCACCTTTGACACATTCAGTTTAAGTTCTGTTAATTTGTCATTCGATTTTTTTTTTCATTTTCTATACTTTTTTCCACTTTGTTTTCTTTATCTGAAACATAATTGATTATACATATTTGTGGGTTACAGAGTTGAATATCAATAGCTAAGGTACAATATGTAATGATCAAATCAGGATAATTAGTATATTCATCATTACAAAACATGATCATTCTTTGTGACCCTTAACTAATATTTCACTAAACCCTCTCCTTCTCCCCCTTTCCAAACTAGTAACGACAGTTCTGTTCTCTCCATTTGAATGTTCAGTGTTCTATTGTGATCTTTCTTTCTTTCTCTTTCTTGTTTATTTATGTATTTATTTATACAGCTCCCAGTTATGAATGAGGACATGTGGTATTTCTCTTTCTGTGCCTGGCTTATTTCACTTAATGTAAGAGTGGTGAGAGTTGGAATCCTTGTCTTATTCCTGTTCTTAAGGGAAAGGCTTTCAGCTTTTCCCCATTCAAGATGATATTGACAGTGGGTTTATCATATATGGATTGTATTGTGTTGAGATATTTTCCTTCTATACCTATTTTTCTGAGAGTCTTTATCATGAAGGGATGTTGAATTCTGTCAAATGCTTTTTCTGTGTCTATTGAGATAATCATATAGTTCTGCCCTTGGTTTTGTAGATGTGGTGTATCACATTTACTGATTTACATATGTTGAATCATCCTTGCATTCCTGGGATGAATCCCACTTGATCATGGTGTACAATCTTTTTGATGTGCTGTTGTATTGTTTGCTAATTATTATTATTATTATTATTATTATTATTATTATTATTATTATTTTGTCGTTTTTGTGACCGGTAAGGGGATTGCAACCCTTGGCTTGGTGTCTCCCACACTGCACTCAGCCAGTGAGTGCACCGGCTATCCCTATATAGGATCCGAACCTGTGGTAGGAGCGCCGCTGCGCTCCCAGCGCCGCACTCTCCCAAGTGAGCCACGGGGTCGGCCCTGTTTGCTAATTATTTTGTTGAAGATTTTTGCATCTATATTGATCAAGGATACTGGCCTGTAGTTTTCTTTTTTTGTTGCTGTTGTATGTTTGTCTGGTTGTTGCATCAGGGTGATGCTGGCCTCATAGAATGAGTTTGGGAGAATGGCCTGTTTCAGCTTTCTGGAATAGTTGAAAAGTGAAAACCATCCAGTCCTCAGCTTTTCTTGGTTGGGAGAATTTTGATTACTGTTTCAATCTCATTAGTTGTTACTGGTCTGTTCAGGTTTTCTGTTTCTTCTTGGTTCAGTCCTGGTACTTTGCATGTATCCAGAAACTTATCCATTTCCACTAGGTTTTAAAATTTGTTGTTGTAAAGTTGTTCATAATAGTCTCTAATGATTCTTCATATTTCTGTGGCGTCAGTAGTAATGTCTCCTTTCTTATTTCTGATTTTTGTTATTTGGGCCTTCTCCTTTCTTTTTGTAGTTAGTTTAGGTAATAGTTTGTCTATTTTATTTACCTTCTCAAAAAACCAACTGTCATTTTTTGGTCTCTATTTCATTTAGTTTTGCTCTGATCTTATTTATTTCTTTCTGTCTACTAATTTTGGTATTGGATTTTTCTTGTTTTCCTAATTCCTTGAGGTGTAACGTTAGGTTGTTAAATTTAAGTCTTTCTATTCTTTTGATGTAAGCATTTATTGCAATAATCATCCCGTTTAGTACTGCTTTTACAGTATCCCACAGGTTTTGGTATGACATGTCTTTATTCTCATTAGTTTCAAGCAATTTTTTGATCTCCTGTTTAATTTCTTCTTGCACTCATAGGCTGTTCGGTAGCATGTTTTTTAATTTCCATGTGTTTGTACAGTTTCCAAAATTTCACTTATTATTGATTTCTAGTTTTAATCCATTGTGGTCTGAAAAAATAACTTGAAATGATTTCAAATTTTTAAAATTTGTTGAGATTTGACTTGTGACCTAACATGTGGTCTATCCTGGAGAATGTTCCATGTGCTGATGAGAAGAATATATATTCCATAGTTGTTGGATGAAATGTTCTATAGATATCTTCTAAGTTCAATTGGTCTAAAGTGTAGTTTAAATTGTGTGTTTCTCTGTTAATTTGTTGACTGGATGATCAGTTCAATATGGAGATAGGGGTGTTGATGTCCCAACTATTATTGTACTAAGGTCCACATTTCTCTTTAGGTCTAATAATGTTTGCTTTATATATCTGGATGCTCTAATGTTGAGTTCGTATATATTTATGCTTGTTATATCTTCTTGCTGGATAGATCCCTTTATCATTATATGTTAACCTTCTTTGTCTCTTTTTATAGTTTTTGGTTTAAAATCTTTTTAATCTGATATAAAAATAGCTAATCCTGCTCGTTTTTGGTTTCCATTTGCATGGTATATCTTTTTCCAGCCCTTCACCATTAGTCTGGGGAATCCTTAAAAGTGAGCAGAGTTTCTTGTTTCTTGTAGGCAGCACATAGTTGGGTTTAATTTTTTAATTCATTCAGCAAGTCAATGTCTTTTGACTGGGGAATTCAATCATCTTTTTACATTCAGGGTTGTTATTGAAAAGTGTTATCTTACTCCTGGCATTTTATTGATTTTTGAATGGTTGTTTTAAGTATCTTTTGTTCCTTTTATTTGTCTTTGGTGTTTGTTGGTTTTTTTGATGTGGTAAGATATAGTCTCTTTCTCTTTCTTGTTTGTATATCTGCTATACCATTGGGTTTTGTTCTTTCTCATGTATTAATGGTGGTGATTATTATTTTTTAGATTCTTGATGAAGGACTCCCTTGAGGATCTCTTCTAAGGATGAAAGTGTGGGGGTGAACTCCCACAATATTTGTTTGTCTGGGAACATACTATTTCTCTTTTTATTTCTGAAGGATAACCTTCCTAGGTATACTATTACTGGCTGGTAGTTTTTTTCTTTTAGTACTTTAAATATATCATCCCATTCTCTTCTGGTCTGTGAAGTTTCTGCTGAGAAATTATCTGTTAGTGAGTTGGGGACTCCTTTATAAGTGACTTGATGTTTTCCTCTTGCTGTTTTTAAGACTTTCTCTTTGTCTTTGATTTTTGACAATTTAACTATAATGCATCTCAGAGAGGACCCTTTTGGATTGAAACTTTTGGGAGATCTTTGAGCCTTTTGGGTATGGAAGTCTTTCACTTTCCCAATACCTGGGATGTTTTCTGCTATTATTTCATTGAATATGTTTTCAATGCCTTTTCCTTTGTCCTGTCCATCTAGAACACCTATGATTCTGATATTTCTGTGTTTAAGGTTGTCTCCTAGGTCTCTTAGATTTTCATTATTTTGATTGTTTTTTTTTTTTTTTCATCTGCCTTGGTCATTTCAAAGAGAATGTCTTCAAGATCAGAAGTTCTTTCTTCTGCTTGCTCTAGTCTGCTGCTGTAACCTTTTGTTGTAGTTTGTTTTTATTTCACTGAATGAATCCTTCAGTTCCAGAATTTCTGCTATATTCTTTTTATGGAATCTATCTCTTTGTAAATTTCCTCCTTCATTTCCTGGATTGCTTTTCTTATTTTGTTGTGTCATCTCAGTCTTCTTATATCTCACTGAGTCTCCTTAGCATTGTTGCTCCGAACTTTTCAAACATCTCAGTGGTTTCCTGCTGTTTGGGGTCTGGTAATTGAGAATTATTTTATTTTTTTGGTAGTATCACGTTTTCCTGTTTTTTCATATTTATAGTATCCCTATGTTGATGTCTGGGCATCTAGGGGAACAGTGCCTTCTTCTATTACCCAGGAGTGGCTTTTGAGGAGAGAGATTCCCACCTGTAGATGTGTTTTATACTCACTATAGGGTGTTTTAGTTATGGTTCCAAGTACATGCAATAGTGTAGTCTCTGTGTGATTACTTCAGATGTATTCAGTGTCAAAGGTGTCTGTGAGTGCCTTCATGACCTAGGCACTGGGGCACTTGGTGGCTTCTTGTTGAAGTGAGTGGCACTGAGTTGTGTTGTTGAGGATGTGGGTGAGCTCTCCAGCTCCTGGAAGAAGCACTTAGGTGCTCTGTTGCGCCTTGGGTGAGGTGGATGTCCCTGGTTGGACCTGTTGGCGCCCCAGCTAGTGTTCCATGATCCTTATGGATACAACAGGGTATACTGAAGCTCCTGAGATTGAATGGGTGAGACTCGGTTGGGTTTCTCTTTCCTCTACTGCAGGCAGAGGCTCCTCCTGGGACTTTTCTTCTCCTGGTTTGAGGATTGCTTGGTGGTGGCTATTTTCTTTCATACTCTATTTGGCTATCCTGTTTCTAGACTCACCATTAGTTCCGGATGTGTCCCTCCCTGGGGCCAAGTAGTCATGTGGGCAGCACAAGTAGCTCGCACACCCAGGTGCATGGAGCTGTGCTTGCTCACTTCTTTCATCTTTCTTCCTGTCTGGTAAAACACAGGAACATCCAGATCTGGGCAAGGTGGAGCTGGTGGCACCCAGGCTGGGTGGTGAGAGTGGCAGCATCTGCAATGAGGAGTGGGTCTGAATTGCTGTGCTGGGAGGTAGGAGTAGTGGCGGTGGGAGGAGCTGCAGCAGGAGCAGCAGAGGCTAGTACGGAAAGATGGGTAGCAACCCTGGGGCCAGAAAATGGTGGCAGCAGCTATGGCAGTGTTGGTGGTGGGCTGGAGCATGAACAAGAGAAGTATTACTGCTAGAAAGTGCTCATTGTGGAGCAGATTCTTTTCATTATGAGAATTCCTCCTGCGCCAATTCTGGTGTTGGAGGCACGGCAGCTGAAGCCCTGTGACTCTTTCCCTTCTCTCTGCCACCCTCTTGGGCTTCTGCGGTCCACTGGGTTCTCACCAGATTCCTTCTGCCCTTCCATACTCTCCCACCAATGCTCTCTTTAGTACTTAGATGTCCATTCCTTGTTTTGGTCTTTTTCTGTGAGAGGAACATGCCCTGGGCACCTCTAGTCCCCCATCTTGTCTCCCTCCTGTCATTTGATTTTCTAAAGCTTTCTGGGTAGATAATCATACGGTCTGTGAATAACCAAAATTTGGGGTTTTTTTCCCTCCATCCTTACATCTGTGTTTTCTTACAGATTTAGTGCATTGGCTAGAATCTCCAATATAATGACAAGCAGTACTGGTGACTCTGAGTATCTTTATCTTATTTCTGACTTGATGAGAATGCTCCTGATGTTTTACCATGAAGCATGATATTTCCTGTACAGTTCTGTAGGTAGCTTCATCAAGTTAAAGTAGTTCTCTTTTAATCCTAGTTTAAGTGGTTTTTTTTTTTCTTTTAAAAATGAGTGAGTATTGAATTTTATTGACTGGTTTCTCGGCATCTATTGGCTTGTTCTCTTATTCTGATAATGTAGTCAATCACAGTAATGTTGAACCATCCTTGCAATATTGGGGTAAAATTTACTTGGTCATAATATCATATTATTTAATATACTTCTGGATTGACTTGATAATATTTTATTTAGGATTATTGCTTCTATGTTCATAAATAAGATTGAATTATAGCTATTAGGATACTTCAAAAAGTTAACTGAAAAAACAGAATTAAAAGATAATATGAATCTTTTCATGAACTTTTTGAGGTTCCATTGTATTTTTGTTATTTCCTTGGTGGTTTGGTATCAATGCTATTGAATTAAATTTCCTTTTTAAAAATGCTCTGAAATAGTTTAAAATGTGGGAATTATCTGTTCTTTGACAGCTTGGTAGAATTCATTAACAAAATTATAAAACCACCATAAAACCAGTGCATTTTTCATGGAGATCTTTACCATTCCAAAACCTTTCATGTTAACTGACCTACTTAGGTTTCCTACTTTCTCAGGACAACTTTAGTAATCTGTTTTCTGTTTCATGAGGAATTTATATTTTATCTAGAATTTAAAATATATTAGTATAGTTCTATAGTTTTCTTGTAATTGAAAAATTTTAATTTTAATTATAGTAATAATCCCTATTCTTTACTAACTTTATTTGTACCTTTTCTTGTTCTTATTTTGATTGTATCTGCCAAGTTATGTTCACTTCAAATGCTCTTCACTCAAAGTATCATCTTTTATTTTCCCTATTCAACTATAATTATTTGAGTTTATTTCCTATTTTATTAATTTTAACTTTTATCTTTATTAAGGTTTCCCTCCTACTTTGTTTGTGTTTGTTTCATTGTATGTGTGTGTCTGTGTATGTTTTAAACATAGGCCATTTACTTTTAGTCTTTCTCATTTCATGATAAATTAAGGGTATTGCTTTGGCTATATGCAATAAGTTCTGATATGAAGTATTTCATTTGCTTAGTATTCAATAGTCTATCACTTTTATTTCTGTATCCTTTTCATCTCTAGAGTTATTTATAATTGTGTTTCTTAATATACAGATATAAAAATAGTTGGTGTATTTCGTTGTTAACTTTTCACTTTATTTCACTGTGATTACAGAGTATAATCTGCATATAATTTATTTAGATATTTTTCTGGTCTAGTAGAGACAATTTCTATAAATATTCCATATTTGTTTGAAAAGAATGTATATTTTCTGCTGCACACGGAGTTTTTCTCTCTCCCCCATGTATACAGCTTGATTGTGTTGCCCAAATATATAATTTACATCCTTATTTTTTACCCACTTGGTATGTAGGGATTTGTCAATTTATCCCTTATAGTTTGACAGTTTTCACTTTATATATTCAAAGTTATATTGTTAGATGCATAAAGTTTCATGACTTTCATAACATTGTGGTATAATTTATTTATTTATCCATATAAAATGACTGTCTTTCTAATGCATTTTCTGCACTGAATTCTATTCATACTATATTAGAATTGCTAAGCCAGCTTTCTTTTTGATAGCATTTGCCCAATATATCTTTTCTTGGCCTTATTTTCAAATTTCCACTGTATTTTTGCTTTAGATATATCTATTGTGCACAGTATATAGATATTTTTATTCCAATTCTATTTTAGTCAGTGTCTTTTAATCAGTGTTTAGTCCTTTCACATTTGTTGGAGTTACTGATTTATTTTTTAAATTCTGGTCACCTTATGTTTTATTTTCTGTTTACCCAGGTTTATCTTGTCTGTTTTGTCCCAATCCTAACTTCTACTACATAGAAGAATTTTGGTGGTTTTCTTTTTTCAACTGGTGTGTAAATCATACAGGTTATTTCTATTTTTCTCCAGTGGTTACTATTAAAAATTTAACCTATGCACTTAAACCTATATTTTCTAAAAACTTTTAAGTTAATAATATTTATATTCTCTCCCTCTAATAAAACAACAATAACAAAAACCACTTATCATCCCCTTGTCATTGACTTCCCCCTATTCTTATTGCACTTAGACATCCTGTGTTAATAATGTTCACAATTACAGTTCCACATTGTTACTTAAAACACCTTTGTTATTTTTTTAAATGATCAGTACTTATTTAGACTAAATATGCTTCAGTAATATCTTTCCTAACCATTGGTTGTTGCATCCTACCCAGACCCCCACTTCATTCTGAATTCCTTTCCCTCTTCTTGCAGTGAAACCTCCAGTAACTATTTTAGAGAGGGCATGCAGGTGTTAAACTTTCTAGGTATCCCATCCTCACACTAGGAGGATAGTTTGGTGTTATATAGAATCCCAAATTCATAGTTACTTGTCCTTATCACTTAGAAAATTTGCTCCATTATCTTCCTCTGACTCTTACTGCTTTGTAGGTAATCTGCCTGCTTTCTCGGATAGTTTGTAAGAGTTTCTTTCTATCCCTGAATTGTGAAATGTCCCTACAATGTGTCTATTTATAGATCTTTGTATTATTATTATTATTATTATTATTATTATTATTATTATTTTACTCTTGCTTAGTGTTTCATGAGCTTTTTCACAGGGATTTGTGTCGTTTTTAATAGATGGATGTTCTCAGCCATTATTTTTTTCAAATACTGCCACAAATACTCTCCTCCTTGAACTCCCTCATGATGGATTTTGAAACTTTCTATGTTTATCCTTTATGCCTCTTAACTTTTCTTTCATACTTCTGAATTCCTTAACTCTTTTACTTTGTCTTAGGATAACTCCTTATTTCAATTTCCCTTACACAGTATGTACTTGTATTTAGCCCACTATCTTGAGATTAGAAATCCAAAGTGTATACTTAGAAAATAATGGAACACACATTTATTCTCTTTCTCCATAAAAGGATCAGAGTGTTACCCATCTCATCAAGTTAATATTTCATTAGCAAAGTATTTCTGAAGGGAAAGGAACCATAATTTATTGAAGATGTATGTGTGCCAGGTACTACACCAGATGCTTTTGCAAATTTTCCATTAATTCCTACAATTACCCCATTTCAAAGAACACCCAAATAAACATGATAGAAAAGGGCAATGCTCAATTTGCAGCCAAATTCGAAATGTTCCACTATAATGTGTGTCTTCAAAGGGAATGATATAAAACTCAGTATTCAGCCCTAATATTTCATTGAACAGACATTTCTGGAATTCTAAGTGGATAGTGCTACTTACCATTTTTATACAGAAATTTTGCAAAACTAGCCATTAGTATGGCAGCATCCCCTTCCCTAGTAGTACAAAAAGTACGATAATTCATTTACTGTATCACAGAATTGTTTGATGTAATTTATTAATCATAAAAGGTAGAAATGGGATTCTTAAGATAGAAGGGCACTACTCAAGTGGACTTTTTAAAAAAGTACAAGTGAGTAATTTGGTGAGAAAGGCTATAGTAAGAGTTGGGAAGTATCTGTCAATTAAAAAGGACTCATGCCTTCTACTGCCATGCTTACTCTGGAACTATGTGATAAAGTGTATATACGGATTAGTAAAAATTCTATACCACCAAGACATAAGTACTCATACAGTCTCTTTTACCTGGAGGTCCAGGAAGGCCAGGTGGACCCTGTGGTCCAGGAAATCCACGCTCTCCTTTTTCTCCAGGCAAGCCAGGTAACCCAATGTTTCCTTTTTCTCCTACAGTAACACCAGTCCCAGGTCTAGGAATTACCTTTATCATGAAAGAAAAAAATAAAGAAACTCAAAGAGGAAGAGTCTTGCTCTGCTGAAAATAATCTAGCAGCTACACATGATTACAATGCCATTATTTTACAAAGTGCTGAGATATGAAATCATTAAGACTACTACACAGGTTATGAGTCATATTCTAGATGACTCATCCTCCAACTGATTAGAAAATGTCCAATACCAGTAACAATATTACCATCCTCCTGAGTGTGAGGCATACAAAGCTACAAGTATTTTGGATGTCTCTTCTGTTATAATTCACATTCGTTTTATTCCAGTCACTTCAGCCTGACAATTCTTTACTGAAAATGTCTCTCCAATTTGCTACCTTCATTCCTGTTGCCACAGCTACTATCCTCAACTCACACTTGGACTAACAGAAGCACTTCTAAGCTTATCTCTCTGAATCCAAATCTATAGCTAGGATATGCTTCCTCAAAAAACAATTTTTCTGTGTTAACTACCCTGTTTAAGGACTCAAAATTGCTATTTCTTACTATATCTGATGCTACTTTTAACCTTGGCCTCTGTCAAGTCACTTCTCACTTCCAATTGCTCTCCCACCTATTTTGTCTATTTCTAGCAATAATTTTGTAGTATAGTCTATCTGATTATAACCACTTCATGCAAATTGCATGTTCTTGACTGTGTCTTTGCATATGCCATTCCAAACACCTGTAATGCCTTCCCCAAATCTTCACCTTTATCAATCCAAATTTCTTTCTTCCTTTAAAAAAACCAAAAAAACCCTCATCTCTTCCAGCAAGGCTTTATTGATTAATCCCAACCAACTGATCATTTCCTTTTTCCCTGTCTTTTTAGAACACAGTACTTAAGCCAGTTCTAAAGAATGCAATATTATATATATACACTAATATGTAAAAATTCACCTCATATACCTATAAGGGTAAATAAGCTTCAGATTTAAGAAACTGTCACTCTGAGGTACAAATCAACACCTACTGGCAAAGTGTGATATTTCATCTTGCCTCTATGGGACATAAGAAATATTCACCAAAATGAGACCAAAAGTTGTGGGACGTAGAATTGGGATCATGGTTCAAAAGGGAAAGTGAGCTGCTAGATCTGACTGCACTCTCAAAATTCCCATTTCTTCTGATACTCAACAAAATTTTATCATCTCATTTTACAAAGAGGTTATTTTCTAGAGAACTAAAACTGATTTTTAAAATGAAAGTGAATAAAAAATGCCTAAGGTCTTCTTTAAGTATGTCCTCATTAGATTTAGTACAGTCCTAAGTATTAATATCTGAGATTCACTGTGGACAAAACAATTAAAATTACTAAAATGTATGAATATATAGAATAAGTTTTATTGCACTTGCACTGTTGTGGCTTCAATGCAGTCTAAAGTCAAGAGTCTTACCAAATTTCAAACAAACAACAACAAAAAAAACAAACCAATATGTCAAACTTCAGCAATGATATTTTATTTTTAATAAGACTGAAAATATATTTGACTTAAATTTCATGTTTAACTCAAACAAGACAGAAAATCTGTAAACCCTCCAATTATTCTTTCATAGAGCAGTTTCCTACATTTGTTATTAAGAGCCCCTAGAAAGCACACACTCAGGAAAGAAAGAGGTGTGAATCAGACAATTACAAATTGAGAAAACCTATTAGGACCAAATCAATCTTTCCCTTGAGCTCTGCAGGGGAAAGGACCAATCCCCCACCTCTCCAACATTTTCTTTTTCTTGAACCTTTGTAAACAACACTTGCGCCACCTGCTGGCTGCTTGAGAAATGATTTGGCAATCATGATGCAAAACAACCCAATGCCATAATTTTTGACCTTTATTATGGAGAAGTAATACTCAGGCAGAATAATACAAAGACCATGAGGTCAGTACTACTGAAGTTTTTAAATGTAAAGACTTTTAAGCCAGTAGAAGTTCATAAGGACTTGGAATTTTGTGTTCTATGAGGAAAAGGTAGGGAGTATATAATTAAGACACAAAAAAGATAACGCATTAATAAATTTGATAAATGAAGACTAAAAAAAAAGAAAACTTACAAGTCCAGGAGGCCCAGTTGGGCCAATGTCACCTTTTTGGCCCTGTTTAATGTAATTGTAAAATAGATTAGTAAATATCACAGGGAAACATCAATTTCCTCAAGAACATAACAGATAATTAAGTTTCATAAAGATCCAGAAATCAATAATAAAATACTTCAAATATGCAACTTGGGGTAATGAAATAATACTGGGATAAACCCAGGAAGATCTGTGATGTTGTACTAAATTTGCTAGCTATATAATCTTGACCAAATCAATTAACCTCTCTGGCTTATATACAATAAATGAAGACTTTGGACCAGATTTCTAGGGTATTTCTAGCTGAAGCATTCCTTGATTCTAAGATTCCTATTTTCTAGCAAACTATAAATACTCTAAAAAGAAGATAATGGAAAAAATGATACCACTATAATCAGTTTAAACCATCACATTTTTTACATTTAGTCATGTTCCTTGTCATAAAACTAGTCAAAGGCATAAATCTAGTGTCATTTCTATTTGTGACAGATGTTTTAGAAGTGATGGACTTATCATGAAGAACACCTAATAAATCGTAATTGCTCTTATGAGTTTGCTCCTTGAAGCTAATGAAAGACCAATTCAGACAAAACTTTTATCCTGGTCAGTAGCCACAACAGCATGAAAAACACAACATTCAACTGTTACTCTCCTGGCCAAGATCCAGGGATAGATATCTTTCCTATACCTTTATTCTGATTCTAAACTTTTTCACAGAAACTTTTTATCCGCAGTAGTCCCCTTTATCTTCACGGAGTAAGTTCCCAGACCCCCAGTGGATGCCTGAAACCACAGAGAGTACCGGAACTCTTTACATAGTCGTTTCTCAGTATCCATGAGGACTTGGTTCCAGGACCCCCAAACTCTATGGATGCTGAAGTCTCTGATATGAAATGCATAGTATTTGCATATAACCTACGCACATCTTCCCCTATACATTAAATCATCTCTAGATTACTTATAATACCTAATAAAATGCAAATGCTATGTAAATAGCTGTATTTTAAAAAAATCTTTACTATTTTTATTATTGTATTGTTATTTTTTATCTTTTTCGAATATTTTTGATCCATTGCTGGTTGAATCCATAGATGCAGAACCCACAGACACAGAGGGATGACTGTATACTATATATTTTCCTATACATACTTATGATAAAGTTTAACTTATAAATTAGGCACAGTACTCCTGCTCTTTGGGGCCATTATTAAGTAAAATGAGGGCTACTTGAACACAAGCACTGCAATGCCGCCACAGCCAATCCACTAACTGAGAAGGCTGCGAAGTGACTAACAGGCAAGTAGCCTACACAGTGTGGAGATGCTGGACAAAAAGATGATTCTCGTTCCTCGTGGGACAGCGAGGGAAGGCACGAGATTTCATCACACTAAGAACGGTGAGCAATTTGAAACGTTGTCTATTTCTGGAATTTTCCATTTAATATTTTTGGAGCACAGTTGGCCTCAGGTAACTAAAACTGTAGAAGGGGAAACCACAGATAAGAAAGGATTAATTGTATATATAAACTCCTTTTAGTTTAAGGAGTTACTGTGTCCTATAACTTTACTTAGTTCATGAAAAAAAAAAAATCCTGTTCTTTGAGTATTTGCAAGCTCCCTTTATTCTAACTGTGCCTTTTAGGCCAAGATACAACTTGGATCTAGTTTAGGGATAAGCCACCCTCTGTGTACATTCAAGTTTATAACACCTTTCCCTCCTTACCTGAAGAACAAAGCTTTTCAGTTTGGTTTTGATACAAAGCAATTAGAGGCCAGAGAAACTGGAGGACTGGATATTTTGTGACCTGCTAAAAATAGGGTAATTGTGTGGTTCCCAGAATTTTTTAAAGTCATTTTAAAATAGGCAACTAAATAATTGAGTCAATTAGACTGCATTGGTCCAGCGAGAAAAAAAAAGACAAAGAATTAGTCATAGGCTTACGGACAATAATTGCATACAAAATGGAAATGTTTAATGGAGACACTCTAAATTCACTGCTATAAGCCCTTTTAGTATGAGGACCTCACTAAAATAGTGCTGAATCCTCTTTCTGGAAAACAAAAGTTTTGCTAATACATGCTCAAAGTAAAGGCACTGACTTTTTGCAATGGAAATGCTAAAGGTAAACAATTCTTCATGTATTTCCACCACACGGACTGTGATTTAGGGCAATGAAAGAAAACCTAGAGGATATGGCGTAAAAGAAAAGGAGTAACACCAAAACGACAGATAAAGAAGGCATGTTTTGGATACAAAAGCTAGTTATTTATAACTATTTTGGGAGAAAAGCGGATATTTATTACAATAAAACCAGTCACTTCAAAGTATTAAAATTCTTACCTTTTCACCGTCCCTTCCTGGTTCACCAGGGTAACCAGGATCACCAGGCAAACCCTTTAAAACATAGAAGACAGTATGACATCAGCAAAAAAGGTAGAGTAAGAACCTCCAAAAATCCTCTCCTCCATAGAAGCAGTGAGAACACTGACAAAAATGGTCAGTCAGTATAACCTTTTAAGAACTGGAAATTAACCAAAGCTTGCCACAATCTACGCAGAGTTTTTTGAAGAGAGAGAGAAAAAAAGGCTGAATCCTGGGAATAACACAAGAACACAGAACTTTGTAGCATTTTAACTTGCTCCATTCCCATCACCCTTCTTCAGCTCCACAGTAACCTTGACAAGCAGTAGCTCACAATCAAGGTGAAAACCAGCAGCTTAGCAGCAACTGAAGAGGAAAGAACAGGACTGAGCTCCTTCAAAGCCCCATTCCCAGAGAACTGTCATTATTTGATCTGCCTGATGCTTTGCAAAAAGACCCCACTTGTAAGGCTGTCTTTATTTGACCTGACTTGGGTTCTCCCAGTGCAGACAAAGAATAGCCTCCTTTCCAACCCCATCCCTGCGAATTCGTTGAGAACAATCAGAGGCAATTATTGAATATTATGGCTGCCTGAATCACCAATTGTTCCAAAAGAAGCCAGAAACTGAGGCCCTGAATTTACCTCTTGTTAATCTATTTTGTAATTTAAACTTTTTTGTGAACCAAAGTTTGTAGGTTGAGGACTCCCTGTTTAGTAAAGCATCTTGAAATCAATTTATCTGATTATAGTACTTCTAACTTTTTGTCTTGTTAAGAATTATCCTCTTCCTTTGGAATGGCATACAAATTTCATCAATTTTTCTGTCTCTGAAAACCTGTTCTAATGCCTACTATGGATATTTTGATACTGAAGCTGCTTGAAATAATGTTCCTTGACTTGCATGTTTTTATTTTCCTCTTTTTTTAGTAATTACAATTACCCACCAAAACTTTTATTGAGAAAACTTATTTTCATACCGAAAAACTGTATGTGAATGTTTATGTGAATGTTTATAGTAGTTTTATTTATAATAGCCCAAACCAGAAACAACCAAAAAATCCTTCAATTGGTAAGTAAATAAACAAACTTTGATATATCCACACATCAAATAGTACTCGGCAATAAAAAGGAATGAAGTACTGATATACAGTAAAATGCACTATGCTATGTGAAAGAATTCTTATTCAAAAGGCAACTAGTTTGGGGGTGAAAATGTCCTCAGCTACTCACTGGAATTCCTGGCTGGCCATTCTCTCCATCTTTGCCTGGTTTACCCTATAGAACACAAAGAAATGATGGGGCAAGAACATAGTTTTGTTAGTTAGAAAGTATGAGGTTAAAGAACTAATAAGCTTTATTGCTGCACTGCACTATATCAAGTAAACATTTTGGACTTTAATATTATAATCAATAAGTATGTCAGTAGTGATATTCTCAGGCAATGAAAGTAGGATTTAGGAAGAAGAACAAAATCACACACATGCACACACACTTAGAATTTTTTTGTATAAACAGTGTTAGTCGTCATAACACTTACTCTTTTGCCTGGTTCTCCTTGTTCACCCTTCTCACCTTTCACACCACCTGGAGGACCCTGCACACAAAAAAGTAGTTTCACACTGGTTCACTGGATACTGTGTATCAATACCAATTTATATTAAATTAAACTAAAGCATTTTAGTTTACTTACTGGAGGACCACATATCCCTGGAGATCCAGGAGGGCCTCGGTCACCGGGAAGTCCCTACACAGTTGCAGAGGAAAAGAAAAAAAATGTTAATATTGAAATATACATTCTCTTTCTAACTACTACATCTAGCTAGGAACACTTTTAAAAAAACTGATCTACAGACTCATGTATTATAATCAAAGATAATAGGATGTTTCCAATTCAAAGCTGAACTCTGCTTGCAAAAGAACCTAGAGCCACCTTTGCTCACTTCAGTTAGTTTCTAGTGTATACACAAGCAAAGCTTTGAGGCAAATAATAAAACAACACTTAAAATGAAAATATTAATGATTTTTTTTATTCTTATAAAATATTTTATAAAAACAAGAGTACCTAAAACTAGGAGCTGAATTTTCATTTGGGGGCCACATAGCACACACACATTTTGGCAGAGAATTAAATGGTCCGATCCATATTGACTGTAGAATTTCATTACAATTTTCCTTTATTCTTAACTTTCTTATTACCATTTATATGAAACAAAAATGCACACACCCTGTTTGTTTAAAAGTAGGCCGGTATGCTATAAAAATAGATTTGATCCCCTCATCTCCTTTAGTAGAAGCAAGGTATCAGATTTCCAAATACAACAAAAGCTTATAGAGTAACATTATCTTCCTCTTTGCACATCAGTAAAATATAGAGAACACAGTCATCTAAGACAATGACAATCTACCTTACCATGAACAAATTTTATACAGGAATGTATTATTCAAACAGCAACAAATGGAAACAACTCAAATGTCTACCAAATGCTGAATGGGTAAACAAAATGTGGATTATCCACACAATTGAATATTATTTAACCATAAAAAGGAATGAAGTACTGATACATGCTACAAAATGGTTGAACTTAAAAAAATTATGGTAAGTAAAAGAAGCCAGACACATTTTGTACTATTCAATTTATATGAAATATATAGTACAGTCAAATCTACAGAGCTCAGAAGTAGATTAGTGGTTGCCTAGGTCTGAAGAGTTTGGAGAGAAAGAGGGAGTGACCAGTAATAGGTATGGAAGTTTGTGGGGGAGGCTGATAAGAATTTTCTAAAATTAAACTGTGGTGTTGATTTCATGATTTTACTACCCTGTGAATAAACTAAACAAAAAAAAATTGAATTGTACACTTTAAACAGGTGACTTGTACGGTATGTAAATTATATCTCAATAAAGCTCCTTAAAAAATTTAATTATCTCAAATCCTTGTTATTTTAAAAAATCCTCATATATAGCCATTATTCTATCTTATAATACATTTTGACGGAATGCCACTTCCATAGCAAGATTATTTTTAGGTTTTTATTTTATTTTTCCCAGCCTCGTTGAGGTATAATTAACAAATAAAAATTGTATATATTTAAGGCGTACAACGTGATGTCTTGATATATATTCACATTGTGAAATGATTACCACAATCAAGCTAATTAACATATCATAGCAAGATTTTCATTGACTTCCTCCCTACCTACTCACCCGATCTCCTTTCTGAAACTCTACGTCAATTGGTCTTTTCTGTTCACTGATCTGCCCAGGTGGCCCAGGTGGGCCCTGAAGACCTTGCTCACCCTGTTTGCAAGATAAAATAAGGCAGTGACATGTCATAATCTACCACAGACACTAATATAAGAGAAGGAAAAAAACCGTTTAAATGACTATGAAAGGAGAAAGCTAAGAGCTGAATAACCAATTCTTTTCATTTACTCACCTTTTCACCCTTGGGTCCCTGGAAATTTAAGCCCATATTCCCCTGAAGAGAGAGATTTCAGTTAAAAATCTCATTGACAATAAGAAAAATAATCCACACCAAATAAAAAATATAAAGAAAAAAATTACCTTTGGTCCCGGAAGTCCTGGGGGACCAGGAGGGCCCTAAGATTGATTAGAGGACACAGAAAAAGGGAAAAAATGTTATATTAATAAATTTATTTAAAAAGTTATTTGGTTTCATAAAAAGGACTGAAAAAGCACTTCAAAATAATATTTTTCTGTTTTTTCCCTCATTGCTTTTTAGCCAGAGACACAAATTTAAATTGATTAAAACAAACTAGATGAATGTGGAGACTTCTGGTGACAGAACAAGAGCGAGCAGAGGAAGAGAATTAGGATGGGTACAGGTAGAGGGGTAGCACCAGTGCCAAAAATCAACTAAAAATCTAACCTCAACAAACATATCAAACTCCTCATATCAGAATTATAAGTAATTTAGGTACCATAAAACAATTAATTCTCACGTTCTAAAAAGCATGTGTTTGTTTTTTAAGTACAGTTTTATTTTTATGCAATCTTACTTTGTATATTTGAGAATGTTTCAAGGTTTGAAAAATTAAATAAGCATTTGTCTGCCCAAGTATATCACCTCTTAATCTCAATGGATCTATTTATTTACATATTTTACCTTGGTGGCATTTCTAAGATTTCGCCCCACCTGTTGAATCAGGGTTAATTGAAGGAACAATCAAAAGTTTAGAGCCAATTGGCTAAGTGACAGCCACACAGGTTAAAGAAATTCAAGGTGTAACAGCAAACCCAGGGTGAACCAATGTTTTAAAGCGGAGTTAGGAAAAAGTGCCATAGTCTAGAGTCTCATGCTTTGCAGGAGGTCTCCAACTAAAACAAACTAAACAAAAGGGTTTTCTAATCTTCTCCCAAAGAGTTCAAGGAAAACAGAATTCACAGTCTTTTCTGATAGATTCTTCTAGTATTTACCAAACATTATTTCCTTCTTTCTAGAGTAGAGGACCATTTGTCACACATACACACAAAAAAAGTACAATCTATAAAGGTATAATGAAAACTGTTACTTAAATATAGGGTAGATAAGAGAGAGTGGCACATGAGAAAAATACAGTTTTCTTGCCCTTTTAAGAGGGCAACAGCAAAGCTCTAAATCCAAAACATGACTTGAATAAAGTCTAAGTACTTTATGGGTTAAAAATACTTAGAATTTATTAGAGTAGAAAATAAGAGTGACCACAGAAGTAGTAAAGTAAGAGAACTGGTTGCAAATTCAGGGTCTTTAGAAGTTTTCAGTTCTCTCCTGGGGTACACAAATCTATGATCCCAATGCAGAGTGATCACTCCTTTTGTCAATCCTACTGTTTTGTCCCAGGCCCCTAAGAAATGAGAGCCGATTTTTTTTGTGTGTGAAGCCCTGTTTTTGTTCTTCTTAAACAAAAAATTGTAGTTTGAAGAAACATGTTTCATCAAGTGACTGTAGAACTTCCTTAGAACATTTTCTAAGATAGCCAGAATTGACTTTAACACTGACACAGCAAGAGGCAACAAACAAAATGCTTTATTTTAAATCTTTCCTTTTTTTTTTTTTTGACTGGTAAGGGGATCGCAACCCTCGGCTCGGTGTCGTCCACACCACGCTCAGCCAGTAAGTGCACCGGCTATCCCTATATAGGATCCGAACCCACGGCCTCGGCACTATCAGCACCACACTCACACGAGTGTTATTTATAAAATGGAACTATTACTTAGAATGCATGTTGTTCAGCATAACATCGTAAAATTGCCCTTACAGAAGAAAATTATAGATTATGAATATTGAAAATGCATTATACTTTCAAATATAAATAATATTTGTGAACAAAGTCAGAAAAAAAGAAGAAAAAAAAATTACAGAAAGAAGCTTACCATCAAACCTGGTGGTCCTGGGGGACCTATTGGTCCTGTTATACCAGTGGGACCAGCAGGGCCCTGTTATAAAAGGAATAAAGAAAAAGATGAGGGAAAAAAATGCCTCTCACTGTAGCTTACAAAGAACAAATGGATGAAATTTAAACTTGAGTTGTCACCGGAAATCTCTTTCAATTCTATAATTCTGCAGAATTTAAAAATGCATAGGAATAAAAAGATTAAGTAACTGTAAAATTCAATTAAATAGAATGAATGCAGCTTTCAGAAAGTTTGTTTTACAGTGGTAGATAAATTAGGACAAACACGTAATTTGGGAAATTTACAAAATAAATCAATAAAGGTGGGCATTTAGTGGGGTTTTTAGGTGAGAAATGGGAGGAGAAAGGTAGCTTCTCTGGTTTTAAAATAAATAAGATTAATGAGAAAAAGGGAAATTAGAATAACTGGGATAAATAAAGGGAATGATACAAGTGTTATGAAATATAATTTAGCACCTCAAAAATTGAAAATTTGCTTGTCTGGCAATCCAGCAATTCTATGCTTAGGTATAAATCCTGGATTGGTTTGTAACAAAATATATTTTAGTATGTTCACAAATGGAACATTATATGGAAGTGAAACTGAGCAAACTACAGCCTTATGCAATAATATGGATGAATCTTAACATATCAAGTACAAAAAAAAAGTTGCAGAAACTACATGAATATTACATTATTTTTATACAGCAAAACTAAACATTCTATTGTTAAAGATTGTTTAGATCTCTATTGTTTAAATATTCTATTGTTTAGAGATATATGTAATAAAGCTATTTTTAAGGAGCAATGGAAAACTCAGGATAGCAATTATATCTTCGGGGAATGCAGAAAGATATGATTGCCAAGAAAGACACAGGTTGATTCAAAATTATTTGTAGTGTTCTAGTCCTTAAATGCGTAGTGTTCACAGGTGTTCATTTTATAATTATACTTCATAACATACATATATTTTGCATGTATTTTGTTGTATTTTTAAATATTACATAATAGGAATTTATAAAGGGCAAGATTGAGCAAATTTAAGAGAATATGGATGGGTGATGTCAAGGAAGGAATGAGAAGGTAAATAATGAAAAAATTACCCATCATTGTATCTTAGTGATCAAATAGAAAGTACTGATTTTTATAGCTGGCAAATGAATCAATTCTCATGAAATATACGTCCCAAGAAATTGACCTCCTTACCTGTAAATACTCAAAAGGCATTGGTGTTTCTATATGTGTTATCTGTAAGCTAACATAATTTTTTCTTATGACTAAATTTGATGTTCACCATGCATAAATTATATTCCTTCAGCCTTCAAAATATGTTCATATGCTATGCATAATTGATAGTGTTATAAGTAATGTCTTTTTAATAATATCTTAATTAGAGACAAATGATTTTTTTAAACCAGACCATTTACAGGGGACCCCACTATTGCCCACAGCACAAAAATAAGAATATAGAAGTCTATTTCTGCTGCCAATCCCCCAAACAAAAATTTCCATGGAAACTTTATAGGAAGTTAAAAGAACAAAGCAGATTATTAAAATTCTTCCCGATCCAGATTGCTTTATTTTCACATAGAAGGTACATTCAATATCTGGCAAACTTCAGGTGATGGTTTCTATGACTAAATCAAAGGGTACTAAAGGTTGAAGAGTTGCTGTAATCTTCTAATTTAATCAATATAGCAAAGAAGAAAATCACTGGATGCTTACTTGTATTCCAGGAGGACCTGGATATCCTGGATTACCCTTCGGTCCTGGCAGTGATGACATAATTATACTACCTGGTTCCCCCTAAAAGAAACCATCAATGGAAGTTGTAAGTAACAGTTATTAGACAAGAAAACTGGCAAGAGCACAAAAAATGATCTAAGGATTCAATTTGTCATGTAAACGTACTGAAAGATTGGGCCATCTCAGTAATTAAAATGAGTAAATTTCACTTTTAAAGGAAAATAAGAAAGTTGCCAGAGTACCCTGAAGCACAGTAGATTTATTAAGAGCCTGTGGTATCTTCACTTAATTATTCACTAAAAATAACTTGTTAAATATTAAGTATTTGCCAAGAATTGTATTAGGTTCCGGATACTCAGTAATAAAGAAGATAAACAAGATCTCTGTTCTCATGGAGCTAACAAAGTAATGGGAAAATACAGATCATGACATGTAAACAAATAAGATGACAACATGTTCTCTCGAGGGCCATGAAGAAAAAAAATATGGTACAGTGAGTGATAAAGAAATAGTAAAGAAAATTACTTAATTGGGGGTAGTAAAAGAAGGGCAATTCATGAAAGTAACATTCAGGTTGAGACCTAAAGGAATCAGTTGGGTGAAGGTTGGGAGAAGAGTGTTCGGCAGTGTAAATACTATGTACAAAGGATCCAAAACGCAAAGAGTTTGGCACATTGAAATAACTGAATGTGGATCGGTGTAATCAGTAAGTCAAAAGAAAGTGGTTTAAGATAAGACTGTAAATATAGGCAGAGACAAGAACATACAGGTTGTAAAAGCCATGGAAAAAATGTAAACTTTATCTTAGATACACAGGGGGAAGCCCTTGAAGGTTTATAAGCAGGGGGATTAAATTATTAATTTATATTTAAAAAAGATCATTCTTGGTTGCTTTTAGAGAATAAATCAGGTTTATTCTGAGAGACTAGTTAAGAAGAATTGCAGTAGTCCAGATGAGACAATATGGTTAGAGTGGTGAGTGTGGAAATGGAGAAAAGCAGATGAATTTAAGATCCATTTTACAGGCAAACTTAATAGTATTTACTGATAGTAGAGAAAGAGGATGTGTGTGAAGAAGTAGAAGGTGTAAATAGTAACTCTTAGGTTTTGATTTCATGTAAAAGAATACATAATGCATAGCGATGCAAATTTAGACATGCGGAGCCAGAGGGAGAAGAGTCAGGTTTATTTGGGGGGGTGGTAAATTAACGGGGGGGGGGGGGGTAAATTAACTTGGAACATGTTAATTTGAATGTCTCCACTTTTGAGTGGAGATGTCAGGGAGGTAGCTGAATACACACATCTAACTCAAGAAAATTCTAATGTGGAGATACAAATGTAGGTATTCAGTAACTAGCCAGTAATCAATAGTATGGGCATCAATAATATTGTTGAGCATTGAAGAGAAGGAAGGGTCAGGACTGTGTCCTAATGCTTGCTGGCTAGACCGGAATGAGGCTGCATAGAAGAATGTGGAATAACCAGAGATACAGAAGAAAAATCAGGAAAGGGTAGTGTCACAGAAGCAAGGGGAAAGAGAATTCTAGAAAGAATAGGTGGTCAACTGTACCAAAGTGTAATAAAATGAGGATTGAAAGTGTCAGAAAAGAAGCTTGAGTCTGATACACACAATTGCAAGTGTATTAGCACACAGAAGGTATTTAAAGCCATGGGAACAGAAGAAACTACTTAAGGAGAGCTTGTAAGTGTGCACCTGCACAACTTCTAGAAGCATCCATTTTAAGATAATGTCCCAGTCATATCCTATTGAAGGTGCAGACTTGCCAAATATTTTACTCAAAATGTTTACCTTCCCAGTGTGAGATGCTTACCTTCATACCTGGGATCCCAGGAGGTCCCTATTATTAAAACGACAAGGGATTATTTTATATGTATGAGAGGGGAGCAAGCAAAAAAAACAAACAAGCAAACAAAAAAAACCCCAATGCTTTCTAAATAGAGTACAAACTGAAAAGGACTGCTGTAGAGTCATTTCTGAATATGATATAATTTAGGATACTTAGAG
Source organism: Cynocephalus volans (assembly GCF_027409185.1). Classification (NCBI taxonomy): domain Eukaryota; kingdom Metazoa; phylum Chordata; class Mammalia; order Dermoptera; family Cynocephalidae; genus Cynocephalus; species Cynocephalus volans. Next base: position 118,822,377 of record NC_084478.1, on the reverse strand, counting down.
ATGACATTTATATTAAATACCATAGAATCCTTGCTTTTGCCCAGAGAGCTATATTACCAACTTCTTTTTAAAAAAATCCTTCACTACCTTAAAATGTACTACTTTGCTCCATATGAATGCATTGCACACTCTCTACACTTCTGCTTCTATTAATTCCTGTGTTCATTATAATCCAAACTTTTATAACTTACTGGAGGACCCTGTAAACCAGGAAAACCGGGACTGCCTGGAAATCCACGTTCTCCCTAGAAGGAGTTAAAAATAAAGAGCATGGACCAACAAGAAACAAAGAATAACTGTACCAACATACAATGACTCATTGAAAAGATTTCTGTAAAACCATTTTGAAACAAGCCTAATTGCCAAAAATTCATTAGCCTTTACTTTCCAATTACTTCATTATCAACTATCCGTATCAATTCAACCTTCTAAGATAGTTTTATCCCTACTCATCCATCCCAATCAGAAATAAAGAAAAAAATCTTCTAACCCAGTCATTTTCTTCTGACAATTCCATTTTGAGACAATCACACCACAGATTCTTGACCATCATAACATTTAATAGTTAATGATTTGCCCCAATTTCCTTCCCATGTGTTATATAGATTCTTATTTTAACTGTCGTATTTCATTTTTCTTTTACTGTAAACTATTTCAAATTATTTTTGTAAAGAGGAAAAGATGGTAAGAAAGAAGGCCATTAATATCACCAAGAGGACAATAAAAGCAATGCTTCTAACAATTGCAGGTCATTATGTTTTCTAGGACCCCAATTTTTCTCACTCACTATTGTAAAACACGAATATGGACATTTGGTTTAGAAGACAAAAGCTGAAATTGCTGTAGAAGAACTCCAATGCAACCTCCTTTCAAATACCTATATGCCATAGTAATCCTGGAAACAACCTTGTCAAAAGGTTTAAAAGAGTAAAATTACTATAGCCTTTGAGTTATTGTCCAATACCTCTCTCTCCACCACTTTTTATACATGGAAGAAGTAGGCCCATAGGGAAAGGAAGTGGCCTGCACATCACTTTAGAAGACAGATAAAAAACAACCCATACACTGTGGCTCTACCTTTAGTGTTCACTCTTTTCCTTAAATATTCAGAAAGATAAGAAAACCATTTACTCTAAAAGTAAGCATAATAAATCCATTTAATTTGTTTAAAATTTGTTGCTCAAATAATTGGGGCCTGAAACACAAACTAATCATTAGATCTGCTAAGGTGCTGCTTTATAAAAAAGAAAAAAAAAAAAGATCCTTTTAATCATATAGCATACTACATTCATTACAGGTAGACACGGCCTTCAAATTTAAAATTTTGGCTAATGAATCTGTTTGTTGATTAAGGCATGCTGGCAACAAACAAACAAATAACCAGAATAGGCACAAGAATGTAGTCCACTTTAACATAAAATGTGTTATGCAAACTAACCCCACATTGGTCCTATCACTGTTAGGTTGCCCCGGCTGACATAAAAAACACAAGTAGGACGCACATATCCAAAATTGTTTTTAATTATCATTATTATTACTACTGGCAAGCATCACACTGACCTGGATAAATACTCGTATTGGAAGTAAAAAGGACTGTATTGCCTTCAAGTATATACTACAGTAATTATCAAAAAATATGGCCACTATAATGCAAAATAGTGTGTTCAAGTTATTTTAAATATATGCCCAAATATAAAATCTGACACATGCCATTAGTTAGAAAGATCTAAGATATTTCGTAAGTAGTTTCACAGAATATTATGTGCAAAATAAAAAATGCCAAAAGGATATACAGAGAATAATAATATATGGCATTATCCTAAAGAAAAAAAGAGAAAAGTGAGGGAATAAGAACAGAGGCTACAATATGTAAGCTTGCAAGAAGAGCGAATTTTCCTCATTTTTTCTTGCTATCTATCCCTTTATATTAATCCAAATAGTTCACTAAAGATAAGAAAAAAAATGTTTGCCATATCTCAAGTTTTGTTTTTCTTTAAAATTGTTAAATGCATCATTTTCACTGATGTGATGGAGAAGAGTTTCGGTTTTATACTAACAGTTTATAGTAAAAATTGATGTTCTGTATAACATATAGATTTTTAGGAAAGTTTTAAAATGTTTAAAAACATGAAATATTTGAAAACTTAAATTGTACCTAGTTTTTTAAAAAGGCAAAGCTAATGAAAGACACAAGTATTACTTTTAACAACTGATATAATATTTGAAACATACATATCCTAATTCCTTTTTAACTCTCATCCTACTTTATGCTAAAGACAAAGAAAGATTTGGTCAGTAATCTTCAACCCAATGCAATATCCCAGCTAATTACATATGCTTAAAGAAATGTCTGATGTTGCAATATATTGAAAATGTTTTCAGAACACAGTTTATGTATGCCCTAGATATGAAGCTACTATATCCTTTCTTCAACATTCTGCATATTAATTTCTTTAGATTTTTATGTCTAATATGATTAAGCATACTGCCTAAGATTAAACTGAAAAAAATCTCACCTTGGTTCCATTGCATCCGGGGATACCTTGAGGTCCAGGGGCCCCATCATGGCCTGGCATTCCCTTTGAAAAGGGATATAATAAATGTATAATATTTCTTAGATTACTTTTTATGGGATTTTAAAATAAAAAGCCAAATTCTACTTACAGGAAGACCTGGTGTCCCTGGAAATCCAGGAAGTCCAGGAGGACCCTATAAGAAGAAATAGATTCCTTGAACCAAATCACAACCAATAACAATAAAATAATACTCTACCTAATAGTTTGCCTAAGGGTATCATGAAAATTATATTGAGAATAGAAATGGACAAAATGTGTCTCCCAGATTATTACCACTCATTGTTTTTTGGAACATTAGAGAAAAATCTCCCATATGTGTTTAAAAGTCTCTTAAAGAAAACTATAGAAGAAACTCCTATTTGTACTTAGTAGGAAAAGGCAAATTACTAGATAAAATGACTCCTCCAACAGATAAAGTTCTCCCAGATTTGTGATGAATAATGAATTCAGCAGGGGATGGGGAAGTGGTAAATATATCTGCCCTTGAGGACATTAATGTGATCAGACAAAAGATTCTTCAATTAAATTTCCCTGTCAGGACTGGCAAAAATATAAGTTTGACAACATTCTCTGTAAGTTCTTAGGCTATGGAAAAAAGGCACACTGCTAGTGGGGATTCAAACACTATGGAAGGACATTTGGAAATATCTAGCAAAATTGCACGTGCATTTTCCCCTTTGATTTAGCAACTCACTTCTAAGAATCTATCCCAAAGATACACTAGAAAGTCTGAAACAAAACATAGCATTCAAGGTTATTGATCACAGCATTATTACAGCTAAAGTTTAGAAACAACCATATAACCATTATTGTAGCTAAAGATTACAAACAACCAAATGTCCACTAATAAGGACATCACTAAATAAATTGTTGTATCCACGTAATGTAAAACTATGCAGCTGTTAAAAAAGGAAGATATCTGCACACTAGAATATGTATTGATCTCTAGATATAAAATTAAGTAAAATAAGGAAGGTGTAAGAAGTGTATATAATATGCTACCTTTTTATAAGAAAGGTGGTGATACTAGACAATAAAAAGATAAACGACAATAACGAATAGAGTACCTCTAGGAGGAAGGAGGAAACAGAGGGGATGGCAAGGATGAAAGGGAAGCATCTCTGACTACACCTTGTCTTATAGAACCATGGAAATGTTTTAAGTAATTAAAATTTAAATTAAAAAAGGGTAAAAAGGAAATTGTTAAAAATTGAAAACGAACTGAAACTGATGAACCTATTTCAAGTCGTTTACATAACCATATAGAGAAAAGGATGACTTTAAGAGCCCTTCATCATGGCAATTTTGACTCTAATTCCTTAGTGAAATTAGTCAATTCAAAGGGGAAAAAATAGCAAAGAAATAATTAAAGGCATTCAATAATCTTATTATTACTATTAAAATTGAAATTACTTTGTTAATTTAATGTTATTTTGAAGCTATTATAGGTATATTTTAAGAGAAAACAAACACGAAATTATATTAATGTCATTAGGAATCAAGATTTTTACCTTACGAGAGGTGAGGGGGAGAGATAATAAGTATATAAAAACTTTTTTATTTTAAATTTTGATTGGAAATAATATGAACTCATAATATTTTTTCCTCTAAAAAAATACATATTTCCTAACTCTATTCACTGAAAAGGTATCAAAATAATGACAAACCCAATAGCAATGAAAACCCGTAACATTCAGACTGTGGTATCTAAATCACATTTTTCACTAAAAAGAACATGGAATCAGAGACATGGCCCATTCCAGATCAAGAAAGGAAATGCAGAAGATAAGTCTGAAAGGTCTTATGCCAGAAAGCAAGGAAGTGATCAAAGATCAACTGAATTTTGGCAAAAGGACACAGGACAGGAGCCAACTTGAAGGGGCTGACACAGGCCAAAGATGGGACAATCTGGCCTCAAAAAGAATAATGATAATTAATTCAAACATAAATTACATTAGTTTATAATAAAAAAAATTTCAAAAAACCTTCCTTGATCACTACTTGGAATTGCTGGTGTAGATATTCATCACCCTATTAGAATCCCAGCTGATAAATTAGAATCCCAGCTAATGAAAGAAGGATGGATAAAAATTTAAAAATCACCATTTTGCAACTCTGAACAAAATAACAACCATCAATGGATGCTAAACCATTATATGAAAGTTGATGGGGAAATTTTTGATGAAGAATCAGGCTGACATTATCTGAGACTACTGATCAAATCTAGCATCAAAAAAAGTGGGATAGCCAGATATTTGTGCCTCATGATGTAATTCAATAGTAAGTATACACAGTAACTATATTCTTTTTTCTATTTCCTTTAATTTTATTTCAGTATGATTTACATACAGTAAAATACACAAATCTTAAGTGTACATCTCCTTCTGTGCCCCCAGAAAGTTCTGTAGTGTCTCTTTCAAGGCAACCTCCAATTTGCAGGAAATATGGGGGACAGAGGAACAATTTAAATAACATCATAAGGAAGCAATCAGCCAAATCCAGAATGCAGAACACAGTACAATACAACTGACCCAATTTCTCCAACGGTATAATAAAAGTTTAAGAAACATAGCAACCAAATGCAATATTTGGTACTTGCTTGGAATGTGATTGGAACAAACCAACTGTAAGAGAACATCTTTCAGACGATTGAAGAAATCTGAACATGGACTAAGTTTCAGAGTATATTGAAAAATTATTCCTAATTTTTTTAAGGTGTAATAATGGTATAGCGGTTATGTGGTTATCAGAGAGGCACACTGAAGTATTCATTGGTGGAATGAATGATGTGAGAGATTTACTTTAAAACATTACAAAAAATATGTGGTAGGGTATAGATTAAACAAAAATGTAAAAATGTTGATAATTTTTGAGGCTTGGTGATGGGTACATGGGGGCTCATTGTACCATATTCACTGCACATTTGTGTATGCTTAAAAATTTCCAGAATAGTAAGTCTTAATATCTGCATGTCAAGAGTTGCTTGGGAACTGAGACCCGAGGATGCGGGATCTATAAGGCCATCTATTCCCAAGCACTTCTGAAGTTCTAGTTGAGGGACATGAACTATCTAAGCACTCACAAATATTTGGAAATGAGAATTGATAAAATGGCCAGTTTGTTTTTAGTCTCAACAATGCTTAGGATATAGTTAACAGTAGCCATACCTATTATGAGATGTTATGATTATTGTGAAGAGCTTTAGTAGTATATTGATATCCATTTATTATAGAATAACAAGAATTATATCTGCTAAAATAAACTAAGGGTTTTGGGTTTCTTCCCTGCTTTCCCAGTACCCTATCCATACCAGTCTTAAGAAGAACATAAGGCAAGCTACATGTTAAGAAGTACATAGCAAACAGAATGTTTTAAATGTTTATGTAAAATTTGTACATTTACTGAATTTCTGAAGATCAAAGGATCATTATGTCTGGTGTCTTTCCCATATACATGCTCTGTCACCACCCTTGTATTTTATATTCAAATTAAGGGACCTCACCAATTTATGAACACAGAATTTCAGAGCTAAAAGGGACCTTGGAAATTATGCCATTTAACTCTCTGAGTTAACAAATGAAGAAACTGAGGCTCACAAAAGTTAAAAATGATTTTTAAAAAACCAGCACTATTTTAAAACTACAATTTCCTCTCAATTCTAAAACACACTGTAAGATGTATGTTGACCTAAAGCTTTTGAGAAAAAAATTACAACTACATGTGCATTTCAATTTTCAGATGCATCCTGATTTTCAGAATCTTAAAACTTGAAAAATCATGCACGTTAGAATTGAGAAAATGTTGTATTCTTCCAAGTGTAGTTATTTTTTAACATAGTGATCTAAACAAAACTTATTCTCATCAAAATACACACAAAAAAATTTATACATATACACTGGGCGGGTATCCAGCCTAAAGTGGCCAGCCCTATGAACCTCAGCAGGCTAAGATGATCACACTGGTTGGGAAGCTCTGGTTTAAGCCAATTCTATGATACAGATTTTTAATAAAATGACGAATTGTTAGAATTTAGCATTTTCATGTTTTTTAACCACAAACTACTTTAAAATCATTTTATATAAATTTAAATATACACCTTGATATAGAAAGATAACTATCAAAATACTAAAGAAAGGCTAGTTGTAGACAAATACCAACTCTTAAATAAATCTAACTTCTCAAAAACTGTATTTTTTTTCCTGCATTTCAATATGGGTCTTTTCCAGTTGTCTAATAATACTTCATTTGCTTTGTATCTGTTTATACCAACAAAGCATTTGATATACAACACATATTGCTTACTCTGATTCCTTTTGGTCCTGGTGGCCCTGGAATTCCATCATCACCCTGAAAAATACAATATATTTAGTTCTTTTGTATTCAAAAAGAAGCTTCAAATAACTAATTTTTGATAATAAAATAGGAGACTTAAATTGTTACAAACATTTGTGAAAGCTAATGAGAAATTTATACACCCAAGGAAGAAGCATTTATTATTGAGACTGAAAGCACTGAGGTAAACTATATGAACAAAAATAAAAATGCCTTTATTTACTGAGAAAAAAACTGTTTACATGTAGAAGAAACTTTATTCAAGAAAACAAAGATGAAATAGCAGTATAGATATTATAAACAAAATAACAGCTGAAAATCTGGGCAGTTTCCATATTATGTCAATCTGCTTGCCATTCTGCCATACATAGCATCATCTCTAAGCCCAAATATGTGCTGTTCTTGAATTTGCTGTTTTAAACCTTTGCTTTGTTTTATAAGGCACTTTCTACTAGCAGAGTTAAAGAAAGAATGAGAACCATAAACTTTCCTTTCTAGCTTCTGTTGTCAATGCCATGAAAGGGAGGCTACCCATGAGAGTGTGAATTTATTTACCCATTTCTAGTCACAACTGCATTGCTGAGAATTTAAAGTCTTGCCTCACTAAGTTTTCTTTTCAAAATGGAATAAAGAAAACCAAATTCTGCTCCAAGGGAAAGGAATTTCAGTGGAACACACAGTTAGTAGGCCACTGCCTGAGGCTTTATACAGCTTTTATTAAACTGGCACACGTTGCTTTACACAAGTTGTTTCCAAGCCAATCAACTCATACCCCTAGAGGTTATGCCAGAGGTTCTTCAACGCTTATGTGACAGCCTTCCTTCAATCACAGCAGCTCTATTTTTATCTGTTTTATGTGTGGCTTCCACATAAAGTTTCATTTGGAGAAAGGGTTATCTGGTATATTAGTGTTCTTTTGATGCTGTAACAAGATACCACACACTTAGAGGTTTAAAACAACATAAATTTATTATCTTACAGTTCTGGAAGTCAGAAGTATGACAGTGATTTCAGTGACAGAACTGTGTTACTTCTGGAGGCTGTCTGCATTCCTTGGCTCATGGACCTCTCCATTTTCGAAGCCATCAACGGCTGAATAAGTCTTTCTCACATCACATCACTCTGACACTGACCCTTCTGTCTCCCTCTTCCACATTTAAAGAACCCAAATGATTACACTGGGCCCACCCACATAATCCAGAAAAAATATCCCTAGTTTAAAGTCAGCTGATTAGCAACTTTAATTCCACCTGCAAACTTAATTTTGCTTTGCCATGTAACCTACCATTCACAGGTTCTGGGGATAAAGATGTGAACATTTGGGGGGTTGAACATTATTCTGCCTACCATACCCTGTTTTTTAAAAACTTTAACAATCTACTCTTTCCACAATAGATGTATTTCAAAGAGATCAAAGTAAATCAAATTCTGTTTTAAAACAACTGAAAGAACTTTATAGTTCAATGAACATTTTTGTGCCTTTCCACTAAAGGCAAAATTAAGAAAAGAATTCCTTAATATTGTACCAGTTGTACCAACCAACTTAAATGAGAGAAAGAAATCTGAGGTATAAAAATTAGAAAGGACGAGATACAACTACCATTATTTACAAATGATGTGATTATATGCCTGGAAAACCCAAGAAAATTAAATGAAAAACTATATTCGATATGTTAAATCAGTAAAATAACTGCGTATAAAATTAATATTAAGAAATTAATAGCTTTCCTATACCAATAACTACCAGTTAGAAGACATAATAAAAGAAAATACCCAACTTACAATAGTAAAAAAAAAAAAAAAAGATAAAATATTTAGTAACAAACTTAACAGGAAATGTACAGGATGCATAAGAAGAAAAATTTTAAACACTTCTGAAGTCCACAAAGGGCGACTGGAACAAATGGAAAGGCATTCCATGTTCCTGGAGAATAGAACTCAACATTTAAAAGGTCAATTATCAACAAATTTAATTACAAATTTGATACAATAAAAATAGCAATAACATGAGGGGTTTTTTGTTGTTGTTGTTGTTTCGGTTTTTTTTTTTTTTTTTTTTTTTTTAACCAGTAAGATGACTCTAAAGTTCGTATGGAAAAATAGACAGTCAAGAACATTGAGAAAATTTTGGGGGAAAAAAAAAAAAAAGAGCAGTAAGGGGACACTAGCCCTGTCAGATATAAAAATATAGCATAAGGCCTCAATAATTAAAATAGTTTGGTTCTGATATGTGAATAAGCAGACCATTGAAAGAGTATAGAAGACTCAGGAACAAGTCCATACATTCACGTGAATTTAGTATATAATGAAAGAGGCAATGCAAATCAGTGGGGAAAATGATGTCGGGCCACACTTGTGACATTGTCTGGAAAAAAAAAGTGGCTCTTATGTCACAAACTATGCACCAAGATAAATGCCACATGAGTAAAATGTTTACGTGTAAGAAATGAAATCATTAAATTACTGGGAAAAAATGGGAGTATTATTATATAATCTTATAGTAGAGAAGGCATTTCCTACTCAAAGTCCACATGCCGTAAAAGAAAAGTTCTTTGAAAAACACACATACAGACACATAAATACACATGCATACATGCACACACCCAGCAAAGACAAATGACAAACTGGGGAAAAATAACTGCGACTCACAGTACAAACAAAGGGCTAATCTCCCCAATATATAAATAGCTCATTGAAATATGAAAACACCAAAAGTTCAGTAGGAAATGAGCAAATGATATGAATAGACAGGTCGCAGAAAACACAAATGATTCTCAGACCTGTGAAAAGTATATTCTCACTCATATAAAGATAAATGCATTGAGATGATTTTTTATCTATCAGATTGGCATAAATCCAAGTTTCATAATAGTGTTGGTGAAGCTATAGGTAAATAGATCTTCTTGCATATTGCTGAAACAAGGGCAAATCATACAACTTTGAGGGTGACAATTTGGCAATATCTATAAAAAATATATAAATACATGTACCCTGTGATCCAGCATTACAACTTCTAGTAATTTATCTTACAGAGTTAATTCCTTATTGGTGAAAAGACATCTGTTCAAAGTTATACGTCTTAGCAGCACTGTTTGCAGTAGCAAAAAATTGAAAATTATCTAAATGATCATCAATAGGGGACTGATTTAATAAATTATGGTTTATATACAAAATAAATATAATGCCATTATAAAAAATGATGAGGAGATTCTGTCTATACTGATATGAGATACCTATAATGTATATTAAATGAAAAATGAAGGTCAAAAAATGTGTTGAATATGCTTCTATTTTATATACAAAGGGAGTAAAAGTGTATTTGTAACTCAGTGACTGTGGACATAGTTGGGAAGGAGATTTTTTTCACTGTATACCTTCTTATGTTATATTGTCTATCAAAATTAACTGAATTTTACAAATAAAGAACTACTTTAGAAAATTTTATATATATTAATGTACATATATATTTGTTATATATATCTTTACTTTCACATATAGGAGTGTACAGATTAAAGAATAATAGTAGGGTTCCTTTCAGGAAGATGGTGGACTAGAGCACATTCCTCCAACAGAAGAAGATCAAAATGGGCCCACCACCACTGCTGCCCCAGTCACTGGAGACATTGTCCCATCTCAGAACCGTTGCCTGTTGCAGAGCAGTTCCCCAAAGAGTAGCAGTCCTGCAGGTGGCTCATCACTGCAGCTGAAGACACCACAGACACAACCACTACTGCTGCTGCTGCTACTACAAAGTAACCTCACTGTGGCCAAGGACACCGCAGATGCAAGGGAGGCAGTTGCAGCTGCCCACACCACTAACACCACCATGAGGTACCCCACTGCAGATAGCCTAGCAGCATGGGTCACCACTGCAGACACCACAGCCAAGTGGGCAGCTGCTGCAACGGCCACTGTTGCAGTCACTAGAACCACCAGTGCCGTGAGACAGCCACCATTGTCACGTGAGCTGCCTGCCACCACTGGAGCCACTGCTGCCACACAGTGGACTGCCAACCACTCGACCACACTGACACAAAGAGGGTTACCAGCAGAGTCCAGGGAAGGAGATGAGCAAGTGCAGACCTGTGACCCAGTGTCCCAACCCTTAGGGGAAATGACACTGCCACTCCAAAGTGGTGCACCTGGGGATGGGAGCTATGTGGGAAGCCCAGGCAACTGCCTTGATCCAGGGAGAGACACACATGGAAACCCCGGAAAGTGCAGAAACCCAGGATAGTCAGAGTAAGGAACAAAATTGCTAGTGCACCTGTCAGGGACAAGGACACTACTCAGGGTGCCAACAATCCTGCCCATGGTCACCCACCCCAATCAAAGAGGGACAGGACACCCAGGTGCTTCTCCCAAGAACTCATCATCTCACCCACATCCTCAGTGACCCAACGTAGTGTCCAGAACCTCAGCAAGGAATCACTAAGTGCCCCAGTGCCTAGGTAAAGAAGGTACTCACACATAACTCCAACAATGACTATGGCTGAAGTACCCCCACAGAGACTATACCACTGTGTCTACCTGGAACCACCCTACTCAATGGTAAATATAAAACACATCCACAGGAGTTGTTCTCCTCAAAGCTCACTCTAGAGTAATAAAAGAAGCAACTGCTCTACCAGATGACCAGACATCAACATAAAGACACTAGAAATATGTAAAAACAAGAAAATATGAGTCCACCAAAGGAATACAATAACTCTCGAGTACCAGACCCAATAGAGCAGGAAACCCTTGAAATGACTGAAAAGGAATTCTGAGCAAAAATCTTAAGGAAGCTCAATGAGATAAAAGAAGACACAGATGACACAATGAACTAAGTAAAACTATCTAAGACATGAAGGCAGAAATTTACAAAGAGATTAATACATTAAAAAAGAATGTACCAGAAATCATGGAACTGAAGGAGTCAATCAACAAAATAAAAAAAAAAAACAACAAAGAGTTTAAGCAGCAAGCTAGATAGAGCAAGCAAGCAGAAGAAAGAATTTCTGTCTTGAAGACAGTCTTTTTGAAATAACTCAGGCAGACAAGAAAAAGAAAAGAGAATTTTTAAAAAATGAAGAAAATCTAAAAGATTAACAACCCTAAGTGTGCACAAACATCTGAATGGTGGGTGTTCTTTTAGGGGAGGAGAAAAGAAAAGGCATTGAGAACATATTCAAAAAAATAATAATGGACAACTTCCCATGTATAAGGAGAGACATGAACCTTCAGATTTAGGAGGCTTAAGATCCCCAAACAGATTCAGTCCATAAAGGTCATCTCCAAGATACATTATAGTCAAACTGGTAAAACTCAAAGACAAATAGAGAATCCTAAAAACAGCAAAAGCATCAAGTCACCTACAATGGAGCCCCTATGAGACTAACAGCAAACTTTCTAATAGAAACTCTACAGGCCACAAGAGAATGGGATAATACATTCAAAATACTCAAAGAAAAAAAACTGCCAGTCAAGAATACTATACCAGCAAGGGTATCCTTCAAACTTGAAGGACAAACAGTGTATTTCCCAGACAAACAAAAAGTACAGGAGTTCACCACGAAATGAGCAGCCCTCCAAGAAATCCTCAAGGGACTTCTGCATCTGGAATCCAAAAAACAATAATCACTACCATGAATACACAAGAAAGAACAAAACCCATTGGTAGAACAAAAATGTAAATGAGAAGGAGAAAGAAACTAAATCTCCCCAAACCAACAAACACTGAAGACAAACAATACAAGGGAAGGAAAGAAACAAAAGATATTTAAAACATCCAAACAAAAATTGATAAAATGCCAGGAATAAAACAATACCTGTCAATAACAACTCTAAATGTAGATGGATTAAATCTCCCACACAAAAGACACAGACCAGATGATTGGATTAAAAAGCTAAGAGACTCACCTCACCTGTAAAGACACACCCAAATAGTGAAGGGATAGAAAAAGACATTACCAGGCAAATGGAAATCAAAAATGAGCAGGAGTAACTATTCCTATATCAGATAAAACAGACATTAAACCAAAAACCATAAAAAGAGACAACCATTAAATAATGAAAAAGAGATCTACCCCCAACAAGAAGGCAAAACGATCATAGATATATTTGTACCCAATATCGGAGCACCCAGATATATAAAGCAAACACTATTAGACCTATAGAAAGAGATAGACCCAAATATGATAACAGTTGGGGACCTGAAAACATCTCTCTCAACATTGGGCAGATCATCTAGGTAACAAGTTAACAGAGAAACACAGGTTTTAAAACACACTTTAGACCAATTGGATTTGGCAGATATCTACAGAACATTTCATTTAACAACTACAGAATACACATTCTTATCAGCACACAGAACATTCTCCATGGTTAGGCCATATGTCAGGTAACAAATCAAGTATCAACAAATTTTAAAAACTTGAAATCATTTCAAGTATCTTTTTAGACCACAGTGGATTAAAACTAGAAATCAATAACAAGTGAAATTCTGGAAACTATAGGAACACATGGAAATTAAACATGTTCCTAAATGACCTATGGCTCCAAGAAGAAATTAAACAAGAAATAAAACAACTTCTTGAAACTAATTAAAATAAATACACATCATACTAAAACCTGTGGGATGCTGCAAAAGCAGTTCTAAGAGGGAAGTTTATTGCAATAAATGCTTACATTGAAATAACAAAAATATTTCAAATAAATAACCTAATACTATATCTCAAAGAATGAGAAAACAATAAAAATCCAATCCCCAAATTAACAGATGGAAAGAAATAATTAAGATCAGAGCAGAACTAAATAAAATAGAGATCCAAAAAATGACACAAAAGATCAACAAAACACAAAGCTTGTTTTTCAGGAAGAATAACAGAATAGACAAACCATTAGCTAGGCTAACTAAAGAAGAGAAGAGATACAAATAACAAAAATCAAAAATCAAAAAGGAGATATTACAACTGATACCACATAAACACAAAGAATCATTAGAGACTATTATAAACAACTATATGCCAACAAATTTGAAAACCTGGAGGAAATAGATAAATTTCTGGACACACAAAAACTACCAAGACTGAACCAAGAAGAAGCAGAAAACCTGAACAGACCAATAACCAACAATGAGATTGAAGCATTAATCAGCAATCTCTCAACAAAGAAAAGCCCAAGACCAGATGGCTTTATGGCTGAATTCTACCAAACTCTTAAAGAGGAATTAATACCAATTCTCTTCAAACTATTCCAAAAAATTGAAACAGAGGCCATTCTCCCAAACTCATTCTATGAGGCCACCATCACCCTGATACCAAAAACAGACAACAAAGATACAACAAAAAAAGAAAACTACAGATCAATAATATATCTGATGAACACAGATGCAAAAATCCTCAACAAAATATTAGCAATCAGAATACAGAAACACATCAAAAAAATTAAATACCATGATTGACTGGGATTCATCCCAGGGAGGCAAGGATGGTTCAACATACTCAAGTCAATAAATGTGATACACCACATCAACAAAACCAAGGGCAAAACCATATGATTATCTCAATAGATGATGAAAAAACATTTGACAAAATTCAACATTCCTTCATGATACTCTTAGCAAATTGGGTATAGAAGGAGAGTATTTCAACACAATAAAAGCCACATACAACAAACCCACTACCAACAGCAACAAGGACAGGAACAAGACAAGGATGCCCACTCTCACCACTATTTAACACAGTATTGGAAGTACTAGCAAAAGAATCAGGGAAGAGAAAGAAATAAAGAGCATCCAAATTGGAAAAGATGAAGTCAAATTTCCCTGTTTTCAGATGACACACCGATTTCCATAACATGACTGACATTCAATCTTAGTCAACTGGAATTCCCACCTCATTTTCACAAGATTATGCCTAAGTTTTGGAAACATAAGTGGTTCCAATGTGTTCAGAGGTGAGACAGTCTAGTCCAAGATGGAATTCATTGTGATATCCCATTAGTCTGTATGAGTTACTGCTGAGTTAGTGCTCAGTTCTACCCACTTGACTCTTTCATATTGCTCTGCTATTTCTGTGCCACTCCTGGGTGCACAAGAATCAGTCTGCTGCTCTTGCTCTTGCTGTGCCATTAGACACAGGTGAATGGCCCATCAACCAAAATTCTATGCACTCATTTAGGGTCTTGTTGTTTCCTCAGTGCTAAAGCTCTACTCAGGAAATTTAGCACAGGTTCCTTCCGCTCTTGAATCTAACAAAACTACCTGATATACTGCTACCTCCCCAGAGATCATAGTCAGCATACTCCTAAAATCTAAGCTCTAGTATAGTTAAGTGTTAAAAAGCATTCATGCATATAAATTTATTTTTCCCCTTTATTGGGAGGACTGTCTCATGAGTATCCATTTGATTTCCTTAATACTCTAATTACATGATGTACCACCATTTTATGAAATAATAAAATTAAGAAAAAAAGGTTTTTAAGACAGTTTTCCTTTCCAGGCAAATGAACAGAACTGGCCCTTTCATATATCACTTCAGTCTACATAATACAGATGGAAAAGGGCACTGAGCCAAAAGAGCTATTAAAAAAAAGAAAATGTGGCATATATTCACAAAATGGAATACTACTCAGCCATAAAAAGAATAAAATCCTGTCATCTGCAGCAACATGGATGAGCCTGGAAGACATTAGGTTAAGTGGAATAAGTCAGGCACAGAAAAATAAATACTGCATGTTCTCACTCTCATGTGGAAGCTAAAAAAAAAAAAAAGGTTGAGATTCTAGAAGTAGAGAGTAAAATTGGGGTTATTAGAGGCTAGAAAGGAGATGGGGGAGGGAAGCATAGGGACAGGTTGGATAATGGATACAAAATCACAGCTAGATAGGAAAAACAAGTTCCAGTGGTCTACAGTAGGGCTAGGCATCTATAATCAACAATAATTTGGGGGTAAGGGAGGAATTGGTAAAGGGCCACAAAAAACGATTACATTATATAATGCTGAATATACTAATTATCCTGATTTGAGCATCATATATTGCACACAGGTAACGATATTCAACTCTGTACCCCACAGGTATGTACAATCAACTGTTAGAATAAAAAATATACATAATTAACAACAATATATTGTATGTTTTCAAAAGGCTAGGAGAGGAGCTCAAATCCTGTTATTACAAAGAAATGATTAAATTTTTGTGATGACAAATATGCTACTTAACCTGATTTGATCATCACACATTGTATACATGTAATGAAATATAACTCTATAAATATATACAATTAATATATTTCAGTTAAAACATCGGTCTGGACGGTTACCTCACTTGGTTACAATCTAGTATTGAGAACCTATGTGTGATTTTTCTGGCCCAACCAAAGACCTCCTGGTAGGCCTCATGAGGGACAGCTGCCCTCCCCACACCAGATTGTGGCTCAGGCACTGCAGTCTCTCAAGGGAGCTGCAGTCAAGGACTCAGGCTCCCCCTGGCTGGTCGTGCTCTTATATCTGCATTTGAAGTCCTCTTTATCGGTGGAGACCTCTTTATGGGAGGGGGAAACCCTGAAGACACTTTTTCTGCACTCTGGCTCAGTTACTATTCCACTCCGAGCCCTTCTCCTTCTCTCTTCTCCCACTCTGCCCATGGGTCCATTCAACTGAAGGAGCTTTTTTGTTCTGAGCTCTGTATTGCTAGGGCTACTGTCAGAATCCTGCCTACGTAGCCAATTGTATCATTAGGGCTAGGGCCCACAGAGATCCTTCAAACCCATTGTACAGACTGGGTCATAGATCCCTCAAATACAGACTGGGTCACCAGTCCCCTCATATGCCTGGCTGGGTCACCAGACCCCACACATGCAGGTTCACAAGCTAGCTAACTGTGAAAGATCCCAGGAGCCACTGGCAGATGACATGAGCTCAGTCCTCAGCTTCCTCAGCAGCGGCAGCAGCTTAAAGATCCAGCAGCAGCCTCTCGGGGCATCCCAGGGGCCCTGGCAGCAACAGCCTCCAGCAGCAGTAGCAGCTTCCCAGTGGCCCCCCTGAGGGCATCCCGGGGGGGGGGGGGACAGGGGCCCTGTGGATCAGAGCCATTCGTCCTTTATACTCAAGTCTGATAACCCAGGACACCTGGGTGTGAGTGAGACAACCCAGGAACACCTGGGTGCACATGCACAATTACATTAGACAATATCTAAGAAACACCTGGGCACATGTGCCTATCAAATACGCAACAAAACTCTGAATTCCCGAGGGACCCTAACCATTTATCTTCACTTTCCCTACAAGCTCCTTCAGCAGTGATACAATTCTCAACATCTGTGATGATCCATCTGACCCTTGCTGATGCTGTGCAATGAGGAAAAATGTAAAGCGGAGGGAGGTGTTGCACTTTCTCTAGTTTAATTCCTTCTTGTAATACTGCAGTAAATGAGTAAAGGCTTGACTGTTACTTTCATTTAAGCTTGTTGTCTTAATCAGCTACTCTGACACCTGGCAACTTAACTCTCTCCAGCACAGCTGAGCTCCTGACAGTACTTAATTTGTGTTAAGGATCCCAGTAACCACATACAATTAATAGCATCTTCTAAAAGTATCTGAATATGGCAGTAATATTCAGCTTTAAAAAAAGTATAAATTCCCCACCATTCCACTGTGTCATTTAAATATTAGTTTCTGGCTATAATTCAGTAAATTTTTAGTTGACTTGACACCTAGTCCTAAGTTTAAGATGGCTTAATTTCTCTGGTATTACTGGTCGGCAACTTGACACATACCTTTTGTCCCTGAGGCCCTGGAGGCCCTTCTGGACCTGGAAATCCAGGTAAACCTGGATGGCCTTCCAAACCTGGAAATCCTCTCTCTCCCTGTAATTGAATAAGAATGAAAGGAAAGGTCATTTGTGAATTTTCAAGCATGAGCATAGCTGAGATTCAAAAAGATCAAATGACTATCTAGACAAAACTAACTTAATTTAATGATACTAAATTCACAGTATCTACTAACATGAGAAAACCTGTAACATGGAAGTGGAAAAACACAAACCATCCTAAATTTATATCATATACAGTAATGTAATCTTTCTTTGTTGTAAAAGTAAAAGCATTATCAGATATGAAGTAAGATTTATACATAGTGACATCAAGAGTTTAACAAGGGAGATGTCAACAAGTACAAGAAATTAGGTCTCTGATGGTTACGTGAAATAAGTATGGAGCAGAGATGAAAAAGGATAAAAGGAAACCATCAGAGAAGCTCTCGGATTTGTTGTAGAGTATAGGAGTTGCAGGATTATGCATAATAGAAATTCATTAGCTGATTGGAGATTAATTTGCCAGAAAAAGCCTTTAGAACATCAAAATTTTAATTTTTTTTTCTGATTGTAAAAACTAATACACAAAAGGAATACATGTTCACTGTAGAAAACAAAAAAATACATAGAAACACCACCAGTAATTCCTCTACCCAGATTATTTGAATTGTGACTCAAGTCTCAGTTCTGACCACAGCACTTATTAACACCAGCTCAGAAGGACTGCATACCTACCAGCGAGGGTCCACCATATCTAATCAGCATCTATACAGTAGGGTTGTCTGGTGTGAATATCTGTACAGCCAAAAAGACAGGGGTAGCAGAGCTAGCATGTGTACTTGTGGTATTTGGATCAACACATTATGGTTAGTTAATTTGCATATACCCAATCATAGTAAGGGTATGAACTCTGACACCGCTAGGGAATCCAATCACAGAAAGAGAATTCAAAACTCTAAAGTTTAAGGACCCCAGCTTGTAGCTCCATGGCATGTGTTCCCACCTCAGGGCTACAAGCAGTTCCTTTACTTTCTTAAGGCTATCTCTGGCCAGACCTTTTTCTAAGAACCGTCTTATCAGATCCTACTCACAGTGACAGCTTGGGCAGCACCTGAGAAAGAGAAAACAACCATATCTACAAGACAACTGACTTTACAATACACATACTCCTAGAAGTTAAGGTATATTAGACTTTATTTCTACCCCCAAAGTGTGTGTATATCATAAATCCTAAATTTAGTCTAAAGATAATTTTGCATTGAGTAATTCCTTATGTTAAGCCATCCTTTAATAAATAAAAGTACCTTGAAAAGACTACTTCTGGTCAGTTTCCACTTATTACTTCAAAGCCAGTGAAGCAAATATTAGCCAATTAATGAAAGGCTGAAACATACCTTTACCTTTGACAATTATTATTATTGACATATTACTACATTTTCTATTTTCCAGAAATATATCCCTTTGTGGCTTTAATTAGTCATAAAATTAAGATGATTTAGTATTCATCAACCTCAATCCAATTATTCTGAAGAAAATAGAGCAATAGAGGAGAAATTAAAAGTTTCAAAATTTTTAGAGCTGAATTGCCTCAAATCATTACATAGCCCATTACTGGCAGAGCTGGTAGTAGAAATCTGATTACAAGTTCCAGTCATCAAGAAAGCAAGAAGGAAAAAATCTAATTTGAGTAGATTTCCATAAGTGGAAAACAGCCACATTTTGGGATCTCAGCCGGTATTTAGAGCATACCTCTGCCAAAACCTGAGGATAATACTTCAAGAAAGCTGTATTTTCTCAGAAGCCAAACTGCTATCTGGGCTACAGAAAAGAAAGGGATAAACTAGAGGTTGAAAGTGGAGGGTGCTAAAAACCTCAATTGTGGTATTATAATACCATTTACCTATAAATGATATCCTGAAATCTCTAAATACTATAGTCAAGTAAAATTGTGGTCCTATCAAGCTAGTGGTCCTATCTAGCTAACTGACCAACATTACAGTAAGGGAGATAAAAGGGCAGTTACTGGATAGTAGCAAAAAGAGCAATCCCAAGACTCTGAAAGGCAGAAAGTTTACTAAACAGATGGTAGGGAGGGCTGACATTTGCTATGCGCCTACCCTTTACTACCTGTTGTTAGACACTTATTTAATCCTTACCACTACTCTAGATTTTACTGTAACTTGCTAACACAAACGGAAAATGGTGTTGTGTCTATTTCTGGAGGTCAAAAATTTTTTTGACAAAAACTGGTTTACGCTGCCTGCCCATGTTTGGATAAAAAGATCATTCTTATTTTCCTTTGTGGAATAATATTCCTCTCCCTCTGCCTATCCTTTAAATATCTGTATTACTCTATATTCATTTTTTGTGTGTGTGGGGGGGTACCTTCTTCTTTCTCTTTCCCTGGGAAATCCCAAGTATCAACACTTTTTCGTAAAAGCTAGGTTCCCATGGCCAACTGTCTTAAAAATCTCCACTTGCATAGCATCACACAGGTACTTAAAACTCAACAACAATATTAACTAACATGTGTTGAGTGTTTTCTAAGTGTCAAAGATTATTCTAAACTCTTTCCATGTTTTATCTTATTTAATATTTGCAATGACAATATAAGGTAGATACTTTAAAAAAAATTACATATGAAGATTCAGGACAGAGAAGTTTTGTAATTTTCCTAAGAGCAAACTTGATATAAACAACACTAAATTCATTATAGTTCTACCATCTTCCCCATTCCAGAAAATAGCACAACCCAGCTTCCCCAGCCAGAAATTTGAAGTAACTTCGACTCCACCCCCTCTCCATTACCCCTTCATCTAATCAATCATGTCTTCCTTCTTCAAGCTTGTACTTTTAGTGCCCAACAGAACAAATACTGAATAAATATTCATTTAATGAATGAACTTCCTACATGTATTGCACAAAATTTATGGTAAATACTTTTGCCCAAAATTCAGAAAAAAAGTAAGAGTTAGGGTTAGAAGAAGTTATACACAGGATAACTTTTTGTGATAAAGCTGGTTTAGATATTATAAGCTATTATTAAGAAGGATAACAGACTGATTTACTGAGAAAAAGACTCTAGTATGTGAGTTAAAGGCACCCATAAAAATGTAACCATTTTCAGGGAGGGCACTTTAGAATCACAATAAGAAAGTTGCCTGATGATGGGAATGAAAAAATACTTCAAGAATACCTTCTCAAAGAAGATATAAAATGAACATGAAAACATATTAGATTACTGAGAATAGGAAAAATGAAAAGTAGGGCAAACAATTGGGGATTAAGATTATTTTGGATAATACTGTAAAAATGTAAAAATTATATGAACATATGGGCAAGCCAAGGCCCTTAATGAATGAACGAAAACAATGTTCTAATTAGGTGATGCAATTATAGGCAATTTTATCCTCTTTTTGTGTAATTTCTATTTTGCTTTTGTAACTACACAGCACAAAAATATTTCATGTAATATAATTAAGATAACAAGAACATGGATCTTTGGCAACTGTCAAAATAGAGTTATTCTAGGTCAGAAGACTTAAACCTTAAGCTTGTATCAGAACCACCTGATGAGCTTGTTAAAACACAGATTACCTGGCTCCACTGCCATAGTTAGATTGAGTCCCTCAGCTGTAGAGCATGAGAATCTGCATTTCTAACAAGCTTCCAGTAAATGCTGATGCCACTGGTAGAGGGGCACACTTGGTTTAGGTCATGTTTGAGTGTCATGTAGACTTTAGGTTGTTAACTGGTTAATTCGTTATTCTCATCAGAAGTCCAGCAAGTTTTATTTGTTGTTGGTAGTGCACACTTGGACACATTCCTTGAGGGGAATCTAGATGTTTTATTGTTTCTATATTAAACTTACTTTTTAAAACATTTTTATTGTGGTAAAACTAACAGACAATAATACACATATATAAATTACATGATTTGAAAAGTTTTGACACATATATACACCAGTAAAACCATCACCACAATCAACAAACATATAAATCACTCACAAGTTTCCTTGTGCCCATATCTTCCTCATGCCTCTACCCATCACCCCAACCCACAGCCCCAGGGAGTGACTAATCTGCTTTCTGTCACTGTAGATTTATTCGCATTTTCTAGAATTTTATATAGATGGAATCTATATTTAGTGTATTTGTTCTTTTGGAGTCTGGCCAGTAAGGGGATCTGAACCCATGACCTTGGTACTGTGAGGCTGTGCTCTAACCAACTGTGCTAACCAGCCAGCCTTGTAAGAATGTACTATTTTTGTCTAACTTTTCATTTAGCATAGTTATTTTGAGATTGAAATATGTCGTGGTATATATCAACAGTTCATTACGTTTTACTGCTAAGTAGTAACCCATTCTTACAAATATATTGTAATGTGTCGATGCATCTGCCAGTTGATGGGCAGTTGGGTTGTTTCCAGTTTCTGGCTATTACAAATAAAAGTACTATGAACATCTATGTACAAGTTTTACATAAAAATTTGCTTTCATTTATCATGGGTAGTGCCTAGGAATAGACAGGGTAATATTATAGATGTATGTTAAACTCTTAAAGCAACTCCAAACTGCTTTCCAAAGTGTTTGCATCATTTTACATTCGCACCAGGAATATCTAATAGTTCCAGTTGCTCCACATCCTCACCTATACGTGGTATGTTCAACAGTTTCATACTCGAATATTTTAATAGGTTTATGGTAGCATCTCATTGTGGGTTTAATTTGCAATTCCCTAATTAATAATATCCTACAGCTTTTCATTTGTTTATTTGTCATCCATGTATCAGCTTTTAAGAAGTGTCATAAAATCTTTTGCCAATTTGCTTCTAATTTAATTTTGTTTGGGGTTGCTTGTTTTATTGTTGATTATTTATTTATTAATTATGAATATTAATGAGATACAAAGCTGATTGTCTCCCCTCCTGCCCATGATGTGAGGGCCAAATTCATACTGGGGCCATATCCATTACCAGAAACTACTTTTGTACCCTTTTTCCCCTCCCAATTATTCCCCAACCTCCCTCCCCTTCCCCGTCTCCCCTCAACTCCAATTTGGAGCCCTAGGAATGTTCCCTCCCTCTGTTGGATCATGGCACTACTGTGGTCTTTCTTACCTGCCTTCCTTTCTCTCTTAGCTCCCACATATGAGTGAGCACATGTGGAATGTATCCCTCTGTGCTTTGCTTGTTTCACTCAACATAAGTTTCTCAAGGTTCATCCATGTTGTTGCAAATGGGAGTATTTCATTTTTTTTTATGGTAGAGTAGTATTCCATAGTGTATATATACCAGTTTCCTTATCCAATCATCCATTGATGGACATTTAGGTTGGTTCCATATCTTAGCTATTGTAAACAGAGCTGGAGTAAAGATGGGAGTGCAGGTATCTCTTTGACATGATCATTTCCATTCCTCTGGATATATACCCAGAAGAGGGATTGCTGGATCATATGGACAATCTATCTGTAGTTGTTTGAGAAACCTCCAAATTGTTTTCCGAAGTGGTTGTACTAATTTACATTCCCACCAACAGTGCAGTAGTGTTCCCTTCTCTCCACACCCTCACCAGCATTTGTAATTCACCATCTTTTTGATTATAGCTAGTATAACTGGAGTGAGGTGGTATCTCAATGTGGTTTTAATTTGTATTTCCCTGATGACTAGTGATGTTGAGCATTTTTTCATGTATCTGTTGGCCATTTGTATGTCTTCCTTAGAAAAATGTCTATCAGCTCCTTTGTCCATTCTTTAATTGGGTCATTTATTTTTTACTGTATAATTGCTTGGGTTCTATGTATATTCTGGATATTAGTCCCTTGCCGGATGCATAGTCAGCAAAAATTTCTCCCACTCTGTAGGTTGTCTTTTCACTCTGTTGATTGTTTCTTTTGCAGTGCAGAAACTTTTTAGTTTGATATAGTCCCATTTATTTATGTTTTCTTTTGCTGCTTGTGCTTTCGGGCTCATGTTCATAAAGCCTCTGCCCTGTTCTAACTGCTAAAGTGTTTCACCTATATTTTCCCTTAGTAATTTGAGAGTTTCGGGTCTTTTACCTAGGTCTTTAATCCATTTTTATTTTGATTTTAGTGTATGGTGAAAGATGCATATCTAGTTTTCCCAGCACCACTTGTTGAAGAGGCAATCCTTTCCCTAATGTAGATTTTTGTTCCCTTTGTCTAATATCAGATGGCTATAAGCCTGATGGGTGATTTCTGAGTTCTCTATTCTACTACACTGGTCTGAACGTCTATTTTTATACCAGTACCATGCTGTTTTGGTTATAACAGCTTTGTAGTATAATTTGAAGTCAGGCAGAGTTATGCCTCTGGCTTTACGTTTTTTACTCTGGACTGCTTTGGCTATTCAGGGTCTTTTGTTTTTCCATATGAAAGGTAAGATTGTTTTTTCCATTTCTGTGAAGAATGTCATTGGTATTTTGATGGGGATTGCACTGAATCTGTAGGTTGCTTTGGGTAGTACAGACATTTTCACAATGTTAATTCTTCCAATCCAAGAGCATGGAATATCTTTCCATCTTGTTGTGTCTTCATTAATTTCTTTCAGAAATGGTTTGTAGTTCTCATTGTAGAGGTCTTTCACCTCCTTGGTTAAACTGATCCCCAGGTATTTTATGCTTTTCAAGACAATTGTAAATGGGCTTACTTTTTTTATTTCTCTTTCTGTTAATTCATTATTTGAGTATATAAATGCTACTGATTTCTGGGCATTTATTTTGTATCCTGCAACATTACTGAAGTTATTAACCAGCTCTAGGAGTTTTTGATAGAGTCTTTAGGTTTTAGGTTTTAGAGAAAGTTTAACTTCATCTTCTCCAATCTGGATTCCCTTTATTTCTTTCTCTTGCCTGATTGCTCTAGTTAGTACTTCCGGTACTATGTTAAATAGAAGTTGTGAGAGTGGACATCCTTGTCTTTTTCCTGTCCTTAAGGAGAATGCCTTCAATTTTTCCTCATTCAGAATGATACTGGTGGTGGGCTTGTCATAAATGGCTTTTATTGTGTTGAGATATTTTCCTTCTGTACCTAATTTGTTGAGAGTCACTATCAACAAGGAATATTGGATATTGTCAAATGCTTTTTCAGCATCTATTTACATAATCATATGGTCTTTGTCCTTGAGTTTGTTGATGTGACATATCACATTTATTGACTTTCATATGTTAAACCATCCTTGCATCCCTGGGATGAATCCCACTTGATCACAGTGTATAATTATTTTAATATGTTTCTGTATTCTGATTGCTAATATTTTGTTGAGGAATTTAGCATCTCGGTTCATCAAAGATATTGGCCTATAATTTTCTTTTTTTTGTTGTGTCTTTATCTGGTTTTGGCATCAGAGTTATGTTGGCCTCATAGAATGAGTTTGAGAGAGAAGAAGCATCTGTTTCAATTGTTGGAGGAGAATTGGTATTAACTCCTCTTTAAAAGTTTGATCAAACTCAGCTGTAAAGCCATCCAGACTGGACTTTTTTGTTGTTGGAAGATTGCTAATTACGGCTTCAATCTCCTTGCTTGTTATTGGTCTGTTCAGGTTTTCTATCTCTTCTTGGTTCAGTCTTGGTAGTTTATATTTGTCTAGAAACTTATCCATATCTTCCAGTTCTTCATGTTTGTTGTCATACAGTTGTTTATAATAGTCTCCAATGGTTCTTTGTATTTCTGTGGTATCAGTTGTAATGTATCCTTTTTCATTTCTGATTTTTGTGATGTGGGTCTTCACTCTTCTTTTTTTTTTGTTAATCTAGCTAATGGTGTGTCTATTTTATTTATCTTCTCAAAAAACCAACTTTTAGTTTTGTTGATATTTTCTACTGTTTTCTGGGTAATTTTTTCATTTAGTTCTGCTGTGATCTTAATTATTTCATTCCATCTACTACCATTAGGTTTGGGTTGTTGTTGTTTTTCAAGTTCTTTGAGGTGTAGTATTAGGTCATTTATTTGAAGTCTTTCCATTTTTCTGATATATGCATTTACTGCAATAAATTTGCCTCTTAGTACTGCGTTTGCAGTATCCCACAGGTTTTAGTATGATGTATCTTTATTTTCATTAGTTTCTAGAAATTTTTTGATTTCCTGTTTAATTTCTTCTTGGACCCATAGGTCAATCAGGAGCCTATTATTTATTTTCCAAGTATTTGTATAGATTCCAGCATTTTGCTTATTGTTTATTTCCAGTTTTCGTCCATTGTGATCTGAAAAGATAGTTGGGATGATTTCATTTTTTTTGAATTTGCTGAGACTAGATTTGTGACCTAATATGTGGTCTATCCTGGAGAATGTACCATGAACTGATGAGAAGAAAGTGTATTCTTTAGCTGTTGGGTGAAATGTTCTGTATATATCTGCCAACTCCAGTAGGTCTTGGGTGTAGATTAAATCCTGTGTCTGTTTGTTGACTTGTTGCCTGGAAGACCTGTCCCATACTGAGAGAGGGGTGTTCAGATTACCCACTATTAATGTATTAGGTCCTATCTCTTTCTTTAAGTCTAAGAGTGTTTGCTCAATATATCTGGGTGCTCTTGTATTGGGTGCATACATGTTTATGATTGTCATGTCTTCGAGCTGGATAGTTCCCTTTATCATTATACAGTGGCCTTCTTTGTGTTTTTTATGTTTTTTGGTTTAAAGTCTATTTTGTCTGATATAAAAACAGCTACTCCTGCTCGTTTTTGATTTCCATTTGCATGGTGTATCTTTTTCCATCCCTTCACTTTTGGTCTATGTGTGACTCTACAGGTGAGGTGGGTCTCTTGACAGCAGCATATACTTGGGTCTAGCATTTTAATCCTGTCAGTCAGTCCGTGTCTTTTGAATGAGGAGTTTAGTCCATTCACATTTATAGTAGTTATTGAGAAGTGTTGTTTAATTCTTGTCATTTAATTGCTACTTGTTTAGGTGGTGTAAATATCTTTTGATCATTATTTCCCCTTTATTTCTCTTCTTCAATATTAGTTGGGAATTTAAGGTGGAATGATTTAGCTTCTCTCTCTTTCTTGCCAGCATTTTTGTTTTAACTGTGGGTTTTGCTCTTTCTTGTGTATTTGTGATAGTAGTCACCATTACTCAAATCCAGATGAATGACTCCCTTGAGAATTTCTTGCAGGGCTGGTCCTGTGGTGGTGAGCTCCCACAACTTTTCTTTGTCTGCGAAATAAACTATTTTTCCATTATTTCTGAAGGAGAGCCTTGCTGGGTACAGAATTCTTGGCTGGCAATTTTTTTCTATTAGTATTTTGAATGTATCATTCCAATTTCTTCTGGCCTGTCGGGTTTTGGTTGAGAAATCTGCTGTTAGTTTGATGGGGGTTCCCCTAAATGTGACCTGATGCTTTTCTCTTGCTGCTTGTAGTATTTTCTCTTTGTTTTTGAGCTTTGCAATTTTAACTATAATGTGTCTTGGGGACGATCTTTTTGGGTTGAAACTGTTTGGGGAGATTTGAGCTTCCTGGATCTGAAGGTTTGTATCCACTCTACACCTGGGAAGTTTTCTGTTACTATTTCCTTGAGTAGGTTTTCAATACCTTTTCCTTTCTCCTCCCCTTGAGGAATACCCAGAATTCAGATGTTAGAGCACTTGAGGTTGTCTGCTATCTCTCTTAGATTTTCCTCATTAGTTTTAATTCTTTTTCCTTTTTTTTGTATGCCTGACTTATTTTAAAAAAGCCATCCTCATGCTTTGAAATTCTTTCTTCTGCTTGCTCTACCATGCTGCTGAAACTCTCAGTTGTGTTTTTTATTTCATTGAGTGAGTCTTTCATTTCGAGAAGTTCTGCTACACTCTTTTTAAAGGTATTAATCTCTTTGTAGATTTCCTCCTTTAATATTCTGGATATTTTTTTCTTGCTTCATTGTGTTCTGTAATTGAGTCTTCCTTTATTTCTTCAAGTTTTCTTAAGATGATTGCTCAAAATTCTTTTTTGGACATTTCAAGGTTTCCCTGTTCTGTGGAGTATGGCTTTGTAGCATTACCGTATTTTTTTGGTGGTATCATTTCTTCTTGATTGTTTGTACTTCTAGTATTTTTTCACTGACGCTTGGTCATTTGGTAGAGTGTTTGCTTCTTCTATTACACTGAGGTTGGCTGTGGAGTGGCCCTGGTTACTACCATGGAGTTGTATTGTCTTTGCTTGACAGTAGGTGTGGTGGTGGTTATGTTAAACCACCTTGGTTCCTGTTTCAGACTCTGTGGACGCAGAATGAGATCCTAGCATCATGCAGTTCTGCTAGGCCAAACTTGGTGAGTCAGACCCCATAGGCTGGTGCTCCCCCCTGGGAACAAGAAGTGGGGAGAGGCTGCCTCTAGCCACATGGGGTGGGGCCTGGCACTCACTCCACCCCCCCGGGTCTGAGGCGGGATGAGGGTCTGCATCTAGCCACATGGTTCCACTGTTGTTTCTGCCACTGCCACTGGGCTCTTTATATTTATTTTTAGTGCAGGTATGCTTGTGAAGAATTTTCTTTTTTATTATCAGAAAATGTCTTAAATTTGCCTTTATTTTTGAAGTATATTGTCACTGTATATAATAATGTGTTTGCAGATTTTTTTCAATTCTCTAATAATGTTTTACTATTGTTGTACATTATCCAATCTTTCTGACAACAAGTCCATCATCATTCATGTCATTGTTCCACTGTAAGTAATGTGATTTTTTTCTCTAGCTTCTTTCAAAATTTTCTTTTAATCTCTGTTTTCAGGACTTTCATTATGATGGGCCTAGGTGTAGTTTTCCTTGCTTTTTATCCTGCTTGAGATTTGTTGAATTTCTTATATATGTAAATTTGTATTTTTCACCAAGTGTGGGGATTCTGGCCATTGTTATTGCTCCATCAATTATTATTCCTTTTGCTCCTCCCTTTTTCTGCTGTCCTTATGGGACTCCATTTACATTTATGTTAGACCATTTGTTGTTGCCACATAGCTCACTGAGGCCCTACTCATTTTTTCTTTCATTTATTTGTCTAAGTTCTTCAGAGTGGATCATTTCTTCTAATTCACCTTTAAGTTCACTAACCCTTTCTTCTGTCATCTCCATTCTGCTTTAAGCCCATCTACTGAATTGTTTTTTCTTATAGTTTGCTTTCTAAGTCTAGATTTTCTTCTTTTTAATGTAGTTTCCAGTGCTCTGTTGTGATTCCTTATCTGTTTACTCATTATGAGTATATTTTCCTTTAAATCTGCTTTAAATCTCTTTCTACAAATTCTAACATCTCTATTATTTCAGAGTTCGTTTTCATTGATTGGTCTTTTTCTTGACTATGGGTCACTTTTTACCTGATAAGTTTTAATTGCACACTGGAGACTGTAGGTATTATGTAGAGATTCTGGATACTCTCATCTTCCTCTGAAGAGTATTAAAATTTTGTTTCAAGAAATAGTTATCTCATCTGAACCCAAATTTAAAATTCTGTTTTGCTTTCAATAGACATCAGTTTAATCTATGCTCAGTTATTGTAGCCTTCTAGGTGTTCCTATTTTCTGGGTTGTAAGAATCCTCCCCTATACATGTTTGGGTGGAGTCTCCAAGCAGATTTTTGTGCTATCTCCTCTGTGTCTCGCTCCATTCCAGTATACACCCTCAGGCATTCTGACATCCTCAACTCTGTCCTCTGCCTTCTCTAGCCAGTAAGAATGTGGCTTTTGTCTGGGTTCTAGCGATTCTTTGCCATACAGACTGAGGAGGATACTTAGAAGGAAAACCATATACCCAGTGTACTTCCTTTCTTTCAAGGGTAGAATCCTCTCCACTTTCTTCCTTTGGTCACATTCCTGGGCTATCAAATAGCTGCTATATTTTGTCCAGAATGTTTATTTCTTATTTCAAGAAAAGTTAATCTGATAAATGTCACTCCACTATTATCTGAAATTAATCCCTCTTGTTTTTATCACTAAAGAAAGCATCCTTACTGCAAAACTACTCCCCTCGAAGGAATATTACTCAAATAAGTGCTCTGTAGAACATTACTCAATTATTATTAATAGGTGTTCTGTTATGGTGAAAGTTAGTTACAAAGTCAAATGTGGCTTAGAAATGTAGCACTTCAAAACAAACAACTGGGTTTCTTTGCTCCAGGACTTTTAAACATGTTTAATATGCTAATGGATCCTAAGTAGAATACACTCTAGAGATATTGTCCCAAAGTTTTTTATACATAATTAGTAATTCAAAAATATTTTTTGAGCCCCAAAGAGTGGAGACTGGGGTATGATCCCCTGTCTCCTAGTACAACTCTCTACAATTCACTATCCCTTTTTAATTTTCTAATTTCGATGTCAGTCACTGACTCATAATGGCTAGGTTTATGCTATTTAATCCTCACCAATACTTACTTTGTAATCATCATATCTATATAATAGGAGGTGCTGCTATGGGAAAAGTAAGATAAAAATAGAGATGCACCTCTCATTAACCCACACTGACTAGATAAAAATATATGAAATCATCTAGCATGGCATCCAGCACAGATTAGTAGCTGAAAAAATGTTTAGTTTCCTTCTGAAGTGTTTCCCCCCTCTTTTTGCCTGTTAATTCAGTGACTTCAACCAGATTGACCAGGGTTTGGTCAATTATATCTCTCAGGCCAAATGCAGTCAGAGCCTTATTTTGTATGGTCCAAGAGCTGAGACATTTTTTTGGTCACTCTTAAAGGGCTGTTTAAAAAAAGGAGAGAAGAATATGTGAAAGACACCTTATGTGGCCTACAAAGTCTAAAATATTTCCTATATGATCTTTCACAGAAAATGTTTGCTGATCACTGAGACTCAGTCAGATCCTTACAAGCTCTCTAAAATAAGCAGTATAGCAGAATTCATTTTATTTACTTAAGTGCTGACATAGAAGCCCTTTTTAAATATATATATTTAAAACACTATTTTACTGGCTTTACTAAGTTTGCAAAGGCCCATCTCAGATCTTACCTTTTCCCCTTTAACACCACTACAGTCACACTTTGATCCTGGAGAACACCCATAGCAAGCCTATCAGAAAGAGAAAGAGGGGAAAATCATTAAATCTGAACCTAAAAACCAGACTCCAACTTACAGCTTAACTAAATTCAACAATCCAAATTTGTAAAACAAATGTCAGAAAAATATCTGTAAGGATACACACCAAATTGCAAACAATGGTTACCTCTGGGGAAGCTTTCACCTTTAATCATATACATTTTTGTTTGAACTTTTCACAATGAACATATGTAATTTTTATAATTTTAAAGTTAAAAAATATTTTTAAAAAGACATTAAAAATGAAAAATAAATCCATACGACTTCCCTGTAATATGACGTGCCACTTGTCCAAGATCTTAGGAATTCTTTTTTTTTTCCCTCCTGACATCACTTGTAAGAAATTACCTCTCAATGTCTATTAGCAATGACCTCGGCAATGATGCCTACCACTTAAGTCACTTGCTTCTATGCATTCATGAGCAATCATTCAGCATAAAATACATAACACTATCTTTTACTACCTTTCTTTTCTTTGTCTTCACTCCTTATCACTAATAGTAACTCAGTCTCCAACAGCTCCAAGCTTTACCACGAATGCTGCTCCCACAGCTTAGATGTCCAAAATAGCAACTATTAACAAGTTCATTCATTCATATTAGGAATTCAGATCCTGAAGCCAAAAAAATTATATATATCATCCTCTAAAACCTATAGAGGACAAGAAGACAGTAAATTACTTCTGCCACCCAGAACTATCCTTTCTTCTGGCATAAAGCTGAACTGCTTAGAAAAATGAATAGTAATTAGTTTATCATATGTAGACAGCTGAGTATTTATGTACAAAAAGGTGGCATGCTTTTCATCAAATAGATATCAGACTGTCTTACTGAAACCATTCGTGATATAAATACCAAATAATGTTCATCAATGCTCACTCACTCTTTAGAGCCTTTGACTTAAAAAGTACTTTAGCCTTCTGCCCAACATTCCATGCTTTCCTTTACTCTAGCCAATACTAGAGTACCTTCCCCCATCTTTAATGAAAGTACTGACCTCATTCTTCTAGTCAGAACTCCTAACCAAAAAAGCTGCAACTAAAGCCACTCTCATGCTGAAACCTCTTTCCCTGATTATAAGAGCAAACAACAATGGCTTGATGTTGGAGGAATCTCTCACTCACACTACAAGAAGTTGTTCTAGTAAAAGATGTGCTCCTGACACTTCAAATTGAAAATCTATTATGCAGCCATTATTTATTACACATAGGTGATTAGGTTACACACTCTGACTTTAGTATTAAACGTTAACTACATTACAGATTAGATACTCATTCATCAAACATGAATTGAGTACTATCGGAAGCCAGAAAACTTGTTAAGCACTGGAAATATAAAGATGAATAAGACACAGCTCCCTCCAACATATATAACTAATTCAACAAATACTTACTGATCACTTGTTATGTGCCAGCCCTTATGTTATGGTAGGTGCAGGTAGAGATACAAAGATAGTACATAATTGCTGTCTAATTGTAAGGATGAACCCATATACAAAAAAAATTGCATTACAATGTACCAAAACAGAGTTTAAATTAAAATATATAGTATTGTTTTGTGTAAACATAAATTCTAGATTCCAAACTATGACTTAAAAAATTTAGAAGATACTGGTTCACAAGAAGATACTGATTCACAAGTTCACAAGATAAGATCAGTCATTGGTCATAGTTACTGAATTAGATATTGCATGTTGTCAACACTCACTTACATACATTAATGGAGGAGTAAAGGATAGCAATAATCCAAAATGGTTATTAATACAAGAATAAGTAACATTTGACTTTGGAATGTATGTCTGTACTTTATTTGTAAATGTAAGTGCATGGATTTTTGTTGTTGTAAGTAGAAGATGTTGTAACTTTCCATCTTCAGCTTTTATTGAGAGAACTTCCTCTTTTAAATACAAATAAGATCCTGAGAATAATGCAAAACAATAGCCTAACAGGATTTCATTAATATGGACATGATACCATGTGACCTTTCTTTATAACTGTATTTTTGACTTCTCAGTATCAAACAATAGCCCCAAATTCCTAATATGATTTATAAACAAACAAAACCTTAAATACTCTTGTGTGTCAAGTTCCAAGTAATTTTATCCAATATTTTTCTTAAAATAGTAATTTCATCATTTTACACTTCTTTATTAATTAACATGAAGTTATATCTTAGAGAGATCCTACTTAAAACATTTGGGAATTATAGATTAATTTGTTTGAATTCAATTAAAAAATTTAAGTTATATTCTATTTACTCCACCTAAGGTTGTGAGAATGATTCTGGTACTTATGAGTTAAAAAGAAAACCAAAAGACAAAAACAGGCAATTGTAATACACACAGCAACCACTAGATGCCACTTTCTATACAGTTATAATAGTGTCACCCACAAGGAGCTAGCCCCAATTAGACATTTGGTTAACAGAACAATTGCTTTTTGCCAACATCTATTATATTGATTGGGTGCCTAATAAACATAAAGCACCATATTAGGACGATGAATTGTACAAAACATTGTGTAAACATGGGTGCTGCCTTTAAGGAACTTCCAATCTAGTTTTTTTAAAAAACTAGGCACAAATAAATGAAAATAAAATTAAAATACAATGGAATAATGATAAAGCAGACAATCATAATGGAAAAAGCTCTAAAATACAAGAAATATATCCTGAGTTTACTTCAGCAGTTGAATCATTAGGAGACCATGGACAAGTCATTCCCATACTCAATGGCTGTTTTCTCATTTGTAAAACGATATACATAGACAACTCTCCTTAGGTAGCTTTCAGCTTTCACAGACTAATTCTGTAGGACTCACCTGGTAAAAATGAGTGGTATGGTCAATAACTGCTATTAAAGTTAAGAAGTAGTTAAGGAGTATTAGTAAGGGTTCTGTATAGAAAGTGAATACCTGGATTTCAACGTGGAAGGATGGGCAGAAAAAATATGTAGAGGAAAAATGACCATGCTAAGCTCTAAAATTAAAACACAAAATTGGTTGGGGCAAAGTGTCAGGTAAAACAACATTAAGTACCTCAGTCTAAGAGGCTTCCTAAGTCCATATGAAAAAATATAGTAGGAGACAAGACCAAAAAACATCTTTTCAAAACTGTGGAAAAAACTGTTTAATTGTACAAGATCATGAAAGAGTATTAAGGCAAAAAAATGATAAAGCAAGAAATGATAAAGCTACTAAAGTAATGTTATAAATGTTTGCATTGAGGGAGAAAGTAAAATAAAAAGAAAGAAGGTTTTGTAGCACCACATAGTACAACACATCATAAAACTATAATAATTAAAACAGTATGGTATTGCTCAAAAAATAGGCAGCTCAAAATAGAAAAGCCAAAATACCAAATTAGAAAGGCCAGAAAAAGATCTACACACACACTCTCTCTCCACCCCCCATCTCTCTAACTATATGATAAAGGTTAGCATGTCAAATAGAAATGAAAATAATGGTTCATTCAACATATAGTGTGAGTCAAGGGTTTGGATCCCTGTACCCACCAGCCACCAAACCAAACAAACAAACAAAAACAACCCATACATTGCTAGGATAAGTATAAAAAATTATAAGTTTAGATCTCAGTCTACTACAAAAGTACCAGATATTAGACTTAAAACTGCAAATAAAAGTAAACTTCTGTATATAGTAAGATCACCTACAGAATCTCACAAAACTTCAGATACCAGAGACCTATCCTAGAGATTCTATTTCAGTAAGCCTGAAGTTGAATAGTAGAATCTGAAATTTTAATAAACATATCTAGGTGATTCTGATTCACATGTTCCAAGAAGACATATACTACAAAATAATGGCATAGAGAAACAAAATCATTCCAAAAAGATGGCCACTTAGGTATTCAGACTGACATGTCTACTTGAAAAATATAAAATGTTTGAAAAAAATATAAAGAACATGTTTCCTAAAAGCATCAAAGAAAGGCATAATAAATAGGATTTACCAGGTTAAAACCTAGGGAAAAAAAGAAACAATGAACTAACCAATAAAATTACTTTTGCCCTGAGGGCATTTGGCCAACTTTGAGAATATGTTGTTTTTGTTTTATTAACTTCTAGAGTGGAATGGTGTGCCATATATAAGCATACCCCAGAACCCAATTCTCAGGGAAGTGGAAGAAAAGATATTTTGACTCCTTGCAGAGAAATACTGGAAAAAAGATCCTTAAAAAACTATAACTCAAACTGGCCCTCACACAGATTTGCAACACAAATTAGCATTAACTGGGTGGACCGCTGACCTCAAACTGAAAATTTGCTTAGAGTGTACTCAGACTGTTTTGACCTCCGAGAAGCTGGGCAGAAATACATACAAATCCTGTGTAGAACATACCTGCACAGTAAACTTAGAAGAATTCCAATACACCATTTTGAAAGAAAAATGAGATATCCCACTCAAAAATGATTAAGAATACAAAGAAGCAAAATACCAAAAGCAAAACCAGAAGAAACATCTGACAGCAGAAACTACTCAGCAAAGATTTTAGATATTAAAATACTTAGATACAAAATATATAGTTATTTTTACAATTATGAAAGAAATTTTTTTAAACTTGGAAATAAGAAAGGGATCTGGAAATTATTTTTAAAAAGACAGGCAAATTTAAATAAAACAAAATCTAAAAGTAAAAACTATAATAATTGAAATTTAAAACTCAATGGATGGGCTTCACAACAGACTAGATACAGCTGAAGAGAGACTTGATAAGTTAAAACACTCGGTAAAGTTTAAAAAGTTATATATAATGTAGAATAGAGATAAAACATATGGAAAATGTGAAATAATAGTTTAGAAATATGGAAGAAAACAGTGAGGAAGTATAACATACAAGTAATTGGTGATCCAGAAGAAGAGGTGAGAGAGGGAATGGGGCAGAGGCAATAGCTAAAGAGACAATGGCTGAGATTTTTCAAGGAGTAATTAAAGATATTTGTCATTCAAGAGGCCCAACAGACCCAAGAGAAGAAAAGTAAAACCCCAAATGCAACAGAGCATAAGTGCAGAACATAAAAACAAAGAAAAGACCTTAAAAGCATGAAGACAAAACAGATTGCCTTCAAGGGAGTAAAAATTAATTAACGGTTTACTTCTCAGAAGCAACAAAGGAAGCCAGAAGACTATGTAGAATGACATGTTTACTATACTAAGAGAAAACTGTCAACCTATAATTTTTTACCTAGTGAAAATACTTTTCAAGAATGAGTCAAAATACAGACACTTGTAGACCAACAAAAACTGAGAAAGTGTGTTCCCAGCAGAACCTCACACGAAGAAATCAAATGGATGGTATAAGATACCAAAAACACAAGGGGGGGGGGGAGGAGCTCAGAAGAAGTGGTAAAGTTGTGTGTAAATTTAAATAAATAGAATCTATAAAACACAATTACAAAAGAGCTATAGGGTTAAAATTATAGAATTAAAAGAAAAACAGCAATAATATAACTCACAATGAAATGAGTGACATTGAAGTATTCTAAGGTCTTTCTAACTGTGTAAAACACTGGTATGGATATTCATTACTTTATACTTTCATAAGTATACAACCTAGAAATTGTCATTTCTAGGGTAAACTTTAAAAGAAGACAAATGAGGTATCAATTTCAAAGTAGTGGAGAGGGACAGTACTCAATAAATCCAAAAGAAGATAAAAAACAGAGAAAGACAGACACACAGCAAGTGGTATCTTAGATAATTCAGGACTAATAAAACAAATATATCAGTAATTACATTAGTGTAATTAAAAGTAAATAGACACAGCACAAGGAAACTATCAGATAAATTAGGAATGTGATACATTATAAAAGACAATTATCATGAATTCTTCAAAAAGTTAATGCCATTAAATAAGGGAGACTACTTTGCAAATGACAGAATGAGAACTTCTGTGGACCTTCTTCCCTAGCAGAACAATGGTAACTGGTGAAACGTATTTTTAAAAACTTTAAGTGTCCACATATTGTCCTATGAACATATAGTAAATGAAGAAACATTCAGTAAAATTTACTAAATCTTAGTATGAACAGCAGGAATCTATGACATTTTAGCCTTCCCTCTTCCCCTCACCACTCAGCTTGTCAAAAGCTCCACCCAAGGATAGGTTCAGCCATAAACCCTGGGTTTCTTCTCCCCCCAGCTCCCAGTTAAGCACTACAATATGTCACTGGGAGAGACAGGTCATCAGCATTTCTCATCTCCCCCTACCCCTGGTTCCATGTTGCAGAAGCTCTATTCCAGGAAAGAGTAGCTAGGAATTGAGACTCTTGTTATCCATGAAGCTTTCACTCATAAGAAAAAAAAAAATCTACCCCAGATGTAACAGTCCAATAGTACTGGACTCAATTGCCCTCACTTTAGCTTGTGCAGAGAGTGGAAGTTGATGCTGGAAGTGGCAAGCCAAGAAGACCAGCGGCTACTGTCCCTGCCCAGTGTCCACTAGTAAAGCAGAGGTGTTACTTCAAAAGAAGTAGGACACTGTTCCCACCCCCAGCACTGGAGCAATATCACAAAGGGGAGCAGAAGACCATAAGAATGGAGAGCTCCGGAGCTTTCCCCAAGGAAGATGGCTTTATTTGGGACAGTGTGGTGAAGTATAAGACTAATGGCATTCTGAAAAACAATGGACATTTTAGCAGCAAGAAATTAAGAGGAAGGAGCTCCATGACAATGAAAAGCCAAACCGTAGATCAGCTACAAGTTTACTAGAGAGGACTAGGGAAAGGAACATCCTGGAACTGAACCAAACCTCAAAGATTGGCCTCAAAGACTATCTCTGAAAAGGCACCAAATTTAATTGGGTCAGAATCTGGACAACTTTTGCCCAAGTATATTGTCAAAAACAATAGAGTCATCAGCAAGCAATCAGTGAAGTCTTATAGCTGGGTATGATACCTATAGAGGCAGTCACCCTAACGAAAAGATTAGGAAAAGAGACAGTCAAAAAGAACCCTGGCAAAACCTCTGTCATGCCAGAGTCACTGTAACCATGCCCAAGACTGCAGCCTCTGAGGAGTGACATCAGAAGCTGCACAATGTGGGGAAAACTATATTTCACTAAAATAATCCAGCAAATTCATTAAACAAATAAATAAGCAACAACAAAAAGCCCTGGAGAAGAGAAAGACTGGCCACAAAACATTTAAAATTTCAAGGTTATAACCTATGCCCCCCCCCCACCGCCCAAAATAAAGGCAGGTGACAGAAACTGCATTTCACAGGGCTCAGATGTTGAAATTATTGGGCAAAAACTTCAAAGTAGCTATTATAAATATGTTCAAAGAATTAAAGGAAACCATGCTTAAAGAACTAAAGAAAAGTATGAAAATAATGTCCCATCTAATAGAGAATGATAAAGAAATAGAAATTAAAATAATTAAATCAAATTCAGGAGTTAAAAAGTAAAATAACAAATGAAATATTCATTAGAGGAGCTAAACAGTATATTTTCACTGGCAAAAAAAAATCAGTGAACTTGAAGATAGATTGATAGAGAATATGCAATCTGAAAAACAGAGAGGAATAAAATAAAGAAAAATGAACAGAGCCTCACAGAAATATAGGACATTATTAAATTCACCAACATATGCATAATGGGATTACCAGAAGGAGAAAAGAGAGAGGAGCCAAAAAAATAATCAGAGATAATTGCTGAAAATAGACCACATTTGATGGAAAATATTAATCTACACATACAAGAAGCTCAATGAATCCAAGTAGGATAAACTCAAAGAGATCTACACATCATAGTAAAAATGTTCAAAAACAAAGACAAAGAGAAAATCTTAGAGCTAATTCTTATCCCAAAGTTAGGGATCTGGCTTGCTGACTTCCCGTACCTACTTTTTTCCAACATACCAGAGATTGTTCCTCTTGGAGACTTGCTGTGGCTACAGGTACAACACATATGAGATTTATACCCTATCCCCCAGATTTTCAAGGAACAGCAGAAGCTCACTGGACACCCCCAGACAAAGAGAAAATCTTGAAAAGAAAGAGAGGACAATGATTCATGCTCTAAGTAATTTCAGAAAAATTATCAGATGACTTCACAGAAACAATGGAGGCCAGAAGGTATTGGGATGACATATTAAAAGTGATCAAAGATAAAAACTGTCAACCAAGAATCTTATATCCCACAAAACTATCTTTGAAAAATGAAGATAAAGCTAAGACATTTCCAGATAAACAAACCAGAGAGACTTCATTGCTGTCAGACCTGCTTTACAAAAAATACTACAGGAAATTGTTCAGGCTAAAACAAGTGACCCCGGACAGTAATTCAAATCCACATGAGAATACAAAGAGTGCTAGTAATGATAATTCTGCATTTATAAAAGGCAGTATAAATGCATATTTCTGTATCTATCTTAACTAATTTAAAAAGTGGTTATATAAAATGATATGTATATAATGGTACTGTAGGGCCTGTAACATATAGAAATGTATTTGACAATATCATAACAAAGGAGGTAGATGAGAGCAAAAATGAATTGAAATAAAAAATGATACCAGATAATTTAAATCCATAAGAACAAATAAAAATAACCAGAATGGATGAATAAGAAGGTAAATATAACAAACTATAAATAAAAACTTGCTCTCCTTGCTTCACTCAGCTTCTTTAAAAGTAACCAAACTGGTGTGGTACTGACATAAGGTCAGACACATAGATCAACAGAATAGAATTGAACATCCAGAAATAAACCCATAACATCTATGGTGAATTGATATTTCATAAAGAATACGTTCACTAGGGCCGAGCCCGTGGCGCACTTGGTAGAGTGCTGCGCTGGGAGCGCAGCAATGCTCCCGCCGCGGGTTCGGATCCTATATAGGACTGACCAGTGCACTCACTGGCTGAGTGCCGGTCACGAAAAAAAACGACAATCTCTTCACTAGAGGAAGGGAAATCTTTTCAACAAATACTGCTGGGACAACTAGATATCCACATGTAAATGAATGAACCCTCTTCCTCACCCACATGCAAAAATTAACTTCAAATGAATCACAGATTAAATGCAGGAGCTAAAAATATAAAACTCTTAGAAGAAAACAGGCTTAAATAATCCTGATCTTTGTTTAGTTGAAGCCTTCTTAGACATCACACCAAAAGCACAAGTGACAAAATAAAAGAAACATTTTTTTTATTTCATCAAAATTCAGTTTTTTAAAATTTGATCAAAATTTGAGATGTTTTTGCTTCAAAGGACATTATCAAGAAAGTGAAAAGACAACCCACAGGAAGAGAAAACATATTTGTAAAACATATACCTGACAAAGGACTTGCATCCAGAATATATGAAGAACTCATAATACTAGAAAGGCAAATAATCCAAGTAAAAATGGGAAAAGGATCTGTACAGATATCTCTCAAAAAAAAGATACATAAATGTCTAATAAGCACAAGAAAAGATGTTCAACATCATTAGCCATCAGGGAAATGCAAATCAAAACCACAATGACATGTCACTTCACACAAACTAGAGAGCTATAATCAAAAAGACACAATAACAAGATGTGGAGAAATTGAGGATATGGAGAAATTGGAAGACACATTTGAGGATGTGGAGAATTGAGGATGTGAAGAAATTGGAAATCTCATACATTGCTAGT
The DNA here is from genome assembly GCF_027409185.1 of Cynocephalus volans. Classification (NCBI taxonomy): domain Eukaryota; kingdom Metazoa; phylum Chordata; class Mammalia; order Dermoptera; family Cynocephalidae; genus Cynocephalus; species Cynocephalus volans. The sequence continues at coordinate 118,782,011 of NC_084478.1, read as the reverse complement.
GGGGATGCAAAATGTTGCAACATCTTTAGAAAACAATCTGGAAGTTCCTCAAACAATTAACCATATGACCCAGCAATTCTACTCCTAGGTATATATACCCAAGAAAAATAAAAACATGTCCACACAAAAACTTGTACATGAATATTCACAGTATCATTATTCATATGAAGGGTCTTCAAAAAATTCACAGCTATTCTTATATAATCATTAAACACATACACAGACACACTGGAGAGTAAGAGACATAAAGATATAAAGTAAATATGGCACAATGTTAACAAGTATTGAATCTAGATGAAGATACAATGATGTTCATTATATCTTCTTACAATTTTTTGAAAATTTTGTTATTAAAAAGTTAGGTAAGTAAGTACAATTAAGTACAATGAGAAAAATGATGGAGACAAATATCCTCAAACTGCAAAAAAAGAAAGAAAGAAAGGCAAGTATCACCATGTACGCTATTTATTAGAGACAACAAAAATATAAGGTTATATGGAAAGGTTGAAATAAAAGATCAAAAAAATTATACATAAGTAAAGAAAGAAAGCTGATATAGCTATATTAATTTTAGACAAAACAGACTTTAAGGCAAAAAGCATTATGAATAATTGAAATTAGGGTCACTTCAGAATAACAAAAGGTTTGGTTCACAGGGAAAATACAAAAAAAAAATAAATAAATAAAAACCCAAACCTTAAATTTGTATGGACTAATAACACCCTTAAAATACATAAAGTAAAACCTACCAGATGTATAAGAAGAAATAGACAAATATACAATCATAGTTGGGGATTTTAAACAGTCCTGTGATAACTGATAGAACATGTAAATAAAATAATCTGTAAGGATATAAAAAGATTTGAACTTAAATAACAAACTTGTTCTAATGGACATATATAATACAGTGTACCACCAAATGAAGAACATGCATTTATATAAAGCACATCCTAAAATACTTAAGGATATAAATAAGGATATTTATAAAAACTGATCATACACTAAGCCTTAATGCTTGTCTAAACAAATCTCAAAGGATGAAAGTTACACAGAACATAATCTCTAACCATAATGCAATTAAGATAGAACAAAAAGGGCCGAGCCTGTGGCGCACTCGGGAGGGTGCTGCGCTGGGAGCACAGCAACGCTCCCAGCGACCGCGGGTTCGGATCCTATATAGGAATGGCCGGTACACTCACTGGCTGAGTGCCGGTCACGAAAAAAAAAAAAAAAAAAAAAAAAAAAAGATAGAACAAAAATATTAAATCTTAACCAAACCGTTCCAAAGAATAGAAGAGGAGGGATAAAGGTAGCACAACCCTGATATCAAACCTAAATAGGACTAAGTATGAAAGGAAAATTATAGGCTAATCTTACAAATGAATATAGATGCAAAAATCCTAAGTAAAATATGACAATGTTCGATTTAACCTAGGCCTTAGCCATTGTTGAAGGGAAAGAAAATGTTTAGAAAAAAAGAAACAAAAATGTTATTCACAGATGATAAGACTGAATGGAGATAACATTCAAAAAAATCTACAGAGAAATAAGAATGAATAAAGTTTAACGAAGTTCCTGGATATAAAACCGATATATTAAAGTGAATTACACTTTTACACATCATGACAAAATCGACAAATAAAAAAGAGGCCACATACAATGGTGTTCTTAGTGTAGTCTTTCAGGAAAAAAATTGAGGAAACTAGATATGATGGAGCTTTTGAAAAAAGAAATTGTTTAAGAAGTACATTACAGGAATAAAAGAAATGTAATCAGAAACTATGGGGAAAAGATCTACACAGGAAAAGAAATACAATCATATAGCATTTTACCTGGCAATACAATAAACAACATATTCATAATATTCATATATTCAAAATAATATAAACACTGCTTACTGATTTAATTGAAAACAGTGTAACATATTGGGAGGAAAAGGAAGAAGGAAGATGGGGTGGTAGCAGAAAGAGCACCTCATCTATCATAGGACAAAGTAAATAGAAAATGTTGACAAAACAAAAATCATTTGCTCGTTTTTACCCTTGAGACGTAGATCTGGGAAATCCAAAGGAATAGGGAAAGAAACTGATGTACTTGAACATTTTAAACCATATGCATACAATATAATACTATGCCATATTACCACGCAATGGCCACTCTCATGAGTCTCATAAACTCTCTCTTTTTTTGTTATGAATATTTATGAGATACAAAGCTAATTGCCACCCCTCATGCCCATGACGTGAGGGCCAGATTCCTACTGGCAGCATGCCCATTACCAGAAATTATTTTTGTGCCCTGTGCTGCCCACCCAATTATCCCCTAACCTCCCTCCCTCTCCCCCCTTACCCCCACTCCACTTTGTAGCCCTAGGAATGTCCCCTCCCTCTGTAAGACCAATGCACCACTGTGGTCTTTCCTTCTTTCTCTGTTAGCTCAGAAGTCATCTTCAACCTGGATACCCTTAACACAAAACCTACATTTTGGGAGACATGGATTCACCATTCTTTAACAGTTCAAGGCTAAAAATTTTAGATATCTTTGTTACATCCCTTTATTTATATCCTATCACAATCCATAAACAGATATTGCTATTTCTTTCTGATAAATGCTATCAATAAAAGAATGTCAGCAGAGTTGAAAGAGGTCTTAGAAATTAACTAATCTGTTCCCTTCATTTTAAACATGAAAAAATGGAGTGCCAGTCAATAACAGAGCCAGCTAGAATGTTTCTTGACTTTTCCAGTATTTCAAACCAATTCCCATTTGTTTCAAATTCTGAGCAAAAGCCAAGATACTTTGCCAGATTTTCTATGAAAAGGAAATATTTTCTTCTCACTACCATAAAAGTATTTTTTAAAAAATAAAATTACATTGGTCAGTGTGTCTGTTTTTATGCCAGTACCATACTGTTTTGGTTATTATAGCTTTGTAGTATAGCTTAAAGTCAGGTAGTGTTATGCCTCCAGCTTTATTTTTTTTGCTGAGCATTGCTTTGGCTATTCGTGGTCTTTTATTGTTCCATATAAATGTCTGAATAGTTTTTTCCATTTCTGAGAAAAATGTCTTTGGAATTTTGATGGGGATTGCATTGAATTTGTATATCACTTTGGGTAGTATGGACATTTTCACTATGTTGATTCTTCCAATCCAAGAGCATGGAATATCTTTCCATCTTCTTGTATCCTCTCTAATTTCTCTCAGCAGTGGTTTGTAGTTCTCATTATAGAGATTTTTCACCTCCTTGGTTAACTCAATTCCTAAGTATTTTATTTTTTTGGTGGCTATTGTAAATGGGCAGGCTTTCTTGATTTCTCCTTCTGCATGTTCACTATTGGAGAAAATAAATGCTACTGATTTTTGTGTGTTGATTTTGTATCCTGCTACTGTGCTGAAATCATTTATCAATTCCAACAGTTTTTTTGTAGAGGTTTTAGGCTGTTCGATATATAGGATCATGTCATCTGCAAACAGGGACAGTTTGACTAGAGAATCCAGAAATCAACCCACACACTTACTGCCATCTGATCTTTGACAAAGGCACCAAACCTATTCACTGGGGAAGGGACTGCCTCTTCAGCAAGTGGTGCTGGGATAACTGGATATCGATATGCAGGAGAATGAAACTAGATCCATACCTCTCACCGTATACTAAAATCAACTCAAAATGGATTAAGGATTTAAATATACACCCTGAAACAATAAAACTTCTTAAAGAAAACATAGGGGAAACACTTCAGGAAATAGGACTGGGCACAGACTTCATGAATACGACCCCAAAAGCACGGGCAACCAAAGGAAAAATAAACAAATGGGATTATATCAAACTAAAAAGCTTCTGCACAGCAAAAGAAACAATTAAAAGAGTTAAAAGACAACCAACAGAGTGGGAGAAAATATTTGCAAAATATACATCTGACAAAGGATTAATATCCAGAATATATAAGGAACTCAAACAACTTTTCAAGAAGAAAACAAGCAACCCAATTAAAAAATGGGCAAAAGAGCTAAGTAGGCATTTCTCTAAAGAAGATATACAAATGGCCAACAGACATATGAAAAAATGCTCAACATCACTCAGCATCCGGGAAATGCAAATCAAAACCACATTGAGATACCATCTAACCCCAGTTAGGATGGCTAAAATCCAAAAGACTATGAACGATAAATGCTGGCGAGGCTGTGGAGAAAAAGGAACTCTCATACATTGTTGGTGGGACTGCAAAATGGTGCAGCCTCTATGGAAAATGGTATGGAGGTTCCTTAAACAATTGCAAATAGATCTACCATACGAGCCAGCCATCCCACTGTTGAGAATATACCCAGAGGAATGGAAATCATCAAGTCGAAGGTATACCTGTTCCCCAATGTTCATCGCAGCACTCTTTACAATAGCCAAGAGTTGGAACCAGCCCAAATGCCCATCATCAGATGAGTGGATACGGAAAATGTGGTACATCTACACAATGGAATACTACTCAGCTATAAAAACGAATGAAATACTGCCATTTGCAACAACATGGATGGACCTTGAGAGAATTATATTAAGTGAAACAAGTCAGGCACAGAAAGAGAAATACCACATGTTCTCACTTATTGGAGGGAGCTAAAAATTAATATATAAATTCACACACACACATACACACATACACACACAAACCGGGGGGCGGGGAGGAAGAAGATATAACAACCACAATTATTTGAAGTTGATACAACAAACAAACAGAAAGGACATTGTTGGGGGGGAGGGGGGGGAGGGAGAAGGGAGGGAGGTTTTGGTGATGGGGAGCATTAATCAGCTACAATGTATATCGACAAAATAAAATTTAAAAAAATAAAAAATAAAAAAAATAAATAAATAAAATTACAGATGAACACATTAATCAGTTGGAAAGACTTTTAACCAAAGCAGCAGGGGCCACCTTTTAGAAACTCTGAACTAAAAATATTAGAGGAGACTCATTAAAATATGATAATAAGTAATCCACAATGTAATGTAATCCACCAAAAATAATATAGTTAATAATTTTCCTTGATCGAAAAAATTGCAATTTTTAAGATAACCAAAGAAAAAATATACTCATGTAGTTTTTGAGAGCCTATTTTTTTCTCCAGTGGAGGGTGGAGAAGGGAAAGGTGGTGAGAGGCCCAAGAAAAATTACTGGGCAGAAGAAGTATGCCAGACTTTAAGTATAATTAGAAACTCACATTGATTAAAGTGAGCCTAAAGATTTAAAGACATCAGTTACCAGACAATGGAGCTCTCTCTTCTGGTATGTAGTCTGGACAAATTACCAATTGGAGCTATTCTGGTATCTAATCTGAACAAAGTACCAATTTCTTCATTACCAGTAGTTTAACCTTAAAAATCCACAGACAAGTTCCTCAGATTAGCTGCAATAACTTTACATCTGGGGTGAGGAAGCTATGCCTACAGTTCATTTAGTAAATTTTTTATTTACAAGTACTTTTTGATACCATTTAGAAATATATAAAATGGGACCTTTTTAAATAATTAGGTTATTAGATGCTTAGATGCTTTTAATGTCATTTAGGTAAATGGGATTTCTATATTAGAAAATTACCTTAAGTCAGAATGGCAATTATAAAGAATGGATTTTATAATTGGCAGATAGGAAAGAAACCAATATAAGCTACTGTAATCAAGAGGAATTTCCCCCCCAGGTTTTAGCTACTAATGACAATAAATTAAGTTTGACAAGTTTTAATTGACTGCTGGCTCTGTACAAACTAATTTGGGGAATATGGAGATTATTAAATATTTTATCTCCCAAAAAGAACTTTATAACCTAATAAGGAGGATTAGAGAAATAAACAAATTAGTATTTATTAGATGAAATGAGATTAATGACATAAGATGAACATAAAGTATTGAGTATTCAAGAGGAAAAAAAAGTGTAGAAAACTGATAACACACACAAAATGTATTTTTTTTCACATGCTACTCAAGTAGATTTTTCCCTAGCAAGCATTCTCAAGGTTTTGAAGTGGAACAAGCAATATTTGAAGGAAATAGTTACATAGTAGCATGTTCACAATCTAAATTGGAAAATAAATACAAGAAAGAATCACAGCATAGCAGCTTTCCAATCCTGAAGATCTATATGATCTATGATACCCACCTGAAACATTTATAGCCATCTAGTTTCACCTTGTTAACACCTCCAGTGATGAGGAACTTATAAGGCAGTCAGCCCATACTACTAACATTTTAGACAATTCTGCAGTAGACATTTAACCTACTTAAGTCTCTTATAAAGAAAACTCAACAATGAGAACTCAAGCAAGTGACAGATTAAAATAATCTTAAAATGAGATCAACTCAACGGATCATTTAATATTGTTTCTTGAAAGCTATAATAGAAGCAGCAGAGGAAACATTCAATTTCCTGGCTCAAACTGAAAGCAGTTATTTTACTTGGAATGGGGAAAGATGGACAGTGCTTATAGATAAATTTCTTCTGCTGTAATAATTATTGTTCATATCTAATATGAAACCTTGGTAAGAAAATCTGGTGATAGGTACATTTTCAGCAATAAAATGAAACATACATTCTCAAGTGATACTATCATATCTAACCTGACACATAAGGGATTACAAGTATATACATGAGATTGATGTGTTAAGAAGTTATGGGTGAAAGGGCTGCAAAACAACAAAAATGATAAACAACATTTGTTTAGCTCTTTTCAATCTACAAATAATATGACATATATCTTACATGGTCCTCTCAGTAATAATGCTGTGATGTATGCAGGTATATTTATCTGTGTTTTCAGATATAGAAATTTAAGTTTAGAGGACTGAAATGGCATTATTTAGGACCACATGTGAACTCAGATTATTGTCTTCTGCCTCCAAACGCCATGTTCCTTCCACTACTAATTTCTCTGGAAGAAAGTATCCAGAACTTCCAGCTAAAAATTAGTGGTCCAGAATGATGGGGTGATAAACATGAAGAACCCAATAAAACCATTAGATTTTAAGTTATAATTTATTTTTGGGTATTACAAAAACTCCCAACACCATTTAGAATGATTATTTTCAGATAAACGAGTTAACAACAGTTATGGCCTCACCGAAAAAAGAAAATCGAGAAGTAAGATGAACCCAGATTTTATGGTAAGATCTTTATGGACTGGCTATTGACAACACTTCAGCTTTCTATTCTACCAGGCGTATACAGACATACACTGAGTTTCAAATATTTTTCTCAGGATTGCAGTAAAGCAGTTCTATAAATGTAAATAGATTAGCACAAGTTGAATTTATCTGTAGTTATTTGTTTTAACTTGGCCTTGGAAAAGTACTAACATCACAGATAAAAAGAAGCAAACAAAAAGACTACACCACCATGATAGTAAGAATAAAAACTTCAGAGTTGTGCTGAGCATAAATATGTCTGGAATGTCTCCTATGATGCAGTCAAAATCTGTGTTCTAAGTGCATTTAAGACTCAGTGAATCCAACTCTGGGGCTCTACGCCAGTGTAAAAATGTACTAACATGCCCTAGGCCTCCCTGTTGCCTGCTGACAGGAAGGTAAGAATAAATTGATTTTTGCCCTTACACTGAGTGGACCAACATTTCCTGTGCATTTCTAACAGAATTATTGGCTGATCATCTCAGCGGCTGCTATTCACGATAGGAGGAACAGATATGATTTTTATTTCACAGGCAACAAAGCAAGAAGTTCTGCTACCACTTTCAGTAGAGCAACTATTCTGCATGAAAGCCACTTTGGTATTTTCAACATGGGCATGCTGAATCACAAAAAGAAAGAATGCTACAGTTCTGGCTGTTTCATTTGGAACCAAAAAGAAAAAACAATGCATTTTTTAATAATGTTCTTGATTATGGGACACTGATTTCGTAAAATCTCATAGTAAGGGTAGGAAATAATGCCCCACTGCCACCTCTGCCCTCACAAATTACAAAAGCTCCAGCTCCACGCAATAGGCTAGTGATTGTCAAGTCAATATTTAGAAAACTTATAACTTCCTCTAATATTAAAGCTGGCAGTGCTTTTTCAATACTCATCACTCAAATAGAGCAATTATTTCCAAAGCAGCTTCAATTTATATACCACTAAAAATCTATTGTCATTTTATGCTCTTGTCATGACAAAAAACTGTCTTTTACTTAGAGAGGAGACCAGTGGAATAGGTGAAGAAGAGACAATTTGATAAACATAACTGGAAGATAGAGGCGGTAAATTCTTTACAAGAAGAAAGAGTCCAGGATATACATTATGTAGATACAGTCAATTGATGAGCTTTTATTTTAATAAAAGTAGCAACAACTTGGCAATTTGCTACTTAATCTCATGTTAACATGGGATTATACTTGATTTCCATTACCAGCGCATTTCTAGTGAACAAACATCAGAGTGCTGGGTGAAAGCTTTAAGAACAATACATAAACTAGCAAAATAATTTTAGAAATCCAAGTCTAACTGGCTAGTCATATACAAACATAATCCAAGGCAATACTGAATTTGAAACAAAAAGAATAAAACAAATACTGCATAGTAGGAAATCATAAAAGGAAATTGAATGTCACCTCTAGGAGAACAAGAGCTACACATATGCGAGTAGACGAAATTGGAACAGAATGTATGGTATCTTGACTCATGGCTACATTTTTGAAAATGGAATATCTCTCTATTCTTGAGGGAGTACTGACCACATTCCTAGTTACTAACCCTCTGCAATACATAGGCACATCGAAAGATGGTTTGTATACAATGAAATCTCAGAAAAATTTACTGCATGCTTTACTATCTCAAAAGCAATGAGTACTACTGTGGATGGGGAAAGATAACACAAAGATGAACTGGTACACAGAACCAGCCTTCAGAGACCTCGCAATTTAGTTGGAGAAACACACACGCAAATCAGTTACTCTAATGTAAAACAAGAGGAAATATAATTCTAGGATGGAAGGAAGTATAAACAAATTGCTATGAGAGAAAAGAGAAAGGATTAATTATGAAGGAATTAGGAAAAATGAAAGTCAACAGGTGTTTCGTATAGCAGATTTTAAGGGACAATACAGTGAACACTAGCCACATATGCCTACTCGACGCTTGAAATGTGGCTAGTCCAAATTGAGATGTGCTATAAATGTAAAATACACACCAGCTTTTAAAGAGTATAAAATATCTCACTAATAAGTTAAATATAGATTACATGTTGAAATAAAAATACTTAGGGTATGTTGGGTTAAATAACACATGTCACTAAATTTCATTTCACATGATTCTTTATTTTTTTTTAATGTCATTACTAGAAAATTTAAAATTATATATGTGACATGCACTATATTTCTACTGAACAGGGCTGATCTACAAAACAAAAATGATGGCAATTGTGCCAGGCATTTGCAAGATATAGCTGGGTCCCGAAAGCACAAGCAGTAAAAGAAAAAATAAACAAATGGGACTATATCAAACTAAAAATCTTCTGCACAGCAAAGGAAACAATCTACAGAATGAAATGACAACCTACAGAGTAGGAGAAAATTTTTGCTAACTATGCATCTGACAAGGGATTAATATCAATAACATGCAAGGAACTCAAGCAATTATACAGTAAAAAAATAAATAACCTAATTAAAAAATGGGCAAAGGAGCTGAATAGACATTTTTCAAAGGAAGACATAAAAATGGCCAACAGGTACATGAAAAAATACTCAACATCACTAGTCATCAGGGAAATGCAAATTAAAACTACATTGAGATACCACCGCACCCCAGAGTTAGACTGGCTATAATCAAAAAGATGGTGAATAACAAATGCTGGCGAGGGTGTGGAGAGAAGGGAACACTCCCACACTGCTGGTGGGACTGTAAATTAGTACAACCACTATGGAAAACAGTATGGAGGTTTCTCAAACAACTACAGATAGATCTTCCATACAATCCAGCAATCCCACCTCTGGGTATTTACCCAGAGGAATGGAAATCAACATGTCGAAGGGATACCTGCACTCCTATGTTCATCACAGCTCTGTTTACAATAGCCAAGACGTGGAACCAACCTAAATGTCCATCGATGGTTGATTGGATAAGGAAACTGTGGTATATATACACCATGGAATACTACTCTGCTATAAAAAAAGAAGGAAATTCTTCCATTTGCAACAACATGGATGAGCGTGGAGAAACTTATGTTGAGTGAAATAAGCAAAGCACAGAGAAATAAATACCACATGTACTCGCTCTTATGTGAGAGCTAAGAGAGAAAGAAGGAAGGAAAGAAAGACCACAGTAGTGCATTGGACTTGCAGAGGGAGAGAACATTCCTTGGGCTACAAAGTGGATTGGAGGGGAAGTGGGAGGGAGAAGGAGGTTGGGGATAATTGGGTGGGGGACAAGGAGTACAAATACAATTTGTGGTAATGGGTACGCTGCCAGTATGAATCTGGGCCTCACATCACGGGCATGAGGGGTGACAATCAGCTTTGTATCTCATGAATATTCATAACCAATAAAAAAAAAGATAGCTGGGTTACAAATGCAAAGAGTTATTCTTCTAGAGAATATAGCATTCTTTTTTTTTATTGAAGCATATTGATTATACATATTTGTGCGGTATAAAGTTTACTATCAATACTTGTGCACAATATGTGATGGTCAAATTGGGATAGTTAGCTTATTCATTGTTACAATACATAATCATTCTTTGTGCCCATTAACCAATTTCTCATTAATCCCCCTCCCGCTCCCCCTTTCCACTTCTAGTAACCACAGTTCTGTTCTCTCCTTCTGAAAGTTGAACATACTATTGTGATTGTAGTTTCTTTCTTTCTTTCTTTAATTTGTTTGTTTGTTTATTTATGCATTTTTAGCTCCCACTTATGAGGACATGTGATATTTCTCTGTCTGCACCTGGCTTGTTTATCCTCACAGAATTTTCTCCAAGTTCATCCACATTGTTGTGAATGGCAGAATTTCATTTTTTTCTATGGCTGAGTAATACTCCATTGTGCATATATACCACATTTTCCTTATCCAGTCATCGATCAATGGGCATTTAGTTTGCTTCCATAGCCTTGTTATTGTAAATAGGGCTGCAATAAACTTGGGAGTACAGGTATCATCCCTTTGACATGATGATTTCAATTACTATCAGTATATACCCAGTAGTGGGATTGCTAGATCATATGGTAGTTCTATGTGCAGTTGTTTAAGGAACCTCCATACTGTTTTACATTAAGGCAGTACTAATTTACAGTACCACCAACAGTGCATAAGAGTTCCCCTTTCTCCACATCCTCACCAGCATTTGTTATTCTCTGTCTTTTTGGTAATAGCCAGTCTAACTGGGGTAAGATGATATCTCAAAGTGGTTTTCATTTGCATTTCCCTAATGATTAGTGAAGTTGAGCTTTTTTTCACATACATGTTGGCCATGTGTATGTCCTCCTTTGAGAGATGTCTATTCAGCTCCTTCTCCCATTTTTTATTCAGATTATCTGGGTTTTTTACTGTTGAGTTCCTTGTATATTCTGAATATTAATCCCTTGTCAGTTGGACAGTTCACAAATATTTTCTCCCATTCTGTATGTTGTCTTTTCACTCTGTTGTTTCCTTTGCTGTGCAAAAGCATTTGTTTGATATAATCCCATTTGTTTATTTTTTCTTTTGTTGCCAGTACTTTTGGGGTCTTATTCATAAAGTATTTGCCAAGCCCTACATTCTGGAGTGTTTCCCCTATGTTTTCTTGCAGGAGCTTTATAGTCTCAGAACTTATATTTAAGTCGTTAATACATTTTGAGTTGATTTTGGTATATAGTGAGAGGTATGGGTCTAGTTTCACTCTTTTACATATGGATATCCAGTTTTCCGAGCACCATTTATTAAAGAGGCTGTTCTTTCCCCAATGCATGTTCTTGGTGCCTTTGTTGAATATCAGTTGCCTGTAAGTACATGGGTTGATTTCTGGGTTCTCTATTCTGCTCCATTGGGCCATGAGTCTGTTTACATGCCAGTACCATGCTATTTCGGTTACTATAGCTTTGTAATATAATTTGAAGTCAGGAAGTGTAATGCCTTCAGCTGAGAATAAATCATTCTTAGACAAGATAGAGAACCAAGAAAAAAAAAAGACACAAAACAATGCAGAATGGGTGGAAAACCATCTTCTGATAAGAGAAAATACGAAGAACATGATAAAGAATAAACAAAAAAATCTTCCCCTCATTTGAGTAATAGAAAATTTTCTATATAGCTTCCCTTTCCATTATATCAGTGGTCTTAAATCTGACTGTTTTAGCACCAACCCACACCAATTATATCTAAGAGCATTAAAAAAATTAGGAAAATGTATAGCTTTGAAAAGATGGTTTAAATTACATGATTTCCAACAAAAGCATTCTGGACTTTAAGCCTGAGGAGCACTGTTGAACTGATTGACATTTGGCAATAAAAGGCACCTAAGCATGAAAAACAGTAATGTCAGATTGGGATTGTTAATATTAAGCCAGGGGAAAGAAAGCTGAGCAGTCAACTGAAAACCTCATGGGTTAAGCAAATTTTTTTAAAGTTCACACTTCTAATTGTAATTTCATGGTCAAAGACTATAAAGATACTGATTATGGACAATTCTAAAACACCAAAATTCTATCATACAAGCATGAGAATTCAACAAGAAAGCAAAGAGGCATGTGACTAAACCAGAGGTACAACACAGGGAACACTCTGGCTAAATAAGATATTTAAAACATGTGAAAAGATGTAATAAGGGGGAAAAGAAATTAAGACAAGCACAAATGAGTAGCATAAATCTGTAAGAACAATCATAAGAAAGCTTTTTTTTTTTTTTCCTTAATTTTATTTTGTCGATATACAAAGTGGTTGATTATTGTGGCCCATTACCGAAAACTCCCTCCCTCCTTCCCTCCCAACAATGTCCTTTCTGTTTGCTTGTCGTATCAACTTCAAGGAATTATAGTTGTTATGTCTCCCCCGCCCCCAGTTTTTGTGTGGGTGTGTGTGTGTGAATTTATTTGTTTATTTTTAGTTCCCATCAATAAGTGAGAACATGTGGTATTTCTCTTTCTGTGCCTGACTTGTTTCACTTAATATAATTCTCTCAAGGTCTATCCATGTTGTTGCAAATGGCAGTATTTCATTCGTTTTTATAGCTGAGTAGTATTCCATTGTGTAGATATACCACATTTTCCATAACCACTCATCCCATGATGGACATTTGGGCTAGTTCCAACTCTTGGCTATTGTAAAGATTGCTGCGATGAACATTGGGGAACAGGTATACCTTCGACTTGATGATTTCCTTTCCTCTGGGTATATTCCCAACAGTGGGATAGCTGGGTCATATGGCAGATCTATCTGCAATTGTCTGAGGAACCTCCGTACCATTTTCCATAGAGGCTGCAACATTTTGCAGTCCCACCAACAATGTATGAGAGTTCCTTTTTCTCTGCAACCTCGCCAGCATTTATTGTTCAGAGTCTTCTGGATTTTAGCCATCCTAACTGGGGTGAGATGGTATTTCAGTGTAGTTTCGATTTGCATTTCCTGGATGCTGAGTGATGTTGAGCATTTTTTCATATGTCTGTTGGCCATTTGTATATCTTCCTTAGAGAAATGCCTACTTAGCTCTTTTGCCCATTTTTTAATTGGGTTGCTTGTATTTTTCTTGTAAAATTGAGTTCCTTGTATATTCTGGATATTAATCCTTTGTCAGATGTATATTTTGCAAATATTTTCTCCAACTCTGTTGGTTGACTTTTAACTCTGTTAATTGTTTCTTTTGCTGTGCAGAAGCTGTTTAGTTTGATATAATCCCATTTCTTTATTTTTCCTTTGGTTGCCCGTGCTTTGGGGGTCGTATTCATGCAGTCTCTGTCCAGTCCTATTTCCTGAAGTGTCTCTCCTATGTTTTCTTAAAAAAGTTTTATTGTTTCAGGGTGTATATTTAATTATTTAATCCACTTTGAGTTGACTTTAGTGTATAGTGAAAGGTGTGGGTCTAGTTTCATTCTCCTGCATTTTGATATACAGTTCTCCCAGCACCATTTGCTAAAGAGGCAGTCTCTTCCCCAGTGTATACGCTTGGTGCCTTTGTCAAAGATCAGATAGCTGTAGGTGTGTGGGTTGATTTCTGGATTCTCTATTCTATTCCATTGGTCAGTGTGTCTGTTTTTATGCCAGTACCATACTGTTTTGGTTATTATAGCTTTGTAGTATAGTTTAAAGTCAGGTAGTGTTATGCCTCCAGCTTTATTTTTTTTGCTCAGCGTTGCTTTGACTATGCATGGTCTTTTGTTATTCCATATAAATATCTGGATAGTTCTTTCCATTTCTGAGAAAAATGTCATTGGAATTTTGATGGGGATTGCATTAAATTTGTATATCACTTTGGGTAGTATGGACATTTTCACTATGTTGATTCTTCCAATCCAAGAGCATGGGATATCTTTCCATCTTCTTGTATCCTCTCTAATTTCTCTGAGCAGTGGTTTGTAGTTCTCATTATAGAGATTTTTCACATCCTTGGTTAACTCAATTCCTAAGTAATTTATTTTTTTGGTGGCTATTGTAAATGGGCAGGCTTTCTTGATTTCTCGTTCTGCATGTTCACTATTGGAGAATAGAAATGCTACTGATTTTTGTGTATTGATTTTCTATCCTGCTACTGTGCTGAAATCATTTATCAATTCCAAGAGTTTTTTTGTAGAGGCTTTAGGCTGTTCGATATATAGGATCATGTCATCTGCAAACAGGGACAGTTTGACTTCATCTTCTCCAATCTGGATGTCCTTTATTTCCTTCTATTCTCTGATTGCTCTGGCTAATATTTCCAACACTATGTTGAATAGGAGTGGTGAGAGTGGGCATCCTTGTCTAGTTCCTGTTCTTAAAGGAAAAGCTTTCAGCTTTTTCCCATTCAGGATGATATTGGTGGTGGGTTTATCATATAAGGCTTTAATTATGTTGAGATACTTTCCCTCTATACCTAACTTATAGAGGGTCTTTGTCATGAATTAGCGTTGAATTTTACCAAATGCTTTTTCAGCATCTATAGAGATGATCATATGGTCCTTGTGTTTGATTTTATTAATATGGTGTATCACATTTATTGATTTGCGTATGTTGAACCAACCTTGCATCCCTGGGATGAATCCCACTTGATCGTGGTGAATAGTTTTACGTATGGGTTGCTGTATTCTGTTTGCTAGTATTTTAGTGAGGATTTTTGCATCTATATTCAACAAGTATATCGGCCTGTAGTTTTCTTTTTTGGTTATATCTTTACCTGGTTTGGGTATCAGGGTGATGTTTGCTTCACAGAAAGAGTTCGGGAGATTTGCGCCCGTTTCAATCTTTTGGAATAGTTTGTAAAGAATTGGTGTCAATTCCTCTTTGAATGTTTGGTAAAATTCTGCTGTGAATCCATCTGGTCCTGGGCTTTTCTTTTTTGGGAGCTTTCTGATAACAGCTTCAATCTCCTTTATTGTTATTGGTCTGTTCAGATTTTCTACGTCTTCATGGCTCAGTTTATGGGAGCTTGTGTGTGTCCAGAAATTTATCCATTTCCTCCAGATTTTCAAACTTGTTGGCGTATAGTTGTTTATAGTAGTCTCGAATGATTCCTTGTATTTCAGATGATTCAGTTGTAATATCACCTTTTTCATTTCTAATTTTTGTTATTTGAATCTTCTCTCTTCTTTTTTTTGTTAGCCATGCTAATGGTTTGTCAATTTTATTTATCTTTTCAAAAAACCAACTTTTTGATTCATTGATATTTTGTATTGGTTTTTGGGTTTCAATTTCATTCAGTTCTGCTCTGATCTTAAGGATTTCTTTCTGTCTGCTAACTTTAGGTTTGGATTGTTCTTGTTTTTCTAGTTCTTTAAGGTGAAGTGTTAGGTTGTTCACTTGCCATCTTTCCATTCTTCTGAGGTGAGCATTTAATGCAATAAATTTCTCCCTTAATACTGCTTTTGCAGTATCCCACAGGTTTTGGTATGATGTATCATTATTTTCATTAGTTTCAATAAATTTTTTGATTTCCTGCTTGATTTCTTCTTGGACCCATATGTCATTAAGTAGAATGCTGTTTAATTTCCATGTGTTTGTATAGTTTCCAGAGTTTTGTTTGGTATTAATATCTAGTTTTAATCCATTGTGGTCTGAGAAAATACATGGGATAATTGCAATTTTTTAAAATTTGTTGAGACTTGATTTGTGACCTAATATGTGATCTATCCTGGAGAATGATCCATGTGCTGATGAGAAGAATGAATATTCTGAGGTTGTTGGGTGGAATGTTCTGTAGATATCTGCCAAGTCCAATTGGTCTAGAGTATTGTTTACATCTTGTGTTTCTCTACTGATTCTTTGCCTAGATGATCTGTCCAATATTGACAGTGGTGTGTTCAGGTCCCCTGATATTATGGTATTAGTGTATATTTCCTTCTTTAGGTCTAACAGAGTTTGTTTTACAAATATGACTGCTCCAACATTGGGTGTGTACATGTTTATGATTGTTATGTCTTCTTGATGGATCAGTCCTTTTATCATTATGTACTGTCCCTCACTGTCTCTTTTTATGGTTTTTAGTTTATTTTTTTTTTTTTTATTTATTTATTTTTTTTGTGTGGTTTTTAGTTTAAAGTGTACTTTGTCAGATATAAGAATAGCTACTCCTGCTTGTTTTTCTTTTCTGTTTGCATGGTAAATCTTTTTCCATCCTTTCACTCTTAGTCTATGTGAGTCTTTATGGGTGAGGTGGGTCTCTTGAAGGCAGCATATAGTTGGGTCCTCCTTTTTGGTCCAGTCAGCCAGTCTGTGTGTTTTGATTTGGGAATTTAAGCCTTTTACATTAAGAGTTGTTATTGAATAGTGTTGATTTATTCCTAGCATTTTGTTGATTGTTGTTTGGTTGTCTTAGGTGTCTTTTGTTCCTTGCTTTCTGATTTACTGTTTGTTTTCTGTGTTTGTTGGTTCCTTAGGTTGTAGATAGCCTTTTCGTTTGTTTGTTTTCTCTTCATGAATGCCATTTTTATTATACTAGTGGGTTTAGATTTTTCTTGGGTTTTTTTGGCAGTGGTAGTTATTTTTCAGGAACCAAACCCTGTAGTCCCTTGAGGATTTCTTTTAAGGGTGGTCGTGTGGTGGTGAACTCCCACAGTTTTTGTTTGTCTGAGAAATATACTATTTGCCCTTCATTTCGGAAGGATAGCCTTGCAGGGTAGAGTATTCTTGGCTGACAATCTCTGTTTTTTAGTATTTTGAATATATCATCCCATTCCTTTCTAGCTTTTAGGGTTTGTGATGAAAAGTCTGATGTTAGCCTGATTGGGGCTCCCTTATAGGTGATTTGACGCTTCTCTCTTGCAGCTTTTAAGATTCTCTCTTTGTCTTTGAGTTTTGCCAATTTGACTATAACATGTCTTGGAGAAGACCTTTTTGGGTTGAATACGTTTGGAGATTGTTGAGCTTCCTGGATCTGAAGATCTGTGATTTTTCCTATGCCTGGGAAGTTTTCTGCCACTATTTTGTTGAATATGTTTTCAATGCAATCTCTGTTTTCCTCCCCTTCTGGAATACCCATGACTCGGATATTTGAGCGCTTAAGGTTGTCTGATATCTCTCTCAGATTTTCTTCAATGTCTTTGATTCTTATTTCTTTTTGTCTGCTTGTGTTATTTCAAACAGCCCATCTTCAAGTTCTGAGGTTCTCTCTTCAACTTCCACAAGCCTGTTGGTTAAGCTCTCCATTGTGTTTTTTATTTCGCTGAATAACTTCTTCAGTTCGGCAAGTTCTGCTACATTTTTTTTTCAGGGCATTGATTTCCTTGTACATTTCCTCTTTCAGATCCTGTATACTTTTCCTCATTTCATCATGATGTCTAGCTGAATTTTCTTGTATTTCATTCAGTTTCCTTAGAATTATCACTCGAAATTCCTTGTCAGTCATTTCAAGGGCTTCTTGTTCTACAGGATCTAGAGCTTGAGATTTATTATCTTTTGGTGGTGTACTTTCTTGATTTTTCGTATTTCTGGTATCTTTTCTTTGATGTTTATTCATTGTAGCAGGGGGTTTCACAGTCCACAGGTTTGACACTATTGACTGACTAAGATTTAGCTGTGGTTGACAATTTGGTATCGCTACCTCAGTGACTCCCTGTTCCCTGCACTCTGGTCTGGGTTGCTGGGATGTGCTGAGGCACCGCAGAGCGTGTGGTCTCTGCAGAGCTTCCCCTTCCCCTGCAGGATGTCTCCCTGCTCTGTGCACGCTAGTCCAGGCTTGGGATGGAGCCGGTGGCGGTGGTGAAGCCTACCTGTTGCTGGATTGCGCAGCAGCAGCGTGGACCCTGTGGAGTTCCTGCCTCCCCTGCCGGACGTCTCCCCGCTCTGTGTGCACTGGGCTGGGCTGGGAATGAAGCTGGGTAGCGGCAGTGAAGCCTACCTGTTGGATCACACAGTGGCGGCCCCACAGGGCATGTGGTCTCCGTGGAGCTTCTGCCTCTCCCGCTGGACATCTCCCTGTCTCGGCCGTGGGTTGATTTTTCGGTTTGATTTGCTTCCAGCTCCAGGGATGGGCGGGTGGGGGCGGGGGATCAGAAGCCGTAGTCATCTCTGCAGCCCGGGGTGACAAACGCTGGCTCTGGCCTCCATGTTTCCACGTCTGCAACTGCGGCTGTGACGCGGGCGGCAGCACACCAGCGGGTCGCTCACGCGGGTTGGAGGAAGATTCCCAGTTCTCGGCAGGGTAAAGACACCCTTTCGAAGCCGTTCCTTTGTGTAGATTCTGCTACAGCTGCATCTGGCGTGGGCCTCAGGCTGCTTCTACTCGTGGCGGCAAAGCGGCAGGCAGCTCTCCTCTTCCGCCATCAGCACATCACTAACTGCAGCTCAGTTGCTCCTCCTGTCCAATCCTCCTTTCTTCACTTTGTCACAAGTGTTGATCCCAACGGTACTCCCCAATAAACTTCACATATATAAATCTCTGTCTGAGTTTGTGTCCCAGGGAATGTGACCCTGAAAGCACCAGGAAACTAGCTGGCCTACAGCTGAGCTTAGGCCAAACCTAAAACGGCTCCTGAGTCAAACTGCGGTAACTTTGAGTCAGGAGGGATAAGGCCAAAAAAGAGGTCGTGAGGATGTGTGGATTCTTCTGAGAGCAGCGTAGAGTTACCGTTGAGGCCCTGGGAAGATAAGAAAGCTTAAAAAACTAAAAGGATCCAAAGTTTGTGGGGAAAAGTTACTTAGAAAAACAGAAGTAGCAAAAATAGAAGTGGCTGGTCTGGCATTTAGGGAACATTTTGTTTAGTTCATCTGCAATTAGGAAGGTGGTCTTCAAACTAATAACAACAGGAATTGAGACCTTATCTAAGAGAAAGCAACATAACTTTTGAAGATATTCACATTTTCAGGTTCAAATAAATTATGTACTATGCTAATGTAAGCTTTCTCATGACCACTGTTGGGAAATTTTTTAAGTGTATGAAAATTAGAAAAGATGTTTACATGACTCAAACTGGAAACTTTTCAGTACTGTTAAAAAGACAGGAATTACAGGAACTATGGAGAAGTTAATATGACATAAATGCCAGATGAAATATGAGAATAATTTTTTTGAAAATAAGGGAAATGGAATAGCATAGTGACTTTAATTTCAGCAGAGTATTCTTATAGATAAAATGGTGAAATGTAGCCGAATGAAAGAGAATTCAGTCAAATGGATTCCCTAAAATCCTTTCCATGGATCACATGGTGGTCCAACCATGTCTGAATCCCTGCCTACCTCTCAACTTTATTTCTTAACATTATCCTATTGTCCTCTTTCTATTGTCTAACCTCCCTGCCCTGTCTTAAACATGTAAAGACTATTCATGCTTTAGGGATTTTGCTCTTGCTGTTGCCTCTAGCTGGAAAGCCCAATTGCAGATATTCACATGGCTGCCTTGCTCACTCACTTATTTCATTCAGGTTTCAGCTCAAATATATTTTGAGAGGTCTTTCCTGACCACTCTAACTAAACAAAAGCAAACCCATCATTCTATTTATTGTCTTCATAGTACTTATCGCTGTAATACAGATACAGATGTAGATGTAGATATAGATATAGATGCAAATATATGTCTGTATCACCACTACAATGTAACATTCATAAGGAGAGTGATATTGTATTGTTCACCAGTGAATCCCAGTATCTAAAGTGGTGGTACTCATTTTCTCCCTCCTCTACTAGCCATTCTAAATTCCCCTTACCCTCAGCTGTCCCCTCTACATGTCTTGGAGTGTTACCTAGAGTTGTGACTCAAATCTTCATTCCTGTCATGTAAGAATTGCTTGAAGTGTCCACTTACAATTTAAATGAGACATGGGAATACCAGGGAACACCAGGTAGATCCCCTGAGTTCCACAACTATTTTTCTTCCTTCTTATTAGCATCAATTATCCTTGCCAAAATGGAGGCCCCAAGACTAATCACAACAATGGGAGACTAAGGTTCAAGCAACTAATCTCTCTCTTCTAAGTTTCCCCTCAGGAAGAAAAGATCACAGGAAACACACATGGATAATCCAATCAAACCTGAATGGAGAAGTGGGTGTGCAGCACATGGAAGTGTGTCACTGAAATCTGCTGCAGGGGTATGGTTGAGAGTCCAAGGTGCCACCCTTCTAGATCCACCATCATTCTCATACCAAGGCCATGGACTACCCAGGCTGCTCCCAGGCAAAGACTGAGCATCATGGGAATACTAGTACAGACCCATTTCTCTAGGATAAGGGACTCCACTAACAGATTACTTTGGCTCAGACTCTACATTAGCTGGCCAAAACTGTTAGAAGTGCACTGCAATCTGAAACACTTCCTAATCAATCCTTCCTTCCTCCTCTCCTCTTACAGGTGTCAGACATGCAATATGATCGGAAGATGCTTCCTGCCTATTACTGCTTCTCTGCAATTTATGATACCTTTCTGAACTAGCCAAGTTATTAAAATTGAGACACCTACTGAAGGCTCTTAAAGAATGACAATTCTATTAAAAATTGATAAAATACTACCAAGTAAAATCTGTAAAGAAAACCATACAAAATGTGAATCACCATTTCAAAAAAGCTTTCATGATTTAGAGGATAAACATAAGCCCAGGTATGTGTGAGTCAACTATTTTTTCAAGGAAGTGCTATTGATCCAGTTAATTCAGTCTAGATTCTTGAACCTACCCTTAATGAGATGACCAGTTCTTTTAAATTATGTTTACATTTACTTTAATACTAGATCTGTTATTTAAAATATATCATGTAGATAATTACTACTAAAAAGTATGAAGTCTGCATTTTCATTGGTATTTGACTTAAGCTGCCAAACTATTACAATGGAGCTAAAGCCAACATGATGATATCATCTGCAATGCTTTTCTGAAAATAACATTTCTATGGGTACAGCTGACATGCTAAAACACCCACAACAGAAAAATATTTAAAATGGGTAACAACGGTAATAAATATCAGAAAATTCTTCTACTTTCTCCTATTTACATAATAGGAAGAAATGACAGCTTTCAACTTCTAACCTGTTAGGAGAAAATCATAGCTTCTGATTCAGGTGATTATACTGATATTAACTTTTTGAGTATCTTTTAGTTACTAGATCATGAAAAGAAATTGGAACAAAAGAAGAAATAAATAAAACATATGTAAGTATACGTGCCAAGAATTCTATACCCAGCAAGGCTCTCCTTCAGAAATGATGGAGAAATAGTTTATTTCCCAGACAAACAAAAGTTGTGGGAGCTCACCAATATGGGACCAGCCCTGCAAGAAATTCTCAAGGGAGTCATTCATCTGTAATCTGAAGAATGGTGACCACTATCACAAATACACAAGAAAGAGCAAAACCCACAGTTAAAACAAAAATGCCAGCAAAAAAGAGAAAGAAGATGAATCATTCCACCTCAAATTCCCAATTCAAATTGAAGAAGAGAAATAAAGGGGAAATGATGACCAAAAGACATTTAAACCATCTAAACAAGAAACAATTAAATGACAGGAATTAAACAACACTTCTCAATAACTACTCTAAATGTGAATGGACTAAACTCCCCATTCAAAGACACAGACAAACTGACTAGATTAAAAAGCTAGACCCAAGTATATGCTGTCTTCAAGAGACCCACCTCACGTGTAGAGACACTCATAGACAAAAGGTGAAGGGATGGAAAAAGATATACCATGCAAATGGAAACCAAAAACGAACAGGAGTAGCTATTATTATATCGGACAAAATAGACTTTAAACCAAAAACATTAAAAAAGACAAAGAAGGCCATAGTATAATGATAAAGGAAACTATCCAGCTAGAAGACATAACAATCATGTATGCACCCAATACAAGAGCACCCAGATATATTAAGCAAACACTCTTAGACCTAAAGAAAGAGATAGGATTTAATACATTAATAGTGGGTGATCTAAACAACCCTCTCTCAGTATGGGACAAAACTTCCAGGCAACAAGTCAACAAAGAGACACAGGATTTAATCTACACCCTAGACCTACTGGACTTGGCAGATATATACAGAACATTCACCCAACAGCTAAAGAACACACTTTTTCCTCATCAGCTCATGATACATTCTCCAGGATACACCACATATTAGGTCACAAACCTAGTCTCAGCAAATTTTTAAAAATAGAAATAATTCCAACAATCTTTCCAGACCACAATGGACTAAAACTGGAAATAAACAATAAGCAAATCACTGGAAGATATACAAATAAATGGAAAATAAATTATAGGCTCCTGAATGACCTATGGGTCCAAGAAGAAAATAAACGGGAAATCAAAAAAATTCTAGAAACTAATGAAAATAAAGATACATCATACCAAAACTTGTGGGATACTGCAAAAGCAGTACTAAGAGGCAAATTTATTGCAGTATATGCTTATATCAAAATAATGGAAAGACTCCAAATAAACGACCTTACACTATGCCTCAAAGAACTTGAAAAACAACAACAATTCAAACCTAAAGGTAATAGATGAAAAGAAATAATTAAGATCAGAGCAGAACTAAATGAAATAGAGACCCAAAAAACAATAGAAAAGATCAACAAAACTAAAAGTTGGTTTTTCGAATAGATAAATAAAATAGACACATCATTATCTAGATTAACAAAAAAAGAAGACCCAAATATCAAAAATCAGAAATGAAAAGGGAGACATTACAACTGACACCACAGAATTACAAAGAATCACTAGAGACTATTATAAACAACTATATGACAACAAATTTGAAAATCTGGAAGATATGGATAAGTTTTTAGATATATATAAATTACCAAGATTGAACCAAGAAGAGATAGAAAACCTGAACAGACCAATAACAAGCAAGGAGATTGAAGTGGTACTTAGCAATATTCCAATGAAAAAAGTCCGGGTCCGGATAGCTTTACTGCTAATTCCATCAAACTTTAAAGAGGAGTTAATACCAATTCTCATGAAACTGTTCCAAACAATTGAAACAGACGCTACTCTACCAAACTCATTCTATGAGGCCAACATAACTTTGATAACAAAAACAGATAAAGACAGAACAAAAAAATAAAATTACATGCCAATATTCTTGATGAACCTAGATGCTAAAATCCTTAACAAAATATCAGCAATTAGAATACAGCCACATATTTAAAAAATTATACACTGTGATCAAGTGCGATTCATCCCAGGGATGTAAGGATGGTTCAATAAATGAAAATCAATAAATGTGAGACATCACATCAACAAGCTCAACGACAAAGACCATATGATTATCTCAATGGATGCTGAAAAAGCATTTGACGAAATTCAACATTCCTTCATAATAAAGACTCTCAACAAATTAGGTATAGAAGGAAAATATCTCAACACAATAAAAGCCATTTATGACAAGCTCACCGCCAGTATTACTCTGAATGGGGAAAAACTGAAGGCCTTCCCCTTAATGCCCGGAACAAGACAAGGATGTCCACTCTCACCACTTCTATTCAACATAGTACTGGAGGTACTAGCTACAGCAATCAGGCAAGAGAGAAATAAAGGGAATCCAGACTGGAGAAGATGAAGTCAAACTTTCCCTATTTGCAGACGACATGATACTTTATAGAGAAAAAACGAAAGACAATATCAAAAAACTCCTAGAGCTGGTTAATAACATCAGTAATGTGTGAGGATACAAAATAACTGCCCAGAAATCAGTAGCATGTATATACTCAAATAATGAATTAACAGAAAGAGAAATAAAAATAGTAAGCCCATTTAAAATTGACACAAAAGAATTATATTAAGTGAAACAAGTCAGGCACAGAAAGAGAAATACCACATGTTCTCACTTACTGGAGGGAGCTAAAAATTAATATATAAATTCACACACACACATACACACACACACACACACACAAACCGGGGGGGGGGAAGAAGATATAACAACCACAATTATTTGAAGTTGATACAACAAGCAAACAGAAAGGACATTGTTGGGGGGGAGGGAGAAGGGAGGGAGGTTTTGGTGATGGGGAGCAATAATCAGCTACAATGTATATCGACAAAATAAAATTAAAAAAAAAAATAAAAATAAATAAATAAATAAATAAATAAATAAATAAATTGACACAAAAAACATAAAATACCAAGGGGATCAATTTAACCAAGAAGGTGAAAGACCTCTACAATGAGAATTACAAACAACTTCTGAAAGAAATTAAAGAAGACGCAACAAGATGGAAAGATATTCCATGTTCCTGGATTGGAAGAATTAACATTGTGAAAATGTCTGTACTACCCAAAGCAACCTACAGATTCAAAGCAATCCCCATCAAAATACCAATGACATTCTTCACAGAAATGGAAAAAATAATCTTACCTTTCATATGGAAAAACAAAAGATCCCGAATAGCCAAAGCAATCCTGAGCAAAAACAAACAAACAAAAAAAACCCGAAAAACAACAAAGCTGGAGGCATAACTCTGCCTGACTTCAGACTATACTACAAAGCTGTTATAACCAAAACAGCATGGTACTGGTATAAAAATAGACATTCAGACCAGTGGAGTAGAATAGAGAACCCAGAAATCATCCATCAGGCTTATAGCCATCTGATATTAGACAAAGGCAACAAAAATCTACATTAGGGAAAAGATTGCCTCTTCAACACGTGGTGCTGGGAAAACTGGATATCCATATGCAGAAGAATGAAACTAGATATGCATCTCTCACCATATGCTAAAATCAACTCAAAATGGATTAAAGAACTAGGTATAAAACCCAAAACTGTAAAATTACTAAGGTAAAATATAGGTGAAACACTTTAGCAGTTAGGTCAGGAGACAGGCTATATGAACATGAGCCTGAAAGCACAAGCAGCAAAAGAAAACATAAACAAATGGGACTATATCAAACTAAAAAGTGTTTGCATTGCAAAAGAAACAATCAATAGAGTGAATAGACAACCTACAGAGTGGGAGAAAATTTTTGCTGACTATGCATCTGACAAGGGACTAATATACAGAATATACATAGAACACAAGCAATTATACAGTAAAAAAATAAATGACCCAATTAAAGAATGGACAAAGGAGCTGAATAGACATTTTTCAAACAAAGACATATAAATGGCCAACAGATACATGAAAAAATGCTCAACATCACTAGTCATCAGGGAAATGTAAATTAAAACCACATCGCAATACCACCTCACTCCAGTTAGACTGGCTATGATCAAAAACAGTGAATAACAAATGCTGGCGAGGGTGAGGAGAGAAGGGAACACTACTGCACTGTTGGTGGGAATGTAAATTAGTACAACCACTTCGGAAAACATTTTTGAGGTTTCTCAAACAACTACACATACATCTTCCATATGATCCAGCAATCCCTCTTCTGGGTATATATCCAGAGGAATTGAAATGATCATGTCAAAGAGATACCTGCACTCCCATCTTTACTCCAGCTCTGTTTTCAATAGCCAAGATACGGAACCAACCTAAATGTCCATCAATAGATGACTGGATAAGGAAACTGGCATATATACACCATGGAATACTACTCTGCCATAAAAAAGAATGAAATTCTCCCATTTGCAACAACATGGATGAACCTTGAGAAACTTATGTTGAGTGAAACAAGCAAAGCACAGAGGGATAAATTCCACATGTGTTCACTCATATGTGGGAGCTAAGAGAGAAAGGAAGGCAGGAAAGAAAGACCACAGTAGTGCCGTGATCCAACAGAGGGAGGGAACATTCCTAGGGCTCCAAATTGGAATTGAGGAACCTCCATACCATTTTCCATAGAGGCTGCACCATTTTGCAGTCCCACCAACAATGTATGAGAGTTCCTTTTTCTCCGCAACCCCGCCAGCATTTATCGTTCAGAGTCTTTTGGATTTTAGCCATCCTAACTGGGGTTAGATGGTATCTCAATGTGGTTTTGATTTGCATTTCCCGGATGCTGAGTGATTTTGAGCATTTTTTCATATGTCTGTTGGCCATTTGTATATCATCCGTAGAGAAATGCCTACTTAGCTCTTTTGCCCATTTTTTAATTGGGTTGCTTGTTTTCTTCTTGTAAAGTTGTTTGAGTTCCTTATATATTCTGGATATTAATCCTTTGTCAGATGTATATTTTGCAAATATTTTCTCCTACTCTGTTGGTTGTCTTTTAACTCTGTTAATTGTTTCTTTTGCTGTGCAGAAGCTTTTTAGTTTGATATAATCCCATTTGTTTATTTTTCCTTTGGTTGCCCGTGCTTTTGGGGTCGTATTCATGAAGTCTGTATCCAGTCCTATTTCCTGAAGTGTTTCTCCTATGTTTTCTTTAAGAAGTTTTATTGTTTCAGGGTGTATATTTAAATCCTTAATCCATTTTGAGTTGATTTTAGTATATGGTGAGAGGTATGGATCTTGTTTCATTCTCCTGCATATGGATATCCAGTTATCCCAGCACCACATCTGACGAAGGATTAATGTCCAGAATATATAAGGAACTCAAACAACTTTATAAGAAGAAAACAAGCAACCCAATTAAAAAATGGGCAAAAGAGCTAAGTAGGCATTTCTCTAAGGAAGATATACAAATGGCCAACAGACATATGAAAAAATGCTCAACATCACTCAGCATCCGGGAAATGCAAATCAAAACCACATTGAGATACCATCTCACCCCAGTTAGGATGGCTAAAATCCAAAAGACCCTGAACGATAAATGCTGGCGAGGTTGCAGAGAAAAAGGAACTCTCATACATTGTTGGTGGGACTGCAAAATGGTGCAGCCTCTATGGAAAATGGTATGGAGGTTCCTCAAACAATTGCAGATAGATCTACCATACGACCCAGTTATCCCACTGTTGGGAATATACCCAGAGGAATGGAAATCATCAAGTCGAAGGTATACCTGTTCCCCAATGTTCATCGCAGCACTCTTTACAATAGCCAAGAGTTGGAACCAGCCCAAATGTCCATCATCAGATGAGTGGATACGGAAAATGTGGTACATCTACACAATGGAATACTACTCAGCTATAAAAACGAATGAAATACTGCCATTTGCAACAACATGGATGGACCTTGAGAGAATTATATTAAGTGAAATGAGTCAGGCACAGAAAGAGAAATACCACATGTTCTCACTTATTGGTGGGAGCTAAAAATTAATATATAAATTCACACACACACACACACACACACATACAAAAAAAAAAACCGGGGGGGGGGGGGAAGAAGATATAACAACCACAATTACTTGAAGTTGATACGACAAGCAAACAGAAAGGACATTGTTGGGGGGGAGGGGGGAGGGAGAAGGGAGGGAGGCTTTGGTGATGGAGAGCAATAATCAGCTACAATGTATATCGACAAAATAAAATTTTTAAAAAAATTGGAATTGAGGGGAGACGGGGAAGGGGAGACAGGTTGGGGAATAATTGGGCAGGGAAAAAGGGTACAAAAGTAGTTTCTGGTAATGGATATGGCCCCAGTATGAATCTGGCCCCCACAGTATGGGCAGGAGGGCAGACAATCAGCTTTGCATCTCATCAATATTCGTAATAAATAACTCAATAAATCAATAAATAAATTTTAAAAATATCACACCAAGCGATTCCTCGGATGGGGCATAGGGGCAAGTTGACTGGAAAAGTAACAGGAGAGAACTTTCTGGGGGTGATGTTATTGTTTTATAACATGATGGGGAATGGGTTACACAGGTATAGGCACTTGTCAGAGCTAAGTGAATACACACTCAAGATTTCTGCATTTTCTTTTATATAATTTTTATTTCAAGAGAAAAATGCATAGATAAGTACTGAACACCAGTGAATAGCATATATGTTGAAGCATTTATGGGGAAGCATACTGAATTCCGTAAGTTCTTTGTTTTTCTCTAATAGTTTATTGAATTATGGTTTCTGCACATTCAATGGCTTTTAGTATATTCACAGAGCTTTGCAACCATCATCACAATCAATTTAGGACATTTTAATCATCCCCAAAAGAAAGCCCATACCCATTAGTCACTCGCTGTTTTCTTCCAACCACCCCCTCCCCAGCCCTAGGCAAGCACTATTCTACTTTCTGTCTCTATAGATTTCTCTACTTTGTACATTTTAAGTTAAATTGTAAACTAAATTTTGTATATGGTGAGAGGTAGAGGACCAACTTTATTCTTTTGCCTGCAGTTATCCAGATGTCCCAGCACCATTTGTTTGAGACTATTGTCTTTCCTCCATCGAATTGTCTTGGCAGCTGTTTTAGTCTGTTTTGTGTTGCTATAACAGAAATACCTGAGACTGGGTAGTTTATAAGGAAAAGAGGTTTATTTGGCTTACGATTCTGGGACAGCTGCATCTGGAATGGGCCTCAAGCTGCTTCTACTCATGGTAGAAAGCGGCAGGTAGCCAGCGGGTAATGAGTAGATCACATCGTGAGAGGAAGCAAGAGAGAGAGAAGCAAGAGAGAGGAGAAGGTGCCAGGGTCTTTTAAGCAATGAGCTCTCACGGGAACTAATAGAGCGAGAACTCACTCATTAATCCCCCCTCCCCAAGGAGAGCATTAATCCATTTATGAGGGATCTGCCCCCATGACTCAATCAGTTTCCAACACGGCCACATTGGCGATCAAATTTCCAAGTGAGTTTTTGAGGGGACAACACATCCAAACTCCATCAGCAGCTTTGTCAAAAAACAATTGACTGTAAATGTGAAGGTTTATTTCTGATCTCAGTCCTAATCCATTGATCTATATGTCTATCCTTATGTCAGTACCACACAGTCTTGATTACTGTAACTTAGCAGTAAGTTTTGAAATCTGGAAAGTGTGACTCCTCCAACTTTGTTCTTCGAGGCTGTTTCAGCTACTCTGAGTCTCTTGTACTTCCATACTAGGTCTGCTTTTCAATTTTTGCAAAGACAACAGCTGGGATTTTGATGGAGATTGCATTGAATCCTAAGATCAATTTGGGTAGTACTGCCACCTTGAAAACATTAATTCTTCTGATGCATAATTATGAATGTTTTTCCACAATTTACTTTCAAATGCCTCAATAAGTAATATGTGCTAATGGATAGACAATGGAATGGATAAACTGGCACACAGATAAACAGCTATAGCAAAATTTAACAGTAAAATCTAGGCATTCATGGCTACACATGAATGGTCACTGTAAAATGCTTTCAACCTTGCTCTATGTTGAAAATTTCTCATATTAAAATATTGGCTTCTCTGTGGTGCTCTGTCCTGGGTGGCTGGCCTCACCACCCAGTGGGGAAGATATATAAGGAATTCGCATAAGACACTGTCCAAATTGGAGCTGGAGGAGCCTTATTTGTGCACAGAGATAATCCTAAAAATAACCCAGATACTCCATTTGATTTCATACCAAAAAACTATAAGAGGATAGAGGCAATTGTAAAAACCTATACAAGGGCATAAAGCAGCAGCTATGCTTCCAGTCCTGGATTTAGCCCAAAGGCAGAATGGATGGTTGCCTATCTCTACTATCAATAAGGTTGCAGAAGTTTTACGAGTACCCCCAGTGAGAATATATGAAGTAGCAATTTTTTATAAGATGTATAAGCAAAGGCCAGTGGGAAAGTATCACATTCAGTTTTGCACTACTACTCCTTGCATGCTTCAAAACTCCGACAGCATGCTGGAAGCCATTCAGAAAAAGCATGGAGTAAAGGTTGGGGAGACTACACCTGACAAACTTTTCACTCTTATAGAGGTGGAATGTTTAGGGGTCTGTATATATGTACCAGTCGTTAAAATAAATGACAACTACTATGAGGATCTGAAACCTAAGGATATTGAAGAAGTTATTGACGAGCTTAAGGTTGGCAAAACTCCAAAACCTGGGCCAAGGAGAGGACACTTCTCTTGTGAGCCAGCTAGAGGTCTTACCTCACTGACTGAACCACCCAAAGGACCTGGTGTGCAAGGAGGTCTTTAATTTATATTCAACTGTAAATATGTTACTGGAGACATAGAATAATGAACCTCCAATCTAAAAAAAATATTCAACAGAAAGGAAGGATTCTATATTTATAAAAATAAAGTGACAAGATATTTAAAAATGGTGAATCTGGGTGAAGGGTAAACAAGGGTTCATTGCACTTTCTTTGACTTCTTTGTAGGTTTGAAACTTTTTAAAAATAAAAATTTGTGTGAATACTACAAAGAAGATAGAAATAGAGTAACTAAAGCAAACCAAAAACTCATGGACAACATTCACATAAAACTAGGTGAGACAAGGTGTCACAAATGGCAAAATATAAGAGTGAGGAAAACCAACAGCCCCCAAACCTTTGACAGAATGGCATTTATTATCTCCTTGTCTTTTTCTCTGTTCATCTAATCTCTTTCTCGCCCTTATTTAATTTTCTTCTAACTGTGGTGGTAGCATTCATATCGTTATTCTGAGACCACTATGTTTCTATTGTGGGATAAGACAAATGAGTACTTAAAAGATATTCTAATTCTATCATCCTTTTCACCCTTGAGAACCACAATTCTTAGTATGGAAGAAAACAAATAGGATGAAATAGAGAGAAAGCCAAAAGTCTATATACAAGTATAGTCTTGCACTTAAATTCAAAGTATCAAAATAAACCCATGAAGTTTTATATTTATTAATTTATTTTTATATTTATACTTCCTAGCTACATTTTCTGAAAAGGCCTAGAAACAATGACCAAAGAAATAGCAATGAGTATCTTTTGCATCCAGGTTATGGTCTTGAAATACCATTTCATAATAAAAGAAACAAGGATTATATAGAGAATGCTGATTCCAAGTGTGAGGCGAGATAAATCCAAAACATGTTGTCACACCAGGTAGCAAGAAAGCTTTTTAAAGACTATTAGGACTCAGGAGCCACCTTGTCAATACTCCTATTAGCCAAACATGGGAAATTTCTGCCTCAGTGACAAGAATATTTGAAAAGAATAGAAACCCATCAAATATGTTTAAGTCCACGAGTTCATAATGACATAGTAGAAAGAAAAGAATTAATTACCTTTAGAGGATGATGGAACCAATTCATTATCATGAAAACTGGTTAATAAAAAGAAAGCATCAAACATTTATCCTGCCTTCTCAATATGAACTGTATCACTTGGTAGCCAAATAATGGAGGGAAATATCTCTTTTTAATAGTATTCCAACTTACATTAGACAACTCAGCCTACCATGACGAAATATCATAGATTAGGATGCTGAAACAACAGAAGTTTATTCTCTCACAGTTCTGGGGGATGCAAAGTCCAAGATCAAGGTTCTGGCAGGGTTTGGTTTCTGGTGAGGTCTCTCTTCCTGGCTTGCAGAAGCCTGTCATTTCACTGTGTCCTCACATGGAAGGGAGTTTATGTTTTTATAAGGACACCAATCCTATTGAATTAGGGCCCCACCCTTATGACTTTATTTAACCTTAATTACAGTAGTCCCCACTTATCCTCAGTTTTGCTCTTCACAGTTTCAGTTACTCATAGTCAACCATGGCCAGACAATATTAATGGAAAATTCCAGAAATAAACAATTCATAAATTTTACATCTCATGCCATTCTGAGTAGCATGATGAAATCTCACACCAACCTGCTGAGGACATGAATCATAACTTCGTCCAGTATTTCTGTGCTGTAGAAAGAAGCTACTTTACCTGCCTGTTAGCTTGGTAGCTACCTTGGTTATCAGATCAACTGTCGAGCTATCACAGTGTTTATGCTCAAGTAAACCTTATTTCACTTAATTGCTCTATTTTATTACTGTTGTTGTTAATCTCTTACAATGCCTAATTAATAATAAACTAAACTTTAGATATGTATACAAAAGAAAAACATAGTATATATAGGGCATGGAACTATGTGGTTTCAGGCATTCTCTGTGGGTCTTGAAATATATCCCCCACAGATAAGAGGGGACTACTGTCCTTACTCCAAATACAGTTACATTGAGAATCAGGGATTCAATATATAAATTTTGAGGAGACACAATTCTGTCCATAATACCAACCAATAAATTGAAAAAAATTATAAAAAATTAGAATATCACTACTTTTCAAACTGAATTAACTAATATAATGATTAAGTATCAACAGCTACTACTATCACAAAAGGAGAGAAAAACCACACATTATCTTCTATTGCCAAACACCACCTCTAATCTTGCCAAAGAGATTAAAACTGGATCTCATCAAGCTTCTGGACACAGCTCCAAACTTGCAAGAAATAAAAATGGCAGAGAAAAGTGTATAACTACATCTTGAGTGCGCAGTCAGAAAAATCCAAATGATGAGAAGCTCTGCAAGACATATGCTCTGAATTCTTCAAAAGATAAATAGTAAAATGAGAGAGAGAAAGAGAGAGAAAGAGAGAGAGAGAGAGAGGAGAATTTAGAGAGATTTAAAAAGCATATCAAAGTTTTTAAGTGCACAAGACTAAAACAACAGTTTCTAGGAATGCAAATCTGGGTGATAAAAGAAAAAATGACCTAAGAAAGTGATTGAGATGTGGCCCATGAAAGGAACTTTTGGGGTGGGTGACATAGTTCTTATTTCTTAACCTGGGTGGTAGTTACAAAGGTATTCACCTTATAATAATTCATTAAACCATATTTTTGTGTGTGTGACTTTTCTAAACCTGTTTTTATATTTAAATTAAAAAAAAATTTAATTTCAGGCAAGGGACTACAACAAAAATTACCTTTTAGTACATCTGATGTGAAAAGAGAGTAACATGAACTCCAATCCCACCATCAGAACTAAAATATTGACTTCAATCTCAGCAGACTGCCACCAACTACCCTGGCTCTTGTACTCAACTCACCTATGACAATCTCAACCATGCTGACTATCCATTTCCCTGGGCTACCAAACTACCTACTACTGAGACCCATCCCATATTCTAGCTCTAGTCTATACTGTCTGGGTCCTGTCCATGTTCATCGCATATCTGGCTGGCGGGGGCGGGGGGGAGGAAGGTAATATTACAATTTGCCACACCATAGAAGCCCACTTCCTTCTCCCTTTGTTTCCTACCTTTCAAATAATCAAAGGAAAATTAAAAAACATGAACACAACAAGACTTTGATGATTGACTAAAGGGAAAAAAGAAAAGATAAGTGTAATGCTTTCCATAAATTTTTGAATTACCAAATTCCCAAATTACAAAAAGCACTAAGACATGAAATGTCCCCCACAAATTATAGTAATATGTACCTGAACGATCATTTACACAACTATGTCATGGCTAAAGGTAACTTTCTCATGCTACCTCACTTCTATCACAATCACTGTCAGATGGCTTTCTAGTTAGAACCACTTTTTTTCTATTAAAAAAAACTATTTATAGACACAATAATTACAGTATATCTAATAAGCAGAAAAAATAAAATCACAAGGAAATATAGCTATTCAGCAGGCAGTTGCCTGGGTTCACTCACAAACTAAGTGACTTGCCTTGTACTGCAAAGGTACATTATTCAATTTGGTACCTTGACAAAACAGCAAAAAGGGGGTTGTACAAGCAATGTCCCTTTAGTTCACAACCTACAAGAGTGGTAAGGTATAATTTTGAAATAAGTGACATCCATTCCAGATGAAATAAATGATCCATATGTGGTTTAAGGAGAGGGGATGTTTTGAAAAAGGAAAAATATTATGGATTAGGAAATAATGGGAACATGTCAGCCTTATATACTAGATAGTAGTGGTTCTCAAACTTTCCTGTGCTGTGAATCATCTGTGAAGCTTATTAAAAATAGTGATTCCAAGATTAAACCTTCATAAATTCATTAATTCTGGAGTGGGGCTCAGGAATCTTTATTCTACTGAACAAGCACCTCAAGTGTTACAACTGTGGGTAGCCTTCTGACTATGCATTATGAAATACTGAGCTAGAGAAATAGGGCAAATAAGAAGATATCACTCCTCTCCTTCATTCCTTCTTCATCTTTTTATGGCCTCATTATTTGTCCTTAGTGTCACTTAATCCTAGGCTGATCTATGAATAGCGTATTTTAGGTACAGATACTGATAGAAGCACTCCAAAATTACCCAAATTTGGGAGTCAGAAAAACTTCTTCAACCTATGCCCAATACCCTTCTGGACTTTTCTCTATTTTGCTTCCAGTCTCTCTCTCCACCTCCCAACATCTTCTCATTCTTCCTCAGTCCTCCATGCCTCTTGCTCTACTCATTCCTCACTAGTTGTTCTGAAACTCCCTAAATAAACTTAAACTTCTAATAATTATATCTTTCTCTCCACAATTTTATCGGAAGGGAGAATTAATACTAGATCTCTGTCTATATAACGCACCTAAAAAAATCCTCTCTTTTTTTTTTGTTCTCTCAATGTTACCTCTAAAACCTATCAGCTGTCATATAAATTTCTACAAAGCGAAACAAGAAGTTAGAGTTTAGGCAACATTCCTAAGCTGTCACCTATTTAATAATTTAAAAGTCACCTGATGAAGTATCCACGCATGTTTTTCCAATATTTCTTGAGATTCTGAGCAACAGAGATTATTTCATTGTCCTAAAAAACTGAAGCAATCACAATGGATTACATGTTTTAAAACTTTTACTTTATCTTATCATTGGCTACATTAACCAGACTTGGCTACAAGTTCTTCAAATTCTTCTCATCTCCCTCTCTGAAACAACTTTAGAAATTCAAGCCAAATTCTTCCAGTGTCACATGACATTGAGTAGCCTTCCATGCACTAAATAAAAGGGAACCAACCAAAAAATGCATTTTGCTGTGAAGATTTTCATTTCTTTAAGACTGGAAGAAAAAAAAATCTTGGAACTATTCCCAAAAAGCACGAGTGCCCCGTTAATCTCTTGGTAATTCTCATGGCAGCCTGAAAGACTGCATCTCCTCAGACATCATTTAATCTTCTGCTCTTGGGTGGGTGGGGGGAGAATAATCTCAAATGTGAACATTGCTATAATTTTAATTACCATATAGTATTTTAGTAATTTCCCAACATGCCTGTAATAGCTTATGAAATCTCTATTTTTTTTAATTCCCAGGAATGAAAGCAGCTCAGTTTTTCCTGTCTAAAGCAACACTCTCAATCTGAAAAAAAAGAAATACTGAAAACTGTGAAAGAAATTAAAAAATACCCAAACTCCCAACACCCAAAGTCAGACTTTGTTAATACATTGATGTATCTAATTCCAGAGTCTGCTGCTCTGTCTGCATCCCTCAGTGTGTATATGTGTGTGTGCATGCATGTGTGTGGATATATATGTTTTTATACATACATATATTAGTATGTACATAATGTATATAACATGCTGTACTATACATCATACACACAAATGTATGTTTTAGATAAATGAGTATCATAATTTAATTATGTTTTCCTGTTCACTAATAGGAAATAAATGAGGGAAATATATTAAGCAATCAATATATCCAAATGCAGGGGAGTAGTTACATATCTTACAGTATATCTATTCAAATGAATATTATGGGACTGTAAAAAATTGTATTTTTAAAAAAAACATTTAATGAAATAGACAAGTGCTTATGGCATAATGTTAATTAAATAAGCATAATCTAAAACTGTATTATTGCACACACACAAAAATCTAGGCCAAGACACCTTCACTAGTTAATTCATTCAAACATTTAGGAAAAAAAAATAACACCAATACTACAAAAACACTTTAAGAAAATGCAGGAAAAGGAAACACATCCAAACTCATTTAGGAGACCCATATCACCTAGACATAAAAAGTGCATAGGTGAATTAAAATAAATTATAATCACAGACAAATATATCTCAAGAACACAGATATAAAAATACTTTATAGAATAATATCAAATCAAATATAGCAATATATAAAAAGGATATTAAATTTTGCTCAAATAGGATTTAATCCCCAAACTGAAGATTAACTTAGCAATCAAAAATAAATAAATACAATCTTACACATTAATGAATTAAAGGAGTAAAATTATATGAGCATTGGACAAAATTGAACATCTATTCATGATAAAAATTGTCACCAAACTAAAAATAGGAGACTGTCTCAACCTGATGATGTATATATAAAAAACGTACATATAACACTGTAATTAAGAGTAAAATATTGTAAAATTTTCTCTCTATGATTGGAAACAGAAATAAATATCTTCTCTCATCAGTCTTATTCAACATTGTGCCATTGGGCTTAGCCACTGTAATAAGACAAGGGAGAAATGGCAAAATGATTGGAAAGGGAAAACTAAAATGGTTTCTATTTGAAGATGATATAATAGTTAAATTCAGAAAATTCCAAGTTACTTATGAAACAGCTATAAAATCCAAATAAGTAAATTTTGTAATATCACAGTAAAAAAGTGATTATGCAAAAATCAAATTAATAAATCAGTTAATCATTAAGGAATGAAAAATTTTTAAATAATACCATCAACAATGGCATCCAAAGTTATAAATTATTCACAGATAAAGCTAATGAAATATGTGCAAGACCTATTCAATGAAAAAGATAAAACATTACTGAGAAAAATAAAAAGAAATGGAATGGAAATATATAGATATTAAATAAAGGGGAATATATTCTAGGTTCATGCATTGGAATCTCAATATACCTCTCAATTTTCCCAAAATTTAGTAATAGATTCTATACAACTCCCATCAAAATCCTAGGAGATTTTGTTATGGAAATTGACAAGGTGATTCTAAAGTTTATAGGGAAATGCAAAGGACATAAACTATCCAAAATAATAATGATTCAAAATAATATTGAAAAGAAGTAGAAAGTCGTAATACTTACTTTACCTGATTTTAAGACTCACTATAAAGCTATAGCAATCAAGACAGTGTGGAATTACTGAATGAATAGATGAATAGAACAAAATGGAGAATCTAAAATTAGACCCACACAAATAAAGTCAAATGATTTTTAAAAATGGTACCAGAAAAATTCTGATAAATTTTGGTGAAACAACAGGATATCCATATTTTAAAACAGAAATGTAGGGCTTCTGGTCAAGATGGTGGAATGGGCGGTTCCCAGCATCACTCTCTCACACAAATCAACCAATTTAAAACTATTAAAAAGCAATGACAGCCCAGCTGGGGCTGCTAGAACTCAGGGGAAGAGGAGGAGAGACCTATGGAGTTCATGAAGGTGGGAGAAGCCACAGTGAGAGAAAGAAAGGACCACTCCCACCATTTCGAGCCCAGGCTGCTTCAAGGCTGGAGCTGGTGAGCACACAGAAGAAGAGCTAGCAAAAGCCACAGTTGTGCCCTTCCTATGAAGTTGCTTGGAGACGGCAGGGGAGAAGAGGGCCTTGGTGGCCCCTAGGC
This sequence comes from Cynocephalus volans, assembly GCF_027409185.1. NCBI lineage: Eukaryota > Metazoa > Chordata > Mammalia > Dermoptera > Cynocephalidae > Cynocephalus > Cynocephalus volans. Next base: position 118,744,151 of record NC_084478.1, on the reverse strand, counting down.
CAGCAAGACCACTAACAAGGTTCCCATGGACCCACATAAGAGCAAAGAGCCACAGACAACAGAAAAAAGAAGACACTCAGAGGCCCGTGAGTTATCACAAAGGACCAGTGCATGACCTGTCCCATGGAAAGTATTTGGAGTGAGGGCAGTGGGGGAGACGGCTGCCCTGGGGGAACACTGGGGCACAGCATGGACAGCTGATCTTCCCCTCAATCAGTGCAGGACCACTCACTGGAGACTAGTCAGGAATATAGAACTGTAGGGGTTGCAGTTTGCTGAAAAGACTCACACCCAAACCAGACTTTCCACATGACCCAGGTGTACCAGACCTCACGAGGCCTGGAACTACATACAGGGTCAACCATTAAAACCTGAGCTGCACAAAAAGCCTTCCCAGGGAATCAGCAGCAATGAAGCAATTTTGCTTAAATCAACTACAGGGCTCAAGTTCTTGGTCCCCACAGAAAGTTCCTCCATTTTAGAAGTAAGCAAAGGACAACAAATTAGTTCCAGTACAGAGTTTAAGCGGTAGGAACAGCAAATAATCCAACACAGAACTGAAAGAAAAAACAAAATAATTACAGATCAGAGACAAAGTTCTGATATTAACTAGCAAAGGTCTAACGCCACCAAAGAACACCTATAAAATCTAGAAGGACCAGAAGCCCCCTGGGCTCCCAACTAGGGAGGGGGAGGGCCAAAGGCCTCAGCCACACCCCCCTACATCTGCAACCAGCCCAGTGATGACCACCGAGCCACCCCTGGTAGTGCCCCAGGCTCCCAAGCTGAAGTAGTGGGGGACCCAGGGCCTCAGCCACGCCCCCCCGACATCCACAACCAGCCCAGTGATGACCATCGAGCTCCACTGGTAGCAGCCCAGGATCCCGAGCCAGGGTGGTGGGGGGCCAAGGGCCTCAGCCACACCTCCCTGACATCCACAGCCAGCCTAGCGATGACCACCAAGCTGCCATAGGAAGCAGCCCAGGCTCCCGAGCCAGGGCAGTAGGGGGGCTGAGGGCCTTAGCCATGCCCCACAGACATCCACCACCAGCCCATTTATATGAAATGTCCAGAATAGGTAAATCTAAAAGACAGAGAGTAGATTATGGTTGCTTAGATTGGGGGATTAGGAGAGACTAGGAAGTTACTGTTAATGGGTATGGGGTTTCTTTATGGGGTGATAATAATGTTAAAAATTAGATGGTGGATATAATTGTAGAACTCAATGACTATGCTCAAAATGTTGACTTGTACATTTTAAATGGGTTAATTACAATTCAATAAAAATTTCTTTTAAGAAAAGAAAGTCAACATCAAAAAAATAAAGTTGTAGTAGTGATATTAATTTTTGACACCATCATCTCCATAATAAGAAACATCTGAGATAAAGAAACATCTGGAACAAAATATAACAATAAAAGGATCAATTATTCAAGATGTCATAATACTTGAATGTACATGCAACTAACAGTGCTTCAAACTGTTAGAAATGAAAGGAAATACGAGCACAGAAAAACCTTTTAGAAATGAAAGGAAATACAAGCAAATGCACAACTATATTTTGTGATTTCATCAATCTTCTCTCAGTAATCAGCAGAACAAACAGGAAGAAATCAGTAAGGAAATTATAACATGAACAATACTATCAACCAACCTGACACTTATACAATATTCCATTCAACAACAGCAGGATGCACATTCTTCTCAAGTGTACATGACACATTAGCCAAGACAGAACATATTCTGCACCATTAAAAACCTTATATATAATTTTAAAAAAATAGGAATCGTACAAAGTATATTATCTGACACTAATAGAATTAAAATAGAAATCAAAAAGAGTAACACACTGGGAAAATCTCCAAATGTTTGGAAAATAAAACAAAATACTTCTAAATAATATATAGGTCAAAGAAGAATTCTGAATTATTTTTTGTAATTAATGAAAATAAAAACAATAACATGACATGTCGAAATGGGTGGTGGATAGCTAAAATGTTATTAGAGCGAAATTTATAGCATTAAATGCATATATTAGAAAAGAAGGGTCTCAGATCAATAATCTAAAGTTACATTTTAAGAAATTAGAGAAAAAAAGCAAAATAAAACCAAAGAAAGTGGAAAGATTAGAGCAAAAATCAGTGAAACTGAAAACAGAAAAAAAACAAGAGAGAAATCAATATTTAAAAACATCAACATAATTGATAAAAGTCTGGTCAGGCTAAAAAATTATCAGTATCAAAAATGAAAGAGACGATACCACTACTAATCAAAGAAACCTTAAAAATGATAATAAGGGAACACGATGAACAATTCTCATAAATTTGACAGCTTAAAATCTATGAATTTCAAATCTCATCCCAAATGAAACAGATAACTTGAATCATCCTATAGCTATTTTTTAAAAATTGAACTCATTGCTTAAAACCTTCTGGAAAAAAATTGCTGTGCAAGTTAGCTTAATTGGCAAATCCTAACAAATATTTGAAGGACAAATAACACCAATCTTATATAAATTCTTCTGGAAAATAAAAGACGAGGAAACACTTCCCAACTCATTTTATAAGCCCACCAAAGCCAGATCAAGAAAACTACAACTCAAAATCCCTAATAAACACAGATGCAAGAATTCTCAATAAAATATTAGCAAATTGAAACCAGCAGTATACATAAACAAAAATACACCACGACAAAATGGGGTATGTCCCAGGAATGCATGGCTAGCTAAATGTTTGAAAATCAAGCAATGTAATCTTTCATATGAACAGCCTGAAGAATAAACTTTATACAGTAAAAGCACCATTTAACATTATATTTTAAGGTGTTTCAGGCACAGTTTTGGCCCATTCCTGGCAAAATACTAATATACAGAACCATTAAAAGCAAAAATTAACTAAAATGTCAAAAAATATTTAAAATATACCATTCTCCACATCATTTATTTTTAGTTTTGAGCTATAAGGTTAGCTCTATAAATGCTGATTAATTCCCCCATGTAATTGGGGAGCTCCCTTAAATGAAATATGGTACTACATTTGATGGCAATGTAGACCCAAGGATTATGTCCCTGTAATCCCTGTGTAAAAGAAAAAGCTACATTATCCACACTTATTCTTTTTTTAGAAAAACAGAATTGAAGTTAAACAACAGTACATCAATTGCCTTATGATTTCTACTAACAACATGATTCACCAACATGAGGTATTTAAATAAAAACCACTATAGAAAAGTACACAAAGAAGCATCTTAGTCACTAAATTTGACTTAATTAAAACTAAAGCTTAATTAAGAAAGCTTAAATTAAGAAAAAAATAACTCAGCTATAGGCTGTCCTAGTACACTTCCTAAATGCTCACTACTCACTTAAGTTAGCAGCTTATGAAGTAAAATTATTATTTTTCTCTGTGATATCTTTCATTTTCCCTTTCAACTCATTCTATTCAAATTGCTTCATATGCATAAAACATACTTAGTTGATAAAACTGAGGATCTTTCCCCCAGTATTCTCTCCTTTCTAATGCATATGATCTCTAAAATGGATGCACAATTCCAGACTCATTTATTGAACCACCCTCTACACTTGCTTATATATATATCCTTTTTAAAACTCATTGGACTTTTACTAAGTCTCTATAGCTACTAGGGGCCTACAGTTAAATCAGTATTAAATTAAATAATCAAATTTAAAAATACTTACGCAATATTTTCCTTATAAAGATAAAAACAATATTAAACTGCACTTCACATAATATTTAGCAAATAAAAATACCCAGCAAAAGAAACAAGTAAGACAATCAGGCTTTGAGAATTGGGTTATCTGCTTGGAAAAAAGAAACATAGCAGAACCAGGTACTATTTGGGAAAGGACTATTCTGGGTAGAAAATCTAAATAATGGAGTAGCATACCAAGCTCATGGATTGGAACACTCAACATAGAAAAGATGTCAGTTCTCCCAAATTAGATGATCTGTAGGTTTAGTTCAACTCCTATCAAAATTCCAGCAAGGATTTTATAGACAAAGGTGAGCTAATTTTAAAATTTATATAAAAAGGCACAGGACAAGGGGCCGGCCCATGGCTCACGTGGGAGAGTGTGGTACTGATAACACCAAGGCCGCGGGTTCGGATCCTATATAGGGATGGCCAGTTAGCTCACTGGCTGAGCGTGGTGCTGACAACACCAGGTCAAGGGTTAAGATCCCCTTACCGGTCATCTTTAAAAAAAAAAAAAGGGCATAGGACCTAGAATACCTAAAACTATGTTGAGAAAGAAGAATAAAGTAGGCAGAATCAATCTACTTCATATTAAGACTTACTATATAGCTACAATAATCATGGTAGTGTACTATTGGTAGAAGGATAGACATATAGATCAATGGAACAATATAGAGAACCCTTAAATAAACTCACACAAATAAACCCAAGTGACTTTTTTTTACAAAGTTACAAAAGCATTTATTGGAAAAAGGACAGGTTTTCAATAAATGGTGCTGGAGTAATTGGATATCCATAACCAAAAAAATAAACTTTGACCTAAACCTTATACCTTACATAAAAATTAATCCAAAAGAGATCACAGACTTAAATGTAAAAAAATAAAACTGTAAAACTTTTAGAAAAATAAAGAAGAAAATTTTTATTATTGAGGGCTAGTTGAAGAGTTCTTAGATTTTACACCAAAGCAAAATACATAAAATGAAATATTGATAAATTGGACTTCATCAAATTTACCATCTTTTGTTGTGCAAAAGAGCTGTTTAGAGGATGAAAAGACAGGTTACAAACTGGGAGAAAATGTCTGCAAACCACATATCTGGCAAAGTACTAGTATCTAGAATATATAAAGAACTCTCAAAACTGAACAGTAAAAAGGGGAAGCCCCAGGCAGCCCTCCCCCCACATGAACAGAGTCAAGAGAGCATCCTGCAAGTGGAGACTCAGGAAGAAGCCCTGGGCAGCCCTCCCTTGCCCAAACAGAAGGCAGAAGAGCATCATGTGATTGGGCACCCAGACAAGAGAGTGTTTTGTGACTGGGGACCCAGGTGGAAACCCTGAGCAGCCTCCCCCTACCTAAACAGAAGGCAAGAGTGTACCATAAGCACTGCTTTTGCACAGGTGGTTGCCAATAGCCACCAACACGGCTACTGCCACCCCAAGGATGGCTCACCACCACAGTAGGTAGCAGCCAGGACCCCTGTGCAGGCAGCCCACCACACACTCTACTCCACTGATACCAGGAGAGTCACCAGCAGAGCCTGCAAATAGAGAAGGAAGTCTTTCTCCTCAAAGCATACTCCAGAGTAATAGAAGAAACAAGTACCCTATCAGATGGCCAGACATCAACATAGAGATACTAGAAATATGAATATACAAGAAAATATGACACCACCAAAGGAATAATGTAATTCTCAACTACTAGACCTCATAGAGTAGGAAACTTGAAATTACTGAAAAGGAATTCCGAGCACCAATCTTAAGAAAACTCAGAGATAAGAGAGTACAAGGAGAAACACAGACCTTCAGATCCAAGAGGCTCAAAGATCCCCAAACAGATTCAACCCCAAAAGATCCTCTCCAAGACATATTACAGTCAAACTGGCAAAGTTAAAAGACAAAGAGAGAATCTTAAAAGAAGCAAGAAAAAAGCATCAAGTCAACTATAACAGAGCCCCTATCAGACTAACAGTGGACTTCCCAACAGAAACTCTACAGGTCAGAAGAAAATGGGATGATATATTCAAAATACTCAAATAAAAAAACTTCTAGCCAAGAATACTCTACCCAGCAAGGCTATCCTTCAAAAATGAGGGGAAAATAGTGTATTTTTCAGACAAACAAAAACTGTGGGAGTTCACCGCCATACCACCAGCCCTAAAAGAAATCCTCAAGTAAGTCCTGCATCTGGGCTCCAAAAAACTATAATTACCATCACGAGTAAACAAGAAAGAACAAAACCCACTGGTAAAACGAAAATGAAAACAAAAAACAGAAAGAAATTATATCTTACCACCTCAAAAAACCAACAAACATCAAAGATTAATAATAAAAGAAGAAACAATAGATACTTAAAACATATAAACAAAAAGCAATAAAATGGCAGGAATAAGACAATACCTGTCAATAACAACTCTAAATGTGAATGGATTAAATTCCCCAATCAAAAGATGGACTGACTGATTGTATTAAAAAGCTATACCCAACTATTTGCTGCTTCAAGAGACTCACCTTACCTGTAAAAACACACACAAACTAAAAGTGAAAAGATGAAAAAAGATATACCACAAAAATGGAAACGGAAAACAAGCAGGAGTAGCTATTCTTATATCCGATAAAATAGACTTTAAATCAAAAACCATAAAAAGAAACAAAGAAGGCCACTATATAATGATAAAGGGAATTATCCAGCAAGAAGACATAACAATCCTAAATGTGTATGCACCCACCAGCAGGCACCGAGATATATAAAACAAACACTATTAGACCAAGAAAAAGAGATAGACCCCAATATGATAATAGTGGAAGACTTGAACACACCTCTCTCAGCATTGGACAAATCATCCAGGCAACAAATCAATGAAGAAACATAGGATTTATACTACAACTTAGACCAGTAGACCAACTGGTCCTGGCAGATATCTACAGAACATTTTATCCAACAGCTACAGAATACACATTCTTCTCATCAGCACACAGAACATTCTCGAGGATAGACCACACATTAGGTCACAAATCAAGACCCAGCAAGTTTTAAAAAATGGAAATCATTTCAAGTATCCTTTTAGACCACAACAGATTAAAACTACAAATCAATAACAAGTGAAACTCTGGAAACCATGTAAACACATGGAAATTAAACAACTGGGTCTTGAATGACCTATGGGTCTAAGAAGAAATTAAAGAACAAATCAAAAAATTTCTTGAAACTAACGAAAATAAAGACACATCATATCAAATCCTGTGGGATACTGCAAAAACAGTTCTAAGAGGCAAGTTTATTGCAATGAATTCTTACATAAAAAGAATACAAAAACTTCAAAGAAATGACCTAATGCTACACCTCAAAGAACTAGGAAAACAACAACAATCCAATCCTAAAAGTGGTAGACAAAAAGAAATAATTAAGATCAGAGCAGAACTAAATGAAATAGAGACCCCAAAAATGATACAAAAGATAAATGAATCAAAAAGTTGGTTTTTGAGAAGACAAATAAAATAGACAAACCATTAACTAGGTTAACAAAGAAAGAACAGAGAAGACCCAAATAACAAAAATCAGAAATGAAAAAGGAGACATTACAACTGATGCCACAGAAATACAAACAATGATTACAGACTATTATAAACAACTACATGCCAACAAATATGAAAACCTTGAGAAAATGGATAAATTTCTGGACACGTACAAACTACCAAGACTGATCCAAGAAGAAAAAGAAACCCTGAACAGACCAATAACAAGCAATGAGATTGAAGTGGTAAAAAGCAGTCTCCCAACAAAGAAAATTCCAGGTCTGGATGATTTTACTGCTGAATTTTACCAAACCTATAAAGAGGAATTAATGCCAATTCTCTTCAAACTATTCCAAAATTTGAAACAGAGGCCACTCTCCCGAACTCATTTTATGAACCCAGCATCACCCTGATACCGAAACCAGACAAAAACATGACAAAAAAGAAAACTACAGATCAATATCTCTGATGATCAGAGATGCAAAAATCTTCAGCAAACTTGGGCAGTATTAGAATAAGACTTTACATAAAAAAGAAAATAAAATGCTGTGTGAAAATGTTTTTAAAATGCAACCTCAGAACCCCAATGTAAATGTGATTCAATTCAATTCAAGAAACATTCTATAACAATGGGATATATGCAAAGTTCTAAGCAAGTGCTATCGGGGAATAAAAACTGTATCCTCTAGAAGTTCACAATCTAGTGAGAAAGGCAGACACATAAATAACTAATGATGATACATGGCAGACTTTGATAAGTGCTACAGTAGAGATGCTTTTCAGTGCCAAATACAAAGCTCCAAGACCAATTTGTTGTATGACGCAAAGGAGATCGGAGCCATTTATGAATTAGTCAACACATTTAAATATACACCGAATTTCTAACCTTATTGTAATGGGGCTTGTGTATTAAAAAAGAAAATTGCAAACATATTTCAAATGTAAACATATCATAATTTTAAATATTTCTGTGCAAATTCTAACATATTGGTAAGTTTCTACATAAAGAATAATTCTATTTTTCTTGGAATATATAAAAACATTTTTATAAAGTACAGTGTATATTGAGAAATAAAAATATTGAGTTAAATTTTGAGTAACTTAAATCATTTTAAATTATTAAGAAATGGTTCATTTGTTTGTCAGCTATGATGTGTTCATTGTAAAATAAGTGAATTATAAAGATCAAGTGAATTTTAAAAACACATAAAATGCCCCTGGCTTACAGTGCATTTGACCTAAATGTGCTCTTTGGAGTCACCCTTGTTCTTTTCTGTAAAAGAACATGCCCACAGGTATAAGTTAAGGAGAAAAGACACTGTTCCTATCAATCGACTAGCAACCCAGCCATCATAAAAAGGAAATTATTTTTATAAATATCACAAGGTCTTAAATATATGAAAAGATGCTCAACCTTACTCAGAACATAAATGCAAGTTAAAAACTTGAGATAGCATTTTTCTTATTTTTAATTTTTATTTTTTATTATTAGCATATTCGTTATTACAAATCTTAATTTTTCTTTATGCCCTTTACCTGACCTATCACTCCCCAACCTCCTTCCCTTCCTCACCCCCATCAAGATAGCACTTTTCACCTATCATATTAGCAAAGATATCATGTTGAATAGCACATTGTGTTGGTGAGGGTTGGGGAAACAAACACTTTTATACATTCCTAGTAAAAGTGTAAATTGGTAAAACCTCTGTAGAGGACATCCTGGCAACATCTATCAAAATGACAATACATACCATCCAATCCAACAGTTTAATTTCTAGAAAATCACTGTACAGACAGCACACATTTGAAATGACCTATTACAATATTATTCATTGCAGAAATGCAATAGCAAAAGACAGAAAGCAAACTAAATATCCCTCAGTAGGAGACTGGTTAAATAAATTATGTCATATCCAAACAATCAAATAATATGTAGCCATAGCTCTTCAGGTACTAATGTGAAATGCTCTGAAGTACAGAAAAATGTGTAAAAACAAGGGGAAGAAAAGAATGTGTGCATATGTTTGTGAGTGCCCATGCTTGTGTATGCATGACATATTTCTAGAAGTAAAAATAAGAAATGTTAACACTGGTTACCTGCAGGAAGGAGAACTGTGTGGATGGACACAAAGGGTGGGAAACTTTAATTGTATACTCTCTTATAACTTTCAAACTTCAAACCACATGAATGTATTACCTAATCAAAAATAAATGTAAGGGGGGAAAAAGAAAGAAAAAGAAAAACACTCTAAAGCTCTAAAATAGTGCAGTTCATCTTCCAGAGGAAATTATTATAGCTAATTTCCCCTGTCTAAAAAACACCTTGGTACAGGGTAGGAACCAAAGATACCATTTTATTTCATTCACAAAATCAAGAGTTAATCAGGCTGATGCTTGTTTCATGGTATTATGGTAAACTTTCCCCACAGAAGTTTCCTGATCAGCTATTAGAGAGCTTTACCTTTATCAGATCCTTCACCTCAAAAAGACCATATTTGGTCAGAGAAACTACATTCTGGAATAAATATATCAACATTTTCAACATATGGGTCGTGGAACTATATTATCACATTATGAAGGTCATGAGGGTCATTACTTTTGAATTGGAGTAAGTGGAATAAACAATCTCATTTGATTTACATACTCTTTCTTTCAAAACTAATCAGTTTCTCTCTCTCTCTCTCTCTCTCTCTCTCTCTCTCTCTCTCACACACACACACACACACACACACACACAGTTCATTTCCCTGGTAAAACTCTTTTGTTTTTTAAAACTCAATTCAGATAATTATTTCTTTCAATGACTTATGCACAATTCTACTATTGCAGTAATCACAGTTTGTTATAATTTGTCTCTCAACAGAACTGTGAGTTTTTTGAGGGTAAGGAGATTATCCACTACTCAGCCTGGCACATGTATTGCATTGTAAAAGTTTGAGGAATGTCTCACAAACTTACTCCCTCAAACACTTTCTATGTAATCCTCATTTGCTTTATTCTGATACACTTAAATCAGAAAAAAACAACATCGACATCATGTTCTTCATTTTCTTGTTTTGAAAATTTTGAAAACTGTATTTTAACCCTGGACATTCTATCTGAACATTTGCACATAATACTAATATATAGAGACCAAATATATGAAAGTGAAAATATTTTTCAAGGTGTCCTCTGAAGTCACAATTAAGATATTTTCTTATGCATAGTATATTGGGTTGAATAGTATCCCCCCAAAATTCATGTCCCCCTGTACTCTCAGAATGTGACCTTAATTGGAAGTAAGGTCTTCATAGATGTAATCAAAGATGAGATCCTATCGGATCTGGGTGGGCCCTAATCCAATGACTGGTGACCTTATAAGAGGGAAATTTGGACACAAAGAAACACATAGAGGAAGAATACCATGTGACCACAAAGGCAGAAATTGGAATCTATAAACCAAGGAATGCAAGGATTGTTGGCAACCACCAGAAGCTAGTAGGAAAGAAAGGGCCCTCTCCTAGAGCCTTCAGAAAGAGAATAGCCTTGCCAATATCTTGATTTCAGAACTCTAACCTCCAAAACTGTATGAGACAATAAATTTCTGTTATTTTAAGCCTCCACCTCTTACTTTTTTAGGGCAGCCCTAAGAAACTAATACACATAGGAAATTAAATGTTCAATGCCAAGTAAAATAAAATAGTTAACTAATGTTATTTGCATTACCTACTTTCAGAAAATATCCTAATATCAGTTGTAATGCGATAATCAACAAATAATCTACATTACCCAAATGAAGCTCTGTTAGCCAGTTTAGTCTCACCAATCCCAAGTAAATCAAGCATTTTCCTGGATCCAGGTTCAATTTCAGCTATTTGGTTTTTCTCCCAAATTTCCTCAAACACCTAACCCCTCCATTTGGCCACTCGATGTCTTAGCCAGTCTCCAAGGATGAATTATGATTCCACCTACACCATGGAAGCCTTCTTCAACAAATAGAGGACACAGTGATTTCTCCTTTCAATGATTATCCAAAGTACTTCTTGAGAAGAAATTCTCAGACGTTTTTAGTCCAATCCTAAAGTCAACCCCCAAATTAGTAACTTACATGCAGACATAACAATTCATTTTACAAAACGTCGTATCATTTTCTTTTGAGACTATAAGTTGTGATGACTCTATTGGTGAATAATATTGTGCTGACCTACATAACTATGTGCAATTTTAAGCTAAGGATTATGTTGCACAACAATGTGAATATACTTAACACTACTGAACTGAGCACTTGGAAATGGTTAAGATGGTAAAATTATGTTATATGTTTTTTGCCACAATTAAAATTTTTTTTTAAATTAAAGATAAAACAAAAAATGCTGCTTTCTCACTTAAGTCTCAGAGAACACCAATAAGTTGGATAGTATCTTTGAAGCACTGCTGAATGACCTTAAGTAGGACCTCAATTAGAAATTTTTGTGAAAATCAAAAAGGGAAAAAACTCATATGTTCGTAGGATCCATATTTTCATTTGTTTCCAAGTGACCTGAAACATCAAGGGGCAAACAACATTATTGCTCATTATATTTCAAGTATTTACAGCCAAAATTTAGCTATGAATAAAGCAAAGTAGTACTAAAATAATGTATCTTCATTTTATTGCCTTGATGATGTTTTTCAAAAGGACAAAGTTACTGAAAATTAAATTTCCCAAAAATCGAATTTCATTAAGTATGTCTGCAAAGAGAATCTGGAAGATGACTTCTATGCCTTAGCATTGAAAATCCCATTCAGAAACATGTGAGAAATCCTCTTCTCACTAATATTCAAATTTTTCCAGAAGATCCCCATGGAGCTCAGAAATCAGATTTAATTCAGCTGTGAAAGATAATTTCCAAATTATTACTTTAAAAATACTTTATTAAAATGCATCTCCCCATTTTTAGCCCAAAACAAGTGAACATGCTTTTTGTGTAATTATCAAATTTTCACTAAGATACAGTTAAAAGAGTTTTTATTGTACTTGTGGCTAAGAAAATAAACTAATAGAAAAGGGATGACACTAAAAGAGAACTGTATTGTACTCTATTTTCCATTTTACCTTAGATATAAAAGCTTCTGGTGAGCAGTCTCAAAACTAACATTGGTTCCATTGTGTATATATACACATTTTGTTTATCTGTTGATGGACGCTTGGGTTGATTCCATCTTTTGAGTGCTGTGGAATGATGCTGCAGTGAACATTGGCATGCAGGTATCTGTTTGAGCTCCCATTATCAATTCTTTTGGATGTACACCTAGAGGTGGAATTGTTGGATCATATGAGAATAATATGTTCAATTTTATGAGGAACTGCTGTATCGTTTTCCACAGTGGCTACACCATTTTACATTCCAACCAGAAATACACAAGGATGTTAATTTTCCACATCCTTCCTGACAATTGTTATTTCGCTTTTCTTTTCTTTTTCATAATAGCCATCCTAATGTGTCTGAAGTGGTAACTCATCGTGCTTTTGATTTATACTTCCCTGATGGTTGGTGATGTTGAGCATGTTTTCATGTGCTTATTGGCCATTTGTGTATCTTCTCTGGAGAAATGTCTATTCAAATCCTTTGACCATTTCTGAATTGGGTAGTGGTGGCGGTTTTTGTTATTTGTGAGTTATAGGAGTTCTTTATATATTCTGGATATTAATCCTTTATCACACATGTGATTTACCAAAAAAATTAAAATTTAACTACAGCAATGGAAATTTTAGAAAAAAATCTGTTTTAGTGTTTTTATTCTAGGTGAAAATTACAAAACAGCCAGAAAATTCCCCAAGATATTTGAGTGACTGGAGGGCACGGAAGGAGTTTGAAAACACGAGATTTGTTAGTAAGCTGTGGCAGTAGTCCAGGTTAGAGATGGTGTCATGGAATAGACAAAGATGGGCTATTAAGGTCTTTATCAGTTATGTGAGTTTTGGCTGGTCATATCAATTTAATGTTCATCAGAATAACATGAAATTGGAATTGATTATTTCATCTACTGATAGATTATACAAAAATAAAATGTCTCAGGACCAAGTGATGAAACACCACATTAGACATTTCTAAATTTAGCAAAAGATTGATTTGAAAAATTGCCTACTTGTAAAATTAGCTTTTTGCAATTACAGTGCATTTCAGCACTATAGGATAGTTTTTTGCAATAAAAGCGCATTGCATCTATAGGAAACAGTATAGGTTCCAATCAAGTTTCAATATTAAACAACAAGTTTTTCCAGGCTCACAGCACCTTCATGTTTTACAAAGTCTAGCACCAAAATTCAATTGGTGGCAAAAACTGACAGGAACCTATGTGAGGCTACTTATAGTCTTTATCTCCCATAGTGTGATTATTCATAAGTTTTACTACATAAATAATTAATGTTTAACTACAGAATGCTCAATAATACATATAGTATATAATAGTATATAAACCTTTCTAAACTCTCATTTTAAACACAGGTATGGTCATATGGATTTCAATTAAGGAACTACAGATAGTCCTTGTTTCTCTGTCATGTTAACTACATACTAGTTAAAAATAAATAGGTTTTCTGGGATTAAATTCCAGGTGTAGGGGTAAAAGAAGCATCCCCTGTGAAGGCAGAGGGTTTATAACATGCAAGCAGAACCCTATTACCAAACCAGACAAAGACATCATAAAAGAGAAGAGACACAGAAGGGGGGAGGAGAGGCACACCAATGCTTTGTACACAAAAACAATTCAAGTGTATTAGAAAAATGAATAAAAAAATGCAATATCTCATGACTAAGTGAGGTATATACCAGATGCCAGATTGGTTTAACATTCAAAAATCAATCAAGGTAATTCACTATATTAATTGAATAAAGGAGGAAACACTATATAATCATGTCTACAGGTGCAAAAAAAATTGACAGAATTTCAATAGCCATTTCTGATGAAAACTCTCACTAAACTAAAAATAAAAGGAAGTTTGTTTAATCTTATGAAGGGTATCTCTTAAAACCTACAGCTAATACAGGGTTTCTCCACAGCAGCACTATTAACATTTTGGGCTGGATTATTTCTTGTTGCAGAAACTGGGTGAGTGGAAGTCCTGTGCATTGAAGCATGTTTGGTAGCATCTCTGGCCTCGACCCACTAGACAACAATAACAGTCCCCAGTCGTGACAACAAAGAATGTCTCCAGAAATTGCCAACTGTCCTCTGGCAGGCAAAGTTTCCCCACCCATTGAGAACCACTGAGGTAACATCACATTTAGCGGTAAACATACTGAATGCATTTCCACTAATAAAAGAAACAGGGCAAGGATGTCTGATCTCACTACTTTGCTCTCATAGCTTCTACTGAATATTATACTGGAGGTCCTAGCCAGGGCAATAGACAAGAACAACAAATAACGAGCATATAAATTGGAAAGGGAGAAGTAAAACTGTCTCTTTTCAAAGGTACCATAATAGTACATATGGAAAATCCTGAAGAATCTACAAAAAGCTACTATGACTACTAGAAATTATAAAACTGGTACACTGAAATATACAGGACATTGCTAAGAGAAATTAAAGGACTAAAAATATATATATACTATTAACGTGTATAAGACAACTCAATATTGTTAACATGAATTGATCTATAGATTAAATGCAAATCCAAACAAATCTCAGCAGACTTTTCAGAAATTGACAAGCTATTTCCAAAATTTATATGGAAACACAATATAGTTTTAATAGTTGAAACAAACTTGTATTGCATGATTTCAAGTCTTAGTATAAAGCTACAGTAATCAAGACAGTGGGTACTGGCATAAAGACAGACATTTAGATCAACAACAAAGTGTGGACGATCCAGAAAAGATTCACACATATATGGTCAATTGACTTGCAACAAAGATGAAAACGTAACTCAATAGAGAAAGGACTGTCATTTAAAAAAAAAAATTGCAAGAAAAACTGTGTATCCGCACTTAAAAAAATTTTGAACATCAGTGAAAATGGTGGTGTAAGCAAATCCAAATCTAAGTACCTGTCCCTCCACAGAAACATCAAAAATCAATCAGGAACTATCAGAACTGACTTTGTCAGAACTCTGGAAAACAATCCAAGGTTTACAACAACCATTCAAATGCTGAATCAAAACAAACACAACTTGAGACTTTTTTCCCCAAGACGACTGACTAGAGAGTTCTAGCATTAGTTCTCCCCAATAAAAAAGACCAAAACAACACAGACAAATATATGTGGACCAGAAAGACTGAGAAAATATGTTGCAAGCATCAGGAGAGTGACAAGATCCTTGTGAAGCATGTAAGATGGGAATGGCACCATAGAGAACAGAGCAGGGCCACCCAGCCTCCACCCCACTGCAGGAACCAGCTCAGAATCAGGTGGAGAGGACGTAAGCTGATAAGATGCCAGCTGTTTCCACTACCACCACAAATGCCAGCTATCCCTGCCACAAGAGAGTCCCCCAAGTCTTTCTGGGACCCAGACCAGTTGGAGAGTAGCTGGAAGTTAGCATAGCTGCACAATCTCATACTGGAAACCCAGGGAGAAGAAACTGCCTCCTGCCATTAGCGGCTGTGATGCAGCACCACCTCGGAGCCAAATCCACAGCTGGAGTGTGCCTTGTCCCGTACCCAGGGAAATAGATTCCTTTTGTCTGGAGGCACTGACTGCATTCTACCATGTTCACACAAGCACCAACAGGACCATGACCCTGGCTGCCTGAAGCCTAGGAGACAGAAAGACTGGAACCCCAGTGTCTGAACACATGTGGCATCCCTACCACCTCAGGCAAGCAGGCAGACCAGCTGAGCAGAAAAGCCATCAATGTGTGGATTCCCCACATTTGTGCATGCCTACCCTGTACGGTCCCCAAATCGCTGAACCTACAGGTGCATGTACTGTCCAACAGCCAGTCCAATGGTAGCCCTGCCTTCCCCCATGACCCTCCATATGCTCACATGGGTGCTAACAAGATTACAAACCCAACTGCCTGGAACCTAGGCCAGTCAGAAAGACCAAGACCCCACTGTCTGAGCCCATGCAACACTCCCTCTCTCCCAGGAAGGCAAACAGACAAGCTAGTGGGGAAGCTGCCAGTTAGCAGATACCCCCCACAACCACGTGCACCCACCCCGCACAACCCATCGACAGACTGAGCTCACAGGAGCCCATGCTGGCTGACAACCAGTCTGGCAGTGGCTCCTCCTACACCTGAAGCCCTCCACAGAGCCACTGGTGCCTGCTGCTTCCTTGCAGGTTTGTTACAGCCTCAACAGCCTATTTGGTAGCCCTCTGCAGAGCTGCCAGGATCCGCTATGCCAATGTATATCTGCTTCCTGACTGACAGAGGACTGGGCAGCGGTTTTAACTCTGCAAGGCAGGTCTCTACAGAGCTGCTAGGCTTGACTGCACACGTGCAGTATTGAATCAGGCTCAAGAGCTGATCAGGAAGTCACCTGCAGAACTTCAAGGCCCTGGAGCACCTGTGTACACCTACTCCCAGACCAACAGCTGACTGGGTAGCAGCTTTTCCTCCCCAGAGAGGAACATCCCTAGAGAGCCTCTGGAGCCTACAGAATCCACGCAGGCTTGCTCCAGTCTCAATAGCTGATCCAGCAGCCCTCTACAGAGCTGCCAGGAACTGCTGCACCAGTGTACACCTGCTCACTGACCAACCATGGATCAGATAGGGGCTTTGACCTTTAAAAGCCTTCTACAGAATTGCCGGGCCCACAGCCAAAACAACCCTGCCGAGGGATACCCACCCCAACAAGAAACCGCTGAGAGCCCCACTGCTTAGGCCACAAAGGCACACACAAACAGCTTCAAGACTGAACCTAATTAAAGAAGTCACATGAAGTCTGCACTGCCTCATTCACCCAAATCCAAACTTAAAATGCCAAATTCAACTGTCAATATAGAACACTTCCACACAAAAGAGTTTCTCCCTTCAAAAACCACCCCAAAAACTAAAAGAAGTGACTACAACACCAGATGCCCAGACATCAATGCAGATATATGAGAAGCATGAAAAGACAGGGAAACATGACTCCTCCAAAAGACGACTACAATTCTCCAATACAGACTCCAAACATCAGGAAACCAGTGAACTACCTAAAGAGGAATCCCAAATGGCAATATTAAGGAAACTCAACATGATGGATGAAAAAATAGAAATCACAATGAACTCAGAGAGGAATCTAGGATATGTATGACAAATTAATCAAAGATACAGAAACAATAGAAAAGAATGAAGTAGAAATCCTAGAACTGAAGAATTCACTCAATGATATAAAAAATGCAACTGAGAGTATAAGCAGCAGTCTAGAACAACAGAAGAAAGAATTTCTGAACTCAAATACAGGCTTTATTAATTACCCCAGTTGGATCAAAAAAAGAAAGAAGAATTTTAAAACATGAAGAAAGCCTATGAGATCTTTCTGATAACCTTAAGCATATAAACATCCATATTCTGTGAGTACCTCTGTACCAGAAGGGGAAGAAAAAGGAAAAGGCACCAAAAGCCTGTTTAATGAAATAATTGCCAAAAGTTCCCAAGTATTAAGAGATACAGTCTCACAGATCCAAGAAGCTCAAAGACACCCAAAAAATTCAACCCAAAAAGGACTTCCCTGAGACACGTTATACTCTAACTGTAAAAAGTCAAAGATGAAGAAAGAATTCTAAAACCAGCAACAGAAAAGCATCAAATCATCCATAAGGGAATCCCCATCAGGATAACATCAAACTTCAAGTCAGAAACCTTACAGGGCAAGAGAGAGTGAAAATACATATTCAAACTGCTAAAGGAAAAAAACTACCAACCAAGAATACTATAACCAGCAAAGCATTCCTTCAGAAATGAAGGAGAAATGGTATCTTTCCCAGAAAAACAAAAGCTGCAGGAATTCACCACCACCAGACCAGTACTTCAACAAATCCTCACGGGATTCCTACATCTGGAATCAAAAGAGCAATATATATCACCATAAATACATGAGAAAAAATAAAAACCACTAGTAGAAAAGATAAGCAAATGACAAAGGGAATGAAAATGTATCTTATCACTACAAAAAAATCAAACAGCAAAGACAAAAAAATAAAAGAAAAAGGAAGGAACAAAAGAAATATAAAACAAACATAAAAATTAATAAAATGTCAGGAACAAGGCAATACCTTTCAATAACAACCCTGAATGTAAATGGATTAAATTACCACTTAAAAGATATAGACTAGATGAATAGATTAAAAAACTAGACCCAACTATATGCTGCCTGCAAGAAACTCACTTCACCAATAAAGACACACATAGACTAATAGTGAAGGGATGGAAAAAGACATTCAACATAAGTGGAAACCAAAAACATGCAGGAGTTGCCATACTTATATCCAATAAAATAGACTTCAAACCAAAAACTATAAAAACAGACAAAGAAGGTCACTATATAACAACAAAAGGACCAATGCAACAACAAGAAATAACAATCATAAATATATTTTCACCCAACATTGGAGCACCCAGATATATAAAGCAACTGTCACTGGATCTACACAGAGAGATAGATCCCAACACATAGTTGGGTGTTAGGGATTCTAACATGCCACTCTAAGCACTGGATGGATAATCTAAACAAAAAATTAGAGAAATATTGGATTTAAGCACCAGTTTAGACCAAATAAACTTCACAGACATTTACAGAACATTTCCTTCATCAAATGTAGAATATACATTCTTCTCATCAGCACATGGACCATTCTCCAGGACAGACCACATGTCAGGCTACAAGTTAAGTTCAACAAATTTTAACAGACTGAAATCATATTAAGTATAATTTTAGACCACAAGAAAATAAAATTAGAAATTAACAACAAACAAAACTTTGTAAACTATACAAATACATGGAAATTAAACAACATGCTCTTGAATGACCAGTGGGTCAAAGAAGAAATAAAGCAGAAAATCAAAAAATCCCTTGAAACAAATGACAACAGAAGCACAACTTACCAAAACCGATGGGATACTGTAGAAGCACTGCTAGGAGGGAAGTTTATTTCAATAAATGCTTACATCAAAAGAACAGAAACACTTCCAACAGGCTAACATTACACCTCAAAGAACTAGAAAAACATAAATAGTCCAATCCCAAAATTAGTAGATGGGAAGAAACAATTAAGACCAGTGCAGAACTAAATAAAATAGAGACCAAAAAAAAAAAAAAAATATATATATATATATATATATATATATACAAAAGATCAATGAAACAAAAAGTTGGTTTTTTTGAAAAGATAAACAAAATAGACAATTGACCAGACTAAAAAAAGAAGAGAGAAGACTAAAATAACGAATATCAGAAATGAAAAAAAAAAAAAAAGTTACAACTGACGCCACAGAAATACAAAGAATCACTAGAGATTATTATTAACTACTATACGCCAACAAATTTGAAAATCTGGAGGAAATGGATAAATTTTTGTACATATACAAACTACCAAGACTGAACCAAGAAGAAAGAGAAAACCTGGACAGACCAATGACAAGCAATGAGAATGAAGCACTAATCAGCAGTTTCCCTACAAAGACAGGACCAGACGGTTTAAATGCTGAATTCTACAAAAACATTAAAGAAGAATTAATACCAAGATTTTTAAATCTATTTGAGAAACTGGAACAGAGGCAATTCTCCCAAAATCATTCTATGAGGCCAGCATCACCCAGATACCAAAATCAGACAAAGATGCGACAGAAAAAGAAAACTACAGGCCAATATCCTTGATGAACATAGACACAAAAGTCCTCAACAAATTATTAGGAAACAAACAGAATACAACAGCACATCAAAAAGATTATGCACCGTGATTGCCTTGGATTGAGTGTCCCACCAAAACTTGACCCCCACTGTGATGGTGTTAAGAGAGTGGGAAATCTTATTTTGGTAATTGAAAGGTAGGGCCTTGAAGAGGTGATTAGATTGAAGGACCATGCCAAAATGAATGGATTAAAAATGGTGGTCATGGGCTTGGTTCTGAGGGCTTTAAAAAGGAGAGTGCATGACGAACTATCTTTTGCTCTCTCTGCTCTGACATTTCACAGTGTGATACCCTGCCATCACTGTAAGCAATAAATTTCATTTCTTTATAACATACCCAGTTCCATATATTCTGTTATAAGCAACAGAAACAGACTAATACAGAAAACTAGTGCCAGAGAAGTGGGGTGCTCCTTATAACAAATACTTGATAATGTGGAAGAAGCATGGGAACTGGGTGTTCAGGAGAGGCTGGAAAAATGTGGAGGAACAGGCTATGAAAAGCATAGATTCTGGTGAAAGTTTAGAAGACAAGAAAACCAGGGAAAGTGTTAGAAATTGGTAAATGGTTGTAGCCAGAATGCTTATGGAAATATGTACTGCAAAGACCATTCTAAGGAGATCTCAGATGTAAATGAGAAGGGATTTATTGTAAACTGGGGTAAAGATTACCCTTGTTATGAACAGGAAAGGAAATTGGCTGCATTGTGTCCATGCCCTAGGACTTTGTGGAAGTTGGAACTTAAGAGTTGAAAACCAGAGTATTTGGTGGAAGAAATTTCTAGGCAGCAAAACATTCAGGAAGCTCCATGGCTACATGCAACAGCCTATGCTGAGTTCTGGCAGAAAGGGTGTGACACAAAGCCATAATGTATAATTAAAAGTCAAGCAGAGCATAAAGATTTGGAGAATTTGCAGCCTGGCCACGTGGTAGAGAAGCAGAGAGCATTTTTCAGAAAGAAAAATGCAACTGTGCTAAGAAGATTAGTAGAAAACAAGGATTATCAAGAGACTGGGGTAAAGGCCCTGAAGGCATTGCAGAAGCCTCTGGGGCCAACCCTTCAATTACAGGTCAAATGGCCTACGGAGACAGAATGGTCTTGAGGAACAGGCCTGAGGTGTCCTCCATGGGCTCAATGCACAGGGCTACCTCAGAAAGCTGCTTCCAACATCAGCACCCTAGCTGCTCTGGCTGCTCCAATCATGGCTACATTGGCCCCAGGTGTGGCGGGACCTGCACCTTTGGAAAATACAAGCCAGAAGCCTCAGCAGCACTCATGTGGTGGTAGGTCTGTAGGCTCACAAGAATGCCAGAGCTCTGAAGCCTTGGGAGCCGCCACCTTGATTTCAAAGGATCTATGGAAAAGTCTGGGGGCGCAGGAAAATATCTGTCACAGGGACGGAGTGAGCACAGACAGCCTTCACTAGAGCAATGCTGAGTGTAAACGTGGGGTCAGAGTTGCAGAAGAGAATCCCCATCAGCGCCATGCCTAGTGGAGTCATGAGAGTGGGACTGCTATGGACACCCCAGGATTATGGTGCTACCAGGGTGCAATGACAGCCTGGGAGAGCTGAAGTATGGCCTGAAACGAGGAAAGCCATAGTAATGTTGCTGACTAAGAACAAAGGGGCCCAACCCTCACACTGGCATGCAGAGGATGTTGTACACAGAATCATGTACATAATTTGAAAGCTTTGAGATTTAATGCCTGCCTTGCTAATTTTGGGATCTGTTTGGGGACTATCACACCCTTCTTTTGGCCTATTTCTCCCTTTTGAATGGGAATATGTACACCATGCTTGGCCCACCATCATATCTTGGAAGTAGATAACTTGGTTTGATATCATAGGTGGGATTTTGGACTTTGGACCTTTTGAGTTGAAACAAGTTAAGACTTTGGGGATAGAACAAATGTATTTGCATATGAAAAGGACATGAGTTTTGGGGGGCCAGGGGTGGATGCGTTGGAATGAGTATCCTACCTGAATGTGACCTCCACTGTGACAGTGTTAAGAGGGTAGGAAATCCTATTATGAAAACTGAAAGGTGAGGCCTTGAAGAGGTGATTAGATTGAAGGATCATGCCGAAGTGAATGGATTAAAAATGGTGGTCATGGGTGTGGTTCCAAGGGCTTTAAAATGAGAGTGCGAGAGGAACAATCTCTCTCTCTCTCTCTCTCTCTCTCTCTGCCTGCCATTTCACAATGTGATACCCTGCCATCACTTGCCACCACCAAGGTCTTCACCAAATTTGTTCAATGTTCTTTGGACTACCCAACCACTGAAACTGTAACCAATAAATTTTATTTTCTTTGTAAATCACCCAGTTCCAGGTAATTTTATTTTAAGCAACAGAAACAGACTAATACAATGATCAAGTGGGATCCCTTCCACAGATGTAATGATGGTACAACATACACAAATCAATGAATGGGGAAGACCTCATCAACAAAATCAAGAACAAAAAACATACGATTATATCAAAAGACACAGAAAAAGCATTTGACAAAATTCAACATCCCTTCATAATAAAGACTCTCAGCAGGGGGTCTTAGGCAGGGAGTTGAGGATCACAGTCCCTTCCACTTGAAACATGCCAGAGAGCATGCTGGGGTTCCTGGCAGGAAGCTGAGGGCCACAGCCCCCTCTGCCTAGAAGCAGGAAAGGGAGCATGCCCAGGGTCCTGGGCAAGGAGACGTGCACCACAGCCCCATCTGCCTGGAAACAGGAGAGTGATTGTGCCTGGGATCCCGGGCAAGGAACTGAGGGCCACAGCCCCCTCCACCCAGAAGCAGGCAAGAGAGCATGCCTGGGATCCTAGGCAAGGAACCATGAGCTGCAGCCTCTTCTGACCAGAAGCAGGTAAGAGTGTGCAAGCAGGTAAGAGTGCGCATTCAGGGTCCTAGGCAGGGAGCAGAGGGCAGTACTTGCCACCCAAAAGTAGGCAACAGAGCATGCCAAAAACAACACTTCCTCGAAGGTGGCCCACAACAGCTGCCATCACAGAGATTGCTGCCAATAAAGCAGTTCAATACCACCTAAGCAACCACACACACTGTGCAGACAGCCCACCAGACACAATGAGAGTCATCAGTGGAGACTGGAAAAAGAAGATGATGACTCTCTCCTCAAAGCCCACTACAAGATAATAAAAGAAGGAACTGCTCTACCAGATGATCAGACATCAATGTAGAGATACTCCAAATACGAAAACCTAAGAAAATATGACAGTGCTAAAAGAATATAGTAATTCTCAAATATCAGACCCTATTGAGCAATAAACCCTTGAAATGACTGAAAAGTAATTCCAAGCAACAGTCTTAAGGAAACTCACTGAGATATGAGAAGTCTCAGTTAGACAACATAATGTAATAAGAAAAAAAATCCAAGATATGAAGGAGGAAATTTACAAAGTGCTTAATACCTTACAAAAGCATGTAGCAGAACTCACAGAACTGGAAGATTCATTCAATGAAATAAAATACACAAATAATAGCTTAAGCAGCAGGCTAGAATAAGTAGAAAAAAAATTTATGATCTTGAAGATAGTCTTTTCTAAATAACCCAGGCTGACAAATAAAAGGAAAAAAGAATTTTTAAAAATGAAGAAAATCTCAGTGAGCTAGCAGACAACCTTAAGTGCACAAACATTCATATCATGGGTGTTCCAGAAGGGGAGGAGAAAGGAAAAGGCATAGAAAACTGATTCAGTGAAATAATAATGGAAACTTCCTGGGCATAGGGAGAGACGCAGACCTTCAGATCCATAAGGCTCAAAATCTCCAAACAGATTCATCCCAAAAAAGATCCTCTACAAGACACATTACAGTCAAACTGGCAAAGCTCAAAGACAAAGAGAGAATCTTAAAAGAAGCAAGAAAAAAACATCAAGTAAACTATTAGGGAGTCCCTATAAGACTAGCAGTGGACTTCTCAACAGAAACTCTACAGGCCAGAAAATGGGATGATGTATCTAAATACTAAAAGAAAAGATTTCTAGCCAAGAATCCTCTACCCAGCAAGGGTATCCTTGAGAAATGAGAGGAAAATAGTAGATTTTCCAGACAAACAAATCTTTGGGAATTCACCACCACATGATCAGCCCTACAAGAAATCCTCAAGGTAGTTCTGCATCTGGAATCTGAAAAATGAACAAAACCCACTGGTGAAGCAAAAATGCAAGTGAAAATGAGAAAGAAACTAAATCTTACCAACGCAAAAAGCCATAATGACAATATAATACCCCTAATTTATTTTTGATTTTAGTAATTCCAGTCTTCTCTCTTTTTTCTTGGACAGTCTAGATAAAGATTTGCAAGTATTTTTGATGTTTCTAAAGAATCAACTTGTGGTTTTGTTGATTTACTCTATTGTTTTTTAATTCCCTATTTCATATATTTCTTTTGTAATCTTTGTCATTTCCTACCTATATTTGCTTTTGGATAAGTTTGCTCTACTTTTTTCTATTTTCTTAAGGTAGTAGTTTACATTACTGATTTTAGATTTTTCTTCTTTTTAATATAGGTGTTTACCAGTATAAATCTTATTCTAAGCCCTCAAAAAAAAAAAAAAAGAATTTGGAAGCAATAATCTTCTAAAATGACAAATTATCTCTGAATTTCCACCTGTATAGCTAACATCATTTTAAAATTTTTTCTTAATGTTTACATTCCTTCTGTTTAGTAGAAGCCAATTTAAAAGAGATGCATTTATATAGGGAAAAATAAATTAATTAAAAAAAAAGACTCTCAGCAAATGAGGTATAGAAGAAAACTATCTCAACACAATAAAAGCCATATATGCCAGACCCACAGCCAATATCATCATCAATGTGGAACATCAATGTGGAAAAACTTAAAGCTTTTCCCTAAGGAACAGGAACAAGAAAAGGATGCCCACTCTTACTACTGTTACTCAACATAGTATTATAAGTACTAATCAGAGCAATCAGGCAAGAGAAAGAAATCAAATGCATCCAAATTGGAAAGGAACAAGTCAGACTATCCCTGTTCACAGATGATATGGTCCTACATATAGGAAAACCTAAAAACTCTACCAAAAAACTCCTAGAGCTGATAAATGAATTCAGTAAGTTTGCAGGATATAAAATCAAGACAAAAACATCAGTAGTGCTTGTGTACACCAATAATAAAATAGTTGAAAAAGAAATCAAGAAAACAAGATCATTCACAATAGTTACCAAAAGAATAACATACCTAGGAATCAATTTAACCAAGGAGGTGAAAGATCTCTACAATGAGAACTATAAAACACTACTAAAAGAAATTAAGAAGACAAAAAGATGGCAAGACATTCACGGATTAGAAGAATTAACATTGTGAAAATGTTCATACTACCCAAAGCTATCTACAGATTTGATGCAATCCTCAATAAAATACCAACAGCATTCTTCACAGAAACAGAAAAAACAATCCTAACATTCATATGGACTAAGACCCTGAATAGTCAAAGCAATCCTGAACAACAAAAAATAATAGTAATAAAGCCAGAGGCAGTACAGTACCAGACGTCAAATCATACTACAAAGATATAGTAACCAAAACAGCATGGTATTGGCATAAAAACAGACACATGGAAGAATAGATCAGAATAGAGAACCAGGAATCAACTCAGGTACTTACAGCCAACTGATCTTCAACAAAGGAACCAAGAACATGCACTGGGGAAAGGACAGCCTCTTCAATAAATGGTACTGAGAAAACTGTATGTCCATGTGTTGAAGAATGAAACTAGACCCATACCTCTCGCCCTATACCAAAATCTACTCAAAATGGATTAACAACTTAAATATAAGACCTGAAACTATAAAACTCCTAGAAGAAAACATAGGGGAAACATGTCAGGATGTAAGACCTCAAAAGTACAGGCAACAAAAGGCAGAAATTGGCAGAATAGATAATAAAACATGATCCAATTACAAGCTTTCTACAACAGACTCACTTTAGACCCCAAAATACAAATAGGTTGAAATTTAAAGAGAGGAAAAAGATATTCCATGGAAATAATGACCAAAAGAGAGCTGGATTGGATGATTATAATATCAGACAAACTCAACTTTAAGTCAACCCCTGTTACAAGAGACAAAGAATGATATCATATTTTGAAAAAAGTGTAAATTCAAGGCCATCTATAGATTCAATGCAATCCCCATCAAAATACCAATGACATTCTTCACAGAAATGGAAAATCAATCTTAACTTTCATATGGAACAACAAAAGACCCCTAATAACCAAAGCAATCCTGAGCAAAAAAATAAAATAAAATAAAGCTAGAGACATAACACTGACTTCAAATTATACTACAAAGCTATAGTAGCCAAACAGCATGGTACTGGCATAAAAATAGACACTCAGACCAGTGGAGCATAATTGAGAACCCAGAAATCAATCCTCAGGCTAACAGCCATCTGATATTGGACAAAGGCAACAATAATCTACATAGGGAAAAGACTGCCTCTTCAATAAGTGGTGCTGGGAAAACTGCATATCCACATGCAGAAGAATGAAAGTAGATATGCACCTCTCACCATATACTAAAATCAACTCAAAATGGATTAAAGTCTTAAGTATGAGATGTGAAACTAAAATTATTAAGGGAAAATATAGGTGAAACACTTCAGAAACTAGGTCTGGGCACAGACTTTATAAACATGAGCCCAAAAGCACAAGCAACAACAACAAAAAAATAAAAAATACAAGTGACTATATAAAAGTAAAAAGCTCTGCACAGCAAAGGAAACAATCAACAGAGTAAAATAAAAACCTACAGAGTGGGAGAAAATTTTTGCTATCTATGCATCTGACAAGGGATTAATATCCACAATATTCAAGGAACTCAAGCAATTATATAGTAAAAAAACAAATAACTCAACTAAAAATGGGCAAAGGAGCTGAATAGACATTTTTCAAAGGAAGACATACAAATAGCCAACAGCTACATGAAAAAATGCTCAACATCACCAATCATCAGGGAAATGCAAATTCAAACCACACTGAGATATCACCTCAACCAATTAGACTGGCTATAGTCCAAAAGACAGTGAATAACAAATGCTGTCAATGGTGGGAAAGAAGGGAACACTCCTGCACTGTTGGTGGGACTGTAAATTAGTACAACCACTATGGAAAACAGAATTGAGGTTTCTCAAACAACTACAGATAGATCTTCCACACAATCCAGCAATCCCATTTCTGGGTACATACCCAGAAGAATGGAAATCATCATGTTGAAAGGATACCTGCACTCCCGTGTTCATCGCAGCTCTGTTTACAATAGGCAAGACATGGAACCAACCTAAATGTCCATTGATGGATGACTGGATAAGGAAAGTGTGGTATATATACACCATGGAATACTACTCTGCCATAAAAAAAGAATGAAATTCTCCCATTTGCAACAACATGGATGAACCTGGAGAAATTTATGTTGAGTGAAATAAGCAAAGCACAGAGGAATAAATACCACATGTACTCACTCATATGTGGGAGGTAAGAGAGAAAGAAAGAAGGAAAGAAAGACCACAGTGATGTGGTAGACTTGCAGAGGGAGAGAACATACCTAGGCATACAAAGTGGAGTCAGGGAAAAGGGGTGGGGGAGGGAGATTGGGGATAATTTGGTGGGGGGGATAGGGTACAATCGTAATTTGTGGAAATGGGCATGCTGCCAGTATGGATCTGGCCTTCACATCTAGGGCACGAGGGGGTTCAATCAGCTTTGTATCTCATGAATATTCATAACCAATAAAAAAAGTTTAAAACAAAAACCAAAAAAAAACCCAAAAACCAAATATGTAACTATTAGAAACATATACACATCAAATAACTGAGCCCCAAATATATGAAGCAAATATTAACATAATTAAAGGGAGAAATAAACAACTGTATAATAATAGAGATTACAATAATTAATTTTCAATAATGGATGGAACATCTAGACAGAAGATAAATAAGGAAACAGAGGTTTTAAACAGCATCATAAATCTAAACATAACAGACATACATTCATGGGCCTCATAATGATGTTTCAGTCAATGACTGACCGCATATATGACAGTGGTCCCGTAAGATTATAATGGAAATAATTACTATCACCTAGCAATGTCATAGCCTTTATAACATCTAGTGCAATGCATTACTCATGTAAGAGCAATAGGCTATACCATATAACTTTGGTGTGTCATAGGCTATCCATCTAGGTTTGTGTAAGTACACTCTCTGATATTTGCACAATGATGAAATTACCTGATAATACATTTCTCAGAGCATATCCCCATCATTAAGGGACACGTGACTGTATGTAGAATACTCCGCACAAAATCAGAATACACATTTTTCTTAAGTGCACATAGAACATTCTCCAAGATGGAACATATATTTGATCACAAAACAAGTCTCATTAAATATAAAAAATTAAAGTCATACAAAGTATCATCTCCAACCAAAAGGGGTGAAGTTACAAGTCACTAAAGGGAATAAAATTGGAAAAATCACAAATATGTAGAAATTAAACAACAAGCTCCTTTTATTATTATTTTTTTTTTTTGGCAGCAGGTGAGTATGGAGATCCAAACCCTTGACCTTGGTGTTATCAGCACCACGATCTAACCAACTGAGCTAACCAGCCAGTCTCCTAAACCACAAACTCTTAAACAATCAATAGGCCAAAGAACAAATTACAAAAGAAATTAGAAAATACTAGAAAAGAATAAAAATGAAAAATATGACATACCAAAACTTATGGGATATAATAAAGGGAACAGTCACAGGGAAATTTATAGCAGTCAATTCAAACTTTAAAACGGACAGTTGTGCTGGCTGGTTAGCTCAGTTGGCCAGTTGATAACACCAAAGTCCAGGGTTCAATCCCTATACCTGCCAGATGCCTAAACAAATCAAAAAAAAAAAAAAAAAAAGGAGGGGGGTAGATCTCAAGCCAATAATCTAACTTTACACCTTAAGGAACTATAAGAGCAAACTAAACCCTAATAACAATAGAAAGACATTCCAAAGATTAGAGTGACGATAAATGATATGGAGAACAGAAAAACAATAGAGAAAATCAATAAAACCAAAAGATGGTTTTTGAAAAGATCAACAAAATTAACTAACCTTTAGCTAAGTAGAAAAATAAAGGGAGAAGATACAAATAACTGAAATAAAAAAATGAAAATGAGGACATTACTAACCTTACAGAAATAAAAAGGACTATAAGAGAATACTACGAACAACTGTACACCAACAAATTAGACAATCTAGATGAAATGGGCAAATTCCTAGAAACACACAAATTACCAAAACTAAGTCAAGAAGAAATAGAAAATCTGAGCAGATTTATAACAAATAAAGACACTGAATTAGTAATCAGAAACCTAGGAACAATGTAAAGTTCATGACCAGATAGCTTCACGGAAGAATTCTACCAAAAATTTAAAGAAACACACGAATTATTCTCACATTCTTACAAAAAAAATAAATAAATAAGCGGGAGGAACACCTGACTTATACTATGAAGCTAGTATTATTCTCATGCCAAAGATACTGAAGCTAGGAAAATTACAGACCAATATCCCTATGAAAATACTGTAATGCAAAAAACCTTAACCAAATGGTAGCAAATCAGATCCAACAGCATGCTAAAAAAGTTATACACCATGGATAAGAAAATCAATCCATGTAATAAGCTACATTAACAGAACAAAGGGGAAAAACACATGACCATCTTAATTAATACAAAAAAAAGCATTTGACAAAATTCAACACCCTTTCATGATAAATTCACTCAGATCATGGAGTGAAAAAGGATTTTCTCAACATGATAAAAAGCATTTATAAAAAACCCACAGCAAACTCAATCACAAAGTTGAGAAACTGGAAGCTTTTCCTATAAGATCAGGAACTAATCAAGGATGCTTGTTTTGACCAGTTCTATTGAACACAGTACTGGAAGTCTTAGCCAGAGTAATTGGGCAAGAAAAAGATATAAAAGGCATCCAAATTGGAAAGGAAGAAGTAAAGCTATCTCTCTTTGCTGATGACATGATCTCATATAGAGAGAGTCTTAAAGAATCCACACATAAAAAGTACTAAAGCTAATAATCAAATTCATCAAAGTTCCATGGTACAAAATCAAACAGAAAAATCAGTTTTGTTTCTATTTAACCACAATGAACAATCTGAAAAGGAAATTAAGATTTACATTTACAATACCATCCAAAAGAATAAAATACCTAGAAATAAATTTAATGTAAGAGGTGGAAGACATGTACACAGAAAACTAGAAAACACTGATAAGCTTTCCTACATGCCATATTTGGTAGAACCACCACCAAGATGCAGACTTTTGTAAAACTCTTTAAGGGGAAGACCATCACTTTTGAGGTTAAACCCTCTAATACAACAGAAAATGTAAAGGCCAAGATCCAGGATAAGGAAGGAATTCTTCCTGATCAGCAAAGATTGTCTTTGCTGGTAAGCAACTGGAAGATGGATGTAATTTGTCTGACTACAACATTCAGAAGGAGTCCATTCTTCATCTTGTGTTAAGACTTCATGGTGGTACTACGAAAATGAAGTCTTACACCATTCTCAAGAAGAATAAGCATAAGAGAAAGAAAGCTAAACTGGCTGTTTTGAAATACTATATAAAGTGGATGAGAATAGCAAAATTAGTCATCCTGGTCAGGAGTACCCTTTAGATGAATGTGGTGCTGGAGTTTGTATGGCCAGCCACGTTGACAGACATCATTGTAGCAAATGTTGTCTGATATTTGTTTCAACAAACCAGAGGACAAGTAAGTGTATGTGAGTTAATAAAAGATATGAACTAACAACAACAACGAAAAAAAAAAAAAAAAAACACTGATGAAATGAAAGAAGATCTGAATCAATGGAAAAACATCCTATATTCCTGGAATAGCAGATTTATTGTTAAGATGTCAATACTACCCAAAGCAATCTATGGATTCAATGAAATCCCTATCAAAATTGCAAGTCTTTTGTGCAGATATGATAAAGCCAATCCCCAAATTCATATGGAATTCCAAGGTGTCCAAATAACCAAGATAATCTGGAAAAAGAAGAAGAAAGTTGTATGACTCATACTTCCTGACTTCAAAACTTACTACAAAGCTACAATAATTGACAGTGTGATACTAGCATAAGGATAAACATAGCCATTGAAATAGAATTGACAGTCTAGAAATAAACCCATACACCTATGTTAAATTAATTTTTGACAAGTGTGCCCAGACTACTCAATGAGGGTATAACAGTCTCTTCCACAAATAGTGCTGGGTCAACTGGATATCCACATTCAAAAGAATAAAGTTGGACTTCTACTTCACACCATTCACAAAAGCTATTTCTACCAGTGTTTTGAAATAACTGTTTCATTTGTACAATTTTGTGTTTTTAAATCCCCACCTGTAACTCATTAAAGTTTTATTTGAACAGAAAGGACATTGTTGGGGGGAAGGGAGGAGAGGGAGGAGGGAGGGAGGTTTTGGTAAGGGGCAACAATAATCAACCACAATGTATATTGACAAAATAAAAGTTAAAAAAATAATAATAATAAAATTGTTTTTAAAAATTAAATTTTAAAAAAAATGAGTTAACCCAAACTAAAAAAAAAAAAAAAACCATGAAAAAACAAAAAAACAAAAACTATTTCAAAATGTCTCAATGAGAGCTAAAAGCATAAAACTCTTATAAGAAAACCTCTTATAGGGTAAGTAAATATTCATGGCCTTGGATTTCACAATGGATTCTTAGATATGACACTATAAGCATAAGCAACAAAAGAAAAAAAAATAGATAAACTGGACTTCATGAAAATTTTAAATGTTTGTGTATGAAAGGACATTATCACAAAAGTGTAAAGACAACCTACAAGATGGGAGAAAATATTTGCAAATTATGAATTTATCTACTATCCATAATACATAAAGAACTCTTACAACTCAACAACAAACAGACAAACACCCCAACTTAAAAATGGGCAAAGGCCTTGAATAGACATTTCTCCAAAACAGATTATTCAAATGGCCAGCAAACACACAAAAAGATGCTTAACATCATTAGTTATTAAGAAAATGCAAATCAAAACCACAATGAAGAAGCACTCTATAACAAACTAGGATGGCCATAATAAAAAATTAAAATTTAAAGTTAAAATAATAACAGAAAATAACAAGTGTAGGTGAAGATATGGAGAAATTGGAATGTTCATACCTTGCTAGTGGGAATTTTAAATGGTTCAGCCAACATGGAAAACAGCTTAAAAATTTAAAGATAGAATTACTATATGACTCATTAATTCCACACCTATGTATATACCCCAAAGTATTAAAGACAGGTACTCAAACAAATACACACAGGCTTACAGTAGCACTATTCACAATAAAAGGTGGAAACATCCCAAATGTCCATAAATGGATGAATGAATACACAAAATGTGGTATATAAATACAATGCAATATTATTCAGCTATAAAAAGAAATAAAGTACTAATACATGATACAATGAAGATGAATCTTGAAAACATTATGAGAAGCCAGAACCAAAAGGTCCCTTAATGTATGATTCCAATTATATGAAACATCCAGAACAGGTAAATCCATATAGACATAACGTAGATTGGTGGTTTCCAGGGTCTCAGTGAGGGTGGACTGGGGAGAAACTACTTACTGGTGCTGGGTTTTATTTTGGAGTAATAAAAATGTTTGGAACTGGGTAGAGGTAGTGGTTGCACAACATGGTAAATGTACTAAATGCTGCTGAGCTGTTGACTTTTAAATGGCTAATTTTATGCCACGTGAATTTCATCTCAATAAATCTTTTAAAAAGTTGAACCAGGACTCTTACCTCACACTGCACACGAAAATAATTCTAAAGGAATCAAAAGCAAAAAGTATGACATATCTAGATAAAAACAGGCAACATTTAAAACTTTAGTGCAATTAAAATACTTATACATAATACAAAAAGCAATAATGACAGAAGAAAAAATTGATAAGCTGAACCTCATCAAAATTTAAAAATTCTGCTAACTGAAATATACTTTGAAGAAAAAGAAAACACAACTAACAGAATGAGAAAAGTAGTGGGTGTTTTATATATATATATATGTAATTACACACATGACAAAGAATTTGTATTCAGAATATGTAAAGAACTCTTATAATTATAAGAAGACAAGCAATCCATCTTTAAAAAAACAGGCAAACACTTGAGAAGACACATCACAAAAAAAGGTATCTGAATGGCCAATAACCACATGAAAATACATTCAGCATCAGGAAAATGCAAATTAAAACAACGAGGTACCACTTCATACCCTCTAGGATGCCATAATTTAAAAAATCCTATACACTGCTGGTGGGAATGTAAAATAGTACAATTACTTTGGCAAATATCTCAACAGTTTCTCATAAGGTTAAATACATTACACACTCATATGACCCAGCAATTTTATTCCTTTGCATTCATCGAAGAGAAATGAAAATTATGTGTACAAGATGATTTGTCCACAAATATTCATAATGACAGAGGGCAGATCAGTGGTTTCCAGGGTACAGGGACAGGGCAAGATTTACTGGGAAGGGACACCAGGGAACTTTTTGGAGTGGTGAAGCTGTTCAATACCATAATTGTTGTGGGTGTACACATTTGTAAAAACTCATTAAACTTAATATTTACAATTGGTGCACTTTATTGTATGTAAATTATACCTCAGTAATAGTGATTTTTTAAAAAGTAGAAGGGATGGGAACCTGAATTGGGACCTAGACTTTTTCAGTAAGATTTCCTCAGGCAACTCCCATGAGGGACGTTTCATTGAGGTCCCTGTTTGCGCCAAGGAATGCGGAGGCAAAACATTGTTGGAATAGCTAAGTTATTCACTTGTTCCCTTAAATTTGCTAAACGGCATGCTGTATTTACTGAAATATTCAAAGTATTTATTTAAATCTCCTTTGGGTGAGAAAGTACCCCAAAGTTAGGTAAGGTATAACAAACTTACATGTATTTAACATATATGCATACAGATATATATATATATACACACACACATATATCTCTGTAATTACCTACATATTTAATTCAACCCAATAAATAGTTTAATAATTTAGTTTACAATCTTAAAAAGCTTCATAGGAAATCAAAGTGGGAAAGGTAGTCTTAACAGTTCTTCCCTATAGTTGCAGAAAACACTGCTTTCTTGTTTACACATTAGTTTTAATTTTCTGTTTACAACTATTCCCACTTCCCCATTTTCCTGTCTCTCTTTTGGGATCACTTCACCTCTAATCAGACAACATTATTCCAGGGTATCTATTTTTATGTATCAGGTATTGGTATATGCATATAACTGATACGATGTCTAGCTAACACCTCTAGAAATAAACTTTAAAACTGTTTCTAAGACATCTTTCCCTCTTATGGTAAAATGCCAGAGTTGAAGAAAGATGATCAGAAAGAAAAACAAATGACTAGGCCTGAGACCGAACGAAAGTATATTGGGTGAAGACACTACAGATCCTGTAGAAAACCAGTTATCATTTATTGAACACTTACTCTGAGCCAGGTGTTAAGGCACTTAAGGGTAACAATATTTAGCCTAATTAGTAGGTGGAAGAGTTATGACTTAAATCAAGCCAGACATCAATGTCCATGCTCTAAACTAAACCATTACACTATACTTCCATCGTAACTTTACAGCTAGCTATTGCAAGAATTTTGCACTGCCATTAAAAAAAAAAAAAAAAAAAAAAAGGAATCTGTCCTACCTACTGCATAACACCAAAACTGCTAAAGTAGTCCATATTTCCAATTACTCGTTGTTTGGTGTCCAGGATAAACTCTCTGAGCATTCTCTCTCTACTTTCAGTAACAAAATCTAGTCTAACTTCCAAATCCTGCTCTTTCCAATAATTTGCTGTCATAAAGTACCACATTAAGACAACAATGTGGAGAAGGTGAATGTACCTCCCACACTGCACTTTGCCTGACAAAGGAATGACTAAGAGCTGTGCAGAATCCTAAAAGAGGGAGGGACACAACATGCTTAATGGGATGCCACTCTCATTTCTCACAGCTGCATTCACCTATACCATCTTCCAGACAGAATCAGAAAATCTACATCCTCTTGGCAATCCAAACCCTAAAAGCATATCTCCCTCCTGCAATACCCTCTCTTCTAGCTTAACTGTGGAGTCAACTCTCACTCATTGAGGTTGACACAATTTTCGTTATCAGGAAATTTACAATCTGGACTGGGGACTGGGGCAGTAACAGGTAATGTGACCAAATATTTTCAATCAATATTGAGAAACAGCATACATTTGCAAAAATTTGATTTTATCAAGGCTTTGGAATAAATTACAGTACTTAAGTAATTAAATACTAAGATACCTTCTTTAAGTGTTTATTAAAGAGTTGCTGAATATTTTACAAATTCTGAATATTACTAAATCAACCAGAAAAACTCGATTAAAACATGAAGGTTTAAAGTTCTTTTTTTTTGTAATTAGGAAGAAATTTGTATTTCATAGCAACTTCTGTGTTAATTTATCTAAAGATTTTTGATACATTCACAAAACCATAAAATAAAATCACAGGTTTCATACATACATTACACATTTTGCTCCAAATATATGTGATAAAAGTGGATCCAGCATTCAAAATCACTCTTTTTAGTTTTGGTAAAGTGAAAAGAAAAAGTGGAAAGCTGTTTGTCACTCATGGGGTAAAATGATAAAGAGAATACATGTTACACTTTGTATGAAAAAGAGTGCATACAAACTAAAGATGACTCCTCCCCATGTGGTCAATAACAGAATTATTACTGGCACTAGGTTTATTCTAGGAGTCTCTGGAATTTTTTAACTTGAAAAAGAGTCCCACTGAAGTTCTACTTTAAAAAAGGTAGATGAAGGAATACTTTAAAATTTACATGAAATATTAATTAAAATAATAAAATCTTTAGTTTTTTATTAATTCATCCAGTCTTTTTTCCTTCAATAACAATGATGTGATAAAAACAATTAACTGTAAAATATGTTGTTCAGTTATCTAAATACAAAAAGTGGTGAAATACACAACCTTAAACTAGTATTCAATATATTTAAAACATTTTTATTATACAAGTAATAAACATTTATTGCAGATAACTGAGAAAATGCATACAAGACAAAAAAGACCCCAATCTCACCACCTGTATTTTATATTAGTATATATAATATTCTAAATCTTTTTTCTCCCTTTAATTTTGAATAAATATTTATCATAGCGAAGTTCTATGTTAATATAAAAAATTTATGTTAGGCTGATGTTGCATTTTAAGGACAGTGATAAGGAAAAGAGATGAAACCTGAGGCCCCAGAGTATTCTACACAAAAGGAACCACGTTAATGTACCTACGATTACACGTTTCCATTAATTGTGATTTAATGAGAATCTATGTCTATACACTCTTTTCTTCTATAATACTTTTCCATTCTATTAATGGTTAAACCCACTAAAAATCTTTACATAAATTTTAAATACCATAAAATAAGAATACAGATGAAAAAGTAGACACATAAGCAAAACTAATAAAGAGATCATAATCTGAAATAATGTAGTTCCTCTTACCACTGAATATTTTCAGGTTTTCCAAATTAAATTGAATTTAAAACAAACAAATTGAATTTAATTGATTTTAAAACAAATCCTGAGTAATATAATGCCTCATGGAAATCAGAAGGACCTGATTTTGAACCCATCTTTGTTTTTTAGCATATTACCAATCTCAAATGTAACAATTTAACTATGTAAGGAAAAAAGATTCCTCCCTTTCCCCATCTGGATATCATGGAGTGGGAAAAAAATGGAAATAAGTTTATGAAAATCTACTAGGATACAGACGGTTTATAAACCCATGTTTTAATGTAAAGGTTGTCAATCTGCAAATTCAAAAGTGGCAATCAAATTAGTCAGGAAAACAAATCCAAGCCGCGGAGGACAAACCTCTTTTCCCAGCCTCTAAGAAAGGGGACCTTTTTTTAGTTTGATCTCACTTATTATTTTACAACATCAGTCTATGGTTTTTTCCATTTTACAGTATATACAAATGAAAGCATGAAGGCTGTGATAAGGTCTAATAAGCTTGTGCTATAACAAAAAGAAATCTTTTCTGCAACTGTGGAGAAAAATGAAATGCCTAAATAGGCTGTAAAAGATAAGTAAATAGATTTGAGAAAGGTTAGTGCTTAGAATGAATTTATTCACTATTAACCAAATTCCTATAACTTGAGTATTCTTGCTCTGAAGTAAAAAAATATTTTTAAAAATTAAAAACCCAAGAATTCACCTGACCATAAGAACTGGAAGGAAAAAGCTATTATTTATCTTCTTCCAACATGTATGAAGTATCTTTAGGTGGTGAGGGGAGTGGGGGATGAGGAAACTCACAACCTAGGAAGATGGATTTTGCCAAACAGTGGAAACCTTCAACATACCCCCCCAAAAACGTATAGCTTAATTTAAAACATCAGAATGTAAAATAAATCCACCTTTTTATTTTGAAACAATAATGAAAATGAACATGAATTTAGAATTAGGACAAATTGGTTTGTTTATAGCCAGCTAGCAAAACTACTCAGAAAGGATACTAAAAATTAAATAAGTGCTTCATATTTCAGAAGGCTTCCTGAAACTAAATTAACTCAAATTAATTAAAAATGTATAAGGCCATTTCCTACAGGGTCATCGTTCAAGCATTATCCTACAAAGTTAAGCCAAAATGAAGAAAAGTTAGGAAACTCATATCAAAATAAACTGAACTGCATTTTCCTTCTAAATATTTCCTTCTAAATATTTCCTTCTAAAATATTTTTATCAGTGGCCAAATCTCATTTATCAAATTTCTCGTTCCCTATAACACTATCAAAGAGAAATAAGACACTGAAATGAATTAAAATAAGGTAATAGGAAATAAAAACTATAGTAATGATCCCAGTCTTCTCTTCCTTTAAACCTCACTGGCAAAATTAGAAATACCTCTATCCTATAATTAAAGGGTTATTCTGAAAATAAATTAATCATAAAAACTTCGCTTTCCATTAATTTAATAAAAGGCTGCAGGGTAGATGATGCAAGGTATGAAAGAAGTTCAAAATATGATAACTGCTCTTGAGGTAACTTTAATACTGTAGGTTTAAATACACGTGTAGATAGAAAGATACAGATATATGTATATAAATGACAGTATCTAGTTTCAGAAGTCTGCCAAAGGAAATAATCTGAAATGCAAAGACTTATGTTCAAAAATGTTCACAGCATTGTTATCTATTAATATCAAAAAACTGAAAGCAGGCTATGTTGGGATAATTACTACTAGATTTGCCCTCTTGTTAAAAACAACTAGAAAACTGTACAAAATACGAAAACAAATGTTTTCAAACATTGGGGAAAAGCAGCAAAAGGCTGTGGTCTTGACACATATTAAACATTCTCCTGAAGGCCCAAACTAGTATAACGAGATAAGGAAAAACAGGAGTATGCAGACTAGAAAGGAAGAAGTAAATCCTTCTTAATTCACAGAAGATATAATCTTGTGTGTGGAAAATGCTAAAAAAATCCATAGAAAAGCTAATAGAAATAATTTGTTTAGCAAGATCACAATATACAGGTCAACAGAAAAAATCAACTGTATTTCTATATACTAACAACAAACAATTAAAAATAGGAAGTAAAATGCCATTTATAACACTATTCAAGTACATGAATACTTAGGGATAAATTTAATAAAGTATGTATAAGGATCTACACACTGAAGGTACAAAACATTACTGAGAGAAATCAAAGAAGACCTGAATAAATGGAAAGATATGCCATGCTCATTTATCAAAATACTGAATATAGTTAAGACATCAATTTTCCCAAAAGTGAGCTATAGATTAAACAATCCCATTCAAAATCCCAGGAGTTTTATTTGTACAAATTGACAAGCTGGCTGTGAAATTTATATAGAAATTGAAAGAAGGAGGAGGAGGAAACCCAAAAATGTGAAAAGAACAAATTTGGAAAACTTGTGCTACCTGATTTCAAGCCTTATCATAAAACTACAGTAATGGGGCCGAGCTCGTGGCGCACTCGGGAGAGTGTGGCGCTGGGAGCGCGGCGACGCTCCTGCCGCGGGTTCGGATCCTATATAGGAATGGCCGGTGCACTCACTGGCTGAGTGCCGGTCACGAAAAAAACGACAAAAAAAAAAAATCGACAGAATAGATTAGAATCCCAAATAGACCCACACATGTATGGTCAATTGATTTTCAACAAAGGCACCAAGGTAATTCAATGAGGTAGAGATAGTCTTTTCAATAAATGGTGCTGGAACCAGTTAAACATATAAGAAAAAACTGAACCAGTACCCTTACCAAATATCATGCACAAAATAACTAAATGGATCAAAAGCTAAAACTATATAAACTTTTAGAAGCAAATATGGAAGAAAACGTTGGTGACCTTGAGTAGTCAAAGATTTCTTATAAAAGACACATAAAGTCATAACCATAAAAAACTGATAAACTGGACTGTGTCAAACTATTATTCTCTGAAAAATCACAGTTAAGAAAAGGTAAGCCACCAAATGGGATGCACATCCATATGATGTGCATGTATTAGACAAAGATATCGTATCCAGCATGCATAAAGAGCTCTTGCCATTCAATTATAAGAAAACAAGTAAAAAAGAAATGGCCTATTGATTCACACAACATGGATGAATCTCAAATACATTATGCTAAGAGAAAAAAGCTAGACTCAAAAGGTTACATACTGGATGATTCGATCTACATGACATTTATGAAAAAAGGTAAAATTATAGGAATAGAAGACAGAGGAGTGATTACCAGGAACTGTGGGTAGGCGGACGGGTAAATTGCAAAGGAGCAGCATAAGGAAACATTTTGAGGTGATGGAATAGTTCTGAATCTTGATAATGGCAGTGGTTACAAGACTAAACGCCTTTATCAAAACTCATAGAAAAGTACACCAAAGATACTGAATTTTACTGAATATGAATAAAAAGGTGACTCTAAGAAAACTACAATGAGATATCAATACTCAATTAAAATGTCTAAAATTAAAAAGTGACATAGCAAATGCAGGTGAGGATGAAGAATGACTACAACTTTCATACACTAGTGGAATGTACAATGGTAAAACTACTTTAAAAAGCAATTTGGTACTCTCTTGTAAAGTTAAAAATAGACATATGATACAACCCAGCAACTCTATTCGTTGATATTTACCCAAGAAAAATGAAAGCATATGTCTACATGAAGACTTGTTTACAAATGTTCATAGCAGAGCAAGTAGGGGGGAAACCCTGAAGACACTTATTTTCACTCTGACTCAGTACTAGGTTCTTTCTGACTCCTAGTCTTTTCTCTATTCCTCCCCCAGATCCCTGGGTCCATAAAACTATCTAAGACTTTTATTTGGGGCTCCCTGACAGTGAGAAGACCCAGACCTCCAA
Source organism: Cynocephalus volans (assembly GCF_027409185.1). Taxonomy (NCBI): domain Eukaryota; kingdom Metazoa; phylum Chordata; class Mammalia; order Dermoptera; family Cynocephalidae; genus Cynocephalus; species Cynocephalus volans. Next base: position 118,703,576 of record NC_084478.1, on the reverse strand, counting down.
GCCTGTGCTGATCTACCCTACCATGGCAAAAAGATCTAACTGGGAGGTGGAGAGAGTTCTCAGCACTTTCTGTGGTTTAACCTCTTGTTTATACAATCACAGTAAGGGATTAAAGGCTTGACTGTAATTTTCATTTTGGCTTGTTGTCTTAATTAGCTATTCAGAAACCTAGTAGCTCAGCTCAGCTTCTGACAATATTATTTAAATAGATGCAAGTTATTTGATAAAATTTAACATTCATTACATTTAAATTTTTTTCAGCAGATAAGAATGGAAAAGACCTTCTCAATCTGTAGTATAACTGTGGAAAACCTACAGCTGACATAATAGAAAAATATTGAATATCTTCCTCAAAAGATAGAGAGCAAAAAATGGATGTCATCCCTTTCCACTTCTATTAATTAAATTTGTAATAGAGGACCTAGCCAGTGCAATAAGGCAGCCAGCACAAAAAGACAGAGGGATTAAAAATGAAGAAATATAACTCTATTTGCAGATGATATGATTGTGTACACAGAAAATCCAAAGAAATTGACACAACTACTAGAACTAATGAATAAATTTAGCGGGCCAGCGTGTGGCTCACTCGGGAGAGTGTGGTGCTGATAATACCAAGGCCACGGGTTCGGATCCCATATAGGGATGGCCGGTTCGCTCACTGGCTGAGCGTAGTGTGGACAACACCAAGCCAAGGTTTAAGAAAAAAAAAAAATTAGCAATGCTGTTCTATACCTTAACTAGAGGCTACACTCATGCTACTGTGTGCATGTGTCAAAAATCAAAGAACTGTGCATAAATGGGTGAATTTTACAATATGTATATCACACCATAAGTAAAGAAAAAGATAATATTTTAGGATTAAAAAGATCAATACAAAATGAATTACATGTCTACATCTTAGCAACAAACAACTGAAAATAAAATTTAAAAAATAATACCATTTACAATAGAAATAATCATACTCATAGTTAGAAATTTAACAAATGAACAAATGATGTGCATGACCTCTATAATGAGGGTAATTAAAGATTACCTAAATTAATGGAGAGGTGTGCAGTATTCATAGGCTGGAAAAATCAATAATTTTCAGATGTCAATTGTTCCTAAATGGGTCTATAGAATTGTTGCAATCCCTATCAAAAATTTAGTAGAAATTGACAAGAAGAATCTAAAATTTACATGGAATAAATAGCCAATAAGTAACTAAGACAATCTTGAAGAAGAGCAAATTTGATGGGCTTATACTACTAAAGTAATGCCAAACTAATGAAGACAGTGTGATATTGCCATAAGGACAGACAAACAGAACGATAGAACAGGCTACTGACTTCTGACCTAAACCTGTCCACATATATTCAATTTATTTTCAATAAAGACATAAAAGCAATCCAATAAAAAAGGGATTTTTCTTTACAATATACAGTACTGGAACAACTGGACATCTATATAAGAAAAACAGACCGAAATACAAAACCTGAAACCATAAAGACTCAAGAAGAAAACATATAATATCTTCACAACCTTGAGGTTTACGATTTTTTTAGACAATACACAAAAGACACTGAAAGGAAAGGGGCATGAGGGAGTTTTTTAGGATAATGGAAATGTTCTATATCTTGACCTGGTTGATGGTTAGCAAAGTATATAAAATTGTTTTAAAAAAAAATTGAGATATTCACCTAAGACCAGTGAGCACCACTTTACGTAAATCACATCTCAATAAAATACTTTTAAAATGCAAAAAAAATAATAATAATAATATCCGTAGCAGCTTTACTTTAATAGCCACAAACTGAAAGCAACCCAAATGTCCATCAACAAAGCAAGGTATATCTATACACTGGAATACTACTAAGCAAGAAAATAATGAACTATGGATACACACCAAAACAAAGTTGAATCTCAAAATAATTAGGCCAAGTGAAAGAAGCCAAAACAAAGAATATATACATACTATATGATTCTATTTACGTAAAACTCTAGAAAATGAAACTACTATACAGAAAGCAGATCAGTGGTTACTTGGGAATGAGGAATGGGGATAGGGTTACAAAGAGGCATGAAAATCTTTTGAGTTGATTTATATGTTCATTATCTTAAACACAGAGATGGTTTCAGAGGTGTATACACATGTCACACTCAAAGTGTACACTTGAAATATGTGCACTTTATTGTATGTCAGTTGTACCTGAGGTTGCTTTAAAATTATAGAGGCAAATTTGAGCTCAAGAAAAAGGAGTTTTCCTTCTAATAACCAGAACAATAGAATTTTAGAGTCGAAAGAGACTTCATTAGTATTACTGAAAAAGTAGCATCCACCCTCTCTTTGAGCTTAATTGTTAGAAAATTCTTGATATCAAGAGTTCCTGTAATTTAACCCATCCACTCTAGGTCTTGCCTCTTGGTGCTATCCAAATAAATCTGTTCTCCCTAATTTGATATCCATTCAACTACTGAGGGTGAACTATATTAAAAAAAAACCTGTTTATACACTGTAGTCAATAAAAAGATATGTAAGACAAGGACCCTGGTTTCTTGGATAACTGTAACTTTAGCAAATTTAACTCATTTTCTTTTATATCAGAGTCTCTTCTGCTATAGTTTGTATAGCAATAATGTTTCTGACTTGGCAATTGGATCGAAAATGGTAGGAAAGTACAATCTAGTATCTTCATTTTCTGCTTGGTATTATAATTGCATCTTCCAAGATGAATAAAATTTAAAATTCATATTACTAGCTTGCCAGTCCCTAAACCAATGTGGTATACTGGAGAAAGAACTCAGAGAAGACAGCTTCCATCTCTGCTTCTGCAACTAACTAGCTGTATCTTTCATCTTTCCTGTAAAATGATAGAGTTGGTTTCTGTAGAGCAGTGATTTTTCAAACTTTTTGGTCTCAGTACTCTTTTACTCTCTTAGAAATTATTGAGGACCCCAGAATGTGCGTTACATCTATCAATATGCACCATATAAAAATTAAACTAATATTTAAAATAATTACTTATGTATCCACTTTAACATGACAGTAATAAATCTATTACATGTTAACATATATTATATATTTTATGAAAACTAATATTTTTCAAAACAAAGAAAAGTAAGAAGAGAGATTGTTTTACTTTTTTTTTTTTTTAAATTTCTTTGTCTGCCATGGTAGAAGACAGCTGGATCCTATCTGCTTCTGCATTCATTCTATTGAAATATGTTGCTTTGGTTGAAATACATGAAAAAAAAAAACTGGCTTCACACAGTTATATAGTTGGGAAAGTGAGTAGCCTATTGTCTTTTTAGATAATTGTTGATATTCCTCCTTTTTACTTTTAAAAAATTTTTTACTGTTTAACTGACATGTATCAATTGTATGTATTTATGAGGTACAGGGTTATATTTCAATACATGTATATGATGTGTGATGATCAAATCAGGGTAATAATTAGCACATTCGTCATCACAAAAGCTGATCATTTTTTGTGATGAGAGCTTTTGAGCTCCTCTCTTATAGCCAGTTGAGAACATGAAATAAATTATTGTTCATTACAGATATCTAGCACTACTGTACACCACTAGAACTTATTTTTCCTATCTAGCTGTAATTTTATATCCTTAACCATCCTCTATCTATACCTTCCTCCTTTCCCTTTCCAGCCTCTAGCAATCACAATTCTCTACTTCCATAAGCACAGCAACTTTTTTTTTTAGTTCCCACATGAGTGAGAACATACGGTATTTATCTTTCTGTGCCTGACTTATTTCACTTAACATAATGCTTTCTGTGTTCATCCATGTTGCTGCAAATGGCAGGATTTCATTATTTTTCATGGCTGAGTAGTATTCCATTGTGCATACATACCACATTTTCTTTGTCCAGTCACCTGCTGATGGACACCTAGGTTGATTCCACTGACATTCTTCTTTGATACTGTGCCAAAGTTCTACAAGTGGTAGACTCTTTAAGGTTAGTTGCAACAAAGAATCTGAAACTTTATCAACTAACTTTCTGTAATCAATTACATTAAAACTTATTGACCTATCTTGCCCTTTGAATGGATCTTTTACCTATGCATGATTTTATAACATCTACATTAGTCATTTGTAAAATATTAGTTAACTGAGATATGCAGATATTCCAAATATCAATACATTTTATTCTATAATATCAAAAAATCACACATGTTAATATAATTACCAACCTCATTAGAAAAGTCTAAGATTTGGGAAGCTGTTATGTTCACAGCGGCAAATTCAAGTTTTCCAAAATTTTAATTCTCACTTGAAAAGCTCAGATTTTTCGTTGGCCACAAATACTGCCAGTAGTTTTCCTTGAAGTGATAGGCTTGGTTTGCCCATTTTCAAGAAAATGCCTGCCAAATACCCAAGTATAAATAACGAGTTTGTCTCAGTCATTCTTTCAAGTAAAAATGTGTTCCATGAAAAATCAGCTAGTTCAGCCCACAACTCAAATAATTGCACAACTGCTTTTCCTAGTAACGACTGTCTTACTTCCACATACTAAAATGCTTTATGTATACTTCCTATTTTGTCACATATAATGTTAAAAAGATATGCACTTGAGGGACAAGATTTAATAAAAGTAATACTACACTGAGGGCATCTTTAAGTAAAATTGACTTCCCCCCCCCCAAGAGTATGAAGAATACAACTACTAGAATATTTTGGTATAATGCACCAATAGTTTCACCCACCATCATTGCAAATGTCAACACAGTGAAAAAAGGCAAAACAGTCTTCAGATTTGCTATAATCTGAGTGTCTGTGTCCCTCCAAAAATTCGTATGTTGAAATCCTAATCCCTAAAGTGATGGTATTAGGAGATGGGGCCTTCAGCAGATGATTATGTCATGGGGGTGGAGTCTTCATAAATGGAATTAGTGCCCTTGTAAAAGAAGCCTGAGAGTAACCCCTCACCCTTTCCACCATGTGAGGACAAACAAGAGTGTGCCATCTATGAACAAGAAAGCAGGCCATCACAGACACTGAATCTGCCTTGATCTTAGGTTTCCCAGCCTCCAGAATTATTAGATATAAATTTCTGTTGTGTATAAGCCACACAGTCTAAGGTATTTTGTTACAGCATCCCAAATGGACTAAGACAATACTGTTGTTAAAACAGTCCTCATGTTTCCCTTGATAGAATCTCAGGAACTCAAGAGGTCCACAGACAACACTTTGAAAAGCACCAACCTAAAGGATTCCTAAAATCCCTTCAGCTCTAAAACGTCCGTAATTATATAAATAGTCACCATCTTTCATTTGTACCACTCTACAGAATATCACTTTTTTAATATAAGTAATAAAATTTACATTTAACAAATACACCAATTTCTTAATGAATCTTTTATATCAACTAATGCTGAGGACAAACTCATGAGGTTCTGAAGCAGGAACTGTTCCTTCATTCCTTAAAAAAGAATAAAAGCTTCCTACTGTATGATACAGTAATCCCACTTCTGATATATACTCAACGGAATGGAAATCATCATGTTGAATGGATACCTGCACTCCCATGTTCATTGCAGCTCTACTTACAGTAGCCAAGATATGGAACCAACCTAAATGTCCATAGAGAGATGACTGGATAAGGAAAGTATGTGTGTACTACTCTGCCATAAAAAAAAGAACGAAATTTTGCCATTCACAGAAACATGATGAGCTTGGAGAATATTATCTTACGTAAAATAAGCCAGGCACAGAAAGAGAAATACTGCATGTCCTCACCCATAAGTGGGAGCTAAGAAAGAAAGAAATGAAAGAAAGAAAAAGAAAAGAAAAACCACAGTAAAACATTGAATTTCAGAAGGAAAGAACAGACCTATAGTTACTAAAGGTGGGAAAAGGAGGAGGGGGAAGGGATTTAGGGAGTAATTGGGTAAAGGACACAAAGAGTAATTACGATTTGTAATGATGAATATGCTAATAATATTAATGTGATCATCACATATTGTACACAAATACTGATAGTCAATTCTGTACCCCATTAATATGTATAATCAAAAAGAAAGTATTTCAAAAAAGAAAACATGTCTATAAGCATTTTATAGAAAAATGATATTAAAAAAGAGTACTGAGCATGAACTATCTCTATAGAATATTAAAATTTATTGTATAAATATCATTTTTTAAAAATCTGAAATTCACACATGAGAAGGAGCTCAATGGGACAGAGTTTAGAATTTCAAATGCATAGGGGTGTTTGGTCTATGACAGAGATGACATTTGAGATCAGTGAAGAAAGATAATTATTTAGTAAATGGAAAAGACGGGTCGGCCCCGTGGCTCACTCGGGTAGCACCGAGGCCGCAGGTTCGGATCCTATATAGGGATGGCAGGTGCGCTCACTGGCTGAGCATGGCGCCAGAGAGGGTTGCAATCCTGTTACCGGTCAGGGAAAAAAAAAAAAAGACAACAAGGTATTTGTTTTTTAGAAAAAAAAATGTCAAATTTCTCTCAATATTTATACAAGAAATAATTTTGCACGGAATAATAAAAGAAGGGTTGTTACAATCTTGAAAAAAAGACAAAACCAAATCCCCTTGACTTTATTCAGATTTTACCTGCCCCCCAACTTTTCCAGGCAGCAATGTGCTTTGACAGGAAGGGGTTGTGTAAGTGACTTGTCTAACTCTATGGTCCTTTTTCACCTTCCAGTGTACTGGTGTAATCACATACATAAACACAATCCCAACCAATGATACATAAGGGGAGTTTTCAGGGTGGAGGTGTGGGACCCCTGAGAAAGTTTTCATTGCTGAGAAAAAGAGATGTATATGACGAGTTCATACTCTTTTTCTACTAGACATTGTGGTGTCTGCATGTGATCTCTGGAATTGCAGCAGCCATCTTGTGAGTACGAGGGACACTAATCCCAGAGAGCAAGTTGACAGGCAGAATATGGCAGAGCAGAAAAATGGAAAGAAGCTGGGTCCTTAATGGTGTCATTACTTGGCTGAATGAATTAACTTTGGAGAAATCTACCTCCAAACTTCTTGTTAGGTGACCTAAAAATTCTCTTTATTGTTGAAGACAGTTGAATTAGTGTTTTCTACCACTTGCAACCGAAAACAATGTATCTGATATAAGCAAGCACTATCATGCCTATCTTCCACATACAGAAACATTTTACTACCTAAATTATGTTGTCACATTATGGACAGAGAATGACCTCTCCTCCTTTAGCAAGGTCCTGAAGGGCTTATAAATACAGAATACAATAAACAATTTTTTAGTAGTGACCTACTCTTAATTCTACTTTTCCTCCCAAGGTTCCAGATCTCCTTCAGTAGTCAATTAATGTCATGCATATTATAAGAAATCATGGAAAGCATACCAGCCAGTTCTCCTAAAGGAAGAGTGTTACTTGATTTAACTACGAGACAATACAAATTCCTTAAAAGAATTTAGTAGAGTCTTATTCTATTACTCATTGCCAAAAACACAATTCCATTAGCCAGACTAGTATTTGCTTGTAAATGGTGCTTCAGTTCTCTACAAGTCAAAAAGTAAATCTGATGTTCACATCTGATTCAATAATTTTTTTAAAAAAAGAAAAGAAATGTATCAAAATCCTGTTTCTTTTAAAACATTTGCCTTTGGTTATCTTTAATTAGCAAATAACCAGGGATTTAAGATTCCCATTTCAACAGGGTAGAGAGTGCTATCACAGACTACCTTTTTGGTTAAAAGCCAGCAGACGCTGCTGTAGGAACAAAGGGCAGTTGGACCTGGACAGATTATGAAGGTAAATAAACTCAAGCACTGATGCATAAAATGAGAATCTGGTTTGCTAAAATTAAAGGAGTCTATGTGTCGGATATCACACTAAAGATGCCTCTCCAAAACACCTCAAGAATTACTACTATTAAAAATAATTCTTTTTAATAATGATTTAGCTAAGTGGCTGGGTGGTTCATTTATAATGTTAATTAGAAAGAATATATTTTCAAAAATTACTTCTGTTTCATGGTTGCTATTGTGAGAAGGGGATGATATGATGGAATGATTACATTTCAAAAAGAAATAGAGGATAGGACCAGATCAGCCAACCAAATGGCAATCAATTGAGCATCAATTCCATAGTCACTTTAGTAGGTAGGAAAAAAATTAAGACTGTCTCATAGGCACTCTTATACACTATTGATAGGAGTATAATTGTTAAAACCATTCTGTAAAGTAATTTGGCAAGAGCAGATTTCTATCATTCAGAAGCTTAAAGTTCAGCTATTCAAATGCCACCTGGAAAAGCTATAATGCATAACTGTTTGTGATTTTGTAAAGGAATACATTTGAATTACACAAGCTACAAGGCTGGCAAACAGGCAATAAAGTCATTTGATTATTCAGGAAATGTGGGAGAATATAAAGTGAGAGTGGTACAAATTGGGAGTCGTACAAAATGGATAGGGGAACCTCTTGCTCCATATGTGCTTACAAGTTTAATTTTCTGAAAAGAGGAAATGGAGGCTGGGATATTATCAACCCAAAGTGGAAAAACAGATTAGCAATTAATAGAAGGAAGTTTCTGGAGTACTACTAAGGGAGAGATGAAAGTCAGGGATAGTATTAGACAAGGACACAGCCATTTAAATGCAAAACTAATATGCAGCTACAGTGCAGGGGCTGATGAAGGCAGTGGGGAAGAAGGGCCAAAGGGGCTCCCATTTCAGATGCATTCACAGAACTCTCCTGGAGCAGGAGGAATGCCAGTGGATTTGGGGTATGTTATATCCTTGTTATAGAAAGGAAGAGGTCAGTGGGACAGGCATTCATGGAGAGCAGGCTCCATCTTCTGTCCAGGGGAGAAAAGTAGAGGGATGCATCGTTCACAAAATTAAAATTTAGGCCCTTGAGGATGAATAGCCTAGGAAGTTACAGTAAAGAGTTATTAAAAGATGGGGGTACAAAACCATGCTATCTACCGTAAATGAATCCTTGTGCAGTATACGGATGTATTGAATCAACACACTGTACCCCACAAATATGTACAAGTAAATGTCACAATTAAAAAATAAATAAAAGATGGGCCAGTAGTGAGCCTATTTTTAGAATCAAGTCAAGTCACCAGTCACAGAAAGTGGTTGTGAAAAGGACAGAAGGAATTATTCGACGTTTCACCATGACTTTATTTTTCTCTATTCTCTATCTGTATGAAATAGGGACTGAGGAAAATCTCATAAGCAGGTTCCATAGCCAGACTGCCTTGGTTCTAATCTTGGCCCAATCACTTATTAACTGCACGACCTTGAGCAAGTTATTTAACTCCTCTGAGCCTTAGTATTCCTGTACATAAAAATGCAAATAGTATTCTCTACCTAACAGGGTATAACATAGTAAGCACTAAAAAAAAAAACTATCACAATTTATCTATTGATAGACCTTTTCTAAATATCAGAGTCTACCGTATGTATCAAAGACCTTAAAAACAGTTTGCGTTCCCCATGAAGGAGTTAATAGCAATAAAATAATAAAAAATATGGAATAAGAAATGTTTACGGCAGTACTTTTTACAATGACTAAAAAATACGTAAAATTTTAAAATATATTTTACAAAAGTGAACAGGTAAATAAGTTGTGGTGCGTATAAATACAAATTGTACATAATTATTTTATGTCTTCTTCCCCCCCTGTTCATTTGTCTATTTACTTATTTATTTTTATTAGCTCCCACCAATATGTGAGAACATGTGGTATTTCTCTTTCTGTGCCTGGCTTATTTCACTTAATATAATTTTCTCTAAAAGTCCATCCACTTTGCTGCGAATGGTAGTATTTCATTTTTTTTTTATAGAAGGGAAAGAAGACACAACAATCACAATAATTCCTTAATTTTGTTAAGACAAGTGAACAGATAATGATGCTGATGGGGGGAGGGCGGAGAGGGAGGGAACAAAAGGAGGAATTGGTAAAGGGACACAAAAATCAACTATATTGTATATTGATAATTTTTTTTAAAAAAGAAAATTATCAGGCATACTTTCCTTGAGATTTGGTTAAACTTAATTAAAAAAAATTTTTAAACTAAGAATTTTAATAAAATGGGAAAATGCTTAATAAGTGAACAAATATTAATATGTAAAACTATATATAGAATACTATGCTATCTACCCTAAGTGAATCCTCGTGCAGTATATGTACATGTTGAAACAACACACTGTGCTCCATAAAAATAAATATAAATAAATTGAAAAAAATTAATTTTTTAAAAGCTATATATAGAGTAATCCCAACTTATTTTTTATTTTAATCCATTATTTAAAAAAAAAATTAGATACATAGGAAGGAAAATCATCCATCAAAACAATAATAGGGGTTATTTCTGGGCTGTTGGTAAAATTATGGACAGATTTGTATTTTCCTCTTTATACATTTCTATGTTTTTCAAGTTTCCCACATTAAGCTTGTTTTATTTTTGTTATCAAACAAAATCAACATGTAAATTGGTTGAATGAATGAACAAATATACAGTTATTGCCTCCAAAGTGAACAGATAAAATCACATGAAACAAAACGCTGTAAGACCAAATACATGTAGATACTAAACTGGAAGTGGCTAAATATTATAAATGTTCAAAGAAGGGTATAATTAGCAATTGATATGATAGTTAGAGAAAGTTTCACAGGACTATTTATCTATTCTTACTTAGCAATGAAAACTCCATGAAAGCAGGGACCTTGTCTTAGTTTTATCCACTGGGCCTAGCACAAAATGACTTTGTCTACAGTACACCTCCATGAGGGTAGAAATAAAACAATATAAATACAATTCCTGAGTACTTAGGAGTTGCTGGATAAATATCTGCTCAATGAACATAAAGATTATGTTGAAATTGAGCAGAGACTTGGATCCATAGGCTTCTGATCAAGACAGAGAGCCAAAATATGTATGCAGTACTCAAGAGATTATAGGCTAGCTTACCTAGGCTAGAATGGAGTATATTGTAAAATGTAATGAAAAACAAGATTGGATGAGAGGAAAGATCATGACAGGCCTAGAAAATGTGGAAGAGAATTTGAAGGTTAATGAAGTAAGAAATGGCGAGTCAATATTTGTAACAACAATAATGAAATCTGCAATTAGCATTCACTATGTGTTAAATACTATTCTAAATATTTTACATAACTTTTTTTCATTTTATCCTCAGAACAATCTGTGAGATAGGTATTATTCTCAATGAGGAAATTAACTCAGAGGTTACTATGTTGCTTAAAGTCACACATCAGCCAGTCAGATTCCAGGTCTGATTCCAGAAGCCAAGCTCTTAAATTTTGTATGAGAACCTTATAATGCCCATAAAACATGCCTAAAGAGAGAAACCAGAAAACAGTGAGATCCTACTACATCAAAGATGTCTGTTTATTCTGTGGGCTTAGACTGAAATCAGAGATATTATTATGAATTCATAGTTTCTAACATACATATAAAGAGAGATTTAAGAAATTGGCATAGAAATGGATACGTGTTTGTGTATATATACATATATTTCCTAGATCTCTCTGCTGAGAGGGCCTAGAAGCAATGACATCACAGTAGCAGTGAGCATGCCAAGCATCCATATCTTGGTTTTTAAATACCATTCTCCAGTAAAAAGAACCAAATCTCTTTAGAGAAATGGTTGAGTCCAGGGTCATGACAGGAAAATGAGAAAATGAGCCTTGAACATCTTGTGCTACCAGAAAGTAACAGGTGTTCAAAAAATAACGGTATGATGACTGGTTAGCTCAGTTGGTTACAGCACAGTGCTAATAACACCAAGGTCTGGGGTTTGATCCCTGTGCAGACCAGCAATCAATCAATCAATCAATTAATAATATTAATGGAGACACCTTGAAAGGACACAGGAGCCAATTTAAAGAGACTCTCATTAGCCAAATCTGGGGTAATTTCAGCAAAAAAAAAAAAATAGTAATAAAAGCATAATTCATTATAGCCCATAGAATAAAACAATTATTAAGTTCATACTGCTATAAATAAACAATTACATAAATAAATTCATAAATAAATAACTAGTGAAGAAGGGAAAGTACCTCATTACGGTAGAATTCAATTAATAAATGTAGAAAAATGTTGAAAATTGAAATCACCATTAGTCAAATGTTACAGTAATAATTATTTGGGCCAGAATCATCAATAGATGCTAAAATTAGTGGGTCAAGGTATGATGAGAAACAGGATATTTACACTGTCTCACAACATCACTCTACATAGTCTCACAAGATCTGCTCAGTTTGTAATTACAAATGGAAAAAATAGTGACTTTACAGGGGATAAACCTGGCAGACACCATCTTAACCAAGTTAGCAAGGTTAACTCAAGATAAAGAGTCTTATGTCTTGCATATAAATCAAAAGCCAAATAAAAACACAGAAAAAAATGTACATATTCTTACACAGTCATGGGACAGATACGTATACACACATATGCACAAGACTAAAGATACATAGATAGCTGAGTGAATAGAATTGGATATAATGTGTAGGTAAATGGGTAAAAACAACAAAACTGAATTGAGCATCTTCAGCAAAATGTGCCACCATACACACATACCCCATTTCACAATAGACATGCTCTTGAAAAGTTTGGTGTATTTAAAATTACTGTGGAAACTGACTAATTAAACAATAATAAGGCAAATCTTTCTTCAAAACAGATCATGTATCACAAATTATAGTTGTTTTGTAAATCTAAGTTTTTATATATTGTGTTTGCATAAAATCACACAATTTGCAACACTAATTGCTTTTAGATTATCTTACTCTGTACAGATATAGACATCGAGATCAAACTCTTATCTTTTTAGTCTAAGCCCAAAGCTCTTTCCATTATACCATGCTGCTTCTCCTAACATCAGCAGGAACATTATTTCCATTTCACCTCCTGTGTCCAAAAAACAAAAAAGGTAGCAGAGATCCAAATATTCTGAACACCAAATACGTCTCTGTAGACCACATACAAAGGAGGCAGTATAGGCTAGTTGTTAAAGGCAAAGAATTTGGAAAAAAACTGCCTGAGTTCAGATTTTCCAGCTCCACAACTTACTACCTATGTGATTTTTTAGTTACTTAACCTCTATGATTTGCAGTTTTCTCTTCTGTAAAATGGGGATAATAACAGTATACACTTCATAGGTCTGTTGTGAAGATTAAACATGATAATGTATATTACCACATTAGGACAATGACTAGAACATAGTAAACACTCAAGAAATGTAAACTATAATGATAACAATTTTTTTTTCTTATGAAGCAGTATACTTTGTAGAGAAAAATCTGTTTCATGGACACAACCCACACTTCTAAACTTGATGAATTCTTGCTTCTAGTCACAGGGAAATAGTGCATTTAAATTAGAGAAACCTATCCACTCTATTGCACACACATGAAAAAAAACAACTTACTAACATTTGTACAGTAGGAAGAGTATAATTTTAAACACTAACCATTTCCATAAATCTAAATGCATATCTTACTGACAGTGAGTTAGTACAGGTATAATTACTTTTACATAAAAACACAGTATTTCCATCAGTAGAAATGACCTTTCCAACCTAAAGCTGCCTTTTTCTCTTACTGCTAATCTTTCAGCATATGAGTTACTTTACTCTGCCTAATGAACACTACCTGGAAAAAAATCTTTCACATACTTGTGATATCCCAATTTGGCATGACTTAAGAAATAAAGAAATCATCTCACTAAGAAAAAGTAAAGCAATTTAAGTAGAAATGTTCTTCCTGATATAAAAGCTGCAATACTAGACTACTTCAGTCAACAACTAACACCACTACCATCCAGTTTTACTCTGCAGAGAAGGTCACCAATATCCCCAGCATTAGTATGGAGAGCAGATACCATTCATATTTTTGAGATGATTAAAACATTTGTCTCACTGGGATATTGATGTGCAAAGCAGGAAAAGCAAACCCCTGGTTAAACAGAGGCACAATATCCTAATGATAGGAAAATGAGATGTAAAATGTTCTTTAGAAAATCATATAGAAGGAAAAAGGAAAAAACTGTAATTACTTCATGAATACTCAATCGTTACTTTAAGAATCCAAGAAAACAAGCTTGCTCTCAAGTTTTATCAATCACAAAAAGAAATCTCATTTTTAATATAAACTTATATAATACAAATTGATTTGTAGAGTTGCTATACATACCTGTATAATTGGTATCTGGTGCACATTTATTAATAGCAAGGTCAAAAGAAATAAAAAGAGAAATATTTAATCAAACATCTCCAAAATCTTTGCCCTTGGGGCAAATACCAGAAGCAGTAGGCACCAAGAAGATTTTTTTAAAATTAACTATTTCAACATCACAACTGTAGTTTTATCCAGTGGTTTGTAACTCTATTGAATGGCTAAACCTCACCCCATATTAAGATGCTCTGCATCAAAAAAGCAATTTTAAATCATTTATCTACTTTGATGAAGGAAAATTATGGTATGTATAATTTAAAATATTTGATACGCATTGGTTTTTCAGATTTGCCATCATAATTATGTTGTGCTTTGAGTAATATGAAAGTTAGTATTCATACCTTGTGTACCCACTCTGAAGGATAGAAGGAGGGCAATGTGATCTGAGGCATGCGGAGTGCTATAGCGAATGATAGCTAACTTTAAAAAGTGGACCCAGACAAGCTATAACACAGCAGCTGCATATAAAGAATTGATAGCCACTCAACCATAAGAAGGCCTAAGCCATGATCTCATATTAAAGCGTTTTTAAAACCACCCATTATGATCACTCAAATATAACATTTAAACAATTTGTCACACACTTATTCTTTAGAGGTTAAATGAAATTAAAGATGATGGGCTCCAGGCTGGAGATCATTTTCTCTAACAAAGCCATTTATTCCTCTATACCTGCCTCTCATCCCCCGAAGGATAGTGGGTGGGACTACCCAGACAGCCTTCTAGGATATACATCAGGGATTTAATTCCACATTCTTAAAACTAAGTGGAACTTTTTGCTCTGTTATTTCACATGTACTTCCTCCCTCTTTCTTCTTTAAACAAGAACACGCATTCTCCTTTGAAAAAAGAGAACTATTTTCTTTTAAATAGGTGATGGGCAAATTCCCAATTTGTTCAGGTGCCTTGGTGAATTAAAAAAAAAAAAAGTAAACAAACAAAAACCTATAACTCAATAATAATTTAAAAAGAAGATACAGAAGACCTGAAGCCTGAGGCCATCCTTCTTTACCTCACTCTTCTTGGTATGTGACCTTAGCTTTTGTAACAAGGATGTCAGAAGGCGAAAGCAGGTCAGTGGCTTTACTGACCTGAGGTGAGGGTAGGTTCATGCTGCTTAAGGAAAGAGCAAAGGGGGAAAACTCCATGGGCCGCTTAACACTTTGATGGAAGCTGGGTTTTACAAGAGCCAAAATATTAAACTACAGACAAAGTTTAAAAGTGCGTGGGCTGGGTACAAGTAGTGAAAAGTTTAGCGTGCAGGCAGGGAAACACCGAGGGCGGAGGGTGCGGAGGAAACTATTTAAATACCTATCAGAACCAAGTAATCCATTAATATGCGTCCCCCACCCCTCGCTCTGCTTTAGTCCCCGGAGTAGCTAGCTGCAGGGAAGCAAGCAGCCCTATTTTTAAACACTTAAACCTCTCCCTTGAACTTCAGAAGGCTTGAGTTACCAGCATTGTAAATAATGTTTCTTCCTAAACAAGTGAAAGCAAATTTGAATTCCCTAGCCAAGGCCGAGGAGAAAGGAAGGTGAAGCGACAAAAAGTTGATTCCAGCGTGAGAGTGCGGTGACGGGGGGTTGGGGGGGGGGGGGTGAAGGACTTACCGCAGCCTCTGCAGGCTGCCCCCAAAGACTCAGGGCCAGTAAGAGCAAGCCGGCAGCCAGGCTGACTCCACGCAGTTTCATTCTTCTCCGGCTCCCGCAGCTCCTTCAGCATCCGCACGAAATCCCCGGCTGGCTCTGACCAATTGACATAATCTTGAGGGTTTATTGAAAGAGAGCTAGAGCCAGAGAGAGACAGCGAGTTTGTCCCAATTGTGCCGGTCGGCTTGGGTGAACAGACAGCAGCTCTTTAAGAGTGGAGAAAAAAAGAAGACGCTATTCTTCCCTCCCCCCTCCCCGCCCCAAGTCCGGTCTCTCGGGAGCACTTTTCCCCTCTGTCCAGACTTGCAAACTTTTTCCTCACTCAGGACCTACAGATCTACTTTCCTCCCTCTCTTTTCCCCCCCCGCACCGCCCCCTCCTCACCAGCACAGGGGAATTTGAGTATCACTCCGCCACAGCGCTAGACTGCCACAGCGCTAGACTGCCACAGCGCTAGACTGCCCCAGCAACCTGCGAGGGAGTGACGCTCAGTTATTTGGGGGAGGGAAACTTCCAGACCAGTTAATTGAGCACCATGACTCCAGCCGGGAAGCTTTTCTATTCGTTCATTTGCACCTTCCGTTGATACTACTCTTCCCTGCCCAGTCCCATTCTCATTGGTGTAAGCATCAAAGCCAATTGCAAATAGACCTGGGAAGGGACTATTTTTTGGCGGATGGATCTCAGAGGGACTGTGCTGTTTTATTGTTAATCATTAGAAAGAAATTTTGGTCGCTGCTCCTTGGGCTGTTGGTCTTCTTTGCCCTCCAGCTGATTGCAGGACAGAGAGTTTCTTCATACAAGCAGAAGATGTGAAAATGTTGAAAATATATAGAATTAAATATATTCTTATAAGCGAAGTAAGAAAATGAACATATGTATATGTGTGTGAATACTTTAAGTGTGTTATATACACACAAGATTTGGGAGCATTCAGTAGATATTAGTAATTATATGGTTGAATATTTTTGTAATACAGTCATATCTTTTTATTTAGCTAGATTGAATGTCATGATTAATATTTACCTCCTATGTTGAGTTAACGTAAAAGGGATTGACTCTCATTGTAGTTGTGTTTCAGAAGGATTTAGGGCAGGAAATTAAATAACTTTGGTGCGATTTTCCTGAGATTTAACACAAACACCTCATTAGAAATATTAATATGCGTTGATGGCAGTTTGATGACTCCTAGATAAAGCAGATTGAACATTACTTTGATAATTCTAATACATAGGCTTTTTTAAGTACCAAAATGCACAGAGAATACTTTATGTGCACTCCTTGGAGGGCATTTTAGGAGTCTGCTATAAGAATTCTTCACAACATTTCTGTTGTCTCAGTCTCTAGGATTAACCTTTTCAAAGTCTTTCAAGGTTTTGGATCTATCTCACGGAGGCCCACTCACTGAGTTTAGAGTAAATTTACAATTCCAGAACCCCCGTCCCCTTCCCAAGAGCTTAGTGTACAAGCAGTTAAAATGAGTGTCTTAGGCATTTGGGCGTGTGTGAAGGGCACTTTGGGGCCCACCTGTCTATGTAAAAGTAGTATGCCTACGTCTATTTATCTGTAACTTAACAGTGGTTTATGGAAGTGTATGAGGCGTAGTTGCTTAGGTCTTAGTGTGTAGGACGATAGGGGCCTGTGCGTGAAGTTGTGGAGATACTTGCGACTGTTGTGTGCAGAGGTGCCTGAAAGGGAGAAAGGCAACCGGCTGCCCAAGGTAGGGGGGATGATTGACAGCAGGCAGCCCCGCCCCTTTCCCCTCCATTCCTTCCTCTCCTGGTGTATGGAACTATCTCTTGAATTCGGCAAGTTGTAGCGGGCACCGCTGAGCCTGTTTCCCTTTGGGACACGTCTTATCTGGAAGCTGAGTTTAGTTTCTTCCGAATTGGGCCATTTCGACCCCCTACCCTGACCCCGAGTAAGGAAGCAGCCGCCCAGCATCCGCGGAGCCCGGATGAGCCGGGGCCGCGGAGCCGCTTAGCCGTCTCCCGGGACCCAACTCCGGAGAAGCCACAAGCATGCACCCTGGGTGAGCTGCTGCTGCCCCGAGCTCCCCTCCTCTTTCCTACTTCGGGCTACTTTGCCAGGCCGGGACTATCCTTGTACTTCTGTCACTGTTACAGAGAAAGTAGGAGCCGGCATCAAAAAGGGGTCGGGGGCTACCGGCAGACGCAGGACCCCGGAGCCAAGAGAGCCCATATTACTCACCCTCCCTCCCGTTTCAGGTTTTGGCTGCTCCTGGTTACGTTGTGCCTGACCGAGGAACTGGCAGGAGCGGTGAGTCTCTTCTCCCGACCCCTTTTCCTCCTCCTCCTGTGACCCCCTCCCCATTCCCACCTCTTATGTTTGTGTTAGGGGGTTACAGAGGGTTGCCCCGGAGTCCACACCCCTCTCCCTTCTAGTGGGAGATAATAGGGTTCTTGAAGAGGAATATCACCATGTCAAGCTAATGCCTTTGGGACCCTGTCCCAAACTTCGTAATGGATTGGGAAAACAAAAGTAGAAGACAGATTTCTGAGCCTCTTCCCGAACAAGTTAAGATAACTGGCATCTGATGCCTTCCTCTGCATCGATCTCCAAGGCAGAAGAAACGTAACTTTTCCTGGTCTGCAAGAACATGAATTGGCACACAAGTTTGAGAATGGGAAGAGAGCTCAAGAAGTGGGACTTGAAAGTGCCGCGAATGTTATGGGAATTAAACTTAAGTATTTGCTTGTGAGTGCCTTGACAGTACCAGGTGATGACATCTGGATTCTTTAACTACCTGAACTTAACTAATACTATTAGATGATGTTCTGCCTAATGTTTCCTTTTACTGGTTTTCTGCATCATCAGAAAGTTAAAAGTTAAAGTGGTTAGGGTAGAAAAAAAATTTTTTAAGTTAACATTTCATAGGTTGTTCAGACATCATCCATCAAATCAGCTAGGGACTGCAGGCAAAGGAATTTCTGTAGACCTCTGGTGAAGAAAAGTTTAATGGATCCCAGAACCTAGAGAAAATGTTCAATTGAATTACTAGAATAATTTCACAAAGGTGAAGTGATCCGAATAATGAGAGATGCTGCAGTTTTCCAGTCGCACTAGCTACTCATGCTGGCAGAAATCATGTTGAGTGCAAACACGCAGTTGTTCAACTATAGAGTACTATTTCACTGCTGTATTAAGAAAAAACCTCATAATAATAGCCAAAGTCATTCACTGTATAGATGACAGGTGAATATATACTTTAAATATTTATCTTGTGGGTTTTGATCATTTTAAGTGATTGGCTTTGTGTTTTAATATTTTAAATATGTTTAAATACTATTTCAAGAGCCACACTTAATTCAACCTAAAAAAATCACCTAACACATTTATGAAACAATGGACTACTTTATCCTGGCATATGGTGTCTTTAAGAAAATATCAGAATGAAGTGAAATGGTTTCTGTTATGAAGAGAGGATGATGCCAGAAAACTTGAATTCTGACATCCTGTGATCCCTTTACTGAGAACATCAGCTCTTATGTAAGTAAATTCTAGTCTTTATAAGCAAAAATATTGATCTAAGGCTCTATGCAGTTTTCTATCTGGTTCTTCCAGTATACAGGTTTAGTTATGTGTTACCTTGAGGCTCAATACTACATTTATTGAAAATGCCAGGTTTTGATTAGTTAACAATTTGTCCAGGAATCTTGCCAGTTGTAAAAATGTCATGCTTGGGCAGGATACCCTCCAGCAAAACCTTTATTTTTCAGACTCTGGCTGATCTTTTTCAGTGTACTTTTGGGAAAAGCACTACAGATTATTCCAGATAGTTGAAGAATTTCCAAACTCTGCATCCTATCACTTGATATCCTTAATAGCCCCTGGAGGATGAAGCTTTCAGTTCTTCAAAGTATTGAAGTGAGCCTCCAAAATCAAGCACTGTTTTGCTGTGTGGGTGTTAGACTCTGTCTCGTTGTTTGACAGTGTCACCTGCTATGTCAGTGTGATTGACCCTAGTAAAACTAAAATAAACCTTGAAATCTACTGACAATATTTTTTGTCTTATTTAAGTCCAGAGCTGCTTCCTTCACTTGTTGTTCACTTATGCACAGTATCTTTGATGTTGTAAAGCTATTTTTTCTTAGTTTTTGGAAAAATGGCAACAAGAATGAGGAGAGTCACAAAATAAGTTCTCAGAAGATTTTTCTTGGGTGAAGTTTTTTTTTTTTTTTTTTTCTTTTACACTCTTTCTCATCTGTGTTGGCTGGTTCTCATCTTCTACCCTCAATTGTAGTTTATTCTCTGGTTTTGTAGTGTTTTTCACCTTGCAGATGGTTTTAGACATTTGAATTCTCTGTACCTTGTTTAACTAAAATTAATGTAAATATCTGTTATAAATAGATTCACAGGAACTGTGTTGTGCTTCACTATGAGCAAGTCTCTTCACTGTGAGAATCAAGTTGCCGGTAATGGAATATAGGTTAAGTATTTGAAGTTAGGGTCCTTTCGGTGCTTTTCAACTTTTTTCAGAGTTTACAAAGCAGTACTATATAAAAGAATAAAAAGCTAAATGTTAAAATCCTGTATTAAAGAATGAGTTTCCATTAAATTTTAAAGGAGTGATGATCTTCATTTAGGCAGAATATTTGCACAATGTATCTGAATGAGATAGAGCCTAGAATTTCAGAATATATGTAATTGTCTTTGGTTATTAAGCATCTAATTACCTAAGGGACTGTGCTAAGCTAGGCATAGCATGCAAAGATTTATTTAAACATAGTTCCTAACTCTCTAGGAGTTTGTTTTCTCCGACAATGGTGGTCATTACGTTCCTTAAAAGATAAAATGCTTAATGATAAATTATTTTCTGCATGTACTTGCATCATGTTAGAGAAAAGACTAGAAATATACAAATCTCATTTTAGGCTAGCATGCCTAAACGATACAATGTATCCCAAAACAGTCAGGGTCCTTATGTTTTCTTCCCATTTCGCCCCTATCCAAAAGTACTTTCATGAAAGGCTGTAATACAACCAAGCATACTTCAAGTCAGAAGCCCAGTGGGAGATTTATGTGGGTGGTGAGAAGGGTGAGGAGAGAAAACATGTCTTTTGTCCCTTCTGCAGAAAGCATAGTTAAAATGTCTTTAGATACATTCAAATCAAGGTCTGATCGAAATACCAACTCCTTTCTTTAAAGTTGTCAGTTGCTGAGGTTGGTTCTTTCCACTGTGATTTTCACAGTCATTGTAGTGGTTATCGAAGTATGAATATCATGTTAATAGAGTTCAGAGGTGGAGAAAATCACATTCCTACTCTAAAGATCAATAGTATTTGCCTTGTTTGGGGCTGTGTCTCTATGAATCTTTAAATTAATCTTCTGCTTTGCCTGCTAGCAAATATCCTGTTCTTGTTACTATGAATAATTGCAATATATAACATATATATGTGTTTATATATGTACGTAGAATATATATATTGGGATGACTGAGGATACTGATACAGCCGTATGAGTACAACGTCAAATGAATTGTCAAATGATTGCATAAATAGATAATACGTGGATGATAATATAGTTACATAATTCACTGATCAAATACAAATATATTTTAAGACAGGAGAGGAGGGGATAATAGATATTATTATTTAATGTGTTACTAAAGGATCAGATATATTACCATATCACAAATTTGTTTTGTTATATATTTTGATGATTACATTTCAATATAATTGGTTTCCGTTGTAATCCCATGTATTTTATCGTATGCTTTTCAGAATATTACTCTTAAAAAAAAGTCCGTAGGCTTCACTATACTGCCAAAGTAATCTATGGCATTAAAAAAGAACCCCTAGTTTACACAATTGGTTTTTACAGTAAACAAATTGTGACTTTCTAAGGACTGTTTAAGCATAAGGAGATTTATGTTGACTACGAGTGCCAACTATCTTTTAGTTTTTAGTATGGAGTCTCTAGTGAATATGCTTGTATATTCTATAAGCTCGTAGTCAAGCCAGATCACAGTAGCAGAGAATGCTATTACCATAATTACCTCATTAATATAATGAAACTGATTGACCTCAATTGTTAATATATAGTGGTTTTTGCATGCCTGAATTGTATATATAATTCCGTAATTTCACCACCGTACTTGTTCTATGCTGTAAAGATGACAGGACATACACATATAAAAATAACATATTAGGAAAATCACCAGGCTGTATTAGGCTATCAAGTCCTTTTTAGCTGACTGAATGTCCCAGTGAGGCATATCATAGAGTTTTAACTTGGTTTAAAGTCTAATTAAATGTAAATTGAAAATCTGATAAGCATACCTAAGGGAAAATGGTAGTGGGGATATTAGCTAAGAGCAGTTATACACTCTCTTACCTTCTTTAATCTAGGCCTCTTCTAAGGATTCTTTTTTACTTCTACAGACAACATTGAAGTCTCTTCCATTATAAACATAAATAAATAAATAAATAAATAAATAAATAAATAAATAGAAAGCATAGCTTTATTTTTCCTCTAACTCTAACCTCTCAATCACATTACCACCACGTTTCTGGTTGTCTACTCTTCTTTAACAATCATTTACTCTTCAACCTAATAACAGTCTGGACTGAGTCTACTTCACCATAACTGCCCAAATTCGAGCTACTAATGGCTGCCTAACTACCAAGCCCAATGGCTTCTTTGCATCCCCCATTCTACCTGACTCCTCTATTGTATTATTGACATTTTCCAGTCATTCTGAAACCTCCTTTCCCCATTTGATTTCCAGCACACTGTGCTTTATTGGTTCTCCTTGTACTTCTCTGATCCTTCTAAAAATTTTATTTAACAAATATTTATTGAACAACCACTATATTTCAAGTATTATGCCAGACCCTAATGACACAGCAGTGAACAAGTTAGGTGTGATCTTTGCTGTAATGGAGCTTATAGTCTTCATCACTCCCTGGTCCTAAAATGGTTGTCTTTCTCAGTATTTCATCCTTTGCCTCCTCTCGCATCAACAGTTTTAACTATGCCTCCTATACATTGATGACTACAAATTTATATCTCTAGCCCAGACATCTATTTTGAGCTCTAAACTTATATTTCCAATTTCCTACTAAGCCTGCGTACCTCTCGCTCAATGAGTTGATATATACAAAGCACTTAAAACAGTGCCTGAAGTTTAGTATAAGCACTGAACCAAAGCCAGCTATTATTATTTTTATTGCCCCAAACACAATATATCCAAAGATGAAACTATTTTCTAGTCCTTCCCATGACAGTTCAACATGCTATGATCTTTTATATCCTTGTTAAATGTCATCATCATCCACCCAATTTCAGGAAGAAACTACAGAATTAGCCACCAACTCTCATTATCTCCATCTTTCTCACCAAGTTCCATTAATTTTACCAAACATGTATAGAATATTGTTTTTCCTTTCATATACTATTGGTTCCAAACCTCATAATTACACATCAATAGCCTCCTAACTGGTTTTTCTACCTCCTGACTCCATTCTAATCTCAACACTGCCACCAGAGTTATTTTACTAACAACAAATCCAAATATGTTATCTCTTGATTTAAAACCTTTGTTGGTTTTCTGTTTCTTCCAGGATATAATACACACTTCTTGACTTGGACGTTTACAGGCTTTTATTATCTGGCCCCAACTACCTTTCTAGCCTCATGTCTGTTTCTCCCTGACGCCCCTTCTTCCTAAACTCATAGTGTATGTATATTACACTTCAGACTGAATTTCTCGCTATTCCCAAACCACTTTATGTTTTTTCACATGCCTTTTCTCTTGGATATGCTGTCCCCTCTGTGGAATACCCTTCTCTATCATTTCTACTTTCTCCTGTACCTGGTATACTCCTACTCAATCTTTAATTTCCAGATCAAATGTTATTTCCTCTGTGAAATAGTCCCAGAACTCTTCGGAATGAATTAATTCTTCTCTATCCTACGCTTCCAAAGGTTCTTTGGGCCACCCTAGTGACACTTGCCATGTGGTGATGAAATTCCTATGCTTATATGACCATGAAATTCCTATGCTTATGTGTTGCCCTCTTCAACCTTGTACTTACAATGTCCAGGGCACTTCCAGGCATCTCATAGGTAATCAATAGATGACTTTCAAGTGAATAAACAGATCTACTTCTCATGGCTTACCTTTTCCTTGTCTATCTTAAGAATTACTAATGTTAATTCCAATAACAATTGCCTTGATGGAAAACTAACAACTCCGTTCAATATTATAATGTTTAAGAGAAAGGACTTTATGATTAGACTTTTGTCTGAATGCTGCCTCTGCCCTCTGATACTTCCTAGCTATGTGACTTAGACCAATTTATTTTACCTTTCTGAAAATTGACTTTCTCATCAGTAGAAAAGGGATAATAATACCTTCCTCTTGAGGTATTATTATGGGTGTTTTATGGGTTAAATGAGATAATGTATGTGAACATACAGTAGTCCCTCGTTATCCATGGCTTTCCACAGTTTCAGTTACCTATGGTCAACTGCAGTCTGAAATTATTATATTGAAAATTCCTGAAATAAACAATTCATAAGTTTTAAATTGCACACTGTTTTTAGTAGGTGATGATATCTCTCAGTGTCCTTCCCACGACATGTCTTTGTCTAGCACATCTACGCTATCTGTGCTCCTCGTCCATTAGTGACTTAGTAGCCATCTTGGTTATCAGATGGACTGTCTTGGTATAGCAGTGCTTGTGTTCAAGTAAGCTTATTTTACTTAATAATGGCCCCAAAGCGTAAAAGTAATGATGCTGGTAATTTAGATATGCCAAATAGAAGCCATAAAGTGCTTCTTTAAGTGAAAAAGTGAAAGTTCTGGACTTAATAAGAAAATAAAAAGAATTGTATGCTGAGGTTGCTAAGATATAGAGCAAGAACAAATTTTCTATCCATGAAATTGCGAAGAAGAAAAAAACCTTTGCTGGTTTTGCTCACACCTCAAACTACAAAAGTTATGGCCACAGTGTTTGATAAGTGTCTGATTAATATAGAAAAGGCATTAAATTTGTGGGTGGAAGACATGAACAGAAAATGTGTTCTGATTATAATTATTCTGTTATTGTTATTAATATCTTACTGTGCCTAATTTATAAATTAAACTTTATCATAGTTATGTATGTATGGGAAATACATAATATATACAGGTTTGGTACTATCCGTGGTTTCAGGCATCCACTGGGAGTCTTGGAACGTATCCCTCACTGATAAGAGGGGACTACTATACCATGCACAAGGTAGGTGCTAAATTCCCTTTACCCCCTATTTATTTTAACATCAAGGGAAAATTAAAAATCATTTCCCAATTTGGACAAGTGATTATGACAAGAAAGGGAGAGGTCAGAGAAGGATCTCCCATTTGTAGATTATGTATCTAGAATAACGGTCATGTTTCTCAGTTGTCCCCCTCATCTCTTCTTCTCACTTCCACCACTATGATAAAAACATATTTTCTAGTGTTTTAAGTTTGCAAAGCACTTCCTCATGTATTGTTTTGTTAGCTGCTGTAGACTACCATATGAAATATATAGGGCAAGTATTCTCATTCCAGAGAGATTAACTGATTTATCCAAGGTCACAATTCCAGCAAAATGGCAGAATTTGGATAACACTCACTAGCCTGTGCTATCTCTCTAATTCAGTCTTTTTCTCACCTCTTATCTGGGCTCCTTACAACAGACCTGACTGTCTGATTTCAGTCTTCCCCTGCCTCCCCAGCCCCTTTCCTGATAGCCATTCTCTGTGCAAGCAAAGGGCTTATTCTAAAACAAATATGATCATGCCACTGCAACACGTATGAAAACTTCCTATACCCATCATCATCTGGCCGTGCCTACCCATCCAACCACATCTCCTGTTATTTTCCTCATGTAGTTGATGATCACAGTTTTACTTGTGATGTTGGCTCAATGTGCCATGCATATTCACTCCTCCTGCTTTTCCTTCTGTTTTTCTTATTCTTTGCCTTTCTCCTGTCTCTTCAGATGGACACGTTATTAATCCCTTAAGGCCCAGTTTAGTAAATAGTTTTCTGAAGTCTGTGCTTCTTTGTGTCCTTGTCTCTCACTGTTTCTCATTTTTTTCTTTCCTTTAATGAATATTTACTTAGTGCCTACTATGTTCCAGGCATTGTGGTCGACCCTGTTGTGGGAAGGACCATGTTAAATACTAAGTTAGTGAGGCTAGGGCACAGGGAGGAGGAAGTGGAGGGAAGGAGGTAAAACATCTTTTGTGAGATGAGGCTGGAGGAAAAGAAAAGGGTCAGGCCTGTTGCACCCTGACTCCTTGGAGCATTTGCCTAATGCTTGTGCTGTGGCATATTTCTCAGTGTGGGGTATGATTGGCACTACAGTTATTGCTGGCCACTTCCTCTGTGTCCAGCACTATAACAAACTCTTTATGGAGGACTCACTCGTGTGGCACACATCTGCCCCTTTCAGGTTTATAAAATTTAGGCAAGCCACGAGGTATCTATTCTCAAGCTCTTTTGGGGTTTCATATTTAAGTCTGGAGATCCATTTCCTGATTTTTTTTCTCCCTTCTGTTTCTTTGTGGAGTGGTTAAAAAATGAAGAGCTTCAAATTTGAAGTCAAATATTCCTGGGTTCAAATATAGACTCCACTATTAACTATGGCCTCAGGACAAATCACTAAATATATTATTAGCTTTAAAATTATTACTACTGTTATTCTCCCCTCACTCACTGTGATTGCCTGCCTACTAGAAATGAGTAGAGAGCCCATTTTGGGGGCAGTTTAGAGAAAATTGCTTAATTATTTGTTGAATTTGTTTTTATAGCTTCCTAGGGGAGAAAAAGAGTTGGAGTTGTTGTTATACTTGTTCCAGTTTCCCCAAAGCCACTTCTACCTTTGCTGCCCTACCTTTGTGACCTCCTATAGAGACCTGAGTCCCAACTAAAGATTATGCCTGAAGGTACCTTCCCAGGCATCTTTGAAGTCCCAGTTCCCCTTTGTCTAACAACAATAGAGCTAGTTTGCCATTAGCTTTCAATCTGGTTTGCTTGTATTTGGGGAGAGTTGGCGTTATTCAGTGGAAATTTCCCTAGTCTTAAGGCTCTACAATATTTACCTCAGAGAGACCAGACTTTCCCAGAATTGTCTGGGACATCTAGCCATGAGGCTGAATTGGTCTTTGGGGAGATAAATTTCTCTTGGGGAAGGAATGAAAGTTAAGGGATATTTTTACTTGCTCTGTAAAGCTTTGAGTGACCATTTTTTCTTACCCAAGGGAAGAGGGTTGGCAGAGAAAATCTAAAATGCCTAGGATCTCTAAATTGTTTGTGAATGTAGCAGATCCTTTAAAGATGAAGATGAACTTTAGATTTATCAGATTTATATTGCCTTTGAGATATAGTTGCATAAATACCTTCCAGAACCTAACATGCAACTAGGTATTCAGACCATGCTCATAGATACTAACTTTGATGTTGATAATGAAGAAGAAAAGGATTTATCAGAAGATATTCAAAATTTATAGCAGTAGACCCTTGTCCCCCTTAAACAAAATATCATATGGCCCCCAAAATAAAAACTGGATCAAAATAAGTATTTTGCTGATAAGTCAAAGTTTTTGACATTTGTTTGTAAAGTCAGGAAGAAGTATGAGACTGAAAAGAACATAAAAATGTGAAATTGGCAGCTATAGAAGTCTTAGTCTCCAGTTTATTTACATGTTATTTTTGCTATTCTGTGTTGAGAAAATTCTGATGTACTCAAATAAATATTGCACAACATGAGGTGAGGGCTTTTTGTTTAACATTTGTCTTATAATCTCAGGATACTCTGCAATTAAACAGACATAGTAAGAAAACCTATATTTCCAGATCTGCACACAGCTCTGTTCTCTGTCTCTGCCTCTGTCTCTGTCTCTGTCTCTGTCTGTCTGTCTGTCTCTCTCTCTCTCTATATATATATATACATATATATATATATATATATATATAGTACATGTGTGCACACACACACACACACAAATTGTTAAATTGGCAGCACACATTAACAAAATCGCTGGTGGTTTTCAATGTGTTAATGTTTGGTATGTAACCCATTTAAGTGATGTATGCTTTGTTTTATTACAGTTTTAAAATATTTTAAAATATATTTTTGAATGAAATTAAAATCCAGTGTTGTAGAACTGTTGAAGTACCTCCACAATTTCAGAACACTGGATTACATGGTAATCAGTCATTAAACTTTATAGGACAGAATGAAGTGCTTTTAGAAGGTAAAAGAAGGAAAGGGTCAATATAGATTATAGTTAGGGAAGGTTTCACAGAAGTACAATTTATTCTAAGCCTTACAGGAGTAGTAGAAAATGGGTGATAAATGTCAATATTATATATTACAGATTTTCCAGGAAATCCCTAATTTCAAGTTTTCTTCTCTAGGTCTCAGTAAATATATTTATATTTTTCTGGATTGATGACTCATCTTTGCTTTAGAAGTGTAGTCCTATTAAGTAATGGGGAGACAAGCTGATCAGGGAGCATGAGCAAAAACATGGAGGAAGAATCAGGGTGCTGCCAGCCCATATAGCATCTTTTTTTTCTTTTTTTAAATGTAATTTATTTTATTTTAACAGTTATTTGTTCATATTTGTGCGGTACACTGTGTTGTTTCAATACATGCATATGTATTGCACAATGATTCACTTAGGGTAGATAGCATAGTACCCGTTAGTCCCCCACTTCTTCCCCCAATCCTCCTCTAATCCAGCCTCTGCTAACCATTATTTTACTCTCTACTTCTATGAGAACCACTTTTTTTTCTTTACGTTGCATATATGAGTGATATCATGTGGTATTTGCCTTTTTGTGCCTGACTTACTTTGCTTAGCATGATGGTTTCCAGTTCCGTCCATGTTGCTGCAAAAAACGGGATATCATTTCTTAAAAGAGCTGAGTAGTATTGTATTGTGTATATATATACACACTACAGATTTTTAGTTGATTCATCCGTTGATGGACATTTAGTTTGATTCCATCTCTTAGCTATTGTGAATAGTGCTGCAATGAACATGGGAGTTAAGGTGTCTTTTTGATATAATGACTTCATTTCCTTTGGCTATGTATGCACCCAGTAGTGGGATAGCTGGGTTGTAGGGTAGATCTATTTTTAGTTCTCTGAGGAACCTCCATACTGTTTTCCACAGTGGCTGTACCAATTTACACTCCCAGCAGCAATGTAAGAGAGTTCCTTTTTCTCCACATCCTCAGTAGAATTTATTTATTTTTATTTATTTTAATTTATCAATATACAATGTAGTTCAATTTCATGCGCTTTTACCAATTCCTCCTTTCCCTCTCTCTCTCTGCCCCCCCCATCAACATCATATCTATTCACTTGTCTTAACAAGTTCAAGGAATTCTTATGATTGTTGTGTCTTCTTACACCCCCACCCCCGTTTATTTGTCGTATATTTATTTATTTATTTATTTTTAGCTCCCATAAATAAGTGACAACATGTGATATTTCTCTTTCTGTGCCTGGCTTATTTCACTTAATATAATTTTCTCTAAGTCCATTTATGTTGTGGCAAATGGTAGTATTTCTTTTTTTTTTTTTTTTTTATAGCAGAATAGCAATTCATTCTGTAGATTTACCACTTTTTCCTTATCCATTCATCTGATGATTGGCATTTGGGCTGATTCCAAATCTTGGCTATTGTAAATAGCGCTGCAATAAACATGGGAGTACAAGTATCCCTTCAACATGATGATTTCCATTCCTCTGGGTATATACCGAGCAGTGGAATACCTGGATCATATGGTAGATCTATCTGCAATTGTTTGAGGAACCTCCATACCATTTTCCATAAAGGCTGCACCAGTTTGTAGTCCCACCAACAGTGTAAGAGGGTTCTTTTTTCTCTGCACCATCACCAGCATTTATCATTCTCAGTTTTTTGGATATTAGTCATCCTGACTGGAATGAGATGGTATCTCAAAGTGGTTTTGATTTGCATTTCCCAAATGCTGAGTGATGTTGAGCATGTTTTCATGTGTCTGTTGGCCATTCGTGTGTCTATCTTTGAGAAATGCCTATTCAGCTCCTTTGCCCATTATTTAATTGGCTTACTTGGTTTTTTGTGGTTAAATTGAGTTCCTTGTATATTCTGGATATTAATCCTTTGTCAGATGTATATTTTGCTAATATTTTCTGCCACTCTTTTGGTTGTATTTTGCTCTGTTAATTCTTTCTTTTGCTGTGCAGAAACTTTTTAGTTTGATATAATTACATTTGTTTATTTTTCCTTTGGTTGCCTGGGCTTTTGGGGTTGTGTTCATGAAGTCTGTACCCAATCCCAATTCCTGGAGTGTTTCCCCTATGTTTTTGTTAAGGAGTTTTATTGTTTCCAGGTATATATTTAATTCTTTAATCCATTTTGAGTTGATTTTGATATATGGTGAGAGGTATGGATCTAGTTTCATTCTCCTGCATATGGATATCCAGTTATCCCAGCACCATTTGCTGAAGAGAAAGTCTCTTCCCCAGTGTGTAGACTTGATGCCTTTGCCAAAGATCAGATGGCCATAGGTGTATGGGTTGATTTCTGGGTTCTCTATTCCATCCCATTGGTCCATGTGACTGTTTTTATGCCAGTACCATGCTCTTCTGGTTACTATACCTTTGTAGTATAGTTTAAAGTCAGGTAGTGTTATGCCTCCAGCTTTATTTATATTTTTGCTCAGGATTGCTTTGGCTATTCATGGTATTTTGTTATTCCATATGAATGTTAGGATTGTTTTTTCCATTTCTGAGAAAAATGTCATTGGAACTTTGATGGTGATTGTACTGAATCTGTAGATCATTTTGGGTAGCATGGACATTTTCACAATGTTAAGTCTTCCAATCCAATAACATGGGATATCTTTCCATTTTCTTGTGTCCTCTTTAATTTCTCTCAACAGTGGTTTGTAGTTCTCGTTGTAGAGATTTTTCAAATCCTTGGTTAACTTTATTCCTAGGTATTTTATTTTTTTGGTGGCTATTGTAAATGGGCTAGCTTTCTTGATTTCTTTTTCTGCTAGTTCATTGTTGGAGTATAGAAATGCTACTGATATTTGCATGTTGATTTTGTATCCTGCAACTTTGCTGAAATCATTTATCAACTTTAAGAGTTTATTTGTAGTCTTTAGGCTGTTTTATATATAGGATCATATCATCTGCAAACAGGGACAGTTTGACTTCATCTTTTCCAGTCTGGATGCCCTTTATTTCCTTCTCTTCCCTGATTTCTCTGGCTAGTACTTCCAACACTATGTTGCATAGCAGTGGCAAGAGTAGGCATCCTTGTCTTGTTCCTGTTCTTAAGGGAAAAGCTTTCAACTTTTCCCCATTCAGGATGATATATTGGCAATGGGTTTGTCATATATGGATTTAATTGTGTTGAGATACTTTCCTTCTATACCCAATTTATAGTCTTTATCATGAACAAATGTTAAATTTTGTCAGATGCCTTTTCAGCATCTATAGAGATGATCATATGGTTTTTGTCTTTGATTTTATTTATGTGGTGTATCACATTTATTGATTTGCTTATGTCAAACCAACCTTGCATCCCTGGGATGAATCCCACTTGATCATGGTGTATAATTTTATGTTTGTGTTGCTGTATTCTATTAGCTAGTATTTTATTGAGGATTTTTACATCTATATTCATCAAGGATATTGGCCTGTAGTTTCCTTTTTTTGTTGTGTCTTTGTTTGATTTTGGTTATCAGGGTGATGTTTGCCTCATAGACTGAGTTTGGGAGACTGGCCTCTGTTTCAATTTTTTGGAATAGTTTGTAGAGAATTAGTATTAATTTTTCTTTGAAGGTTTGGTAGAATTCTACAGTGAAGCCATCTGGTCCTGAGCTTTTCTTTGTTGGGAGACTGATACCAGGTTCAATCTCTTTGATTGTTATTGGTCTGTTCAGATTTTCTATGTCTTCTTGGCTCAGTCTTGGTAGTTTGTGTGTGTCTAGAAATTTTTCCATTTCCTCCAGATTTTCAAATTTGTTGGCATATAGTTGTTTACAGTAGTCTCTAATGATTCCTTGTATTTCTGAGGTATCAGTTGTAATATCACATTTTTCATTTCTAATTTTTGTTATTTGTGTCTTCTCTCCTCTTTGTTTATCTTTCCAAAAAACCAACCAACTTTTTGTTTCATTGATCTTTTGTTTTGTTTTTGGGGTTTCTATTTCATTTATTTCTGCTCTGATCTTAATTATTTCCTTCCATCTAGTAACTTTGGGTTTGGATTGTTCTTATTTTTCTAGATCTTTAAAGTAATGTGTTAGGCTGTTTACTTGCCATCTTTCCATTCTTCCGAAGTAAGCATTTAATGCAATAAGTTTCCCCTTTAGTACTGCTTTTGCAGTATCCCAAATGTTTTGATATGATGTGTCATTATTTTTATTAGTTTCAATAATTTTTTTGATTTCCTGTTTAATTTCTTCTCAGACCCACATGTCATTAAGTAGAATGTTGTTTAATTTCCATGTGTTTGACGAGATCGGGCGCGTTCAGGGTGGTATGGCCGTAGACAATTTCCATGTGTTTGTATAGTTTCCAGAGTTTCATTTCTTCTTGACTTCTAATTTTAATCCATTGTGATCTGAAAAAATACATGGAATAATTCCAATTTTTTTGAAAATGTTGAGACTTGATTTGTGACCTAACATGTAGTCTATCCTGGAGAATGTTCCATGTTCTGATGAGAAGAATGAATATTCTGAGGTTATTGCATGAAATGTTCTGTAGATATCTGCCAAGTCCAATTGGTCTAAAGTGTTCTTTAGATCTTGTGTTTATCTACTGATTTTTTGCCTACATGATCTGTCCAGTGTCGAGAGTGGAGTGTTCAGGTCCCCTACTGTTATGGTATTGTTATCTGTCTCTTTCTTTAGGTCTAATAGTGTTTTCTTTATAAATCTGGCTGCTCCAAAGTTGGGTGCATAAATAGTTATGATTGTTATGTTTTCTTGTTGGATAGGTCCTTTTATCATTATATAATGGCCTCTTTATCTCTTTTTATGGTTTTTGGTTTAAAGTCTATTTTATGTGATGTAAGAATAGCTACTCCAGCTCATTTTTCATTTCTATTTTCATGGTATATCTTTTTCCATCATTTCACTCTTAGTCTTTGTGTGTCTTTACAGGTGAGGTGAGTCTCTTGAAGGCAGCATATTGTTGGGTCCATCCTTTTAATCCATTTAGTCAGTCTGTGTCTTTTGAGTGGGGAATTTAATCCTTTTACATTAAGACTTATTATTGAAAGGTGTTGATTTGCTCCTGGCATTTTATTTATTTTTGTTTGGATGTTTTAAATATCTTTTGCTCCTTTCTTTCTGATTTACTGTATCTTCTGTGCTTGTTAGTTTCTTGGGATGGTAGATAAACTTTTTTTTCTTTATTGTTAGCATTTTTCTTTTACGTGGGAATTGTTCTTTCTTAAATATTCATGGTAGTAATGGTTGTTTTTCAGGTACCCCACCCAGTATTCCCCTGAGAATTTCTTGTAAGGCTGGGTGTGCGGTAGTGAACTTCCACAGTTTTTGTTTGTCAGAGAAATATATTATTTGTCCTTCGTTCTGGAAGGATAGCTTTACTGGGTAAAGTATTCTTGGCTGGGAATTTTTGTCTTTTGGTATTTTGAATATATCATACTATTCTCTTCTGGCTTTTAGGGTTTCCAGTGAAAAGTCTGATGTTAGTCTGATAGAGGCTCCCTTATAGGTGACTTGATGCTTCTCTCTTGCAGCTTTTAAGATTCTCTTTTTGTCTTTGAGTTTTGCCAATTTGACTATAACATGTCTTGGAAAGGACCTTTTAGGTTGAATATGTTTGGGGATCTTTGAGCCTCCTGAATTTGAAGATCTATCTATGTCTTTTTCTATACCAGGAAAGTTTTCTGCTATTATTTCATTGAATAGGTTTTCAATGCCATTTCCTTTTTCCTCCCCTTCAGTAATACCCATGATTTGGATATTTGAGAACTTAAGGTTGTCTGTTATCTTTCTTAAATTTTCTTCAGTTTTTTAAATTCTGTTTTCTTTTTATCTGTCTGCCTGTATTA
The DNA here is from genome assembly GCF_027409185.1 of Cynocephalus volans. NCBI lineage: Eukaryota > Metazoa > Chordata > Mammalia > Dermoptera > Cynocephalidae > Cynocephalus > Cynocephalus volans. Next base: position 118,669,617 of record NC_084478.1, on the reverse strand, counting down.
TTTCGAACGGCTCATCTTCAAAGTCAGAAATTCTCTCTTCTGCTTGTTCTACCTGCTGGTTACACTCTCTTTTGTTTTTCTATTTCATTGAATGAATCCATCAACTCCACAAGCTCTGCTACATTCTTTTTCAGAGCATTAATTTCTTTGTACATTTCTTCTTTCAGGTCCTGTATACTTTTTCTCATGTCACTGTGTTGTCTAAATGAGTCTTCTTGTATCTAATTTAGTTTCACTTGAATTGTTGCTCAAAATTCCTTGTCAGTAATTTCAAGGATCTCCTGTTCTATAGGATATAGAACTTGAGAGTTATTATATTCCTTTGGTGGCGGTCTACTTTCTTGGTTTTTCATATTTCTGCTATCTCTCCATTGGTGTTTAGTCATTGTGGAAGAGGGTTTCATAGTCTACTCATTCCACCCTGGAGTCTGGCCTGGATCCCACAGGGGCTACTGATTTGGTGCTGCTGCCTCGGGCCTAGGGATTAGTGGGCCAGCCTCTCAGGTGTAGGGACTCGCCTGTCCTGGGTCCTGTGGCATGGTGTCTACTGGTTGGGTGCTGCTGCTTCAGGGCCTGCAGGTCAGTGGGTCCTCTACCCCATCTATTCAGTTAAGACTTGCAAACCCAGTGCTGTGGCTGCTGGACAGCACTGAGGAGCTGCTAAAAGACTGCTGATGCAAAGCTGAGGCCAGTGAAACCTCACAGTTAACTGAAGCACAGTATTGACCCATATAGCATCTTTGAGGAAATTAGAAAATGGCACCCTTGGCATTCATAGCTCCATGCCATGCCACACTCCTTGGTGAGCAGCAAACAGACTGGCCTTCAGCCCCATCTGGCCCCCTCGGTCAGGCTTCCTTTTGAAGTGAACCCTGTGCAGCTCCAGCAGGAATGAATGTAGGTGAGTGGAGAACAGTGAGAAGAGCTACCTGGCTAAAGTACAAGATGATTGCTGTGGAGCAGAGGGAAATGACTGTAGACAGTTGGAGCAAGTTCAGGCTACGGAGGCCTTAACATCAAGGCGAAGAGAAGAATTTGGCTTTGATTGATTGTGCATGTGGATGTTGTTACAACTTCTTGAGCAGTGGAAGGATAAAAGTGGTGATTCACGAGGATAGTATATTGAGGGAATAAACTAAATGCAAAAGCTATGGTTAAAACTAAAATCTTTATAATGAAAAGATAAATAGATAGATGATAGATAACTCTTGGTGAATGTATTTATGTTATATATATAGGATTCAGAGAGTTATATATGGACAGTTATCTGGCATAGGAGGAATGGGCAAAGGATCCATTGATCATGTCAGTATTTTTCCCAAATAGCAATAAATTAAGTGCTTTGTAGGTGGCAGAATTTAGGGGTGTATAAATAATCATGTTATTAATAATAAGAGCTCCTATTTGGAGAGAGGTGACTGTGGGCCAGGTGCTGGAATCAGACCATTAGATCAAGATTCAGACCCCTTCTCTCCAGTTTCCTAGCTGCTTCTTCTTGGGGAGGTCAACTTTTTGGTGTCCCACTGTTTCATTTATGACATGATAATACTCAATAGAGTTATTGAGATCTTTAAATGAGGTACTGCACATAACACACTTAGCACTGTCCAACAAGTTAGGTAATCTTTTGCCCTTGTGAAGTATCTATGTGTTTATTCACATTTGTACAAGTATTCTTCCCTCTAAGGAAACTTACAAGATGAAGTTTAAAACTGATAAATTTAGGAGGTTTCTCATTTTTTATTGTTATTGTCTGAAGACTTAAGGAAATCTCAAACTAAAGACAAAAAATAATTTTCTACATTTTATGTCAGTGGAATGATGAAAATCTTACAGCAGAAGAATGAATCAAGAAGCATTAAGATGCAACCCTTTAATTTCCAAATTCTTCTATTCCCCCCCACCCCGCCAAATCCTCCCATACTCCACCCTACCCTAGGACTTCTGGAAGAACTGAAAGCACAATGGTCATTCAGAATGATACAGATGGAAGATATGTGTAGCTTCCATTGTTTTAATATCCAAAACCTGTTTCAAGCCCTCAGCCTGAGCTCTCCAATCTTTGAAGCCATGAAAGTAGCTTGAGGCTCCCACTCTCCTTAAAGGCTATGAAAACCAAAAGTGCTGAGAGATTTCTTCTTCTTTGTCCACCAACTCCTAGCTTTCAGGCAGAATATAATTCAGTGGAGAGGAGAGTTTTGACATGAAATATTGTACTTCTCCATTAAATTGACATCAGCTTCTTTCTGTATTTTGAAAGATCTCTCTATGCATTCCTATGTGTACATTTCTCTGTAGGTTTTTTTATGCCCTCCTGTATACCAGTGAGAGTATGTGCTCATTTTAAAATTTTTTATCTGTCAATTTGTTTTCTTCTTTGGTGTTAGGTGTCTCTTACTGCCTTTTAAAATTTTGAAACAATCTCAAAATTACAGAGAAGTTTCAAATGTAGCACTAAAGTCTTTTCTTTAACCATTGTAGAATAAGTTGCCAACATGATACCAAATTACCCCTAAATACTTTAATGTTCATTTCCTACAAAGATATTTTGCTATACAACCATTTTTCTATTTTAAAAAGTTATTATAAAATATTTTAGGTGACAAAAATTATAATATTGTATATGCATATAATATATAAAATACTGTAATGAACACCTGTGTGACCCAGCTTAAGAAATGAAATACTACCAATGCAGTTGAAACCACCTGGGTACCACTCCCACAACCCGCCTTTACCATCTTGAATTTGGTGTATATCAGTCATCCGTAACAAGTGGGTTTCAGATGGGTCTATGAACACCCTGAAATTGTATGTAAAATATATGTATGTGCATTTTTCTGGGAAAAGCATCCATAGCATTGATGAGATTTACATGTATAAAGGTAAGCTGTGTGTAAAGTACCAAATTTCATGAAAAAAATTGTCTTACCGTTAGTGCATATACTGTTCTGTCACTCATTTATTGTTTAGCTCTCTTTTTTTGGTATCTGTCTCTTTCTTTTGTTATACAGAGTTATGGGGTGCAGAGTTGTCTATCAGTATTTGTGTACAGTATGTGATGATCAAATCAATATTATTAGCATATTCATCACTACAAATTGCAATTACTCTTTGTGTCCCTACCCAATAATTCTCTAACTCCCCTTACCCTTTCCCACCTCTAGTAACTATATGTCTGTTCTCTCCTTCTGAAAGTTCAATGATTTATTGTGGTCTTTTTTTGTTTGTTTCTTAGCTCCCACTTATGAGTAAGCACATGTGGTATTTCTCTTTCTGTGCCTGGCTTATTTCACTTAACATATTTTTCTCCAAGCTCATACCTGTTGCTGTGAATGGCAGAATTTCATTCCTTTTTATGGCTCAGTAGTACTCCACTGTGTATGTATATCACATTTTCCTTATCCAGTCATCCGTTGATGGACATTTAGGTTGGTTCCAACTCTTGGCTATTGTAAATAGTGCTGTAATAAACATGGGAGTGCAGGTATCCCTTCAACATGATGACTTCCATTCCTTTGGGTATATACCAGAAGTGGGATGGCTGGATCATATGGTAGTTATCTCTGTAGTTGTTTGAGGTACCTCCATACTGTTTTCCGTAATGGCTGCACTAATTTACAGTCCCACTAACAATGTAGAAGTGTTGCCTTTTCTCCACATCCTTGCCAACATTTGTTTATTCTGAGTCTTTTTGATAATAGCCAGTCTAGCTGGAGTGAGATGATATCTCAATGTGGTTTTGATTTGCATTTCTCTGATGAGTAGTGATGTTAAGCATTTTTTCATTTACCTGTTGGCTATTTGTATGTCTTCCTTTGAAAAATGTCTATTGAGCTCCTTTGCCCATTTTTTAATTGGATTATTTGTTTTTTTACTGTTAAGTTGTCTGAGTTCACTGTATATTCTGGATATTAATCCCTTGTCAGATGTATGGTTTGCAAATATTTTCTCCAATTCTGTAGGTTGTCTTTTCACTCTGTTGATTGTTTCCTTTGACGTGCTGAAACATTTTAGTTTGATATAATCCCGTTTGTTTATTTTTTCTTTTGCTGCTTGTGCTTTTGTAGTTTTCTTCATAAAGTCTTTGCCTTGTTCTTTGTACTGAAGTGTTTCCCCTATGTCTTCTAGGATTTTTATAGTTTCAGGTCTTATACTTTCGTCTTTAATCTGTTTTGAGCTGATTTTGGTATATGGTGAGCAGGATGGGTCTAGTTTCATTTGTCTACACATGAATATCCAGTTTTCCCAGCACCATTTACTGAAGAAGCTGTCCTTTCCCCAATGTAAGCTCTTGGTGCCTTTGTCAAAGATCAGTTGGCTGTAAGTACCTGGGTTGATTTATGGGTTCTCTATTGTGTTCCATTGGTCCATGTGTCTGTTTTTAGGTCAGTACCATGCCGTTTTGGTTACTATAGCTTTGTAGTATAGTTTGAATTAAGATAGTGTAATGCCTCCAGTCTTATTTAATTTTTTTTTTTTTTTTTTTTTTTTTGCTCAGGATTGCTTTGGTTGTTTGGGATCTTTTGTTGTTCCATATGAATTTTAGGAGTGTTTTTTTCTATTTCTATGAAGAATGTCATTGGCATTTTTATGGGGATTGCATCAAATCTGTAGATAGCTTTGGGTAGTATGGACATTTTCACAATGTTAATTCTTCCAATCCATGAGCAAGGAATGTCTTTCCATCTTGTTGTGTCCTCTTTAATTTCTTTCAGCAGGGATTTTTAGTGCTGGTTGTAGAGGTTTTTCACCTCCTTGGTTAAATTAATTCTCAAGTATTGTATTTTTTTAGTCACTATTATAAATGGGCTTGCTTTCTTATTTTCTTTTTCTACTACTTCAGTTTCAGAGGATAAAAACACTACTGATTTTTGTATATTGATTTTGCATCCTACAACTTTACTCAATTTGTTTGTCAGCTCCAAGAGTTTTTTGGTAGAGTCTTTAGGTTTTTTTTTTTTTATAAATAGGATGATGTCATCTCCAAACAGGGACAACCTGAATTCATCTTTTCCAATTTGGATGCCCTTTTTTTTTTCTCTTGCCTGATTACTCTGTCTAGTACTTCCAATACTATGTTGAGTAGGAGTAGTAAGAGTGGGCATCCTTGTCTTGTTCCTGACTTAAAGGAAAAACTTTAAGTTTTTCCCCATTCAAGATGATGTTGGTGGTGGGTATGTCATATGTGGCTTTTATTGTGTTGAGATACCTTCCTTCTATACTTAATTTGTTGAGGGTCTTTACCATGAAGGGATGCTGAATTTTGTCAAATGTTTCTTCTGCATCTATTGAGATAATCATATGGTTTTTGTCCTTACTTTTGTTGATGTGTTGTATCACATTTATTGATTTGAGTGTGTTGAACCATCTTTGCACCCCAGGATGAATCCCACTTGATCGTGGTGAATAATCTTTTTGATGTGCTGTTGTATTCTGTTTGCTAATATCTTCTTGAGGATTTTTGAGCCTATATTCATCAAGGTTACTGACCTATAGCTTTCTTTTTTGTTGTGTCTTTGTCTGATTTTGTTATCCGGGTGATGTTGGCCTCATAGAATGAATGTGGGAGAATGGCCTCTGTTTCAGTTTTTTGGAATAGTTTAGGAATGATTGGTATTAATTCTTCTTTAGAGGTTTGGTATAATTCAGCAGTGATATCATTTAGCTCTTTGTATTCTGACTTTCTCCCCAACCAATTAATTCACTGAGATTAATTTCTTAAAAGTCACTACCTAATCACCAAATCCAGTTGCCTTTTCTATGTCATTATCCTCATTGAACTACCTGCAGAATCTAACCCTTGGCTCACTTGTCCTTCTAGAGTCTCTACCTTCCCTTGGATTCAGCACTCTCTTGATATTCCTCTGTCTCCTCATTTGGAAAAAAGAATGCCTAACTCATATAGTTGTGAGGATTAGAAATAATGTTCCTAAAGTGTCCTTTTGTTGTATACACTCAATAAATTGTAGCTGTTATTGGCAGTTAATTTTCATACCACTGTGGTATGTTTCATCCTCTTCTAGCCCCCTATTTAAGGCATTGCTAATGGACGAAGGTCATGCCAAAAAGACAGCCAGCAATTACCACCTTAACTTCTTGCAGTGCTGATTATTAGACTTTTGGTAGGCCTATACTTATTAGTGGTTCTGGTTAGAGCAGTATCAGTGATCCTTAGAGTCTTAAGGAAAAAAGTAATTTGGGTGAAGATTAGCTAGCTTTAAATTATATCGGGATATCTATTTAATTTCATCCCCCAAAGTTTGTAACACTTTTCTCAGCCTGGTCAACTTTAAGGGCCTCACAGGGTAAAAAGGTAGTTTTCCTTCCTTGTTTATTCAACTTTTTGCCCACTCTGCTACTAAATAGACTGACAAATGAAGGTGCCAACTCTATTATGAAGGACACCTGCTTTCTTCAAGCTGGCCTGGGGCCAGTTATTCTGGACAGGCCATTGAAGAGCCATATGACTTTCAGTCACTATTTTCTTGGAACAGAATGAGAGGAAGGATTTATATCAAGTTACTAGTCCCCTGAGCCTGCCATGTCCTGAACTGTCCTTTTTGTTTTTCATGTCCACTATTAGCTGCCAGTAACAGTGACACACTTTTGTTTATATTCATAATAGAACCTGACAATATTTTAAGGTTTCAGCTTCTGAGAAGCACCAAGGCCCTTACTGAAGCTCATCTGCCCAGAAAAGAACAGCTGTTGTTGCCCTCTTTTAGGTACAGTGCTTTACCTCATAACTGCCATTCAACCTCTCAGGATAGGGCAGGTTATGCTGCCATAGCAAACACCTCCTCAAATCTCAGTGGCTTAAAATAACCAAGGTTTATTTTTTGTTTACCCTACATGTTCACTATAGGCCACCCGAGGGACATTACATGGTCTCAAGTCTAGGACCCAGGTGGAGCAGCCACAATCTTATTGTTGTGGCCGAGGGAAAGAGAGCTCTGGAGGTCTCAGATTGCACTACCAATTAAATCTTATCTCTGGATGGGACACATGTCACTTTTTCTCATACATCTTTGGTCAACCTTGATCTGATGTCAGTTGTGGGATAGGAAGTGCACTCCTACCGTGTGAAGATGAAGAGCTGGAAATATTCAGTGAGCAGCACTAATGATCCCCTCACACTCTTAGTTAATGCACCCTGTATGAAGACATCACTGGTATCACTAGCCCTGTCTCTTTCCCAAAAACATCTTGCTTAAGTCACTTTTCTTCAACTTCACAGATTCTTATTTCCTTGCTTCTGCAGAAACCTACCAACTTCTTGTCAGTTTGGTAATTTGTGTGCATACTGCAGGCTGTTGTTTAATGCAAGGTTGTGTTTTTTTCTTTCTCAGTTTGAATTCCTTCTACCCCTTTGGTGTTTTTGCAGTTGTACGTCACAGTGATGTACAGAGATATTAGCTTAGAATAAAATGCTTTCAATAAAATGCTCTTTTTGACTCTTCTTCACCTCCTGCTGTTTACTGTTATGGTAACGGAATAGCTATAATTCTATGATCCTCTGACCATAAAGATGTGATTAAATGACGTGCCCAAGGGTATGTAACTAGTTGGTATTAGAGGAGTCTGAACTAGAACTCAGGTTTTCTGACTCATAGTCTGTTCACTTTTTATTACACCAGGCCCTATTATAAAGAAAGTTGTATAACTGACGGCAGTAATTTATTCCCAGAGACAACTGGTAACAACAGTCTGTCCTTTAATCTTGAGCAGAAGGAATTTTCCACTTAAATGTCTCCTTTTGAATATTTTGATGAATTCCATGCCATAAAATCAGATTCCTGGGATTCCTATGCCAACAAGCTTAAAGAAAACAAACAACTGGTCCAGAATGGATCAATGACATGATCCTAACTATCTGTAAGACTCAAACAAATAAGAACTTTGGCCACCCCTGCTGCACCTCAATCTAGAATAAAGTATTGTATATGGTGTATTATTGCAGGTTTGTTTTTTACCAGTATTCACAATGTCAGCTAATGTTCAGGGATTAAAATTACAAATAGAGTGAATAGCCTGTTGAGAGCATTACGGCATATTCTGTGTCAACCTGTCTCAATTTGGAGTTACTTTTTGTATTACATGCTTTGAGCTCTTCTCATGCATACCTTACTATAAACCTCTTGAATGATGCTTCATCTTAATCACATTTTCTGTTGATAATGGCTTGAGGAAAGACCCTAGCCAATGAGACTAAACTGAAAACAATAGATGATAAAGGAGACATCTCTAATATCAAGACAAGTCTTTTTTTTTTTTTTCTTTTCTAAAACTGTATTTTTTTATGCTTTTTTTTTCTTGACGGCTGGCCAGTATGGGGATCTGAACCTTTGACGTTGGTGTTATCAGCATCATGCTCTACCAAGTGAGATAAACGGTTAGCCCAAGACAAGTCTTAACCAAGATATTGACCATATGTGACATAGGTTGTTCAAAATACCAGGTACCATGAACCTCTGCCTACGCTATCATAGAGGAATACACCATTGCATTTTTTGTAGATTCAATAATGTAAATTGTAAATTAAGAAGAAGGAACCTTTTCAAAGAATGTCAGGCAGAAACTGTTAGGATGATGTTCTGAACTGTTCCAATAGTTTGTTCTCTGGCATCAATTTATCTTGATTACTATTCTGACACTAAAATCTGGGATTATTATCATATGTAGAAGAACAAGGCTAGATATCTGAGGACACTGGCCATTAGTTCAAGGCTGAAGCCAGTTTTGCTTATGGTATATCTGTGGTGATAGAGATATCTTCCATATTTTCTCACAGAGTCCTTTGTTGTAGTCTTTTAGCTCTCAGGCCAATATTTTTTTCCTTATGGAAAATTTCAAACATAAACAAAGCAGAGACTCCATGTTCCTGTCACCAGGCTTCAACAATTATCAACCTGTGGCCAATCTGTTATGATATCTTTATGAAGATTTTCATAATCATTTGCATTTCAGGGCTGTGAACTTTTTAAATGACTTTTCACTTTCTATGGCAACCATAGGTATAAATGTTACGCTTTTATATAAGGAAGGAGAATTTATTCAAACCACTTGAAAATAGTATCCAAAATATTCATGCCACTAGAATAGCTCAACCACAGATGTAATCAGCCAATTACCTAAGATATTCTTAGAGGCAAGGGAACCAGCATCCTTATATTAGCACCTATTCATTATATCAAATCATGTAAAAGCTAGAAAAGTACCATTGCTTCTCATACTTATTTTGACAACATTCACGTGTCAGCAAATATGTTCTTGGGGATCCACAAGTTCTTAAGTTTAAGAAACATTTGTTTAATATCAAACTGGTAATAATCTTTTTGAGTATTCACTCTTAAAATCACGTTGAATTGTTTTACCAGTACTTGTTTTTCAAAATGGCAATAAATTATCAAAAGATATTTTTATAAAATAAGATTTAACTTTCTTATGTCAGTGTTTCTCAAATAGGTCCATGAATGGGAAATACCACTTTAAGGGAAGAACGAAGAAAATTTTGAAAGTTTTGTCAAATGAGTTGGCATCAAAACAAATACACAGGCCCTGCAGGTTACATTAATTGTTCTCTCAGTGAACCGAATGTGGACATTCTGGTAGAGAAGAAAGTTTTCCAAAGAATAAGGGGTTGAAAAGCTAATAGTGGAAAATAAGGTTAGAAGTTATGTTGGAACTGGATTATTTAAACCAAAACAAAACACTTTACTGTGAAAGAGTCTGCATTTTATATTTTCCTTCATTGTGAGATTGCTTTATGTGAGGTTAGGAGTATTGTCTTCTGTAAAGGTGGGTTTTGTAAATTTGGTAAGTCCAGTATGAAAAGAGTTTGGAAGTAATCTGTTACTCCACATGTATAGTATAGAAGCCTGTTTCCAAATCTAGGTAGGATGCTATACTGGGTTTTAATATTGTGTAAGTAAAATAATATTCTCTCTCTATTTGTCTCCATTAGTAAAGCATTGAAATTGACAACAATGAAGGCTTTAGTCCTTTTTTGTCATACAGAGCTGAGCATTTTTTGAAATTTATACCTATGTTACATAGAACAATAATTTGGTAGGAGAGAGGGCTCCAGTCTACTGACACACAGGTTATTCAGTGGCAGTTGGAGGCTTCTAAGCAAGCATTGGGATGGAAACTTACTAGTGCTTTCATTTCCACTCCAGAACTGTGAAAGAACGGGAACATAGTTTAGGCCATTCTATGTAGATTAATAACTACTACTGCTAATAATACAATAACAATAACAAAAAGAGGATGATTAAACCATATGTTAATTATTGTACTAAGAACCTTATTTATATTTTTCATTTGTATCCTCACAACAACCCAAGAACAGTAAGGTGGTAGGTTTTTCCTCCTGTTTGCTTGACATGCTGCTGATAGCAGATAGTTGCTTTGGTGGAAGCCCTTGGAGCTCATCTATTTGCATTTCACTTGGGCAGTTTCTTTTTTCCCATCTTGCAGTGGGTTGCTACTGCAATAACATTCCTTTATCACAGTATGACTACTTCATCAGCCTCTAATATTTGTATGCAGTTAACAAAATCTCTTTTACATGTGTTACCTCATGATTCTGTTAGGAACACTGAAATAAAGGAAAATACAGTGTCATACTAATTTTAGATGAGAAAAGGAGCCTCAGATATTTCTTAATTGATCAAGATACAAGTCTTCACATCACCTTTTGCTACTGTTATATTAACTCTTGACTCCTCTCTAACTGTTGAAAGTACAATCATACTTTTTTCCCAATCGAATAAGGAAACAGAAACTAATCCTTATTTATTGTGTCTTTCTGCACCCAGCATGATATCAGGCATATAATAGGCACTTAATAAATGCCTATTGACTTGGCTTTTGAGATTTTATACTTAAATGAATAAAGAGCTAGGAGAATAAAATAAATTTTAGGTAAGGCTTGCCATTGGTTAGTATGTGGCTATTCACTAAGCTGTGTAATCTCTAAATCTTCCTAGGAACTCCCTACTACAGAAGGACCCCAAATATTTTCCTCACCATTTATCATATACCATCTAAAAGTAGACTGTTGTAGATGCATTCCTTTGGCCACTGGTACTCCTAGACATTATCCTCAAATACATATGTTTTCAGAAAGTACAAGTAATTTCCACATTAGTACCAAATATTTTTTTTTAATCTTTGCTGATGATTTGGCCAGGGTAGTTTTGAAAGAGGTAAAGGTTAATTTTGGAGCATGGATCACTTCGGGGGAGAGTTGTAAAGGAGTGCTTTATCAAATTGTTTATTTGCTATAACAAAATAACTAATACTTGTTGAGCATAAACTGTGTTCCACACTCTATGTCATAAATACTATTATTACCCCATTTTACAAATGAGAAAACTGAACTCAAAGAAGTTAAATAACTTGCTGAGGGTTATAAAGCTAGCAAGTGGCAGAACTGGAATTTAAACCAACTTCTGACTAAGCCCAGATCTCCTGTTCTCAACCATTACCTTTCACTGCTTTATTAGTGCAGGTAAGGAGAGACAGGGAGGAAGAATGGAAAAGGATGTACAAATGGTTGCTAGGAAGATACCCAAGTCAAACATTTACCTAAGTCACAATGGAAACTGCAAAAACTGTGGGCTCAAGTCCTGTGGCAGGTATTCTGGCCTGAATTTCCCTAGGTAACCACTTCCCCTTCATTCAAAATTACTGGCTACTTTGCCTTTGCTTGTTCTTATTAATTTACCCTCTTTGGTCTTTAATGTTGTTGTTTCTCAGGTGGAGCCTAAACAGTACAGTCAGACCTCCTGTGTATAATTCTTATCTCCAAAGTGCAGCTCAAAAGGTGTTACTTATAAATTCTTCTCATGCAAGGCTACTAGGAGCAATGAATAATACATAATGAGAGTTTCCTTTTGCATCTCATAAATTGAAAGGTTGATCCCTCTTCCAGAGTGAACCCATTCTCACAGGCTGGAATGATTACTACTACTGATAATAATGTTACCTTTACACTTGTGTTTAGGGCATTTATGTATGTTATTTGAGTTGAACTACTCACCAGTTATATGAGATAGGTAGGGATTATTATACCCATTTTACAGATGAAGGAGACTGAGGTTTAATGGTATTAGTGGTCACCTGGCTGATAGTTAGAGAAACCATTTATAGAGCCACATGTTGAATCAGTTGGTCTTCCCACAATCCCACATTGCCTATTCTGCCCATCCTGTGACCTGATACATCTCATCTGACAAAGAGATGTACTATTTTATTGCAAGCCTCCTCTGTGAACAAAATAAATGGTATAGACATTAAGTCCTAGAGTAGTCAGTTGAGGTGATTGAGAAGGGAGCCCATTTGAGATCGGGGTAATCAGGAAAGTTTTCATGGAGCAAGTGAAATTTGAGTTGCAGCATGAAAGAATGGTCTGCCAACCTCCCTCATTCTTTTATAAATCCTGTAGGTGGGAAAGGGATATGCTTCCCTGATTCTAAAATGATGGGGCTATGTTTAGACATGTGCCAATAGAGAATTGGTGTGTACGTGTGTGGGGGGAGTGATGTTTGTAGACCTTTTAAAAGTATGTTTACATGAAAGGAATTGATTGGAGAGAAGAGAAATTCTACTCATCTGGCATGTTCCATTCAAATTTGAGTACCTTCCCCAAGCATGCTATGACTGTTCTGGCCTCCACTAATCTCCCTTTTCTCTGAAATCCTCTAATAATTGTAGTCTAGACTTGAGGTTACAAACTGGTGACCCATGGTCCAAATCTGGCTCAAAGACATGTTTTGTTTTTTACCAGTGTTGCTGTATGCTAGGGGTAGGATTTTATTGACTTTCTTAGAGAAGAGGGCAGGACTCTGAGCCCACGGGCTTGACACAAACCCCCAACAAGGCCCTCCAGATGTTACGGTGTGATGAAATACAACCATATTGGGAGAGTCAGGTTTCAACAGTTCATAGCTGACATGTGTGGTCCATTGAGCAAGATGACCCTCTTCTTCCTCAGCATTGACATAAAATACACTTAGGAATGGTCTCAGCATTACCATCTCCCCAATTAGAAAGAAAAAATAGAAAACGGCATCAAGTTTTCTGAGAGATTATATCACTGCCCTATTATATTTCTTTCTGCCTCAGAGCATTTACCACTGAAATTGATTAAGGTCTTGTAGTTAACAGGCAGATTGAATATAATCTTTTCCTCTTCAACCTATTAGTCACTGACTACTGAGCATAACTCTGAGAGGTTTGATTAGAGAGTTCCATTAAAAATCGTCATACACTGCATTTTCCATGTCCCTATGAATTTCCCTTTGCTCTGTGCAGTGGCCATAGACTTAACCCTCAACCCATGCACTTTGTAACAAATGACACAGGGAGAGAATGAAATCTTTAATTAGTGTCTCTTGAGGATATAACGGTTCTGAACAGCTCTGCACAGATGAAAACCACTAAATATTATCCACACTATCCCTGAAAACCAGTATTAATAGATGTTTAACTCATACATTGCCTTCAGCCTTTGTTACCCTCCACAGTGCTGGGAAACCAGTTTTGACTGGACTATCTAGAAGCAAGGCAAGGCCAGTGTATCCTATTTCCAGCAAAGCAGTGGAGACCGCCTGACTGCAGCTAAAAGCATGGAGTGCTTCTGATGAATGGTCGGGTTATTTCTTCCCTTCAGGATCTTACTGAGCATGCTGAATCAGCTCACATGGGCCCCAGTTTTATGATTAACTCTGTAAATGAGACAATCCATTGACTCAATTCTACCCAACAGATTTTCTTTCTTTTAAAATGTGTTAAGATTAAATCTATCATCTGCTTATGCCTGAATTTCAACATTAGTACTTTCGTTTGGAGATTCACATTTTTATGCACTAATTTTGTTTGAGACTGTAGTGCTGACTTCTCTAGCACGAAGTTCCCCAAATAAAGCCTTTTTACCTTATATTACTTTAACTGGTATAGCAATCCTCCTGTATGCCATTAACAATACTAAACCTTCAGGGTATATAAACTACTCTTCCAAAATCCACAATAAGGTATTACCAACCTTCAGCTTTCTTCAAACAAGAGCAAATGAGTCAAATGATTTAGACTGTCGAGCAGTGACTAACAAGACCTTTCAAAAGAAAGTCACCTCCTCAGCTTTGATTCTTTGGCATGCATGCACCAAATCAATTACGTGAGACTCCAGGCTGTGCTGATATTTTGATTGTGCCAAAATTTTGTTGAATTAGCTGTAACATGAAATTAAATGTGTTATGTCGTGGGTCAGGGAAATGTCTTTGTTATGCAGTGATTGTTCCTCTAACAGGTGTGTACAGCTTGGCTCATTATACACTGGCTGTCAGAATTCAACCTTTTCTGTGTCATGGGGCTCCTTTTTCATTCAGTGGAGTTGGTGCCTGAGGTGGTTGGGTACCAGAAAGTCACAGGAGAGGCAAAAGCATTTAGTGTCTTGGTCAAACTAGTGCAGACAGTAGTGGAGTGGAGTAATAGCTCCACAGATCTCCTATGAACAGAAAATGGCTCCTTGAATGGCATATCACGGTAATACACCCTTACCATTCACCTCTGCTTCTGAATTCTTTCTGAATTTATGGCAGTCCTGGATTTAGTAGAGTGAAGCACACTCTCCTTCACACAATAGGCTTAGACATGTTAAGCAGTGAGAAACTATCTCTGATCAAATTTACAGTGAGAAGGATATAAAAACTCTGACCAGTGTGCTATAACATATCTGATATTTCTGAGAGAATATAAATCTTTGGTTGTTCTATGTTGTGCCAGATCCTCTAACTAATATAAGTATAGTGAATAGTAATAAACCAGTTTTTACATAGAATACTTGTTTTTGGAAAGCTAGATAGGCCTACAAATCTACTGACACCATCTCTCACTCATTTTACTGAGCAGGCATTTTGGATGGGGCCCAAAACACATTTCCTGTTTTTTCTATTAAAACAAACACTAGTGTTATTCCTGTGAGTCTTTTCTTTTTCCCTGATAAGGCTTATCTCTTGCTCCTCTTCATTAAGATCTAGGTGTGCTTTTGTGAAAATGCCTATTTTAGCCTGTGGAATGCAGCCCCCAGCACAATAGGCACCCCATGGCCTCCCTTTTATAGTCTTCCCTCTGATCCCACCCTTATTCTAAACATTAAGCAAGACCTCCCTCCAAATAGCACTACAGGGGAAAAATTGAAACCAAAGAGATGCACTTGAAATGCTTGCAGGTTTTGCAATAAAGCTTAATGTTCTAAGCATCAACTTTGGCATGCACAGGCACCCTGGATTTATAGGTCTCAGATAATTAGAGTTCTAAGCAGTTGAAGTTTATCTCACTCTCTGATTTTCCTGTTGTTATATTAGGAAATCCTGGATAAATTAAATTAATAGATGACATAGTACACTCATCTAACCCTCTGTTTTAAGGTGGTGGGAGTAATAAAAATTCACTGGGTACCAACAGGGGGACTTCTGGCTCTGCCATTGTCGCCTTAGGCAATTCACTTCAGCTCTTCCTGAGTTGCTTCATTTTTAAGATGGAGATAACAGTATCTGTCCTGCTCACCTCACAGGTTGTAGCCAAGCTCCCACATAATAGTGGATGTGTACACCAGGCCCCATACAACTTTATTTTTTTTTTTTTTAACAGAATGTCATTACGTATTTACGTCTTCCTGTTAAAATGTAATTGGAAGTATGCATCACCCATAAGATAATTTATGAATCATCTGCACAGAGAGAGCTATGTATGTTT
The DNA here is from genome assembly GCF_027409185.1 of Cynocephalus volans. Lineage (NCBI taxonomy): Eukaryota > Metazoa > Chordata > Mammalia > Dermoptera > Cynocephalidae > Cynocephalus > Cynocephalus volans. Next base: position 118,653,852 of record NC_084478.1, on the reverse strand, counting down.
GAAGATTGATGACTAACAATTGATACGAACAGGATTCAAAGTACCGTGTATAAAGAGGAGTAGAGATTGCCTGTAACCACTTAGATTCTTAAGCTGCCCGGAAGTGATGTTGGCACCTATGAAGAAAGTGTTCAGGCACATTTCAACAAGGACTTACCAGGGAGAAATCAATGGCTGCCATCCTGGAAAACTGATGGTTACAGGCAATCTCTACTCCTCTTTATACAGGGTACTTTGAATCCTGTTCGTGTCAATTGTTAATCATTGATACATAGCTCTCTGTGCAGATGATTCATAAATTATTTTATAGGTGATGTTGTGTACTACAAATTACATTTTGTCAGGAAGACATAAATATATAATGATATTCTGTTAAAAACATAAAGTTGTATGGGGCCTTGTGTACACATCCACTATTAAAGTCATTTTATTTCAGACTCCTCCCTTCCTTATAACAGAGGAGACAAAATAGCTTACCTCTTCCTATCAGCTGGCATCTAGAAGAAATTAAAAGGTAAACTTATTATCATAATCATCAATCTTGTCTGTTGTCTCCTTATATTTTTAAGGCACTGTACACTTACTAAGGGAAAGGTAGCTCCTCAAAAAGATGTTATGATCCCTGTATGCAATCATGATTTACTGGCAAGATTTTTAAAAGAAGACATTAACTAGTGCCTGCCTTGGCTCACCTCTGAGCTCATCCTTCTTGTACAATAATCACCATATTGAAGTACAATGTATTCATTTTTCATTTACCTCTGCTGTGCTCAAATTCTTTATCTTTGCAGATGTTGATTGTTTTATCCTGTGACAGCTTTTTTCTGCTTTAGTGTGAGTTGATGTCCAGACGGATAACAGTTATTAAAAGTTTGGGAAATGATTGTTGTGTTAGACAGGCTCACATTGGGTTTGTTTAGGAGTAAATATTCTCCCTTTAAGCTTAAAAAGACTCATTTGTCATTCATATGCGACAGTAATTGAGTTATTGATGCCATAGTCCCCTGAGAAAATGAAAGTATGGAGTACTAAAGTGCCATGACTGGCTGGAGTCTTGCTGGGGTGGGTGCAAGGTAAGCCTTTGCTCTCCCTAAAATGGTTATTACTTGCTGAAAAGACATTTATTGCTTGAGGATATTGATCATGTATTTATGAGCAAAGCATTGATGGAGTAAATTATTTTTAAATTGTTTTTTTTTTTTTAGTGGGGAGAGGAAAAAAAAGAAAAGAATAAATTGTTTTTTTAAGCCCCGCCCCATGGCAAAGTGTTTATTTCTTTTTTCTTTTTTTATTTTTTATTAATATTATTATTTTTTTACATTCTATGATGTTGTTGTAGAGCAGTTGGGAAGGAGGGGGAGAGGAGAAAGGGGAAGGAAACGGGATGGAAGAAGGAGGAAACAGGATGGGTGGGATTGAGGCCTGTGGCATCCCCTCATTCCCACAGGGAGCTTCCACTGGTGGCTTGATCATTGCCAGGCTGGGTGCAGATGTCAGGGTAGTGTGGCAAAAGCCCTCGCCCCCCACGACCCCCTCTCGGGAACCCAGATGTGGCTCAGTGGTCGTAGCTGGGCCGGTTGTACATGTCGGGGGGCTGTGGCTGAGACCCAAGGCCCCCCACCACCCAGACTCCAGAGAGCAAATTATTTTTAAATTGTAATACCCAGACCCTCTCCTGAACAAATCGACTAGAGATGATCTTTATGTTATCTTCCAACTTTGAGATTTTTCCATTCTATCGTGTTTTATCCAGAAACAACTATTGACAAATTTTAAGTACTTATTTAATTTAAAAAGTTATAAATGAATGCTTTCTGAAAAACTCAAGTAAAGGCCAACCATCCAGTCATCTGGGATACCATCTGCTTTATATGCCTGCCTCCTTATCTATACCAAAAGCTTTGAGTGCCTAAAGTGTTTTATTTTCTTTACCTAAGTACCCACTAAGTTGCTTTTGCTCAGGGTAGATGTTCAGTAAATGTGAAATTGATTAGTCAGGTAATTCAAGACTACAGAGAGGTACAAAATCATGGAGGATAAGGCTGTTTGATTTAGTGGACATACAACCATATTTTCCTATGGCTTCTCCATTGTTAGGCCTCCTAGACCACGTATGGAAAGAATTTTACTGGCTCCAGGACCAAGATGGGAATCATCAGAAGACATGATTACTTCCCAAACACCTTCAGAACTGCTGCTTATGGCCTCTTCAGAAACCCTTTCCTTAATTTTAAATTCTTACCTTCCCCAGGGATCTTACTCTTGGATGATAGGAGGAGGATCCCGGGGAAGACTTCATTACAGGGACGAGCTGAAATAAGCAGAAGAGTTGATCATGCCCAGTTTAGAGAAAACTTAATTGTGGGCTGTCTCCCTAGTCACTGAATGAAAAAATGATCACCATCTTTTACCCTTGATCATAAAGTACCACTGTTGTCCTTGAGAGGGATATAGCTTTCAGCAAGAGATTTGGCATCCAGCCCCCTCTCTGCCTGATGCCTTCCCATCCTTTCCTATCACTTTTGAAAGGCTTAAATTAAAAAGAGCAGCATAATGGAACTTTTACATAGCTGACTGGTGGAGGGAAAATTGCTGTTTGCCATAGTGATTGAAAGCACAGGAGGTAGTGTTAAACAGACGTGGGTTCTATTCTGTCTTTTCTACTGTGAAATCTTGCGTAAGTGAATGAACTTACCAAGCCTGAATTTTTCCACTGTTTAAATAAGATAGTAATATTACCCATCTCCCAGGGAATAAATTCCTTGTTTAGAGGAATAAGTGAAATAATACTTTTAATTCACTTAGCATAGTAATCACTTGATTACTGCTGGTAGTTGTTTCCAATATCATACTTTCATTATAAATATTATAATAATAAATAATAACTTCCTATCTTTGTGGCCATTATGGGAGGTCTCTGGGAAGCTTTATTTGTAGCTTAGGAAGAAAAGCTTGATAGATTCCTCTCCTCACATACTCAGGCCAAGTTGCTTCTATCCCAGGTAATTATGTCTTCTGCAAGTATAGATTGCAACCACAAGGTTCCCAGCCATGGAGACCAAAGATCCTGAACATTTCACTTAGGCTGCATCGCTTCTTAATGCCCAGAGTTCAGTCCTTAAATGGTCTTGACAAGTGGTTTTCCAAACTTTCGAACAGCAACCTACCCTTTTTTTCCCCAAGTAAAATCATGCAGAGAACCACAATATATAAACTATATAAAAATGGTGTGAATGCTTTTATAGATTTATATATATATTTATATATAATTTTCAGTGCAAAAAATGAAACTAGGTGCTAAAATGACAGTTGTGTTTTATCAGTGTCTATAATTCAATTTGTTTCTGCATTATTTTTCTACACAGTGTTGAAAAAATAAAATTCACATGCAGTAAGTGCAAAAGGCTATAGAGTTTGCTTCTTTTTTAAAATAAGTGATCCACAAACTTAAAAGAATACTAATAGAAAAAATACGTGTGGACTTGTATTAGCTATTTAACTTCCTTGAGCCTCGGTTTCCCTGTTTGTAAAATAGGTATTGTAATGGTATCTATTATGAGGGTTCTGAGAATTAAATAAGACATTGTATGTAAAGTCTTTGAGGAATCAGAACGTGGCACATAAGCAATCAGTCAGTACTAGCTGGTAGTATCATGATCACCGTCATCACCCCCACCATCAGCAGCAGCATCTGCCTGAATTCTTTAAATCTTACAGCAACAGAACTGGTGAATAGATTCTTTAGCTGATGGCATCTTCATTGTTTGGTGGGAAACACTTTTCCAAGTGTATCTTACAACATTGTAAAATGCTTAATTTCAAATGTCCATCACTGTCAGACACTTTTCTACATTCCATAGTACACAATTTGGAAACCACTGGTGTAGAAGTCTGACTAGATTTTTGCAAAGTCCTTGCCTGGTAGGTTATGAGCTCTTTGAGAGCAGGGACTTTATTTTATTTGCTTGTGTATTCCTTGAGGTGCCTGGGACAGCAAATGTTTAAAAAATATTTCCTGAATTATATTCAGGTTCACTTACTTCTTTGGATTTTAAAGAAACTGCCCATTACCCGTAATCACCTTTCCGTTTAAAATGAAATTTTCTTGTTGACCCCGCCCCCTCAGTTTTCCCCAGCATTACTCTAATTTTTTTAATTGTCTCCTGAATCAAGGGTTCCAACTTTTCGGTAGTAAAGAGTTCTTCAGCTCCCTAACTGGAACTTCCAGATTTTGAAGACTTAATATACTTTAAAGAAGGAAAACAAGTTAGTACTGCACAACAGTCACTAGAAAGCCACTCACCCTGCTTTTCAAACCACAGTTTGGGGCCCTCTGGCGAGTTTGTCATTTAGCATTAATTTCTCACAAAAGAGGCAAGAATATTTGATTTTAGACCTGATAGTTTCTGGTCATAAAAGTCGCTTTTAGCAACCATCTAAAAGTCATTAGTAGTCATACCAATGCCATTCTATAACATATAATTCACTTCCAGAGCTGAGATTTCTGGTAATAAAATCACAGATGCCATAAAACCCTGGCAGTTGGAAATTAATACAACCGGTCCTTGTGTTCCAGTAGGCAAATTTAGGTTGTTATTGCTTAAAGAGTCAGAGAACTTCTTTCATTCCTTCCGTCTTTACTTCCTTCCTTCCTTCTTTTTCACAAACACTGTATCACCATCACCATCACCACCATCAGTTCTTGCCCTCAAGGAGTGAAGAGTCTAGCAGAGGAGACAGACACACAAACTGACTTTTTTCACATTTATTTCATGGCATTCTAATTGACAAATGCAAAGTATATTATAAAAGGACAGAGCCAAGAAGCACCTAAAGCAGCCTTGGTGGGACATCCTAAAGGATAGATAGGAGTTATCCAGGGAAAGGGGTGAAGTGGAAAGAAAAACTATTTCAGGCAGAGGTTGCTGCAGTCAGCATAAAACCAGGGCAAGAACCAGCATGGTGTGCATGGAAAACTCCAAGTAGTTCGGTGTTAGAGAAGCATAAAGTGCCAGGTGTAAAATGATGAAAAACAGTGCCAGAATAGGCAGGCATCAGATCAAGAAGGACCTTGGATAACATGAGAAATCTGAAATTTATCATGTAAGTGACAGTGATATACTAGAAGATTCTGGTGTAAGGTTGGATAAGGGAAAGCTAGTAAAATGGTTAGGTGACAATTTTCCTAAGTAGTCCATATATTAGTAATAGGTTAAGATAAGGGCAGGAATTAGGGCAAGAATTGTAGAAGTGGAGTGGAAAAAACAGATTCAAGTAATATTTAGGAGATAAAATTGGCAGGATTTCATGATTTAGTGCACATAGGGTAATGGAAAGGGGAATTATTGGGGAAAATGTCTATCCTAGGTTTCCAGCTTGGTGATGACAGTGACTGATATGGACAACATGGAAGAGGGGGAGATTTAGGAGGGATTAGACTTGACATCAGTTTTGGATATTTTAAGTATGACTTGCAATGTCAATGTTATAGTTTTCTGATAAGAATGGATTTATAAGGTTTATATATTTAAAAAGTGAAAAATGAAGTAATTATAGTCAAGTCATTATTTTTATTTATTAAAACAAGCTATCTTAGTCCATTTTGTGCTGCTGTAACAGAATACCACAGATTAGGTAATTTATAAAGAACAGAAATCTATTTTTCAAAGTTCTGAAAGCTGGGAAGTCCAAAATGAAGGCACCAGCAGGTTAGGGTCCAGTTTCCCTGCTTCCAAGATGGCACCTTGAATGCTGCATTCTCCAGAGGGGAGGAACACCAAGTTCTCACGCGGCAGAAGAGCAAGAGAGCAGAACCCACTCCTGCAAGCCCTTTTTATAGCAGTATTAATCCATTCATGAGGGCTCCACCCTCATGACCTAAACACCTCCCTCCACACTGTTGCATTGAGGGTTAAGTTTCCAACACATGAATTTCGGAGAGGACAAAAACATTTAAATCATAGCATAAGGTATAATTGATCCATTGAAAAATACGTTAATTGTGCTTAAATTATTGTATTATCAACATGAAAACCTCCAGTTTCCTTTCATCTTTGGAAACCCTGTATTCTAAGCCAATTTGGCTGTAAAACGAAATTCCATAGATCAAATATTGCAACAGGAGTTCAGGGAGAACTTGCATGGGGCCATAGAGGTGAAGTAGGGGGAAGATCAGCTCCCAGAAGCTGGAAAGGGGAGAAAACTTTTACTTGCTTGGATTTGATAAGCTTAGAACAAACAACTTTTATGTGACTATCTCTCTGCCAAGTCACATATCCAGGTAAGGCAGACTACATTTGTGGATGATTTATCAACTTTTTAAGTTTAATAATTCATATTAGGCTAAGGGACAAGTTATACAAATTATTCATTGTGCTGAATGTAGTAGTTTGATTAAAAAGGCTATCTGAGCCCAAGATTCAAGGTATTTAATATAGTGGTTGGGCATAAAAATTTACATTGCCTAGACCCTTCTGTTTCCAGTCATATGATGTAATAGACATAATTGGAGTACTCTCCAACTGAAAACAATAAAATCCTGGCTACAATATAGTTTTTATACATTTTGGGGATCATAGGAAGTAGAGGTGAGATTCCAAGAACCACCTGAGTCCCCCAAATTAAAAGGAATAAACCACAAAATAAAACAAGAGCTGAAAGTGACAGCAGTAAGCAAGCCAGAAGTATGGAACTTACACTGAGGGGAAAGCCTATAGTGATCCTGCTTTCAGTTTGCTAAGACTTGAAATAGCAGCAAGGCTGAGGGCACAGGAAAGGGGGATTCTGAACATGAGACTCCCTCATTAAACCAGGACACATGAAGGGGACCAAGGTGGTTCCATGTTGATAGCATTCTTCTTCCCCAGCAGAAACAGACAAGATTATTTTTTGAAAAAAATCCCACTTTAGGCCTGCAGTTTTATAACACATTACAGAGAAGCAGATAGGAGTTCACAATAATCAAAGATCACTGAGTACTGAGGAAGTAAACCACCATAAATGGGAGTCAACAGAAACAACAATGAGCAGATTTATATCCCCAAGGACTTCAGATATTCAGAATACCTATTCATGAAGTATTAAAAAATAAAGAATGTATCACAAAGATGAGCAAGCAACAAGAGACTTTAGGAATTACCAGGAAAATTTGAAAAACAACTAAATGGAACTTCTAGAAATGAACAATATACTTATTAAAATAAGAAATGCAGTAAATGTTTAAAACAGCAGATCTGACTACAGGTGAAGAGAGAACTGGTGAACTAGAAGAAAAATCTAGAATTATCTAAAATGAAGACAGAAAAACAAGGAGTTAGAATATAAAAAAATAAGAGATGTGGAATACAGACTGAGAACACTTAATTCATATCTAATTAGAGCTCCAGAGGGAGAGAATAGAGGGAATTGAAGACATGCAATGTTTGTATATAATTACTGAGAATTTTCCAGAACTGATAAAGGATATGAATCCTCAAATTCCCTCAAATTCAGGAAATACAGCATATACTAAACAGGATGAGAAAGATACAGTTATAGAGATAGAAATAGAGAGAGAGAAAGAGAGAGAGAGAGAATCTTAGCCTAGACATATTGTAATGAAACTTTAGGGCACCATCAACCAAAAGATCTTAAAAGTAGAAACATAGATCACTTACAAAGGAACTACAAGGAACGACAGTTAGACTGATAGCCGATCACTTATCAATCTCTATGAAATGCAAAATTTAATAGTAATGCAAGTAGAAATTCACAAATCTACCATCTTAGAGGGAGATTTCAAAACACCTCTCTCAATAATTTATACTTCAAGCAGATAAAAAATTAGTAAAGTTATAGAATATTTGAACAACCTATTTAACAAGCTTGATATAATAAATGTTCATAGAGCACTGTACCAAACAGTTATAAAATACATATTCTTTCAAGCAGACATGGAGCACATATAAAAACTGACCATGTATTATGTCTAAAGCAAATTACAACAGAATTAAAAGAAATTAGTATCTACAGAACATGTTGTCTAACCACACTGAAATTAAGTTAGAAATTAACAACAAAAAGATAATTTTCAAAATCCCTATGCATTTAGACATTAAAAACACACATTAGAAAAAAATTTTATTGAAAACTAGACATTAGCACTGAATGATAATGACAATACTACATAGCAAAACTTGTGGAATATAGTGAAATGTATACATAGAAGAAAATATATAGTATTCAATGCTTATAATTAAAAAATGAAGAATGAAAATTAATCATATAGGCATTGAGCTTAAGAAGTTAGAAAAAGAAAAATCGAATAAATCAAGAAAAAATTGAAGAAAGTAAAAGTAGCAGTGGAAATTAATGAAATAAACAAACATGTAGTGGAAAGTATCATTAAAGTCAAAAGTTGGTTCTTTGAAAATAGTAATAAAACTGAAAAACTTCTGGCAAGAAAAAAGGGTCACAAATAATCAATATCATTAATTAAAAAGAGGGTATTCATGATCCAGATACTAAAAATATGATAAGAGGGGGCCAAGCCGGTAGTGCACTCGGGAGAGTGCGGCGCTGGGAGCGCGGTGACGCTCCCGCCGCGGGTTCGGATCCTATATAGGAATGGCCGGTGCACTCACTGGCTGAGTACCGGTCACGAAAAAGACAAATATAAAATAAGAGGATGTCGTGAACAACTTTATGCCATAAATTTTGATACAAATAAAGTGGGGCAATTTTTAGAAGAATAATTATTAAACAAATGGGTTCTGTAAAGATTTACCAATCCTTTATGAAATGGATTATCCCAATCTTTATACAAATTCATCCAGAAAATAGAAGAAGTGGGAGTACCCTGCCAACTCATTATATGAGATCAGGATAGCCCTTAAGAAAAAAGAGAGAGAGAGAATGGCAAAAAAAAGAAAGGAAAATTACTGACCAGTTTCTTTCATGAATATGAACATAAAAATCCTAAGCAAAATATTAGGGAACCAAATCCACCAGGATACAAAAAAAAAGAAAAAAATTCATCGTGACGTCTTGGATTATTCTCAGGAATGTAACAGTAGTTTTAACATTTGGATGTATGAGAGTACTTCAGAAAGTTCATGGAAAGATTCGTATTATCTTTAAATTCCATTTTCCATGAACTCTTTGAGGTACGCTCATATATAAATGCAGTTTACCATATTAATAGATTAAAGGAGGGGAAAAAATGTACCCCTCTCAGCAGAGATTTTTACACAAAGAGATTTTTACACAATAGTACATGGATAACTCCCTGACAATTCATTTGACCTCCATAGAGGGTCTCAGATTTCAGATGGTTACTCCCTGATAACATGTTGCAAATTTTATTTTAGTTAAAGCAGAACAGAGCAAGGATGTGAAAAGAAAGCTGTAGAGTTGGTTGTTATTTAAACTTCATATAAATACATGTCTTGTTCATAGTAAAAACAAACAAACAAGAAACATAATTTCCTGATTACAAAATAATATATCTTCATTGTAGAAAGTAGGAAAATACAAAAAAGCACACAAAAAAATATATGATTATCCATAATTCTCACAATCCCTAACTTTTTGGTGTATATCCTTTTTTTTTTTTTTTTAGTTTTTGTGTATGTGTGTGCATTTGAAATTTACAGGAATGTGGTCATACTGTGCATATTACTCTGTTGTAACCTATTTTCATTTATCAATATCATAAATATGTTTCATATGCTATCCATAGCAGCCTCATACATCATCTTTTAATGGCTACATTGTATCATTATCAAATAGATATACCGTAATTGATTAAATTACTTCCCTATTGTTAGATATTTTACGTTGTTTTCAATGTTCTTATAAATAATGCTATGATTAACACTCTTATAGCTGAAGATTTTCTTTAGGATATAATTATCTATCATTTTATTCTTATCTACAATTTTCTTTAGAATACATAACTACAATCAAATTGCTAAGCCAAAGGATGTGCACATTTCTACAGGCTCAAGAAATTACTATTTTCAGACATATATCCAAGCATATATATGAACTTAAAATATAGTGAAGGTAACATCACAAATCAGTTTTTAGACATTGTTGACTAATAAATTTGAAGAAGTAAAATTTATATTGCATATAATACACCAGAATATATGCCAGGTATAGGAAAATTTTTAATTTAAGAGATAAAAACAGCACTCAGTTGGTTAGAGCACAGCCCTGTAACACAAGGTCAAGGGTTCGTTCCCTATACTGGCCAGCAGCCAGAAGGAAAAAAAAACCTGCAAAATTCCTAGAAGAGAATGCAGAGAAATATTCTCATAAATGTGGAGTAAGGGATGACTTTCTAAGTATGTTACAAAAATCGGAAAGCATAAAGGACAATATTGATACATAGGATTACTTTTTAAACGTTTTTTGTGTCAGAAATATATTAGTAAAAAATTAGTAGAAAGAATCAGGAAAACATTTACAGCGTTTTTGAAAGAAACGCTTAATTTATTATTATGTAAAAAGGTGAGGTTATCTATTGTTTGTGTGTGTGAAACACACACACACAGTTGGTCTGTTTTCTAGAAACAGAAGTCAAACCTTTGTCTTTTGCCTTATTTCAGGCCAAGAGCTGGAAAAGAGATTTTTCTGAGACCAGACTTTAAATTGCAAAAGGCTTTTTACTCAGGTTCAGGTGAGATGAGACAAAGCAGTTTCACCTCGCCATATTTGGACCCCAGATAGAAGGCATATTCCTTTCATCATTGCTCCGGGACACAGTTCTAGTCTTGAGCAAAAGGCAAAAAAAAGTGGGCTATAAAAATCTTGGTGTAACTATTAAAATGCTGATAATTAAATTAACCTATTCCAAGCTAAAATGAGTGAGGTAGTACCGTCTATATGTGATTTATGGCAAAAGTCTTTAACATTTAATTAAGAAGTTTTGTATTTTAAGAAATCCTGAAGGATAGAGAAGAGAGGAAAGGAGAGGAGAGAGAGCGCAGAATTAAACTACAAACCTAAAGACTTCTATTTTGGGGGGCTAGTAAGAGCAGAATATTAGCCCAGCAGTAAACAGGGTAGAGAAACCACTTCTTAGAGGATTGTCTTTTACACATTTTCCTAGCAAATATTTATCATTACTAACCTTCACCTCACAATGAAGAAGGCTTAGTATTGGTCTTCAGAAAAGAAATGTTTTATTGGCAGCCATGGAGTCTGGATAGTATGTCTTACAGAAATCATAAAGCATGCCTTGACTGGTAGTCATGATGACAAAGATAGAATGGCTTTCAGGCACTGAAAGGAGCACAGTAAACTCCCTGAAATCAGCCATCTCCGCTATGTTTCTCAATGTGAAACACAATCCCTAGCTTAGTGTGACCTCCATGTTAGACAAGTAGGAAAACCAGAGTGGGCTGGGAATTTTTGAAGCTTCTGCATTTTCTGGGTTTATGTACTTGAATAGGCTTTTCTATAGTTCCTTTTCATTATCAACTTTCAAAATGGTTAATAATGAAGGATACTAGGGTGAATCATTGATTTATTCAATGGTTATTAAAATCTGCTACCTTCTCTGGGTGTCTCATCTTCCATCCAGCCCCAGCATTTTGTGCGTTGAAAAGAACATCGCCTGAAGGGAAAACACTTGGACAAACAGTAAACTTGGAAACAATCCAACTAAAAACTTTTGAGGCATGTTCTTGACCCAAATAGGAACATATCCTATTGTCATTTTGCCCCCATTTTGCTTGATTTGTAATATCTAAAAAGTTGCAGTTTTTAATAAATTGTATTCTAATTTATACCAACCTAGAATGTAAAAGCAATTTGGCAATTTACAAATTAGATAGATCTAGTACTTATGAAAGGCACAAAATAGAAAATCTTAGAGACTATTTGAAGCCATTAACCAGTGTAGAATCTAGCATAATACATTGAAACTAGTGGGCATTTAATAAATGTTTGTTAAATTGAACTGAATGAATTAATAAAACAGTATTCTCTCTTACTGCCTTGCTAAACAGTCCTCAATGGTTTCCCATTAATAAGGAATCCAAGTTCAGCTCCTCTTCCCATTCTGTCCCTCCTTCACCATGGCCAAGTAGAATGCTTCTCAATCCCTTGATGAGCCATACTATAAAAGGGATGCTCTCCCTTCAATTTATCAAAATATGTCACATCCTTCCATTTTCAGCCTGGATTCCACATCCTTCTGCTTATTCTGCCCTAACATTCTAGCTACAAACTATTTATTTCCACTTTTCTCTTTTGATTTTCCCTGTCATTTGGCTCTCATCAAATATATGTATTTGTTTCTCCAAATTTCGGGTTTGTCAACCTTTTTTTCTCAACCAGTTTATCAATTCCTAGAAGTGAGGGGGTCCTTTCTCATATTCCTCTGTATACTTTACTATTCTTCTCGGGGTTCTTAATCTAGGGGCTTAACCTAGGGAGGGGATCCTTTAAGGGTCTATGGAGAGAACTGTATTTCAGTGTAATAGGTTTCCTTTGTAATCCTATATATCTTATTTTATTTTTTAACTTTTTCATTGAAGCAGAACATCCATCCAGAAAAGTGCACAAATCATAAATGTATAGCTCAATTTTTTTTATTGTGATAAACTATATATAACATAAGCTTTGCCATTTTAAGTGTTTTTAAACATACAATTGTGTGGAATTAATTACATTCACAGTGTTGTGTGCCCATCACCTCTATTTCCAAAACTTTTTCGTCATCCTAAATATAAACTCTGTATTCATTAAGCAATAACTTTTCATTATTCTTTCCCCCCAGTTTCCTGAACCTCTGCTTTACTTCTGTCTCTGAAATATTTTTTTGTTTATTTTTTCTTAATTGACTCATAAATATACACAGCTCAATGAACTTTTACAAGGCAAATATAACTGTATAACTTAACACCCAGAACAAGAAACAAGAATTATTAGCAGCCCCCCAGAAGGCAGAAACCCCATGGGTAATACTTATCCTGACTTCTAACACCATAGATTAGTTTTGCCTGTTCTTGAACTTTAAATAATAGTAATCATTGTTATGTATCTTAGTTTATGCATTGAGAAACGTTATTCTGAGATGTCCAAAACCTTCAATAGACTGCCAAATGTGTTTGTGACACACATGCACAAAAAAGGTGCAGAACCATGAGCAACCTCATAGGCTTTCCCAGCTCTAAGATTTCTAAGAGTCTGATTCTTTACATAAAATGAGGGGAAATTTGCAGAAGTAATTGCAAAAGTAAAGTGACTCAGAATCTGATAATGCCTAAAATAGACGGGCACTGCCAAGGATTTGCAAAGATTGATTCAGCATTAGTCAGTTCTTGCTGTGAGGGCAGGGTGGGGAGAGCACTTTTTGACATAGCAAAACGAGCTTTACTTAACTATTTTATCATATATTGCTCGTGGCTTTGTGTTTTTCTCTTTCACAATATTTTTTTAAGTTTATCTCTTAATATTATTTTTTTACATTCTAAGATGCTATTGTGGAACATTTGGGGGAGGGGGACAGGGGAAGGGGAAAGGAAATAGGGTGGGAGAAGGAGGAAGGAGGAGGGTCATGGTTGAGGCCTGTGGCACCCCCACATCCCTGCAGGGGAGATCAGGGGGCTTCCAGTGGTGGCTTGGTCATTGCTGGGCTGGATGCTGATGTCAGTGATGTGGCTGAAGCCTTTGGACCCCCACCACCCCAGCTCGGGAGCCCAGGACGCTTCCTGCAATGGCTCAGTGGTCATCATTGGGCTGGTTCCGGGTGTTGCGGGGAGCATGGCCGAGGCCTGAGGACCCCCACTGCCCTGGCTCAGGAGGCTGGGGTGCTCCCTGCAGCAGCTCAGTGGTCGTCACTGGGCAGGTGTTGGGGGGGCATGTCTGAGGCCCTCAGTGCCCCACCGCCCCAGCTTGGGAGCCCGGGGCACTTCCTGTGGTCGCTCAGTGGTTGTCACTGGGCTGGCTGTGGATGTTGGGGGGGCGTGTCTGACACCCTGAGCACCCCACCGCCCCAGCTTGGGTGCCTGGGGTGCTTTCTGCAGTGGCTTGGTGGTCATTGCTAAGCTGGTTGCAGGTGTTGGGGGGCATGGCTGAGGCCCCTGTCCCTCCCCACACTGTGGCTCAGGAGTCCAGGGGGCTTCTGGTCCTTCTAGATTTTATAGGTGTTCTTTGGTGATGTGAGACCTTTACTAGTTAATATCAAACTTTGTCTCTGGTGTGTAGGTATTTTGTTGTTTCTTTCAGTTCTGTTTTCTATTATTCATTGTTCCAACCACTTAAACTCTGCACTGGAACTAATTTGCTGTCCTTTGCTTACTTCTAAAATAGGGGAACTTCCTGTGGGGACCAGCACTTGAGTCCTGTAATTGAGCTAAATTGCTGCTTTGCTGCTGATTCCCTGGAGAAGCCTTTTTGTGCAGCTCAGGTTTTAATGGTTGACTTTATAGGTGCTTCTGGGTCTCGTGAGATCCAGTACACCTGGGTTGTGTAGAAACTCTGGTCTGGGCCTGAGTCTTTTCATCAAACTGTACCCCATGCAATTCTATATTCCTGACTACTCTCCACTGAGTGGTCCTGCACTGACTGGGGGCAGATCAGCTGTCCTTGCTATGCCCCAGTGTTCCCCCAATGGGCCCGTCTCCACCACCACCTGTGATCCAAACACTTTCCATTGGCACGGGCCATGCACTGGTCCCTTGCGATGACTCACTGGCCTCTGAGTGGCTCCTTTTATCAGTTGCTGTTGCTCCTCACTCCTATGTGGGTCCATGGTAACACTTTTAGTAGTCTTGCAGGCCCAGGGACCACCAAGGCCCTCTTCTCCTCTGCCACCTCCAAGCAGCTTCATCTGAAGGGCACGGCTGTGGCTTTTACCAGCTCTTGCTCTGTGCACTCACTAGCTCCAGCCTTGAAGTGGCCGGGGCTCCAAACGGTCGGAGTGTCCTTTCTTTCATTGTGGCTTCTTCTTCCTTCACAAATGCCACAGGTCTCTCCTCCTCTTCCCCTTAGCTCTAGCCTTTCACAATAATTTTAAGAACAGTCACCTGTTATGTGGACTAAACTCTCACATCATCTAGCACAGGGTGTTGCATGAAAAAGGAACTCAATAAATAATTGCCTATTCATTTTGTGCCTCAGTTGGCCATTTTGAAACAAAATGTCAGCTAATTAGTCTATTCAAAAAAGTACATTTTTTGCCTAACTGGTAGTTTTTAATAGACTTTAATGGAATTTGTTTGGTATCAATTGTAGAGAGACATGTTTGCACTGAGAGTAGATAACACTACATGGACTTACAAGTATAGGCAGAGACTGATCTACCTAATCAGGAAAAGCTGCTAATAAGCATCAGTTCCCTGCAATGTCTTTGTGGTGTGAATGCATCAGTATGCCTCTCCATGAGCTTTGTTTAGGGAGTTAGATGTATTCTATCTGCTTAATCTTTTTGCCTAGGATTTTTTTTGTCCTGAATATCTTCCGTTCATTCAGAGTCATTTTTTGAATGCTTGCTATGCACATAGCACTGCATTCAAGGGCTGTGGTAGATGAAAAAGAAATAGAATATGCTGATCCCAATCATCTTGTAATTTAATAACTAGTTTAAGAAACAAGACATAACAAAAAAGCTAAAGTACAAGGCTAACTGTATTTAAGCAAAAGCAAAATGGTAAAGACATTAAAAATTATTCAGTGTTAAATGAGTAACCTTCCTTTGGGAGATCAAGGAAGGCCTCAAAGAACAAATCATTGTCATTGTGGCTAATTCAGAATTTCTGTATAGGAGAGGCTTGGGTGGTAGCAATCTGATTAGAAGGGAGAGCTGAGGGACCTGTCCTGAAGCTGCATATACATTAGGAAAGACACTGTTCTTATATGGGTTATATGTTCATTTGTTGTGGATCTTGAAGAATAGTTGGGGCCTGGCTCAGTGAAGAAGAGAGCATTGAGGATTCAGAATCTACTATTTGTATAACTGCCTTTGTGGAAGATATGATGTGTAAGACAAAGTTCCTATTCTTAAGAAAGTTCTAACCTATATGGAGAGGCATGATAAATATGCATAGGAAGTCATTACAAAGAGTAAAAATTTTGAGATAAGTACCAAGTTCAAGTAATAAGTGATCAAATGAGAGAGAGAGGTCAGTATTCACCATGGTGTTCAGAGAAGCCTTCATGGATCAGGTGGAACCCAAGCTAGGCCTTGAAAGAGACAAGGAAATTGGACAGGCAGAAAGAAGAGGGAACCTAGGTACAATTACATTGACAGTTTCTCTGACTTCCTGGTCAGCACTGAACTTTCTTCCTGTGACACCTTCTGAATGACATAATTTTATAAATCTTAAGTACCCTGGATTTTTTTTTTAATTGTAAACCTTATTTCCCCAACCAGCCTGTTGAATGATTATTTAGCATTGGGAGGTAGTACTGAATCATACCTTTCTGTTCTGAAAGAGTTAACAGAGCTTCTATAGATATCTCACAACCAGGAGTTCAGGCACTGGGCCACAGACTTTAGATAAGAGAAATGCCTTTGTGCTGGAGTGTACTTAATAAGAGAGCACCTCTGTCACGACACGTGTGATGAATTCACTCAATTTGGGAAAACCTAGGCCAGTGCATAGACATTAAGATGAGTAAAGAAAAAGCTCCATTTACCTTCTTCGTTCCAAGGTTGTGAATTCATTCTTGGGAGGCCTTGAGAAGGGAGGGTGGAAAGAGTAAGAGGAGGGGTGGAGGTGGGGGTTACAGAGTTTCTGACCTGAATTCCACAACAGAGGAATGTGTGAACAGCTAGAAGCACAGGTACAGGCTAGTGCTCTCACATACCTGGGGAAAACAGTTTTCATCCAAATCTCATTATGTCACAGGCATTTGACAGTTTTCTCCAAAGAATTTATATTTCATTAAGTAATTTATTTAATAATTTTATTTATTAATATTTATTTATTTATTTTTATTTCCCAGAGTTTGAGGAATAAGGGAGGTACCATGAAAAAGGAGAGAGAATGAAAATTTTAAAACACACATAAGAAATGGGCTGTAATAATGTCCAACACAAGTGGTTAAATGCTGGTCAAAACTGTCCTGGATCAGCCATGTTTAAACAGAGATTTGAATAACACGAATCATGTTTGTTCTGATTCATAATAAAACTGCAAGATGGTTAACTGGGAGAGAAAATGAGATCAGCTCCTCTTATTATGGAAGCCTTTGAAAAAGCTAGTTAAATGTATCTTGGACTGTCTTGGTGAGGGACTCTGAGGACAGAAGTTAAGTTCAGAAAATTCAAAACATCTGCTGGCACAAGCATAGTACATTTGTTCTAGTTGCCATACGAACTCTAGGGGCAAATATAAAATATAATTCAGAGCATATAGAAAGGTGAATGAAATTTGGCAAGTGGGTCCTACTGCTTAATCAGACTAACAGGATAAATCAAAGTCGTCATTTCTATTTTATCAGATATAACGCTTCCTAGATATTGGGTTAAGGAAAAATATAAGACACCTACAGTTATAGTATCCAGTCATTGTAATTTTTCCCTTATAGTACTTTTCCTTTGAGATTGATGAATGCTATCTGTGGGGCCTTTTCTCCTCACCTAAATAATGATCCTTCTAGCTGAGGGGGCACATCATATAGTGCACACAGGATCTGCTGTCATAGAGAATGGTCTCCTTTAGCCCCCAAACTGATAATTTCTTCTAACTTTAAACTGTGAGTCGGAATCCAATGTGCCAGAGGTAGCATGTGGAAGGTCATGCAGTAACATGTGTTTAGCCTTTGATGAAGACCTGTTTATAAACTTTGCTAGGAAAAGATGGTCTTGTCCTTATTTTTCTTTCTCTGGTGCATTAAGTGACAAAAGCAAGCAATGGTAAATTGGTTGAGGTTGGGATGGAATGCTGATGATATTAATGTATAAACAAGCTTCACTCAAAAATTGACATAAATATGCCTTCTTGGAGAAAGTGGTATATGGCAGCATAGAACTCCCCAAATCTGTATTCATTTGTGGATCATTTTTACTATTAATTTATTTTATTGAGTAATAATACACATTCAATAAAGTATACAAACATTAACTCAATATATAAAACAACTACATAAAACCAGAATTGCCTCAGTCTCACTCTTACATAACTTCTATCACTGTAGATTAATTTTGACTATTCTCTAATTCAAAAAATGGAATTATACAGTGTGTATTCTTTTATGTCTACCTTTTTCTCTCATTAGATCCATGAGATTCATTCATGTCATTGCAAGTAGCATCTACAATTAATTTTAGTGCAAATCAATCAGTGAACAATTCAGTGATTTCACAAATAGATAATGTTTTTTATGTGCCATTCTGCTAGGTGCTAGGAATTCATAGCCTAGTTATATGTGGTCCCTGCTTTCAAGGAATTAACAACTTTAGTGGAGAAGATAGGTTAAAAATAGTAATATAGCTACACCAGCTTTCTTGTGATTAGTGTTTGTAAGGGGTACCTTTTGGATCCTTTTACTTTCAACCTATCTATGTCTTTATAATTATTTAGTAACAGCTTTATTGAGATATAATTTACATAACATTGTATTGACCTATTTAAAGTGTAAAGTTAAATGGTTTTTAATGTATACATAGATATGTGCAACTATCATCGAATCAATTTTGGAACATTTTCACTGTCTCAAAAAGAAACCCCATACCTGTTGGTAATCAACCCCCTATAACCTCCTCTGCCCGAACCCTATGCAACCACTAATCTGCTTTCCATCTCTATAGATTTGCCTGTTCTGGGCATTTTATATAAATGGAATCAATCATATACTATGTGGTCTTTTGTAACTGGATTTTTCACTAGTATGTTTTCAAGGTTCATCAATTTGTAGCATGTACTTGATTTCTTTTTATGATTGAATAATATTTAATTGTATGGATATACCACATTTTACTTATCCATTCATCACTTGAAGGACATTTGGATTTTTTCTCCTTTTTGGCTATTATAAATACCATTGCTATGAACATTCATGTTTAAGTTTTTGTGTGGGCACATGTTTTTGTTTCTCTTGAGTATATACCTAGGTATGGAATTCATGGGTCTAATGGTAACACTATGTAAACTTTTTTAGGGAACTGCCAGATTGTTTCCAAAGTGGCTGCTCATTGTATATTACCACGAACAGTGTATGAAGGTTCCAATTTTTCACATCCTTGTCAGCACTTGTTATTATCTTTTTTATTATAGTAATTGTCTTAGTCCATCTGGGTTGCTGTAACAAAATACCATAAGTGGGGAACTTCATAAATAACGGAAATTTATTTCTTACAGTTCTGGAGGCTGGGAAGTCCAAGATTAAGGTGCCAGCAGATTCAGTGTCTGGTGAGGGCCCACTTTCTGATTCATGGACAGCCTCTGGCTGTGTCCTCATGTGGCAGATGGAATGAATGAGCATCCTTGGGCCTCTTTTATAAGGGCACTAATCCTATTCATGAGGGTACCACTCTCATGACCTAATCACCTACCAAAGTCTCCAGCTTCTAATACCATCATCATGGAGGTTAGAATTCCAACATGAATTGTGGGGTTACACAAACATTCAGACCATAGCAGCCACACTAGTGTGGTGTATGAAGTAGTATCTTATTGTGGTTTTGATTTGCATTTTCCTGGTGTTGACATGTAATGATGTTGACATCTTTTCACATGCTTATTGGACATTTATATATTTTCTTTGGAAAAATGTCTAATCAGATCATTTGTCCATTTTTAATTGGGTTGTCTTGTTATTACTGAGTTGTAAAAGTTCTTTATCTATTCTAGATATAAGTTCTTTATCAGATATATGATTGGCAAATATTTTTTTCCCATCATGTGGGTTGTCTTTTCAATTTTTTGATAGTGTTTTGCAAAGTATAAAAGTTTATAATTTTTTTTTTTTTGTCTTTTCTGACTGGTAAGGGGATAGCAACCCTCAGCAGGGTGTGGTCTGCACCACGCTCAGCCAGTGAGTGCACTGGCCATCCCTTTATATAGGTTCCGAACCCACGGCCTTGGTGCTACCAGTGCCACACTCTCCCGAGTGAGCCACAGGGCCAGCCCAAAAGTTTATAATTTTGATGACATTCACATTATCTCTTTTTTCATTTTTTGCTCATGCTTTTGGAGTCATACATAAGAATCGATTACCAAAGCTGAGGTCATGAATATTTACCCCTCTGTTTTCTTCTACGAGTTTTATCTTAAAAATATTGTCTTCTGATCCATGAACGTGGATGTTCTCCCATTTATTTAGATATTCTTCAGTTTCTTTCAAAAAATTTTTTTATAGTTTTCGGAGTATAAGTTTTGCAGTTCTTTTGTTAAATTAATTTCTTCATATTTTATTCTTTTTGATGCTATTGTAAATAGAATCACTTCCTTAATTTCATTATTAGATTGTTCATTGCCAATGTATAGAAATAAAATATATTTTGGTGTATTGATCTTGTTTCCTGCAATCTCGCTAAACTCTTTTACTAGTTTTAATAGTTTATTAGTGGACTACATAGTATTTTCTTTATACAGGATTGCTGTAGATTGGATGCCCCCCTCCCCCCACCTCACTGAAGCTTAAATCCCCACTGTAACTGTTGAGGATGGGAAATCATTTTATGGTAATTGAAAGGTTGGGCCTTGAAGAGGTGATTAGATTGCAGGACCATGCTATAGTGAATGGATTAATAGTGGTCGTCAGGGGCATGTTTCTGAGGGCTTTAAAAGGAAAGCAGTGTGACTCTTGCTGTCTCTTCTCCGCCATTTTCTGCCATGTGAGACCCCTGCATTGCTGTAAAGCTGCCACCAAAGAAGATTCACCAGATGTGTTCCCTGGACTTTGGACTTCCTAGCCTCTGAAACTGTAAGCAATACATTCAGTTTTCTTTATAAATTACCCCATTCTGTGTATTTTCTTATAAGAAACAGAAAGGGACTAATACAAGGATCACATCACTTGTGAATAGAGATAATTTTGCTTCTTCCTTTCCAATCTGGATGCCTTTTCTTTTTCTTACCTAATTGTGGTGGCTAGAATATTCAGTACAATGTTGAATAAAAGTGACATCCTTGTTTTGTTCCCAGTCTTAAGGGGAAAACTATCAGTCTTTTATCATTAAATATGATGTTAGCTGTGGATTTCTTGTAGATTTACTTAATCAGTTTTAGGAGGTTCCCTTTTATTCCTAGTTTGTTGAATGCTTTTATCATAAAAGAATGTTGGAGTTTGTGAAATGCTTTTCCTGAGTCTATAGAGATGATTATATGGCTTTTAGGTTTATTCTATTGGTATGGTGAATTACATTAATTTTTTTTTTTTTTTTTTTTTTTTTTTTTTTGCAGCTGGCTGGTATGGGGATCTGAACCCTTGTCCTTGGTGTTAACATCATGCTCTAACCAACTGTGCTAACCCAGCCAGCCACATTAAAGTTTAGTTTACTCTTCTTTTACTAATTCCATAGTATGTTTAGTTAGGTTATTGATTTGAAATCTTTCTTCTTTCTTCATATAGGCATTTACAGCAATAAATTCCTTCTAAGCACTAATTGAGCTGCATCCTATAAGTTTTGGTTGTTGTATTTCCATTATCATTTATCTCATGGGATTTTTTGGTTTCCTTTTGTTTTCTTCTTTGACCCATTGGTTATTTAGGAATGTGCAGTTTAATTTTCACACACTTGTTAGTTTCCCAATTATTTTAATTCTATTAATTTCTAACTTTATCTTATTGTGGTTGGAGAGCATATTTGTATTATTTCTACCCTTTAAATCTATTGAGGTTTTTTTATGGCCTAGCATGTGATCTATCTTGTAAAATGTTGTATGTGCACTTAGGAAGAATGTGTATTCTGCTTTTGTTGGGTTGAGTGTTCCATACATATTTGTTGGGTCTATTTGACTTACAGTGTTTTTCAAGTTTAGTATTTCCTTGTTGATCTTCTGCCTACTTGTTTTATCCATTATTGAAAGTAGAGAATTGAAGTCTATAACTATCATTATTGAATTGTCTATTTCTCTCTTCATTTCTGTCAGGTTTTGCTTCTTGTATTTGGTGCTTTGTGGTTAGGTGCATATGTGTATATAATTGTTATATCTTCCTGATAGGTTGACCCTTTTATCATTATAAAAGTCCCTATTTATTTGTAATTAATTTTGTCTGGTGTTTTCTTAATATTTAAAGTGTGACCCTTTCTACTTACATTATGACTTTATAATTGAGTCAGATCTGTCTTTCTTCTTACACATTCTGAGACTCTCTTCCTTTAAATTGGAGTGTTTTAGTCCATTTGTAATAAATGTAATAATTGTTATGACTGAGTTTAACTCTACTAACCTGCTATTTTTTTTATATTTGTCCTCCTCTGTTCTTTGTTTCTTCGTTATTTTTCCCTGCCTTTAAAAAAATTAATCAAAGGTGTTTATTTTGTTTTGTTTTTTTTTTTCATTTTCCATTTTATCTACTCTCAAAAGCTATATTTCTATGTTATTTTTGTTTTGGCATGGAGAGAGGTAAGTTTTTTGTAGTGCTTGCTCTAGGGATTACAATTAATTTATCCTAGTATATATGTTCATGTGTATGAATACATGGAATAATCTGTCATGTTTGGACACTGAGACATTCTTTATGCCTTGATCTTAGAGATTAATCTAGAAGGTAATGTAACCACTAATCAACCTAAAGTGATGACAATATTCTAATTTATCAAGTACTTATTATGTGCTGAGAACTGTGGTAATTGTTTTATACAAATTAAATTAAATCATTTAATACTCACAACCACCCAATGGAGTAGATATGAGAAAATTGTGGCTCGATAGCTTTCCAAAAGTCACATGGCAAATAAGAGGCAGATCCAGAATTAAAATCCTGGTAAACATAATGGAGATGAAAAGGAAATGATATATTGTTGTTGGAATGAATTTGAAGCTTTCTGCGCAGAGGCATTTGTGAGCACGCTTCTGTTTTATCACAATCACTCTGGTTGCTGTATTGCAAATGGATTGAAGGATACCCAAACTAGGACTGATACCAGAGAAGATACTACTTTTACAGCCTAGATAAGAAATAATGAGGGCCTAAAATAAGTTAATAATAAAAGAAAAATTCAAATTCAAGAGAAAAAGAGAAATGTTTGCATTAGAATCAATATGACCTGATATTAAATTAGTCATAAGGAGAGAGAGATAGGAAGAAAATAGGGAATGAAAAGACCCTACTTTGTGCCCGGTACTGTGCTAAGCTTAGGAAGAAAGAGTAGATAAAAAGAATGTCAATTAATATTAATAACAATATCATCAATTGCATATGTTCACATGAGGATACTTCAAAAAGTTCATGGAAAAATGGAATTAAAAGATAATGTGAGTTTTTCCATTAACTTTTTGAAAACCCCTTGTACATATGTTAGACTGTATACTAATGCTATTGGCGTTAATAACAACATTATTATTGTTGTTGCTAATGATGCTCTTATTACTAATAACTTTTTCAATGATTGTGGTAATGATTAACATTTACCAAGTGCTACCTATGTGCTAGGTACTGTTCTAATTGTTTTCTTTTTATGCATTACCTCATTTAATCTCCATAATGGCCTTCTGAGTTAGGTTCTAGTATTCCCATTTTGTAGCTGTGGAAGCTGAGGTACAAGGAGTTTAGGTAATTGCCCAAAGTCAAACCAGTTAGTAAAAATTACAGCCAAATCTAGCCTGAAGGTATTAATACCTTTTATTTGGTCTGTACAATGTTTGTGTTTAAAAAAAAAAAAATGCAAATTTGTTATCAAATGTAAACATCAAGATAATTCACATTTTAAAAAGATACAGATTTTTCAGTCTCTTTTTAAAACTATGCTAGAATCTGGCTACACTAGGCCTGCTTTCCCATATGGAAATGTTCAGTTGGACTTAATGACCTGCCCTTGGGACAGGGCATAAGCTCCAAGTAGACCTCAATTCCCACACACTGTGCTTTACTCATTGTTGTTACCTGACTGTCCCTATGGGGATATGAGTTACAAACCTTCAGGCATAAGACATGCTTACAGTTTTCAAGGAATTTTGAGGAAAACAAACATAGATAAAATGATGATAAATAATACAATGTATAATTTAATAATACACTCATGGTTGAGAACACATTTTAAAGGGATAGAGATTAATTGGGCATTTTTATAGCAGATGGCTTACACTGAAGAGTGGATGAAAATAAAATCATAAAGGTGGCGTTGAACTACTTTATGGGAAATAATACTCTAATAATGATAGTATTCACTATGTCTCAGGCATTGTAATAAGTGCATATCTCTGAATCCTTTCAACAACCATATGAAGTAGATTATTACTATCCTCTTTTTACAGATGAGGAAAATGACATCCATACCAATTTGGTAATTTATTCAAGGACATACAGTTATTTAATGATTGAAGAACCCTGGGCTTCTGATTTCTGGATCAGTGTCCTTTATAATTTAGCTTCAGGAAGTGCTGAAAACCTGCACATTTTCCCCACTCTCTAAAGAGGTTTTGTAAACTGAGGAGGTAATAGTGTTGCAGAGAACTTAAAAGCATAATTTGCCTCTGGTGTTCCATAGTTGCCTTTAAATTTCTTTCAGAGAGCTGTTGAATAAAAGATGAGACAAATCACTAGTAGTGAAAGAGATCCCAAAAGTTAATCAATACCACAGACTGTTCTGGATTGAAATTGATGTTTTTGCTTTGTGGAAAAACTCCTATGTTCAATGTGTATCCAATCCCCTGTCTATTATAAAGCTCAGTAAATAACCTGTAGGCCAATAGAGACCTCACTATTCACTCTGGTGAGTGCATGATCTATGCCTCCAGCCCTGAAGAAATCCAGTTTCCAAAAAGTGATTCAGTTAAACTTTTTTTTCTTAAATGGCAATTCAGCTATTTATAAGCTAGTTTACTGAGATAATCGCCTTAAGCTATAGAGAACAGTTTATAAAGGAAAGAATATCAACAACATTCTTGATTCATAGAGGTAAAAAATATACTTCTTAAATTGATTCTGTGTTGATTAAGTATACTAAGATCTCCATTTAGCTTGTGTTCTTAAAATAGTGGATTGATGGCATTACCTAGTTAGCTGAGTATAAAGCAGAAACTCCCCTGCTGAAGAATCTTGATAAATGCATAAGCCCGGGTGATTCTGTGCTGAGTCCCTAGTATGTTGGGTTAGTGAGTGGACTCTTGGGATCCTTATCAGATATTGAGTGCAAAGGGGTTTGTAGGACAGACCCCCAGGTCCAGCTTTCCATAGAGCTCTGGTCACTGGCAATAATGAAGGGAGAGGACACAAAGGGCATCAGGGGCAGAGCAAAGAGAAAACTCTGAGTCTCCAACTCCTGGAAGGATGTTCTTTCTGTACCATTCAGCCTTGAGAACTTTTTTTAAATGTCAATTTATTTTAAATGTGATATGGAGACAAATCTAGTATCTTTTCACCTGTGTTTACCATAATATTACTAGTGAGGTGTACAGTAAATAACATATTAATAATATAATACTAAAATTTGTGGATTTGTTAATATAAATAAAGCAGAGTCAAGGTTATCTCATATCAGTCAGGGTCTCAGCAGGAAGCAGATGACACACTCAAAAGACTACCTAAAAAGAGTTTAATGAAGTCACTATTCACAAAAGTATGGGCATTCTCCTTGGGCACAGAAGAGGGTCAAAAAAGATGGAAAGTTGATCTACAGGGGCAAACAGAATATCCAGCACATCCCTTGACATTGTGGTACACCAATTGCAACAACAAACAAACCCAAAATATCAACTGTTTAATATAATAAAGATCTAATGTGGGTCCCTTGAGGAAATGCTTGCCTCTGTTCCATGAAGTTATTCAGGGACCTAGGCTCCTTCCATCAAGTTTCTGCCATGGCCTAAAGCAGGAGTGAGCAAACTTTTCTGTAAAGGGCCAGGTAGTAAATACTTTAGGCTTTGTGGGCCAGTCTGTGTCACAACTACTCATCTCTACTGTTGAATATAAAAGCAGCCATAAACAATACTTAAACAAATGGACATGGCAATCAATACAATTTTATTTACAAAAATAGGTGGCAGCTGGATTTGATCAATGGGCCATGGTTTTCCAACCCTGGCCTTAGGCATTACAGTCTTCCATGGAATTGTTTGCATCTGAGGACAGATAAGAGAAGAGAGAGTATATGGAGGATTACATGAGAAGTTTTTATGGATCGCACCTGTAAGTGGCATGTAAGAATGCTACCCATATTTGATTGGCCAAAACTCCATCACGTGGCTGTACTTAACTTCAAGTGAGGCTGGTGAATGTAATCTAACTATGTACCCGGAAAGAAGAGGAAACAAGTCTGGTAAACATCTGGTCAGTCTCTACCACTTAAAACTTCCAACTTTGCTCTAAGCCGACATTTTCCAAAGGGTATTCCATACATGGAACACATGTACTGGAGACTTTCTTAGGGGGAAAAAAGGTTCTGAGACTATATAAGATTGAAAAATATGTTTATTAGATTC
Organism: Cynocephalus volans; assembly: GCF_027409185.1. Classification (NCBI taxonomy): domain Eukaryota; kingdom Metazoa; phylum Chordata; class Mammalia; order Dermoptera; family Cynocephalidae; genus Cynocephalus; species Cynocephalus volans. The sequence goes on along the minus strand of NC_084478.1, from coordinate 118,627,324 downwards.
TCCCTCCATTGACATTCACAATGCATATTAACATATCAGAGGTTCTGGAAAAAAACAAACAAACAAACAAAAAAACAAAGCCCCCAAACTTTGGTAAACACTGTTTTATAATTAAGTTACTGGTGTTCACTTGCATTCTGAGTGGGAGATGAAGGGAGTAAGGTCCAGGCAATGCTGGGGGAATTATTTGTAATCCCATGTATGCTCATAGGAATTTCTTGCACATAAAAACTTTAAAAATTAAATATAAGCCAGTACCTGCACATAGTTGTTTTTTTTTAAAGTACCATTTCTTCTAATCTTTCTCTACCAACTACACCAATTGACTGCGCACTCTATATTGTTTACATGTCTATTGCTGTGTTCTGCTTCACAGCCCTGCCATACTATTTGTCTCTCATGCCACCTTCACTTTCAGCTTTCCCATTGGAATATAAATTATATGATTCCAAGGACTTTTGTCTGTTTTAGTCACAGCTATGGTAGCACCAATGCCTATAATACTGCCTGAAACATAGTAGGTGCTCAGAAAATGTTGCATAAATGAAATTCTGTGCAGCCTGGTGGACTAAATTTCCTCTTAATCCCCCAGCTCACTTGCTCGTGCACGCTTGCTCTCACTCTCTCTCTCCATTCAACAGTGAATTCTAGTTCCAGACAACCTCCTGTTAGGACAAGTCATTTAGGTCATCAAAGGCAACTTCTTCAGTGTTTATAGCAGTGATTCATAAACCTGGGTGACTATAAAAAACACCTGGGAAGCTTTTAAAAGACTATAGATTTTCAGATTTCTGGGGTCAGAATATCTAGGTGTGTGATCAGGGAATCTCGAACTTTTAAGAACTCAGTTTTTAGACATTCAAATACACAAATATTTATTTAATGGTTATTAGGTGCCAACAAGGAACAAAATAGTTTAAGTTCCTTATTGCATGGAGTTTTATTCTGGTGTGGGAATCAGCAAATAAAATAGTTAACAAGTAAATATATGTCAGGTAGTATTAAGTCTTGTGCAGAAAAATAAAAGAGCAAGGGGTACAAAATGACAGAAATGCTAGTATTTTAAGCAGGATGGTCAATGAAGGGTGCTGGTTTTTCTTTGAAAGTGACTGTGTGATTTTTAAGGCTAGGTTATAAAAATATTGCAACTTCCATTTTGGCCTCTTGGGTCACTCATTCTGTGGGAAGCCAGGTGCCATGTCTTCTTTGCATGAGTGAGGACACTCAAGCAATCCTGTGGAAAGGCCCACGTTGGGGAAGAACTGAGGTGTCCTGCCAACAACCAGCATCAACTTGCCAATTACGTGAGTGGGCCACCTTGGAAGTAGATCCTCCAGCCGTAGACAAGCCTTCAAATGACTGCAGCCTAATGTGAGACCCGGTGCCTGAGCTACCAAGATAAGCTGCTTTCAAATTCCTGATTCACAGAAACTGTAAGGGAAAATAAACATATACATATATGAGGATAATTCAAAAAGTTCTTAGGAAGATTCATATTATCTTTTAATTCTATTCCCCAGAGCATGACTGTATGACACCAACCCTACAAATACTAGTATACTAAACTAAGGGTACTAGGAAACTCAGGCAACATGAACAATTCATGGAAGGATGAAGGGATCCAGTTTCCATTATTAGCAAACATACAGGGTCATGACTAGGTCTCTTCTAGACTCTCATAGCACCCTGAGCATACTTCTACCTCTGAACAAATGCTGTGATATTTTCAGATTGCACGTCTGAAACCTGACTAATCTGAGCTATCTTCAAGGCCTAACTTGAGTGCCTAGCACATATTTGGTGCTCATTCAAGCTTCCTAAAGTGATCTGAATAGAGGAGCCTTCAAATTATGAGAACGGGGGTATAGAGATGGCCAGCTGACAGTGATGCTTAAGTGGGATTAACCATAGACTAGAAGTTCAAGTTAGAGCTCTTTGCTTTCCTCCCCAACTATTATTTAGATTCATCTCTGTGGTTGGAGCATGGTTCAGGCTGCAGGTGGGAGGCAAATGGCTTCAGAAGTAACAACTACAAATGCTGGAAATCACACATATTAAGATACCTGAAGAAAATATAGTTTTGGAATAGGTAAGGACACATATTTTATACCAAAAAATGAAGAAGGGTGTTAAAAGCAAGGGGTCGGTAGCATTTTCTAAGAATCTCAGACATAATCTTAAGTTTCTAAACTCTCACTGATTCTGATTATAAAATGCCTCTTCCCCAGGCAGCTCAGAAAAAAAAAAAAAAAAAATCTTTTAGGATAATACTACTTTCTTTCATCTTCCAGTCGGATTAGTACAAATTCTTGAGACCAGCAATTTGCAGCCCTTAAAATGTTAAGAAGAAGCATACCAGCCATCACAGATTAGTGGTGCTCACCAAAGAGGGAGACTGTTACACAGACCCACACAGCCAGTGTCTTTCATTAAATACCAAATTTGGAAAAAAAAAAAAAAAAAAAAAAAAACACAACAACTTAATTCCTGAGATAAGCACCATCCAAATGATTGAAAATTCTGTGGTCCAATTCACTCACTTCTTAATCCCTAGAGATGCTTTTCCCCTCCAATCTAGCTGAGTAAAGAAGGCACTTCCCTGGAGATGGCAATTAAATTAGAAATCGTGGAGCCTTCCCCTTGATTACTTAAAATGATACTAAGTCCTTGAGCTAACTTAGATGGATGGTAATGGTTTCTAGGGGACAGACAACTCAGGAAAGACAACTTCATTGCACGTTTACTTACTCAACTCTTTGAAAATACTTTTGTAAATTTTATTGAAGAGGCCGCAAGCCTTTTTAAAATGAATCAGAGCATTCTTTCCTGATTTCAAATAGCTGAATGAAATTCTGCCAAGCACTGATAACAACAATCCTTCTGTGTCATGGATGGTCAACCTTACTCCCACTCTTAAAGCAAATGTGAAGTCTAATCAGCATAATGAATGAAGTAGTTATTAGCATTTCGAAAAAGCACCCTAAAGTGCTGCACTTTGGTTGAATTATACTGGTAGATTCTAGCTTTTTTTCTTTGGTCAGACTGCTTGTCTAGAGACTTTGTGATTAATAAGGCAGAAGGTTTTTTACCAAATGGATAAATGAAGGGTTGTTTACCAAATAATTTACTCACCACTGGAAGCCATCTTTGTGCATTGAAAATAGGATTTGATTTATACCTCTTTTAAAATTACCTTCAAAGACTAAAATGTCAGGCACACCTGTATTTTAGTGACAATTATCTTACTGGTTTACTAGCATTAACAAATGTGTAGAATACCCATTCCATGTCTATACACCTTGGACAACTTTAGGCCCCCACAAGTCACTTAGCCTGGCTGTCTTAGTTTCCCCATTGTTCAAGTGGGATAATACTACTTTCCTACCTCAAAGAGGTGTTTTGAGAATTAAGTGGTGATGAGCTGCTTTGAAGATGAATTGCTATGTTTTTCTGGTCCCTTTGCTTCTATTCTGGCTCTTGCTACAGCAGTTAAACATATAATGTTGTAAATATGCCATGTTTGGTTTCATGTAAGCGTACTGTCTTGAAAGGAAAATTTGCTTAAAAATGTGTTTGGTTTGTGTGGGGCTTGGGGTTAATTAATATGCTTGAGCTCTTATCTAAGCCTTTGCTAAGGACTAATTAACTAGTATATACTTTGTCAAATTCTAATGAGAACCGATAAGGGAGTCTTCACCCTGTTTTATTTTCTTTTGGGGAAGCATGTATTCTTTTAGCAAACATTTGTTTTTTGTTTTTCAAGGAGACAATTCTTGGTAATTTAATCAATGTTTACTAAGCACCTTTAAGGCCTCTGGGGGACACAAAGGAATATAAAAGAAAATTTTTAAAAGAGCCTGTTGGATCTGAGGAGGTTAAGCTAGTTGTAAAAATCTGTAAGCCACAAACATGCATGTGTTTGAAGAGACTCTAGAGTAAATGAGCACTGAAGTGGGCTTAAGGTGACAGACTTGACTGATGTAGAGGCCTTGCTTTGGATAGTTAATGAACAAGATGAAGTGTCTAAGATGGACTTGGGGGTGGGGAGGTATAATAGGCTTAATCAGAAAAGGATAGCTTAATCAGGGGTGGGGGTGGGGAAACAGGGAGAGGGAGGCTAGAGGGAAAAGTGTGCCGGACTAGGATTTAGGAGACCTGAGTTTAGTCCTGGTACAAACTTCACCGTCCTGTAGCTCTTTGACCTTTTGCTTGTGACTTCCCCTCTCCGAAATTTAGGTCACCCGCTCCACAATGCAGGGGTTGGGACTCCCTAAGCGACTTCCAACCAGCGCATTCTAGGATTTGAAAACTTCCTCCAAGTGAAGTGAGTTTTAAATTTTAAATCCAGTCAAGTTCTTAAGTTCTCAGTAGGTCTCATGGCTGAAGAGAGATTACAGGGCAGAGGAATGAACCTTATGAAGGTTCCTCCATTAAGGCCCAGGACCAGAATAATGAAAAGCCATATGGTAAAAATAAATAAATGAGAAAGGAAATTCTGTATCAAATATATTAGATAGATTTCTGGAAAGGTGGTATCACGTAATAGAAAGAACACAAGCTTTGGAGTTTGAATAGACTGGACCAAGATTTGAATCCCAGTTTATCCACTTAGTTGTGACTTCAGGCAAGTTTCTTTACCTCTCTCAGCCAGAATTTTCTAACTATTAAATTGGAATAATAATACTATATACTTAATAGTGTTGTTTTAAAAACTAAATCAGTTAATCTGAGCAAAGCACATTGCACCTCACATGGATTGCCATAAACACTCAACAAATGGTAGCCACATATAGTTCCCAGTTACTGGGGCCCTGGTTTGTCTTGACTGTTTTGCTAGACAAGTTAGCGTACACAAATGGGCCTCTTTAGCTCTTGCTTAGAGATTGAGCTTTTACCATCTTTAAATTGAGGGCCTCCGTGTCAATTTACACAACTGTTCCCTCCCCCCGCACTATTAGACTTCCTCAGCTCCCCTCCCAGAAAACAGGTTTTAAGACATCTCTATTTTCAGTTTGTCAGTATCTGAATCAGCCTGTCCCAGTCAATCTAGATGTAAAGAATTGGATTGTATCCTTGTTCTCCAAGTGCCTTTGGGTGTATCTGATTTAATTCCTGTCAATGTAGAGTTTTCCCAGAACACTGAGGAATCCATTTCCCATAGCCAGGCAGCCTGACCACCCTTCCTCTCATTCAAAGGGGCTTATGGGGGCCTCTGCTAGGGTAAATATTTTGGCTCTGTTACTCGGATATGTTAGGCAAAGATCTGTTTGGCGATTAGTTTTGATTAGATAGGAGTTCCACATAAAAAGGGGCTTGTGCATTTATTGTAGTTACTGAGATTAAGGGAGCCAGGTACTGCTGTGGGAAGCTGCCCCATTGAAAAGAGGGGCCATTCTTTGATGTTGGGAGGCCTGGCCTTCCCCAATGAGAAAAATGACTATTAGTTTCCCTGATTTTGCAAAGCACTTGAAAAGCACTTTAACCAACCTCTTGGCTTTGATAATGCTGGTTTGAGGGTGGGGGTTTAAGTCTGCGCAGGGGGGAAAAGTGGAGATTTCGTTTATACTTGTTTCCCACGATCTCAGCGGCAGCTCAACTGACTTTTTTTTTTCTGCTTTTGTCCTCTTTTTTCCATCTTTTACACTTAGTCACACACTCTTCTTCCCGGCCTCTGTCATGGTCTACATTGATCTAATCAATGCCTTTCTATAGCACTCACACATATTATTTATTTTTTGATACATGCAACCCCTAGCACTGCACACACTCCTTGTACTCGAGCTCTTTTTCTCTACACATTTCATTACTGTATGATTGGAAGAAGAGGAGCTATATATATCCAAAAGAGTATAGATTTGCCTTTGGGTGATGTATTGTGCTTAATATTAAGAATGTGTCTAATCTTTAAATAGCCCTCTAAATAAATCCTGAATACATGCTCTAAGGAAGATCTAAAAGCACAAAAATCTGAGTTGTTCACTTTACCTTCTCTCTTCTTCATCTGTTCACTACTCTGTAGTGAGGATGGACAGTGTCATCCTTCTTAATAAATCTGAAGACAAACTTAGGCTAAGTGGAGCTGCTGTCTTCCTCCTCCCACCCCATTCTTCTTCTTCTCCCCCTCTCTTATTTCATTATGTATGGAACATACCTGGCAATTGGCCTGGCATATAATAGGTACTCAATAAATGATAACTAAAGCAGCCCCTGATATTCCATATCCCCTTTCCCTGCTTTATTTTTCTTCATAACTTTAGTCACCATCTCCTGTACTATATATTCTATTTAGTGAGTTTCTTTATTGTTTGTGTCTTTCCCACTCCAGCCTGCCCCCCCCCCCCCCAAACAATGTAAGTTCTATAGTGGCAGAAGTTTGGGATGTTTTGTTCACTGCTGTGCCACTAGCACTTAGGATAGTGTCTGATATTTGCTCAATAAATTTTTGTTGAATAAATTAAGTACCTTTTGTCTGTCTATTCCTCTCTGAGGCATTTGATTAATTGGACACCCTGTTGAAGATCCCCATATGCTCACTTCTCCCAAAGGAAGAGCTGCACCAGACAGCCATTGCACTCTTGGTAACAATGGAAATCATATGATGGTGAGGAATCACCCATCCCAAAACCAAGAAGACAACAAAAAAAATTCAAAGCTATCAAGTCAGATAAAAGTGCATTGGTCTCAAGGGCAGGTTTTTGTTATCTAGATGTCAAGATCAATGGATAAAATGAGACAACATTTTCCTAAAGGAGATAGATCTTTTCCCAGAAGATGCATGATTTGGGACAGATTTGGGGACTGGTTGAAACAACAGTCCAAAAACCCAAGAAGGCAATCAGCCAAGCAAGGTCAGGAGAGGGGACACAGATAGCTGAACCCTTGCTTCAAATTTGAGTAATCTCAGTTTCTCCTGTGGGAAGAAGGAGAGTTTTTCTTATATAAAACGTTCAACACTGCATCTGTCCTTGTTGTCTGTCTTGCTGTGCTTTGGCTCAGAGATGCTGCTCTGAATGGAAAACTTTCTCTTTGAATGAACTTTTACTTAAAAACTTCTAATTTGCTGGGGCCAGTTAGTTGTTGAAATTTTGTTAAGAAATCAGACTATCTCCAGGCTGAAAGTTTGAGAAGGCATTTAGTACATGGATTTTCAAACTGTACTTCATGAATGTAAGTTAGGTACAATCTCTCTTTGGCAATTAAAAAGTTAGCTATTGCCAGGTGTTGTCAAGAGTGTGGGGAAATGGTGGCTTTCATATCCTGTTGGTGGGAGTGGAAATTGGTATAGGCTTTTGTTGGGCAATTTGGCAACAAATGTCAAAATTTAAACTCACAACTCTTTGATCTATCAATTCCGCTTCTTGGAGACTGTCCCACACACACATCATATTTCATTGATTCTAAGACGCACATTCTTTTTATAGAATGTGCACTTTTATGCACATTTTAATATTTCTGAAATTGGGATACATCTTCGATTCAATTAAATATGGTACTTTCTCACATTCCCAAGGAATTACTGTTTGGATTTTTCTTGTAGTGTCATTTGTAACAGTAAGGTTGAGAAAAACCTAAATGTCCATAGATAGGAGACTGGTTAAATAACCAACATTCATCCCAAATAATATCCTATGGAGCTACTTAGAAGAATGAGGTTGATCTATATGTGATCATTTGAAAAAGATGTTTGAGATATATAAATAAGTGAAAAAATTGAGGTGTATAACATTGTGTTTAGAAAAAATAATAAAAGTAGTTTAATAAGGTATAGTACAAACATAGGTTCTAACATACAAGGATACTTCAAAAGGTTCATGGAAAAACAAAATTAAAAGATAACATGAATCTTTCCATGAACTTTCTGAAGTACCCTCAGATATGCACAAATGTTTTTCTGGTAGGATATGCAAGAAACTGTTATCAAAGATTTCTTCTAGGGTGAGGGTCAACTAGTGAGAGACTTTTAATTTTCATTACGTATGTTTTTGTACAGTTTGAGTTTTCCTACCAATTTCATATATTGCTTTTTTTTTTTTTTAAGGCCAAAAGAGTTTCTGGGAGATGAATTATCATTCTTTTTTCCTTTTTTTATGCTCTTCTATATTAAAAACACACAATAGATATTATTTTAAAAAGGAACTCAATAAGACAGTCCCTGTCTCAGTAAGAGTTCATTGTAAGTGTGATAAGTCAGAGAACAGATGCTTTACTAGATCCAAGAATAGAGGTTTGAACAAAGTACTGGGGTAAGCATGGAGGGAAAACTGATTATGTTTCTCCAGAAGCATCAAGAAGGTGTCACAGAAGAGGTGACATTTGAGCTGAGTCTGGGTAGAGCAGAGGACATTGATGGGTAGCATTCCAGGAAGAATGGGTAGCCCATGCAAAGACAGTGATATAGAAAGCCATTGCTTGTTCAGGGAGTGTTGAGAGGTTCAGTGGGATTGGATACACATTACTATGTGTCTGCTGGTGAGCATGTGAGGGAGAGTGGTGATTAATCAGAGCAGGTGAGTGCATACTATGTGCTCCAAGCTAGGAGCTTTAAATTCTTCCCCTCCAGTCCTTAGAAGGATGTTCAGGAATCTACGGCCTTAAGAACAGCAATAGTGGTAGAGATAGCCCAGAGTTTGGATTTGGACCAAATTGGGTTACAATCTAAGCAATTTAGTCTATCTTAATTAAATTAAATTAAGTGCTCTGTTGAGGTTTTAGAGAAGATATATGTAATGTGCTTGACATATAGTCAGAACTCAAAAAAGTTAGCTGCTATTAATATTCTCATCCTTATTGTCCCTTCCCTCCCAAATCTAGCTTAGCACTACATATACAGTAGGAACTCAGTGAGTCCCTGCTAATGAATGATTTGTGATAGAGTTGGGTAATGTGTATGATAGGACATGATATGACAGAGATCTCACCTCCTATTTCCCCATCCAGTCCTTAATACCATAGAAGTCAGAACATTTTTCCTAAAAGAGCCTCGTACACACCATCTTTGAATTTGTGAGGAGGCAGAACATCAGGAATCTGATTAAAATAGAGTTGTATATTCTCTCTGTGAAACTGATCACCCACCCCCACCCCCAAGGCTTTCAGACTACATGGATGACAGAATAAAAAGCAAAAATGAAAAACCACCAACACAAATCAAATTTAAGATAAAAGTCCCTTAGCTTCAATAAACAAGGCACAGCAGTACAAACACCAGGAGTTAAGCAGGCAGACCCTGAAACATGGCTGCTGTGTGGTGTCATGAAAATTGAATTTGAGAGTTGAAGGTCTCCACTTTCTTTTGTTAGCTGTGTGACCTTGAACAGTGTCATTTCCTCTTTCTAGGGGAATGGTCTCTCTCTGTTCTCACTTATAAAATACGGGAGTTAACTCAAGGCTGCATTAAAGTTCGTTAGAATCAGCAAATTGCAGCCAGATCCAGTCTGCCGCCTGTTTTTTGTAAATAAAGTTTTGGGGTTTTTTGTTTTTTGTTTGTTTGTTTGTTTGATTCCAAAAGATGACCAGTAAGGGGATCCTAACCCCTGACTTGGTGTTGTCAGCACCACACTCTCCCAAGTGAGCTAACCAGCCATCACTATATAGGGATCCGAACCCATGGCCTTGGTGCCATCAGCACCACACTCTCCCAAGTGAGCCACGGGCTGGCCCTTAAATAAAGTTTTATTGGGAAACAGTGCGCCTATTTGTTTAAGTATTGTCTATGGCCGCTTTTGCCCTACAATGGCAGAGTTGAGTAGTTGCAACCGAGACCATATGGTCTACAAAGCCAAAAGCATTTCCTGTTTGGTCTTTTACAGAAAAAGTTTGCTAACCCCTTATTGATGTGTAAGGTTCCTCCCTCTTCTCATATTCTGTGATATCTGTTGATGTGTAAGATAATTTGCAATCATTAGATTCAAACCTTTCGTGAAATTTAGAAATGTTCCAATGGTCCCATCTTTATGTTTATTATTCATGCAATAAAAGCATTTGCTGTTTGCTAGGATTGCGCTGGTTCTGGGGTACAAAGGGGAGCAAAACCAGACATGATCCCAGCACTCGCGGAACTTACAATCTACTGGAGGAGACAATTTATAATAGAACCTCATCACATCTTTCACTTTGTAAAGCAAAGCCAACAAATTATTTCATAGTAGGTTGAATGACTGACCAGGTTTACATATGGGTTAATGAACACCTTTATTTATTCATTTATTAGTTTGTTCATTCATTCATTCAGCATATACTTATAGAGTGCCTACTATGTGCTAGGTTCTGGGCTAGACTAGATACTAAAATATACTAATGAAAAAGATGAACAAAGTTCCTGACCTCATAGACCTTGCATTCTGTTGGGAGAGATACATATTAATAAAAAATTACACAAATAAATATATAATCATCAACTGTAGTAAGTGCTTTGAAAAAAAAGAGCATGTAATACAGGAACATAATCTAGACTGGAGAGATCAGGGAATGCTTTCTGAGGAAGCAATTCAGCTAAAATCTGAAGGAAAAGTTGGACCAATAATTTAGATAGTATTGCTGAGAACTGTTTTCTTGACTCATGGAAATAGAGTTGGGGGGCATGTAAGTAAGTGTTTTTCAAGTACAGTTTGAAACCTATTCTTTTTTTAATCTATTGAATGTATTCTGACTGGCATTTGTTTCCTAAGGCAATAGAATGGAATGGACAAGTGTGGAACAGAGTAGACTGAAAATTTCCAATTGTGTTACTGAAGCAATTATTTTGTGAAACTACGTAAAATGCATTTCTTACTGTGTGTCTTAGTCCAGAAAGTGAGAATCACTGTTCTGATATGCCTTGGCTCATTATAATTAAGGTTTATCAGATAACAGCTTGGTTCTTCAGTTTCCTACCTTTGAAGTCACAGGAATGAGTTCTGCAGATCTTTCTGTTTCCTTTCGTGTTCTTTTCAGAGTAAGTGTAGGAGTAAGTGGGAGAGCACCTGCCATCAGGTGAGTGCCTACTCTGATGCCACACAGTGTGCAAAGTGCCTTGTATACTTTATATACCTCAGAGTAATCCTGTGAATTAGGCACAATTCATTATTCTATTTTCAGAAATTATTCAAGTTTGGAAGGGTGGTTCAGAACCTGTTAGGTTTCTATCACCTGTGTGATGATCTAAGTTCTGTAGACCTTTGAAATGAGTCCATCTCGCTCTTCTTTCTAGAGAAAATGTTTTCTAATTGTTGAGCTGCTTTGATGGAATTTGGACTCACTTAATTCCAACGTGGCAAAACACATTGTTCGCAACTGAAAAGAAAGCATAGGAAAGGATTATGATGGTACCATACACTGTCAGTCAGCCCTGCAGACCTACAAAAAGAATCTCTAAAGAAGGGAAATTTGGGGAACAATAGACTCTCATAGGATCACAATAGGCAATAACAAAGTAATCAATTCTCCAGGCTGGGAGATGCAAACAAAAGGTGCATGCCAAGTGGAACTACAGTAGCAAGGTCTCAGGGAGGAGGCTCTGATGCTATCATTAAGAGATTCAAACTGGTTTCATTTAATTATCCCAAACAAAATTGATCAGCGGGTCCCTCCCCATGTTCTTACTTGAGTAATTTCATACTTCTTTAACATACAATGAGATTTAAAGGAGAAGGGCAGGGAGAAACCCTTCAGTGACTAAGTGGAAGAAAATTAACAGCCTTTTGGTCAGAAAATTATAATTCTAAAGACAGATTTTCCTAAACCACATAATGAGCTGTGGTTAAAGAGAAAATTGGAATAATGTGATGATAATTTCATAAGTGCCCCTTTTTAGGACCCTCTGTTTTAAAGTGGCAATCTGCAGCATGATGTGATGAAAAATTGCTTTAGAGTGGGAGGCATAAAAATTTAGTTTTGGTACTGCCTCTAGTACCAAAACTTTCTTTGTTTGGATAACCAAACTTGGGGAAAGTAGCTTCACTTCTGTGAACCTCAGTTTCCTCATCCTGTAAAATGGGAATGAAAACAAAACATCTGACCTGACTCTGGGGGTGGTTGTGCACATCAGATGACAAGGATGCACAGGAAAAGTGTGGGTTATAAACTGGACATTTCTGTAACAACATAAGGTATGAAGAGGATACATCAAGTTCTTGCTAAGAATTTACAATGGAGAGTCCAAACTCCTCAGAAGAGTTTTTGATGCAGGTAATAATCTGGCCCCACCTAATCTCTGTAGCATTATCGCTAATTATGCCCTTTTAAGACCCCTCTGTTTTATTTATGTGGTTCCCTTTACTCCCCTGTTAATAAAACATTATTTTTCCTGCTTCTGTTACTTTACTTATGTGGTTCTTCCTGCTTTGCTTTGCTCTTTTCACTTAACTAAAACAGCCAGGAAATGCACCTAGCCTAAGAAGTGCCTCCTCCAAAAGGGCTTTCTACACCCTCACTACCACTTATAGTTCTCAAACCAGCAGGATCAGCATCCCCTAGGAGCCTATTAGAAATGCAGATTTTTCAGGCCTTTCCCACACCTACTGAATCAGCCTCTGCAATACAACAAATTCCCAGGTGATTCCTTTGTACATTACGGTTTGAGAAGTGCTGTCCTACACAGCTCCAGCCTACACTCTCTTCTCCAGTCTCTGAACTTCTAGAGAATTTGAAGTTGTCTGTCTTGTTATTGAATTGCTGCCTGGTTGAACTATTCTTTTCAACTTGGAGACTGTAGGCACTTGGGAGACAGCTGTACAAGTATATTTAATAATTTTGTGTTTAAGAATGATTTTTTTACCTGCTTTCAATTCCACAGAGGTTTATTATAGGTCTGCAGTGCATAAACCACTGTGGGTACAAGAAAATGAGTAAGATGTGGTACCTACTCTGAAGGAGCTCAAGGTCTAGTAAAGGAAGAGATTGCTTGCTTGCTTGCTTGCTTCCTTCCTTCCTTCCATCCATCCTTCAACATTTCCCAAACATTACTCTGTTCCAGGCACTGCACTAATTGTTGGGAATATGAAGACAGCCAAGACAAAGAGTCTAGTGGAAATACAAATGACCATAAACAAGTAACTTTAATCAATATTTATTAATGCTATAATAGCATTGCCTTGGAAGTGCAATCGAGTGATTAACTAATTTGGGAAGTGAGGAGTTAGGAAAGACTATGGAAATTAGGGTTGAATTTGAATGTTGAGTATGAACACTCAAGTAGACAGGGGTCTTCCACACAGAGGAAACAGCATGAGCATATACACACTACATGCACAGTATGTTTAGGGAATGGCACATCATCATCATGGGATATGTGTGAGTGCTGGGGCTGGGGGAGTCAGGATGGCTGGAGATATTGTTCAAAGTTAGGCTGAGAGTCACATTACAAAGATCCTATATAATGTGCATCGCACTAAGGAACTTAAGTTTGTTTTTTTTTTTTTTCCTTTCATTAGACAATGGGGACTTAGTGTTTTTCAGATATATTATCTCATAGCAGGTGCTCAATAAAATTTACTTGAATTGATTGTGGAAGAAGAGGAAAGAGTCTCTTCAAGGGGGTAGGCAAAGTGTCCTTTAATTTGCTCTGGATTCTGCAATCTTAATTAGGATTGTTAAGAGGCTATTGTGATGGGGGAGGGAGATATGCCTGACTGATGATACTTCTCTATCAGAATGGCTAAGTTAGAGCACAACTTTAAAGGCTCAGAACAAATTGATCTGAATAAAATGCAGGTTATTATGTCATCCAAACCCAGACAGAATGTCTGACTTGAGTGAAGAACTCTTGAAATCCCCCTTAACAGGTAGCAAGTGTGCAGGTGTCTGGAAAGTGAAGGTTTAAGTACAAGTGCTTGGTATTGATACAGGCTTGAAGATGTAATGAGAAAGACTTGTGCTTTGGGTCAGCTTCCAAGCCTTGCTCTTCTAGTTACTAGTAGAGTGATTTGGGGGCAAGTTATGCCTGTGTTTGGGGGCTGAAAATACATCCCTGCTACTTTTTATTTTTATCACCTGCTTTCCTTTTTGGGAACAATCTTATATGTAACCACCAGGGAAGCTGTGCTGTTACCCTCATAAATGCCCACTAGATTCCTTGCAGGAACTCGCTTTATGGACTCAACATTTAAGAAACCTCTGAAGAGATTCTGATCATTCCAGATGCAGAGATTTATTAGCGATTGTAGGATGTTAGTTAATTCATGGAATTATGGACTTTCAAGGCTCAAAGGGAATATGGAAAAGTATCACTTAGCCCACCAAACCATCTCTGTAATATCCCTACCAAATAATATTCCTGCTTCGTGTTTGTGCTCCTCTAGTAGGACACACGTCATCTACAGCTACGTAAAGTCCGCTCGCTCCTTTGTTAGTGCAGTTCTCTTCAGCCACTGAGTTTTAGGAGGTTCATTGTTTTAAGCTACTGTAATCTCACCTTGTATAAACAGAAGTAAATAAGCATAGTCTCTAGACCAAGAGACTAGATTGTCCTGCCTTCTTCTGCACTTGGGGTTAGATTAAAATTCAAAGTTTAAAGGGAGTTCTGGGCCGTGAGCTTTGGCACATATATAAAGCAACTGAGTTGTTTTCAAAAGACAGTGGCTTAAAACTTGAGGGTACAGGTGAAGAAAATGGAACTATTGAGACTGGAAAAGAGGAGACTTCTGGACAGGTTAGCTGCCTTTAAATATTTGAAGAGTTGTCATTAAGAAAAGGGATTAACCTTGTTCTATATTGCCACAGGACTAGAGTTAGAATCAATAGGTTGAAGCTATGGGAAATAAAGTTCAGCTCAGTATGAGGAAAAGCTAACAGTCTGCGTTCTCCAAAGGAGCAATAGAGAAGCACCTTGAGAGGGAAGGAGTTCCCAGTAACTGAAGTTATTCCAACATAGGCTGAATGTTTTTTCAAAAATAGTGAATATATTGTAGAGGACATTTCATCTTTGGATTGGGAGCCATTGGCCATTTTGGCCCCTTTCGTGGACCTGAGATGCTCTCAAGGAACCGCGATTCCTCATGGAATCTTTTGAAAGCCACTGGACTTGGTGATCTTTACAGTCTAGTTTATCCCTATAATCATACATCAACACACCTATGATCATACATCAACGTTTTACCCATTTGTCCAAGTTCTACCTTCTCGCAACCTATTCCTCTTTTAAAATGTTTTATTAAACTTATTGTAAGGTGAGAGATTCGAATTGTGTAGTAGATTGTATTTCTCAAGTTTCCAAATGGGACCATGAGCCAAATGACCTGTGACTACTCCTGCAGGCAAACAGAAGAGTTATTAGACTTTTATAGTTCTCTCTCTCTCTCTCTCTCTCTCTCTCTCTCCCCCCCCCACTCTGTCATACACACACACACACACACAACTAGTTTGATGAAATTGAAATATAAAGATGCCAGGTGACTTGTCCAAGATCATACAGCTACTTAATGTTAGATCCAGGAATGAAACCAGAACAACATATGTTTCATTATTAATGGTGTGCCTTGAATTTCTGAAGAGATGGTAAGCCCTTCTTCTCCTCTAATATATTCATCAAATACTTACTGGATTAATTTATTTAGAAGTATGTGTTAGATAAATCTATGGTTTCAAGATGTTAAAAAATATTTGATGATATTTATGACTTCTTTTATCTCAAATCAGTGAGGTTTCACTGGCCTCTGAAGCTGCTGTGATCTTAATACATAGTACTTAAGATGACTGAGGGCATGCCTGTTGCTCCCAGGCTCTCTTCTGTAGAAAGATTCTGAGGTGTTCTTTATGCATGCTGTCTAGGTTTTATGACTTGGAAGTTCTATCCTGCTCCTTTAAAATCCCTTGGCTAAAATCTAATGCTGTCCAAGGAATGACTTAGTGCACTGGGCCTGGGAGAGGGCTTTCTCCCTTGGATGGCTGAGTAGTTCCTTTAATCTATTTACCACAAGTGTTCATTGCTTTGGGGCTCTGGGATTCTTCAGGATGAAAGCCCTCTATAAATATTTGTTATTGTTATGATAACCAGTATAGCTTCCTGAGTGAGATAAATTTGTCTTCCAGCTTCTGCTTCTCATAGCTTCCCTCCCTATCCTTTTATTTCTCTCTCCAGATAATTTTTGCATTACAGAAACAATCTATTTGTGCAGTTAATTAAGCTGAATGCAGTGTGATAGGCATTAGTGACTTTTCAGGTTGTGACTGCTAAGGGATAAAGGCCTTAGAGCTGAGTCTTCATACTATAAATATATTATTGTAATCAACGGGGGGGGGGGGAGGAAATCCTTGAAAATAGAATTAAAAGTGATAGCAGAAGAATAATTAAATATCTCATGGAGGTGATATGGAAACTGGTTTCCACAAAATTAAAAGTGGTAAATCAATGTTTGCAATATTCTGTAGACTACCATGATAGCTTTGGCTTTTAGGCTCCTATAAGATGACAGTCAGACTTTCTACTAGGAACACAAGTCCTCCCAAACTCATTTTCCAGATCCATCCTTCTCTCTCCAATAAATCACTCCCATTCTTCCTTGCTTATGAAGTCCCCCCTCCCTTCTAAAATGACAATTCCCTGATCCTTCAAGACTTCAAGTGACAACTCCTTCATGAAACTGCCCTGGCTGTGTTAACACCACAACATCGATCTCTCTGCTCCCTCTTCTGAAATACTATATGCCTGTCTGCATTCTTATTTGGCATGCCACCGATTAGAGCACTAAATTCTAATAATCTTCTCATGTGAATCATTCTTGTCTCTTAAATATTGCAGTTTGTAAGCTCCTGAGAGACAGAGCTCTCAATGCTACCTTATATGATATGTCCTTGTGTTTCCAACAGCACCATTTGCATAGTAGACACTGGATTAATTAGTTGGTTGATGACCTCATGTTGGAGGAGAATCATAGTTGAAAAGAATGAAAAAATGAGATTCATTTGGATACTGCCATAAATGAAAGGATGTAGGGACCTCAGCAATTGAAATTTAAAAAAAAACTGGATAGATCTGTGGGTTTGGGATTATTTAGTAGTTGCATAAAGGCATTTGATGCTAGCTACCACACAGAACAAAACATCTGGTTTCATCTAAATATGATAGACACAGCTGTTGGTATGCTTAGAAATGCTTCTCTTTCCAAGTAAATGACTTTTGTCTAGCTGTGTTCACTATCTAGCAGCTGCTCTGAATAGAGCAGCTCTGGATCGCATCTGTTAACTCTACACAAGTAAGATATGTACACGGACTTTATTTCCTTAACTACAAATATGTTATGCAGGTGGTATTTCCCCAAAATCTGTACTTCCCAAAGGCAAACAATGGCAACCACTATTCTATAATTTTCCTGACCATATGATCATTTAAAATGAATACCATACATTTGCTCACTCATACCTGCTCCTCATTCTCTTGCATTTTATATTTATACATTGTTTTCACTTGATGACTTGTACTGAGTCCTGAAAACACAGAGTGGGCGCCTAGTAGGCACTTAATAAGTTTTTCCAGGTTTGGCTGATTTAATTAAAGATCTTCTAAATAGAGTGTAAAGGCTAAACCATCTGTGTTTAATTTTAAAAAGAAATGACTAGGGATAGACATAATCATGAATCTCCTGGTACAGGGAAGAGTATTGCATGGATAGTGTAGACAGTTATTCTCCATTCTCTTGGAAGACAGGATGAAAGAAAAAAAATAATCTGCAATTTCAGCTTGACTGAATTAGATAAGAATGCAACATTAGCAGAGTAGTTAGAAACAAGGGACTCTGGAATCAGACATAGATTAGAATCCTATCTCTGGTCACTGACTAGCTCTGTGGCCTTGGGTAATTTACTTCACACTCTGGCCCCCAATTTTCTCATTTCGGCAATGAGGATAGTGATATTGACTACTTCATGGTTTGAGGAGCAAATGAAATGATTCAGGAAACATGCACATTTTTTCAGAGGTGGAAAAAGAGTCAGTGGAAAATGAAAAGTTGATGATACAGGAAACGGGGGGAATAACTGATTGGCAAGGATTTGAAGATAATAGCTTTTGAATGCTGTGGATAGATCTGCTTCCAGAATGGTTTGAGGTTCTGCTCTGTCTTGAGCCATGTTCAAATTACTTATCTTTATTGCAGCCCCAGTCTCTAGGATTCTGAAGCTCTTTTCAGTGTATGCCCTCTCCCCATGCCTGGTCTAGAAATGCCACCCTCTGGAAAGGATCAGGACTCTTGGCTTTCCATTTCAGCCATTTCATTCTACCCATTTCTTACCTCATGTTGTGTTGCCAGCTCATAAACAGAATTCAAAAGAAAGGATTGCTGAAGAAAGCCTTCTGCTTTATTATGTCTGAAGTCTTATGTATACTCAAAAAAATATTGATTGAGTTATATCATAACCAATAGAATAAGATGAGAAAATTTCTTAAAAGTCCGTTATCCATCGAACTTAGTTCTACTTAGATGTTACAGGTAAAACAAGGTGGAGCTGTATTAGTTCTCAAAGGAATTCTTTCTCTTTTCTTAGCTACTTTACCTGTCAATGTCCGTGCTCCCATTCAACAAGTGTCTACCAAGGGCTGTGTCTGCCACTGGAAATGCAAAAATGATTAATGTACTCTCCCTGCCCTTGTGAAACTCATAGTATAGTAGGGGAGACAGACAAGAAAATTGGTGTTTCCAGTGCAGAGTTCTAAATGCTATGCACAGTTGTGCTGTGAGCATCTAGAGCACCCTAAGTTTCTGGGGAGATGTCAGGAAAGACTTTTTGGGGAACCTGAGTGCTGGTGATATTATATAGGAATAACCTTGAATCTGCTCTCAATCATTTGCAAACTTTGGTACTTAAACAATTCTTTGTAACAACTCATTAGGATATAGCCTACAACTGATTTTAACAGGACAACATGCTAATAAGGGTTACAAGACTTTAAAATACCTTTCTAACTGGGCTCGCAGTACCTAGCCAACCCTATTCTTTGCCATTGTATACATAACTGCCTGAGTTATTTTCCCAAAACTCCCCAAGGAAGAGGTGGCAAGTTGGAGTTCTACTGGAGAAGGGGGAGAGGGAGAAGCAAGGAGAGGGAGAAGCGGCATTGCAGGGAGCAGTAACATTGTATACAAAAGGCAGGGGGTGAAAGAGGGGAATTTGTAGTATAAAGGGAGATTGATGGGAGTGATAGGAGGTCAGAGAATCAGGCATAGAGGGCCTTGTTTGCCATGGTAAGGAAGTTGGATTTCATCCTCTAAGGTAATGAGAAACCACAGAAGCACTTTTATGTAAGAGTGACCATCTGTGTGTTGTCACTGTCCTATCTCAGTGATAGACAGGGAAACTGAGGCCACGGGTAAGCACTGTGAAATAGGCAGAGGAGGCCTAGCCTATCAGTTACAGGTTTTTGGATCTTGTATAGTCCTGTTTCCAGTATGTATAATGATAAAACTTTGCCAGATGTCTTCTAGTTCTAACATTCCTTTTCCTCTTATCCCAGTTCTGTGTATTTACAAGTTCTCTACCCATCATTGTAAGGATTCATTGAATGAACTATCTATATTTGTCTGTTTGCATATGTGTATATATGTTGGGAAGATAATATTTAAAAAGCCAAACAGCTAAAAAGGAATAGAGAAGTCTAGAATGAGGTGGTGTGAGCTAAAAAGTTGAGAACTCAAAACCCTTCTTTTTTCTCCTTAAAATAAATAGGAAAGACTTTTCTACTCTTTGTTATTATATCATGAGGACAATGAGTTAATGGTTGCAGGCATTTTGAGATTTCTTTTTTTCAGATGAAAGGTGCTTATTCTGCTCTTATTATTCTAGTAGATGAGTATTGCAGATGAAAAATTTCAGGGAAATGAAGAATGATGATTTACATCGCTGAACCGACTGTCTGTATTGATGACATGTTGCCAGTTTCTTCACACTTATCTCATTTAATCAGACTGTTTTTCTTGGAGAGCTCTTTATGTAGGTGATAGAAACTTGGATTTATGATTGTTGTTTATGAGGAGGGCTAATATTCCTACACTCTGGTATTTCCTGCCTTTTTTTCCTGACACTTCTGAGTATTATAGAAAAGTTTACATCTGGGGGTTCAAAGATAACTCCGTAGATCAAAATTCAATGTTTTAAATTTGATTCAATAAGTGAGTTCTTTCAGTGCTCAAAACTACCTACTTCCTAGGAGCCCAGATACTGGTTTAGCCCCATAACTTCCTAGGCTGGTTTGTAAGACTTTTCAGTCCGTGTTATGCAAGTTCCAACTCTTAAGGATAGATTCTTGTATTGTTTGAACACCTCTCCTATATGGCTAATATCTAGACTTTGTGGTAAGATTGCCTAGGTTTCAGTCTTTGACCTGCCACTTACTAGCTATTGACCTTAGGTGAATCTTGAAGCTTCTCTTTGACTCAGTTTCCTCCTTCTCTGAAAAAAATGATGTTATTAATAGTATCTACCTTGTGGGGTTATGGTGAGAATTAAACAATTTCAATATGTAAAGCTTTGGACAGTGCTTGTCATATAGTCAATAGTATTATCTGCCTCGGAAACTATATTTACTGTTCCCTCTATTCATAACTTTCTTCCCTAAGAGTTTTACATAGCTGACTCTTTGCCATCAGGCAGGTGTCCACTCAAATATCATCCTCTCGGGGAGGTCTTTCCTGACTACCCACTCTAAAGCAGTCCCTCCCTGCCATGCTCAGTTATGCCCCTGTGAGTTCCTTCACTGTTTGTAATTATCTGGTTTCTAAATAAATAAATTCTAAAAAATAAAGAAGCCAGATACTTACCAGTAATTACTAATAGGATTATCTGGTTTCTTTATTTACGTGTTATATGAGTATTCTCACCAGAACACAAGCTCCATGAGGCCAGGGACCTTGTCTACCTCGTTCACCACTATGCCCATATAGCACGTGGAGTGTTCAATTAATACGGGTTAGATGAATAAACAAATACAGTAATTCTATTTTCTGAACCAACAACCTTGGCACCTCTTCTGTCAAATAACCTTTATGTGCTTCTAAGTGAAAAACAATTGGAAGATATACATTGGAGCCTAAAGTACTGAAATTTCTTGGACATTTTTGGTAGTTTAGGTGGGAGTAGGACAGAAAATGTCATCAGAACTGGCTGGCTTGGAAAATCCAAGCATATGATCTCTGTAATACCAGTGTCACCTACAATAGTTGTTGCAAAACGGGTACCTGATAATGTTGGTCACTACCTTCGCTGTTCCCATGGGTATCCCAGGACAGATCTTGACATCTCAAAGGCTATGACCTTGTCATTTTTATTATGGTGTCTCTAGAGCACTAAGCACAGTGATTTGTGCTCACACAATGGTGCTCAATAGTTGTCTACTCTATGAATAAATGTTCTTTTTTTCATTTAGCATCACAACTGTATACGTCAATGAGGTGTGGGGAAAAAAAGAGACCATTTGTATAGGAATGTCAAGAGTTAGGGCTTATATTTGTGGGTTTGAAAAGCTGATACACTAAAAACAGCCAATCTCTTAATAAGAGATTGTCTAACACAGGCCCTAGGGACTTCTCAAAGAGACCATTGTTTGGTGATTTCAAGGTGGGCTCCCTCTCAGACTTTCAGGTTGCCATAGAGATGGCATGTTTTTCTTCCTAAATGATATTTGCTTGTAATCTCAGAAGTCTGTTCAGCAAATTAGTGCAGGTGATTTGGGAATAGAAAAGAGGTGGCTATAGCAGCTTCAAGCCTTGCTACCCTGTAAAGGCCTAGTTTGCTAAATGAAGTAAGGAAAGAGAATTTGAAGACCACCCTAAGGAAAAGGCTGTTGCTGTGAATCCTTTCTTTTCTCCTCCTGTGTATGACGATGTGTTACTACAAGGAAAAAAGAAAAGGTTCCAGGTCACAGGGTTCAAAATTCAGGACTGCAATGTGTCTGCAATAATTGTTGCCACAGAAAATAGCACTTGTGGCAAAAAAAAAAAAAAAAAAGTGTGTTCAGAAGTTGTTATAGTCAGTGTCATTTAATAATGTATTTATAGAAGTGTACTGGGCAGTGTGGAAACGTTTTGTGATGTTTGTTAGTTTTTTTTTAATTTTAATTCACTGTACATGTTTACAGGGTACAGTTTGTTGTTTCAATACATGCATACATTGTATAATGATCTAATCAGAATAATTAGCGTATCTATCACCTAAACATTTACCATTTCTTTGTAGTTATAACATTCAAGATCCTCTTTTCTGGCTATCTTGAAATATACAAAACAATTTCATTAGCTATTGTTACCCTAGGGCACTAGAACTTATTCTTACTGTCTAACCATAAAGTGTTTGTTAGTTTTACTTTGTCTGAGTATATGCTTCTTGAGGGAAGAGATCACATCTTACCATTCCCTTTACATCTTGTATAGCACCTTAACCTATCTCATCTGCAAGGTCTCTCCCCTCTTCCTGCTCTCTTGTATTAATCTTTCTAAGTCACTTCTCTGATACCATCACTTTCTATTAAAACATTTAATGGTGTTTCCTTGCCAGTTGAATGAGGTCACACCCTTCAGCCTGACACTAAAACTCTTTCAAGGTCATCTTTCAAGCTTACTTTTCCACCACTTCCATAATATACTCTAATCTCAGACATCCCAGAGTACTTATCTTGAATTTCCTGTATACGCCCTGTGATTTTTTTGGTTTGATCTTTCCCACCCACCCCCCTCCACTGAATGTTTGCTTATGCTCTTCCTTCCCTCTGGAATGCCTCTCCCTCACCCTGTAATCTCTAGCTAATGAAATTCTTCCCATCCTTTAAAGCTCATTTTAAATGCTCCCTCAGTGGGAAGTGATCTTTTAGTGTTGTGAATTCCTTTAGCCTTCTCTCCTAATCTTCTTTTCATCCTCCTGAGGCTTAACACAAAGCCTCCCATACGGGTATTCAAATATTTGAAAAAATCATAAATGAACTGTAGGTTGATTCACATATATGCTAAGTCCACAGAGGCAGAAATTATGGCCATCTTGCAAGGCTGGCTAAGAGATATTCCACACACCGAAGCCTGTTTTTGCATTGTCTTCCATGATGAAAAGAAAAGATGAATTTGGGGATTGTTTGGGCAGTGATAATCAGGCAGAGGAGGCTTACTTGAGTACAACTGAGAAGGAATTTCTGAGGAGACCTGGCTTGTCACTGCACTGAGGAGTAGAACCCAGGC
The DNA here is from genome assembly GCF_027409185.1 of Cynocephalus volans. Taxonomy (NCBI): domain Eukaryota; kingdom Metazoa; phylum Chordata; class Mammalia; order Dermoptera; family Cynocephalidae; genus Cynocephalus; species Cynocephalus volans. Next base: position 118,604,195 of record NC_084478.1, on the reverse strand, counting down.
TTTAGGTGGAAGGGCATTGGGACCTAGAACTACTGACCTAGAAAAAAATGCCTTTTTTATTTCTTGCCACCATTATTCTGTGTAGCTCAGCCGCCTTGTCAGAAAGCTCAGTGCCCTTCACCATCACCTCTCCAACCGGTGGCCTATCACCCTGATGCCAAGGAAAGTATATGGTGGGATTCTGTTTGTGGGGGACTGATGCGAAGAATGAAGACCAATAATGTATTCTCTTAATTAAGACATTCCCACAGGGAACCCTTAAGTTCTACCAAATCTCGTAAGATTATAGATAAGAATTGCCTTCTGCCTTGTTTAGAAGCAGCATGACATAACGTAATGCTAATGAGAGACGGCAGTAAGCACATAACCCCTTAGAGATCTTAGCATGGTGGCCCAAAGCACCCACCATAAGTTCAGTTCTCATGCCTTAGCTTAAAAATTCAGACCTGTTTTATAGTCTTCTCCAAAATGTAATTGTGTTCGTTGGACTATTTAAAATAATGTTTTAACTTAAAGTTGATGCTCCAAAGACATGTGTAGGTTTATGCTGTGGCTTTCAAGGACTGCCTGGGACACCACTGCATATCCCAGTACTATGCCCAACTCTGACCAGGCGTGGGGAGGATTAAATGAGATAACACTTAGAGAGCATGTAGCCCAAATGCCAACAACACATTAAGTACTCCGTATATGGGACTCGCTTGTGGTTAATTCCTCTGAGAGTACAGTTTCTTCATCCACTAAACGAAATTAATGTCTTCCCCAAAGGTTTCTCGGAGGATTCTGTGAAGGCTGTACACAAAGCACATTGACTCCTTGCTTCCTGGGAAAGTAAAAGCCCACTTTTGAAGAGAGCACTTTGCTATTCACACCTTGCAGAGTAAAATGTTGTATTCACATTAAGCACAGCTTTAGAGTGACTTCTTATGTGTCAGGTGTGTCCCTCCCTTTCTATCTGAAGATGGAGGCAATAAAATGGGGGCAACATCCAGGTAAGCAGCACTTGCCTATGTATGCGCTCACTTCACAACAGCCTCACAAATGCTCCTTCAAATGCCCGGGCTCATCTGACTTCAGAGCAAGGGCTGCAGGCAAGAGCAGTCAGATCAAGATTACTGTGTCCCAAGGACCCTGCCACATTGATCAGGGTAGAAGAGGTTTTGTATTAAGGTGGCAATTATCCAGACAATTTGCAAAGAGTATTTTACCTGTCAGTATGCTCTCTGGCAAAAATGATCCCTGATTACAAGCCTCATGTAGTGACATACAGGTAGTTTGTTTCACTATCTTGCCTGCGCCTACGTGTGTGTGTGCACATGTGCACGTGCACGTGTGTGTTTAATTTATGTTTCTTGCTGCCTGAAGAGATACAGCTGCAGTGGGTTTTCTTTGCACATAACATCAATATCTATCACCATTTGGAAATAACTTTATTTTGTTTTTGTTTACCTCCTCTTCTTTCTGCCCTTCTACAAGCAAATCTTCCTGTTGAATCTTGAAACTTTTGGCTTTAAAATTAAGGTACAGTATTGTGAGCATATTACCACCTGCGATCTATTATTGAGACAATGCAGTCATGTGCCTTAGCAGTAGATCACAACCACAGAGTTTTATTTGCTCAACATGCAGCTGTGAGATTCTCCCCAGCTACCTTTCCAACATACACACAGATACACATAGGCATACACACACACATTCACAGAGAGTCATCTACTTTTTATTAATACTACTTATTTTTATGTTTAAAACCTAAATTTAAAAAATTAAAATTAAATTATATCCATTGCTGAACTAATTTATTTTAAAATCAGAAAATGCAGATAAGTATAAAGAAGGGAAAGAAGACCATCTCAATCCCCAGAAAATAGCCATTGTTAACATTTATAACAGTAACTATTATATCTTTCCAGAATACAAATTTATTTAATTTCACCTTTGTAATGAGAAGGAAACTGTCAATAGGACACAATTCTTTGGGGGATAACAATAGTGTGACTTGAAATGAAGCAAAGTCAGGGTGCTAGGATGCCTACCTGAGAGCTAATTGGGACCCATGAGGCTAAGCTTGACCACTGCACACTTCATTGTGGAGAGAACAAAGAATTAAGTGCCAGAAGAGAAGCCATTTCAGAGGGACTGGCTGTCTTTGCCCAGGCTCTATATGTAAGGAAAACTTTCTCAGCTTGTTGCTGGCTAAAACTCTGAGTAAGGATTAAATTTTGACAGTAAACTACACATACTCACCATCTCCCATTGCCACCAAACCAGAAACGGAATCAGTACTAAGTACAAAATTCCTTTAAACATCATTTATTTCTCAGAAACTATTCTTTCGAAAAATCAATTATAGGTACGTTTTGGGAGAGTGGGATGTGTGGCAAAGGGACATGAAGCTCAGTGTTCTGCAAGATTTAATTGTCACTTATGGAAAGATGAATGATTTAAATCTTTCTTGAAGCTAAAACACTTTAAATATTCACTTATATTGTCACCGCCCATAAGCATGTCAGGGCAATGTATTTATATATAAAGATTTCTCTAGATGTCTGAATTGAATTCGTTTTTCATTCTTTTCTTCTATCCCTACCACTCTCCTTCTCAAACTGCAGCACATGCCTCAGGAGCGCCCGTAGGGCTTGGGGGTGGGGAGGGAGCTGCTCTCAGAGTTTCTGACTTAGTAGGTCTGGGTTGGGGGCCTGAGAATTTGCATTTCTCACAAGTTCCTAGGTGATGATGATAATGCTGATTTGTGGATCAGATTTGGAGAATTACTGCCCTACAAGAATATATAGGAATGGTCCCATCCCAAAAGATTTAGGGAAAAGATGAAACTGAATTTTCCAAAATATTATTCCTGATTTGGGCTAATTTTTATTAAAAATTATTGGATTTAGCCACTACCACTCCACTACTCCATACCTATGGCAGATTTTATTTTTTAATCTGTGAGAGTATTTCTGTTTCAGAATTCCCTTTTATCCATCCTTCTAGTCAACAGAATTTTTCCTATGTTTGTCTTTTTGAAAAAAATGTAGTCTTCCAGTACTTTCAGTGGTATCTGAGCTGGTCCCTTTTGGAGCAGATTTCTGACTCTGCCGGTTATTCACTGTAGATCCTTGAGCAACTTATCTTACATCTCTGAACCCCAGTGTCCACATCCGTAAAAAGGACGAAACCCCAAACAAATGGAAACACATCTGGCTGACCCAGGGAGTATGAGCATTAGACAAAATAAAGACTGTATAAAATGCCTAGTATTTTATATATGTTATTTAACATATATATTTTTAATGTATATATATGTTAGGCCCCCATGCTCCTTTTATTATGTACATTTATGTTGCAAGGGATACTCTACCACTATTTGCAGTGTTGAATAATTTGTAACAAGGTATAATATCTATCTAATGGATCCGAGGCAACACCTCATAGATATCATAGCAAATAAAGTTTTCACTATGGTTCTAAGGCATTTTTGTGTCAGGGACAAGTGGAAACAGGTTTAATAATTATAGTATAGGCATCTATTGGTGCCTGCTACTATGATTGCTAAGAATGATCTCATCTAATCCTAAAGACAGCCCCATAATGAAGGTATTATTATTATCATTATTTTACAGATGAGGGAATGGAGGCCCAGAGAAGTTAGATAACTTGCCTGAGGTCACACAGATGCTAATAAATGTAGAGCCAAGATTTAAATCAAGGGCTGTCTTCTGTCCAAAATCTGACCTCCTAACCACTGCATAACACTGCCTCTTCAGCTCAGAATCATAAGATGTCCCTGTCTGGAAGGGACCTCAGCATCATAGTGCATATAGTCCTCCCATAGTGAAGATGAAAGAACTGAGGCCCAGGAGGGGGAGTGAAACACCTCAGCTCTCTAATGGCAGAGCCAAGAGCCAAACTTGGGTTGACTCCGACTTCTGCAGTTTTTACAGCAATGTAGTTTTGCTTTGGTACAAATGAAAGTTTTCGCTCCCTAGTTCAAGCATCAGACAAACAATGGCTCTGCTGAATAGGAGGGGAAGTTAGATATTCCCATGTTTAACAATCAGCTCTCTGTGAGAGAAAGGGAAAGCCCTGATGTGTAGCGTTTGCTAATTTCCACAGTATAAATACTCCTACCAAGGCTGCTTTCAAGCTAGCCACGTGATGGCACTGGATGCAGAGTTGGGAAGAGATGTACACAACCCACTGTCTGGAGCTGGTGTGAGCTGGCTCTAGCATACCACTGCCTCCATCCTCGTTTGTTTGTTTGTTTGTTTTTGCTGTCTTTTCTTGCCTTTCTGAATATACATTGTCTTTTGGTTTCAAGTGCTGAATCATAATATAATCATTTTACAATATTTTAACACGCAAACTCAACATAGGTACCGAAAATGCATATAACTCAATTTAAATGATGACAATATGAACAGCCATAACCAAGTTTGTACATATAGAGACAACGATAAATATGCCATGACTTCTGCCTGGCTGACAGCAATGAGATGCCACAGCTTATATAGCATACTAAATTTTCAGAGATGTTAAAGTGCAAAAAACAAATATGTACATCTTAAAGTAAATGAAATACAGTCATCCCTCAGTATCGTGGAGGATTGGTTCCAGGACCCCTGGTGGATACCAAAATCTGCAGATTCTCAAGTCCCTTATGTAAAATGGCATAGTATTTGCATATAACCTATGCACATTTTCCCATATACTTTAAATCATCTCTAGATTACTTATAATACTTAATCTAATGCCTACACCCGTCACTTCATTTACTGCCTCCATCCTCATAGAGAACGGCAAACCAAATGCTGACTATTCAAGGTAAGATTGAGAGTCAGGAAAAAAATGAGTGTTCTTTATATGCCAGAATTCTGAAATTCAGTAGAATTGGTATTCTGGCCAACTCTTCTTTTAGAGTTTAGGATTGGCTCTGTTACTGAGATTGAGCTCCTGCCAAGGGGCTCTTGTGACTTATTTATAGAACCTTTTATTTTTTTCCCCAAAAGGGTACATGAATATATTGTATCATGCTGTATCTTTAAAAATGCTAATCCCATGCCTCAAATGATATCTTTGAGATTGAGGATAAATTAGAGCATTCATAAGAAGATGTTTGTTTGTTTGTTTCTGTTTTTAAGATTTCAACAACAAAAAGCCCTGTTAAAACTTATCAAATGGCCCAAGAAGCACATAATTATTTTAGGAAATTTAAAAAATACAAGCAAACAAAAGAACTTAGGTTTAAAAAAATCACCTATTATTCCAAGATCCAGGGATAAACATGGCTAACATTTTAGAGTACATACTTCTAATATTTTTTCTCTTATATGCAGATAGAACGATTTTTTTTTTTTTTTTTGGAAAAAATAGCTCTACTGTAAAGAAGATCCATTTACAAAATGAAAAGCTATCATAGATTATTATCCTCCTTGTATAGGTCCTGCCACTCTATTTGTATTCACAGAAATGGTATGTTAGCTATATTTATGCTGATGTTCTACATGCATTTGGAGATAATACTACTAATGGGGATTGTTATCTGTGAGTACAGATGGGGCTAAAAAGACCAGGGTGACAGTCTCAGCCCTTTCCATTCCATAGACCACTGTATACACAAAGACTGTTTTTGAGTTACAGTTGCAGCTGTGCTGATATGGTGCTTGATGGGGACTCTGCCTCTGAGACCTGAGGTCATCCCGGAGCTCAGAAAACAACCCCCTCCTGCACTCCCTTATTGCTGTAGCCAGCCTGGCCTGCCTGCTGCTTGTTTCCTGCTGCCTGCAGCTCTGCCCCATTGTTTGAAGTGGGGCTTCAGAGCAGCTTTAATGGGTTTTTTTCTGCCCTCCCTGCTTGGGGTTGCCTTACTACAGTTCACCATACAACGGTCTGATCTGGTGTCCTGGGGCCATCCATCCTTCACACATGTCCAGCCCAGTGGGGTGCTGTTAGAAATGGAATTTGTTCATTCCCTTTACTCAGTCTTCATTTTAGTGAAACCATACCCTAGAAAAATTTACCAGTCATAATAACAATGCTAGATGACTGACTTGGGGAAATGAGTGTTTCTTTCTGAAGGAGATGCTAATTATTAAGTTGTGGAATAGTGGCCAGTCGGGCTTACCAAAAGTTAAGGTAAAGTAATTGACCTCTCTGGAATCTTTGCTTTGGGCTATTAGTGTCAAATGTGGATTTTCTTGACAGATCCTCTCCTGACATGTTTGCTGAGTTAGAGTCCCTCCTTGAAGGCCGAAGTTGAAAGACAGACAACCACAAAATGTTTTGGGAAATGCAACTCTTAATTAGGAGTTGCTTAAAGTTGTGGTAAATTGCATATATATGAATGGGTGATGTTTGGTGGCTTTATGCTATTTTTGTTATAGTACATTATTTATTGGTAAGGGTACACAGTCAGGCTCTCTCCAGAGAGAACAAAACTTTTTGGTTGGGAAAACAATGTGACAGAAGAGAACCCAGGCCTATGGACAGTTTGTGAGAGACATAATTTTTTTCATTTCATAGGAGTTAAGAGTACTAGCTGTGTGACCTTAGGAAAATTGTTTCACTTGTCATTGCCTCAGTTTCCGCCACAATGAAAAGGCAATAACAATAATACATCCTTCAAGGTAATGCCACGAGGATTAAATGAGACAGAGCACATGAAGTGCTTCACTCACAGTGTCTGGCACACAGTAAATGCAATGCTCGTTAAATATTGGCTAATTTTTCCAAGGGGAAGGCAGTGTCCACATAACCTGAGTTGTAAGGTAGTGATCCCCAGGCAGAGAAGCCAGCTGACCATCCAGTTAAATGTCGGTGCCATGGGGGGTGGTCCCTAATTTCACCTATTGTATTGTTTTGAGGCCTTGTAAATCACATTTAAACCTGTGCTTCTCAATCTTGGCTGTACATTGGAATTATCTGGGGAGCTTTAAAAAATACGGATGACTGAACCCCACCTCCAGAGATTCTGCCTTAATTCACCTGGGGTGGGGCCTGGGCAATGGGATTTTTCAAAGCTTCTCAAGCTGTTCTACTGTGCAGCCAGATTTGAGATACATTTGACTTTAGACAGATGCTGCATATCCGTGACAATGATGGTGAAAATTAACATCATGCTATTGAAGGAGGCAGAGTGCCACCACAGCCTTGATCATGGAGTCCTCCCAAATCTCTTGACCCATGGAAATAATCACCAAGCCACAAAATTTGCATTGGCCCAACCTGTATTTTCCAAATGTCACCCCAGTTATACTGTACCCCTCTCCATTTAATGTGTCCAGTTTGCATAAGGGGAGAGAAGAAACTCACATCTGGCCTTGGATTGGGTGAGTGTATGACAGTAGACTAAGAGTTAATCTCATTAATGCTGATCTCCTGTGCTTGGGCTATTAGCTATTGCTCAGCTTTTATTAATTTAGGCTTCAACATGTATATGCCTTGTCCACAATTCCAGATGGTGCTATAACTCATGCCCTTCTGTCAGTTCCAGAAGATGACTACATGTGTTTTATTTAGATAAACTGTAATTATGGCGACTTTCAACTGTTTTGGTAATTTTGGTCCATTTGTGGATAAGTGGTAAAATCCACTCTTCATTATTACACACTAAAAGTTATCTGAAAAGAGATTTGTTTGTTTAATAAAATCTTATAGGATAGATGAAATGGGGGAGGAAACACAGTACTTGAGATTTTAGTAAGTATGAATTAAAAACAAGTAGGGCAACTTTTGTGTGCTTGGAGGGCTGAAAGCCAGGTAACAAAACCCTACCTTGAGAAGGCAGCAGTTAGGAACAGGTCTCCACCCTACATGTCTATGATGTACTCCAGCTTAGTTTACACGCTTAATCTATGCTGGGGCCTATTGGTAACATAGGCACATTCATCCCCTACTTACCACCCGTGGTTAGTATTCATCTCGATAGCATGCCTAGTTTACAGATCACTTCCATGTAAAATGAAAATATAAATCATATCCACTCAAATACCTGCATTATGCCTGGATTCTTTCCTGTAAAGGATAAGAACACTTATCCAACCCAAGGCCAGGTGTGAGTTTCTTATCCCCCCTTTTGCAAACTGGACACATTAAATGGAGAGGGGTACAATATGGCTGGGGGTGACATTTGGAAAATACATGTGGGGCCAATGCAAATTATGTGGATTGGTGTTCATTTCCTCTTGATGGAGGAAAATGGATATGGTTTTTACATAGGGACATGATCTATAAAGCAGTTGTCTGAACCCCAAAAAGCCTAGTTGCAAATAAATTTGTTAAGTTGAAATCAAAGAATCTTAAATCAGAAACAAATGATGGTTGATCATACAATACTGTATTAATTTAAAGTATTCTTTTCTCATAATCATTCATTGGAAATGAATTGTTGATAATATGGCTTTTGATTTTGACTTAAATTGCTCAAGAAAAGTTAGAAGTATCTTTTTGAAACAAACAAGCAAAAAATACCTTCTGGAAAGGCCTTAGTGCTGAGCCTCAGCAAAATTCAAGCTTTATCTTAAGCACAAATCTTTTATGTTCCAAAATCTTTCCCCAAACTCTGATATTCTGCCAAGTAGGATGAAGAAAGCAGAAGGGGAGGATAGTTGGGTTTTGTTTTGTTTGTAAAGCTGTTCCCTCTTTCTTGTTTATTCTTGGTGGCCAGGAGAGAGGTCCTGGAATTGCTTTGTTCTTTGGCTGGGATCACTACCTTACCATTATGAAGGGTTTTTGAAAGCTTTAGTCTGCTTCCTTGAAGTGGAAAGGCAGATGCAACTTCTGCCTTCAAGTACATTCTTAATGGAAACTAATATTTTAATGGAAACTCATATTGTTTCTAGGGGCTGACTTTAGACGTGGAGTCCTGTCCTGAAACTTTTAATGCACATCTGAGCCCCTGAGAAACATAACTTTTTGGAATGGAGTTGATTTTATTCTTGGGGTTTTACAGTACTTACTAACTACAATCAGTAAAGTGGATCTTTACAGACAGAACATTCATAAAAAAGAAAACAACAAAAATCAAGCAATTGTATTTTATCCCTACCATTTGATAACAGACAGTTAAGGTTAGCTAATCAATTTCACTATTGTTGCTCTTCCATGCTGCTTGATTGGGCTACTTTTGGTTAATGGCTAGTTATGTTTAAATAGCTGGCAACTTAACTCCCTCCAGCCTTTCCTCGTCCTCCCCTCTCCCCTGCCTTTTTAGGCTTTTTGCATTTGCAGCCAAAAGTAACTAGCATATTATGTTCATCTTCATCCTAATTTGGAATGGAAGAATAAAACCACAATTTTACTACAATCTTTTTGGTGCCTCATTCACTCTGAACATTTATTTAGTGTCTGGATAATGAGCACTGTGTTTTCCATTTCAACCAAGAGTTAATTTGTCAGCAAAATAAAATAAACTTTAAGATCCCTTTCAATCCTGTAATCTTGTTCATCTCTGATCCGAAATCTATATGCCTCTATGACTAGGGATATTTATTCTTATTTGATAATGTTTGTTTTGTTATGGTTTTTTTTTTTTTTTTTGAAAGATGGGCAGTTTTATAAGCAGTAACTTTCATTCTGTAATTAGACCACCCGTTCAACCAAAAATGGAATTGAGAATCTCAGTCAATTTTTTGCTGCCCTAGATTGTTGTCTGTATATCCCAGATCTTGCTACAGTGCGGTCCCCCTGTTTTAGATGGCATGAAGGCAGGAGCCATATTTTAGTGGCTTACACATAGCAGATGTTTATTAAATTGAACTGAGTCTACTTTGTAGCTTATTGGTACAATGTCAACCCCCAGCCTTTGCACATTTATGTAGTAGGTGCTCAGTAGATCTTGATGAATTGGATTAGTAGAGTGTGTTTGGATTCAAATAAGGTAGGAATTGGAGAATGACCTTAGCTAGAGTATAACTTTGTAAATAAGCTCGTGTGCTTGTGATGCATCAGTTGGAACATGCACGTTTTGCTAGAAACCCAGATTGCTGCTGAAGTATTCATATTCCTAAATTTAAAAGTTTAATGCAATTTAAATCAAATAATCCAATAATTTTTAAAATTTCAGTCATAAATATTTCAGTGTGTATCTCTAAACAATAAGAAGTCTTGTTTTTATATAACCTCAATATATTATCATAACTGCAGAAATTTACAGCCATATATTTATTTTAAAAGTAAGATGTTCTTAAGAATTACCCAAAGTTCTCAAATTCTACCTACTCCTTGAGTACTTCTTGCCTCTCTCTTAGTCCACCTTTATTTTGCTTCTTCTACTCTGCTCTTTTGCTTCCTCAAAAAAGTGAGCCTCATGTAGTTTTTGGTAAAGTATGACTGATCCTTCTGAATAATTCATCATGGGGTTCTGGGCTTGGAGTTTTTTCAGTTAGGCTTCTCAGAGATGGAGAATATGAGCCTTTTTTATGTGTGGATATTGGGCCAGGAATGTGAGTGCCACATGTCCTTTAATCCTCACAACATCCCTAGTAGGTAGAATTTATCAAAAATACCTGATAGTTGAGTATTCTAAGTCACTTTTGGACACTGGATATGAGTCAATGCAGGTCACCTGAACAAGGCAGAAAGAAGAATGAATGAAGCCAATGACTGTTTATTGATCGCTTCTAAGAGCCAGGTACTACATTAGAAACTTTTTATACATTTCATTCAACTCTCAATCCTAGGAGGTGATTATCTTAACCCCCAATTTACAGATAAAGAAACTGCGATTCAGATATTTTAAATATTTTGCTTATTTTTCAGATTCTTAGTTCAAAAATCTGAAGATCCTAAAGGAATGAGACAGGGGTGGAGTTAGTTGTGTAGTATGAGAAAGGAACTAAATGTTCCAGGCCTGCCCTGCACAATCTATCACGTATTTTCACTAAAACTCTATATGTATCATTTATCCTCATTTTAAATATTAGGCTCAGCAAAGTTAAGTCACTTCTCCAAGGCACATGGGTAACAAAGTAGCATAAAGGGAACTTGGATCCAGGCCAACTCTAAAACAGGCTCATTCCTTTGCACTGTGTTGCTGTTTCTCCCGTTACCATTAAATCTGAACACACAGAATTGCCTTTGTACCTTACATGTGGCAAATACCACATGTTATTCTGAATTCTGATATGTGTATTCTTTGTTTTGTTCGCTGATATATCCCCAAGGCCTAGAACAATAACTGATACATAATAGGTGTTCAGTAAATATTTGTTGCATGAATATATGTAATTTTTGCTCTCATGAGATGTACACTTCTTGTAGGCAAATGAATCTTGGTCATCTAAGATAGCAACTAGCACAGTGCCATGCTCCTAATAAGCAGCCAATAATGGCTTTTAAATTGAGCTTTTTCCAAGTGTTATTATGTATGTTAATGCTAGTGTTAACATAAATTGAAAAACCAAGATTTTGGGATATGTCAGTGGGTGGAGAAAGGCAGTCCCCAAAGGAGGCTGTGACATTCTAAGTGAGAGAAGAGAAGAAAAGGGACAACTGCCAAGGAAAGAGAATGAGCTTCCCTCCCTCTGGAGAAATCAGTGAAGGTTAGCAAACCATAAGTCTTAGCTTGATAGTAAGCTAGGAGGCCTGTGCAAGGCTGAGGGCAGCTGCAAATCACTGTGTGACCTGTGGAAGCAGAGTGGGTCTGATCTCAGCTTGAGTTCCCATAACCCCACCCCACTGAAACCCCCACTCCTACCCCAGGCAACTTGGTCTGCCACGGTGGAAACAAGATAGATATCTCACGCCTGCCTGCAAGATTTGGTAACTGTTGCTGGAGGAACAGGACCAAGATGTTATACATTCATCATTTCACTTCATCTTCATGTTAATCATGTGAAATAGAACAGTTATTCTTATCCCCGTTTTCTGGATGGATAAACTGGGGTGCAGTGAGGTTATTTGGCTTGCCCAGGAACATACTGATGTTAGTCGGCAATTCTTCTGGTTATAATTCTTTTGTTCTTTCCACACTATCTCTTAGCTAATATTGAACAACTTGTCTGTAGGAATATTAATCTGGTTTTGGCATATAGGATATAAAGGAAAAGGGAGAGTGGGAAGGCAGGATGCTATTGTGAAGCCACTGCAAAGATCTAGGCAAGAGATATGGAGCCTGCACTGTCGCTGAATAAACTGTTCTTAACTTCAATAGTAACTTCTTATCCCTCCTATTATCGGACCCCTCATCAGCACCCAACAAAGTTGTCTACTTTCTTCCTGCATCTCTGGATGTTCCTTCCTACTCTAGTTTAGTGACTTAGCTTTCTGTGACCTCTGAATATTAGAGTCCCCCAGGGCTTGGCCCTAAGCCCTCTTCTTTATATTGTAGTCAATCTTAAGCATTTCTGTGGCTTTAGTGATCTTGTATGTGCTGACCTCCACATTTATATCTTTAGTCCAGATCTTTCCTCTGAGTTCCAGACCCATTTTTGTATTCACTCATTCATTCAACAAATATTTATCGAGTGCCTACTGTGTGCCAGGCACTGTTCTGGGCACTTTGGTTTCATAATTAAACAAAACAGACAATAGCTTTTATTTCACTTACACTGAGGGAAGAAACAGACAATACATATAATAAATAGGTTACATTAATATGCTAGAAGGTCATAGGTGCTATGGTAGAAAGGAAAGGAAGAGCTGAGTAAGGAAGGGATTGAAAGTGCTGGGAAGGCAGTTGCAATATTAAATAGGGCAGTCAAGATAGGCTTCCTTGCAAAGGTGAGATTTGAACCAAGACTTGAAGGAAATGAGAAAATTAGCCTTGTGAATATCTAGAAGAAGAATATCCCAAGGAGAAGGAATTGCCAATGCAAAGGCCCTGCAGTGGGAGATTGTTATGTTGCAGCAAGGAGGTCAGTGTAGCTAGAATGAAGTGGATGAAAGTTAGAGATGTAGATTAGGTTACCGATTTAAAAGGGGGAGTAGGCAGATCATGTAGAGTCTTGTAGGCCATTGTAAAGATTTTAGCTTTTACTCTGAATAAAATAGAGAGCCTTTGGAGGATTTTTGGCAAAGGAAAGATATTATTGACTTACATTTTAAAAAGATGACTGGCTGCTGTAGGAGGATGTGAAGAGATGGAGGGAGACCAATTAGGAGATTATTGCAATCGAACTTTGTGTTTGATAGTTCTTCTTGGATGTCTCAAAGGTATCTCAGACTCAACAGAAGACTTCCCCCTCAAAACCTAACCCGATTCTCCCCCATTGTTCTCTATTATCAGCAAATGTCTCTACCACCACCCAGTTGCTCAAGGAGAAACCTGCACATCCCCCTTGATTCTTTCCTTCCTCTCCTTTACCCACACACCCTTGCCATACCAAATTCCTCATCAAATCCTGTTGACTTTTTGTCTCATGTTACAGTTCTCTTATCTGTCTTGGTCTTTCTGTGCTGCTCATTATTCCAGGCCACCATCATATCTAGCTTAATTATTACAGCAACTTCCTAATGGTCTCCTTGTATCCACTGCCCTTTTCTAGTGTATTCTCTACAAGGCATAAAATGATCTTCTCAAAATGCAGATCTGCTTAAGTCAATTCCACTGCTTAAAACACCTCACTTGCCTCCTGCAATTCTCAGGATGGCCTACAAGATTCTGTGTGGTTTGGCTCTGCTTCCATCTCCAGCCTCAAATCAGCCCACCCTTTCCCTTGTTGATTACATTCTAATTAAACTTTCATTTTCTCAACTGTACCAAACTCTTTCCCAACTCAGAAACTGTATATTGCTTACTCCGTTTGCCCGGAATGCTCTCATTTGTTTCTATGGCTAACTACTACTTCAGGTTCTAGCTTTAATGACATTACTTAGGAAAGCTGATCATCTCTAAATACTCATCTAATTTAGGTTTTTCCCATGAATCTTTCTCTTAGCTCTTTCTTTTCCTTCATAATATTTATTACAGTTTCTAAATTTTCATGTTGATAGAAACCCAACTGCCAATCTACATACATAACAAAAATACTGCTTAATACTTTTCTACATGCTGTTCACTCAGAACAACTCTGTGGGTCATGTAAATTCTGTAAGGGCAAGAGCGAAGTCCTTCTTGTTTTCCACTGTATCCCCAATGAATAATAGTGTCTAACACATATTAGGTACTGTCAAATGCATATTCAAATAAAGTAACAAAGCCTCTTTTCTTACCCTTAAATCAGCCCCATACAATTCTCCAATTCCACCATTTAGAGTGCACGTAGAGGCAGAGTTTCATTCAAGAGGTACCATTGGCTACTTACCTAGCCAAGCACTGTGTTCTGCTCTATTGCAGGCCCAAAGATGCCTGCCTTTGAAAACCTCATGTCTAAATAGGGATGCAAGACACTTCTGTGCAGCAAGATTTCTGCCTAAAATTATGCATAGAATGTGCTATTGCTTTTCCCACTCCATGAACTCAGTGTATTTTTAATTCAAAAAAATAATAATAGCTTAGGAGTGTTTTCAGATGATTACACTGCCCTTTGGGTGTCAGCTTACTTAGTTCCCCTCATTTCTGCGTCTGGCCCTAAGTTTTGCCCACTTGAGAGCTTAAAGGGGTAGTAGGGACAATATAATTTTCTTAGGATAGTCCCACACTAGCCAAGTTCACAAGAGGTAGATACCTAGATTAGAATACTAATTTAATGATTTAGCATAAGAAAAAATAACTGCTGAGAACCAGATGGTCACATGAGCAAGTCTTCTGCCTGTAGGAAAATCCATGTAGGAAGCCAAAAGACAACAGAAAGATTACTTGGTGTGTATGACATCAATGCAAGGAGAGTCGGTTGTAGAATTCTAACATTTGCTGGCAGCCAACTCTAGTGGGCAGTTCCATCCATCTTCAGAATGGGGATGTGCTGACCTCAGTAAGTGGAAAGTAGATTTCTTGAACCAGATTTTTCCTACTTTTGATATTCCTCCCAACGGACTCCGTCTTTCTTTAAGTATGATAATAACATTGATCGGGTAACTGTCTGAATTGGCTCTCAGCCTGGAACCTTGGCTGTCTCTATTAAGGTGGCTTTGCATCTTTAGTCTTATCTAATGTGTTTTAATTTTATTCATTAAATTCTCAGAGTTTGGTGGGTGCATTGCTGGGTTCTCTGGGGCTCTTTATAAAATCTAGTACAACTCTGAAATGGAAGAGAGAAATGTATTTCTCTTTTTTATGGAAATGTAATTTATTTTACATATTTGTGGGGTACAGAGTTTAATATCAATACCTGTATACAATGTGTAATGATTAGGATAATTAGCATATTCATCATTATAAAATATAATCATTTCTTTGTGTTGAAGACATTCAAACTCCTCTCTTCTAGCCATTTGATAACATGCACTAAATTGATGTTAATTATAGATGACTAGCTTGACTGTACATCAATAGAACTTATTTCTCCTAACTAGCTGTTTTGTGTCCATTAACCAATTTCCTGTTATTCCCCCTTTCCCGCCTCTAGTAACCACAGTTCTGTTCTCTCATTCTGAAAGTTCAAAGTATTATGATTGTTGTCTTTCTTTCCTTCTCTTTCTTTCTTTCTTTCGTTCGTTCGTTCTTTCTTTCTTTCTTTCTTTCTTTCTTTCTTTCTTTCTTTCTTTCTTTCTTTCTTTCTTTCTTTCTTTTCTTTTCTTTTCTTTCTTTCTTCCTGTTTGTTTATTTTTTAGCTCCCACTTGTGAGTGAGGACATGCAGTACTTCTCTTTCCATGCCTGACTTACTTCACTTAACATAATTTTCTCCAAGCTCATCTATGCTGCTGAGAATGGCAAAATTTCATTCTTTTTATTAGCTCATGAAAATCAACTATATTGTATATTGATAAGTTAAAATAAAAAATATAAATTCCTTAAAAAAGAAAAAGACATTTTATTCTTTTCAATGGCTGAGTAATATTCCACTGCGTATATATACCACATTTTCCTTATCTAGTCGTCTGTCGATGGATACAAAATGCATTCCTGACCCAAGAGTCACTTCCATTTTTTCAGGTGGAAAAAAGTTTATTCAATGGTAGGAGTGATTAATTTTGTTTGGGGGAGTTAGGAAAGGCTTTCCAAAAGAACTGAACTTCAAATTAGAAGCTTTAGAGGTGGGATGGAGAATATGTTAATTTCCAAACACAGAGAACAACTTATTCACTGTTACATATTAGGGTGAATAAAACAGAGCCTACTGAGAGTTTAGGTAGGTCCAATGGTAGAGAGCTCAGGTACATCCTGTCGCGTGACTCTCAGTCAGTCTTACACACCCTAGGACACAGCAACTATTGACTGTTCTGTCTGAAACACTGCACACAAGCCAAGCTTTGATCCTCGAATTGTCAAAATCTCTTCTAAATATACAAATACAAATACTACAGTTCTTCTTCTATAATCTTCTAAAATATTTATTTCCTCTCGTAGCCTTTATAAAGTACAGTTATTTGTGCAAATACGCAAGTTTGACCTGCCCTCCTGTCCATCCTCCCTACTAGTAGACTAGTAGTTCCAGGAAGAGAAAGAACTTTATTTTTTAATGAACCATTTCAGATATTTGTCATTCTTATGCATGTCTATATACTTTTACTAACATTCCTCAAAAATATAGACTATTGTTTTACATATTTTAAAACCTTATATAAATTATATGGGACATATTCTTTAGCTTGCTGTTTTCGTTCAATGTTATGTCTTAAAGTTCATCTATGTTATACTTCTCTTTCTTTCATTTTAATTGTTACATAGTGTTCCATTGTATGCCTATAATAATAATTTGTTTATCTTTTCATCTCTTGTTGAATATTTAAGTTATTTTTCTATTTTGGAGCTAACACAGACAACCATTTTGGAAAATATTCGGCAATATTTAGTAAAGTTGAAAATGCCCATGCTGTTCATCCAAGCAAGGCCATTCCTAGATATATACACTAGATCCGCACTGTTCAATATGGTAACCATTAACCACATGTGGCCATTTAAATCTAAATTTTAATTAATTAAAATTTTTTTAAAAATTAAATTTCAGTTTCTCAGTTGAACTAGGTACATTTCAGATGCTTCATAGCCACAGGTAGCTAGTGGCTACCGAATTGAACAACATAGATATAGAGCATTTCCATCATCACAGAAAGTTCTGTTGAACTCCTCAATGCTGCCTTAGAGAATAACTTTATTTGTATACTCCCAGTATACCATGAACATAAGAAGCACTCAATATCTGTGGAATGAATGAATGAATGAACATAAAAATATTGCACTATAGGCTGTATATGGTAAGTGTTAAATGAGTTCCATATGTGAATACTACGTGAGTTTAGAGGGAGTGATTTGAGCAGGGTATCAAGGTCTTGTGCATGGGTTTGTAGGAGAATTGAGTAAGTGTTTATCCAGGGCAATCAACTTCAGCATTGCAAGAGAAAGAGTTGGAATCATTACTGCGGAGGAAATCAAATAGCTCAGAAACAGAGAAGCTGTAGCAAGAATCAGATCCAAGGTGAGACTGTGAGTAGGGAAAATAAGTCATGAGGTCAGAAACCAAAAAGATTAAAAGGAAGCCAAGAGGCGGAGTGCATGGCAGGTGAGAGAGAGAGCAGTTCAGGACAGAGGCTGTGAACAATGTGAAGGTATCTGAAGCCTGTGCTCTAAGTTGTGAGGGCTGGGTAAACGTTCATCCTTGAGATCATAATATGTTCATTTCCTAAGTATATTGTCATCACTCCCAAGAAGGCAGGCCTGTTTACTTATATGGAAGCTTTGATTAGGAAAAGGTTATCAGTAAGTACGTGGAAGAATAGGATTTGGCTCCTACTACGAGTAACTATGAAAATTTGGAAGGATGAGGATGATTTCTGAACTGGGCTGCTAAGAACTGAATTTTTGAGGGTAATTACTCTGGGAAGAGTAAGAGACCAGGGAGGGAGCAAGTGTGGTAATAGAAAAGCATTTCAAATAGGAAAGGGGGATAAAAGGGTCAAGGGTCAGATGAAAATAGAATACAATGAGAGGGGACATTATAGAGGTCTTAATATGTTTTCAGTTAATTGCAGAGTCCTATAAGTTAAAAAAACAGCATGAACATGGTGTGGGATTCAGAAGCTGGTGGTCTGATTTGATCAGAAAGTACCCTGAGCTCTAGCCCTAGGCTTCTGTCCCGCTCTCTGAGCTGCTTCATAGTCCACTCCTGGTTTTCCTGAAACCCTCTCCAGCTCTTCTCCCCAACCCCACTAACTCTCAGAGTCAGAGGTAGTGATTAAAAAATCTGGTTCCCAATATTTTTGAAGGGGAGGGGGCAGGTTATGGCCACAGGGGAATTTGGGTATAAGTGGACAATCAGAGACAGCCATTTTAAAGTGCCTGAGTCAAGCAAGCTAAAGTATGTCACTCTCATATCTTGTGAAGATTAGCTTCCCAAAATAATCTGACCTCTCCTGACCACCCCCTTGTTCTTTTAACATATTGTAGATAGTCCAAACTCATTTAAGCTTTCAATTGTTATTTTCGAAACTCATTAATCAGATTGGTGCCTACCTTTGAAACAAACAAAGGTATAACCAATGCTAAGGCCAGACCGAACAAAACTCTGCTGATCTGCTTGTTTACAATAGTGCAATCTCATTTTTAACCATAGCTTTTGAGAATCACAGCATATCACAGAAGGGCTAGATACAGCACACTCAAAGGGACAAACAAACCATTCTATCTGACCTTAGGATAGTAACCCTTCAATTGAAGATTGTACATTATGAGAGCAGCCAACTATCTACCAACAGTGGGTTTGCAATCCCAGAAATCTCTCCCAGTGCCTTTCTATACCCTCCAGCAATACTAACAGTGGTTTAGATTCCTGAGCAACACCAATCTGAAAAAAACTATGTGAATGCATTGCTAATTCTTTATAAAGATTACAACTCTTTATTCCCAAGGCCATTTCTTGCTCTGACTTTCCTACCTTTTTCCACCTCGTGTAACTTCACTCTTCAGCCTCAAATCCCTGTGCCCAGGCATGAGCCAGTCTACTGAAATGTCTTGGCATGCATGGGCAATCAGAGGTTTGAAGAAAATTGATGAATAACCATGCATCCAAGAGATCCACAGGGCTTAGGGAATTAAAAGGCTTATTCTTGTGGTTAAACACTGGGAATGCCATCTCATTCCTGTCCACTGATTTCTCTATTATCAGCTGGAAAGCCACCAGCAGATCCCTTGTTCATTTGCCAGGATGCAAACTAGCCCTTCTTTCAAGTCCCACTTTTGTTCTCAGGGTCAGGAATGCTGCAGTTATTCCAAAAGAAATCTGGCTGGCACAGCTAATTGGACTTATTAGGTCATAATTACAGTATCACAGCATCAGCCTGCGTTTTTCTGGAATTGATTATTGAGCCTCATAATGTATATCTTTGGGTCCTGATACCACCATTTAGGACAATGGTTGATGCTACCATACTGTAGATGACTAGGCTGAATGTTTCCCAAAGTCCTAAGTCTATGAATAAACTGTTCCTTAGGAAGGAGGTTTGGGAAAGCAGTTGATAATCATAAATACCAACATATATCGAGTGCTTGTTATGTGCCTACCACTAATGCTTGCACTACCTCATTTAATAGTCACAACAAACCAACAAGGGTAAGCTCTATTATTCATATCCCCATGTTTAACAGGTGAGGAAACTGAGGCTCAGATAGCTGAGGTAACTTGCTCAAGATTACACAGCTAGTAAACACTGAATTGGAATTTACTCCAATGCCTGTTTTGATTCAGCACATATGCTCTAGCCTCTTCTTGGAAGGTGCCTGTCTACTCCTTGCTTCACTAGCAAGAGCTCATCTGATATTTATTTGTTAGAAACTGAAAATACAGTAGAATAAACAGATGTTTCCTTTCTGATAGAGTGATGAGTTATACTCTCCTATTTTACATGTCAGCAATGGTTTTGAAGCCAATCGTGGAAATGTTTGTAGATTATTCATCATAAGTATTTATTGGGCATCTATTACGTTCCATCTCATGGTGGGTGATTGAAAGAAGTGTAAGAAACAGGAATTACCATTAAGGAGTGAATATCTTCCCAGAGAAATAAGGCTAACTGACAGGAACCCTTCCCATAACATATCCATGTGTATGCATATAAAATAATATGCCCAATTCACATGACAACTGTAAATGCTGTGGGAGACACTGAGGCACAGGCCTGAAAACCAAAAAAAATGTTGCTTTAGATACAGTTGTATAATGTTAACTTTTAATGTTAATTTAAAAATAAAGTGGACCTACCCAGGTCATTCTGGGTTTCTTGATTAGATGTAGAAGAGAAGAAATAATCAGAGAAGTCTTCATGGATAAGCTGGGCTGTGAAGGATGGTTAAAATTTGAATTGATGGAGGATACTTTAGGTCCAAAGAGGAACAAGGAAGGAACAATAGGAGTTATGGCAGAGAAGGGGAAATGAACCTAGAGTTTTTATGGGCCAGCAGAGAGGAGACACTCATAAATTCTTTAAGGAGCAAAACCCATAGTTAGACATAGGGAAAATCAGGAACCAATAGATTGATTAATTGATTGATCACTTGATTGTTTTATTGTGGTAAAGTACACATAACATAAAATTTACCATTTTAACAGTTTTAAAGAGTACAATTTAGTGGCATTAAGTACATTCACGATATTGCACTACCATTACCACTATCTAATTCCAGAACTTTTTTATCATCCCAAATGGAAGCCCTGAACCCATTAAGCAGTCGCTCTCCATTTCCCCCCTCCCCATTTCCCCCCTCCCCATTTCCCCCTCTCCCCATTTCCCCCTCTCCCCAGCTCCTAGAAACCACTAATCTTCTTTTGTCTCTGTGGATTTACCTATTCTGGATATTGTATATAAATGGAATCATACAACATGTGGCCTTTTGTGTCTGGCTTCTTTCATTTAGCATAAAGTTTCCAAGATTCGTCTGTGTGGTAGTATGTATCAGAACTTTATTCCTTTTATGGCTGAATAATATTCCATTGTATGGATATACCATGTTTTGTCTATTGATTCATCTGTTGATAGACAGTTGGGTTTTTTCCACCTCTGGGCTATTGTGAATAGAGCTGCTATGAACATCGGTGTACAAGTTTTTGTTTGGACACTTTTTTATCAATTCTTTTGGGTATATACCTAGCAATGGATTTGCTGGGTCATATGGTAATTATGTTTAATTTATTGAGAAACTGCCACGTTTTCATGTAAATCTAGCATATTGGTTAAAAAGAAGGGATTTAAAGTTTTAGTTGAATCCTGGCTTTGCTACTAGTTGTATGACCTTGAGCAAGTGATATAACCTGAGTGTCAGTTTTATCATCTGCTGAATAGGATTGTTTTGGAAATTACAAGTCATTATGCATATAAAGACTTAGCACAGTGCCTTACTTTCCCATACATGGCAGTTACTAGGAATATCCTATATAAGCCTCATGCAAAATGTGAAGTATAGTCAAACATCACAGATAAGTAGAGGCACAGCCCTCTTATTGACTTTGCTACTTACCCCTGCCCAATGCCCCTTGTAGAGCTCAGCAAGTGGTCTGAATTTCTAGAAAAATGACCTACTCTGGTTCCTTATTTCCCCCAATTTTTAATTAGTTGTATTGTGTATAGATATATGTATATGTATATGTGTATACATGCACACATACACGTATACATTTACACACATACATATACATACTAATTACTCTACTAAAAAAGTTTCTTTAAAACGTCAACAGCCTGTATGTCTTTTATAAAACACACATTTCCAAGAAGAGGCGATGCAGTGTAGAAAAGAGCACATGTTCCAAATCAATACAGACATGGGAGTAAATTCCATTCAGTGTTTACTAGCTGTGAACTCTTGAGCAAGTTATCTCACCCCTCTGAGCCTCAGTTTCCTTATCTATAAACATAGGATATAAATAATAGTACTTACCTTTGTTGATGTGTTGTGACTATTAAATGAGATAATGCAAGCATTAGTACTGGCACATAGCACTCACTTAACCAGTGCTAGAAAGATACACATGACTTTGACCTTCCTTACTTTCCCACACGCCTCAAGCCATCACAGTGACCCATGGGAGTTAAGAGCCAAGGGACTTTGGCTAGACCAGAAAGAATATCAAATGGTCATAAATACTCTTTCCAAATGAAATGAAATTCCACCATAATAAAAGCAGCTCAAGACTCTGTGTAATCTCAAATGTATCTTTTGAGTTTCCTGCTTACGATTAGTCTCTGTTGAAAGTTATATTTTTCTAAGAGGGATTAATTTGCCATCTGCACAGAACAGAATTTTGTAGGATTTGAGCTGAACGGGGAAGTGGCAGTGAAAGGAAACAACATCTATGGTACTCTGTGTACTCAACTTGTTTTACTTGATCATCAAACAACCCTGTTTTGTTTGTGAGTGTCCTTATTCCCATTCTGGAACTACAGAAACTGGGGCTCAGACTTAAGTAACTTGCCCAGAACTAGTAAGTGTCAGAAGCAAGATTTGAACCCAGAACTTTCTGAAGGCTTCAATTTACTACACCACACTTGCCTTAAAGTATTTCTGAGTTTTTTTGTTTGTTTTTTTATTGGTGAAGCAGAAACCAAGAAAGATAAAATAAGTTGCCCAAGGTCACTCAGCCAGTTAATAATAAAGCAGGGACTAGAAACCAGCTCTGGGAATGCCAGCACATGTCAATTTATTGCCTCTGAATGGATGAATAATGTAATGGTTCATCAGTTAAAAAATGATTAAGAGATCGGAGAGAATCTGAAAATAAATCCCATCCACATCTTAATTACTTCCATGTCATGTTTCACAGGCATTATTGAAAAACTGTTTTGTCTAGTTAGAAATAAACCAGTGACCTCATGTTCCCTGATGTCTGTGTGCCTCGTGTTCACTACTTGATGTTCAGAAGTGGATATGCAAATGCAGGTAGACCATAGGTGATTTCAGTTCAAATTTATAAACAGTTATTAACCACTATGGTGGGTAGTTTCATGTGTCCACTTGGCTAGACTATGCTGCCCAAATGTTTGGTCAAACACCAGTCCAGATTTTACTGTGAAATTATTTTTTAGACATGATGAACATTTAAATCAGTAGACTTTCAGTAAAGTAAATTACTCTACATGATGTAGGTGGGCCTCATCCAGACAGTTGAAGGCCTCAAGAGAAAAAGACTGAGGTTCCCTGAGTAAGAAGGAATTCTGCCTCCAGACTGCCTTTGGACTTCTGACTGCAACATCAACTCTTTCCTGGATCTCCACCCTACTAGTCTGCCCTGCAGATTTTGGACTTGCTAGCCCCCACAATTGTGTGAGCCAATTCCTAAGAGACATACCGCATGTTCTCACTCATAGCTGGGAGCTGAATCCATAAATAAACAAACAATAAAGAGAGACAGAGAGAGAAAGAAAGAAAGAAACAACGATCACAGTAATATGTTGAACTTTTAGAAAACTAGAGGTGGAAAAGGGGAGGGGAGAGGGGAGGGAGGGGAGCTAATGAGGAATTGGTCAGTGGACACAAAGAATGATTGTGTATTGTAATGATGAATAAGCTAATTATACTGATCTACCACCACACATTCTACACAATTATTGAAAATCAACGTTGTACCCCACATGTATGTACAATAAAAAAAGAATTTAAAAAAAGACAAATGAAAAGTAAATAAATATATACACACATTAACGCACACACACACACTCACAAATACTCTTGGTTCTGTTTCTCTAGAGAGTCCTGACTAATAAAACCACCTACTAATGTACCAGGCCCGGTGGCTCTGGGAGTATAGAGAAGAGATCTCTGTACAAAGAAATTTGCACAGTGTGGCAAAATGTGACAAAGCACATTGACAAAGGCAGAACAAGGTGGGAAAACAAAGCCACAAGAAAAGCACCCAGGTGCATTCCATGATGTCCTTTACACCTGATAATAATACTAATGACTTTCATACTTTTATCTGTAAGTGGGCAATTTATTTAATTCAGAAGAAGAATTATTGCAAAAATAGAGGCAAAAACAGATTCCCTTTCTCCCTTTAGACTATCCTGATTTGTTAAATTTATTGATTGAGTTTATTAATTCAGTAAAAATTTATTGAATCTTGGCTTTGTGCACAGCGTGTAATGACAAAATGGTAATGATCTAAAGAAACCTCAGTGTTGCCACGGTCTCTCCCTAAATTTGGCCTAATCTCTGGAACCCAGGCTCGGGGTGAATGAGTTGTTTGGTGTAGCTGTGGAGTAAAAACCAGGTACACAGAAGCTCCTGGTGGGCCCACCTGTATATCTGAAAACTTGATTTGAGCCAAATTGACAGTGCACCTACCAGCTGGGGCAGTAACCTGTCCCCAACCTTTCACCTCTTGGTTTTCAGGATTGCCTAGTTTACATGCACCACCATCTAAAAGGCTGGCCCCAGGTGTTTCAGGGAAGGATCATGTCCTTAAAATGTGGTGAATATCACTTATTCCCAGAGATGCAAGCTCTCCTGTGACTTCTACAGTGGAGTCATTTACTGTCTTGTGGGAGATAAGACTAATTAATGTCCATAGAGCACTTGGAGAGCTATGCAAGACAGCGTGAGTATTTTCAAAATTTTATCTTCTCCACAGTACCTGAGTACTACAGTATTTGATTGGATGTGTCTCCTTTGGCTAAAGTGTGTGAGCTCCTCAAAAGCAGAGCCTTTGTCCTGATTTGCTTTGTATCCATACAAGTTTGGGTACTAATTCTTCTGCTCAGATCTTTAAGGTAGGTATTACTCAGGGCTTTTTCCAAGGACCTGTTCTCTCTCCACACAATCTCATCCATGCACAATTCTATGCTTCCGCCTAAATCTCTCTTCTAAGTTCCAAGCCCATATACATCTAACTGCTTAAACATGTCTCCCTGGCTATTCACAGATATCTCAAATATCTCACACTCATGATGTCCAAAATTGAACTCCTTCTCTCTCTCTGTACACACACACACACACACACACACACAGGTCATATTCTATGCTTAACCATCTCAGCACTACCGTCCTCCCTCTTGCTCAAGCTGAAGGAGTCAACTTTGACTCCCCTTTTTCCTTCACTTCCCACATCCCATCATTAACCTTAATCCATCCATTTACCAATTTGGAAACCTAAATTCCTTTTCTAAAATGACTTTTCATAGAAAATTTCAAACATACACAAAATAGAATAGTAAAATGAAATTCCTCCGATGTACTAACTACTCAGCTTCAAATTTATGAATTCATAGACAATCTTGTTCACCTTCTCCCTACTCTCAATCACTGTGAAACAAATCCCAGAGATCATTTCATCTGTATTTCATTATGTATCTCTTAAAAATAAGTTATGAAAACATCTAAAATCCCATTATCACGCCTACAACAAAACTGACAATAATTTCATCATATAGTAAAGTATCCAGAGAGTGTTCATATGTCCCTATTGTTTTATAAATGGTTTTGCTTCCTTACATTTGAGTATCCGAATAAAGTCTCTATATTACAATTGGATGATAAGTGTCTTAAATCACTTTAATGTGTAGCTTCCCCTTAATCTCTCCTTTTTCTCTGTGCAATCTTTTATTAAGGAAAGAGGATCATTTATCCTGTAAGAATTTCCCACAGTTTTGATTTATTGGCCGCTGTTCTCCTGCATTTCCTATAAAGTACTGTAAAGTATCGGTAACTAGATCTACAGATTTGATCTGATTCTCTCTCTCTTTCTGCAAGATTATTTTATCAGGTGGTGTTTTCTTCTTTCATCATTATTGATGCACAAAATGGCTGCGATGTCTGCTTGTTCCTCTTTCTGTAATGTTAGCAGCTGCTGATATTCATTGCTTCATCCATTACTTCATTGAGGATTGCAAATGTTGATTCTAAAATTCTGTCTTTACTTATGCATACCTGAATACTTCATTTAGGACAAACATCCTTTCATTAATTTTATGGTTACCCTGAGTTATGTTTCATTTAGGAAAGGTAGGATAAATGCTTGATTCTACCACCTTTTTTCCTACCAATTTTAAAAGTGAGTTATTTCTCTAGCATCCTCCAAAAGTGACCAGTGAGAGGTTTGTGGGAGAGCTGGGGGGAGTACCATTATGGGCTCATGGAGTTTTAAATATTTCAAGCATTTTATTCATTGCGGTTATCTTTATTGATGCTCAAATCATCACTCATTTGGCCAATGGGAGCCTATTCAGATTGGATTCGGAATCCCTTTGACTGATAGTTTGTCATATGTGTTCCTTTTAAGAGCAATACTGAGGTGTAATTGACTTACAGTAAACTGCACATATTTAAAGTGTACAATTTGATAAGTTTAGACACATGTACACAACCATGAAACCATCACCACAATCAAGATAATGAACATGTTCATCCTCAAAAGTTCCTCATGTCTTTATGTTATCCCTCCCCTCATAACCTCTGCACCACCCCCATCCTTGAACAGTGACAGATCTGCTTTCTATCATTGTAGATAAATTTTAATGTTCTAGAATTAAATGTAAATGTAAATATAGAATATGTATGCTTCTTTATTGGCTTCTTTTATTCAGCATAATTATTTTGATATTCATTCATGATGTTGCCTGTATCAATAGTCTCTTATGAGATATGTAATTTGCAAATATTTCCTCTCAGTCTGGGGCTTGCCTTTACATTCTCTTAAGAATATCTTTCATAAAGTAGAAGATTTTATTTAGATGATATCTAATTTCTCAGTTTTTTTCTTTTATGCATCAAGTTTTTGGTGTTGGATCTAAGAAATCCTTGCCTAATCTAAAAGTACAAAGATTTTCTCCTAATTTTTCTATTGGAAACTTTAAAGTTTCTGGCGTACATTTAGATCTACAATTCATTTTGAGTTAATTTTTGTACATAATGTGAGGTACAGATTAAAGTTCATTATTTATTTATCTTGCATATGGATGCCCAATTGTTCCAGCACCATTTGTTGAAGAATATCCTTTCTCTACTGATTTGCCTTTGCAGCTTTGTCAAAAATAATTGACCAAAAATGTGTGGGTCAATTGATTGTGAGTCCATATATTGTTGGACTCTGTTCTGTTCCAATGATATGTTTCGTCTTTCTTTACACCAATAATATACTGTCTTGATTGCTGTAGCTTCATAAGAAGTCTTCAAGTCAAATTCTGTGTCTTATTTTTCTTTTTTTGCATTGATTGATTTTTTATTTTTTTATTTTTATTGACTATACATATTCATGGTGTACAGAGCTGACTGTCAGCACCTGTGCCCAAGAGGTGGTGATCAGATCAATACTATCGGCGTGCCACCACCTCACATTGCAGTTATTCCCTGTGTCCCCAACCCAACCTCTCCCTAACCCCCCTCTGCCTACCCTAAAGCTTTGTTTTTCTTTTCCAAAGTTGTTTTGGCTATCTAGGTCCTTTGCATTTTCATATACATTTTAAATTCCATTGCATCTATGATGATCAATTAGGCGAAAATCAATATCTAAACAATATCTTTCCATTTATTTTGGTCTTTAATTTTCTCAGCAATTCAGTTCTCAGTACACAGGTAGTACACTTTTTTTTTGTCAGATTTATCCCTAAATGTTTCATGTATTTGATGCTATCACAATAATATTTTTCATTTCAATTTCCAATTGTTTGTTACTAGCATACAGAAATATAATTAATTTTTGTATATTAATCTTCTATTATCCAACATTACTAAACTCACTTAATTCTAGTAGCTTTTTTACATTTCATACTATTTTTTATGAAGATCATACTATATATAAATAAAGACAGTTTTACTTTTTTTCTTTCAAATCTGGACATCTTGCCCTTCCCCCACCCCCACTATGCTTTATTACACTGGCTAGAACCTCCAGCACAATGTTGAATAGACACTTAAGTATGGACATCTTTACCTTGTACGCAGTCTTAGTGAGAAAAGCATTCAGACTTTCACCATTGTGCATAATGTTATCTGTAGGATTTTTTTATAGATGCCCTTTACCAGGTTGAAGAAGTTCCTTTCTATTTCTGGTTTGCTTGAGTTTTTATCAAGAATCAATGTTGGATTTTGTCAAATTCTTTTTCTGCATCTATTGAGGTAATCATATGTTTATTTGTTTGTTTGTTTGTTTGTTTGTTTGTTTGTTTGTTTGTCTGCCAGTATGGTGAATTACACTGGTTTTTGGATGGTAAACCCACTTAGCACTCCTAGAATAAACTGCACTTTGTCATAATATACCATCATTTTTAGATACTGTTGAATTCAACTTCTTAAATTTTTGTTAAGAATTTTTATATCTATATCTCTGAACAATATCGGTCTGTATGTGTAATGCTGGACTCACAGAATAAGTTAGAAAGTAATCTCTGGTCTTGGATTTCTGGAAGAATTTTTGTAGGATAGGTATTATTTATTCCTTAAATGTTTAGTAGAAGTCACCAGTAAGGCCATCTGGCCTAGGAGTTTCCTTTATAGGGAAGTTTTTAACTACAAATTTAATTTATTTAATAGGAGAATGACTATTTGAATTATCTATTTATTTTTCAGTGAGATTTGGTAGTTTATTCCTTGCAAAGGAATTACCAAAGATGTAGCTAAGGCCCTGCCACAGAAGGGCTTTCTAAAATCAGTTTTTTATGTCACTTTGCCTAGAAACAAAAAGAAAAGTAGATGAGTTTTGAAATCATGAAACATGGAATCAGAGAGAGAAATACCAGACCACTCCTTTGCCTGTGGGCTTTGGCTAAGCCAAAAACATTTGAACTGGAGTTTGAACTTTGCTTATAACATATAATGCTTTATTTTTTTTATTTTTTATTTTTAGCATAATGCTTTTTAAAGTCCATTCCCACCAACCAAGTAGACTACTCGACTAGTTTCTATTTTCTGCATATGAGAAGGGATTAGGGCTGTTTCTCCTAATTTTAGAAATGCAGGCATATGTGATAAGTTGGTTTGTCTTGCTCCCTCTGCAAGCAAAATGAAAACTAACTTTTGAAAGGATTTATAGCTTAAAATTGCAGCCATAAAATTAGGTAAAAGTAACATGTTGTTCTTGGCAAATAAAGACAGAGGTCCTGGTCTGCTATTTACTGGGTTTTGTACTTTCTGGGATTTTTTTTTTTTCATCTTATTTTTCATTCTAGTTATGAAGGACGGATTTGCTATGAGCCATTCTATTTTCCTGGTTCAGAGTCTCCTCCTCATGTTGTCTTTTCCCATTTCTGAGCAAGTTGAAACATCTTTAGCCTTATCAACACCTGAAGCCCTAGAGATTATCAACATTGTGAGCTAAATATCTAGCCAAATATTATCTTTATGGAAATGACCTGTATTTGTCTTCCATTCTGTCTCCTAATAGTAGCTACTGCTGGTGAACTGCACATGGACTCACAGTCTGTCTCAACTGGGCATTTGTTAGACTCCCTCCTCCTAGTATGAAAGTCAGAAATGGCAGTGTCCTTGACCATTTGGACTCAGTAACAGAGGAGATGGTCTGTCAGGATAACTCCAACAGGCTGCAGCCTCTGTCCTGGAATCCCAACCCTTCCTACTCCTGTAGATATTTTTTCAGTTCTCAGAGAGCTAATCAAGTCTTCTATCCTAAATTAGGCTCCCGATAAGAAACACTAAAGGATTTTGTTTTCAACTTGTAATGATTTTCCTTTAGGCATCACATTATAATGAACTGTGAGGCTCTCAGCCAAGCCATTACAGCCCATGACACTCACTACATACCTAAAGTCTAGTAGCAAGAGTAGGATCTCAGAATGTAGAATAACATGAAGCCCCACCATGCATTGCACAGCTGAGGAAACTGAGGCCCAGATACTTTTGTATATTTTTATTGGAAAACTATCACCACGATTTCTCTGCAGTGGTCAGAAGGGGAGGCTATTAGAGTGGGCAATGAATATCATAATGAAACATTAATAATGCTATTTTTGGAAAAGAGGGCAGATGACATTTAAGAAAGGATCTGTAAATTGGATGGTATATGAATTATATCTCAGTAAAGCTGTTATACAAAAGAAAAAGAAAGGATGTGATGGGGATTTCCAGAGAAATGGACAGAATATGAAAAGTACTTCAGGAAAATGGAATAGCCAATAAATAGATCTCTATGACTAGAGAATTGGAGGTGATAAGTGGGCTTCCAATGGTAGGTCGATCCTGATTTAGAGGGCCCTTAAGTGTCATGCATGGATTTTGAACTTTGCAGGTAATGGAGAGTCATCGAAGGTTTTTGAAGGAACAAGACATAAACACATCTAAGTTTTAGAAAAATATCTCTTTACTTTCTCCAATGATATGCTCACTTTCCTCTTTTGATTATGGTTATCTCCTTTATCAGGCTTTTAGTTCCTGAGTGCAAGGCATATGTTTCCTAAATACTTATCTTTTTTTTTTCATAGTGCCCAACACAATCTTTTTATACACAGCAGGCATGCATTAAAGATTATCCTCAAATCAATGAAGTAGACTTAGTGTAAGCCTTGGTTCTAGTCTTGTCCCTTTCTCATTATGTCCTTTCTATTTAAATATGCTTAGATCCATTCACTTCTCTCCACCCGACAGCCATAACCCTTTCAGGCCACCATCTTCTCTCACATGAACCATTGAAACAGTCTCTTATTTAGTCTCCCCACCTCACTACCACTCCCTAGTGTCCATTATCCATACTACCACTAGAAATTTTTTTCTAAGATCTCAACGTGATCATGTTACTCTCTACTTCAAATTATCCAGTGACTTCCTCTTTATTTATTTGCTGGCAGCTAGCCAGTAGGGGGATCTGAACCCTTGACTTTGGTATTACAAGGCTACACTCTAACCAACTAAGCCAACCAGCCAGGTCTACTTAAAATTATTCAGTGACTTCCTATTACTCTGAGGATAAAAACAACCTTCCTAATGTGGCTTAGAACACTGCATGAGCTGGTCCTTGCCTGCCTATACTGTAGAGCATCATCTCATGTCACTCTCCCCTTTACTTTCTCATTTCAGTCACTCTGTTTTTTTTTTTTTTTTTTTTTTTTTTACTGTCTCCTGTGTGCCATGTTCTCTCTAACCACAGGGCATGTATTATTGTTCTCTCTGATTCTTTCCCATCCCTTGACCTAGCTGATGCTTCCTCATACCTTAGTTTGAACCACACTTTCTTAGATAAACCTTCTCTAATCCCACCAACAAGGCCAGGAGCCCCTGTTATATGTTCTCATATCCTTTTGTTGGTCTCCCTTGTGTTATATAGCACAATTATAATTAAAAGGTTATTATTTACTTTTCCAATGCCTGTCTCCCCTACAAGAATATATGCTCCATGAGAGCAGGGGACCAAGTCTATTTTATTTAGCTGTATACTCCTAGGGTGTAGTCCAATGCCTAGCACAGGATAGGCACTCAAATATTTGTTGAATGAAGGAATAATGCTATGTCTTAATGACTTAAAATTGTAAACTTATGTATCATCCTGTTTTTCTCTATTACACTTATCACAATTATTATTCTTTAAATATTTAAGTATTTACCTGTATCCCATATGAGAATATAAGCTCCATGGTGTCAGGGACCATATTTATTGTTTTAATTGAGTTATAGTTTACAAATAATGTAATTTACAGATTATAAATGTATAGCTTGATGAGTCTTGATGAATGTGTATACTCATAAACATTACACTAAACAAGACATAGAACATAACCATCATCCCAGAAAGTACTCTTATACCTCCAGTCGACCCCACCCCACCCACCCCTGCAGATGTAACCGCTATTCTAATTTCTATCACCATATATTCACTTTGCCTATTCTAGAGGTTTGTGTGAGGGATTTATAGTGAATATGCTCTTATGTGGCTGCTTCTTCCACTCAGCATAATCTCTTTGAGATTCAATCATGTAGTTACACGTATCAATAGTTTGTTTCTTTTTATTGCTTAATAGTATCCCATTGTACAAATATACCATAACTTGTTTACCCATCCACCTGTCAATGGACACTTGGGCTCTTTCCAGTTTGGAGTTATTATAAATAAAATTGTTATGAACATTCATATACAAGTCATATTCAATTTTTTGTCACCATATCACCAGAATATAGCACAGGGCCTGGTACACGCCAGGCACTCACTAGATATTTGCTGAGTAAATGAATGAATTTAATTCTTACAATGCTAGTTATAACTCTGTCTTTCGCTCCTACTTTGGAAAGCATATAAGAATGCAAATGAGGAAGAGCAACTCAATTATAGAAAGAAACTTGAGTCTCCTCTTAATTTTCCAAAAAGTTGCAGAGTTTGTACTTTTGACACACCTAAGAACTGAACTTGTCACACAAGTGTGTCATGATGCTACTTGTAGGTTTCCAGGCAAAATAGAGGACACTCTATTGAATTGCAGATGAACAACAAATAAACTTTTAGTATAAGTATAACCCAAATACTACATGGGACATACTTATACTAAAAAGTTATTTGTTGTTTTTCTGAAATTCAAACTTAACTCAGCATCTTGTTTGTTATTTGCTAAATCTGGCCACCCTAACTATGTGTGCACTGTGGGACCTCTGATCGTCAGGCCCCTTCCAGCCTTAAAGCTCTGGTATTCCTCACCTGCTCACAGTACCTAGCCTGAGGAAATGCTCTTCTTTCATAGCGACTCAGTAAATACTTACTTGCAGAGTAAAGGGAGGCATCTACTTTAAGAACGTTATGGGCAACATTTACTTCGTCTATTTGTGTGTTAAGTATTTGCTTGGCAAATTCACTTTAAGGTCTAACTGGGCAGTACTACATCCTCTCAGGCCCTGATTCATCCTGGCTGGCTAGGGCTTTTCCAAGTGAAATCTAGCAGGTTTGTTCCTCTCCCATCCCCAGACCCCATCAGTTGTGTTTGTGTGTGGTGTGAACACAGTTGGGCAGATGTTGGAGGGAAATGGCTTCTTGAACTATTCAGCAATGTGTGGTGTCAGCTTCTTCCTTAAAATGAAATGTGGATCGGTAGAGTGCTGCGCTGGCAGCACGGCAACGCTCCCGCCGCGGGTTCGGATCCTACATAGGAATGACCGGTGCACTCACTGGCTGAGTGCAGGTCACGAAAAAAAAAAAAAAAAAAAAAATGAAATGTGGATGACGAGTCCCACCTGGTCGGGAGCCATCTTCCACAGATCACTTCCTTCTCTTCCCGGAATCTTTCATTCATAAACTCATAGGGAGGGTTCTTAAAAGGCAAATGCACATTAAACTTGGGACAGGATCTGGCTTGGTTTAATGTGTGTGTATGTTTACATTTCAGTGAACAGATTTTGTTTTAGAATTGCTAAAAGCCAGACTCTACTATTACAGAGTTCAGAAACCTAGGATGATGTTAAAGGGGACCTGGTTTAATGGAAGAGCTCTAAGATTTTGAGTCAAATCTGGGTTTGAATTTGTGCCACTCCCTAGCTGAGTGACCTTGGACAAGCAAACTATTTAACCTCTTTAAGCCTCAGTTTCCTCATCTGTGAATTAATGGTGGTAAAAGGTCCTACCTCACAGTGTAGTTGGGACAGTGCAGTGGGATAACAAAAGTGAACTACTTAGCCAGGCACATAGCAGATGCTCCTGGTAGCCATTATTGCGTGTGGCCCTAGAAATAGGTCTGATCCGGCCAAAGAGGCCTGTCTGGATTTCTGGACCCTAAGGCCATCAGCAGGGAATGAAGATTATAACAGGGAACATTAGCATCTTGCATTATTTTTCTCTATTAGATGTTTAGTGATTTAATGATAATTTTTATTTTTATTTTTTATTGGTTATGAACATTCATGAAGTACAAAGCTGATTGTCAACCCTCGTGCCCATGATGTGAAGGCCAGATTCATACTGGCAGCATGCCCATTACCACAAATTGCAGTTGTACCCCGTGTCCCCCTCCCAATTATCTCCAACCTCCCTCCCCCTCCCCCTTCCCCCCACTCCACTTCATATCCCTAGGTATGCTCTCTCCTTCTGCAAGTCCAACAAATGACTGTGGTCTTTCTTTCCTTCCTTCTTTCTCTCTTAGCTCCCACTTATGAGTGAGCACATGTGGTATTTATCCCTCTGTGCTTTGCTTATTTCACTCAACATAAGCTTCTCCAAGCTCATCCATGTTGTTGTAAATGGGAGAATTTCATTCTTTTTTATGGCAGAGTAGTATTCCATGGTGTATATATCCCACAGTTTCCTTATCCAATCATCCACTGATGGACATTTAGGTTGGTTCCATGTCTTAGCTATTGTAAACAGAGCTGCGATGAACATGGGAGTGCAGGTATCCCTTCGACATGATGATTTCCATTCCTCTGGGTATATACCCAGAAGTGGGATCACTGGATCGTACAGGAGTGTGTCTCCTCAAACCTCAAATACATCTTCCCATTCTTATTCTCAGCTGATAACCCTGCATCATGTTTCAGTGGGGAAAGAAGTACAATGAGAGGATTCTGCACACTCCTACTACCACATCAATCAACCTACCTGCATCTAGATCCACCTGTGACTGTGGATGAACTTTCTATGCTCTTTTGAAAATTTAATTTTATTTATTTTTTATTGAAACATAGTTGATTGTACATATCTGTAGGGTACAGAGTTGAATATCAATACCTGTGTGCGATATGTGATGCTCAAATCAGGATAATTACTGTATTTGACATTATACAATGTAATCGTTTTTCGTGACCCTTCACCAATTCCTCCCCCTCCTCCCCCTCCCCCTTTCCCACCTCTGGTAATCTCAGTTCTGTTTTCTCCTTTTGAAAGTTCAACGTATTATTGTGATTGTTGTATCTTTCTTTCTTTTTTCTATTGATTTGTTGATTTTTTAGCTCAAACTTATGAGTGAAAATATGCAGTATTTATTTTTCCGTGACTGGCTTATTTCACTTAACATGACTTTCTCAAAGTTCGTCCATGTTGCTGTGAATGGCAGTATTTCATTTTTTATGGCAGAGTAGCATTCCATTGTGTAAAAGCACCACATTTTCCTTATCCAGTTGTCCAATGATGGACATTTAGGTTGGTTCCAGACCATGCTCTTATCTAAGGGCACCCCATCAACTTGTGTATGAGGTACCATCCTCTCTCATCCACGTAAATTTACCCACCAACAATTCTCCTCTCTCTCTTTTGTGTCAACACATTTGCCCTTGAAATACAAACATACTCCAATATTGCCAGTCTTAAAAAGTTAAAACCTTCTTTTGACCCCATATCCCTCTGCAGCTACAGCACCATTTCTACCCTTCCCTTTTACTCCTTGAGATAATTGCCTATACTGCATTTCTCCAGTTCCTCACTTCCCACTCTCCATTAAAACCATTGCAGTCTGGCTTCTAACCCACCAAACCACTGAAATTTCTCTAGTCCGGATCACCACATTTCTAAATCTATTGGTATGTTCTCATACCTCATCTTAGTTGACCTATCAATAATTTAACACATTTTATCACTCTTTCCTCCTTGAAATACTTTCTTCACTTGCCTTCCAGGACCCCTCTGGGTGTTGGTTCACTACCTATCTCACTGGCTCCTCCCTCTCAGACTCTGTCTCTGGTATGTCTTTATGTTCTCTTAACAAAAAGTGCCTCAGCGCTCAATTCTAGGATGTCTTTTCTTACCTTTATTTGCATTCACTCCCTTGGTGATCTCCTCTAGTCTTTATATACCAGTGGTGGCAGAGATGGTGCTCACCAAATAATCCCTGTTCTTTCCTACTTTCCAAAGCTGTTAGGTTTCCAATGTGTCTGGTTCTCCTTAAGGGGAATGAATGTGAGCACAAGAGACGCATCACTTCCAGTTAGGGAGAATTAAGGGCAGGAACTAACATCTGAGATAGTGGAGTTGCTAGTCAAAAGCAACTTGGAAATCCAACTGACCTTTAGAAGAAGGCCACTAAGGAGAGCTTCCTGTCCCTCATTAAATTGTGACATGAGAAAGAAATAAAACTTTGTTTTGTTAAAACATTGAGATTTGGGGTTTGTTACCCCAACATTGTCGAGTCTATACTGACTAAGGCACCACATGTAGTCCAAGCTACTTATCTCTCCAGACTTCCATAGCCAGCTATCTACTCAACTTCTCCATTTAGATGCCTCATAGACATCTCAAAACCAGAATTTCTGATGTCTCCCAAGCCAGCTCCTCCAACAGTTTTCTTTATCTGAATAAATGGCAATTTTATCTTTGTAGTTGCTTAGTACAGAAACTTTGGAGTCATCCTTTACTCCTCTCTTTCAGTTACATCCCACATCCAATCCATGAACAAATCCTAGCAGCTCTACCTTCAAAACATCTCTAGAATCCTACCATTTCTGCCATTCTCTACAACCGCCCTTCTGGTTCTCCTAGGTGGCCTTCCTGCTTCCACCTTCACCCCACTACAGTTCACATGGCAGCTCAAGTGATCCAACTTAAAAAGTAAATCAGTTGGTGTCACTTACATGTTCAAAACCATTCAATGAGTAAAGGACGTGAAGAAAAATTACAATTTGTCATAATGAACATGCTAATAATATTGATTTTATCATCACATATTGTACACAAATACTGATAGTAAACTCTGTACCCCATAAATATGTATAATCAATAAAAACAACAACAACAAAACAACCCTCAATAACTTTCCAAAGGCAAAGTTCTTACAGTGGTCTGTAAAATCTTATATGATCTGGCCCCTGCTTCACCTCAGGCTTCATTATCTACCCCATTCCCCTTATTCACTCCATTTCAGCACTCTGGCCCTCTTGCTGTTCAGCCATTCCCTTTGCCTGCAACACTCTACCCAGATGCCTACATAGCCTGCTCCCTAATTTTCTACAGCAGTGGTTCTCATACATTAGCGTGCATCTGAAACACCCAAAAGGCTTGTCAAAACATAGATTGCTGGGCCCCATCCTAAAGCTTATTATTTAGTAGATCTGGGAGTGGGCAAGAATTTGCATTTCTAACAAGTTCCTAGGGCTCATGCTGCTCATCCAAGGATCTCACTTTGGGAAACTGTTTTCTGCTCAGAAGTCATCTTATAAGCAAAGCATTCCCTGACTTCCCTATATAAAATAACAACCTGACCACAACACTTCCTATCCCTCTTACCCTGATTTATTTTTCTCTATAATACATATCATCTGATAAATATGTATGTAATATTGATTTGTTTACTGTTTCTTTCCCCTCTGGATTGTAAACACCATGAAAGCAGGCACTTGGTTTCACTTACGGCTATATGATACAGCCTCTCTCCCCCGTGTCTAACACAGGGCCTAGCACATGATAGATGCTTAATAAATATTTGTTGAATGAATGGCCAAAATAAAATGTTGCATCGCCAGCCTTCTGTAACCCAAGCTTCTGGAGAAACTTGATATCACAACGATAACTCGCTTTTGCAAACCATTCAATCACTGCAGCTAAGCCTCTCTTACATCCACTCTTTCGCTTCTTGGGTTACCTTTTGCATCATTGTCATCCCTGCCACCACCCATGCCAGAAAACACTGGTGATGCCTGGAAAAGTGTATTGGCTGGTGGAAGGGACACTGTGATGTAACTCTTTATTTCAGGAAACCACGGGGAAAGGGAGAATCCCAGGTGATGCTGAATTAGCACTTGTAATTCAATTGTTCTGAGAACAATTATTTCACACCCGTTACTGAATACCTGCTTGTGCCAGGCCTACAGAGAAGGATCGTTCTGCTTCCAATCTGATGGCATAGCCAATTAGATTGAATAAAATACGGCAAAACATCATCAGCAAAGAGGAGGTAGTAAGAACTTCTGCCTGAAATTGCTGAGAGAAAAGGAGAGTTTTGGGGTGTCTTCACCAGGAAGACGGTGTTTGAGCTGAGTTTTGAAGAACGAATAGAAGTTTAGTTTACAGTAAATGAGAAAAGGGGGTAGGAAGGCATTTCAGAAAAGGGAACCAGCTTCAGCAAAAGGATAGATGTGCGAGATAGGGGTGATATTAAAAATATTTCACAAATCCAAATGGACATCCTGACAAGCAGAGTGGACTTCAGCCATAGACGAACTGGCATAGCCATACCAGTGCATGTCACTTGATAATCAGCTCCAGCGAGAGACCACAGTGTTGCAGAAATGCTAAGTAGTCTGGCATAGATAATGTTCATGTAATAATAATAACTGACACTTAGTGGGTGCTATGAGCCAGGCACTGTGATTTGCATGCTTTATCTTATTGAATCCTCCAATCAAACTCTACATACACAGTAGATACTGTTGCCATCCCCATTTTACAGATGGGAAAATTGGGTATCAGAGAGATAAAGCCACTTGCCTAAATTGGAAATATTACAGCTGGGATTTAAACTTGTACAGACCGGCTCCGGGACTTATATTCTTAACTAAGGCATACTGCCTCAGGTAGTGGCTACAGAGTAGGTTTGCCTCTTTAACAGTGTAGGGATATACAAAGAGGTAAAACAGGTTGACCTTTCTCTTATAGATATTACCGTCTGATTGAGGAAACGAGACCCTCATCCATGCAACCTGAAGAACATTGCAAGTCTGTCCCATAGCAACATGTGACACTTGTCCAATGAGTGGGTGATTTAATGAGAGTTGTAGCTTTTCACTGAAGCTGGAGTGTTCCTGGATGAAATGGAACTTGTACTTGGTCCTGAGAGATAAGGAATAGTGGGAAAAATAAGGCATTAGGGTCAGAAGTGCTAGGGTCCACTCGCTAGCAGTGTGACTCAGGCCAAAGTTATTTTCTTTAGTGTTCTCATCTGTTAAATATGTGATTTGGATTAGACCAGTGGTTCTTAACAGAAGTACCCCACCCCAAGAGGTATTTTGGAAATTGTGAGGCCATTTTTGGTTGTCAAAATGATTAGGCATGGAGGCAGTTACTAGGTGGGGGCCAGGAATGAGAGATGTTCTGTACACTATGAAGAAGTGTTCTGTATCCTGCCCTTCATTTAGAAGACCACTGGGCATTCATGGAAGTGAAAACTCTGTTTATAATTATCTGAGTCTGGAACATAATCACATTTTACATATCAAAATGAATTTTTTCATGGTTTTATTGTTATTGACTAAAACTACCCAGTAAATAAAGATTGTATTTTTTTTCAGACTGTTACCATGAGTGATTTACCATTTTAGAGAATCACTGCACTAATAACAACTGCATTCATGGTACTTGAATCACTAATACCACATCTCAATGTCATTCTGTGTCAGGAGGCTGTCACATTCATGATGATTCTGTATAGATCTGCTAGCCTCTGACTACTTCATTACATCTTCTAATATAGCCATGTATGAGCTTTTTTTATTCAAAATATTTTAACATTTATTTATACATATTTGTGGGATACAGTATGTTGTTTCTATATGTGCATATACTGGACAATGAGCTTTTACATATTAAAATACATATTGTTTCATTATAAATGACTTTCCCTTTGTTTTGTTTTGTTTTTTTTTTCTTTGCAATACAACTAGGGCATAATATGTGCTTTTAAAATTATTGCTTTACATCTTTACTTATAAATACATTTACTTATAAATACAAATTTCTTTTCAGGATAGTAAGGGAGAGTAATAAATAATTGTAACAAAAAATGATGTGCTGGTCTGATAAAGTTAAGAACCACTGTAGTAGATGATCTCCCAAGGCTTTTCCAGTTTTAATTTTCTATGTTTGTAAGAAGTGTTGGATTTCGAGAACATTCTCAGGTGGAAATGATACCAGCGACACAGTCTGGTCAAGGAGGAGCTGAAGTGTCCCCAGGCAAGCCAGGATAGAGCAGAGGCTTCCTAGGGCCTGGTATGGTCACGTTCCCTGGAAGCCACTCCTTCACTCCTCCCACCTTATTGTAATTGAAGACTCCTGGGAAAACTGCCAAGGCTGGAATTACAGGAAATTGCCTTGCGGCCAATGGTGCTTCTCTGGTTACTTTCCTTGGTTACAAAGGACAGTGATGGTTTCCTGTCTGTTAGCTGGGTTTCTTTGACTCCTTGTTCTGGCAAGTTCCTAAGAAATCTTAGTTTATGCTCCTTACATGTTTATTCAGCTCCTGTTATTGGCATTGCCCTCACCCACACCCCCACCTTATCCAGCTCCCTTGCCTCTAGCTTCCGTGCTCCTTGCTAGAGATCTTGAAACTTTTGGTCCATAATAGACCAATTTTATGGGACACCCAAACAGACATTATTTGGAAGTAGGCCATAGCTCTAAATAGATGCCACTTCAACCTTGGCCACACCTGTTGAGTCCTCTCCCTTGAAGGCTATGACTTTTATCATTCAATAACATGTATTAGTTTTTCTTCTTACTAATTATATGTGTTCATTGAAGACTGCTTGGAAAATACAGAAATGTATGGAGAAGCAGATACAATTTATCCATAATCCCAAGAAATATAATACTCAACATTAGACAAGGTGACAACATAGGTGAAGGTTAAATTCAATGCTTTTTTCTCTGTTCTTTATTCTATGCCAGCCCCCAGTTTTCTCCTCCCAGAGCACCTTCTGATCTCACCCTTAAGAAAATTTGCCTGTCCTAATATACCATAAAATGGAGGGCAAACTGGAAAGTGTACAATAGCACTTACCATGTCAAATGTATATAAGAGAGATATCTCATATCAGGAAGGTGTTTGGAATCTAAAATAGCAATATTTTGTCATAGCTCTGCCAGCACTACCTTATTACCGAGGTGTTGTGGTGATAAAGAGTTGTGGGAATGTCTAAAGAGATAAGAGACAATCTGAGAAATTCACGGTACTCCCTGGGAATAAGGAAAAGGCACAGTACACAGAGGCAAGAATGATTAAGTGTGAGGCAGGCTCATAAATACGCTTTTCTCTTTGGAAAAAAACAGCCAACATTAAACAAAAAAAGTTGGATGATACTAAATCCATCCCAAAGATAAAGTTCTTGTTACAGATAATAGTTAGAATTTATGTTTGCTTCTTTCCCAAGGTGGATAGGGTGAGAATGGCAATTTTCCTTATTTTTGAGTCCTCATATTGAGGCTCTGGTACACAGAGGACTTAGAAAACACTAAGGCATAAGAGTTAAGGTCAAGACTTTGTAGTTAATCAGAACTGCGTTCAAATCCAAGCTCCATTCATGCAGTCCTCAAACATCCCTTGAGTGCCATCTGCTGTTTTAGGCATGGGAAGTACAATATTGGACAAGACAGATAAGGCCCCAACTTACATGGAGCTTACATTCTAGTAGGGGAAGACAGAATGTCTAATGATTAAAGATAACAGAATGATATGATTGGAAGTAACCTTAGGCTAAATGGTCAGTAATGGCTTCTCTGAGAATGGACAATTGAACTGAGACCTGGATGATAAAGAGACCAGCAGTAAAATAAAATAAAAGAAAAGAAAATCTAGGGGAAGAACACTGCAGCAAGAAGTAACATCTAGGACAGAAGTCCTGGGGCAGGAATAGGCTTGATGTTTTTAAAGAACAAAATGAGGAAGAGAGTGAGGCAACGAGGTTGGAGAGGGTCAGCACATGTCAGGTCATGTGAGGGCCTTGCAGAAAATTGGCTCTTAATCATCATCATTATTATAATAAAGCAGAGGGAAGGGAAAAATGAAGTCAGAGAGTTTGGGGGTACTGTACAAATACCACCTGAGGAATTTGGACCTGACCAACTGGGCACTGAGGTGTCACTGTAAGGTTTGAATGATCTGGTGAAAATGGAGCCTGAGAAAAGCAATTCTGAGAACAGAGTACAGGGTGGCCATTTTCATCTGTCAGTACATTTCTAGCACTTGAAATTCTCTAATTTTCTTTGCTACAGTTATTGCTTTCTCAGTGAGTACAAATCCATAAGTCACTGGACACCTGCTTTCACTCAGGGATATGTTGAGGGTCTATTTCCAGCCCCATGTAAATAAATTCTCTTGTATTTTGTGACTGGAATTTCTACCATCACGGTGGTATCTAAATCATTGTTTCTAAAGCAACTACAAAACATGGCTATTTGGTGAGACCTGACCTAAAGGATGCCAGCTTAAGATGAGTTTTTGTTTCATTTGACTTGTGACACCATCAGAT
This sequence comes from Cynocephalus volans, assembly GCF_027409185.1. Classification (NCBI taxonomy): domain Eukaryota; kingdom Metazoa; phylum Chordata; class Mammalia; order Dermoptera; family Cynocephalidae; genus Cynocephalus; species Cynocephalus volans. Next base: position 118,562,145 of record NC_084478.1, on the reverse strand, counting down.
GAGATCATTAAGCCACTCTAAATTTACTTGGTTAAGAGGAGTATGGCTCAGGGTTAGGTTTCCTGGGACAACATTGCTTCTTGGTTCACATGGTTTACTAACTTTTTCCATTTTTATTTCATAGGGAGAGAAGAAATCTTATGGAAAGCCGTGTGGGGGTCAAGACTGCAGTGGGGGCTGTAAATGCTTTCCTGAGAAAGGAGCAAGAGTAAGTTACTTATTTAATTGTTGATAGACAAGTAGTTACAGGGGGCGTTATCTGTTTTCTTTAGAATTAAACTGCTTAGAGTTTACTTTTAGACCTCACAGAACAAGCAAAGTGATGAAGACCAGCTGGAAGGAACTTTGCTAACTAATGATAGGCAGAACTAGACTGGTCAATGTTTCTGAGCTACCAAGAAGAGGTTTCCTTCATTGACTTAAGGCCAGGGTTTCCTCAGGGTGTCATCTGGAATATTTCCAAAACCAATTAGGTTGTGCAGAACCAGATTGTGATAATGTTTGTAGATACGTGTAAGTTTTTGTAGCTTATTTGTAACCACATGGTTCTTCCTTACAACTCAGGGGAACAGGTGGTCTAATTGTTATCTACAGGGGATGTGACTTTTCCAAAATTACCCTGCTTGTTAGTGATAGAATCAAGAGTACAGGGAAGCCATAAAGTCCAGAAATATAGGTGATTGTACCTAAAAAATGGTTTACAGGGTTGGCCAGTTAGCTCAGTTGGTTACAATGCAGCCTTATAACACTAAGGTCACGGGTTTGGGTCCCCATACCGGCCATCCACCAAAAAAAACAAACAAAAAATGTTTATACATATCACATTAAAACATAGGGTATGTTTTCAAACATTATGACATATTCAATGCATTGTCCCTCATTAGCAATGCAAAGTTCAAATTGTTGTGCAAATTGCAAGGAACACAGTGCATTGACAAAGCATTTTCATCAATTTCTGTATATGCATAGGCCTCAGATAATTTGTAACTCTGATTTTCACTGAGTAAAACTTCATCTTTAGTAGAACCCAGAAAAAGTATTGAAGGAGGCTTGATCTGTAAAACACATACACGGGCACACACGCACGCGCGCGCGCACACACACACACACACACACACACGAGGGTACTTCAAAAAGTTCATAGAAAGATTCATGTTACCTTTTAACTCTGTCTTTCCATGAACTTTTTGAAGTTCCCTCGTGTGTGTGTGCTTGTGCATGTGTGTGTGCACAGTCTATGTTTCCAAAATTTCTGGCTACCCTGTAGGATTCAGATCGTCCGATTTTCAGCCTTGTGTTTGCACTCTCATCACACTCAAACAAGCCTAAGAGCTTACACTGTCAAAGGAAGGTAGTGGCATAAATAGGTCAACCAAACCTTCAAAAACATAGCAAAACAGGGAACACAGTGACCGCTCCACCTTCTCTTTCATTATCTTCCATTTACAGTAAAGTGAAATGTCAAACTATGCCAGAATTTGAAGGAGAAGAATAAAAAGCCAACTCCTCATCAAAAGGGAGCAGACCTATTACACATTAAAGGCATAGACTTAGAGAATCATAAAATATCAGAAAGGGAAGGTATCTTAGAGAGCTTCTCATCTTATCCACTGATTGTACAGAGGAAACAGACTCAGAAGGAAAATGACTTCCCAGGATCACACAGCAAATTGATGACAGATTCCTGGCTATTTTTTTTTTTTTTATTTCTTGCCTATTTACTTCACCCACTTACCCACTGCTGCCTCCCAGAGAAGCCATGTTTACTGTAGCCACCAAGGCCCATGCCTTTACCTTTGATTTACAACCAGGAAACATTTTAGAAAAAAATAATTCTACAATAAATATATGATGCATTCTTTAGGCTGGCCGGTACAGGGATACGAACTCTTGACCTTGGTATTATAACACCACACTCTAATAAACCGAGCTAACTGGCCAGTCCAATGAATGCATTCTTAAACAACACGAAAGCCACATGAACAAAGCAGAAGTTTCCCTTGATGCTCTTTTAGTACCACTGGTGTCTTTCTTGTCTTTTTCTGTGCATAATCAGAGATATGTATAATATGTACGAAAATAATTTCATTTTCTGGCTTTCTTTGCCAAAATAGTCATAAGTATATATTCTGTGCCTTTTTTCCCCACATGATATGTCCTTAAAATGTTTTCTCTACCTGATAGTTTAATTTAGCCATTCCTCTTTTTTTTAAATTATATTTTATTTTGTCAATATACAATGGGTTGATTATTGTGGCCCATTAATGAAACCCCCCTCCGTCCTCCCTCTCCCCCCTCCCTCCCAACAATGTCCTTTCTGCTGGGAGCTAAAAATAAATAAATAAATACACAAATAACCTGGGTGGGGGGAGAAGAAGACAAAACAATTACAATTCCTTGAAGTTGATATGACTAGCCATTCCTCTTTTTTTTTTTTTTTTTTTTTTCCTTTTTCGTGACCGGCACTCAGCCAGTGAGTGCACCGGCCATTCCTATATAGGATCCGAACCCGTGGCGGGAGAGTCGCCGCGCTCCCAGCGCTGCACTCTCCCCAGTGCGCCACGGGCTTGGCCCGCCATTCCTCTTTTGATGGGCACTTAGGTTGTTTCCAAATTTTTGCTATTTTACAAAGTGGTAATGCTATAGTGGAAATCTTTGAACAGATCTCCTTGTGCTCATCTCTAGCATAAATACTAAGAATCAGAATGATCAGATACAAGGGTAATAAACAATTTTAACCTTCAAAGCTACTGCCAAATTACCCCACAAAATATCTTCCAATTTACACTCCCATCGGCTTTGTACAAGAGTACCCATGTTTCCACACTCTTGCCAACACTTCATGTTTTTGCTAATATGTTGAGTGAAAATCATCCTAATTTTATGACTACATGTGAGTTTAAGTGTTTTTTCATATATTCATTGGATGTTTGTATTTTTTCTGTGAATTTCCTGGAAATATCCTGTAACCACTTGCCTAAGTGATGATTCTTACTGATTTACTTTACCTCTGCAAGTAAAAACAACCCAAGTGGAAGAGATGAGATTTAAGGTTTGACACAAAGGGCATTTCCTGATGGGTTGTGGGGGGCGGGAAGTGGTTGGTCAGACCCAACAACGAGGGAACTGAGAAGCTCTGTACTGTTTGCTGGGTTGGGGAGCCTTTAAAAGTAGAAAATCTTATGTATCTGAACTGAGGTCAGATACACCAGGCAAACATGTCTATGATGACCTCATTGTTTAACCCCTGGCTGAGATTTCGATCTTTGAAGATGAAGGGCAGTGAATTTACTCTGTGAGGAGCCCTCATTTGGGTTCCAAACATCTGGAGCCCTAGTCTGACTTCTCCTTTGAAAACATCTGAGTGGTTGAAGGGGTGGGGGGTGGAGGAAAATAGAATATCACTTCACAGATTTTTTTCTTCAATATTTAAATGACACAGACTCCACACATTTAAACATATTTCTAAAAGTTTATTTGTGAAGTCTGAAGTTTCTAAGAACATTTGTCAAAGTTATTGAACCAGACCAAGCTGTATTTCATGAGTCAAGAGCAGGAATGTCCTATTTCCCAAATAGATAAGGAGGACAGTGCTCATAGGGCAAACTCTGTTGATGTGGATGCTTGAAGCCACCCGCACCGCCAGGTCCCATTTAGTCATCCTCCCTTCCCTCCTGTGTTCCCAGGGCCAAGCAGGATTGTTTAAACTGGCTCCAGCACTATTGACCCTGCAGGACAGCCCCTCAGTACCCCTTTTGTGCAGATGTCAGAAAGATTTGAGACTGTTTTCCTTAGCTGAGCAGAGGGCCCCATTTGGATTTCAAGCTGTTCCTCTCGAGCTGGGAGGGGAACAGAACGTTGGGTCACCCCTGAGATATGCTGCAGCCCTTGGCCGGCCCGCCTCCTGCCTTGGGGAGACATCAAGCACATAGCTTGCTGGGCAGTGTGTACTTTTCCTTTGCCAAAAGCCTCTTGAACTGACTACGACATTTACACAACACCTAGCACTCCCGCAAAACTGCAATCCAACCCTTTTTGGCTGAAGCTAACTCAAACTAATTCCTCAAGGGTATGCTCTGCCTGGTAAAAGCCTCTGCCTAATGTTGGTGCGTTGCTTTGTACTTTCCAAAGCATCTTCTGTCAGGGGCTGCATTATTGTCTGTATGCAACAAATAAAGAAAACTAATAAGTGACTTGTCCAAGGTCACTAGCCTGTTAATGACTAAACCTTATTTAGCCTACTTTAGGAGAATGACAACTTTAAAAGATGACATACTCATAGTGTTAAGTAAAGGGGTTTTTCCCCTTTCCCAGACATTTAGATTTGGATTTAATGTTTGACTTTCAGTTTTCTTTCCTGGGGGTATGTTTTATTATCCAGAAGAATCATTCTTCTGAGTTGTTCTCTTTCCTGGTATTTTTTTCCTGCCATTTGACTAAACAAAACATTTTAGGTTGACAATTTCATTCCTTCCCTTTTTTCCCTACTGGATTTGAAAGCTATCTTTGCATTATATTCCATCAGTGTGTGTGTGTCTGAAGTTGGGGGTGGGAGGAAAGGTTTGTGTGTTTTTTTCTGAGCCTAGTATTTCAGAGTTTTTATGGTTTCAACAGTGTTCTGGTGTTTATATACAACATGGTGAGCTCCTAATTATCCATGCCATCTAAAGGAGCATTATCACAGATAATCCAAAACCACTGGGAATGTTTAAATTCTCTTCTAGGTAAGGGCTGTTTGCTCCTGTTTTATGACTTGAGAAGCTACATCCTAGCTTGACAGTTTATGAAGTTAGCATGAGTTTCATATGAAACTGAGCCCAGGTTTCTTAATTCTTTATCTCCTGCCTGTATCCTGCTGCTTCTCTGTCACAGAAATGTGTTTCCCATGAATTCCAGAGCCTAGATGCATTAACCGCTAGTCCTTAAATTTACTCTCCTCTTGCAAACAGCTGGCGTTCCCTATGTCAGCTGACTGGTGCCATGGCTACGAAGAGGCCTTTCCATTTTCTCCTGAACTAGGCAATTGCTGTATACATCTTTCCCTACTCCCTCTGTACCCCCCACATCCCTGCCCGACCAACTACTACCACACACACCCATATCCTTATTTTCTACAGCTCCAGAGTGAAAGCTCATATTGCACATGACCTCCTTGGGTGGCCAGGTCTTGCTCCAGCTGCCTTCACTTAAACTTCGTACTTTCATTGCTCACTCACTCCTCAGCCTTCTGTGGGCTGGTCTCGCCACTGACACTAGTCACCACTAAGCTGCTTGTTGCCAAACCCAGTGGACATTTTTCATTCCTTATCTTCCTTGATGTCCCTACTGCACAAGACACCTCCTTATCTCCTGAAACTCTCTGTTTCCTTGGATTTCATAATACTATTCTCTCTTAGTTCTTTTCCTACTTTGATTGGGATCCCTCAGGGTTCTGTCCTCATCCCACTTCTCTTCTTAATGTAGGCCTCTCCCAGGGTGGTTTCATATACTCCAGAAATATCAGCCACCATCCATACAATGATAAATATTAATTCTCTAAGTACAACAGTGGTTACCAGAGACTGAGGAGGGGACGGGAGAAGGAAAACATGGAGAGTCTGGCCAATGGGTATAACATTACACTTAGACAGGAGGAATAAGTCCTGATGTTCTATTGCACAGTAGGGTGACTATGGTTAACAGTTAAGCTTTGTTTATTACATAATAGCTACAAGAGAGGCTTTGAATGTTTCACCACAGAGAAATAATAAATGCATGAGGTGATGGTTACATTACCTACCTTGTCCTGATCATTATACAACATATATATGTATCAAAACATGAGATTGTACCCTATAAGCAATTCTGCATGGGTGTGGTTCCAGCCCTACTCTCCACATCCTGGATCAACTGTTAGGTTACTGTGAAGCCAATAGGAGTCTCCTGTCTGGAAAGGAATCACTGCTGTTAAAAGAAGGCAAAGGGCAGTCATTTTCATATCTTCTTTAGATCCTGTTAGCTGTAAGAGTCACACACTTCCATAATTTACTTTGTGATTCTGCTCTCCCTAACTCCTCTGAGTTTTTTATCCTGGCCTCTTCTTTTGCCTGATAGCTTCTTACTCTGTACTTACAACGCAAGGGACTTGGCAAAGTGCTTTTGTTTTACTAAAGCATTTTTTTTCTTCCTCCAAGATAAGGGCAATTCATGAAAAATTGTGAATCAAAAATCATCTGTATCTTTCTTTGTGATACTGATTCCACCATCCTCTACACCAAATCTGCCTACAGCCTCTTCCCTTGTGCAAAGTTGATGATTTTGAGTTTTGCTTGTTTCTCTTCCTAATGGGTAAAGGAGGGAAGTAGCGTCTGAGCAGGAAGTAACCACTGGGTGGCAGTAGGGGAGGGAGGTAGAAAAATGAAGGGTCCCTCTGTATTTAAATATTTAGGTTATTTAGGTCCAGGATAATTGATGTTAATGTTAAAATTTAGTGTCTCTGCACTGAATCAAGATGCAATCGCAGCCCAGCAGATGTTCATGGTCATCTTAATCATTTCTTTGATCATATTGGGACATTACGAAATTTATGGAATATGTTATCTGTACTAGTGAGGGAGGCTTCTGCTAGAGAGGAGCCAAGGAGCTTGAGGAAAAGATAAATACGCAGCTGTGGAGTCAAGAGCACAGATTTAGCAGAGATCTATGAGGATACTTCAAAAAGTTTGTGGAAAAATATAATTCAAAGATAATGCAAATCTTTCCATGAATTCTTTGAAGGACCCTCTTAAGTGTCATGCCTGATCTTTGCCAATTGGATGGCTTTGGGCTGGTGTTTTCCCCTCTCAGGGTCTCAGTTTGCCCATAGCAAAATGAGAGTTTGAGCTGTGTGATCTTGAAGGACCTGCCAGCTCTGACAATCTAAGTCAGACACCATGTTACTGTACCCTAATGGTTCCTTGCCCCTAGAGTGTCTTATCTTATCGTGCTTTCTAGTGTTGCAGTGACATATGGAGGGCGATGTTTGACAGTGTCCTACTCTGTGAGTGGTGCCTTGGCAGCTGTTCCAGACAAAACTCACTTGCTGTGACTTGTTTACTGCTGCTGCTGGAAGCTTCTGACAGCTGAGACTGTGCTCCTTCAAGAATGTGCAATGCCCCCTCCCCCCACCCCTTGGTTATCTGGATAGTGTGACTTGAAGAGAGTCATAGGGATTTCTCTTCACCAAAACCCACAATATCTTCCCAGCCTTGCCTAGGAGTCATTCTGCTTACAGTTCTAGCTTTGGAAACTCACTCTTCAGGTGAAGCATTGCCCTGTCCATTTATTGCTTTAATAAATTGCATATGCTGCTCTGATGAGAGGAGGCAGGCTTACCCTGCATACCTGGAAAGGAGTTGTATGCACAAATCGCAAATCTTTAGGAACCATTGAGTTTTCCTTGTGCTGGCCCTGCTAATCCATAGGCCAGAGACACTGGATAGCAAGACATGGATGAGCATCTTGCATGTCAATGTGTAACATATTCTCTCCTCCTAGAGTCTGTCCTCTTCCTCCCTCATCAGCTGTTTACCCCTTTTTTCTCCTTATTCTTCTTTCTCCTCCCTAGTCTCTAACTTCCTCCTTTCTCCTTCTAGACTTCCCTACCTCCTGCTTTGGCATTTCTAGCTCTCCATCCTTCACACCCTTCCCCCTGCTATGACTTCCTCACCCAGTTCTCTCCTGTGTTGTCAGTTGCCTGGGATTTCTTTCTGAGACACTTATCTTTGCCTTGAGTTCCTGGTTTTTGTCATCTATCAGCAGATGTGAAAACTACAGCAGCAGTATATCAGGAAAGAGTTGGTGTGATATACTTTATAGAAGCATCCACTTATCCAGACATTCTAAATCTTAAGAGTTTGGACCAGTGGTTTCCAAAACTGGGGCTGGAGATGGGGTGTGCAAGTCAATTTATTGGGTGGAGAAGAAAGTATTAGAACTTCTACTTACATTTAAATTGAGAAAATCTAGAAAGAAAGTAAGATTTGCATTAAATGATTTAATTTATGTAATGTGCTTAAAACTGTGGCACACTAAATGTTTTGTAAGTGTTAGCTATTACTGTACGATTACGAAGACTTTTAAATATGTAATGTATGTATTATCACTGGCACCATCAACATCTTCAGCTTTCCTTTTGCATACGCTCTGCAAGGTATCCTGAGAGAAGAGAGGGAGTGACACAAGATGGAAGGGGTGACCTTGGGGCCTTCACTTTTTTTCCCTATATGTATAGCAGAGATACTGCTATTTCCTTGGATCCAGTTAAGTGGATTTATGGACTATATTATCTAACTACATTAACCCTCACAAAATGGACAAGTGGCTTAAGAAGATTCCTGCAAATAAGCCATGTATTAAAGATAATAATAATAATGTAAGCACATGAAAATGGCAGAGCTCACACTTCTACTCCTAGAAGGAGCTTTTCATCAGTCTCATTATGAGGTAAAGCCATGCCAATTTAATTACACCTGACAAGAAGTCAGCAAAAACGTAGTGCAAGAATAATCAAGACTATATGAAATATGGATTTATATCTATTGTCAATAATGAAAGATCTTGCCCTAAGTATATATTGTGCCTTGAAATATTAGCTTATAATATAATAAGGCCATCACAATTGACAAGATGTTTAACATGCTGTTTATTTCATGTTTATCTCATATTTTTACGTTTTCTATTTATTGTGTGTGTTTCATTTTATATATTTGTATTATGTATATACATATATAGAGGACGTGCATATGATATATATAATTATATATCTATTAATAATATATTGTATAAGTATACATGTATTGATAAAGCATGCTCAAAGATGCTTTATTTTAATTGAAAATGGTGTGCAATCAAAAGGATTTCGAGACCACTGACCTACAGTATATTTAAAATAGATGGGAACTCACAAGCAGAGGCAAAAACTCTCTTGCTCTTTCCCTATAGAATAGTCATGCACCCGGCTTTAGAGCTTTACTTTGAAAACTTCACATAAAATAAAGCAACTGGGAGTTCAGGAGTTGAGAGAAGTAAGACAGCAAAAGAAATTTTGAAATCATAGAATCAGAAGCCTGAGAGATGGGATCCAGCTCCCACATAGCACATGATAGTTTACAAAAGGCTTTCCCAGCATGGCTGTGAATGCTCTTTCCCTCATTTTAAATATGAAGAAGCTTAGAAGAAAGTTTCAGAGAGGTTAAGAAGGTCTCAGGTCTTTGTAAATAGCAAAGCTGAGATTTGAACCTAGTATTTCATCCCCCTGCTCAGTGTCCTTTCCACCATGTCAAATGGCCTCTTAACCCCATGGCCATAATCAGATTGGGGTTGGATTTTTGTGGGTAATTGTAGTGGAGAAAATTTGCTAAGACACAGACCAGATATCAACAAATCAATTGCCCTTCTCCCTCTGCAGTAACTCCAGTGAGCAGTAACTCCTGACCGCATGAATAGCATCTGTTCATACCCTTGTCTAAGTTTTAAAATATTTTTCTAATATTCCTGTCTTTTAAAGATTAAAGAAATGAACTCTGTGCTTAAGGAAAGCCTAGTTTTTAATCTGTGATTGCAAGTTTTGTGAGGAGTCATGTCAATTTTTACAGCTCTAATGAGGGTCTGTCTTTATGTCGGCTACTCACTGCATGGAAGTTCAAAGCAATGGAGTTGAAAAAACGTGGAGGTGAAATTACCAAATGTATGTCAGGGAAGTAATTTGGTGTCTACTGTGAGAAGGTTTGCCTTAATGGAAGAGTTCCAAGAATGTTTAACAAAATTAATTGCACGGCATCTCTCTTAAGCTATAGTAGAAGTCAGTGGGAAAATGTACATTGCTTTGCAGAAATTTGCTTCATTGTCATGTTTTCAAAAGAGCTTTTATTTTAACAAATGAGGTATGTGACCAATTAATTAATGACCACGTTTACTTCTAGAGGTGGAAGTCCTAGACAATGCTCTGTATTTTACTTTTCCCATTGTGTTGTGTGATGTTCAAGCCCAATATACAAACATTAAGAAAGCAATCTGGAAGCTAAATATTGGTGTAGGCACTGTGGGGAATGCACACATATTCCAAGCCCCAGACCTCTACTTAGGGAGACTAAACACACACACACACACACACACACACACACACATACACACACACACACACACACACACACACCCGAACCCATGACAGTGCTTAACTACTTGGCACCACATCTGATTAAAAGTCTGAATGGCAGAGCAGAAAACCTCTGGTTATGGTATGGAGTGATTAAGCAAACACTTTTTATTACAACAAAAATGTTTCTTTAGGAAGATTAATTTGGTGGGAGCTGTGCAGGATGGATTTGAGTGAGAGACATGATAGGCACACTATGCTCCCTATTTATAGAGGTTAAGTGGCATGTCTAAAATCCCCTAACACAACAGAATGGAAAGTTTGCATTATCTGCTGCTCAGATGCTATCTTTCATTATTATTCTCTGTTCCTAACACACATGCACACGCACACCCGTAAACTAGTGACTTGATGATGGGGGCTTGTCTTCATTTTAGATGAATGTATCATCATTTAACTTTTTTGATTAACTGGAAGATGGTGCTAGTTCCTTTTCCTCCCATTCCTCTAACTTCTTAGAAACCAATGTCTCCATTGGTTAGTCCCTACTGACCCCCTTGAGGCGAATTCATCCTGGGGTGACCCTGTCTTGATTACAGAGACAGGACTGTGAGATGCTCTTGTCCATGGGACACTAAACGCTCCTGCTGTTACTATGATGCCCAGGGAGAAAGAGCAACTCAATGGGTTCTGAAAGAATATCTGTTTTCTACTTGGCAAATTTTGTGGTGGGGTTATGAGTGAAAGGTAAGGCTTGGAGAATCATGAAAGAAGGAAGTCATTGTTTCACAAGAGAGATTTTAAAGTTTGGCCAGCAGAAAAATCTTCAGAGCACCTTAGAATTGTGCCCTTATCCTAAATTACTGGCTATGCCCATGGCAGGCTCCTGCTGTGGACTTAACTAAGCACTTGGCTTTGCTGTAACAGCCTTTACACCTTTTATCCTTAGCTTTATAAGCTTAGTTTTACTCTTTAATTTTTGAAAACCCTAAAAAAAGTTCATCCCTTCAGCCCCCAGGGAGATTAATATATATGTTTGGTTATCATCCATATCAAAGAAACCATGGTCTCTGTCCCTGTGCATGTCTTTGCTAGTTCAAGTAATTGTAGTGACTTGGCATTCCACTCCTTTAGCTGGGTTCCCTCTCAGAGCCAACATGAGTCAGTGATTGCTGCCACCTTCACATGCTGTTGGGGAAATGCCAATAAAGCTATGAGCAAAGCAGGGAGCTGTGGAGAAACATGCTGTGGGGCCTGGAATGAAATGAGGGGTAACCAGGGTTCAGGAGCCAGGTTTCCCCAGAAAGAGACAAAAAGAAAGCAAACAAAAGGAAGAGACAGGTCTAAACAGGTTCCCCAGACAGGGCCCCTTTGCTGTAAGAACAGAGCCTTAAACTTCACAAAACTCAGGGATGGGAGGGAGTCATGGCCTTTGCAAGTCAGTTGAAGAATTATTAACCGAGCATATATAGAGAGACAAGCCACACATATATAGAGCAGCATTCGATATTCTTAAAACCCATTCAGACACTCCAAGAACTCAGAAATGTACCTAAACTTGTATATCCACATAGATACTAATGTTGACCCCCACGAACCCCAAAGGTACCACAAAGGCACAGATTAGAAACAGAAAGAGGCTCAGTAGCAGGAAGACACAGAGTTCCACAATGCCTAACATGGGCTGGTTTTTGAGGCATGTGACAGGGAGTTTAGTGAACCGATATAATCCGTTGTCGAAACATGGCTCCAGAGATTTGTACCAGAGTAAGAAATTAACTCTCTAGTTTTACCTTTTTAATCAAGTCCAAATCAAGCTCCAGCCCTGAGAGTAGGATGGAAGCCCCTCTCACTCTCCTCCTCCTCCCCCATCCCCTCCCCCTCCATAAAACAAGGAGCAGGACTTGAAGGCCTCCAATGTCCCTTGGAGGAAGCAGTGTGTGTGATGTCGCAGGCCTCTGTCCCCCTCCACCACCCATTTACAGCCTAATGATGAAACGCCCCAGGCCCACATTTGCTCAGCCCCCACAGGGCCTCCGTGCCAGTTTCCCAGATTCCTGAGGGGAAACTGATCCCACCCTGGGATCAGCACGGGCCCTTCGCATCGTCCCCGAAAAATCACCGCTCCTCCTTGGGAGCCCCGAGAACAGCTCCTCCCCTCCCCGCAGTGGCTGGACGTGAGCTCCCGGGGCCAGCGGCCTTGCTGCCAAGGAAGGGGCCTACGCAAGTAGTGGCCCTGAACGCCCACTGTGGCTGCCCGGGGCCTAAACCCCAGCGGCCCTTGGCCTTTAGCGATGGGAGAAGCCAGTGGGGAAGAAAAGAAGCAAACACGCCACAAAAGCAAACACAACCTGGTAACTTTGCACCAGCTTCCGAACTGGAAGTCTTCAAACGTCCCTTGTGTCCCCACAAAAAAAAAGTGTTTACCTGATGAAAAAGAGGAGGGCGCTCACAGGACAGACTTCAGAGCCAGAGGAACAGCTTAGGGGTCATCCAGTCCAACCCTTTCACCTTACATGTGGGGAAACTGAGGCCCAAGTAGGAAAGAGGCTTAAACTCTGAGGAGTGCTTAAAAACTTCTTTCCTTGATTATGAACACCAGATGTTGAAGGGGGTGGGGGGGAGGTTAGAAAGAGAGAGAGAGGCAGAAAGAGAGGGAGAGAAGGGGGTAGAAGGAAGGTATTGAAAGACTATATGCAAGTCTATACCAGGGAAATTCTGAGCAGGAACACATATTGGAGGACAAATAAAAGAATCTTTGAGTCTAACTTGCCCATGGACTCTTTTGGCCAGATATTCTTTCCACTTCCCAGGGACCCACAGGTATCCAGAACAGGGTAAGGAAATTTGCTATCTTGGGAGTACAAATAAGTGCAATGGTTGTGAGCATGCATTTTAGAGTCAGACAGACCGATCTTTTAAGCCCTGGCTCTATCATTTACTAGCTGTCTGATTTTTACCTAGTGGTTCTCAACCAGGGGTAATATTGCATCCAAGGTAACATTTGACCGTGTCTGGAAACAGTTTTGGTTCTCACAACTGGTGGATTGCTACTGGTATCCAGTGGGTAGAGGACAGGGTTTCTGCTAAACATTCTACAACGCATAAAATAGCCCCTCACAACATAGAATTATCCAGCCCAACATGTCAATAATGCCAAGGATGAGAAACCTTTTGTCAGAAAAATGGCTTAACCATTATGAGCTTCAGTTTCTTTATCTGTGACTTTGGAGTAATAGTACCTATCTCACAAGATTGTTATGATAATTAAACAGGCTAATATATATAAAGTAATTAGCATAGTGTCTGGCACAAAGTAAGTGCTCCATTCATTATTAGATATTAGTATTGTCAAACCCTCCCTAAACTCCCCCTTCTCTTATAGTTACCGTCCCATTTCTCTGCTCCCATATAGCATAACTCCTTGAAATAGTTGTTTATACTCAAAAATATCCACTTTCCCCACTTTCTCTTGAACCTATTTTAATCAGGCTTTCATTGCCACCACTTCTTTCTTGTAACGGTCACCACTGACATCCACATTGTTAATTTCAATTATCATTTCTCAGCCCTCATCTTACTTGACCTGCCATCAGCATTTGAGATGGCTTTCACTTCCTCTCTTTTGAAAAGCTTTCTTTGCTTGACTTCCAGGATACCATTCCTTTGATTCCTCTATCTTGATGGACAAAGCTTCTCACCTCCTTTGCTTCAAGAGGAGAGACATTTGGTCTGAGTTATTTTGTCAAATGAATAAATGAATGAATAATATTTATTGTGAGAATTAAATGAGATAATGTGTATAAAATGCTTAGCATACATTAAACACTCAATAAATAGTCACCATCACCACCACCACTACAACTGTTATCATTGATGTTATTGCTATTATTATTACTCTCCCTTACTGGCTATGAGCCCCTTGACAATGAGATTAATGTTTACTTTACCTTGATCCTCCCTTGTATAGAGCTTTATTCAATATAAGAGTATATATCCAGGTGCAGGAGTAGCTGATGAGGGGATGAGGCTGGAGCAGGGCCTTAGAGGAGAAATAGGTTATGAAGAGCTTAACTGAAGGTGGGGGTGGGAGGCGAGAGGCTCATGGGAATGGGCATCCAGGAGGGAGTCACACCCTAGCCATTTTCACTCCTCTCTTTGTAATGATTGGACCATAAAAGGGAGGGAGTAGCAGTTCTTACCAATTAATCATTCCAATGCCTCCTCTTCCAGGTATGAGGGAGAATTGGGACTATGGCCAAATGTTGGCATGGACAGAGCTTATCTGTTTTGTTTGACAGACTGTGCAACATAAATTCACTTTTCTCTTGGTACTAAGTTAACTCCATTTTTAGTCATCTTGAACTTTGAGCAAATTTGTACACTGATCAGCTCATAACACCATCTTTTCAAATTTGCAAGTGGCATTTATATTACCCTGAGTATATTGTCCCTTAGGGATAGCCATTAGAAAAAGCATACAACCTAAATTTTATTAGAAAACTTGTGAACATTTGAAATATCCATTAGGTTGCTGATCATTCTAATAACATAATTTGGCAGCATTCTGAGTGAAAATTAGGTAATAATAAAATAGGATCTTTGAACCAAGTTTCTTTTTCCCATTAAAAACAGAATGTATAGTTTGTATAATATTAATGCCATTAACTACTGCCAACTGTGATGTTAAATAATGGCTAGCCTCTACCTTCTCACCTTCACAATCCACACCAACAAAATGTCCACAACTTGGACCCTGACTTAGAAATGTTATTAAATAAAACCCGTATGTTTCCAGTTCCTGACCATTCAAAATGTACACTCCTGCTCACTTGCCTTACAGCCCATATGCAGTAACCAACCTGCTTTGCAGTTGGGTCACCCTACCTGTAAATTGCCAGATGGGATCTGCCCAAGTGCAGAGAAAAATTTTAATCTGGCTTACATAAACAACAAAAGAAAAGATTTTAATCCCCAAAACCCAAGCCATTGACTTCAAAAGGAATTATGTTAATACAACTTTATTTTCAAATTAGTTTTTTTTCCTTTGAGTTTGAACTTGAGTTAGACTCAAAGTTCCTCTAAAAATTAACTTAGTTTCTAAATTTTGTAAACTTTTTTAATAGTCTTGTTTTTTAAGCCTTCCAATAGGTGCTTAATAAATACGCAAGTGACATAAAGACCACCATGATTTTCCACCTGGCTGGGCTGTTGGTGACTTTTGGCAGTTCTACTATTATTTGTCAAAGATTCTCAAATATCAATCTGGGCCCACAGAAAGCCAAGGTTCCTGAAAGAAGACTTGATAGAGCTCAAGAGAAAAGCTGTATTCCTTTCTGGAAAGGTGACCCAGCTGCCTGAGTCCCATGAGCCTCCTGTAGATGCCAAATGAGCTCCTAGCCTAGTAATGCCATCTGTAATTTGTATGTATCTGGAAACTGTCCTCTCATCTCCTCTTGACTAATGTGCTCATAGAGATGTATTGTTTCTACTAAGATACAGGGATTGCTGTCAGAGCTATTAGTGATAATAATTGTCATCTTTTTCTTCATCATCATCAAAAAATGATAAGGATAACACATGACAATGAGGTAGTAATAGTTGTTACTGTTTATAAACTATTAACTCTGTGTCAGGCATTGTGTCAGGTATTTTATATATGTTACCTCATTTAATTTTTTAAATGAGATATAAATATACCATAAAGCTCACCCCTTGAAAGTATACAATTCAGTGGTTTTTAGTATATACACAAGGTTTTGCAACCATCACCACTATCCAATTCCAAAATATTCTATCACCCTGTCTCATTTAATTTTCATGGTAGCCCTATGGAGTAGGTATTTATTTTAAACCCCATCTTACAGATGAGATAACAAAGATTTTCCAAGTTCCCACAGCACCTAAGTGATGAGAATCAAAGGCAGATCTCTCTGGCCCCAAACCCATGCATCTCTTTCTGTCTCCCCAATAGTCTTTTATTTGTGCCATGGTCCATTACCATTTTCATTAATAGAGACACCAAAGGGAGAAATTTTACCTTTCTTGTTTCTCTCTTTCACTTCCTGCCCTCTTCTTCTTTGTCCCTCAATGGATTGATAGCTTTGGTATCTCTAACAACCACGCTTCTCTTGCTCACACCTCCCTCATACACACAATAATGTACAGCTCATCATTCCCCTGACAAAATCTGCTCTCAGTAACATTAATTTTCATTGAAGATCTAAAAGACTTATGAAACTTGAATTTGTAATAGCATAATGTTAAGAATAGAACTTTGGCATCAAGCTTGGATTTTAAATTCTGGCCTGATTTCCCCATGCTAAATGTATTACCCTGGGCAGTTAATCCCTGTAAGCCTTAGTTTCCCCTGCTGAAAAATGGAGATAATAATGGTATATATGTCACAGGACTGCTATGAGGGCTAAAATGAATATACATGCTAAATGTTTAGTGCAATGTCTTGAAACAGAGTATATGCTCAATAAATGGTGGTAGTTATTTTGGTGGCATCAGTAGGTGGGTAGCATGGGGAATTATAGAGCACCCATCAAGTTATATGGCCTAGAACTTCCCTAGGCTGCCTGCTTACAAGATAAGCTTTGATAAAAACCATTTATTAAGCAAGGAAGTGCATGCCAAGTAGTATACCAATCAAATTAAATAGTTCTTGCAATTTCTTGCCAGTTTAATCAACTAAAAGCATAAAGATCACTTTTGGCATTAAATCTCTGACTGCTTTCCTCATAGCAGTCACAGAATTTCCCTCTTTAGGAATCTGCAGTGATTCCCAGTGGTCATCAAAAAGCAAAACTTCACTTGACCTGCTGGCTTCTTACCATAACCAGGAGCTGCACAGTGTCAGGTTGGGGTCTAGCCTGCTGGAGTAGACCAATAGTCCTGGCAGACCTATGTGGTTGGGTAGAGGCCAAAGGCCTAACTATGGTTGAGATTATAACCCATGAGCTATTTTGAGTTAGCAGGTTGGTGTAAGAATCTGGAACAGATTTCAAGCCAGGTTATCAATTTAGGGCTTAAGTAGATTCCAACATCCAAATCAAGCATGGGCAGGATGAACAGTCAGCAGAGGTCCAAATAGCAGGCTGCCTTTACACAACCTAAGAGCAAGTACCAGAGACCCAAACTTGACTGATAATACTAGTTTCCATTAGTTAAGTACTCAGCATATGTAAGACACTTTGCTAAGGGCTTTACTATGCATTAATTATCTCATTTAATTCTTACAACAATCTTATGAGGGTATGTAGTATTATCCACCCCCCCACCCCCCCAAACACACACACAATTTTAAAAATAAAGGAAACCAAGATCACATATCTGGAAAGTTGTGAAGCTGAAATTCAATCCCAGATCCATCTGCTTGAAACATACATGCCCTCAAGCACTATAATGTAATATTGCTTCCCAAAACACTAGAGTGCTGCTGGATAACCAAAGGCTACACACTTGGAGACTTAAGCACAAGTATAACATAGTCCCAGCAATGAAGCTGACTTGTTGCTTAGCCAAACAACTATTGGAATGAGGGTCATGCTTTTTTCTACTGTGTGGTGGCAGCAGTAAGCCAAGAGCCTGAAGTGGGGACTAAGACTATCAGGGAGAGACTAAGAGAGATTCTGAGCTGCATTAAAGCAGATTACTGCAATGATTTTTCAGGGTTTTATTTCTCTTGCTGCTGTACATAAGTTCACTTTTTTCTATAGATGTGTCCTGGAAATTTTGTCTTGATTCCCTCATATATTCTAATTTTCAGTGGTCACAAATAGAATAATAGCACTCTACCTTTAAATTTCTCATTTCCTTCCCTTGATCTATAAAAGAAAATGCGGGCCGAGCCCGTGGCGCACTTGGTAGAGTGCTGCGCTGGCAGCGCGGCCACGCTCCCGCCGCGGGTTCGGATCCTATATAGGACTGACCGGTGCACTCACTGGCTGAGTGCCGGTCACGAAAAAACGACAAAAAAAAAAAAAAAAAGAAAAGAAAATGCAACAAGCAGGAGGAGATCACTCTTTCTCCCTTAAAGAGCTCCATAAACTCCTGGTAAATCAAATGGCAATTCTTCTAAGAGGTGGCCCCATTTTGCAAGGACGGAATTTGGGTGCTACAGAAAGAGTCGACTCTTAGGGCTAGGAAATAGCTGAAGAGGGAAGACCAGTGTTAAGTGGGTGGCCTCTGTTGGAAACCACCTTGTTCCCTTTGAAGAATGGAGCTATGCTGTCAGCTACTTCTAAATGGTTTCTTCCCTCTAGTGGTCAGTGGGAGGAGGACAGAATCATGGTGTAAGTGGTACCCACTTTTTACTATAATTGCAATCCTGCAAGTAACATCCAAAGAAGATTGCTTCCTTGAGAACAATGCTGTAAATGGAACTATGTTTCCGACCACGGACTCTGTATCGAATGAATTTAAAATATGACTAACAATTTGTCATATTAGCAAAGGTACAAATACAGTAGGACTATAATAATTCTAAATAACAAAATTAAGCCATGTGCCTTATAATGGGCATAGATATAGTCTATACAATGATTATAAAAGGGACCTCTGCTACATCATCTCTGTCATCTAAATCTAAAATGCCATCTACAATAAACAATACAATACACATTAACTACACAATTGTTTTATTAACAATTTTGTTTGCCTTCTTAGATTTTAACTTTAAAGTGCTTTCCAAAGTAATCTAGTTCTCTCCACAGAGCCATTTATAAAATGAAGCTTCACATTCACCCAGATATTGTTCAAATCATTTCCAAATATGTCTCTAAAATTAATACTGGCAATTTCCCTTCTGAATTAATCTTCTCTGCGTTTTGGCAGTATGTATCAACAGTCTTAAAAATGTTTACGGTCTTTGACCCAGTAATTCTACTCATGAATTTAATTGAAGGAAAGAAAGCAGTACAGAAAGATTTATGAATAGAGATATTTATCAGAGCCCTATTTATAATGTCAAAAAAGTGGAAGAAGCCTAAATGTCTTGCAAAAGGGGAATGATTAAATCAAGAAATATGGTATATCCCTTACAGTGGAATATCATATAGTCATTAAAAATGATGTGTTCTTTGAAGAATATTTAGTGACTTGGAAAAATGCTTATGATATAATATTAAATGAGAATTAGGGGAAATGAATTTTGGACAGTATAATCACAATTTTGTAATGACAATAACTATAATAAAAGATTGAAAGGACATGCACTAAAAAGTTATCAGTGGTTATCAACAGGAGGTAAGATTATGGGGAAATTTTTGGACAGGCAGAGGAAGAGGAGTCCACAAAGAGACTGAGAAAGTATCAGTAAGTAAGGTATTAATGAGAGCTGAGATGATGAGGTGACTGGACCTGGGTAGTGAAGCCGGATAGGTCTTCCTGGGGTCTATTCTGTGAATGAGGGGGAGACTCAAGTAGGGTGACTAACCATCCCAGTTTGCCCAGGACTAAGGGGTTTCCCAAGACATGGGACTTCAAATGCTAAAAATGGAAAATTACTGGGCAAACTGGAAAGAATTGGTCACCCCAGACTCAAGACATATTTGATTTGGAAGGCCCTTTGTGACCTTCAAATTCAACCCCTTTCTTTTGCAGATTAAAAAACTCCTGAAACTGTGAGATGGGCAGCGTCATAACCAAAGTCACACAGGTAGCAGAGCACTGGACTGGGAATTCACAGGGCTTAGTTCTACTCCCCATTGTGCTGCTTAATAGCAAGACACTTAATTTGAGGCTTAGTTAAAGACGTAACGCTTACCTTACTTGTTCACCAGGTTGTTACACAGATTAAATTCAATTATTCACAAATACAGGAGGTCATCAGTAACAATAAACATGTACTGGGCACATATGACATTGCTTTTGGCACAGTTCTAAGATCAAGGGAGTATAATTCCAAACTTACAGAATTATGGTAAAGTTTAATTAAGATTACATGTTGTAGGGAAAGTGAAGAAAATGGTCAGGGCTCCTTCAGATGTTAAGAATCTTGCCGTGCATTTGATGTAAATATGCACGTGTGCTCAGGTGTTCCTTGGCTATTGTCTGATGTAGATGTGCATGGGCACCCAGGTGTTCCTGGGTTGTCTGACTCACACCCAGGTGTCCTTGGTTATCGGACTTAAGTATAAAGGACTAAGGGCTCTGATCCACAGGGCCCTCCTGCCCCCGGGATGCCCCAGGGGGGGTCATGGGAAGGCCATTACTGTTGCTGGAGGCTGTTACTATTTCTGGAGGCTGTTGCTGCAAGCTGTTGCTCCCAGGGCCCCTGAGACCCTCCAGGAGGCCACCGCCACTTCAGTTGGAGGCTGCTGTAAGCTGCTGCTGCTGAGGAAGCTGAGGACTGAGCTCCTGTTGTCTGCCAACTGTTCCCGGGATCTTTCCCAATTATCTAGCTCGTGGACCTGTGAGGGGTCTGGTGACCTAGCCTGTACAATGGGTTTGAAGGGTCTGTGGGCCCTAACAATACAATTGGCTGTGTTGGCAGGATTCTGACAATAGCCCTAGCCATACATATGTCTAAATAAATTAGTACAATGCTTGTGTTCTAGTAACCACTCATTAAACATTATCATATGTCTCCATTTGAAAATACAGATATGGAAACCACATCCCACCTAATAGCAACTCTATGAGATAAGTACTTCTATGAATGCTTCCGTTTCACAGATGAGAAAATTGTGGCCTAGAGAGGTTAATTGCCTTGCTTAAGTTTATAAAATCAGTGACAGGGACATTTGTCTCCTGGTTCAGCACTCTTTTCTACTTCATTAAATTGCCACCCAGTTAAAAGCCTTTTTCTATGAGGGCACAGCCAACATTTTTCCTTTTTACTGTAGAGTACCTTCTTTCTACCTGCATCTTTAGTTTAAACAAAGCCTCCTCTTGGACTAAATAGAGGCCACCAGGAAATATTCTATGGGATATTTTGTTAGCAGTCTTCTGAGAACTTCAAGATTCTTTTAAAAGGCTATAAAACAAATTACAGGGTCTGCAGAATACCCCTCTCAGGATAAGGATTAAAGTCAGTGGTGTTCTGGTAAATGTTTAATCACTGGCTCTAGGAGAGGATGAGGTGGGGGACCCTGATCTGTAGCATTTGCAGATATACCCAGTGTAAATATTTCCACCATGGCTGATTTCAAACAACCAATTAGATTGGCTCCTGTGAATGATTACTAGACAGTGCAAGCCAGTCAAGCCAGTGCGGGCCAGTTCCAGCATACCACTGGAAACAAAATTCCAATTTTAGGTCATTTCTTTCCTGAGTTTACATAAATTCAGCGAGAAAAAAAAAAGCATGGACTTTATTCAAGGAGTTTGGTTTTAATACATGCAAAAGGGAAGGAGAAGTGAGTGTAAGGCTTCTGGTTGCTACCTGCAAGTGCAGGTCTGGCTCCTCACAAAACCCCTCAGAAAAGCCAAACCTTGTACCTACAACAGGGATTAGAGAAGCTTTTTATATTTTTACTTTTTTACTTGTCACAAGCTTTTCATTTTCCTGCCAACTTTTAATTTTGAACATTTTCAAACCTTCAGAAAAGTTGCAAGAATAGTACAATGAGCACCCATATAACTTTCACCTAGATTCACCAATTGCTAATATTTTCTGCATTTTCTCTATCTATCATCTATCATAATTTTTATAAATGATTACTTGCAGATATCTGACTCTTCACCCCCAAATCCTTGAGTATAAATCTCCTAAGAATAAGAGCACTCTCATACATATATATATATATATTACACACACACACACACACACACACACACACACACACACACACACACACACATACACACACACTATACAGTCATCACACTCGGGAAATATAACATACAATGTACAGGTTGAAAGTCTGTATTCAAACTTCCCGACTTATCCCAATAATTTTCTTATAGCTTTGTTTTTCAGTGCAGAATCCAGTCAAAAATTATACATTGGACTTAGTTGTAAGTCTCTTTGATCTCCTTTAATCTAGAACAGTTCCCCAGACTCACACCTTTTTTTTCTTTTGTCTTTTATGACATTGACGCTTTTGAAGAGTCCAGGTCAATTGTTTTGCAGAATGTTTCTCAATTGGATTTGTCTGATTATTTCTCATAAATACAATGAAGTTAAACATTTTGTTTACTAACATGTTATGTCTTTCTTGGTGTCTCTCATCAGGAAGAACACGATGTTATTTTTCCCACTATTGATAATGTTAAACTTTATCATTTGATTAAGGTGGTATCCAACATATTTCTCCATTGCAATGATACCAGTAAAGCTTTGAGTTTGTGTGAATATCCTGTTCCAGGAGAAGCTTCCTAATGCTGAAAGTATAAATTACTTGGTTCACTGCAGAACCATGGGTTGAAAAGGCATTATCCCTAATTAAAAGAAAAAAAAAACAGAAGAGATTTATTTTAAAAAAATAATAAGCTGGCACTAAGCCTCTTAGCCAAATTCATGAGCTATTCACATGACAAGGGACCTTATCTAAATAGGGGGTTCCTTATCTAGATTGTGAACTGCTGGTGGAGAATTTTGACCCAGTCTATACATGCCTGTATCCTTAACCTAGTGTCTAGCCTGTAGTAGATGCTCAGGAAAAAAAATGAATAAATTCCAGTTGGAATTACTGTCTTAATAAATGAGAAATTAATCACACTAAGCAAAAAATGTACTTTATTTTGTCAACTGGCACCAGCTGGAATTGATTTGGCAACTTAAGCACTATGCTTCTCATAGAAAATGACAGAGCTTTTAGTTTTTCCAGGTATTTGACATTACTCAGGCGCTATTCAAGTCTCTGGTTGTTCTAAAAGTCTTAGATTTTCTATATTAAAATTAGGAACTCTTCTAAATAAATCAACCATCAGCCTTGTACTTGTTAAGATTAGATTTGGCTGCAAATGATAGAAACCCCAAAATAACAGTGGGTTAAACAATATAGTCATTTATTTCTCTCTGATGTAGAATTTCCCACTTCTGGCCAAGATGGAGTAACAGGGACCAGATTTACCCTCCTACCTGAAAAAAGTAAAAAACCAGACAAAATGAAAACAATGGTTTTCAGACATTGAACACCATGCAACAAAGAACAGTGATCTCTGAGAAATAGGAAACAAACAAGGTGAGTCCTATGGTAGCCCCAGCTTATCGTCTGGAGAGAGTTTCCAGGCACTGGCACAGGGAGAAGGAACCAAGGAAGAGCCCAGCAGATGAGAAGATGGAGTTGAGAGTCCAGGAAGACCAAGGCAGCTAGAATTTGAAGAACAGAGTAGTGAAGAGACAGCTGCATAGAAAAAGAACTCCGGAGATCTGTAGAGAGCTCCCCTTGAATCTTTGGCTGAGTACTGATCAACACATGTATGTAGGGAAAGTAACCTAGGCTGGGGAAAGAATGACCCAAAAGGAGCAGAGAAAACAATCCTAAGAGATCACATAGTGCCTATTCCATCAGCCAGAATGGAAAATCTCATAATTCACAGGCATCAGAGAGAGGACTCAAAGGTTCTTGCCTCAGTAGTAGTGCCAAATTAGCCCTAGACTCAAGGCTGCTTTAGACCTGCCTAGTAAAGTTTTTTTTTTTTCCTTTTTTAAAGCCTTAAAAGAATCTGTTTCCGAGTAATTTAACTGTGTCCCAGAGCAAAGCCCAAGAATATTTATAGAAATACAAAATATCCAGCACCCAACAAAATAAAATTCACATCTGATACCTAATTGAATACCAGGTATTCAAAACAAGCAGAAAAATATAACCACTAATAAGAAGAGCCCATCAATCAAAACCAACCCAGAAATAGCACAGATGATAGGATTAGTAGACAAAGACTTTTAAGCAATTATTATAACTGTTTTCCATATGTTCAGTAACCTAGAGGAAAGATTGAGCATGTTAAGTAAAGACATGAAAGACATTAAAAAGATCCAAATAGAACTTCTATAGATGAAAAATTCAATGTTGAGATTACATAAAAGTCCATGTAGGCAGCTGAGGGCTCAAATAGCAGCTCCATGACCATAAGGGACCCAGGCTGCTTCTATCTTGTTGCTCCACCATTCTCAACATGTGGTTTCCTATTTAGGGTCCAAAATGGCTGCTCTAGCTTGAGCCATCGTATCTGCATTCCAACAACAGTATGGAAGATCAGGGGAAAGGAGCATGCCCCTCCATTTAAAGACACTTACAGATTTCATGACATCACTTTTGCTCACATTTCATGGTCCAGAACCTGATCCCAGGGTCATACTCATCTGAAAATGAGATTGTAGTCTTTATTCTGGGTGGCTATGCACCCAGTTAAAATGTCAGAGTTGTATTTCTTATGGAAGAATAAGAGAACTGAAATAGGGGAACAACTAGCTATCACTTCTCAAGTTCAGAGCCTTTACCATACTGCAGAAAAGGTCCTCATTCCATTTAAATAACATTATGACCCCTGGCTTAAAAATAATCTCAATGAGATTGTCCCTCAGTGTCTCTGATACCCAGAAATTAGAAATCTGAGTAATTTGATTTAGGGTGGTTTAAATTCCAGCCTCCACACCTACATATACATTTGAGCTTTTCTCAAACAAACTGCCAGAGTTGCTCCGTTTCCCAAATCAGTGACACCAAGCTAGAAATACAGCTTAACATTTCGTTTGACTTATGCTTATGTTTATTATAGCCGAGAAACCATGGTCACTCAACATGTTTATGCCTTAGTCCTGAAACAGCTCACTTTTTCTTTCCTAATAAAATCACTAACACCTGCAGCTGAAACCAACTTTTACAAGAGCATCCACATTTCATGCCTTAGAACCCAGTGCCTTTTTCTTGATGGAAAAAAAATTTGGCACATGATAGACACAACCTTTTCTATGGACCACATAACTCCTACCCAGACTTTCTTTTGGTTTGCTACATAACTGTGCCTAAATCTTGAATTACCTGGTTGTTATAATTCATTGATCATTTTGAACAGCCTTTCAGTATTTCTGGGGATATTATTGCACTCATAGTACCAAAACAGATGCCATCGTTCTTGAGGGATGGTAGGCCAGCATGTGGTTGATCTGTTTTTGTCAGGCAAGTAAGTATTGCTAAAAAATGGCAGTCCTTTCAAGGTACCATACAACCAAGTGGTATGGCTGGCTTACTGAGTATTCCTGCAGAGCATTTTGTACTAGCTCTGTGTGCTGTCTTGAGCAACTCAAACCAAAAAATATGCAGGAAGTCTGGCCTGGGAGCTTTCCAGTTGCTAATGGCTTTGATTGCTCTAATAACCTTCTGTTCAGACATTAGAGTGTGACATTTCCACTTTCCCCCATGAAAGCTCTCTCCTCCTATAATCACATTGCTTCTCTGTGATTAGCATCACCACTATCATTATTCTTTACATCAAGTAATAGTGAATTTTGAACTATAATATTTGTAGGTTTTTAGTATAGCAAACTAACAACTTAAAAAAAATACTTTGGTGGAAGAGGTTGGAATGAAACTTCTAGTGTTGATTTGAACTCTAGATTGTGACCTCAGGGGAAGACCCTTTCCCCTTGGGTTCTCCTACTGTGAACCTGTCCACAGAGGTCATGATGGAATAGATCCATAAACACACTCACACCCAGTGGACCCAGAGTAAACAGTCTGGGCCACTTGGGAAAGAGCAGATGATTTTTGACTTGATAAAATGCTGTTTGTCAAGTATAATTTTGTTTTCAGTAAGACCTTACTGTTTGGATAAAATGAAGGGTAGGGGTAGAGAGGTGATGTAAAGGGAAGATAACTCATAGGATTGGGTGGGTGTTTCCACAAGAAGCAAATGGGTATTAAGAGGTTAAGTTATTTTCCATGTGAAGTTAAGAAGTAAATCTTCGTTAGTCATGGAGTCATGTTTGAAGCTTGACACTTTATGAACTCCAAAAACTAGAACTTGGTTCCATTTATCTTAAGAAATCCCTCTTTGACCATGACTATCGAAAGATTGGGGTGAAAGTTTGAGCTGTCAATGACTATTCATACTGTAAATTGCAAACATTTGCTGGCTGAGTGCCTGTCTTTCTGACTCCTCTTTTTTATTGATTTGATTTGGTTTGCTCCAGATCTGTGAAGTATCTGGTTCCAAATAGTGATTTTCCCCAGTTGAGGCAAATCAAAGAGTTTTTTCTGGTCTTTATGAGAAAATACTAGTTGAGAGTTTCACCCAATAATATACAGGACAGTTTTGTGTCTTTCTTTTCCAGTGGGTTGAACCTAAAGCACAAGAGTTGTCTGTCCTCTAGACAGGCAGGGCAATAGAGTAGTATTAGCAAATTAATACATATAACACTAAACCTATTGAACACGTTACAATTCTTTCTCCCTCCATATTTTGGCTTTCTTCATCTAGCTCACATTTCTCAAGTGTGGCCCTTCTTCAGATGTTGTCCTCTAGGACCAGAACATTTTTTCAAACAGCAAATTAGTATCCAACAATCTTCCTCCCGCAACACTCCCTATTGAAGAGCCTCTACCTTCCTCTCAAGCCCTCTTTTTTCTTGGAAGGCCATGTCTAATACATTCTTGTCACTTTGTATGTCATTGCCATGGTAGATTTTAAAGGCTTTCTTAAGTGTTCCAGCTATAAAACACTGTGTTATGCTGCTCCCTGTAATCAACGATGTCAGATCCCACAATGGGTCAGCTTTAGGTACTGAAGAGAATAGAATGATAGTCTTTGAGACTTGCTCCCCTCCCAAAACTTTAGAGGGTCACCCTCTCACCAAAGGCACGTATGCCTCAAGGCAAACATTCTCCTTGCACGATAGGCACATAGCAAGTATTTACTGAACACATGTTAAGTGTACAGAATTAAGCTAGGTACAGGAGCAGAAATATAAGACTGACATGGCACGGCCCCACCTTGGAAGATGTTCTATTTTCAGCTTGAAGGAGAAATAAACTGCAAAACTATGGGACTAAACTGTCCAGCTTATTAACCATCAAATGTTAAAGCTAGAAAGGACCTTTGGCTATCACCTAGGCTAACTGCATTTTCAAACTGTAGACCTCCCAAGCCCTAAGATTCAACAGAGTGTCTCAAAGCCTGCCTCTCTTCTCTTCTTGCCTCCACCCCTTTCAACCACTGGCACTGTAAGATTGAGCTTCTGTAAGATTTTGTTTGAACAAAGGTCCCATAGCTTTCAAAAATTTCCAAGCCATTAATCTAGTCCAACCCTTTCATGACATAGGTGAGGAAACAGAGCCCCAGAAAGGTAAGGGAACTAGTTTGAGGGTACCTAGCCAGTTAGAAGCTGAAACCCTCAGGTTTTTGATTCCAGTGATCCACTTCCTCATGCTACCTATCAGCCTAGAAGCAGACATTTCTAAAATGTCAGTGTGGCCTGCTGTCTTAGGAACAGCCAATTGTCTTAGGAGCAGGAGGAAGTTGCTTTGGAGTATCCTGAGCCCAGTGAGTGCTCAGGTCCTGAATTACTTCAGGAGGTCAAAGAAAGGAAAGATTGATGAGGGATATTGTTCAGTCTCTCATTTTGCTGCCCTCAAATGTCCTCATCTTTCATAGGGGGATAAGAGTACCTAGCTGGTGGAGTTGTTGTGAGGATTAATTGAGATCATATATGCAAAGTATCTGACACATACTAGGTGCTAAATAAATGGTAGAACTTAATAGTATCACTATTTCTTAGGAACATAAAGTGGTATCTTTCAGGGATATGGCTCCTGATTATTCAATAAGCAAAGAAAATGAGGATTTGTGAATCAAAATTTAGGTCCGAGTTTAATTAACCTGGTTTACCAGCTGAACGACAATTTCATATGTCAGCTGATGAGGACAAGGCACAGTCTTAACTTCCCAGGGAGCTTGGCAGGGTTTGCAAGCCTATTGTGCCCCACTGTGCCAGAACAGAGTGCTCAACAGAGATCAGGGTATTAGGCTTCTTCTAAGCACAGGTCTGGAAAATACTATGCTTTGTGTCTCATAATCTGACTGACATAAATGGGGGAGAAAATTACCATAAGGAATGGATGTTTTTCTTAGATAAATGCAATTCTCAAGAAATCATGAATGAAATTTCCCCACTTGGAATTAATATTGCTACAAAAGAGACCTAAATAGGGAGAATGCTCTGTTTTGGAGAAATGACCTGGGAGGCATCATTGATGGCACTGCCTGGTTTCGTGGAGCATTTGCTTCCTGTTTAGTGTCTGTGACTGGGGGATTTTCCAAGGAAAGGTTATATTTGGGGCTTGAACTTCAAAGCTTCACTCATTTGCACCCTCATCTCAATCTCAGTCCCTTGCAGTTGATTTCCTTCTGAAGGCATATGTGTTTTTCTTTGAGTTTCTGTTTTGAAGATTTCAATTCCAGTGCTCCCACTGTGGTAGTTCCTCTTGGATTACAAATTACATCCCCTCTTCTCCCAATTGCCTTATCACCTTTGAGCAGTGGCCCTGACTTGTAAAGGTTAAGCAATTTACCCCAGATTTCTAAGCTAGAAAGTGGCAATAGCCAGGAGTAGAACCTAGGCAATATGACCCGAGAGTGTGGGAGCTTAACCCCTATACTTTACTGCTCAGGGATTTCAAAAGCAGGAGAAAACACCTCATGGCTGGTGGAATAAGGAATGACTTAATAGAGGAGACAGCAACGGGCCTTGGGGGATCTATAGGATTTTGATAGAAATAAAGCAGTGGAGTAACATGAATGTGGCACACAGGTAGAAACACACAGGGCAAATGTCGGCCTAGGGTACATAGATTGGCTTGAATATGGGATCGTTTGAAGGAGGTATTGGAAGATGATTCCTTGAATATAACTGGGATTATGTCAAGAACCTGTTTTGACAGAATGTGCTTATGCTTAGTTCAGTAAGCAACTGAAGATTATTCCTTTCTTCCTTCTTCCTCTTTGCTTTCCTTATTTCCTTCCTTCATTCCCATTTTTCTTCCTTTCCTTCCAAGTAATACATGTGCTTTATAGAATAAAAACTAATATCATCTAAAAAAATGAATACCACCTAAAAGCCCCTCAACAGAGATGACTAATGTTAACATCTTAATATATAAGCTCCCAGCCTTTTCCCCCATGAGAATATATTCATATAAATAATTCCACTGTGGAAGGCGGAATTCTTAGATTCTCACCCACTCCCTATATGTCCTGTATAATCTCCCCCATTGAGTGTGGGCGGGGCCTGTGAATATGATGTGATGTTGTTCCCATACTGAGACAGTCACCCCCATAATTATGTTATATTATACAAGAATTTCCAACTGGCTTTGAAGAAAAAATTTTATGTTGTGAGAGGGCCATGTGGCTTAGGCCTGAGCGCAGCCTCTAGGAGCTGAAACTTACCCCAGCAGGCAGCCAGCAAGAAAACAGGGACCTTAATTTTAAAACCACAAGAAACCAAATTTTGGCAACAACCGGTGAGCTTGGGTCACAGCCCTAGTTGATACTGTGATTTCAGCCAGGTGAGTGTATGAACTACACTTTCTTATTTTCTGTATTCTTGTTGCTCTGGCATTTGGAACATCACTGACTGGGGACAGACTCCCCGGGGCTAGCCAAATCTTACACATAGCAAATAACTTGCTCACCCAGGACCATGCCTTTCACAAGCAAACCAACTAATCCAGAACCCATACTCTGAATCACCTCCTCTGTCTGGCTTTTACAGGCCAAGAAGCAATATTTCCCTGCCCTAATCATCCCAGGGCCAAGTACCAGAAAACTAGAGACGGTTCTTATACCCCAGTGCCCACTAAAATTATTCAAACTAGCCAATCCTACACCTGCTTACCCTGCCTTGCCTTGCCTTTCCCATGGAATCTTCAATAAAGGCTCCTGCCCATGCTTTTCCCTCACTCTTTCTGCCTCCTGGCCAAGCCTGGTGCTTCCCCGTGTGGCCCCATGTGACATCGCAAGCCTGCCCCCCTCCTCTTGGGTACTGTAACAAACTATCTTTGTAGTGACAGTCATCTCTTTATCCATTGGACTCACCATATCCAATTAATAATAAAATTTACATTTTAAAACAGTGAGAGTCCCTTAGCAGAGGGCCCAGCTAAAACATGCTTAGACTCCTGGCTCATAGAAACTGTGACTTAATAAATGTGTGTTGTTTTAAACTGCTAAGTTTATGGAAATTTGTTATGCAGCAATAAGAAACTAGTATACATGTAAAAATTATATTTAAACATACTGTATTCTTCTCCAATCTATGTTTTCATATTAATATAGCATATATATATATCTGCATGCCAATGAAAAATTTTGAGTAAGGGAATGAAACACTTAGAGCTGATCATTAAAATAGCAGTAAAATGTGGAGAAGATAAGAGAAGCAAGAGGTGGAGAAAACATGGCAGGAGATTCTAATGATCATCTGGATTAGTGGCTGTCAAACGTGGAATCACCTAGAACAATTTTTAAAACACTGATACCTAGGACCCCTAGAGATTTTGATTTAATTGGTCTGGGGTGCAACCTGTGCGTCTGTTATTTTAAATCTTCCCAGGTGAGTCTAACATACAGCCAAGGTTGAGAACTACTGGCAGATAGAGGTAGCGTGCCGTCCTGAATTAAAGTGGTCCTATTGAAATAGTAAACGGGGGATGGGTGAAAAAGGCGTTCCTGAAGAAGTCACTGGTAATCCAACAGTAAGAAGACTAGGAATTCTCCCACCTATGTTGCTTTTGTTGTTGTTGTTGTTGTTGTTGTTTGGTTTGTTTGTTTATTAATTATGTTCCCACTCACCTAATTAGTATTATTAGGAAAAAATTTAATGGGGAGATAGAAAGCTGAGTTTGGCTATGCAGACATGAAGTGGTAGGAGTGTTGAAGAGATCTTCAAGGAACATTCCAGGCAAAGTAAATGGTTTGAATAAAGTCTCAAAGGTGGGAATCAGTATTCTCGGACCAGCCTAAAGTTGGTTAATGCAGTGAGTGAAGGTAGAATAACATGGCTGCCACACAGAGGCTTTGACGCCATAAGAAACCAAGAGAGCTTCTCATTCATTCCAAAAAAATAGTGGGGAATGTACTGATTTTTCATAGCAGTAGGTGAGGAAGATGGCCTGAGTGCAACATGAAGAAAAGTTAGAGAAGACCTAGTGGCCAGGAAGTTTACAGGCTGTTTCAGTAAGCAAAGCAAGAGGAAATAGAGCCTAGCCCAAGGCAGAGCAGTGGAAGGAGAGGAGCAGGACAAATCAAGAGCTGTGCCTGAGAAAAAGTCAAAGGTAAAGGACCTACCGGATGTGAGAGTGAAGGAATGGGAAGGGCTGCAAGCTTTGGGCTTGGTAAGATGGTGAGAAGGAGTCTGAGTACAAGGTATCTATTTTGGCATTGTGGTTAGAGAAAGGATAAATTGGTTCATTAGATTTCAGGTGTTCTTGAGTATACCTCAAGGCTGGATAATGCAGAGAATACGTCCATTCCAGATGCTCTCTTACCCAGGGGGTGGATGAGGGATAGATTTTACAAGAGAAACATGGTGAAGATAAAGTAGTTTAAAGTAGTTCACTTGCTAGGGGCTTTCTGGTTAGCTCAGCTGGTTAGAGCGCTGTGTTATACCACCAAGGTCAAGGTTCAGATCCCAATACTGGCCAGCCACCCCCAAAAAAAGGTAGTTCACTTGCTTCTCACACTCTGTAAAGGAGAGAACTCCCTTTGGGCAGTTCCGTAAAGGAAGAACTAGTGATCCCAACTGCCAAGAAACAGAAGGCTTGATTCCTCCCCGACCCTTTATAGATCCTCAAGGTGGAACTTTCTGGGCTGTGTCTATACTCGCACTTTTGGCTGTGTTTCAAGTCTTGGCGTGTGACGTGTAAGCTGGTCACTTGTAGCTGGTGTAGCAGATGGTCGTTCCTCCCTCTCTTAAATGACTGAGTCTGCCCTGAATACTTAGAAGTGTAAATAATTTACTCTTTATTCGAATGAGTCCTGTTAATATTATTTTTCAAAATACCCCTGCCTGTGCTCTTATATTTACTTATACTTTTCTTGCCAGGGTCTTCTAAATATCCCTTCTGATATTTATTTCTTGCTAGAAATACTGGCCTAACCCAAACGCTGAAGTAAATTGTGAAAGATAGGAGCATCTTTAGGCAGCCAATGGGATTTTTAAGTACAACTGTCCCTCTCCCCAGGGGGAGCTTCATAGCAGCAACAATGGTGTGAGATCCTGCTTTCCATCAAAGGTTTATTGGTTAATGAGGCCTGTGGCTGGTGTGGTTTTCCTGTGTTTAGCTTTTGGAGCTCTCAGAGACAGTTGCTTGGAACAGAGAGCTGACAGAATTATTGCCCAACAAGCTTGCCGGCCACAGCCCACAAGTCTCCACCAACACTGACAAATTTTATGGTTGATTTAATGAACAGAATAAGTATTTGAAGAAGCAGAGTGAAAAGCTGTTGGCTTCCTGTTCTGCTGTCTGAAGAGGTAAGGTAGGTTGATTTTTAGTTCTCCAAGGTTGCAACCATAACTTCAGGATGAGGTCATTGGGGTGGAACCTTGGGACTTAGCTCCCTTAGTTTTCTTATGGCCAAGGGTACCCTTTCAATTAAAACCTACAAGAACAGAACATGACCAAATTCCACTTCACCTTAGTATTCCAGACCTTCAAACTACGTAGTTACTCTTAGAACAATCATTTGTGTACAGGGAAAGAACCTGAACAGACACTTCTCAAAAGAAGACATGCAAATGCCAATAGACACATGAAAAAATGCTCTACATCACTAATCATCAAAAGGGAAATGCAAATTAAAGCCACATGAAATATCAGCTCACTCTAGTTAGAATGACTATTAACAACAAGACAAAAAGTAACAAATGCTGATGAGGATGCAGAGAAAAAGGAACTCTCCTACATTGCTGGTCAGAATGTAAATTGGTACAACCATTGTGGAAAACAGTATAGAGAGCTAAAAAATAAGCCTACCTTACAACCCAGCTCTCCCACTACTGGGTATGTACCCAAAGGAAATGAAATCAATATATCAAAAGGACACCTGCCCTCCCATGTTCATCACAGCTCTATTCACAGCAGCAAAGAGATGGAATCAACCTAAATGTCCATCAATGGATGAATGGATAAAAAACTGTAGTGTGTATATATACACAATGCAATACTACTCAGGTATAAAAGAAATGCTCATCTATCATTTGCAGCAACATGGACAGACCTGGAAACCATCACGTTAAGTGAATTAAGTCAGGCACAAAAAGACAAATACCACTTATCACTCCTATGTGGAATATTAAAAAAAAAAAAAAAAAGTGGTTCTCATGAAAGTAGAGAGTAGAATATGGTGACCAGAGGCAGGGGGAGGGGTGAGTGGAAGTAATGGTGGACTAATGGGTACAAAACTATGCTGTATACTGTAAGTGAATAAGTGAATCATTGTGCAGTATATGCATGTATTGAAACAACATATGCTATACCCCACAAATATGTACAAATAAATGTTAAAAATGAAAAAAAAAATTGCTGTATAAATCTTGAAAAATTTTAAAAAGTACTCTCGGATATTATCACATTTGAGATTCTTACCACCTCTATGAGTTAGTGTATCAATTTGCTGTCACTATGTAACAAACCAACCCCAAACTCATTGACTTAAAACATTTATTATTTCTCACCAGTCTGCAGGTTTGCTGGGCATTGGCCAGTCCAGACTGGACTCATTCATGAGTTTGTGGCAAGCTGGGGGTTACCTGATCTAGACTGGGAGTGGCTCTGCTTCACATGTTCCTCATCTTCCTCCGAGGACCCACTGGACATGTTCTTTTCATGGTTAAGGCTGAGATGGTAGAGCAAAGAGAAACATGGAATACCTCTTAAGGCCTAGGCTTATATAACTAGTTCGCTGTTACTCCCATATCATCCTATTTGCCAAAGCGAGTTACATGACTGAAACCAGACTCAATGAATGGGAAATATATTCCGCTTCTTTTATGGAAGAAATGGGTCAAATGGCACTGATAGAGGAGGGGACAAAGAATTGGGCTCAATAATGCAATTTACCACAGGTAGGTAGGGAAGATACGACTGTTGCCATTTTACAGGTAAGAAACGTGAGACTCAGAGAGCTGAAATGATTTGCCCAAGGTCACACAGAAAATTTGGGCAGTGCTGGAATGCAAACCCAATGCTCATGACTTCTAATCTTCCTTGCTTTTTGCCACACTGAATTCCAAACAAGAGTTCATTACATATGCCTTATCAGCTAGTTAAGATCCATGGCTCTTTTCAGGGATGACTCCTTGTGGACTGGTCTTTTTTTTTTTTTTTTTTTTTTTCCTTATACACCTGGGATTTCGCCCATTTGCCTCCTTCACAGTCATCTCCACCTATTCTTTATTTGGACCTGCTTGGGGATGGGGAATGGATGAAGTTCCCCCTACTGAAACACATAGACACAAATTCTCCTTGTCCCTAAAACACACATATCAGCCTCTCCATTTTTAACAAAAATGTAACTTTTTATGGAAAATCCAAACATCACATGATAGTTGAACCAGAATGACCTCAGATCCTGACATACTATGGTTCTTTGAAGAATGGGAGTGTTACAATCACCTAAAATCTGTCAACATACTTATTGCTGACTCTCAGCTTCACTTAGATGTTAACAGGGCCAGTCTAGTTTTCTGTTAGCCATTTTCTGACTGCCTTTGTAGAGTACTTTCAG
This sequence comes from Cynocephalus volans, assembly GCF_027409185.1. NCBI lineage: Eukaryota > Metazoa > Chordata > Mammalia > Dermoptera > Cynocephalidae > Cynocephalus > Cynocephalus volans. The sequence continues at coordinate 118,527,347 of NC_084478.1, read as the reverse complement.
TGGCCCTTGAATCGTAAATCTGCCCCATTCTGCCTAGTCTGGTCTAGGTAGAATTTTAGACCAAGCTGCTCAAACCCAGCCTGAAGAGATCTGAGCTGGTATCTCTGATACAGCCTATGAGATTTTCTCAGGTATGAGTCTCCATGGCAACTCTGTGCTTCTGGCTTTCAATACACTTGCACTCCTAAATCTGGCCTCTGGCGTCCTACAGGTAGAAGGCACCATTTGATCTTAAATTCACTTTTTCTAGGTTTCTAGCTGACCTGCACTGACAGTGTGCTTAGCTTTCATAAACCTTCTAGACAGAGGTCTTTATGATTTCAGGCTCTGAAAGCCCCTCCCTTTTCCTTGGCACAGTTTTCTTTCCTGATCTATTTTTCTGCAGCACAACTTGCAGCAGCTGATTGATATGGCTGGCTGGCTCTACCGTTCAGTGAGGCTCTGCCTAATCTCTTTTGATTTTAAGGGATAATGTGGCTCAGCCACAGAGTTCTGATGTTCTCTTTCCCCATAATTCCATGGAAGATTGGAATACAGATTATTTGAAGTGATTTTTGGAGGCGGAAAGTAAGTGGATGGGCTCCATAGTGGCAGAACCAAGAGAGAATGATAGTTGTCCTGGAGTTTTCAAAGATGACAGCTAAATCCAGAGGGAAAAATAAATAGGGACAAGGTTGTACAAACGTTGCTGCTGGAAAAAAAGAATAGCTGCTGCTCACAAAGAACCTCAGTAAATTCAAACAGTGTCTGCTTTTGGCTCTTGATTGTCTTGTTGGCTCATCGCTGGGGAGAGAGAGTTGTACAGCTACCATAGGGGATAAGGAAGCAAAGAAATCTGGTGAGGAGCATTGCCATAGATGCTGTGCCTCTTGCTTTGAAACGATCCACCACTGGACTGTGGAGAGGAAGCAAGGGGGCAGCTGGCAGTCTTGACTCCCTTGCCTGATGGTTGACCACATAGTATAATAGCAGTAAGTTTGGGATCTAGACTGCCTGGACCAGAATCTCTTTTGATGTTTACCATTTGGCAATTTTCTAAACTCTAAATGTTAGTTATCTCATCTATAAAATGGGCATAATACATCTTACCTCATATGGTTGCTGTGAGAATTAAATAAAATAATGTTTATAAAGTGCTTGGCACAATGCTGGGCACATAGTAAGCACCACATAAATATTAGTCATTATTAATACTAGCTGTTGCACATTTGGGGGTACTTTCAAGAAGGAATTGATTACAAGAGTAAATTGAGACTATGGTATATACTGATTTTTTGGAAAATATACTCTTAAATGTAGTAAAGATCTCTCCTTACTGACCTCCATTTAATTGACATGATAGATTAAGTTGATGATTTTCCTTCCTACTAAAACATACACCAACCAATGCTCAGGGCACACTGGAAGCTCATGAGCAGTTAAGTGGACCCTTATACTTGTGTGGTCCTACACATTGAGTTGAATACTTAACAAGAATTAGTTGTGTTGTTGCTAAACCCATTTATGCCAGTTGCACTTGCTATTATGATTAGGTAATTTAATGTCAATTTGTGAAATATGAGTATGAAAAGGAAGCTACTGTCTCCATGAAAAGTAAGGCCTTGCAACACATCGCCAGATTGGTAAATGAATGTACATTTGTAAGGTTCAAGTTGAAATAAAATACTTAAAGGCTGTATGTATGGTTTATATGACTCCTCACTTAAACCAATCAATCTGAGAGTGTTCTGATAGTGTAACCAAGAGAGCTTCTGCTGTATGGTCACTGTACTGCATTAAATACTTTATATGCTGTGGGCTTACAAGAGGGAGCACTGTCCAGTAGAGTATATTTACCAGATTTATGGATGGGAACTTGTGGTAGGCAAAATTGTGCCTCCCCTTCCCAAAGATGTCCACATACCAGTCCTCATAACCTATGAATATGCTATGTTACATGGCAGGAGGGAATTAAGGTTGCAGATGGAAGTAAGGTTGCTAATGAGCAGACTTTGAGATAAGAAGATTATCCTGGACTATCTGGGTGTGCCCAATGTAGTCTCAAAGGTGCTTATAAGTGAAAGAGAAAAGCTCAAGAGAGAGAGAGTGTATCAAAATGATGTGAGGTAAGTAAGACTTAGCCTGATGTTGCTGTCTTTGAAGATAGTAGAAGAGCCCACAAGCCAAGGAATGTGGGCAGCCTCTAGGAGGTAGAATAGCCATGGGAATGGATTCTCCCTTAAAGTCTCCATAAAGGAACGCCACTCTGCCAACAACTTGATTTTAGCCCAGTGAGACCCATATCAGACTTGTGACCTAAAGGATGGTAAGATAATAAATTTGTGTTGTTCTAAGCCTCTAGGTCTGTGGCAATTTTTTGCAGCAACAACAGGAAACTAATACAGAGGTTGAGGCAAGTTGATGACAAACAACAAATTTTACCCCTTAACTTCCTCTCACCCCAACTGTGCTCATAGCAAACCTGGGCCGTTCATACTTTCAGGTACCCTAGAGATAGGATTTATATTAACATCTGGGTCTAGTATTAGAAGCAACATATTTAGTAAGTTCCTACCATTGGTCAGGCAATATGCTAAATGCTAAGGCCACATCCATGAACAGCACAGATATAGGATCTGTCTTTATGGAGCTCTCAGGCTACTTTCATCATACCCTCGCATTTCAAAATGTGTACTTAGGTGGTGGGGGTGGGGGTTCTCAATACCTTTTTATTTCTGGACTGAGGAACAGCTATAGTTTTTTGATATTTGTAGAACAGTATAGTTAAGCCATTACTAACTCCATTCTTCCCTTAACCCTTTTTCTCAGATTGCCTTTGATTGTGACTCTGGTATCTCCTGTTTTACTCATTCCCTCATCCCCAAAAGTGATTTTCCAAAATTCTATTATTACAGACTTCCAACATCAACAAAACAGATATTTCCACCAAGGAAAGAGAAGGGTGGTTCCCTCATGCTCTGTCTTCTCAAGTGGCCATGTTCATTTTAAGCTCTCTACTCCATTCATATGTTCTCTTTATCCAAAATGAACCACTCCCTGAAATCCAAGTTTCTCCCACTTATCAGGTCCAGCTGTGCCTGCCTTCAACAATGCCTTCCCTCACCTTAAAAGCTCATCTTTGCCTCCATAGTACACATAGTTCTGAGTCATGTTTTTGTGCCCCTTATTATTTACTATGTCATTTTGTTCTGTAGTTAATATGTGTGGCATGTGTGCTTTGACACTTTCCTAACTAGAAACACCATCAGTGTTTTACATTGCCTTCAAGATAAAGTCCAAACTCTTCGTCATAGCTCTCTGGACCCCCATGATCTGGTGGCCCTGTCATTCTCTCCACCTTCATCTAGTGCCATTCTCTCCCTCTCTGTCCTCAATAGCTGTTCTGACATCCTCAAATGCACCATGTTCTCTTCAACCTCTGGGCCTTCAAACATCTTCCTGAAATGCTCTTCACCAACGGTTTCCCACTCCCACCCCCACCTCTTCACTTGGCTCTTTCATCTTCCAGTTTACAACTCAAATATCATTTTCTATAAAAATAACCCCTATATTAGGTCTCCCTGGATAATACCCTACCTCAACACATTATCCTTTAGCACCATGCATTTCTTGGTAGCACTTATTGAGTTGTTCTTACTTGGATTTTTTGTCTTCCTCTAGATATAAGTTCCATGTTTGTTGAAAAAAAAATGAATGAATGGGTGAATGAATCAAGGAATGAATGATCTTTTAGGCTCAAATTTTAAAACTTTTTACTGTCTGTCTCCTCCGATGAGGATGGAAGTTTGGTGAAGGCAGGAACCTTGTCTGTCTTATTCACTGCTGTTATATCACCAGAGCCTGGCTTGTAGCATACCCCCAAAATATTAGTTTTAAAACAATTTGGCATCTTTGTAGAGGCCAGCCAAAGTACATCTTGTTTATTCCACTCGTAGATAAAGAGGGGAGCAATGAATGCAAGGGAAGATCCCTGTATCAGGATTCCCCCCGAACCTGGAAAGTGAGTTTCACCCCATTTCCTTTCCTGTCATCTAAATGATATTGGTTAATACCACTTAGAAAGTCTATAATGGCATTTCCCTCAAGTGCTTGTACACAATTTTTCCTGTATGAATTAATCATATTTTTGTGAGACAAACAAACCAAATATAATTGTCCCTGTTTTATAGATCAGTGGTTTTAAAACTTAAATGTGAAATAGAATCACTCAGAATGTTTGCTAAAATGACTGATTCCCAAACTCAAACCCAATTATAATTCTTTATATCCCAAATGTCATCTATGAATCTGCATTTTAACAAGCTCCCCAGGTCATTATGATGCTGATTGTCTAGGAATCATCCTTTGAGAAAGACTAATATGGATTTTGAATGGGATGTCGAAGCAGTGTAGTGACCTGCTTAAATAATACGACTAGCTACTGTTCATTATTACTATCTGCCAGGCACTGATCTGTTCTAAGAGGCTTTACAGAAAGCTATTATTATCTCATTTAATCCTTTCTACTAGCCTATGAGAAAGGTATTATTATAATTCCCTATTTTGTTGGTGAGAAAACTGAGGCTAAGCGAGGTTAAGTAATTTGCTCAGAGTCACACAGCTAATAAATGGTAGATCCCCTCAACATATTCTGCCTCCAAAGTGCATGTTCTTTCCCTTAATTCCAGGCTGCCTGCCTCTCACAGAGCTCTCCTCATTTGCAGACTACTGGGTCCTTGGCATTCTTAATGTGCACTTAACTCTCCAGTCCTAATCAGAATTATGATCTGTTCCCTTTAAAGGTGCTTTATTGCAGGTTACCAAGGGAAAAAGCCCTGTCTTCCTGCAGTTCTTTGTTCTGCACTTGTTGAAACAACAAGCCCCAGGGAAAGAGGCCCTTTTTTAGAAGAAAAAAGTACGTTCTTTCTGCTGTCCTCACATACCACATTAATTATCAGCCACAGAAGAAACTGGTGAAGCTTCTGAGTCACTCGGCACTTCTTCTCCAAAACAGGAAGCAACACAGCAAGAGACGAGTTTAATTCTGAAGCTCAAATGCTCTCCTGTGTGCCATGGCCTGGGACAAAGGTTCAGTGCACTGGGTATGAGTCCTGTGATAAGACAACCTTCAATGGGTGGAATATTTATAGAAAGTAGATTGAGATGTACAAATAAGATCATCAGGCATTTGGTGTAAGCAATGAACTCCCTTTATACTTGGCCTTTCCTATATACTTGGTGTTAGGAGGTCTCACAGAGGCCTTTCATTAACCCAGTATGAATTACTATGAGCAGTAATTCATTATTATTATTATGAGCAGATAAGTTACTCTGCATAAAACTTTCTACTTCCAGCAGAAACTGGAGTTGAAAGTGCTTCCCTGGATAGTAGAGGTAGCTAGATTATGGCTCTCTCTATTGCCCCTTCCCCTGCTTCAGAGCAGTGTCCTGGCAGACAATAATCTGGACATTAAGTACTAAACCTAGAAACAAAAGCCAGGAAGGGCTCTCCAGGGGTCATTAGATTTCTGCCAGACAGTATCTAAGATAAAAATAGCAAATAGTATTTGCCTGCCCACTCCATGCACAGGAGTGACTGCCTAGAACAATACTGTATAGTGAGAAGAATTATGAGGCCGCATATGGGCACTGTCGGAAAGAATGCCAGAATCGATTAGTGATGTCTGCCATGAACATGAAAATACAGAAGGCTGGCAAATGACATTTTTTGACATCCTTGCTCTAAGCCTTGGTTAATTAAGAAAAATTAATTAAAAAGAGAAAGAAGAATAGTAGTGATAGGCAGAGAGAGGGTGGTGGGTTGGGGGCCAGAGAAAAGGTGGTAGACTTGTACAGAGTTACAAAGTTACAGGTAGATAGGAAAAATAAGTTCTGGTGCTCTAGGGTGACAATAGCTAATAATATTGTATAGTGTATTTCAAGATAGTCAGAAAAGAGGATGTTGAATGTTTTAACCACAAAGAAATGATGTTTAGGTGGCAAATACGTTAACTATTCTGATTAGATCATTATACAATATATGCATGTATTGAAACAACAAACTGTACCCCTTAAACATGTACAGTGAAAAAAAATTAATTAATTTTTAAAAATTACTGATACCATGGGTCCACCCAGACCAATTAAAGTAGATTCTCTGGAGATGAGAGTCAGATATTGGAGCAACCATGGTTGACAACCACTGCTATGCACCACTACAGACATATAGATGACTTAATTCAGTAGTTCCCACATGTATTTCCTCCAACCAGGACCTTCCAGGCTGGCTGCATAAGAATTACCTGAGGAGCTTGCAAAATTGTGACTTCCTGGGACCAACTCCTAAAAATTCTAATTTGGAAGTATGCGTGTAGGGCCCAAGAATCAGTATTTTTTAAAACCTCTCAAAAAGATGTTGATGGGAACCATTGTCCTGAGCTATTCTTAATGCCTCAGATGAATGAGAACTTTGAGCAGAACCTTATGCTCTAGGACAGTGGTTTTCAACCCTGACTACACACTGTACTTTCCCGGGAAACTTTTTAAAAACACCAGTGCCTACGTCCAACTCAAGATCAATTAAATCAGAATCTTTAGGGTAGAATCTGTGTGATTCTAATATTCAGTTAAAACTGAGAATCACTGCTCTGAGAAGTAGGACACAAGAATCTTATTTAAGAACCCTGTCAGGATTTCATTTCTTGTTTTCTATGGATGTAGTCCCTGACTTAGTGTCTTAGTCCATTTTCTGTTGCTATAACTGAATGCCTGATACTGGGTAATTTATAAAGAAAAGAAAATTATTTCTTACAGTTCTGGAGGCTGGGAAGTCCAAGATCAAGGGGATGCATCTGGTGAGGGCTGTCTTGCAGATGGGGACTCTCTGCAGAGTCCCAAGTTGGCACAGAGCGTCACATGGTGAGGGGGCTCACAAGAGACGGCCAAATTGGCTTTTATAACAGACCCACTCTTGTAATAACTAAACCACTCCCTCCATAAATGGATTAATTTATTCATGAGGGCAGAGCCCTCACAACCCATTCACCTCCCAAATGTCCCACCTCTTGACACTGTTGTATTGGGGACCCTGTTTCCAACACATGGATTTGGGGGGGACACATTCCAACCATTGGCTTGATACTAAGTGATAGAACTGCTTCTGTTTCCTGAACCTTGTTTGCTTACAGAATCTATCATTCACAATGGTTGTGGTGTTCTTAGGGGTCTTTCTGGACTTAGTAACATAGGCTGCAGTCACTCATCCATTTTTATGAAATTTATTTTTATTATTTTTTATGGGTGGGGACTGAGCCTAATGAGGCTGTAGGACCATGAGGTCCTGCCCCGCCCCTTCCTCCATTTGCTTAAGCAAATGGTTACTGAATGTATTAGAGTGTTTATGAACCATCAATTCTCGTATCTTCTACCTGTGTAAAGAAGAGTTTTTGGAGCCCAGCTGAATGCTCACAGACCAGAGAGGTGCACCAACAGAGAGGCCTGAGATCCATGGAGACCACATGCCCCTCGGTGCGAGCGTGTGACCGAGAAGGTAAGCCTCGCCGCCACCAGACTCCATCCCCAGCCCAGCTGAATGTGTGCTGATCAGAGAGGTGCCCCACTGGAGAGGCCCAAGATCCATGGAGACCACACATCCTGTGATGCCAGCACGCAACTTAGCAGGAAGGCCTCGCAGCTGCCAGACTCCATCCCCAGCCCGGCCAAGTGCGCACCAATCAGAGAGGCACCATGCCAGAGAGGCCCGAGATCCATGGAGACCACGCATCCTGATATGCCAGCACGCAACCGAGCAGGTAGGCCTCGCCGCCACCAGACTCCATCCCCAGCCCGGCCGAGTGCTCACTGACCAGAGAGGTGCCCTGCCAGAGAGGCCCGAGATCCACAGAGTCCATGCACCCTGCAGTGCCAGCGCGTGACTGAGCAGGTAGATTTCCCAGCCACCAGACACCATCCCCAGCATGGCCAAGTGTGCACTGATCAGAGAGGTGCCCTGCCGTAGAGGCCCGAGATCTGCAGAGACCACATGCCCCATGGTGCCAGCGCATGACTGAGCAGGTAGGCCTTGTAGCCGCTGGACTCCATCCCCAGCCCAGCCAAGTGGGCAATGACCAGAGAGGTGCCTCCCCGGAGAGGCCCAAGACCTGAGGTGCCAGTGGGTGACCGAGCAGGCACTAAGGCAGCCATGCCAAATTGGCAGCCACAGCAGCATCCAAGCCAGACAATAGTGTTGAACCAGTGGATTGTGAAAGCCCTTCTCACAATGACTAAACATCAAAGGAAAGATACCAGAAATATGAAAAATCAAGAAAGTACACCACCAAAGGGTAATAATTCTCAAGCTCTAGATCCTATAGAACAAGAAGCCCTTGAAATGTCTGACAAAGAATTTAGAGTGATAATTCTAAGGAAACTAAATGAGATACAAGAAAACTCAGATAGACAACATGATGAAATGAGGAAAAGTATACAAGACCTGAAAGAAGAAATATACAAGGAAATCAATGCCCTGAAAAAGAATGTAGCAGAGCTTGCCAAGCTGAAGAATTCATTCAATGAAATAAAAAACACAACAGAGAGTTTAACCTGCAGGCTTGAAGAAGCAGAAGAGAGAACTTCTGACCTTGAAGATGGGCTGTTGGGAATAACACAGGCAAACATAAAAAAAGAAAAATAATTAAAAACATTGAAGAAAATTTAAGAGAGATATCAGACAACATTAAGTGCTCAAATATCTGAGTCATGGGTATTCCAGAAGGGAGGAAGAAGGAGACTGCATTGAAAACATTCAACAAAATGGTGGCACAAAACTTCCAAGGTATAGGAAAAGACACAAATCTTCACATTCAGGAAGCTCAAAGATCCCCAACTGTATTCAACCCAAAAAAGGTCTTCCTTCTCCAAGTCATTTTATAGTCAAATTGGCAAAACTCAAAGACAAAGAGAGAATCTTAAAAGCTGCAAGAGAGAAGCATCAAATCACCTATAAGGGAGCCACAATCAGACTAACATCAGACTTTTCATCACAAACCATAAAAGCCAGAAAGGAATGGGATGATATATTCAAAATACTAAAAGACAGAGATTGCCAGCCAAGAATACTCTACCCCACAAGGCTGTCCTTCCGAAATGAAGGGCAAATAGTATATTTCTCAGACAAACAAAAACTGCATGAGCTAACTACCCCATGACCACTTTTACAAGAAATTCTCAAGGGAGTACTGGGTTTGGTACCTGAAAAATAACTACCACTGCCATAAAAACTCAAGAAAAATCAAATCCCACTAGTAAAACAAAAATGCTAGCAATGAAGAGGAAAAAAAAGTTTATCTACAACCCAAGGAATTAACAACTACAGAAAACAAACAGTACATCAGAAAGAAAGGAACAAAAAACACTTAAGACATCAAACAAAAATCAATAAAATGCTAGGAGTAAATCAACACTTTTCAATAACACCTATTAATGTAAAAGGATTAAATTCCCCAATCAAAAGACACAGACTGACTGACTGGATTAAAAAGGAGGACCCAACTATATGCTGCCTTCAGGAGACCCACCTCACCTATAAAGACTCACATAGACTAAGAGTGAAAGGATGCAAAAAGATTTACCATGCAAACAGAAATGAAAAATGAGCTGCAGTAGCTATTCTTATATCTGATAAAATAGACTTTAAACTAAAAAGCATAAAAAGAGATAATGAGGGCCACTACATAATGATAAAAGAATTGATCCATCAAGAAGACATAATCATAAATACATACGCACCCAATTTTGGAGCAGCCAGATTTATAAAACAAACTCTATTAGACCTAAAGAAGGAAATAGACACTAATACCTTAATAGCAGGGCACCTGAACACCCCACTATCAATATTGAACTGATCATCTAGGCAAAGAATCAGCAGAGAAACACAAGATCTAAACAACACTCTAGACCAATTGGACTTGGCAGATATCTACAGAACATTCCATCCACTCAGAATATTCATTCTTCTCATCAGCACATATACCATTCTCCAGGATACATCACATGTTAGGTCACAAATCAAGTATCAACAAATTCAAAAAAATTGGAATTATCCCATGCATTTTTTCAGACCACAGTGAATTAGAATTAGAAATCAATAACAAGCAAAATTCTGGAAACTATACAAACACATGGAAATTAAACAGCATTCTACTTAATGACATATGGGTCCAAGAAGAAATCAAACAGGAAATTAAACAAGTTTTTGAAACTAATGAAAACAATGAGACATCATACCAAAAGCTGTGGGATACTGCAAAAGCAGTGCTAGGGGGAAATTTATCACATTAAATGCTTACTTCAGAAGAATAGAAAGATGGCAAGTGAACAACCTAATACTTCACCTTAAAGAACTAGAAAAACAAGAATAATCCAAACCCAAAGTTAGTAGACAGAAAGAAATCATTAAGATCAGAGCAGAACTTAATGAAATAGAAACCCAAAAAACTATACAAAAGATCAATGAATCAAAAAGTTGGTTTTTTGAAAAGAAAAATAAAATTGACAAACCATTAGCATGACTAACTAAAAAAAAGAAGAGAGAAGACCCAAATTTTAAAAAATTAGAAATGAAAAATGTGACAGTACAACCGATACCTCTGAAATACAAGGAATCATTCGAGACTACTATAAACAACTATATGCCAACAAATTTGAAAATCTGGAGGAAATGGATAAATTTCTGGACATACAGAAACTACCAAAACTGAGCTAAGAAGATGTAGAAAATCTGAACAGACCAACAACAATAAAAGAGATTGAAGCTGTTATCAGAAGGCTCCCAACAAAGAAAAGCCCAGGACCAGATAGATTCATAGCAGAATTCTACCAAACATTCAAAGAGGAATTGACACCAATTCTCTACAAACTATTCCAAAAGATTGAAACATAGTCAATTCTCCCAAACAAATTCTATGAAATAAACATCACCCTGATACCCAAACCAGGTAAAGATACAACTAAAAAAGAAAACTACAGACCAATATCCTTAATGAATATAGACATAAAAATCCTCAATAAAATACTAGCTAACATAATATAGCAACACATATGCAAAATTATACACCATGATCAAGTGGGATTCATCCCAGGGATGCAAGGTTGGTTAAACATATGCAAATCAATAAATGTGATATACCATATCAATAAAATCAAACACAAGGACCATATGATCATCTCTATAGATGCTGAAAAAGCATTTGATAAAATTCAACACTCGTTCATGATAAAGACTCTCTACAAGTTAGGTATAGATGGAAAGTATCTCACCGTAATAAAGCCATATATGATGAACCCACTGCCAATATCATCCTAATTGGGGGAAAGCTGAAAGCTTTTACTTTAAGAACAGGAACTAGACAAGGATGCCCACTCTCACCACTCCTATTCAATATAGTGTTGGAAGTACTAGCCAGAGCAATCAGAGAAGAGAAGGAAATAAAGGGCATCCAGATTGGAAAATATGAAGTCAAACTGTCCCCGTTTGCAGATGACATGATCCTATATATCAAACAGCCTAAAGCCTCTACAAAACAACTCTTGGAGTTGATAAATGATTTCAGCAAAGTAGCAGGATACAAAATCAACACACAAAAATCAGTAGCATTTCTATTCTCCAATAGTAAACATGCAAAAAGAGTAATCAAGAAAGCTTGCCCATTTACAATAGCCACCGAAAAAATAAAATACTTAGGAATTGAGTTAAGCAAGGATGTGAAAAAACTCTATAATGAGCACTACAAACCACTGCTGAGAGAAATTAGAGAGGATACAAGAAGATGGAAAGTCATCCCATGCTCTTGGATTGGCAGAATCAACACTGTGAAAATGTCCACACTACCCAAAGTGATATACAAATTCAATGCAATCCCCATCAAAATTCCAATGACATTTTTCTCAGAAATGGAAAGAACTATCCAGACATTTATATGGAATAACAAAATAGCATGCATAGCCAAAGCAATGCTGAGCAGAAAAAATAAAGCTGGAGGCATAACACTACCTGACTTTAAACCATACTACAAAGCTATAATAACCAAAACAGCATGGTACTGGCATAAAAACAGACACACTGATCAATGGAATAGAATAGAGAATCCAGAAATCAACCCACACACCTACAGACATCTGATCTTTGACAAAGGCACCAAGCCTATACACTGGGGAAGAGACTGACTCTTCAGCAAATGGTGCTGGGATAACTGGATATCAATATGCAGGATCATGAAACTAGACCCATACCTCTCACCATATAATAAAGTCAACTCAAAATGGATTAAAGAATTAAATATACACCCTAATACAATAAAACTGCTTAAAGAAAACGTAGGAGAAACACTTCAGGATGTAGGACTGGACACAGACTTCATGAATATGACCCCAAAAGCACGGGCAACCAAAGGAAAAATAAACAAATGGGATTATATCAAACTAAAAAGCATCTGCACAGCAAAAGAAACAGTCAAAAGAGTGAAAAGACAACCAACAGAGTGGGAGAAGATATTTGCAAAATATACATCTGACAAAAGATTAATATCCGGAATATACAAGGAACTCAAACAACTTTACAAGAAAAACACAAGCAACCCAATTAAAAAATGGGCAAAAGAGCTAAATAGGCATTTCTTAAAGGAAGATAAATGAATGGCCAACAGACACATGAAAAAATGCTCAACATCACTCAGCATCCGGGAAATGCAAATCAAAACCACACTGAGATACCATCTCACCCCAGTTAGGAAAGCTAATATCCAAAAGACTGTGAATGATAAATGTTGGTGAGGTTGCAGAGAAAAGGGAACTCTCATACATTGTTGATGGGACTGCAAAATGGTGCAGCCTCTATGGAAAATGGTAGGGAGGTTCCTTGAACAATTGCATATAGATCTACCATATGACCCAGCTATCTCACTGCTGGGAATATACCCAGAGGAATGGAAATCATCAAATCAAAGGTATACCTGTTCCTCAATGTTCATTGCAGCACTCTTTACAATAGCTAAGAGCTGGAACCAGCCCAAATGTCAATCATCAGATGAGTGGATATAGAAACTGTGGTATATCTGCACAATGGAATACTACTCTGCTATAAAAACGAATGAAATACTGCCATTTGCAACAACATGGATGGACCTAGTGAGAATTAAATTAAGTGAAACAAGTCAGGCACAGAAGAATAAATATCACATGTTCTCACTTATTTCTGGGAGCTAAAACTAAATAAACAAATACACAAATAAAATGGGGGGGGAGAAGACACAACAATTACGATTCCTTGAAGTTGATACAAGAAGCAAACGGATATGAGGTTGTTGGGAGTGAGTGGGGAGAGGGACTCTGGAGGGTGGTTTTGGTAATGGGCCACAATAATCAACCACATTGTATACTGAGTAAATAAAATAAAATTTATAAAAGGAAAAAAGGAAAAAAAATCAAAAAACAAAAAAAGAAGGGTTTTTAATGAAGATTAATTTAATTTCAATTTTTTGTTTTAGATAATCAGACGAAGTGTAGGGCAACTGATGTTCTTAAGAGACAGAGGCTTTGTAAAGACAAAGCTGTATTTAAGGCTGGAGGACCACAAGGCCCCTCAACTGTGAATTAGTAGAAGCAAATAGACATCTTAACTACCAATCTATGATTGGTCCTGTTGGTCTCTTTTGAAGCAGATGGAAGATATGTGATTTCTTTCCTTTAGAAGCTTTGCCTTTATATTTATGTACCTCATGTTAGTCGTGTAAGACACCCAGACAACCACAGACATGGTCACCCTCACAGAGATGGTCATAGCAGAGGTGATGAGATTGGCAGAGTGCAGTAGGACTCCCTTTCTTCTTTAAAATGCATTTTTAAAAATTACATCCATTTTCCTCACTTATGCTTGAATTTTCACCATTAGCAATTAATGCATTTGATGTAAACATTCCCTCTTCAAATCGTTGGTTTTAAATATAAACAGAAATAACACAGGAAGTCCCTGATACTTCCAGAACTCTTGGGAAGGAAGAGCCATGACTGTCTTGGTGGAGGAAAGATTCCAAAGGAGAGAGGTAAAAGGACCTCACAAAGACAGGCTGAGGATGAGAGGACCAACTCTTCTTGATAATGCAAGTTGGTTTTTCTCATGCTTCCTATTTCAGGACTTCTCGTAACCTGTTTTGTTTTTGTTTTTTCATTTTTTTCCAAAAATTTTTATTGTGGCTAAGTTCACATAACATAAAATTTATCATCTTAACCATTTTCAAGTGTACATCTCAGTGGTATTAAGTATATGCACATTGTTGTGCAGCCACCACCACTCTACTTTCCCAGAGCTCTTTTCGTCTTTAAAAACTGAAGCTCTGTACCCATTAAGCAAGTACTCCCCATTCCACCTCCCCACCTAACCCCTGACAACCACCATTCTACTTTCTATCTCTATGAATTTGACTGTTCTAGGGAGGTAACCTATTTTGAATCACACAATTCAAGGGTCAGTCCTGAGAAGCAGTGAACTGGGGCCTAGTCATCTCTGTAGCCCCAATGCCTCACATGAGCATATGGATGGGGGTAGTGGAGGGAATGGTGGTTGGAGAAAATGTACCATCCTAGAACTGCCATGGGAAGTTTTGGATCCAGCCTTGGTCCTGTCCAAAAGAGACCCAGCAGCCAAACCTCTGGAGGACAGCCCAATTGGCCTTGTAAATAAGACCATTTCCTTTACCCCCACGGAAAACAGGACACAGCAGACCCTTGCTGATACAGTGCCCCCATCCATCTGCCCTAAGAATAGACAACTGTGTTTTTGCCAAGAGTTGTCTATTCAGTGAATAATATGTTCCTATACATTTACACTCACTGCAGAGTATCCTGGGACATGTTTATAGTTAAGAAAGGTTAGTATTAACATTGTGTCAGGGGATTAGTCCATTTTAATTGTAAATGCCAAGAACAAACTGGCTTCTTTGAGGCACAGATGTATGACTTTGGTTAAATATTTATAGATTAGTCAGAATGTTTACTCTTGATTCTGGGGCTAGGTATTTACTTGCATAATTGCATACTTCTCCCCCACCTATGACCCTATCCAGTGTTCTACTGATGCTTTCTCTCTAAAATATGTGTGTTGGGGGAGATGATGGGAACACCTGGCTACTGGTAGTTTAGAGCTACTGATACTGGTCAGAGTGGCCCTGGGCTAGTAAAGTAATTAGGAAAATGCTCTGGAATCCAGAGTAGGATCATGAAATGAGTGGGGGCCTCATGTTTATGAAACCTGGATTCTAGTACCAACTCTGCTACAAATCACGTATGCGACCTTCTCTGGGCCTCAGTTTACTCATATATAAAATAAGAGAGATAAATTCAAATTTTTGAGGCTTCTCCCAGTATGAATATTTATGGCAGCTTGCTCTAAATCATCTTGGAACTCCTATCTACACCAGGAGCAATACATAGGCTTTCTAGAGCAGTACCATCTAATAGAAATTTCTGCAAGGAAGGAAATGTTCTACATCTGTGGTGTCCAATACAATAACCTCTAGCTATATGTAGCTATTGAGCACTTGAAATGTGGCTAATGTGGCTGAGGAGTTGAATTTTTTATCTTGCTTTATTAATACAAATGTAATAGCCACATGCAACTAGTGGCTAACATATGAGGCAGCACAGTGCTACATGATCAGCAATGGTGTTGACCAGCTTCTAACAGAATGCCGTTATCAGTGCTAATGAGGGCTTTTAATTTGGGGAAAATTAAATAAGTGGTTGGTAAATGCTTCTCAGTAGGAATGTTCTTTCTCCAATGTGGAAGGTAGTATACAATCAAATATTCTAGATGTCTTGAGGTTTTCAAAATTCACAACTCTCGAATTCTTATTAGTTCCACTAAAAAGTAGAAGGGGATGACAAGCCATTGAACTAATTTTTCTTTTGATTTTTCCTGTCTGAAATGTTAATATGCTTTTAGCCACATTATGTTAAGCTGAGAAAACAGTATCATTGTAAAGCATTCTAAGACATACACAGCAGATTGCACAGAATTAGCTTCCATCATCCCACATTAATCAAGCATTTTTCATACAAAAAAAAGAGCTTGTTTACTTAATTTGCAAAATGTTTCCTTTCCATTTAATAGTTTATTGATCTATATCCCGTAGCACTGACTGCAGGGAGTTATTAATCTGTCTGAATTAAAAACAGTGACAGGTCCTCATTACACAACTCATTGAGCCGAAAATCAGCTATCAACCAGCAGGTAAATGCTATTCCTAGACTTCCCTTTCCCACTCCCAAATTTACAATATTTGTATAACATAGAAAATAATAAGTATTATTATTTGTTATTATTAGTAGTAGTATAACTAAATAATTATAAGCCTTTATTATTTAGTCAAGACTTTTGTATCGCAGTTCTTAAAGAGCATGATAAGTTTTGGAGTGTTTGAAAAAATACCAAACTCCAGTTCCATAAACTGGTTAGAATGGAGGCTTGTAACTAGTATGATTCAGTAACCAAGCATTTAGTATCTGTGTCTGGGATGGTGAGCCCATTGCATGAAACTCATTTCCCACCCATTCCTTTGTCTTTGTCATTCTTTCCTACCGAGCATGGATAGTTTTCTTCTCAATACAATGTTCTAGGCAGCCAGTATCAAACAACTAAGGCTATTAAGGCAATTAAATGACAACATTTAAGATGAAACTTATTTTCCCTCCCTGATCATTGCGATGGAGACATAATCAATTTTTAAGAGATAAAAACACAATAAAATACATACAGCTCTAAAGCTGAAAGGAACCTTAGAGAGTACTCGATTTAATCCCCTTATTTTATAGATAAGAAGTGAGGCTTAAAGAAGGGAGAGGAATTGTCCATAGTTACAAAGTCAGTTGGTGAAAAAAAAAAAAAAACAGGAGCAGATCCCAGCTTCCTAACTCAGATAGAGTCCAACAAGACACTGTCTTTAGTCTACCATATAGTAATTATACCTTGGATGGTTGGTACAGGATTATCATGACTCTTAAATTTACTGGAAATGATGTCTCCTTGCTAGACAGTTGAGGCCGGATAGGCTTGGCTATTAAACTGGGTCGAACTATTGATTTGTGGTATGGTTACATCCAAACAGATTATTTGATGTATTTTCCCATGGGTTGGACTTACATGTATTTCAGGCATCTGTGTCCAGTGCCACCTTAGAAGGAAGAAATAGAAGCTCATTAGTTGAAACAACCAATCCTAGCTAAGTAGGATCTGCTGGAATGTGTAGTTATGATTAACAAATGCAGTCTTTGTCATCATTAGCAAATTCCTGGATGTTTGCCTTTGTTAATGTATTGCTCTCCACTAATAATATGCTCCTCTTACTTACGGCCTGTGCCCTCAGTAGGGGTTGTTCCTATGCCAAAATTGTGTTTATTAAGTGTAATAGTGTGGATGGATATCATTGTCAGGAAGTATCTAAGAGTTCAGCCCTCACAGTTTTAATAGAGAGGAGAGAAGCCTACAGTGGCAGCAGCGGGAACCTGGGAATCTTGGTTACCAGTTCTTTAGACTAGTCTTTATGACCTGAGTGATTCTTCAGGTTTGCAATGTTACATGATTTCTAAAGTAAGAAATGCCATTATTATTTATTAAATAGTGTAATTACTACAAATGAACAATCAGGAAAAGGTTAAAATTGTGGTTAATGGTATCATTTAACTGTCTGATGCATCTGTTTCTGAACAAACATTCAGTGCCTCTGTTTAGAAAATGTGTTTATATCTTAAAGTTTCCCCTGCTGTTGAACATACCCAAGTAGCAAATATTAGGGTAGTTTTACCCTCCCTCCTTTTTTTTTTTCCTTTTAACTCTTTGTTGTGTCTTAAGGATCCTAATCTTGTTCTTGCAATTGGTTCCTTATAATACTTTAAGTAAACTAAATTTCAGTGTGCTTGAAGCAGCTCAGCTCTTCTGAAGGTATTAGTAAGAGAGGCCTGATCCCCCAATTTCCATTGGGAGATTCACCCTTCAGCTAGTGACTTAGACCTGTAATTTCCTTTACAAGACTGGCTTGTCTCCTGCCATACCTTGGGGTCTTGGAAGAAGTGGGCAAGACATCCAGGGTTCCTTGGCAGAGAAGAGGGTATGAGTGTACTCTCCACCAGATCAAAAATGGAAAAGGTAAAGTTGTAAAAGTTTGTTGTTTTTTTAATATCATCTCAGCTCCTCTTTCAGTGAGACCACACAGCTCGCTCCTAATGAGACTTCTCTGTTTTGCAGATTATCTCCTCTTAGATGTTGTCTCCTAAGGTGTTACTTTTCCCAGAAGTGTTTAGCCTGGGAGAGGTTCCTTCCAAAGAGTATGTGTATTATAAGTGTACACTCTTAGAAAAGTCTGACTACCGATATTAGCCCCTTCAACTTCTGACAAGTCATTCTTCTCTCTCAATCTTGCAGTCACTACCATCCTTATTTTCACATGTAGTCAGACACCTTTCAATCATACCAGATTGAAAGTATCTCATCCCACAATAGTATCCACCCCTTTCATTCAGATCATTCACTCCCTCCACACTACTATGTTCAAAGCTTTGTATTAGAGCTTTTCCTGTGGAATCCACATAGAGAACAGCAGCAGTGTAAAGGTGAAATTTACAAGTGCTGATTTTATAAATATCTGCCATTTGTCTCTAAATTACTGACAGAATGTGAATGAAGCAGGTCGCCTGTTGTAAAATTCCAGGACTAATTAAGTATGCCAGAATCTCCATTTTCATCCCCCTTTTCTTCCTTACCCATATATTACTCTTAACCTCAAATCATCCAACCGTGATATACTTTCAGAGTCCACATCTTTACAGCAAATCTTGGTTGGGGAAGAACTCTTTATTAGTTTGGGACCTCTGTAAAGCAGACTCCAAGATGGCATTAGATATACAAGAGATTTATTGGGGGATGGGCCTGTGAGGGGAAAAAAAGGAAGGGAGCCAGAGGAGGTAGAACCTATAAGACCACAGTGCAAGTTCACCTCTGTAAAGGAGGGAGACAAAGAAAGAGGATTGGACAGGTAGAGTCTCAGGTTGCAGCACAGCTCTGAGAAAGTTTCAGCCATGCCAATAGGGAGTTCTCTAGCCAAAGTCACATATCAGAGGAGTTCCCTGTCTCATAGAAATGGGTCTACCTTAGTATTATTGCCACACTGAGTCATTGGCTGGGAAATATCCTCTAAGAATGTGGCATCGGCTCAAATGCAGTGATGGACTCGAGGAGTCAGGAGCTAGGACCATCTATCAGTTATGCTCCCCAAAGCAGGAGATCTGAGTGGCACATTTTCATGGCTGCCACAAAACACTAATAATCACTGGCTATCTTCACCGAAAAATCTCCAGCTGCTACTCTGACCTAAGCACTATAAGTAAATATTATTTCAACCATGGCAATGTTGTGCCTCACAGCGCAGTTTGTTTGAATCAGTCATCTCTGTCCTCAAAACCTGGTCAAATTCCCCTCCAACATCACTAAAAGCTATTAATCGATTTTTTGTCATAGGGGTGAAAAATCTAAACCATCAGTTGCTTCTTCCCTGGGTTCATCTTCACCTTTTCCAGTCCTCTGAGAGATAGTCATCCTCATTGTCCTTTTTTTTTTTACATTGTACAGTTTGTTGTTTCAATGTGTGCGTACATTGTATAATGATCTAATCAGAATAGTTAGCATTTCTATGACCTAAACATTTATCATTTCTTTGTGGTTATAACATTCAAGATCCTCTTTTCCGCCTATCTTGAAATATACAATACAATATTATTAGCTATTGTCACCCTAGAGCACCAGAACTTATTCCTCCCATCTAACTGTACCTTTGTAACTGTACCAGTCTACCAACCCTTCCCCGGTCCCCCCTCCCCCCTCCCTTTCCCTGACTCTGGTAACCACTATTCTAGTCTCTATTTCTCTTTTTTCTCCCATTTTAATTTATTTTTCTTAATTGACACATGATAATTATATATTTATGGAGTACAATATGATAATTGGGGACATTCATACTGTGTGCAATGATCATGTCAGGGTGCTTAGTATATCCATCACCTCAAACATTTGTCACTTCTTTGTGTTAGGAACGTTCAACATCATCTTGGCTAGCTATTCAAAGATACATAGTACTTTGTTGTTAACTGTAGCTTATTGTCCTTTGTGACACCCCAAACTACTCTGCTTTCTTCCTCTTCTACTCTCTATCCATAATCTTAAACTTGTTCCTTGCCTTCTGCTATCAGATGTGTCCAAGTTTCTCCAATCTTGCATAAACCTTTACTCTACTTCATTTTGCCGTCCAAATTACTTTCCTCTGGGCCGGCCCATGGCTCACTTGGGAGAGTGTGGTGCTGATAACACCAAGTCAAGGGTTGAGATCCCCTTACCGGTCATCTTTTTTTAAAAAAGAAAAAAAGAAAAACAAATTACTTTCCTCTCAGCCCACACTTGCTACCATTGGTTCAGTACAGTGTCGCATGCAATCAAATTTGAATCAGAAACTCAAATCAGAATCACCTGATGGGCTTGTTAAAACGCAGATTATTGGACTCTACCTCCAGAGTTTCTTATTTAGTAGGTCTGGGGTGAGGGCCTGAGAATTGGCATTTCTAACCAGCTCCCAAGTGATGCTGATGCTCCTGGTCCAAGAACCACACCTTGAGAAGCACTGGTATAGCAGTTAGAGTGTGGCTTCTGGATCCAGTCGGCCCAAGTTCAAATCCTGGCTCTGACTCTGAAGGTGTATGACCTTAGGCAGGTTCCTAGCTCCTGTATATCTGTTTCCTCACCTGTAAAATGACGATAATAATGGTGCTTACTTCATAAGGTCATTGTGAAGGTTTCATGATTTATTATGTATAAATTACTTAGAGCCCTGGCACATACCTGGAACAAAATCAATGCTGTAAAGTGTTAGTGTCATAGTTTATTGACCCAGAATGCTAGAGCCAGCAGGAGCCGTTCAGCCCAAATCCAAGGCAAAATTTTCATAACACTTTAACTCCTGCTATATATAGTACTTATTATTTTACTAAATACTTTTCTTTAGGTTGGTTCTCAGCTTTACATGAATAATTTTATTTTAAAATGAAACTAAAAATGGAAAAGCAGTTTCTTTTAATGTAAAATAGAATAAATGCAAAAACTACTAGAATAAAAAAGATCTATTCATGTGCCACCTCAAACCACCAGTAGTTTGGGTATTCCTCTTTGAAAAAGCACTGATTTCACTTATAACCTTTCTTTTTTACATAAGGAAACTGAGATCCAGAGAAAAGGAGGGACCCACTTATGATCACAGAAAGTTGGTAGTAGAGCTGAGACCAGGTTTGCTATCTTCCTGGCTGGTATACTTTCTCTATCACCTCTTGAAAAAAATTCCCCACTACTCCCTCCTCCTGCCTTGTGATGACTTCATAGCAGCTGTATCTCTAATACTGAAGATACTTAATTTTCTATTAAGGCTTTGTCACTTAACCTAAATTTTATAGGTTTTGTGAAAGTATTTGTTATATCATGGGAGTTTGGGCCATGGTTGATTATTGTCATAAGAGCTTAGAGTTGGAAGAGAGGCCAAATGTGCTGGCTGCCACGTAATGAGGTGGAAGTGTGAAAAATGAACATGGGCAAGCAGGAGTCAGGATTTGTTAATGGGGTGAGATTGGCAGAACCAGTGACAAGAGAGAACTGAAAAGCAGATTCAGGGTACATACAGAACTGGGATCTGAACCCAGTTAGGGGAAAGAAAGAAGAACAAGGAGGAGAAAAGAACGTTAGAATAATGTTTTATTTGTGGTGGGCCTTGCACGGCCAAGGGAAATTTTGCTACCAAGTTGCTTTACTTGACTCTCTCTCTCTCTCTCCCCCCCTCCCTCTCTCTCTCTCTCTCTCTAATTCCTTCAGCCCCAAGGGCATTCTGGCCCTCCCTTTAAGAAATGCTGCTTTACTTTTTAGAGTTACTGAAGTGTGGAACACTAACACAGACTCTTCTAGATAATGTAGACCCTCTCCTTGGTCCAATTCAAACAGCAGGCCATCAGGGCAGAACTTTGTAGACAGCTCTCATCAGGAAGTAGCGCCCCCCTCCATTCTGGGGGTGCCCTTGTTTTTTCTTTTACCCTGTGGGACTCAGAGTGGCTTGAGCAATCAGAAAAACTAACACTGGGGGTTCTTTCTAAGTGTGCTCTCAAGAGGGATAGAGCCTTCTTAAGGCTTCCAACTTTTGGAAAGCTTCGCTGGCAGATCTAGAGAAGAGTTTATACAAAACTTGGTCGGAGTTTGCTTTTTCCCTGGGGCACCATTTTCCATTGTTGCTTATTATTTTTTATTATTTACTTTATTTATTGAATCAAAATCGCTTAAACATATTTTTGGGGTTGAACATTGAGATATGTTGATTAAATCAATATTACTAGCATATATATTGTTACAAATCGTAATTATTCTTTATGCCCCTTGTCCCATGTCTCCCCTTCCCCCACTCCCTCCCCCTCTCCCCTCTAATTGCCCTAGATTTCTTCTCTCCTTCAGAAAGAGTAATGGTTACTCTGTTGATTTATTGCCTAGATGATCTGTCCAATGCTGAGAGGTGTGATCAGGTCCCCCAATATTATCATAGAGCAGATGCTTCTTCTGTCACTCTGAAATGGGTTTTGTGGAGAGAGACATCCTCTTCTTTTCTTTGTCTCTGCTGGTGACTCTTCTTGTGTGAATGCACTCCAGTGGTTGGCAGACCATCTGCATGGTGGCTGTGGCATCTAGCTACTTTTGCAGCAGCCATGGTTATTGTGGTGGCTGTGGTGGGCCACTCATGTGGAGGTGCTGTTTTTGGTATGCTCCTTGGCACTGGCGGTATGCCTGGTTGTGAGGTGTGTTTGGTCCCCTTCTCCACGCCTCTGGTCCCTGGGCAGGCCCCAATGCACTGGCACCATGTGCCTAGTTGTGGGAGAGGGGTCCAGTCCCCTTCTCCATGTCCCAGGTGCCTGGTCAGTCCTCAAGGCACTGGCGCCATGTGCCTGGTTGTGGGAGGAGGGTCCGGTCCCCTTCTTCATGCCTTGGGTCCCTGGGTGTGCTCTGAGTTGCTGGCATGTTGTGCCTGGCTGTGGGAGAGAGGTCTGGTCCCCTTATCCATACCCTGGGTCCCTGGGTGGGCTCCATGGTGCTGGCATATTGTGCCTTGTTGTGGAAGGGTGGTCTGGTCCCCACCTCCATGCCCCAGGTCCCTGGGTAAGCCCCAAGGCGCTGGCTCAGTGTGCCTGGTTGTGGGAGAGATGTCCAGTCCCCTTCTCCCTGCCTTGGGTCCCTGGGCAGGCCCCAAGGCTCTGGCTCAGTGTGCCTGGTTGTGCGAGAGAGGTCTGGTCCCCTCTCCTTGCCCCAGGTCCCTGGGTGGCCTCCAAGTTGCTGGCATGTTGTGCCTGGTTGTGGGAGGGTAGTACAGTACCCTTCTCCATACCCTTTGTCCCTGGATTGTCCCCCAGGCACTGGCTCAGTATGCCTGGTTGTGGGAGGGGGGTCCAGTCCCCTTCTCCATGCTCAGGTCCCCAGGCTGGCCCCAAGGCTGGCCCCAAGGCACTGGTGCAGTTTGCCTGGAAGTGGGAGTGGGGTCCAGTCCCCAGATCTGAGCCTATGGTTCCCAGGCAGGCCCCAAGGTGCTGGTGGTGTGCCTGGGCCGGAACTAATTTCTTGTCCTTTGCTTCTAACACTGGGGAACTTCCTGTGGGAACCAGTACTTGAGCTGTGTGGTTGACCTCAATTGCTACTTTGCTGCTGTTTCCCTAGGGAAGACTTTTTGTGCAGCTCACAGTTTAATGGTTGACCTTATAGGTACTTCCAGCTCTCCAGAGACCTGGTGGATCTGTGTTCTGTAGAAACTCTGATCTGGGCCTGAGTTTTTTCATCAAACTGCACCCCATGCGATTCTGCATTCCTAACCAGTCTCCTCTGAGTGGTCCTGTGCTGATTGGGGGGCAGGTCAGCTGTCCTTGATGTGTCCCAGTGCTCCCCTGGTGGGCCTGTCTCCCCAACACCCATGCTGCAAACACTTGCCATGGGACGGGCCATGTGCCGGTCCCTTGCACTGACTCATCGGCCTCTGAATGGCTCCCTTTTTTCAGTTGTTCTGGCTCCTCACTCCTGTGTGGGTCCACGGGAACCCTAGTAGGGGTCTTGCTGTCCTGGAGGCCACCAAGGCCCTCTTCTCCCCTTCCACCTCCAAGTAACTCCATCTGAAGGGCACAGCTGCGGCTTCTGCCGGCTCCTGCTCCATGTGCTCAGCAGCTCAAGCCTTAAAGCAGCCGCAGCCCAAAATGCTCAGAGCAGATTTTTCTTTCTCTCATCATAGTTTCTCCCGCCTTCATGAACTCGGTAGGTCTCTCCTCCTCTTCCCCTGAGCTCCAGCGGCCCCGGCTTGGCTGATGTTACATTTTTATAGTTGTAAATTTGGTTGATTTGTGGAAGAGAGTGGCGCTGCGGACCGTCTATTCTGCCATCTTGATTGGATCTCCATTGTTGCTTTTTTTTTAATCACTAGAGTTAAGAAGTTAGGATTTTCCCGGATAAAGTAAAATAAATAAAATGCTATACCCCACTAGTGGTTTCTCCAAGACTAACTTCCCCTCTCCCACCCAATCCCATCCCTTTACCCCAGCCATCATGATCATGACACATATCCACCTCTGACCCCTCTTTCATTCTGCACAATTCTCCAAGAAAAGCAAAACTAAGAGAGTAGGTGTATCCAGAGAGCCTACTGGTGTTACCATGTCTATTGATACAAGATTTAGAGAAGTGTGTGAGCTGTATAAAACAGGCATTTCAGCCTCAAATTAGTATGCATTTAACATGTACAATTGATCAATTTTACTTTTTTTCATACCTAGACAGGAACTCATTATTCCCCTTGCATTTTATCAAACCAACTTGTCGAGTTCTCTGGGACTAGAAGTGTGTTGATTCAAACCAAACTACAAGAGTCCCCTCATGTCAACTGCAATTGTCTAGGAGTGCTTTTGTTGAAACCCTATTTCAGCCACCCTAGGGAAGAAGACTGTAGAGTGAAAGTGATTTGTCTTAAATAAGTGTGCCCATAGGATTACAGATATCGCGTTGACATACTCAGTAAAATCTTCATAGGTCAGAACCTTCGCTATTTGGGATGTTTGTGGCATTCCTCTTTTTGGAGAAATCATAGGATAGGAAAGTGATCTAAGAAGAAATCAGGGATATAGGCTAAGGGAAAAACAAAACAAAAAAAGCAGCCTCCAGGTAGTATCCTGGGATCTGTAGTCATTTAGATCATCTCCTACACCTCTTATACCTACATCCTCAGACAATAGAAAATAATCAACTGGAAAATAACTCAGAGGCCCAGCTAGTCCTCAAACAACAAAGAAAGATTTTCTGTCATCTCCACTTGACTATACCTTGTGAGGCAGGAAGGTTGCCTCTGACAATTTAGAAAAAATTTTCATCAATAAAGGCTTTCCCCTTAGGCCTCAATGAATGAATCAAACAATTCTGTAAACTTGCACAGTTCATTCTCCAAGACTCCCCATTACCTTAAAGATTTGCTGTAATCTCTGATAAATGCCTTAATAAATTAATGGGCTATCTGAAAGATGAGGCCCACAAGAACCCCCAAATCCTAGAATAGAACTCCCAAGGGTGAGGAAGGGCTTATGAATCAGATGGTGTCCTTTCTAGCTTGGGAAAAAACTGGGAGTTCTAGATCTGTCCCAGCCTGACCTGGCCTCTACTGGGCTGGATGCATCTTCTATTCTTACTTGGTTTCTGGGCTTTTATATGCAAATCGCTGAGTGGTCTCAGCACCTATAAGGGAAACAAAGATGAGTAAGACATAGTGCTTGCCCTCAAGTAGCTTATTACCTGGTAATAGAAGAGGACCGAGAGATTAACAATTACAGTTCAGAAAGGTAAATTTTATACAGGTATAAACAGTGCAATGTGAGCATGTTTTGTTGATCAGACAGTGGAAATAGCTATAACAATGATTTTTTTCTTTGCCGATGGTCACTTTATTATTATGGGTTAAGATCAGATTTATCTGAACTAGAAAAAAAGAGAGAGAAATTTAATTGGTTATTACCATACATTATAGGATATACATTGACCAATGTAAAACTTGTTGCAAAAAATTGGCATGAAAATTCACGTTTGAGCCTTTGCTTACTATATAATATTACTTTTGTCAATCTGTCTCCCCTACTATAATGTAAGCTATGTGAGGGCTATGTTCTGTCTGTTTTATTTACTATTGTATCTGCAGAGCATAGAACACAGCCAGTAAACATGTAATAAATATTTATTGAACAGATGAGTAAAGTAAATATAGATAATGAAAAATTAGGATAAACAATATGAAAGAAAATTAATGTGTGTGATTACAGATTATAACAAGGCAATCTGCTGTAGACTGGGGCAAAAGGATAGGTCTCTCTGAGGAAGAGACATTTGAGCAGAGACATGAACGAGGCATGAGCAGTTAGCCAAGACAAGAGTATTATCCTTCAGACAACAGACAGATCACATTTGACATACAAAAGCCTCTGGAAGTCTGAAGATGTCTGGTTTTTAATTGACACATTTGCAGGCTACTCATTGACATATTAGGGAATCAGCTTGAAGTGGCAATTTTTCTGTTTTTCTTATCCAGAAGATGTTCTCGGTCTCCCAGCTATACCTAAATCTTTGGTATTTAAGCTGAGGAAGCAGAGTTCAGAACCAAGTTTCCCTCCTGACTCAGTCCCCATGTGTTATTCTAGGTAGACTTGGCTCTGTACATTTGGCCCCTTGAAACTCCTCTGTCATCTCTTTCTGGCCAGGACCTCAGTTAGGAGGCTCTTCTTTCTTGGCTTGCCTGGCAAGAGATGGGTCTGCCATCTGGAGTCAGAAAAACAGCCTGCCGACCACTGAACAGTTCAGCCTGGGCTCTGGACAATGAGAACCGGGCAATAGCCAATTCCTTGTCTGCAATTTGCTGATTATCACACCCCAGGGTGTGGGAGTGTACAGCCAGGACCGCTTTGCTCTGCCTCTCATCAAGGCAGAATGAACACAGATCCTGACAGGTCAAATCTTCCCCCAGACCTCGGAGGTTGTTGTACAAAGGGCCAGGCTTAATCTCTGGCCAAGTGTGTAATTCATTTATCTGCACGGTCATGAATTCTGGGCTCTCAGGGCAGGAAGCATGGGGCATTGTGACTGGTTCTACAGGCCCAGGGAGTCACTGAAGCCCTGATTGTATTGTGGAGGGAGGGATTTTTGAGACAAAGGCTCCTGTCCTCCAGAGATTGAGCAGATTGGAAGGGAAGCCTATGCACACAAAGGAATGGTGCTTTAGGGAGAGGTTGACAGCCTTGTCATCAATGCCCGTGAACTTCTCTAGATCATGTAAGTGATGACAAGGGGGCTGGAATTAATTATTTCATAGACTTTAGCCAAGAGGAATTGAGATAGGTAAAGAGTTCATCTCAGGATGTTTGCCCAATGCACATCTGCCACTTTGTAGTAGAGGGAAATTTTAAACACCGAGCACCTTTTTTTCAGTAGGCCCCTTCTCAGGGAGTTGTTGGGGGTCTTAATCTTTGCCTCCAGCTGTCAGAGGTCCTTTACCACCACTCAGAAGACTTGAAGTAAAAAGCAGTGCTCTGTAGAGAGCTGATACTCTAAAACTAATTGGAAATTGTTTGGAAATTTATGGTTTCCTGGCTTGGCCAGATGGCTTTTTCTCTGATCCTCCGGACTTCCTGCTGAACAGAGATGGGAATGGGATGTATTCTGTGTTCCTGGAGTTTTATTTGCACAGTTCTGTAGCCTAAGGGG
The DNA here is from genome assembly GCF_027409185.1 of Cynocephalus volans. Taxonomy (NCBI): domain Eukaryota; kingdom Metazoa; phylum Chordata; class Mammalia; order Dermoptera; family Cynocephalidae; genus Cynocephalus; species Cynocephalus volans. Next base: position 118,499,482 of record NC_084478.1, on the reverse strand, counting down.
GGTTGACGTGATAAATCTAGCTTCAAAATTAGAGTTATTTTGATTTCGAAGTATTTCACGCGCCATGTCTTTCATTCACGTCATTGCAGCCTACACTGAGCTGTGCAATGGAGGGCATTTTAATGATGGATTGTATGTTATACAACTGCAGGCTCCTGGAAGGGAGGTGGTGGATATCATGGAAGGCAATAGCACTGGAGAGGAATGGAGAGAACAGGGCCCTAGCGCCTTGTTTGACCTCAGACAGGCACTTCACCTCTTTGTGTGGTGAAAAAATTCTGATGCCCCATTTTTCCCTTCTCCCTATTCATTTTTGGGGTGTGATATGAGAGGTGTTAGGAAACCCGAAGCCCAGATCTCCCCAGCCAATCCTGTTAGTGCCTACACTGACAATCATTCATCACACCAATGAAGGTCTCTGAGTGTAGCCATTATCTGGGATGGGTCATGTATTAAATACATTATCAGTCATTAATACTTTATCCCCCAAATACATTCATCAAATTATTCTTAACAGAAAATTGGGACCCCTGGAGAAATGAACTAGAAGGATAAAGCTTTCTGGGGTGACTATACAGGATTTTGCTTTCTCTGGCCTTTTACCGTTTGGCACCTGGCTTCTAGATCTTCAGCAATTACTGAAGATGCCTACTTCATGTGCATTCACCCATCTGCCAACCAATAGCCTCATAATTGGTAGAAACATCAGGGCTCTATATCCCACGGCATCCCAAGCAGTTTATTGCTTTGTCTCTATTCAGCAAGTCTCTATTAAGCACTAATTCCAACACCGTGCTAGGTTCTACAGCAGATATGGAAAACATTTCCATATTCTTCCCTTAATGACCTTGCTTTCTAATTGTGGGAGATAAGCCAATAAACCATGCAACATATACATTTAAGAATCATCTGTTTAAGTGACATAATGAGTGTTCCAGATGGAGAGTTTTATAGTGGTGGGGCAGAGGGATCAATCAGAATAGACTTCTTAAGGGAGGTGGGACTTTTCTGGAGGCCTGAAGAATGGATATAATTTTAATATGTAAAGAGGAAGGAAGGGGGCAGTCTGTGCAAAGAGAAGCACATGAACCAAGATCCAGAGGTGGGAATGAGCCTGTAATATATGTGGAAATTTCACATAAAAGAGACAAAGTAGAAAAAAATAGCTTCAGAAAAGAGAGTGAAGAGCAGAAGAATTTTTATTTGATCCTTTATAACACTATCCTCAAAACTTTTTTGATCATACACCCCTATCAGAAAAATAGCACACCCCCGATATATGTATATCTGTTTATAAACTGTATACTTATACTAGTATGTGAATATATTATAAAGCATACACAAAAGTTATATAGGATGATATAACAAACAAAACAGTTCTAATATTTTCTTCTCATACCCCAAAGAACCATCTTGTACTCCCCCCAGAATATCTGTGCACCTACTCTGGATGCCACTGCTTTAGAGTTCAATGTTTTGGGACTACAGACTTCTTTAAGAATCTGATGAAAGCTACATATCCTGTCCTCTCCCCAGAAATCCATGCACAGATGCTTAACTTTTTCATAGTTTATTTCAGGGACGGGAGGGGTGGGCTACAGACTCCATGAAGCCCATTCTTGGACCCCAGTTTAAGTTTCTCTGGGTGGAGAAAGGCACCGAAGGCTTTCGAGTAGCTTAATCTTTTAGGCAGTTGAATCTGGTCATCCTGCACAAAATGAATTGAATCTGGTCATTGTGTACACCCCATGGGGGGGGGCAGAAAGTAGAAGCAGGGAGACAAGTTAGTAAGCTACTTCAAAACCTCATGCCTGAAATACAAATGTAATGACAATGGAAAAGAGAGGACAGATGCAAATGACATTTCAAAGGAAGCATGGGCAGCTCTCAGTGATCAATAGCAGATGAACGGAGGGGACTCAGTGGTGACTCTGAGACCTCAAGTTTGGGGTAGTGAGGGGGAAGGGCAATGATTATTTGGAATTACGAACTGGTTCAGCTCGCCCAGCATCCCAACAGAAATGGTCTGAGGGCAGTGAGAAATGTGCGGATGAAGCTTGGGGGAACAATCGGAGAGGAGACAAAGACTGAGGAGTTAAAACAATGGGAGCAGAGCAGTTATGAGGGAAGAGAGAATAACAATAGCAAACGTTTCTGTATCAGGCATTGTTCTAAGCACTTTACCAAAGTTGATTCAGTTCATCCTCGCGACAACCTTCGTGAGAAAATTACTGTTATTGTTACCATCATTCCATTTTCTAGAGGGAGGAACGGGTAAAGCAACTTGCCCAAAGTCTCACAGCTAGCAAGCTTCAGAGTAAGGATTCAAACCTGAGCAGTTTCCAGAATCTATGCCCCTTGAGCCTGTGCCGTGCTGCCTGTCAAGAGTGAGGGGTGGGAAGTAAGTTATTGGAAAGCCCACAAGGGAGAGGAGAAAAGGTACACAGGAAAGGGCTAGCACCTATTGAACACCCACATGGCTCAGGCATTGGGCCAGTGCTCTAATAATAATATGCATCGTCATCATTGTAATCACCAAGAGCTTTCTATGTGCAAGGCACTGTGCCAAGAACTCTTTGCGGCATAGTGAACATTTGTCAGTTTTTAATCATTCAGCATCCAAATGCCTTTTGTAGTTGGAAAGAATCTCCCACTGTATGAGTCTTGGTGTAAGGTGGAGCCCACTTCTCACTGTAGAAGCCAAAGGAGGCCAGATACTCCCTTTCTCCCTCCCTGGGTAGCTAGGATGTAGGCACAAGATCTCTGCTGGGCCATTAGGACAGTTTACTTGGAACTTTCAATCTGGAGCAACTGCAGCTAAGATAAGGAGTCAGAATTCAATCACAGTGGTGGTCAGTGGCTGTGGTTATGGTACCCTAGCCAGATTGTTCTGTCTAGCCTCCAAAGTCTCCTCCACTCTTTCATCTACTCTGGAGATCTCTGTATCACAAATTGACAAACTACAAATTTAGCCTGCCACCTTTTTTCCTAAATAATGTTGTATTGGAACACAGCCGCACCCATTCGTTTACTTGTCTCTCGCTGCTTGTGTACTACAATAGCGGACTTGACTATTTACAGCAGACTGTAGGGCACACAAAGCCTAAAATATTTACCCTCGGGCCTTTAGCAAAAAAAGTTTGCCCTCTCCTGCTCTATATCCTTCCCATAAATCCCCTTTCTGACTTAATATATGCAGAGTTGATTTCTGTTGCTTGCAGCCAAGAATTTTAACTGATACTAATGAATTATCTCATCTAATCCTTTCAACAACCTTGATAAGCAGGTGCTATTGTTAACCCCAGGTCGAAGATAAGCAAACCGAGACACAGAGAGGTTAAGTTATCTGCCCCAAATCACACAGCTGCTAAGCACTAGTAAGTGATATTACTGAAATTCCAACCCCGCTCTACCTGACTCTATCATACATGAAAGAAATAAAGAAAATGGAGATGGAGCAGTTAGCAGTCTCAGACAATTTTGAGATAGCAGAGAAAAGACAATCATTCTCCCCACTTGCTCAGAGGCACCCAAGTGATCGGTGCCATGGAAACAGAGAGAAAAAGGAATAGAGATAGCAGCAGCTTGGGTTTGACATGTTTATTTCCCTCTTCGCTGTTTCTGTGCAGTCTATTAAAATGTTAGTTTGAGCCTCTGTCAAAAGGTTAGACCAACCTCTCAATTCTTGGACCCTCTGCCACCCATTTGCTTGCTGAGAAATGTAGAGTACATTTGAGTTGCAGTCGAGAAGTATACTAGGCTGTGGAGTTTGAATTCCCTCTTCCAGATCACTGGGACCTACACTGGATCCAGATGTCAGTAGCCAAAGTACCACATTGTTTCCTCTGCTAAAATGTGTGCACTTTGAGGACAGGGTGTAAGGCTTGCTCACTAATTCCACGTACATATTGAAAAGTGAGGTGGCTCACATGCAGATGACCACAAAAGCTTATTTCACTGGCAACCTTCTCTCTTCTCAATGTGGCCGAGGTAGATGATCACTTTCACAGCAGGCTTAGTAGTCTAGAACTTTTGCTTTGCTAAACGTGAAAATACTGGACAATAAGCCACAGCTTTTGGGAGGTGGGTGGCTTTTCAGCCTTACCCACTGGATTTAGAGTTCCTTTGGTGAAATTCCTGTAAATGCTGACAATAATATGATGTTCCCTCTGCTCAGTGCACCATTTAATTGAGTTAATTAATGACAAAAACATCTCACAGCAGTGAGCCTTCTGTTAGAAGTATCTGAAGGGAGGGAGGATCAAAATGCTGACTGGTGAAGGAGGCTTCTTGGATAAAGGCATTTGGAATGTTATTGGACTGATCTGTTCGTGTGTGTGCACACCCTTTTGTCAAAACAGTCTGTTTCTTTTAAGCTAGGTGGGAAAGTCGGTAAAATAATTTTTTGTCTTGTCACATATACTGATGAAGTGTTTTCCTCTGTGATTTTACCTTCAGCAAACATCTCTCTCTGCCAGTTAAAGAAGAAAACCCTGCTTCTGCCAAGCCAAGATGTTGGTTGGGAGAGAATTTGTGAGGGCCCTTTATTTTGTAGCACATGACGGGTCTACCAGGAATACATTCTTTTTTTTTTTTTTTTTTTTTCTCTCTCTCTACTAATATAGCCAGGAACATCTGAATGGTGTCTGAAAACAGACATTTCTTTGCTCTGGGTCAAGCCCAGCTCTGTATCCACTAGAGCTTGCTCTTTTTTGGATGAGTTCCTGGAGCTAATTAGCAAAAGAGTGAACTCCAGGAAACCATTAGGAGTTATTATTTCTTGATTATCTGTATGTGGAGGAAAAAGGTGACGGTTAGGACAGTTGAACAAGCCTAAAACTTACCATCCCAACCATTTCAGCACCCTTAAACATTCTCACAACATAATCATGTTGTTATCATGTTCACCTAGTACTGAATTCTTTTCTAAAACACCTTCCCATCAAAGATTCTCATTCAACATTCACAGCAATACAATGAAAATTTCATGATTAGGGCCGCCTTATAGATCAGTTGGTCAGCAGTAGTGCCTTTCAGCAGGACAGGTGCTTAGTTGTGTCTGTGGGTGCCCCAGGCCTGGGACTTGGGGAATTGTGGCACTATTAGTCAGCCCAAGGAGATGCAGAGCCTAAGCAAACTGAGTTCACAGTGACCTGTTTTTATGATTGGTGGCCAAGAGTACACAGTAGATAACCAACAGAAAACTTTGATTTGTCTCTCTTAATCCTTTGATTTGGCTGCAAAAGTCTTTCACGTTAAATCTGTTCTCTTCTGACTAAACTCAGTGTTGATTCTGAGCACCCCAACTCTGAAAATGTTGCTCAAAAGTGAACACTAAATAACATGTTACAGCAGTGCAGCCTTGCTCAGTGTAGTCAGAGAAGACTATTTGATAGCTCTCCTATCATTCTCCTGTGAAGAAAACAAAAAATGTGACCCTGAACCGACACTGCGCAGGCGAGCCCACTGGCACCAGCCAGCCAGCAGACGCACACGGCTCCACATGGCCCCCTCACCCGCCACCTTGGACCCAGGTGGGGGGGAGCTCCAGGCCCCACACCAGTGCCCTGAACTGGCACCATGCAGGTGAGCTCACTGGCGCCAGCCAGTCAGTGAAACTGCATGGCTCCATGTGGCCCGCTCACCCACTGCCTTGGACCCAGGCAGTGGGGAAGCTCCACGCCCTTCCCCGGCACCCTGAACTGGCACTGCCCAGGTGAGCCCACCAGTGCCAGCTAGCCAGCAAAACCACGTGGCTCCACGTGGCCCCTCATCCCGCCTCAGACCCAGCAGGGAGCACCAGCCTACAGAACCAACCCACTGAGTTTGTCCCAGCAGAACTCCTCATGCTAGGGGCTCATTCTATGACAACAGAATCTCGAACAGGAGCCAAGTTGTTAACATAACCACCACTACACCTACTGTCAAGCAAAGAGAGTTCACCCCCCACAGTAGCAACCAAGGCCACTCCACAGCCAACCTCAGTGTAATAGAAGAAGCAAACCCCCTACCAAATGACCAAGCATCAGTGAAAAAACACTAGAAGTACAAGCAATCAAGAAGAAATGACACCACCAAAAGGATACAGTAATGCCCCAAAGTCAGACTCCATGGAACAGGGAATCCTTGAAATGTCCAGAAAAGAATTTCAAGCAATGATCTTAAGAAAACTCGAAGAAATAAAGGAAGATTCAATTAAAGAACACAATGAAACAAGAAAAAACATCCAGAATATGAAGGAGGAAATCTACAAAGAGATTAATACCTTTAAAAAGAGTGCAGCAGAACTTCTAGAAATGAAAGGTTCACTCAATGAAATAAAAATCATGATTGAGAGCTTGAGCAGCAGGGTAGAGCAAGCAGAAGAAAGAATTTCGGAGCTTGAAGTTGGTCTTTTTGAAATAACTCAGGGAGACAAAAAAAAAAAAGAATTTAAAATAATGAGGAAAACCTAAGAGAGATAGCAGATAATCTCAAGCACTCTAACATCCAAATTGTGGGTATTCCTGAAGGGCAGGAGAAGGGAAAAGGTATCAAAAACCTACTCAAGGAAATAGTAACAGAAAACTTCCCAGGGGTAGGGCGAGATACAGACCTTCAGATCCAGGAGACTCAAAGGTCCCCAAACAGGTTCAATCCCAAAAGATCCTCCCCAAGACATATTATAGTTAAATTCACAAAGCTCAAAGACAGAGAATTCTACAAGCACCAAGAGAAAAGCATCAGGTCACTTATAAGGGAATCCCCATCAAACTAACAGCAGACTTCTGAACCAAAACCCTACATGCCAGAAGAAAGTGGAATGATATATTCAAAATACTAAAAGAAAAAAATGGCCCAGCCAAGAATTCTTTACCCAGCAAGTCTCTGCTTCAGAAACAAGGGAAAAATAGTATATTTCCTAGACAAACAAAAGTTGTGGGAGTGCACCACCACAGGACCAGCCCTGCAAGAAATTCTCAATGGATTCATTCATCTGGAATCCAAATGATGGTGACCATCATGAATACACACGAAAGAGCAAAACCCACAGTTAAAACAAAAATGCTGGCAAGAAAGTGAAAGAAGATGAATCATTCCACCTCGAATTCCCAATTCACATTGAAGAAGAGAAATAAAGGGGAAATAGTGATGAAAAGATATTTACACCACCTAAACAAGTAGCAATTAAATAACAGGAATTAAACAACACTTCTCAATAACTACTATAAATGTGAATGGACTAAACTCCCCATTCAAAAAACACAGACTAACTGATTGGATTAAAAAGATAGACCCAAGTATATGCTGTCTTCAAGAGACCCACCTCACCTGTAAAGACACTCAGACTAAAAGTGAAGGGATGGAAAAAGATATACCATGCAAATGGAAAACAAAAACGAGCAGGAGTAGCTATTCTTATATGGGACAAAATAGACTTTAAACGAAAAAACATTAAAAAAGACACAGAAGGCCATTATATAATGATAAAAGGAACTCTCCAGCTAGAAGACATAACAATCATAAACATGTATGCACCCAATACAAGAGCACCTAGATATACCAAGCAAACACTCTTAGATCTAAAGAAGGAGATAGGACCTAATACATTAATAGTGGGTAATCTGAACACCCCTCTCTTGGTATGGGACAGGACTTCCAGGAAACAAGTCAACAAAGAGACACAGGATCTAATCTACATCCTAGACCAACTGGACTTGGCAGATACATACAGAAAATTTCACCCAACAGCTCAAGAAAACACTTTCTTCTCATCAGCTCAGAGTACATTCTCCAGGATAGACCACATATTAGGTCACAAATCTAGTCTCAGCATATTTTTAAAAATTGAAATAATTCCAATGATCTTTTCAGACCACAATGGACTAAAACTGGAGATAAACAATAAGCAAATCGCTGGAAGCTATACAAATACATGGAAAATAAATATTAGGCTCCTGAATGACCTATGGGTCCAAGAAGAAATTAAACAGGAAATCAAAAAATTTCTAGAAACTAATGAAAATAAAGATACATCATACCAAAACTTGTGAGATACTGCAAAAGCAGTACTAAGAGGCAAATTTATTGCAGTAAATGCATATATCAAAAGAAGGGAAGACTCCAAATAAACAACCTAACACTATGCCTCAAAGAACTTGAAAAACAATACTAATCAAAACCTAAAGTTAGTAGATGTAAAGAAATAATTAAGATCAGAGCAGAACTAAATGAAATAGAGACCCAAAAAACAATAGAAAAGATCAACAAAACTAAAAGTTGGTTTTTCGAGAAGATAAACAAAATAGACACAACATTAGCTTGATTAACAAAAAAAAGAAGACCCACATAACAAAAATCAGAAATGAAAAGGGAGACATTACAACTGACACCACAGAAATACAAAGAATCATTAGAGACTATTATAAAGAACTGTATGACAACAAATTTGAAAATCTGGAAGATATGGATAAGTTTCTAGACACATACAAATTACCAAGACTGAACCAAGAAGAGATAGAAAACCTGAACAGACCAATAATAAGCAAGGAGATTGAAGTGGTACTTAGCAATCTTCCAACAAAAAAAGTCCAGGACCGGATGGCTTTACAGCTGAATTCTATCAAACTTTTAAAGAGGAGTTAATACCAATTCTCATGAAACTGTTCCAAACAATTGAAACAGATGCTACTCTACCAAACTCATTCTATGAGGCCAACATAACTCTGATACCAAAACCAGATAAAGACACAACAAAAAAAGAAAATTACAGACCCATATTCTTGATGATCCTAGATGCTAAAATCCTTAACAAAACATTAGCAATTAGAATACAGCAACATATTTAAAAAATTATACACTATGATCAAGTGGGATTCATCCAGGCATGCAAGGATGGTTCAACATACAAAAGTCAATAAATGTGATACATCACATCAACAAGCTCAAGGACAGAGACCATATGATTATCTCTATAGATGCTGAAAAAGCATCTGACAAAATTCAACATTCCTTCATGATAAAGACTCAGCAAATTAGGTATAGAAGGAAAATATCTCAACACAGTAAAAGCCATTTATGACAAGCCCACTGCCAATATTACTCTGAATGGGGAAATATTGAAGGCCTTCCCCTTAATGACAGGAACAAGACAGGAATGTCCACTCTCACCACTTTAATTCAACATAGTACTGGAGGTACCAGCTACAGCAATCAGGCAAGAGAAAGAAATAAAGGGAATCCAGACTGGAGAACATGAAGTCAAACTTTCCCAACTTGCTGAAGATGTGATACTATATACATAGAAAAACCTAAAGACTCTATCAAAAAACTCCTAGAACTGGTTAATAACTTCAGTAATGTTGCAGGATACAAAATAAATGCCCAGAAACCAGTAGCATTTATATACTCAAATAACGAATTAACAGAAGGAGAAATTTAAAGAAGTAAGCCCATTTACAATTGTCACAAAAAACATAAAATACCTGGGGATCAATTTAACCAAGGAGGTGAAAGTCCTCTACAATGAGAATTATAAACCACTTCTGAAAGAAATTAAAGAAGACACAAAAAGGTGGAAAGATATTCCATGCTCTTGGATTGGAAGAATTAACATTGTGAAAATGTATGTACTACCCAATGCGACCTACAGATTCAATGCAATCACCATCAAAATACCAATGACATTCTTCACAGAAATGGAAAAAACAATCTTACATTTCATATGGAAAAACAAAAGACCCCGAATAGCCAAAGCAATCCTGAGCAAAAAAAACAAAGCCGGAGGCATAACTCTGCCTGACGTCCAACTATACTACAAAGCTGTTGTAACCAAAACAGCATGGTACTGGTATAAAAATAGACATTCAGACCAGTGGAGTAGAATTGAGAACCCAGAAATCACGCCTCAGGCTTATAGCCATCTGATATTAGACAAAGGCAACAAAAATCTACATTGGAGAAAAGACTGCCTCTTCAACAAGTGGTGCTGGGAAAACTGGATATCCATATGCAGAAGAATGAAACTAGATATGCATCCCTCACCATACACTAAAATCAACTCAAAATGGATTAAAGAACTAGGTATAAGACCCAAAACTGTAAAATTACTAAGGGAAAATATAGGTGAAACACTTCAGCGGTTAGGTCATGGCACATGCTTTATGAACATGAGCCCGAAAGCACAAGCAGCAAAAGAAAACATAAACTAAAATGTTTCTGCACAGCAAAGGGAACAATCCATAGAGTGAAAAGACAACCTACAGAGTGAGAGAATATGTTTGCCAACTATGCATCTGACAAGGGACTAATATCCAGAATATACATAGAACTGAAGCAATTATACAGTAAAAAAAATAAATTACCCAATTAAAAAATGGGCAAAGGAGATGAATAGACATTTTTCAAATGAAGACATACAAATGGCCAACAGATACATGAAAAAATGCTCAACATCACTAGTCATCAGGGAAATTCAAATTAAAACCACATTGAGATAGCACCTCACTCCAGTTAGACTGGCTATGATCAAAAAGACGGTGAATAACAAATGCTGGCGAGGGTGTGGAGAGAAGGGAACCCTACTGCACTGTTGGTGGGAATGTAAATTAGTACAACCACTTCAGAAAACAATTTGGAGGTTTCTCAAACAACTACACGTAGATCTTCCATATGATCCAGCAATCCCTCTTCTGGGTATATATCCAGAGGAATGGAAATCATCATGTCAAAGAGATACCTGCACTCCCATCTTTACTCCAGCTCTGTTTACAATAGCCAAGATATGGAACCAACCTAAATATCCATTGATGGATGATTGGATAAGGAAACTGTGGTATATATACACTATAGAATGCTACTCTGCCATTTAAAAATAAATGAAATACTCCCATTTGCAACAACATGGATGAACCTGGAGAAACTTATGTTGAATGAAACAAGCAAAGCACAGAGGGATAAATACCGCATGTGCTCACTCACATGTGGGAGATAAGGGAGAAGGAAGGCAGGAAAGAAAGACCACAGTAGTGCCGTGATCCAACAGAGGGAGGGAACATTCCTAGGGCTTCAAATTGGAGTTGAGGGGAGAGGGGAATGGGAAGGGAGGTTGGGGTATAATTGGAAGGGGACAAAGGGTACAAAAGTAATTTCTGGTAATGGGTATGCCCCCAGTATGAATCTTGCCCCCACATCATGAGCAGGATGGGGGACAATCAGCTTTGTATCTCATGAATATTCATAATAAATAAAAAATAAATAAATAAATTTAGAAAATAAATAAATAAATAATTTTTTTAAAAAATGTTAGTGATCATATCTGAGGAGTTCATTCTTCACAGGATTTCCCATATGCCCACTCAGATAAGAAGACCATAGGCCTTGGTTAAGCCCACAAACAGAAAATACAAATCATAACATTGTCGGCAACCTTTCTCTTAAAGAGATCTAAAAGAGAAACTATGACAGCTGTCATTTAGTAGACATTACATAAGTTGTCCCAGTTTAGGGTAAGGCATTCGTGTCCTTGATGAATATGACTTAAGCTGTGTGAGCAGGAGAGAGACTCGCATCTATCCTGTCATTAATTGGTGATATGGGTTTGTTACGGTCAGCGATGTTTCTCTAAGCATATTCACAGGGGGGGAATGAGTGATGCAGCTTTGAAGTCACATTCAGTTCAACTACTATTTAAAGAAGTTTGCAACCTTAGCTGCACATTAGAATCACCTGGGGAGCTTTTAAAAATCCCAGTGCCTGCCTGGGCCATGCTGTTCTTAGTCAGCCTGGGCTGTCATAACGAAATAACATAGACTGGGTGGCTTAAACAAAAATTTATTTTCTCATAATTCTGGAGGCTGGAAGTCTGAGATCAAGGTAGCAGCATGGTCGGATTCTGGTGAGAGCTCTCTTCCTGGCTCAATAGGACTATCATCTTCTTGCTGTGTCTTCACATGGCTCCAGAGAGTTCTGGTGTCTTTTCCTCTTTTCTTAAAAGGGCACCAGTTTTATCCGATCAGGACTCCACCCTCATGACCTCATTTAACGCCTCCTTAATGGCCCTGTCTCCAATAGAAACACATGGTGGGTTAGGGCTTCGACATATAAATTTGGCTGGGGGGTGGTGGTGGAAACAATTCAGCTGAATCAGTCTCTCTCAGAATGGGACCCAGGATCAATATTTTTTAAAAGCTCCTACATGATTGCAGTATGTACCCAAGTTGAGAACTACTAGTTTACAGTCTTGCTACCCAAAGTGCAGTCCACAGATCAGCAGAATCAATATCACCTGGGAGCTTGTTAGAAATGCAGAACTTTGGTTCTCACCCTTGACCTACTGAATCAGAACCTGCATTTTAATAGGATCCTTAGGTGATTCATATGCACAATAGAGTTTGCAAGGCACTGGTTGAGAGCATCTAACATGTTTCTACTCTCAAAAATCTTCCTCCTCCTTTACGTAGTCAAATGCTTGCAACAATAGCTGTGTGAGCTCTTTACATGCTATAGGATTGTCACCAGTACCAGGTGCTTGACTGTGCAGTCTTCTGAGAGTTGCTTGATGGTGCAGCATACATGAGGTAGTGTGCTGGTGGGTTTGAGAGGGCCCCCAGAGACATCCAGACTGGGTATCTTATCACTCAGACGTTGTGCACATTGCTGGGTAACTGCCAGACAATGAGTCAAGTGACTGGTTTAGGCTCTCTTCTGAAAACAGGGGTACAGGGGTACAGACTGTTCTTCCTGGTGATTTGTTGACTATTGGATTGGTTTCACAGAGTTGTTTCCTCAAAACCATTTTCAGCTTCTGGTTCAGACTATGGATTTCACTCAACTGAGTTGCTTAGCTTATTATTGCCAAAAATTTGTTTATTACAACAGTTTACCAGTAACCCAAACTAGATGTTTCCTACATGTACTGCTCATATGTACCTGTTTCCATAGTTCCCAAATAATTCAATCCCTTTGTCTTGTTACAACTTAGTTGTTAATTGCGTGAGTTGCGTGGTGGTGTTTCTCTTTGGCACCAGCAACTCTGGACTACAGGTTTTCTTTGTTGTTGTAAAAATGCATTTTACTAGTTTCAGTTGTGGAAGGTGAAAAAGATCTGAAGAGAGTGGAAATGGTTGCACAACAATGTAAATGTACTTAATGGCACAGAACTATGCACTTAAAAATAGGAGGGTAAATTTTATGTTATGTATTTTTACCACGATTAAAAAAATTTTAAATGTATTTAACTAAATGCAGTGAGGTATCCCGGTTTGGATCTTGGAACAGAAAAAGGGCATTAGTATAAAAACTGGTGAAATCTGAGTGAAGTATAGAGTTTTGTTAATAGTATCATACCAGTGTTAATTTTTTAGTTTTGATAAATGTACAATAGTTATAATAGATGTTAACATTAAGAAAATCAGGTGATGGGGGAAGAAGAAACAACAATCACAACAATTCCTGAACTTAAGACAAGTGAAAAGATATGATGTAGTGGGGAGGGGGGAGAGGAAGCGGGGAAAGAGGAACGGGTAAAGGGTCACAAAATTCAACTACAAGGTATATTATGAAGTTAAAATTTTTTAAAAGGGGTGCTTTTCTTTTAGGGTTCTAAGCTATAAATAAATAAATATCATAATAGTACTGTTTACTGGATGGCAGTTCAGCACAGTGGTTAAGAGTGTAGAATCTGCAGTCAGACAGCCTGGGTTTGAATGGTGCTTCTGCCACTTTTCCAATAGTATGACTGTGGGTAGTTATTTTCTCTTTGCTTCATTTTCCTCATACATAAAGTGGGGATAATAATCGTGCCTCCTTCATAAGGCTTTTCAGAACATTCCATGAGACCACGCTTACAAGGTGCTTAAAGCACAGACCTGACTTAAAGTGCTAGGTGTTATTATTATGTGCCAGGCACTGTATTAAGTGTTTTAAATACATTTATATTACTTGTGAACCTCCTATACTAAGTGTCATTTTTGTATTTTTTACAACTTCTAAATTATATGATATTATATATACAACATGCCCAAATCATACGTGTACAGCACAAAGAATTTTTACAATGTTAACACACCCATGTAATCACCAGCCAGATACAAGTTATAGAACATTACTATCAACCCAGAAGTCTCCCATATGCCCCCTCCCAGTTATTAACCACCACAAATACCTCCATTTGTTTCTGTTTCTATTCAATTTCAGAGATCCTTCTAAGGATCAACAATAACAGTAATAGTCTTCTAACAATAATAGTCTTCTGATCAAGATGGCAGAATAGACGGTCCCCAGCATCACTCTATCCCACAAATCAACCAATTTACAACTAGTAAAAAGCAACAACAGCCAAGCTCGGGCTGCTAGAGCTCAGGGAAAGAGGAATAGAGACCTATGGAGTTCACGAAGACAAGAGAAACCAGAATGAGAGAAAGAAAGGATTGCTCCTACTATTTTGAGCCCTGGCCACTTCAAGGCTGGAGCTAGTGAGCTGGCAGAAGCTGATGCTGTGCCCTTCATATGAAGTTGCTTGGACGGGGCAGAGGAGAAGAGGGCTTCGGTGGACCCCAGGCCAGCAAGACCACTGGCAGGGTTCCCATGGACCCACATAGGAGCAAGGATCGACAGACAACAGGAAAAGGGAACCACACAGAGGCCAGTGAGTCATCGCAAGGTAATTGGCACATGGCCCATCACATGAGAAGTGTTTGGAATGTAGGCAGTGGGGGAGACAGGCCCACTGGGGAAGCACTGGGGCACAGTATGGAGAGCTGATCTGCTTTCCAATCAGTGCGGTACCACTCAGTGGAGACTGGTGAGGAATATAGAATTGCTCAGGGGTGCAGCTTGCTGAAAAGACTTGGGCCCAGACCAGAGTTTCCATGCAACCCAAGTGTACAAGACCTCATAAGACCCAGAAGTGCTTACAAGGTCAACCATTGAAAACTGAGCTGCACAAAAAGCCTTCCCCAGGAAATCAGCAGCAAAGCAGCAATTTAGCTCAACCATAGGGTTCAAGTGCTGGTCCCCACAGGAAGTTCCTCCATTTTAGAAGTAAGCAAAGGACAACAAATTAGTTCCAGTGCAGAGTTTTAGTGGTGGGAACAGCAAATAATCCAACACAGAACTGAAAGAAAAAAACAAAACACCCACAGACGAGAGACAAAGTTTGATATTAACTAGTAAAGGTCTAACACCACCAAAGAACACCTATAAAACCAAGAAGGACCAGAAGCCTCCTGGGCTCCCAAGCCAGGGAAGTAGGGGGCCGAGGCCCTCAGCCATGACACCCAACATCCGCAACCAGCCCAGCAATCTCAGCCATGCCCCCCCCCCCAGCATCTGTAACCAGCCCAGCAACAACCACTAAGTTGCTGCAGGAAGTGCCCGAGGCTTCCAAGCTGGGGCAATGAGGGGCTGAGAGCTTCAGTCACACCCCCTGACATCTGCATATAGCCCAGCAATGACCCAGCTGCTGCTGGAAGCCCCCAGGCCTACCCTGCTGGACTGAGGGAGTACTATGGGCCTTGACCACACTCCCCCTTCTTCCCCCTCTTTTCCCCTCTTTCCCTTCCCTCTTCCCTTCTCCTTCTCCCCCTCAACTGCTCTGCAACAACATCTTAGAATGAAGCATGGAACTGGGGGAAGCCAAACCCAGCCTCAACTAGGCAGGATGCTGCCATTGCCCTGGTGCCGTGCTGGGGCCCTGAGGCATGGAGCCAGGGGAAGCTGAACCCAGCTGCAACCAGGTAAAGAGGACACCAAAAACACCATTTTCATACAGTTAGCTCTCCACAGCCACCGCAATTGCCATGGCTGCTGCAAAAGTGGCTAGTCTCTATAGCAGCAGTCACAGCTACCGTGCAGATGGCGCACCAGACTTTCAACTGCATTAACACAAGAGAGGCACCAGTGGAGACCAAAAAAAAAAAAAAAAAAAAAGAAGAAAAGAAAAAAAGTAGAGGTCCTCTCTCTCCACAAAGAACACTCCAGAGTAATAAAAGAAGCATCTGATTTACAATAACAGAGGAGGACTTGATCACACCTGTCTCAGTACTGGACAAATCATCTAGTCTAGGCAACAGACCAGCAGAGGAACAGTTAATCTATCCGATGGAGAGAACAAGTCTATGGTTATTAGAGGGGAAAGAGGGAGGAAGAAGGGGAAGAGGAAGAGGAAGGAGGAGGGGGAGGGGGAAGTGGAGAGATTGGATAAGGGGCATAAAGAGTAAGTATGATTTGTAACAATGAATACGCTAAAAAAAATAAAAAATAAATGAAATAAAATAAATTTTAAAAATAAATAAATAACAATATTATAGCTAGATATGAAAATTGAGTTCAAGTGGTCTACAGTAGTACTAGGCATCTATAATTAACAATAATTTATTGTATGTTCTCAAATGGCTAGAAGAGAGGAGATCAAATGTTTTTATCACAAAGAAATGGTAAAGTTTTGCAATTATGAATATACTAGTTACCCTGATTCGATCATCATACATTGTATACATGTATTGAAATATGATTCTGTACCCCATAAACGTGTACAATCAATAACTGTCAATTAAAAAACAAATTCCTTTAAAAAGAAAAATAATAATAATAATAAATAGGACTGACACAGTAAAAGGCCAGTAAACCAAAGGAATAGAATGCAGAACTCAGAAATAGATGATGATAAGATAAATGCAATCTCACAGCAAGGGAAGGATGGATTGTTTGGTAGTTGGAAAGGATGCATCACTATGTGGCAGAGCTTCCCAGTGTGTAACATTATAAACCACAAATGGATTATAGGTGTGCAGAGCTATTGATTTCCTTGATCCTTAGGGTAGCCAGGCAGGACCTAAAGTGGTCAGAGCTCCCAAGCTGTTAGCCTCCACCTCTGGCTCTGAGCAGCCCCACCAGTTTACCACATTATGCTGAGCATATACTGTCATATTCTCTTGGTGCCAGTGCCCAAAAAAGATTGAGGGGCACTTCTATATGGAGAAAAACAAAGTTGGCTTGCTATCCCATATCACATACAAAGGTGACCTCTAGGTAGATTAAAAACCTAGGGGTGAAAGGTAAAACTATAAATGTAGAAGAATTTCTTTAAAATTCAAAATAGTGTAGGACTTCTTAAATAAGACCCCAAACCACAAGACTTAAGGTAAAAAGTCATGAATTTTACTACCTCAATCTTAGACTTTCAATTCAAAGAAGATTGATAGACTGGGAGAAGATATTTACAATGTCTGAAACTGACAAGGCATTAATACCTATAATGTCCAAGGAACTCTGGTAAATTAGCAAGAAAAAAGCAGAAAACACGATAGGTAAAATGAGTAAAGCATACTCACAGAATGGACAACTCACAGAAGGGGAAAATGGATGGCTAACAAGCCTATGAAGAGATGATCGATCTTGCTATTATTCAGAGAAATGCAAATTAAAATAACAGTGACGTGTATCAAGTTATACTCACCAGATTGATAATAATTAAAAAGTCAGATAACACCAAGTGTTTGTATGCATATGAGGAAAGAGGAATTTCCATGTAGTTCCCCTTATCTGCAGTGTTGCTTTCCACGGTTTCAGTTACCTGTGGTCAACCACAGCCCGAAAATACATGAGTACAGTACAATAATCTATTGAGAGAGAATAACCCCATTCATGTAATTTTTATTATTACAATATATTGTTATAGTTGTTCTATTTTATTACTAGTTATTGTTGTTGACCTCTTACTGTGCCTAATTTATAAATTAAACTTTATCATAGTTATGTATGTATAGGAAAAACCTGTATATATAGGATTTGGTACTATCTGTGGTTTCAAGCGTCACTGGGAGTCTTGGAACTGGTGGTCTTGTATCCCCCATGGATAAGGGGGGACTACTGTATTGCTGGTGGGAGTGTAAACTGGTACAGCTTTTTGAAGAGCAATCTGATGGCACTTATTGATAGTAACTATATATATATTCCTAAAACTCAGCAACCTCACTCCTGAGTATACTCCTCGTATATCCTGGAGAAGCTCTCTGTGGTTCTAAAATGGGATATTTATGAGGATGTTTATCACAGAATCATTTATTTATCACAGAATGGTTTGCGTAAGGGATTGGAGGCAAACTAGGAGTCCATCATTGGAGGAATATACATGTAAAATGTGCTGAATGCATACTGTGGGATATTACCCAAGGGTTAGAAGCAATAAAGTAGTTGGGCAAATAGCAATATAGATCTTGAACACATTCTCATGAAAAAAATGAGAAATAGAATGATATATAGCCCAAAGACAGCTGTGCTGCATCAATTTAAATACACACACACACACACACACACACACACACACACACACACACACACACACACACACACACCCCACACATACCACTACCACCACCACCAACCCTGTAGATGATAGATAGATGAATGAATGGATAGGTAGGTAGGTAGGTAGGTAGATAGATAGATAGATAGACAGACAGATAGATAGATAGATAATCCTGAACTTACATCAAGTACATTAGAGAAGGTGCCTGAGAGAAGACAGGAAAGGGAGTAGTGATGGTGATCAAAGAAAATAACCATATAAAAGGAGGGGCCTGACATGGACTAATGATGAGATTTTGCCATGAACTGAGGGGTTTGATTAACTCTCTATAACTGAGTCTCCCCCTCCAAAATTTTTTTAAGTGATATGGGAAAGTAGACATTAACTCCAACCAGGGAAATCTGAGAAGTCTGTTTGGAAGAGGTCAAATTTGAGCTGAGCTTTGAAGAACGGAGAGAGCCTTCATACAGAGTTCTGGAAGAGAAGGATATTTTTGCAACAGAACATCTTGGATGGAATCCAGGTGGTGGGAGAGTACAGAATGGATTTAAGTGTCAGCAAGGAAACTATTATGTCTGAAGTCTAGGGCAGGTAGAGGTGTTTAGCAGAAAATAAGCCTGCAAAGACAGGTGGAAGCTGAATGATGAAGGGCTTTCAATGCCTGATTAAAAAGTGTGGGTTTTATTTTGAAATAACAGGGAATGATTTACAGTTTTTGAGCAGGGTAGCAATGGGAACAGATCTAGGAAGATTACTGTCCACAGAGTGTTACATGGATTGCAGCAATGTTTGACTGGACACAGAGAGAACTCCAGAGGCTTCTGTTATTATCCAGGTGAGAGCTAATGAGGGACTGAGCTAGGCTTTGTTTATTAGTCCCTAAGGGGACCAATAAGAGTGGTGTGGACATGGACTCAGGAAATTGACAGGATCTGAGAAATAAATTAAAATGGTGTCTCTTCTTTATAGAGGAAGTGGTGGATGCTGTAGGAAGTAGATAAAATTACTGAGAGGCAAGAGCCTTTGGGCATAATGGAAGGGGCAAGCAAAGAGAGTCATAAGAGGACAAAAGACTGGGGAACCCATAGTCTAGTGCAGTGAAAGCCAAGGAAAAAAGTGTCAGAAGAAAAAAAGGGGGAGCGATGATCAGCAACGACAAACGCTACAGAGAAGGTCTGTGGGATTAGAATTTAGCAGAGGTCACTGGTTACTTTCCAGAGAGTACTTTCAAGAGAGAGGAGTTGCTAGGCCCACATTGCTGGGCTT
Organism: Cynocephalus volans; assembly: GCF_027409185.1. Classification (NCBI taxonomy): domain Eukaryota; kingdom Metazoa; phylum Chordata; class Mammalia; order Dermoptera; family Cynocephalidae; genus Cynocephalus; species Cynocephalus volans. The sequence goes on along the minus strand of NC_084478.1, from coordinate 118,479,927 downwards.
GGGGAGAGTGGGAGGAGAGGAAGTTGAAGCAGTGAGTGTTAGCTGGTCTACCAAGGAGTTTGTTCTGGAAGGGTGGCCGAGACATGGGGTGGCAGCTTGTGGGGAACAGGAATCAGGGGTCAGAAGAAGGATTTTTGTTGTTGTTCTTCAGTATCAGGCAGACCAGAGCATGTTTAGAAGGCCAAAGAAAAGCAACCAGTACAGAAATATAAGGGAGAAGGATAGTTACTAGAGTAGGGTCCCAAGGGCTAGGAGGCCTGGAGCAGCCTAGCTGGCAGCACTCCTGTGTCCCTTCACTTTGCCCTCTCCCACATGGATTTACTAGAGCTCTCCTCCACCCCTGCCCCCACCCCCCCACCATTACACCTTTTCATTTTTTCCCTTGGTTCCAGAGACTGGTTGAAACTGGACTAACAAAGAAACCTCTCTTTGTCAGTCAGCAAGTCAAGAGAGGTGATTAGCTGCTTGGTTCTCAGGCCAAAGGACATGAAGCATTCAAAGCCTTGGAGGGGAAAGTACCTGAAGATGTGTTTTTCGCTCAGCTTTAGGGGACAATTGTTGCTACTCTTGGTTGTGGCAGGCTTCATTGGGGACTTCATCTCTACAAAATTCTCTCTGTTAACTTCTTTTTGAAAGATTGCCAGCACCAGATCTAGAAGCTTTTAAAATCTTCATTAAAACAGAGAATGAAAAACAGCAGTGATGGAGGGGAAGGGGAAGGGGGCCATGAAGCCTCAGGCCCGGTTAACCACGACAGGCCAGGCCCTGGACTGGCCAGCTCTCTTTTCACCTCTTTTCTACCCCAGGAGCTAGGGTTTGGCCTGTTTTGCTTCTTTTTCTGGCTGCCACTTCCTCCCTCCCCATTTCCCACCTGGATTCCTCTCAGGATAGTTTTCTGATTTATCCCTAGCTCTGTTTTCTCTACAAACCGGATAACTGACTTTCAAGTTGTTTAAAGTGTTTTCATTTTTCCTAACTCTAAGGGAACATTTAGGCAGAATGAGGTATAACCAAAAAGGAAATGAGTGGGGAAATGGGAAAGGTACAGAAGACGATGAACCCTGACAAACCCTGAGGCTCCAGTGAGCTGTGAACATGTGAGCTTCTGGCTTCCCTCCCTCCACAGGCCATTGCTTCTGATCCAGGCGTTAGCACCATTAACTCTGCAGCAGCCGAATCCACCTCTCTTTGAGTAGGATAGTAGACCAAGCAACAAAGTCTTCAGTCTGGGCTAGAGGTGGGGTGACACTACTAACAATCTGGTGGATTTTCTCTGTGTGGGTTGCCAGGTTGCTCTCTCTCGCTCCAGATGTGTCTTGACAGAATTGACTCAAGTACTATATGCTGTACGTAATTTATATCTATAGGTAGTTCAGACTGCTTACTTTGGGCTAGGCCAAATTTTCTAGTAAATCATTTGCCAGAAATTGCTAGCTCCCCTATGGCTCACTCTCCATCCTGGGGACAAAGATTAGCTCTCCCCACCCTCCTACTGGACCTGTTCCTCTCCCTCACCCTCATCCTCACCCTCAGTATTTCTGATTTATCTGCCAGTGCCCGACCCTGGAAAACCCCACCACCTGCTCTGTGTGTTCCTGCTCCTGGGCTGCCAAGTATTGTTTAAGGGAGCTTTCCCTACAAAAACATATTCTGTGGTGTCAGCAGAGCTCTCAGTGCTGCTTGACAGGCCTTCACACTTTTCTAACAATTGACTTCAGGCCACATCCTCTACAGCATATCCTCCTGGCCCTTTTCAGCCTTCCTCAACCTTTTTGTTCCCAACTTTTAGCACCATGTCTGGTGCATAGTAGGCATTCAATGAATGTTTACTGAATTGATGAGTTATGAGGGGACAGAGTAGATTGATTTGAGTTCTTTGTCCTTTGTGCATCTACTTCGTTGTTTAATAATGGTGCCACTGGGTAGTAAGAAGGATAAAGGAAAGAATCAAGAGGATTCTGTAAGCTCCAGACCCAAGGTTTTTGGTGGAGTTACATGACATTTTAATGGGACTTTTTTGCCCTGGAGTTGACCTGTTACTTTGTAAAGGGAGTAGAGGAAAGAGCACTAGACAGGGATTAAGAAGATCTGGCTCTGCTGCTCATAAGCTATGTGACCACGGACAAGTTAACCTCTGGTCCTCAATTATTTTCCGTAGTAGATTGAGGACAGCATTATTATGAGCATTAGATGGAATCATGGATGTGAAAACACTTTGAAATCTGAAGCAGCTGTCCAGTGCAAACTTGTAGCTCTTATTCCTGATGCCACTAATAGCTCTGGAGCGTCTACTTTTCATCTACATCTCAGCTGCCACTACCTCCACAGCCCATCTTTCCTATTGCACAGAGAGCCCAATTTAATCTCAGCTTCCAGTTGTCCATCATGTAAATGGAAAAGATAATGAGAAATGTGGAGCCCTCACCCTCCAGACCCTCTTCTCATCTCCTTTTTGACCTGTGTATTTGGATGGCTTTACTTGTCCATAGGGACTACTGCATACTGGCTGGGAGGTGTATGGTAAGCTGTGCCAGAGTAATAGCAGGCCCTACTATTTTAGCTGACTCCTGAGCCTGTGGGCATGTGTATTTGGTTTGGAATGTGTATCTCCTTATCTGCATGGGTGTGGATGTGAATGCTTCTCTGGTTCTAAATGAATACAGGAGTGCAGGTCTGCATGGGAACAGCACTGAGACAATGTGAGTACCTTGCTCCCCTGCCTTCCTTGCCCTTTCCTCTCAGAGCTCCCTGAGTTCTCTGGCAAGGGAATCCTGACAGGGAATTTCTTTGATCCTACCCTTCTTTTTCTCCTTCTGCTTATAGTTGGTTGCTCCCTGTTACCTCTCACTTCTAAAAGTTGACGGCTTCTCACCAGAGAATCAGGGAAACCAGCATTGATCCAGAAACAATCAGCTCAGACCAGTTCAGTATTGGACCAAAGGCTGTGTAGCATATCAATGACGAGTAATTTATTGTCAGAGAATAATACCGGAAGTACCTCTTGTCTAATGGAATAGATACACTACAGCAAAAATTGCTCTAAAGTGAATTTCTGGCAAGTTTTGTTTCACTTTGATTTTCATTACAAAACCATACCTATGTTTTGCTAGAAAAACAAATAAAAAAAGATTGGCTCCAGGTTGTAATTAAGTCATGTATTTTAAAATAAATCACATATTTTTAACAATGTAGTTCTAATCATTTTAAAACCATAAGGAGAATTCTGTGCTAGAGAGTCAATTTGCCCCCACCTTTTACAGCTTTAAATTCTGCTCCTCATTTCGTTCAGTCTTTTTTTCTACTGAAACCTCTTCCTCAGGAGCCTTTATTCATTTAAAGGCATATTGCCTTATGAGCCCAGCAAACACGGGTTTTTTGAAAATTGGGGTTTGGTTACTCAAGTGTTTTCCCCCAAAGCAAAGCTTTGTCAATGGAATGAACCCACAGCTCTTTTTCACATATGTTTTCTAAATGGATGCTCAAAGCAACCCAGGAAACAGGGAGGTCAAGTAATATTCCCATTTTGCTAATGAGAAAATGAAGGCCCAGAGATTAACTGGCTTTCTCAAGATCATGCAGCTAGAAAGCGGGAGCAGGGAAATGAACCTAGATCTTATGATTCTGCTTCAAACAGGAGGATTTTCTGAGAGGCAAAGGCAATGTCAATCCAAGTTTGCTAGAAAGCTTTTCATAAGAGGCCTGCGCCATCAAATCATTCTCAAGTTTCCCTTCGAAATGCTACAAAGGAAAACAAAATTATGGCAAATTAAGTATTTTATGTCTTCAACAGGTATATTAATTTTAGGTTAAATTCATCCCCTGTAGAGCTGTATTTTCTCTTGCAATCCAGAAACTCAGTGAACAGTGGGGCTCTTTGTATGGCCTGCATGCTCATTCCAGAGGATGTGGGGGCTCATTCAACCACTTGTAATAGTTACAGAGGTGTTTAGTTTCTCTGTTTTTATTTTTATGACCAGCTATTGATTATATTTACAGTTTTATCTGATTTTTCGTTCTTGAAATTCTCATATCACAAAAGGAAAGTTTGTTCTGGTTTTTGATACAGGTTTATGAACATGTTATAGAGTAATGGGAGACCTGAAGACTCTTCATGAATTTACTTGCTGCTATCTAGACATCTCTGCTTCATCCTATTCTAACAATTATTGACATTCACCAGGGACAAGGAAAAATATCACATGTTTAAAAACTAAATTCTTCAATTTCTTCGCAGCACAATGATCATCAAATTAGCATACTGTGCCTACATTCCTTCTGCTACTAAATTAAAATGCAGGCATTGGGGACTCATAGAACAATAGAATTTGTCTACTAGAGCCTAGTAAATTGTTCATTGCCCACTGACCAATTAAGGAGGCCACTTTAATTGTGGAATAAGGAGAAATCCCCCATAAATCCCGTCTTTTTAAGTTCTAAGGAGTGCCATTGCTTGAAGTGCATTTTATGACTTACTTTATTAATTCCATTAGTACATTTCTATTAAAGAGTGCCTATTTCAATGAAAAGTTTGGACAAATTGAGATAAATTGTTCTGGTATCAATGAAAATAAGAATATTTTCTGCCCAGATTAGCTCTTACTGTTCCTCTTCAGGTTGGTTTGTGTTTCTAAATTCAGAGCATCATTCAATGCAGAGAGTCAGTATTGCTTGGTGGAAGAAACAGAGGCTTTGGTATCACCAGAATTGGCTTTTCCAGTTGCTTGCTGTGTGACCTCAGGCAAGTTCCTTAACCTCTCTGTATTTTAGGTCCCTCATCAGTAAAATGAGGAAAATACCCACCTGTTGGGGCTGTTAGAGGATTAAAGGAAACAGATTAAAAGAGATGGCACTTCATAAATGCTTAGTAAAAGCAAGTCATTATTATGTTTTAGAAGAGAAATACAAGTTAACAGGTAGAAGGGACGGATGCAAAGTATTGCCTAGCAAGAGTTAACTTTATCAGTCTGGAAGTTGTCTTTCCAAAAATTTCAACATGCTGACAATAGCCAATGGAATGGGTGTGTGTTTCTATGAAAACAAAACATGTAGACGCATGTCTTCATGCCTGGGTTGGCTGCTTTGAACACTGATTTTAGCTGAAGGACTAGAAATGTGTTTTTATTTACATGTTGAGGAGGAGCCTCTGCTACTGCTTCTTAGCTATGGCAAACACTGAGAATTTGGGAGGTTCACTCTCTGCTAGACACTGATTCTTTATTTCTGTCTGTCTATCTGTATGTATGTAGATGGAAAGAGTCACTGCTCTTGCTGGCAAATTGTAGATGATGCTAACATTATCAAGCCGAACCAGGGCTTACTGGGCCACAAAATGGGTCTGTATATCTGCATGAGTCTTTACCTGCTATATGCTAGATGTATTTCTCAGCTACCAGTGTTCTTTATCCCTCGTTTACTTCTGCAGACAATGCTAGTCCATTAGCACTGTTACTAGGAGAGTGGAGTGTAGGCCTATCTCCATTTGTTCCAATAGAAAAAGCACAGAGTTGATTGGGAGGCCATGATACCAGCTCTGCCACTGAGCAGCTATGTGATATTAGCCAGCCCCATTGGCTAACTGCTTTGCAGCTTGGTGCCCTCAGCCTGCCTCACAGATATATCGAGATTGTCCAAAGGAATGGCAAAAGGAAAAGTGTTCCGAAGTTTCTTAAGTATTCTGCTCTTGGGGGTATTATCATTAGTACCTTTCTTACCACATTTCATGGCTAGTAAAGAGACCCCAGCTATTTTGTCCAGAATCCGTTAAGTTCTTGCATCCCCCCACCCCACCCTATAAACTGAGATGGGAATTCCAGTTGTAAACTAAGGACAAATTGTAAAATTCAAGCTACCTGGTCCCTACGCTGGCAGTCTGGGATCTCTGCTCCCCCTTCCTGGAAGGCCACATGGAACTTTTCCAGATAGCAACAGTCTCCTAATCTCATTTTGCCCCTAGCTAATGAGACTTGGAAGTGGCCTTCTCAAAGACTCCCACATGCATATTTCATTCCCTATTTTCATTCATTCCACAATTATGCTTTTTTCCCACAATTATATTCTGAGTGTCTACTGCACACCAGACACTACATGTCCTGTGATACAGTGGTGAACAGAGCCAACCTCATTCCCCACCCTCCCGAACCTTCCAGTCTAGTGGGAAAAACAGGTGCTGAACATCTCCCTAGATGTTCCCCAGACATATTAATTTCCACCTGCTCTAAAGTGAACTCCTCATCTTCCACCCAAGACGCTGCTTTCCCTAGGCTTCTCATGTCAGTGGATAGATCCGCTCAGACTGCCAAGAAATCTGGGAGTCATCCTTTACACCTTCTTCTGTTTCACCCATCGATTCCGATCTAGCACTAAATTTTCTAGTTTTTAGCGTCTGAAATCTCACCTGTATCTGCCTTCTCCCTGTCTCCACTGCCATGAACCCAGTCCAGGTCACTGTAACTTCTCTCCAGGAGGTCATAGCCTCCTCACTAGGTTCCCTGTCTCTGGTCTTGCTGCCCCATCTACTCCCTTCTTCTTATGGTATGTCTTAATGAGAAAGAAGGGGAGGTGCCCTGAGCCATGGTGGTAAAAGATTGCTGAGGGCCTCTCCAAGATTGTGAACCCCAAACCTGCACCAAGCCACAATCATTTGCTAAATAATAACAATATACCAATAACAACAAATAACTTCTATTGCACACTTATTCTAGGCTAGGCACCACACTAAATCACTTACAACAGGGATTCTCTAAGTGTGATCTTCCACCCCGTAGGTTAGTACCACCTGGGAACTTGGTAGAAGTGCAAATTCTTGGACCCAGTCAGACCTACTGAATCCAAAACTTTGGCGATGGGGCCCAACACTCCGTTTTTAACATCACCTCCAGATGACTCCAATGAATGCGAAGGAGTGAAAATCATGGTCTGCATGAATGATCTCTTATCTCGTGAATGATCTTGTAATTACCCTATAAAGTAGACACTATTAGTATCCTCATTTGACAGATGAGGAAATTGAGGCTGTCATTTGTCCCAGAGTCCTACAGTGGTAAAGAGGGAAGTTGAATCCGGGATTTTTTGACTCTGAATCCTGTACCCTTAGCTGCTACACCACTGTCTCATTAAATTCTGAACTAAACTGGGACCCAAACTAAAGTGATAAACAAAACATAGCTAATGAACTAGAGTAAGCACCACAGCGCTTAGAATTTTGCACGGGCTAGCTTCTCCTGCCCTTTCTCACTGTTTCTTTGAGATCTCCCCTCTGCATCAGCTAGGCCCAGACTTCTGACTGGCCCTTGCCTACATAATTCGCTGATTCCCACCAACATGTTGTTCTCCATATTTGGAATGTATTCCCTAACACTTCCTTCGCCGTTCCTTACTCTTCTGCCTCCCCCCCCCAATTCCTTTTGCATTTATGGCATATACAGTACAATTTTTAAAATTTGTTGCATGACCTTATCTCCAATCACTTCTTATGATGTGGCCTTTTCTTCCCCAACAAGCTTAAATGTTCCTTGAGGGTGTGGGCCATGCAGTGTGTTTCCTTTGTGCATTACCTTCTTATGCCTCACACATGTATATACATACTTGCCTAGCGCAGAACTTAGCACAAGATGAAAAGTGTTGAAATAGATTGGTGATGGGCCATGCATCATCCCGTTTCAGGGGATAGCAAGACTATAAGCTCCGTGAATGCAGAAACTATGTCTTACCCACTGTCTTAAGCCCAGTGTCCGGCACAGAGTAGGTGCTGAATAGACGTTTGTTGAACAGGTAGATCCAATCAGGATGAGAGCCAAAGTCATTTCACTCAGAGATCTTGGGAAACAGAGAATGCCCAGAAATTATATCAGATGTATGTAGACCATTTGTTTTTAAAGGTTCTAAATGGTATTATGGTATTGTGCTTTTAAAAATCTAGAGTTGATATTGTACAAACTTGGTAAGTGCCCCTTTTTTGAGTCTCAGTTTCTCCATCCTGAACTGGATGACTTCCTAAGTCTTTTTTTTTTTTTGGTGGCTGGCTGGTATGGGAACCAAACCCTTGACCTTTGTGTTACAAGGCTATGCTCTAACCAACTGAGCTAACTGGCCAGCCCAATGTCCTAAGTCTTATGCAGCTCTCTTTTCTGTGGTTCTGCGATCAAATGTTTCTTGATTGCACTCTTGCAATTATCTAGACTTCCAAAGAAGATATCGCTGTACCCGGGCCACTGACTTTCCATGTGTATATTCATTCGTTCATTTCTCCACTCATTCTGCAAACGTTTCCTGGACACTCACTGTGCACCAAGCACTGTGCTTAGCACAGGTGATTCAGTGGGGAGTAAGACACAGGCCCTATACTCAAGGAGCTCAGTATATTGGGGGGACGACACATAAACAGGCTACTTAGCCCACACTGTGGGGTGGGGATAATCATGAAAAGCTTTGTTGAGGAGCTAATATCTTGGTTGGAGCCTGAAAGGTAAATAGGAGCTGGCCAAGAGAGAAGAGGCATATGCAAAAGCACATCAAGGGCCCTGGGACAGGATGCTAGGATAGAGTAAAGCAGGATTGCAGGGTAGCAGATCAATTGGGAGGCTAGGGCAGAGATGAAGAAGACCTGCATGAAGACTATGGGGATAAAGATAAATGAACAGATTTAAGTTAGATTTTGGTGGTGGCACTGACAGCCCTTGATGGATTGGATGTAGGAGATGAGGGAAAGGAAGGAGTCATGGAGGACCCCTGGGTTCCTGGCTTGATCACCTTTGTGGATGGTGCCATTTACTGAATTAATTCTATTAACTCAGGAGGAAGGAACTGATTTGGGGAATGGGGATGAGGAGAAGATGATGAGTTCAGTTTTGGTCATGTTCGGTTTCAGTTGGAATATCCAGGTGAAGAGGTCTGACAAGCCATTGTACAAGGATCTGACACACTCAGAAGAGAAATCTGGGCTGGAGGTTCAGATTTGGGAGTCAATAGCATATCGATGAGGTCCCTTTAGGAGAATGAGCAGACACTAAGGAGCCAAGTGCCCAGGAGAATGAGGGCACTAGCACTAAGTAAGGGGAGAAATGCTCTCATAGATGTAGGGTGCTGCCATGCAAGCTCATTCATTCCTGGGCACACATCTCTGCCCCAGAGAGGGCTTCTCAGTGATGTCTGTGCACCTCCCACTTACGCTTAAGGGAAGGAGCATAAAGTACCCACTCCTAAATTATCCATTTTACCATAAATGATACCCAAAGAGGAAAAGGAACTGATACTTTCATTCTATCTGCCAAGCTGTTTTACATTCATTAACTCACTTAAATGCTCAAAATAATTCTATACAAGAACTATGATTGCACCCAATCCTTTGAGACTCAGAACGGTTAAATCATTTGCTCAAAGTCACATAGTTATTAAATGGTAGGAAGGAGATCTGACTCCAGATCTACCTAACAGCACTGTGCCACCTCCTGAAATACAACCGGGGCCTTAAGAAGGACTGTGCACACCCTTCTCCCTTCCCTGGTTCATAAATATCATTTGCATCCCTTAGCTTAACACTTTGCTCTCCATTAAACTACAATTCCCCTGGGAAAAGTAAAGCTCTAAGTTGTTGTCAGTCATTTATGCCTCAGTGAGAATGAGTTTCAGATTCTTCCTGAGGAACAAATTTTAATTTTATGGGAGAAAAACACTAGAACCTTGAGGGAGGGATGTAAAAGCAGAAAGGGACCAAGTTATGAAAACTCAGCCCCCTCCATCAGTTTCACAGTCCTACCTAGTCTAAGGCATGTGATTTTAAGATTCTTAGATGCTATTTCTGCATATGTCTACCACTTTATAGACAGCCTCATTTCTGGGTCTGTTACTCCAGTTTTCTGGGCCTGATCAAAGGTTACCTTAAACTGCACGCTGACCCCAACTCTCGGTGGTCAACAGCAGGCAGCCAGCTTGGGCTGCGGTGGTGGACCTGCAGTTCCTGACCTTAGGCACAAGTCCTAACTCATTCCCTTGAGAATTAGACCCTGATGTGCATATTAAAACTCCTGAGCAGATGGAAGTAGGAGAGCTTGTTGGAAAGACTTTGAGGAGTCCCTTCTGCCCTGTCTGGGTCTATTTGCCAAAATAAATGACATGTATCAGGGCAGGGCATTGGTCCAAGTCCATTGAAATTCTGCTAGCAGTCCAAACAGCGATGATGTTTCAGATTGGTTCTATAAAACGATCGGGATTAGGAAGAGAGAAATGATGTGTGAGCATCTGGCTGCTGCAGCCTGCTGATGGGGACAGTCCCAGGGGCGGGCCTGGGGCCCCCTACGACATCTGCCACTGGCAAACAGGGAAAGAACCACACACTGGCAACAGGCTGTCTGATTTTAGTCCCATGCATTCCTACTATCTATGTAACCTAAACAAGTCTGTCCTCTTCTCTCAGCTTTTTTTGCCCCCATGTATAAAATAAAGGCTGGATTGAGTGGTCTCTAAGGGCCCTTTGTGCTCGAACATTCTGTGATTTCTCTGACACTGGTTTGATTTCTTTTTCTCTGTAGTGGGACAGGCCCACCCACCCACCTGCTTATCTGTAGCCTCTGTGTTCTCACACTGACCTCTGCTGGCCATTATGAAAAGTGTCACCAATAGCATCTGGAGGGAGGAAAAAAAGCCGTTCATTGCTGAAGTATTAAGCTCCAGCAATACACTGGGTGCTGAGACAGAAACCCTGTGCACTGGAGAGGAGGAAAAAAGATCATATGGCTATAAGCACAGAGTGAGCATATGTAGAGATGGCTGACAGAACAACCCTCAGAAGAAATGTGTCATTCTTATTTGTTTTCTTGGCCACCTTCATTTCTTCCTGGTGCTCTGTGCCACCATATGAAAGGAACTCAGTGGGTGGGAAGGCTCCTTGTCTCATATCCTATGACTGCAGCCTCCAGAAGGGCCTCAGCAGCCTCCAGACATCCCACAGGCCCTGTTTCTGGCCCTTAAGTCAGTCTGTGAGGTTTTCAGCTGGGCTGCTGACATGGCCACCAACCCAAACACCTGGGAGCAGCCCAGAAGTACGCGTTCCTCCAAGGAGTGCCTTTTCAAGTGCCCTTTTGGAAAGAGTGGGACTAAAAAAAAAAAAAAATCCGGGAGTTCTTATGGAGACTCACTTTCAGCTCGCTGGCTAGAACAGTGGACTTGGCAAATTCAGCACACCCACCCAGCCAAGAGAAAGGAACCCTGCCTTTTCTGGACCGGATCAGAATTCCTGTCAAGCCCAGCCCTAGAATTACCTCACTCCCAAATCTCCTTGCTTACCCTTGCTGATGAGCATGTGCTCGCAAAGACAAGGGACCACAGGTGGAGTGTGCCAGCCCATGCACCCATGCCTGGCGCTGCTCGGGTTCCTCTCTCTAGTGCTGTGAGCAGGATGGGAATTGGGCCACACCACAGTCCGCTCTCTCAGTGGCTACACAATGCATTATAGTGCTCTCCTCCTCCCCTCCCTTTACATGGGAAAACTTTTGGCGGTGCTTGGATTGGGGTCAAGCATTCAATGCCTTAACTGGGTCCTCTCTGATATTAATAACATGGCCTCAGCAAGCTCATCCCGCCCCCTATACTCCCACCAAACAGTCCCCTCCTCCCCAACAGCTGGTTCTTATCTGCCTCCCTTGTTCCAGTCTCAGGCAGGCTCTCCGGCCCCATACTGACACACATATGTCCTCCTGAATGCTCCTGGATGACTTTCAGCCCTGAAACACTGCTGTCCTCTCAGTGCCACCCCTCCCCACCCCGTTCCCAAGCCTCTGAGGGTTCCCAATGTCCTACCACATGAAGTCTTCAACTTTTCTGCCTTGCTTTCCAGGCCTGCTTCAGCTGGGGTCCACTCAGCCTTTCCAATGTGGCCTGGGACTCCCTCCAGCCATGGGTTAAATGTGAGCATTCCACAGACCCTGCATGGCCAACCCTTCCTTTGTGTTCCCGCAACACTTCCACTCTAGGCCAAAATTGTACTGTTTGCTATGGCTTGTGCACATCAGTCTTGAAACCTAGGCCCACATTTTTGACTTCCTCACTCATCCGCAACAGCATCCCAGTATTATTTTTTTAAGTATTGCTATTTTTCTTTTTAGTTTCTTTATATACATATCCACACACATATACTTATATATACATGTATATTGATTTTGTAAAAATCACAAGAATAATAAATAACAGAATCATTGTTAACAAAATTCTGACAATGGGAGGCAGGAGCCTGAAAAATGAAAGCCCACCTCTTACTCCCATCATTTCCAGAAGTAAGCCTTTTACATAGTTTGCAGCCTAGCACTTTTTGTAGGCTCCATTTTGAGTGTCGAGAAAGGTCAAGTGGTGGGTGGTGCCCCAGAGAATTGCATTTCCTAAGGAAGAACATCTTTTACTTGTTTACAAGAGTCCTAGGTCTTCATGTGCTTGATTGACACTGGAAATTATACTGCAAAGGACCAGCACAGCTGGTGGCCACTTGCTTCTCCAGTACGTGACTCCAGCCCCTGCATAAGGCATCTGTCCCATTTTTAGCCTTTTAAAAAGTAAACTTTGAAGGTGAGTAGTAAAGGGCCTGCTTAACAGGCTTTCTTCGGTTTTTTAAAAGATTTTTAGGAAATTGTGGACAGTTAGTAAAGGGGCCAAGAGGTGGAGATGGGAAGAATTTATGTAAACAGGTTTTCTACCAAATATAGTGGTGTGTTCTCTGAGAAGTAATGCACATTACTAATGATTTTACTTCTCTGCCAAGAAAATTCAGTTCTTACTGGGATTTGTTCTAAATGATAGACCAGCCTGCCTGTGTTGCACCCACTGGGGTTAATTCTCAGTCTTAGTCTGCTTTAAAATGTCAGCCTGAACTCTCAGACTTAATTGTTACAGACATTTTATAACCAGGGCATTCAAAATCCTCACGCTGCTCCCTCTTGCTATCATAATTGATACTTAGTGGATATTCTCAGGCTCCTTGTATTTTACACATTCGGCACTGTACAGATTGGGGGGTGGAAGAGAAGGGGATAGAGAGGAAGAACAAATAATTAGTTATGTGTGTGAATGTGTATATGTTTGTGTGTGTTTTCCCTCTGAGTGTCTATTACCATGTGCAGTGATGGGATCCTGGGATGTGCCAACAAAGATGAGTTCTGACAGGTTGGTCAGCTCATGGATTCCTGGGTTATCCCCTTGGGGCAATGTTCTTTAGGCACAGCCATTGCTGGACTTCACTGCAACCATGTGATTGGCCATCTGTATGTGAGTTACAAAATGTCATGATGCTCTCCAGCATTCTGTTCTCTCACTATTTTGACAATCTGATGGATGGCCTGGCATTAACTAGGAAGTGGACAATATTATTCAGCCTGAAGAACTAATCTCCTAAGAAGTACAAAGTTGAAGAATCTGGGTGCACATGAATCTTATTAAATGTGCTTATAAAATGTGTTCTGTCCAAATAAGCTTAGCAGCCCCTAAAATAGCCCTTTCTGATCCATGTCTGGAACTTTGGCTTGTCTCACAGATCTCTAAGCCAAAATTATTTAGTGATGTGATGACAATGTTCTTTGTGCATGGGAAAGTGAAAGTGTTGATGTTAAGTCCTTTATTGACTAATTGCACTACTTCTGTCCATCTTAGGGGCGACCTGGACCAGTTGGAATTCAAGGTCCAACAGGTCCTCAAGGATTTGCTGGCCCTGTTGGTTTAGCAGGGTTGAAAGGAGAAAGGGGCTCCCCAGGCCCTCTGGGACCATATGGACCAAAAGGAGATAAGGTAAGAGCACCAAAGCTTGATTTCCCTTTGATTCATGGGCCACAAGTATGAAGGTCAAAAGTTCTAAATCTTATTTCTGCTCATTTATGGAAATAATACTATTCCTGAATACTTTGGTGCCAGGCTACGTACTTTAAGAAGACAGGATGGGTGATGTGCTGCCGATGGGTCAGCCCATTTCTGGAGAGACTCCCAGAACAAGCAAACTGTAAAGTGAATGTGTTAGCTACTTGCTAAACAAGTGGGCTCACTGTGGTGAGAAATCATGTGGGTTTGAACTGGGCATGGGTCAGAAGTCCAATCAGCTGTGCAGTGCAGATCAGAAATCTAAGCAAAGAGACTGGGAATCAAGGGGCTAGAATGCTTGGAAGAAATCTGGGCCACAAATATAGGGAAAGAGCTACAAGAAAGGAGAGTGATAATGTCAGCTCAGTTTATGTTCCCTGCCTATTTTAATCACCTCCTTTTCACCCCCTTGGTGAGGGAGCGATTCCCGCACTAGGATTATGGGGATGGCCTAAGACATGACACCTGACACTGGACAGATGAGATTGACAACTATTTATTAGTCACATATATTCACAGCTCAGGAAAGGAGGACATCACATATCACATAGTGCCGCACAGGAGTTGCACTTGGGAACAGAGTGAGCTAGAAGAGGCTATGGGAGGCAGACTTTGTAGTATCAAGAGGGTGGGGTGCCCCTAGTTCCTGAAGGAGGATGTGATTGAACTGAAACCACTATTCAGGGATAAGCAGGAATTGTACCTGGTCCGTTTGATAAAGAGGGTTATTTGGCTAGGGGATCTCATCTGAAGAAGCAGAGTGGGGAGGGGAACTTGTGGTTATGCCATTTGAGGCCCTTCTTGCTTTCCCCAAATGTCAAGGCAGTACATTATATTGATCTTTAAGTTTAGGACTTAACACTACACTGCCTAAGACAAAAGCTGGTCTCAGAACACAGATGTGTCCAAGACCTCAGGTAGAAGCAAGGAACTGGAGTAGGGAGCAAAGCAATACAATGTGGGGAAGGAGGTATAAAATGCTTCTTGACCACTTAGGTCATTAAATCACATAAACAAACCTACCAACTCTAACAGACATCAATTGAATGATGGCCTCTTACATTCCCCCTCCTGCTCCTTATTTTTTAGGGTCCCCTGGGAGTTCCTGGCTTTCTTGGCATCAATGGGATTCCGGTGAGTGTGTCCACAAAAGCATTTCTAATATCATCTTCTAGGTTCTGCCTCATAGCTCAGGCACTTTGGCCTTAGCAACATTTTGTCTCATGCAAGCACGTTCAGGGTCAAGTGTTGAGATTTGTGGGGTGAGGTTTGAAGATACAAGTGGTCACACACAGTTACCCTTGGATTCAAGTCAGATGGTTGAAAGGTGGAGGGACATGTATAGCTATAAGAAATTTTCAATATCTTAACCAAAATTAGTTAGGTCTTGTGCATTGAGGGGAGCTTTGATTGGAGATAGGGACTGGCTCTAAAGTATAAAGACAGAGCCACATTAGAGCATATACATACTACTTGTAAGAAAATTAACAAGGGACACGAGATTAGGTAGAAAAATCCTTAGCGTATCTTGATACATTTTATTCCAGTAATTTGTTCTCTTCACTCTTACCTCATTTCAGAGTGAATTTCCCTTTCGTTTTTACAAAGTGACTACTCCAAAGATCACTTGAAGGCAGTCTATTCCATTTATCCTGTGGACCTCTGCTTTGCTGAAGATAAATGGGGGATTTGAAGCTTGCAGTCATTTTCTTTTCCCATTCCATCCAGCCCAATCCCTTAGTCTCTCCATTTCTGTCCTATATCCCCATTTTTTCCCACCACTAGAGATTTCATGGTAACACTTCACCAGCCTTTGAAATACAATATTTGGAACTTACTGGCTATCACCTTTTAGTTTTGTCTCTTGCCACTTCTCTGTATATTTAATCCTTAGCCTGGGCTGTGTCTGTCCACAGCAGGGGGTTTTCAATCTTGTTTAAGGAAAAAACAATATCTTGTGTGGAAGCTCAGCATATAGAGCAACAGCAACAACAAAAAAATGCAGCTCCTCCAATTGAGGGAGGTCCTAGAGCCTGGTTTTATCCTTCCAACAACCTCTAAGGGGTTCTTCTGAACCTTATCAAAGCCCAGTTTGGGAAGCCCTAGACCTAACAGCTTCTTGTGTTATGCTACGTAATCATCTAGTATCAGTGAAGGAGATTCAAATCTCTTTGTGCCAATATACAGGTATTTCTTGAGCACCTGCTATGTGCTAGCACTCTACTATGTGGATGTAGAGGGAGCATATGCCTCTGCCCTCAAAAGTATTATCATCTGCTCCATTTTCGCCCTGGATCTAGTAGACCTCTGTGGATTTGGAGAAGAGAAGGCTCACTTACCTTGTGTTTATTACATGTATCAACAAGTTAGCCATCAAATTTTTGCATTTTATTCAACTGCAGAGTCTGGGAAATGCCCAGAAATAGGCCAATGGAAAAATAAGTGGATGGGGTTGGCCATCTTTTTATGACATCCCCTGGCATTATTTTTTTAATACCAAGGATTCTTATTAAATCAAAGCCATAAGGAAAGCAATGTGCTGAAGACAAACACAGAGGCCAATCAAAAGACCAATAGATAGCTCCAGAAGATATGCAACAAAATATTTCATCAAAATTTTTTTTAAATCCAGAATGTTCCTGGGAAAAATGTAAGGAAGGAAACAAAATTACCAGATTTCAAGTCCTTGACTTAGTGAGTCAATAATCTAGCATTCTTGCTCATCATTATCGCTCAGTCAATCACCCTTATGAAAACCAACCAAATGTGTTTCCGAAACAGCCTTTTTCCTGTAGTGGATTGTGTCAGGCCTCCCCTGTCATAGAGTAACAAAGAGCTGTCAGCTCGACTGCATTACATGAAATTCACAGTATTCCCACTGCTGTTTTCTTATGGCTGTGTTCCTGTGGCCGCTTTAGCTAGAGTCTTCTCTCAGACTGTGTATCTTCCGGGAGCCGGTGGGTGAGGGAAACTAGAAAACTGAGGCAGCCTCTTCCATTCAGCCTGTGGACCTGGCTTTGCCAGAGATGAGTGGCAGTTTGGAGCTTGCAGTGTTAGTATGCCCTTTCTCCTGCAGCCTCTTTCTAATGGGAGCTGGAAGGAAGCGAATCCTGTGAGGCTGAGGCTGTTTCCAGTTCTGAGCCGGATCCTGCCCCCAGAGTCCAGCTGGACACTTCTACCTCTAACTTGTGGCCAAGAGAGCCCTAGAGTTTGCAGGAATTGATCGCTTGTCTTTGGGGCTGCATTGCTTGGGGGAATGAGTTGCGGCTGTCCACACTCCTCCAAATGAGCTTGCTGCTCCCATAGAAGTCCCCCCTTCCTTGGCCCTTCCCTTCACCAAAGGTTGCATGTGTTCTCTTTTGACTTTTGATTACTCAAGCTTCAGGCTCCAAGCCTCATTACTCCATGAAATCCTTCTGCCTTGTTCTTTCCCTCTCTTCCAGGTTTTCAAGAAGTATTTATTGAGCATCTTCTGTTCAGTGCTTACCTCTTGCTTCCATCTGTAATCTCCCAGGAGTCCTTCGTATCTGTTCCACACTCAAGCTCCTCATTACATACAGCCCCATGGTATTTATTAATTGTCTTATGTGATAGTCTCATCTAGCTTTTGAACACACAGATTATGTCTTCTGCTCCTCTCAGAAGCCCCAGAGGCCCAGGGCTGAATTCAACATATAGTAGGAACTCTAAAAATATTTGGGGGGCTGATTCCAATCCCTAGGGTCTATAAAAGCAACACTTCTAAGACTGGCAGGACTCCCTCAGACAGAGGAAAACACAGACACCATAGGCCCAGTCAGACTAATTATTTTGCTCAACTTTCAGCAACACATATTAAGCAATTTGCTTCTCCAACACTGGATCACTACCAGATCAGATCTGGTTCCTCTCTTCATGTTGACTAATCATTAACACATGTGTCACTGGTTTTGGTCCCCAAACTCCATTTTTGCTATCATATAGACAATTTTAACATGAGTGGGCTAGTAGCCATTTCATGATAATCCAAGTCTTTGCTCTAAGGGGCATAGCAACCAATTGAGAGAGTGAACAAACGAGCATTCATTAAGATATTCAACATCAGAACAATGTCGATTAGGGATGGTTGGGGCTGTGACTTTTAATGATATCCTGCCTGTGAGGTAGGGCTGTTGGCACCCATAAGAAATGTATGTTTATCAAATGTTTTCAGTTCAAATAAGTTGAGAGCAAAGGTTGTCAAGTTGTCGTTTGCAATTTATATTTAGCTTTTTCCATGGAGTCAATTTCAAACATTTCCCTGCCTAGAGACTTGTAAATGACCACACTAGATTTATATCCTCAGAGTGAACACATAGCACTCACCAAGTGGAAACTTTTCCTTTGAAACTGGATTCTGAGGAACATTGCTTTTCTGGAATACAGCAGATCCTTCTATTCTATTCTATTCTGTGTGCTCAGTCCCTATGGCTATATAGAACCATAGTTTCCTTCCTCAAAGAGCTACATGTTCTTGAAGAGTTGGCAAACACATATGTAAAATCACTAGCAATAACCAGAAAGGGCAATGTGCCAGAAGTTGTGGTACTGAGAATCAAGAGGAGGTAGAGCTCGGCCCTGTGGGTTATCCTTCCTGTCGTGCCTGGAAGAAGACTTATCATTTATTGAGCTCCTAATTAGTGAATCTAGTCTTACTTAATTTTAACCATAGCCCAGTGGGATAGGCATCATTCATTTTTAATGTTGACAACAACCCTAAAAAGTAGGTATTATTCATCTCCATTTTACAGATGAGAGAACTGAGGTTCTAGCTGGGGAGTAGCAAAGCTGGGATGGGAGCTCAGGTCTGACTGGCTCAAAGCACACTTTATCCTCCATCCTGCAGGGTCAGCAGGATGCAAAAGGGCTTACAGGTCTGAGTCAGAGATCAGAGGTTAACTCCAGAGAAATCAGCTAAGTTAGGAAAGAGTAAACAGGTATCCCTGAAATCCCACAGGTAGGAGATATCAGGAGTTCAGGTGAGAAAACTAGAGAAAGATTGGGCCCAAGTAAAAAATGTGGATACTGAAGGGTAAGAATCCAGACACAGGTTTTGGTGTCAAACAGAATCAAGGTCCTAGGAGTAAGGAAAATCCCTGGTACTGAGCCAGCATGCTGTCTTGCCTTAACTTTATCCCTGTTACCCAGCTGAGAGATAACCCCTAGCAAGGTTGGCTGGGAAATTTTACAGTGGTAATCAGGATCCCAGCAGGAAACAGACACTTTATGAAGGGTTTAACTGCATAGAGTGAATAAAGGATATATTTAAAGGATGTACGCAGGATTAAGGGAAACAACAATGGATGGTGAAGGAACTCAAAGCTGTTAGCACCTCTAGGCCAGAAGGTGGGGGAGGGGAGAATAAAATGGTAATACTGGAACCTAGTGAGACCAGGAGCAATGGAATAGCTGTTGCCCAACAGGAGTTAAGACTTAGAGAAATGTGTCCATTGCCAGAAATGTAGACAGGGAAGGAGGAAATGGCAGAAATAAATAACCTGTGTCCTTTCTCCTCCTGCTGCAATCTCCAGCCTGTGTCTCTCAGTGGCAAAATACAACTGGGAGACAGAAGGAAAGGGAGCCTAGGTGGTACAGTCCATAGAGGCCAGCCTCTCAAGACACAGATCTGGGCAAGGTATAGTGTGGATCTTCAGGGTAAAGAAGCATAACCATTCCAGTTGGTAATAAAAAGTTGAGGACTCTAGTAAGCTGCCTTGGTCTCCTCAGTGCAACTACACAGGAAGTTTAACGCAAAGACAAGTTTATTGATCCTCCTCTGGACTTAGCAGTCTATGAATCCAGTAGTGCAGACACACTTTTGTATTAACAGTCTGTCTACTTCCAACAACTATAGCAACAATGGAAATGAAACAGAGCATTTTTCAGAAATTATACAGAGCATTTTCTCTATAAGAATTTGACCAAAGATTGTTTCCTCTAATAATTTGAAAAGTTCATTTTTGAACACATGGCATATTTCCCTCAAATCATTAAATATATATACTTGGCTTTAAAAAGCGTGTTTAGGGGTGGGTGGGAATCTACTTCTTATTGACATGTCCAGATTTCTGGCCTTTCTGGTCATCTCTTTGCTCCATGCCCACCACACAACCAGCCTTTGATAGTTTTAAAAAGATATATTCCTTAGAAAAAGGTAGACTCTATGTACCAAGGAAATCCAACTCTAGAAAATTAGTGAATTCAGATAAACTTTATGAGAATGATTACTTATTTCCCAGCAAAACAACTGCATCCGTAGCAAGTATGGAGAAGAGAAGATACAGTTCTCTAACTGAAGCAATGGCCTGACATATGATGATGACAAAAAGATATTGAAAGTGTGATTCTTGCAGGCCTTGCTTATTTTTGGCTAGGCAGCTTTCAGGAGAGGAGGTGCTGTGGGAACTGCTTTTGCTCTGTTGACCAAAATCCAGCATCATTTCCTATGCAGAGATTCCAATAAAGAAAGTCATGCCAGGCCTCCCCGGTTCTGTCTGGTCTTAGGAATCCCGGGGCCTGGCATGGTTCCCTGCTGGTAGCAGACACTAAGCCCCACTTTAGTACATCTTTGTATCCAGAGAAGGTGAAGTTGCAGCACCCTGAGTATCCCATCTGTTTATGCTTGATCTTTTTGGTTTTAGCTTGGATCTTATTAAAGCATTGATCCTTTTGGGAGGGGTGAAATTGAGCTGTGATTAGACACATAACCTGAGTATAAAGGAAATATATGAGAGCATATGTGATAGGGCAGAGGGTGTGGACAAGGAGCCACAGTTTAGCAGCATTCTTGGCTTTTCATTGTGGAGCTTTTCAGAGTAGCTGACAGTACTGTGGCTAACTTGATCACTTCTTTTCTTTTTGAACAGGGCCACCCTGGACAGCCAGGCCCCAGAGGTCCACCTGGCCTGGATGGCTGTAATGGAACTCAAGGAGCTGTTGGTTTTCCAGGCCCTGATGGCTATCCTGGGCTTCTCGGGCCACCCGTATGCTGCCAGATCTTTGCACTCTGTTTCAAATGACTTTGCTTGCCTTCAAGTGTGCCCTTTTTCTGCCTCTCTGGAAACCTCATTAAGCTTCTGTGGGGCAGCCACTGCAGTCCCTTGTCTAATGCAGGAATCTATGCTGTTAGCACCAACAGTAAAAGTCTAAAGAAGAATACCAGTTGCAGGGGGGTGTACACATGCTACACTACTTAGGGTTGCCTTTGTTTTTTTTTTAATGCTGCTTTTAGAGTTGACAAGATTGTGAAAAGTCTGTAGTAAATTTCAGAACAAAATACACACTTGGACTATTTGACATTTTCCCACATCAGATGATATTGGGAAGTGCTTGGAAAGTTTATATGGGATCATGGAAGCACTAACTATAACCAAAGGGCTTGTCAAGCTTGGTCGATGCCAGTGGTTCTTAACCAGGGATGATTTTGCCCCTCAGGAGACACTTGGCAATTATTATTGATATTTTTAGGTATAACAACTAGAGATGTGCTACTGGCACGGGACAGCCTGCCCCCACCCCCAACATTAAGGAATCATTTGGCCCAAAGCATCAATAGTGCTGAGATTGAGAAACCCTACTCTACAGTGACAGAGCTTGCCCCCCCTCCCCACACACACACACACATCATAACCCTTGGTTATGGAATGGATAAGATACTTATTGGATACCGGGCCGGCCCCGTGGCTCACTCGGGAGAGTGTGGCACTGGTAGCACCAAGGCCACGGGATCCTGTATAGGGATGGCCAGTGCGCTCACTGGCTGAGCATGGTGCGGTCAACACCGTGCCGACGGTTGCTATCCCCTTACCGGTCAAAAAAAAAAAGATACTTATTAGATTCCGGTGTCACCACTTTTATTTAATTTCATTCATGCAGGCAGAACTCAGATATTTGGATCTAAAGGATCTCTAGTAGATACCATGTCCTTGAAAAGCTGATTTTACACGTGGCTGGAAAAAGAAAAATAACATATTTCAAGCCCATTCTTAACTTCACTTGAAACAACCTAAACTAATGAGGGTACTTATGTGAGATATTTAACTAGAAATCACACCATTCATTAGAAAGACTTCATAGCTACATGAATTAATTGGCACATCACTGGAAGAACAGCACCATTGCCTTCAGTGACCAGGTTGTGGGTGTGGGCATATGTGTGAGAAAGTGAGACAGACAGACAAAGCACAAGCCCAGATTGGCATAAAGGACATTGACATCTAAGGACCAAACCAATATGCAGCAGGGTGGGGGGCAGGGGTAGAGAAGGATGTATGCCTATCATGGCCGTGTGAGTCACAAAGGCCTTCAAACATTGCCATGGCAACAGGGGAGGAGAACAAAACACTTCTGTGTTGAGAATGGAAATCCAGCAAAGCAAGGAAATGCCGCCCCCAAGAGGGAGAAAAGAAATCTTGAGGTAATAAACATCCCCTGACAGACAAAAAAAATAAAATAAAATAAGAGACCTCACCTTAAGCCTAAATAGGAACTTGGGCCTATATTTTACTAAACCAAACCTTACTCCCTGCTGAATACCAACCGGATGTCCATTCAATTGGCTTCTTTGAGGCTTCTTTGAAGGGAGTAATGGCCATGAGAATAAGGGGAAACAGGAGTGTTAATAAAAGGACACTGGTTTATGCTTCTGGGACCACATTGTCCTTTATTATACCAGTGATCCCTGTGCTCAAAGAATCTATCATTCAATCAACGCTTCAGTCCCCAAAGCTTAGGCCTACCCCCAATACTAATTCTGACTTCCTCTTATGTGTAGAGACATTGATTTTCCCCAGTAGGACAAACTCTAGCAGATATCAGCCAGCATCTGACACTGAGACAGCAGAAAATCTGGTTGAAAGACGGGGGCTGGGTACTTTGAGCTGTTTTCCATGTTAACGGTGAGATATACCAGCCTCTTAGACAGGTATTAAAGCTGAAGTGTGGTAGAAGCACAAGATGAGGGTGGTTTTGCGGAAAACTTTTAGACCGGGGGTTTACAAACAGGTCCACGTGGCCCTTGCCCTGTAGCCTGTTTTTACATATTTAAAGATTTAATAAAGAAGAAGAATATGGGACGGAGCCCAGATGTGACCCAACCCACAAAGCCTAAATTATTTAATATGTGGTTCTTTACAGAAAAATTTTGCTGACCTGTGTCCTAGACAAAGGCGCTGTCAGTTACTTATACCTGTGAGGGGTAGGGTAGTGAACGCTAGGCTTATGAATTGTATGTGGTTGTTCAGACCAGTAGTCTGAATAGATGTAAAGTCTTCTACTTTCTAACCCCATCCCTTTACAGACCTCTGACTTGGGAGAATGGGTATACAACTTTGGGGCACAGCACCTGCACAGGGGATCTGCTTTGCCCCTTAGCACAGCCAATTCAGCCATAGAATAAGCCACAAAATTTCAGGCTCTGCTGTTCTATCCTGTATCTGATCAAATCACGCTATTAACAAAACTATGTGTGTGTGCATTTCTTCACAAGTTTTTCTTATTATTTTACTCAGGGTCTTCCTGGTCAGAAAGGTTCTAAAGGTGAATCTGTCTTTGCTCCAGGTAGTTTCAAAGGAATGAAGGTAAGAGCCTCTAAGGCAGACAGCTCAGTACGCTGTAAGCCAGGATTGGGCCCCACCTCCAATAAAAGCATTTCCAGAACTAGCATCTGTGTCTCTATTTAAGGGGCAAACCAAGCTGGATTTAAAAGGATCCAGAGCTTTTTGTGGTGGAAACATTGACAGAAATGTTTGCAACTATTCTGTCAAAGAGATTTGCTGTGTAGGATCTACACCAAAAATAAGAGACAGATCAGCAAACAGTTTGCATGGGTATCATTTTCTTTGACAAGCAAAGACATTTCCTGATGGAAGATACCTTTTGTCTACTTTAGGATCCTTGATGTCTATATACCTTGGTTTGAAGCCATGTATGTCTCTGCCCATCTCAGCATGGCCACCAGCCCAAAATCCTGGCCCCACCCTTCTCTGTCTCTGCACACCAACCCATTACCCTAGCTGGGCCCCAGGATATCTGCAGAAATTGCCCATCAGCTCTGCAGCTGGCTGGAAACTTTCGTCTCTTCCCAGAATTGACAAGAATCTTCTATATTCTTGTGACTGTACACTTAGTGTATACTGCCTCATATCCTGTGGGGCTTCAGTAAACCCCGGATCTGAATGATTCCCTTGCAGAGTGGGAAAGGAGCCGGTCATTGCCCTGGTCGCATATGGGAATCTGCATTTCCAACATCCAAGGGGAACATGCACCAAGCTCACTTGGCTAATTGATGGCACTTTTCTGTCTTCTGTTGATTCACAGATCCAGGGACATGGGGAATCGCTTTGAAAGACAGTGATGGGAATGGGTAGCTGGAGAATTGGAGAAGACCCAGGGTTTGGGCCCTTGACTATAAGTGCCATAGCAGAAAATAGAATGTTTGAGTTGGGAAAGACCTCATGATGGTCAGATTCATACTGCTCATTTTACAGTGAGAAAAACTGAGGTATACTGAGGCTATGTGACTTGCACAGAGTCACACAGCCAGTTCACCAAAGAGCTAAAAACGCAAGCTATACTCTTTCCATGCTACAGAAAACTGATTTTTGACCATAAGCCAAGTAGGGTAAGACTAGCAGGTGTCAAAAGATGGCTATTGTCTTAGCAAACATTGATTAAATAGTTTTGCCAAGAATCAAAGAGGCCCCAGATCCAGTGGAACACAGCAATTTCCACAAGATGGTTATATTACACATTCATGCGGTGATTTAAGATGCTGCAAAGTAATTAAAATGTAATCAGAGACTGTATGCTCTGCTGATTTTCCCTTGAAATGTCTGATTTGCATTGTATACATATGGGCACAGATTCTCTGGGGATGAAGGCACACAGGAAAGTAGCTTTGCTTTCCTACAAAAAAGAGCAGGAAAATCACCAGCCCGCAGAAGCAGTTTCTAATTGATAAGTTCCTAGCAAAGGTGAAAATTAATTAATCCAAGCAAAATATGAAATCCTGTTCAGCCAAGGCTGTAATATTTGTCTTCTGGAGACCAGATTTTTTCTTAGGGAAAAAAAGTAAATGGCTGAACATGTCCAATTCATGCATTATTTAAAACACGAGAACTTGACAGAGGGGGCCCAAGCTTCATGATGTGTTTTTATCCCCATGAATCTTCAGTTAGTTGTCTGATATACCATAGGCTTAATTTATTAATCTTTTCAGTGTCCTGCTTTTGTTTGTTTCTCAGGGGGATCCTGGCCTGCCCGGACTGGATGGAATCACTGTAAGTTTTTACTTATGTGTTGAGCTCTCAGTGTTTAGTCAACAGATGCTGATGATGCCTTTTCATCCTTCTCTATGGTGTTTAAAGGTCGTTATAGACCTTCGCAGAGAGAATCTAGAGAGCTGAGGTAGAGTAAATCACGTTATTGACATGTTCCAGATGAGAAGGTACTGAGAGCATGAACTGTCTACCTCAACTTGCACAACAGGCAGACTTTCACACTTTAGGCCAGGGACCTACGAATTCCCTGGGATGTATTAGGAAAGTATTTTGCTTTTCATCAGCAAGCATTTATTAAGTGTCTTCTGTGTGTTCAGTGCTGTGGGTAAAACAAAAGTAGAACACACTTCTTTAAAAGGTGTTCCATACAGAAATTCCTTTTAGGGACTTTTTTGATAATAGTGAGTCCATAAAAGGCTGTGAGTTGTATTAATAAGAGCTTTTTCTTTCTTCCAGATTCCACGTTGTCATCACTTTCTTTTGAAGTAGCTAAAAAAAGCCCTTTCTTTCTTCTTTCCTTCCTCCCTTTCTTCCTTCCTTCTTCCCTTCCTTTCTTTTTTCAGCCCTCAACAGATATTGAACACTTACTATCAGCAAAGTGCCGAGTGATCCCTGAAGCAATGTAGACAGAGTCCCTGCCCCCAAGGATGTGAAAAACTAGTAGGAATGTAGCATGAGTATTCCCCAGCAGCTTAGAGGAAAAGATACTGTTCACCTAAGGATACATCATGGGAGACTTTATATCTAAGAGAGTGAAGGCAGCTTCTGAGAAGTGTGGGTGGTGTTTACACTAGCTGGCAGTGGGAGGAGGCTTTCTAAATAGAGTAATGGAAAAAAAGGTAGGCAAGAAACAGGATGTGTGCAAGCACACAGGAAAACAAGGATGAGTATGGACCAGTGCCATACAGGTCCCCTACAGCTAAACAGAATTAGCTTAGATGGTGTGCTCATTATATCTGTAGAATAACATCCAGTGTACATGCTGCATACCTTCTCTTAGGGATTCATTTCCCTGCCCACAAAGTTACAGTGTTTTTCCACATACCCAGGCATGACATATAATCCACCTCAGTTTGGGGAGAGCATGTTTGGTGGCCGAATAAGAGATTTGTGATCAGTAAGGAGACCACAGGTTAATCATTTTCAAAGCAATGTTCATACTATCATTCATTTCTGGGTAACCTTTGAACCCCTCCTTTGTCTTCCTCCTGTCTAAGTCCCTACTTCTCTTATCCTCTCCATCCCCTGCCTAGGCACATAGCACCTTATTCCTGCTGCCCCGTTGCAACTGGGCCAGACATTTCTCCATACTATCTTTCTCTTGAGATTTCACTGTCTTGCTTTTAGTATTGTTGTTAGTCAGTTCAGAACTTTTTCTAATTTCCCTTCTGATTTTTTTTTTCCTTGACCCACAGAATATGTAGAAGTGTGTTGTTTCATTTCCAAATATTAGGCAACTTTCCAGATATCTTTTTATTATTGATTTCTACTTTGATTTCACGGCAATTTGAGTGCACACTCTGTGATTTCAATCCTTTTAAATGTGTGGAGGTTAGTTTTATGGGCCAGCATATGGTCTGTCTTGGTGAATGTTCCATATGCACGTGAAGAAAATATGTATTCAGCTGTTGTTGGGTATAATCACCTAAAAAAAATCCATTATGTCAAGGTAGTTGATAATGTTGTTTGGATCTTCTGTGTCTGGGCTGATTTTTGGTCTAGTTCTATTTTACTGAGGGAGGGTTGTTAAAATCTCCAACCATAATTGCAGATATGTCTATTTCTCCTTGCAGTTATGTCAGTTTTCGCTCCACATATTTTGAAGCAATCTAAGATTGTTATGTCCTCTTGATGAATTGACTTATTTTATCATTATGAAATACCCCCTCTTTGTCTCTGGTAATATTCTTTGTCTCGAAGTCTACTTTATCTGATATTAATGTAACTGTTTTGCTTTCTTTTTTAAGTTTTTCTTTTTTTTTTTTTTACATAAAATGCAATTTTATTTTGGTTTCAAACATTTATCAAAATGTTTTCTAGCTTACTTCCAAAATTTTTATTTTCTAGTTTTTATTGTTTTTTTATTTTATTTTATTTTATTTTGTCAAAATATTCTTTTCTACAACACTTTGATAGGAAATATTTTAGATATAGAGCAAAGTTGAATGAATGTTGCAGCGAACACCCATACCATTAATATTTTAGCATACTTGCTTTATCCCACTTCTGTCCATTTATCCATCCCTCCATCTGTCCAACAATCCATCCTATTTTTGATGCATTTCAATGTAAATTGCAGATAACAGTACACATACTCCTAAATACTAAAGCCTGACTATCATTAGAGTTCAATATTTGTTTCCAGTTTTTCTTTCTATATAAAATTCACATGCAATGAAATACACACATCTTAAATGTACATTTGCTGAATTTTGACAAATGCATAGTCCTGTATAACCCAAACCTCTACAAGTATTAAGGTATAGAACATTACTATCACCTCAGAAAGTTCTCTCCTGCCCCTTCCCAGTCAATCCCTGCCCCCAGCCCACTCCACAGGCAGCCATCATTCTGATTTTTCTCCATTATAGATCCGTTTTTACCTGTTCTAGAACCTTGTATAAAAGGAATAATATAACATGGAACCTTTTGGGTCTGGCTTCTTTCACTTAGCACAATGCTTCTGAGATTCATTCACATTGTTTCATATATCAGTAATTGGCTATTTCACTGTATGAATGTATCACAGTTTATTTATCCATCCTTGTGTCAGTGGACACCTGGGATGTTTCAAGTTTTTTACTATTATGAATAAAGTTGCTATCAACATTCTTGTACAGTTCTTGTGGACATGTATATTTTCATTTTTCTTGGGAAACTGTCTTGCTTTTTGACCTCCATAAAAACTTGCTTCTCTAGGGCCCACAAGGAGCACCTGGATCTCCTGGAGCTGTAGGACCCATAGGAACACCAGGATTGCAAGTAAGACTAACTTAAGCCTAATATATGATCATAACATTCACATGACTATTTTCCCTACCATGCCATGGGTTAAATGTGAGCCAGTGTAATTTAGGTCCTCCTAGTGGAGAAAGACAACCTGCGTTCTTGGAGGATTAAAGTGAAGCATGCTTTTGCTAGGAGCTATTAGCTGTCTTTTTTATCAGAGCCTTTCTGACTGCCCAGTCTATGCCTCTAAAGCCTCCTGGTCTAGCTCACCTTAAAGCATAGCCCAAGGATGGCAGACCCTGACACATCTATTGCCACCTTCCACTCCCTCACCCATGACAGATGTTGCTAATTAATCATACCACCACCACCATCATCCATCCTGAACACCAAGGAAGTTTCAAAATCCTTCTGAACACTGCTCCTTGGACAGTTCTACCTACCTGTCTTTCTGATACCAAACTATTTGCCATCACTGGTATAGAAAGAGCATAGCCAGACATCTGTGTGCTTCTGGGAAGGCCCTGTCCCCAGATTGTGCTCTCCAGTGCGTGAAACCTTACCTCTGGTTATTTTGGCTTAGCTTCACCAAAGATCATTATCTAAAAATTTCTAGCCTGTTGGGAGGAATGACACATGAAGTCTTTACTACCTTAGCATGAATGTGGTTACCAGGTCAATCTGGGAAATTTCAAAGGAGATAAAAAGAAACCATTAGAGAGGAAGCTAGAATCTGCTATATTAAAGCCAGGCTACACTAAGTGGGGAGGGGGGCTTATCCCCAGTGACTCTCAACATGACCATGTTCTTTTTGACTGAAATGAACAAGTGCTAACTCTTTTCTTTATTTTTTTAATCCAGGGTCCTCCAGGCCCCCCTGGTTTCCCCGGTCCTGATGTAAGTATACTTTGTCTTGGGTCATTTTGCCTCCTATCCCTAAGTACTATGGTTTCCCCAGAGAGATACTGGTTTGGTTAAACCTACTTTCTAGTGAAAAAACTGCATTCCAATTTAAGTTCCTGGAGCTCGTTTAGTAATTGATTTTTTTTTTTCTCCCTGCACCCCTGTGCCCCAGGGGAATATGGGGTTAGGTTTCCAAGGAGAAAAAGGAGTCAAGGTAAACAGAGTTTGGAAAATATAATCTGTATTCCTTATGCTCTGAGAAATATCTCTACTTACACACATGTGCCTGCTTGTGTAAGGGGATTTGGTTCTTTGTTTCCCAACCCACATAGATCCTCTGGTGGGATCCCTTAAGGGCTGCATGTGCACGTACCACGCAGAAGCTGTTGCAGTTCTTTTTCCTTCAAAATATTAGCCTCTCCCTGCTTCCTACCTGTGAAGTGTGTATGTATTACAAATATACTTTCTTGAAATATATTCCTTCTGTTCCTTCCACCTGGGTATTTCCCTGGTGCTTTGTATATTCTGTCACCTTGTCTTTTCTCTGCTTCCCCCTTCCCTTCGTCCTTCCTCCTCTCCCCCTCTTCCTCTTCTGTTTCTCTCTCTCTCTCTCTCTCTCTTTCTCTCTCTCTCTCCTCTATCTTTATTCCTTAACCTCTCTTTCACCATTCTCTTTTATTTCTCTTCTTCCCTCATTTCCTTTGTATAAATTGTATGGTGATTTGGGAGTTTCAAACGGGGCTGGGAGCTTGCCCTCCCCATGCCTCATGGCTGTCTCTTGTAAATTGCACTACTTTCTGAAGGAGCAACTCCAGCTTCCAATGTCCCAACACAGACTTCACTGCCTCTGCTTGTACTCTTGGCAAGATTTGGACCAATTAGAGTGTGGTCATTGTTGGCAAGAAGTAGTCCTTCACCTTGATCAAACCCCTTTTTGGCTCTCTTCTGAGCACCCTCTCATGCATGACCATCACACCATGAACCTTTCATCCATCTTGCTTCCCTCTGTAGTGCTGGCACAAAATGCACTTGGTCAGGCTTATAATTCTTCTCATCCCTTGGCAATGAGCATTTTGTTTCCTTACTGCGGCAAGGGTGAAGAAGCCACAGTAATGGACAGTTTCTTTGTGAATTGCATCCAGAGGACAAACCCACACTCTGGAAAATGGTCTGTGTGGTTTACACATTGCTTGATGTTCCCTTTGATCTTACAGGGGGATGTTGGACCCCCTGGCCCTCCAGGACCTCCACCATCTACTGGGGAACTCGAATTCATGGGATTTCCCAAAGGAAAGAAAGGATCCAAGGTAGTGAACATTTAAGAACAGGAAAAATTAATAAACATTTCTTATTAAAACTAAAATTCAATTGTAATAACCAGACTATACTGGAAGAATAGAAGGTTCTGAGCAATGGATTTTTGTTTGGAAGTGAGGATGAAAGCCTTCTTTGTTTTGTCCCTTGTGAAAGTTTCTAAAAAGACTGAGTCTGTTATGTGATGTGTAGGTATGAGTGTGCCTGGATTTCTGAGTATTTGCTTAAGTGCTATTTTCTCTGTTTCAGTTTTGCAGATTCAATTTTTAATATGCTGAATAACTTAAAACAAACATTAAATAGTTGGGGTTTTTTCCTCCTAACTCCTAACCCTCTCAATACTTAGGTTGTCCCCAAATCACTGTGACAGAACACATAGGGTATATATATGGTTGCTTTTGAGTTATCTTTTTGAGGAAGTTATTTGCCCTCAAAACTTGACCCTGGGGCCGAGCCCGTGGCGCACTTGGGAGAGTGCTGCGCTGGGAGCGCGGCGACGCTACCGCCGTGGGTTCGGATCCTATATAGGAATGGCCGGTGCACTCACTGGCTGAGTGCCGGTCACGAAAAAGACAAAAAAAAAAAAACTTGACCCTGAAAATAGGAAATACTGTTACTAAGTGGAAATAGATGCCCTAATTCACCTGACCTGAACTGCCAAGGCTTAAGCTGTAGACCCATTTAACTGAGATATCCTATAATCTGTATTTTAATGTGAGTGAGTGTATACTATGTACATGGTTGTGTTTGAATGGCTGTATGTTGTTAAGGTGTGCAGATATCTTTCAGCAACCTATATTCCCTTCCTTCCTGGGATTCCTTTAAATTTTGTGATTCTGTTTCCATGGCCAAGAGACCCAGGCAGGGGAATGTGTTTAGCCCCATTTCTTTAATTTTATCTTTGTGAAAGCAATAGCTCCAGACCCCTCCAGGTTTATAGAAAGTAACCATTAATTTGGGAACAGTCTGGGAACATATGAGAAATTGCTTCCCTGATCATTCTAAACCTTCAGGAGCCCTTTCATGGCACATAAAAGATAAATTACCATATCAGGGAAAGAAAAATTAGAATGTTGTGTGTCCCTATCCAAATTGTAATTGTTACCCTTTCCCAAAACCACCGATTTCCTTACATCCTGTAATTTGTTCTTCCACTACAAAGAGAATAGATAACCAGGCTTTCTGTCTCCCAGTTAGCCTGAGCATTTGAGATTCATAGGCCTTGGTTCTTCCCACACCTCAAAGAGCTCCCGAAATTAAATCATTCTGGTACAGCCACTAGTCAGGGAACCTGGAGAATCTGTACTGCTCTTTGGTGCCTCAATCTTGACACCCCATTGATTCCCCACTCCTCAGTCCAGGTACTTTGAGGGAGCCATCCTCCTTTATGTTCACTGCTTCCTGCTGCTACTCACTAAGCTTTGGTTGATTTTTCCAGGGTGAACCAGGGCCTAAGGGTTTTCCAGGCATAAGTATCCGTTCAGGCTTCCCGGTAAGTCTCCCTGTTTCGTCAGCATGTACTCTAGGGTCTGATTGGGCAAAAGCTGTAGTAATAGAAGGATAACAGGAACACTTCTCCCCATGGTTATTGCAGAGAATGCCACCATTTTCATTATTGGAAGGCATTTAATTCTTGTTTCTCGAACCCATGGGGACATTACCATGGTTCTCCATGAGGCTGTGTATCTTAGAGGCTAGTAGTTCAAGCTCTAGAGTTAAAACACACCTAGGCTTGACTTCTGGTTTCACCAGTTTCTAACTATGGGAACTTGGACAAGTTTTTTTTAACTTTTCTGAGTCTTAGTTTTCTAACCTTCAAAAAAAAGGGATAATGATGGGGGTGGTTATGAGGAGTAAGTGAGATAACGTGCAAGGAAAAGGCTTAGTATATATATGCCTGGCACTTATCAATTTTTCAGTAAATGATAGATAATCTTAGTAATCCTATCTTCTCTTTCTTATCTGCCTTTCTAGCTTAGATTCTTTCATTTAACATATAAATACCTTTTGAGGGCTCCTATGTGTCAGGCATTCTGCTCAACTTGGAGGCTACAACAGTAATTAAGTATAAAAGTCCCTGTCCTTGAGATTACATTTTAATGGGGGGAGTGATGGATGAGGTAGACAATAAACAAGTAAACAGATGAATCAATAACAAGTTTATATAGTGGTGATAGTAGAAGATAAAAATAGGTTAAAGTGATGGAGTGTGAATGGGGGCTACTTGGGACAGAGTGGTCAAGAAGGGCCTCTCTAAGGGAGGTGTGAGCTGAGCCCTGCATAGAACGAGGGAGAAAGTCACATGAAGATCAGAAGGAGTGCTGAGACCTTGAGGTTGGAAAAACCTCAGCACATTTGAGGAACAGGAAGAAGGTGATTGGGTGGAACCAACTGAGCAAGCTCAAGAAACAAGCAGAGAAGTTGGAGCCAGATCATGGCCGCCTTCGTAGGTTCAATGTGGCTTTTATTTTAAGTGTAATGGGAAGCCATTCTGACTTGCATTTTTAAGGTCACTCTGGCTGGAGGTGGGGGGGGGTGGGCAAACACAAAGGCTATTGCAGAAGTCCAGGTGAGAGACGGTGGTGGTGGCTTGTACTACGGTGATAGCAGTGGAAATGGAAAGAAGTGGATTAATTGAAAATGTAAAAATGTTAAACTTTGTATTATGGAACATTTCAAACATACAAAGCAGAGAAGGGCATAATGATCCTCCTGTGTCCCATCAGCCAGCTTCAACAATTAGCAACTCATGGCCCATCTGAAGCAAATAAGATATATCATTTCATCATAATATCTCAGTATTTCTAAAAGAACCTTTAAAAACATAGTGACAATATCATCAGCAGCAATTAATTATCAGTAATTACTTAATATCAGTTAACAAGGAAGAATCTAAGTTTATGGTTGTCCCACAAATTCATATATATATATATTTTACAGTTACCTTGTTTGAGTGAGAACCCAAACTACACCAATACATTATATTCGGTTGATTTGTCTCTTAAATTGCAAGATGTGTTTTGAAGCAGTAGCTGACAAGATATTCATGGACTGGGGGTAGGGATCACAAGGGAAATGGATGAATCAAAGATGTCTAGGCCTGCCCATGCTTGCTGGCACAGTGGGGATAGATGACTACCGTCCTTCTCTACAGTACTTTGAAATACTTTGGATCTCTCTAAGTGGCCCGAAAGCAGAGCCAGTAGCACAGAGACAGTAACACAAGAGCCAGTAGTAACACAACAGTCGTAGGTTGCTCCCATGATGATTCCTATTACTCCATAGGAACAAAGGGGCCTAATCATCTGTTCAATGTTCTTGACTTTAATCAGTTCTGTATCTAATGAATCAGAAAGGAAGAAAACCTTGGTGTTGGTGACAGAACACCCAGACTTTAGACCCAGCTCCAGTTCAAAGAATAGGACAAGTTGCTGAACCTCTCTGTATATCCATAATATGGCAATAGTTATACCTGCTCTTTTGAGGCCCAACTAACAATGTCTGTGAAGTTTCTTTACAAAGTATAAAGCTCTGTTGTCCAATAAGATAACCACTAGCCATGTGTGGCTGTTGAGCCTTTGAAATGTGACTGGTCTAAAATGAGATGTACTGTAAGTGTAAAATACACACTGGATTTCAGAAACTTAGTATATAAAAAAAAATCTAAAATAGCTCAGTAACAATTTTTACTTCAATGTTAAAATGATATTTATATTTGGTTAAATAAAATAGGTCATTAAAATTAATCTTATCTGTTTGTTTTACTTTTTTAATGTGGCTACTAAAAAATTGAAAATAACATAGTAGCTGACATTATATTTCTATTGGATAGCACAGGTATAAAGTACTTTGCAAGGGGGTTTGGGAATAAGGTTTGCACCCTTCTTCATAGAGCACTTCACGTAGATGCTATTCCCCGGCCTCATCCCTGTGAGGTAAGCAAGTTGAGCCAGGCTTATCCCTCTCGTACTGACGAGGAAACCAGAGCATGAACGGATGAAGAGACTTGTCCAGAGTTACATAGCTAGTTATTAGCACAGCTGAGATTGAAATTCAGCTTTTTTGAATTCCAGCTAAATCAGGGCTTTTCTCCCATACCATACTGCCCCCTACAGTCCGGTTTGTTCTAGTCACAGTGGTGGCAGTGTTTTCATCTCTAAATCGCTTAAGAACAGATTTTATGATCTCTGGTGTTATTGGGTTCACTGGCTCACGCTCCCTCCCTCCCCTTCCCTTCCACGTTTGACCTCAGAGGATTTCCCCTGGGGCAATTTCAACCCACTCCCCTTTAGCCTGTAAAAGAAAGAGAGACTGACTGACAACAATGCACGATGATAAATTGCAGTACCATGTTCAGTATTTCCAGTGTTTCAGTGTGAGCTGAAACATGGAAACCCCAGTTGTAAGGATATCAAAGCTGGAAAATACCTCCCTTTACACAGAACAGCATATTTTCATAGGGTAAGAATCAAGAAACCAGAGTTCTCAGCCCATTTTGGCACAGATTCAGTGTGTGACCCTGGCCAAATCATGTAACTCCTTCTGTCCTAATATCTCTGTTCAATGGGAATATTCATAGATACCTTGTAGGCCGCCTAACAGAAAACTTGTGCAGAGAAAGATGGTAACATATTTGAGATACTCTGGGCTTCTCAGAGGAAACACACTACTCAGATCTAAAGCCTTCACATCGGCTTTCAATTATCCATGCTCGCTGAAAAACAAGGCAGAGCAGAGGACGGAAATCTCTCGGGAATCCAAAATGTTCCCTTTAACCATTTGTTTCCTTCCCATCTGAGCCCAAATCTTTGCAAAAGACAAAGTGCCCAACGTGACAGATATGTGCCTCACTTTCTTTCTCTTGCCCCCTCTGCACTGACCAGACATCCTTGATTTTCTGGCTCAGTCTCAGCCTCCCTCACTTTATCCCTCTGTCCGCAGCAGCATACTCACACTTGTAGGTTACAGGTCCTCCCGTGGAGGTTGTCAGAGGGAATCATATACCCATGTACCCTCTAACCAAGGGACCCGCAAACACAGGGGAAGGCAAAATGGGAGAGATGAGGGGAGGGAGAGGAGCGGAAACTGGCAAATCCTGAGGGATCTAGTGAGTGGATCTGAGCTAACTGCTGGGTAGGTGGGGTTCTCCTTCCATTGAGCCTCCTCAGAATCAAAAGCACCAGGAGGAAACAGCTCAGCTAGTGTGCTAATGAGGCATTCTGGGCCATGGGTGAGTAGGGACGTGGGAGAAGCGGTTGCACACCCTCGCAAGGGCTGATGGGACGGGTCCCAGGACATCTTCTAGAACAGCTTGTTCAGCAGGATCCCTGTACAGTGCCTCCCTGCACTGGGAGACAGGCTGAGCCTACAGCATAGTGTCTTGCCAAGCCTTTTATCTCTTATTGGCTCTAACCCCCACACACAAAATATCCTTCTTTTAGGTTTTTTTTTTTACATTTTTTCATGTATTTATTTTTGTTTAAAGTATAGCACAAGCTCCCAGACCCCCTCTCTGAGAAAGCAAGAATCCAGAAGCTATTTTTGCTTTTGAAGAAGGAGTACAAGGCCCTCTTGTATTTATAACTGTGGGCAAAATAGGTGGGGGGCATGAGACAGTTTCTGGACATTCTTTCTTTCACCTTTTGCAAGTTTTTTCTCTGGGTCATTATTCCATTCAATTCAACAAGTATTTGCTGGGCCACTTTGTATGTGTTCAGGCTGCAGTAATATGCCTGGAAGGGGTACAGACTGATATAGGACTTCTGCTTACAAAACTTTCACGTACAACCAATCTTGGCACTTTAAGGGTTCAGGGCAGTGTGGACTATGCAGAGCTTTCACAGGACAGGTCAGGGAAGACTGCCTGAAGAGTTCGATGGCAGAAGCCGATAGACACCTTCCACCAGGTGGCAGTATGCCTTGGTTTCCTATTTGAGATGCAGGAAAACTAAGATTTCAAATAAGTTTGCATTCGGTTTGACCCACGGGCCCTTCAAATTAGAAATTCTATTCATCATGAGGGCTGGCTATTTGACACATAGCTACAGATGTCGAAAAGAGAAAAGGCAAATGAGAACCAAAGCCTACTTTCAATTGGACCCTTCACAGAATCCCCCCTCCCGGCCCCCTATAAACAGACAATAGAACAACTCATTTTAAAGAAATAAAAACAAAACCTTTGGGCCTAGAAAACCAAGGGAGAGCTTTCAGTACCCATGGGAATGCATTGAGTATGTAAGAGGAAGAAAGAGCTACAAGTGGGATTGGAGCAGTGCCCTCATACCAGCTGAGCCAGGTCACATCAAGGGGACAACAGGAGATCTGCCACAACATTTAGCATTCTTCTCAAGCTTAATTTGAGAAAGCTTCACTGCCTCCTTCACTCTCACAATAGACCTAAATATTGTCTGTCAAAATCTATACTCCCAAAAGTACAATTTTAAACAACAACAAAATGGCCTCAGTTCAGTTTTCCACGAAAGTCATTATCCACTTCGTTAATGAACTCTTCTGTATCTTCAGGCCTGGATGTTAGCCTTGGGCCCAAAGGGGAGGAAGCTCTCTCTCACTCACTCTGCTTCTTGGATCCCTGCTTGTCCCTAGAGAATCCCCATGTCATACCCCATGGCTGCAAGTCCTCACCTCCTATGAGCAGAACAAGACGGATTGGAGACCATCTCAGTTCCCATTGGAGTGCTCCTAGGGCCAGGCAAGAGCCCTACAGTCCCAGTATAGGAGTTGCAGGGTTCCAGACCATGCCTATCCATGCCTACACAGAAATACTCTTTCCCACTGAGAAGGATGACACAGTCATCATGTCTCTAAAGGGGAAAAACTCTTCCTTCTAGTACAGAGCTGGTTTGAAATTACCTCCTTGCTTTGGATGGAGCCAGGAGACCTATGAGAAAGTAAATGTTATAACATGTGCTTTCTTTCTTGCTTTAGGACTTTGGAACTATTGGAGAAAAGGGAGAAAAGGGAATTCCCGGTTTGCCAGGACCTAGGGTATGAACCTGGAATGTTGCTTGCCTGGATCTGTCAAGTCACTTGGTCCATTTTCTTTCCTTTTTGCTTCTTTATGTAATGTAACTTAATAGCCACCTAAGCTTCTCTTGTTTCTCTTCCTCAACCCTCTGGCAGGTTCCTAAGACCTCCTCCTCTCCACTCAGCCCCATTCCCTTGACTGAGTGGCTCCCTTGAATAAGGAATGATGTATCCTTACTCTAGGTGGCTCCTCAGCCTATTTACTCTCCTTGCCCTCATGCATAATTATCTTCTGGGCTAAAGAATGATGTAAGAGTTGTCTTGCTTTCGTTCCATTCTATTCCGAGGGAATGTGGGCAGGGGAGTGGCTCAGGAATGGAAGAAAAGGGCCAAGTGCAATCATCACAGAACAGAAACAAGCCTGGGAAGTTCTAGAATATAGTAAGTGATGTTTGGAGTCAACAGTTTCCAATAATAGTCTTACTTCAAATGGAGAGATAACTATTAGACTCTCTAATTCCTAGCTTCAAGCACTTAGGTCTTGAGCTATAAGCAGTTGGCCAACCTTAGCCTTAAAGAAGTAACAGTTTAGAGAATTGTGTTTTTAGTTTGCCATGAAATTTAAGAGTCTTTTAACTATTTAGCAATATTCATCCCTTACCCTGCCATTTCTTTCTCTACTTTTCCTTCCCCCTTGTCTTGAAAACGCATAATCACCTACAAAGAAAGCATTTGGGGCGAAAGACAAGAGGCCCTCCCGTACTCTATTTAAAAATCCCCTGGCTTGGAACTAATGCAGACTAAGTATAATACCACCCAGCCCTTCTACCAAATTCCACTGACTACTTAAAATGTTTCCATTTATTTAGTTCTTAAAGAATGCTCCATGTGGCTATTCAGCCTGATGGATTAGTGCTTAGAAAGAAGTCATTAAGCCCGGCCTAGGGAACATTCTCTTACCTGATTTTAGGAGCCGCTAAATCCTGAACTCAGTAGGATAGCTTTGTTATGTTAAGTCTAGCAGCTTTTTCTAGTGTGGGCTATTATTAATCTTTCTAAGGTGTGGCTATTCTCTTTGCAGGGTCCCATGGGTTCAGAGGGAGTAGAAGGCCCTCCAGGGAAACAGGTATTTTGGTTAATATCATTAAAGCCTTGATGTATAAAATCCTAATTAAAAGACCCCCTTGCTTAACTCAGCATGGCCAAAGGGAGACATTTCTTATAAGGCAAACAGTCCACTTCCCTTTTACTGGTATAATCTTAGCTTCTTTTGTTTTCACCCAAGAAAATGGGTATCAATTGTCAAGTTTGGTTCCTTGCCATGCCATGATGTGGTCATACATCTTTGGCACATTATCAGGGTCTAGCAAGGCCAGCCTCCTTGTATCCATCTCTGGCCTTGTGGCCCTTGTATTTCCAAATGTGGAAGTTAGCTGCCTAGTGCCATACTGCCTTCTGAAAGACTTCACAGCTTCCAGAATCAGTTAAAAGCTATACATACCCTGGAATGCTAGCCAAGATCCCTGTGCCATTTGCCCTGGCCTAATTCAAAGACCAGCCTCTCTCATGCTCTTATGTTTTAAATTCAGTAGTAACTGTGTTTCTGTCACAGGGCAAAAAGGGCTCCCCAGGGTTCCCCGGGCTTAATGGACTTCCAGGAATTAAGGTAATATTGTTGGGAAGTAAAAATCCAGGGTTTGGGAGGTGGAAGAGTCTTCACCTCCCAAAATGCCAACATAAAAGATGAAGTGTTTTAAATATTTTGATGTTTTAGATGTCAGTATTCTCAAGAAATGTACACAACTTACTTTGAACACACAAAACTGATGAGCATTCCTTAGATACTACTTGATCAGTGGTAAACTAAGGGGTGGGGGCTGGTGGGAGTGAGTCTGTCCCTAAGAGGAGGAATATTTTATTACTGACATTGTGTAGAATTGCTACCTTTCAGATTTTCTTATTGTTTTTAAATCCTCTACAGACAATGAATCCCCTTATTGGATTCCAGGTGCAGTCAACTCCCACCACCCCACCCTGGATATGCCACTGTATCTGCTTCTGGTACCTGAGTACCTCTTTGGGGAGAATTAGGACTCTCAAGAGGGTCTAAAAAAGTCCAGAGGAAAATTCTGCCTGTCCTCATCAACTAATAGAGTGTAACAGTAGCAGAGTCCTAGGCCTGCTGAGGGTAGAAAAAAAGTTGAAACTCTGCTCCCTCTTTAGCAGCTCTTGGGTCCAACCATGTTGTCTATGCCTGTGATATATTTCTCAGACCCACAAACAGATTGTCCTTGAGTAGGGCTGCAAAATAAAATTGGGATCCCTTGTCCTTGACAGGTTTGCAAATGAGTGTCAGGCCTCTTGCCTGCTTCATGTCACCTTCATCTTAAATTTATTGAACTTTGAATTTAACCTACAGACTAGTTGACCCTGGAAATCAGGGATTATCAGGGGTTACAGAAGGAGGAACTTTTCAATTTCCTGGGGGTTGGCTTTGAGAGCACATAGATCTTTTGTGTTGAGGGCACAGAAATATTTGTGTTTAATGTATTTAACCTCTGCAGGGTGAAAAAGGTGGCACTGGCCTGCCAGGCCCAGACATTTTCATCGATATGGATGGTGCTGTGATCCCAGGTGCAACTTTTCGTTGATTTGAGTAGAGAAGAAAAGACAAGGAGTTAAATTCTATATCACCTGTAGTTGTTAAAAGGATACTTTGTTAGCCACTGGATTGCTTCTACATCCGACACTCCCAAGGGACCCTTGTGGGTCCTGAGCTTGGGGAATGAAGTAACTCCAATCCCTTGGGCAGAGAAGCCAAGACAAGCAGCCCATTTTTGTGTTGGGTCTACCAAGACTAGGATTGGGGTCAGTCTGGGCCTGTATTTGGTAAAAATGGTTCTCCTGGTGATGCTTAGGGAAGTATTAATATCCTTCCCAGCTGGGTTGACTTCACCCCAATACTCTGGGACATGCAGGGTCTCACGTAGATGATCCCACGCATGCTTGAGCTTGAGGATTTCACAGGACATGGAAAAGTATCTTTGGCTAAGGGAACAAGTGGCTGAGAGCCCTCAACAGTATGATGCTTAGAAAGTTTGTCTTCATCTCTCCTTGTCATAGTTATTATGTGTGCCCAACTCTTCCTTTTGCCCTCTCCTGAGATGCAGATGCCCAGTGTCTCCAGCTATTTCTTGTTTGACCAAAGTCTTCTACTATAGTGCCTCTTCCACCTGGGTCTCCTAACTCACCCATTCTTCTTTTATCCTCTCAGGCCCATGCCGTGTCTGGTATTAATAGTTGACAGTGACTTCCTGTGTTTTACCCCCAGCAAACCTATGTGTATAACATAAATAGTGGACTTCAACATCTTAACCCAAATAGTGGACATTTGAGGCATTACAGCAGATTAGTAGTGGTAGAAGAGCCTTCCTAGTATTTACCAGAACTTATCATGAAGGCCAGCCTTGGCCAAACCAGCTCTGAACGCTAGTGGAGCTTTGGCTCCTCTAGGTCCATTATCACCCGAGACCATTAGCATCTGGATGACCTGGCAAGGACAAGAAAGGCACATCTAACCCCAGAACAGCTCCCTGCATCTCTTCTTGAGCATATTGTGGCATTTGTGGGCTTCCTCTGTGTTTGTTTACTGCTTTTTTTTTTCTTTTTGCTGCAATGCCAGGTTATCCTGGAGACCCCGGTGAGCCAGGCCTCCCAGGCCTTAAAGGAGATGAAGGCATCCCAGGCCTGCATGGCCCTTCTGGGGTTCCTGGCTTCCCAGCTTTACCAGGTGAAGCAAACTAACCCATCTCCTGCATAGATCAGTCCTCTATCCGCTCTGGTTCCCAGCATCTTCTTCTATACCTCTGGGTCTGAGCACACACCTAGCCAAAGTCAAAGGAAAGGTCGACTACAGTAGATTCCCTACTGCCAGCCCAAGGCTAATGTAAACAGGAATAGGGTCTGGGTGAGCAGCTTTTCTTTGGCTTAAATAATGTACCATAGCTGAACAGGCAATCCCAGACTTTCACTGAGGTTTGCAGAAACCAGAGGGACCCTGGTTTGGGCTGCTGGAGCCCTATCACTCTTCTGTGGATGTGCCATCCCAGCTGATGCTTGCCAAGAGGGTCTAAAAAAGTCCAGAGGAAAATCTGTGCCTAGACCCTCACTCTTGACTTAACTCAGGCATGATTGTCCGAGGATCCTATGGGTGACACCCTTGAGCCAATCATCAGAGGGGTGCACCCTTATGTCGTTCTGTAGTGGCAGGTGGAAAAAGAGCATGCCAGAGCCTGGGAGGCAGTGATGTCCCAGATACAAAGCCTCAGACATTACTTTTAAAGTTACTAGTTTCTAAATTCCTTGGAGATGGGCCTCTGTAAAGGCACCTGTGCTTTTAAAGCAGCCACTAGGAAGAGGTACAGTTGGCCCCAGCACCAAGATAACTGGAATACCCCTGAAGAGTAGAGTGATATCATGAGCATTTTTGTGTGGGCTTATCCTTCCAGGTGTTCCAGGTGAACTAGGACCTCAGGGATTTCCAGGCCTGAAGGGGGACCAGGGAAACCCAGGCCGTACCACAAATGGAGCAGCTGGCCTCCCTGGCAGAGATGGTTTGCCAGGCCCGCCAGGTCCACCAGGCCCATCAGGCCCACCTGGTAAGTTATTCATTTCTCTCTTTGGTCTTGAGACTCAGTTGTGATCTAGACTGCAGAACAGTCATAATTTTTGAGGGAGCCTGTCACAGATGAAACAGCTAAGTCAGGACACATGATAACTGCAGAGGAGCAGCAATAAAGGCCCCATCCTCTCTGGTTAGAGCCCTGCCTCTACCAGTTATCGACTACAGCAGACTATTGTTCATCAAGGAACTAACAAGCTAGGGCCATCTTGATGACCAAACACCACCTAATGCCTTCCAACTTTTGTACCCATTTCCATTCCATCCTTCAGCCCCTGAGGCCTCAGTTTTTCAGCTCCTAAAGAAGGAGCATTGGCTTTTTCTAGCTTCCCCTGGTTCACAGGGCCCCAATGCGGTGGGCTGGGAGCCTGAGGTAGGAGGAACCAAGCCTGGATCTTCAAGGTGGCTGCTATAATCCTATGCAGCCTACCAATTTCCTCTTTTGTACTAAGGGGGTCTTTCTGGGGTAGACACTTGGGACTGCTGAGTTACTGAAGCTACCTTGTTCATTCCCATATCTCCAGTGTCTACTACAGTGCCTGAAGCAAAGTAGATATTCCGACAGTATTAGTAGAGTGAATTCAGCCAAAAGAGGATCCTATTAGCTCCTTGTTGCAGATGTAGGGTCACTGTCTTGGATTTTTTTTTTTTTTTTTTTTTTTTTGTCTCCATTCTGGTTGTTGAGCCTTGAAGACTCAAGCCTTGGTCATTGAGCTACTGTGCTGAGTCAGGTGAGTCATCAGGCTCATAGAAGCTGCCAAGCAATCTTTTATGTTTCTTCTCCCTAAAGGTTCAGTACTTGAGACTGGAACCCTACGCAACACAGAGCCAGGGTTCCCCGGTCTCCGAGGAGAACGAGGTCCACAAGGAAATCCAGGCCTCAAAGGTGTAAAAGGTGATTTTGTCCCCTTGAGTTTCTTTGTTGCCCAAACTCCTTAGAGAAAGCTTTATGGGGAATGAACAAACAAATAGCCTTGGGAACCCAAACAGAAGCAATCCTGGATCTTGATTAGGGCTTTGATTATAGGATTATTAGAAATGCTATATTTGGGGATCTAAGACTGAGGCTGACAGTTGAGGTCACACAGGACAGAGTGGCTCACAGGCTACCTTTCCTCCGCTGCCCACCTGCAAAAGCTGTTGCTGGCAGCTCAGGGTGTTAACCAACACATGTTGCAACCCTTCCGAGTTTGCAAGGCTAAGGCTGGAAA
Source organism: Cynocephalus volans (assembly GCF_027409185.1). NCBI lineage: Eukaryota > Metazoa > Chordata > Mammalia > Dermoptera > Cynocephalidae > Cynocephalus > Cynocephalus volans. The sequence goes on along the minus strand of NC_084478.1, from coordinate 118,436,758 downwards.
GCTTGGTTTTCAGCCTGCAGGAAAGGGCTCTAAACAGGTCAAGCCCTGGGTCTCTGAAAAAGCCAACTGGCTCCAGGAAAACAACTCCAGTCCCCACTGATGTTGAAGAACTGATCAATGAGCTCAGCCTTCACCTGCACTGCTTCTCTCCAGTCTCTTGCTGCCTTTGGGTCATTTCCTCATTCTTTCCTCTGAGGGGAAGATGCTCAAATATGTCATTGCATTACAATGGTGGCCCAAGCCAGCCTGGAGGAAGAAGTGAACCTGCTAACTGAAGAGAGTTTGGGGGATGGCCTAGGGGTTTCAGTTACCTGAGATCTCTTCTCTCCAGGAATTAACACCTCTCTTCAGCATCAAGCAGAGAAGTTCTAACTTTCTTCTCTCCCTTCACGTTGCCCTGTCATAAAATGTCACTACCTAAGTATAGGAGCTAGTTAAGAAATTTCTGAAAGCTTGATCTCTATTATTCAGATAAAAGGAAGACTATTTGAGGGGAAAGGGCATTAAATTGCAAGCCTGAACTTAGGATGTTCATTTTAGCCCTTCCCTAACTCATACAGAACTGGTCTATTTCTCGATACCATTCTCACTCCTAAAACAAGGACAACTCCAGGGCTTCCCCTTCCGTAATTCCATTATGGAATTAGGGCCAGAAGTTTTTCTCTAAGTCTGGAACAGTGATAGTGATTCTCAAGCTTCATCATACATGAGAATCACCTAGTGGAGGTTATTAAAAATCATATTCTTGGGTCTGGCCTCCTGAGAGTCTGACTGATTAGGACTGGGATGGGACCCACCAAGCTGCCTTACAAACAAGCATCACAGGTGACTCATGCACAAAGTCCATGGATCACACTTGAGAAGTGCTTATCTGGAGAACAGACTGTTTTCTTAGAGTTTCGGGGATTGTCCGTTTTCTAAAAGTAAGAAGAGGCCCTCCAGGATCTTAGGGGAGTCACCTATATTGGCACCAATTCTCCTTTTCCAGACCATAAGCATGGAAGGTGTGGGTTGTTGGGCTATAGTGCTAGTGACTCCCTGACACCTCTTCAAAGGTACTTTGCTGAAATCCCTATCATCAATGTTTTTGGCATTTGTCTCATGTGTACAAAAGTCAGGGGTAAAGAAATTTTAGTGAGGAGAGCTTTGAGTGGCTTGGATTCCAGACTCTCAGTCATTTAGTAAAGGTCAGTGTTTCTCAACTCTGGCTGCACATTAGACTGATGTTTAATCATTGATGGCTGGGCCTCATCCCAAACTAATGAACTCCAAATCGTCAGCACAGACGTACTCTGATGGTGAGTGAACCTAGTTCATTGGAGTCTGTTCTCTGAAGGTATTCTGATTCCTTCCATGGAGTTAAGTCACAAATAACCACGGTGAGGTCTTCCTTCTTTTTGGAAAGATGGAAAACTTTGTTTTATTTTGCCTTTTTTTCCCCCAGGGGACTATGGTTTTTGTGCTTGTGATGGTGGTGTCCCCAACACTGGACCACCTGGGGAACCAGGCCTGCCTGGGCCACAAGGTCTCATGGGCCTTCCAGGCCTTAAAGGAACCAGAGGAGATCCAGGATCTGGGGGCACACAGGGCCCACCAGGGGCTCCAGTAAGTCTTGCCAATCTTTGGCCCTGAGGGAGCAATGGGAGCTGTCCTAAAGCTCATAAACAAAAGAGGGGAATAAACAAAGCTTTGGGTTTTTGGTCTGTAATATGAAGAAATCTGACTAGATGGTCTCTAAAGTCGCTTTCTGCTTAAAATACCTACATTCCCTCCCTTCCTTCCACAAAATTGTTTACGTTTGCCCAGTACTGTGCTGGGCCCTGAAGATAACACTGAAATTAAGACCAGATTCCCATCTTCAAAGATTTCAAAATTTAGAAAGTATGTACATCATAAATGGGCAATTATGGGCCAGCCAGGTGGCTGACTCGGGAGAGTGCGGTGCTGGTAGCACTGAGGCCACAGGTTCAAATCCTATATAGGGATGGCCATTGCGCTAGCTGGCTGAGCGTGGTCAAAAAATAAATAAATAAATAAATAAATAAATGAATGAATGAATGAATGAATGAATGAATGAATGAATAAATAAATGAATGAATGAATGAATGGGCAATTATTACCCAAGATGACAACATAATCAAGTGCCTGGAACAGTGCCAAATGTACCTGCTTTAGGTCATACTTAGGCAGGGTGCCAGACTTCTACGAAGCCTGAACCTCCTAATTATTCCCTTTTGTTTCTGTATCAGGGCTTATTTGGGCCTCTAGGTCTTGCGGGCCTCAAAGGAGAGAAGGGGCAGCCAACTCTCAGTACAGGATCAGGGATGCCAGGAGAACAGGGTAATCCTGGCCCCCAGGGGTTTCCTGGTGTGACAGGAGCCGCAGGCAAGGATGGAGTACCAGGTTTACCAGGTCTGCCAGGCCTTCCAGTAAGTTGATCATTCCTGGGTAAGTAGCTCTATAAATCCTCACGCCTGATTTGGGGGGGGGGTGGTCTGGTGGCCACTGGACCATGAGACAGGACAGAACAGAGAGACTCCAGAGCATCTTCTCCTGCCTCTGCCACTGATACGTTTTGCTCCATGCTTTTCCTTTATGTAAAGTGGGAATGTTTTTCTCAGAATGGCTCACTGTCTCATTTGATAAATGCTAGTAACAATTGACCATATCACTTAAAAATGCTTCAGTTTCTCAATGGCTTTTCCCCTTCAAATAATGTACCTGCTTTCTGTGACCTCAAGGGTTGTTATCCTGCTTGTTTCCTGCCCTCCCTCCCAACTCCCATCTAGAACCTTTTGCATTATTGGGTCATCCAGAGTGGACAAGACTCATTCCCACTAATTAAACTCAGAGGAAGTTGATTGATAAAGAATTTTAACAAAACAGAAAGCATTGCTCACATCAGTTGCCTTTCCTATGGTCAGAGGACTCTCCAGGTAAGTCTCTGAGTTGGACTTTCATTCTTTTTTATGTCATCTAGGGTGATGGTGGACAGGGATTCCCAGGTGAAAAGGGGTTACCAGGACTTCCTGGTGAAAAAGGCCATCATGGTCCAACTGGCCCCCCAGGAGTTGGGCTGCCAGGGCCTCCTGGACCTCGTGGGCTTCCTGGAGATAAAGGAATAGATGGATTACCAGGACAACAAGGCCTTCCTGGGCTTCCAGGTGAGTCAAGGAATCGGATAGCTTTGGACTTGGAAAATGACCCCTTGTAGAGTGGATGTGATGTGACTAGGGTGCATGAAATGTGTCATAACAGGAGACTTGGCTGACCGTAATTATTACTTTCAATTCTCTTAAGGGTTTTCATGTAGAAAAGGATCATAATTCTATGTGGTAAGCTTAGAGGGCAGAACAATATAGATTTCAGCTCTCGTTAGTGAAAAACTTCCTAACAGAGCAGTCTGAAAATGTAGCAGAGCTACCTAGGGGAGGTTATGAGCTCATAACCCCTGGAAAAGCTCAAGGAGAAGCTGGATGGCCATTTATTGCAGATGTCATCGAAGTAATGAGTAGGAGATTGGATGAGGTGTCCTCTAAATTGTATGTTAATATCAGCAGGAAAAAACTTTTTCTTAATTCATGGAATCTCAGATTGGGCAGAGATGCTAGTTACATCTAGTCTAATCCCCATTTGACACCTTAAAATCCTCCCCTTTCTATAAATTGTTTTTCTATTTGAATTTCAGGATTATAATGCTTATAGATTATGAAGGTATTATGCTAATAACTGATCTTCTTCTGTATAGCCAAAACAGCTTTTCATTCCAACTTACTTGTTTCCACAGCTTCTATGTTTTCATTAGTGGCACCACAGTTCTTATAGTTACGTGAAGGTTGAAAATTTGAGATTATCTCTTATTCTTCCTTTGCAGTGCCTCTTATATTCTTTCCTTCCTCTTCTTGCGACTACACTATTATCTCATGCCTAGCTTATCAAATACCTATATGCTTGTTGGGATAAACTGATGGATGGTTGGTTGGATGGATGAATGAGGGAGTGAATAACAACTTCCTATACAGTTTCCCATCTCCTACCTCCAGACTTTTCCCATTCAGTTCTACTGTGAACACATCTGCCAATTTAATATCTGTAAAGTGTCAATATCATCATGTTACTCCCCTAGTCCAAAGTCACAAATGGTCCCCATTGAATGAAGGATGATGTCCAAACTCCTCAGATTGGAATTCAAAAGTCTCCAAACATGGACACAATGAACCTTTTCAACCATATCTCACACTTCTCACAATTAAATAAAAAAATCTAAGACATGAGTCTTCTTCACTGCACCCAAACTCAATATGTCCATTGCAGACTCCAAGTTTTTGCTTATGTTGCCTTTTTCTGGCGTGTCCTTCCTCTTTTCTCTTTGTAGTCATATCATATCCATCTTTCAGGGTTCAACATAAGCTTTCCCTTGACCTCTGTGGTATGTCATTGCTACTTAAATTATGTATCTCCTTACATTAATGCTTTCACTTTTCCCACCTACATTGTAAGCCTCTGAATACTAGAGAAGGTAAGTGACACTTAGCATTTCTCAACTTGCCTAGCATGGTGCATTGTTCCATAGGAGACTAATATTTACTTGCAGAAGAGAGGGCTTTCCAAATAATCAAGGGCCACTTTTTAGACCTATTTCTCCTCTTTCCACTTTGTCACCTTGAAGAGTTACAAAAAAAAAAAAAAAAAGGAAGAAGAAGAAGAAGAAGAAAAAGACAGAATACCAGGTCTTATAAAATTATATTTGTTTTAAAATCTATTTTGTGAGTTGGTGTAATAAGGATGATGGTATAGGTTAAAACTTGATAATTCAGGATTCTTAAAACCAAGTCATATGTAAAATTCTCTATAAATGTGAAAATTTCTTGCTGTTGTGACATGTGATGGCCAAGATTTGTATTTAAATTTTGGCTGAATGAGTGGTATAATATAGTCCCTTAAAAACTCAGGGCAACCAGAATTTGGCATAAGAAATCAATAATTTCTGTATTAGTGGAAATTAATAATACATTTAAAATAAAGTTGAATTTATTAAAAGAAAAAGCCAATATTTAAATTCACAAATTCCTATGAAGGCTGTGAGCAATTTTTTCAAACAAAATCATTCTGCCTTTGGGAAGGCCTAGTGTCGACATCGTCTTGCTTCCAGCTCTGTTCCCAGAGGCATTACTCATGGTCATTCCACTGCCTCTCCACCAATTGGGCCTTCATTCTAGGTCATCCTATTCTGTAGACAACTAGGTTTTAAACTGAGTTATAACAATATGGCACCTATAAACTTACACACCCTCAGCTCTTCTGGATATTATCAACATTCCAACTGTTTGAGAATAAGCTGTCAATAGAAGGAAGCTCATGGGACCATTTCTGTCCCAAACTTCAGTCGTCCCTGGATATAGAAAGTTCTTAAGAATATAGTGCTATAGTAAGCTATTGCCTGGGAGATGCCTTATGCAGAATATATCCTTGTTGCAGTACTAAGATTCCAAAAAATTGCTTCAGTAAAAAGCATTAGGTTTCTTTTTCTCTCTAAAACAACAAGATACAACTCCTTGAACCTAGCTATTTTTCCACACAATTTAAATAATAAATAACCTATGGGCCCCAGACATTTGCACTGTAGCCATCTCTGTTGCCATGAAAAGTTAAGATGCCATTTCTAAATGTGCTCACTTCAACCAGTGGTAGTCCAGGTTAGGACAGCTGCATTGCCAGGAAAGGGAATGTAATCATCAGAAGCCTTTCAACCTAATAGTGTGAATTATTACAAACCCTGGGCAAGCAGACAACTGGCTGTTCCAAAGAGGCTGTGCTCCAGATGCTCATAGTTATCAATAACCCTAGTTATTACTGAAGCAGCTACTGTGTGCTTGATCCCGTGTAGGTGCCAGCTCTCCACTCAATCCAGACAGGGAATACGGTTGGTGGGTATGTCTGGGCTGCAGACAAGGCTTCCCTTCAGCCTCAAGGAACTTCTATCCTGGTTTAATTTTCTTCTTTACTTGATTGGCCTAGGTGACTGCTGCTGCAGGGAGGTTGGTAAAGGAGACTTAGAGACAGAGGGAGGTGAGAGCTAGCTAGGTCTACTGGTTCTCAGACACTAGTTTTGGCAAAAGTCCCCTTCTTTTTTGTTCACCTTTGTCTCAGACACTCACAATGGCCTGAGCACCACACTGGAGCCCCTGTTTGGGTAGAGATGATTGTAATGCTGGGTTACAAAGGCTGACACTGACACTGCTTCAGAGGCTCCTTAGCACATACTGCCTGAGTGGGTTGTGGGGGGAGTACAGGTGTAAGCAGGCATGTAGTCTCTGAGAGGGGCTGATTTCCTTCACCATGCATGTTGATGGCTTGGCTTATCTCCGCTTAAATGACTTCATTTTCTGAACTTAACTGGGGCTATAACTTGCTTTTAGAGGTACCTGGAAGGATATACATATATCTGATTTTTATTTGTTGGACCCAGAACAAATGGAGATGTTAGAATCTTGATAACCAGAGGCCCTTTTTATTCTGAAGATGCCTTTTGGCATTGATGGCAAAATTCTGAATAATTAGGTCACTTGCTGCACTTACAAAACAGAACAGCTCTGAATTCGAGAATGTAAAATAGAAAACAGAGATGTAAAGTAAAAGAGCCAGATACAAGTATGACTTGAAATCCTGAACCATTTTGAACCTCTGCTTGCAATACACAAGTGTGGTGTGGTGTACAGGATGGGTCTGAGGCACAATTATGAAGGGAAATACGTCCTTGTTTTCCTCTGGTGTCTACCCATCTTCCCTTTTATCATTATTTTTCCTGTCCTGGACCTTTCCAGATGCCTGTCCTGGCCCATCTTCTAAAAGTCTTTATTTTTAATCTGGCTGTCACAGGTGAAAAGAATCTATTGAGCTGATCTGATAAATTGAGGATGTATGGCTTCATATTTGGACCCAGCGCAGGGATATTTTTATTTTACTGAGGTTGTTTCTTAGTACATAAAGCCATAAAACTATAATGGTGGAGTTTGACACATTGGAGCCAATGAGTTATTGAGATAGTTGGAGGGAGGGGAGTCCTCTGCAGGGTTCCTCTCATGATACCATCTACGGAGGTAGTTCTTCAGCCTAGTTCAAAAGACCCAGGCCTGAGCTGAGCGCTGGGTTGGAAGCCCCCTTCCAGAGAAGCATCTCACCATGAGGTGCTTGCCTATAGGGCATATTTCCATAGTAGGGAAACAACTTTCAGAAATAGCTCCATCATCTCAATGTCTAGCAGGTTGGTGTGACCACCTGTGGAGGAAGATCCAAGCCTATGGGCCATCTCTCCACCTCTGGAAATATGACTATAGAAACCTGAGGCCTTCTAAGCAGAAAGTTGCTGCCCAAGCTACAAAGTAGTGTCACTAACCTGACTAAGGTACAAACCAGGGGATGACCTTGCAGGAGCTCTTCTGAGCACTTCTCCTGAAGTAAGATAATAAAAACTACTGTCCACCAAGCACATGCCAGGGTGTCAGACACTGTAGTAAGTGCTATTAGCACTGTCTCATGTTGTCCTCAAAACACCATATGAAATAGGTAGTTCCCATTTTACACATGAGGTTCAGAGAGGTTAAGTATCTTGCCCACATAGCTAGTTAGTAGCCGAACTAGGATACCAACTCAGGTCTATCTGGCTTCAGAGCCCAACCTCTTAACCAATACATTGCACTGTTCAATCCCCAGTCTTGATTTAGGAATAGAATGAGTGGGCTAAAAATGCCAAGGCTTCATATTGGAAAATAGAAGTGGAATCAAAGGAGAATGCCAGCCAGTTGAGTGAGCAGTCTGAATCATAAGCTGTATACATACATTTCAGAAATGCAGCTTGTGATTTAAGTGCAGGGAAATGCTGTAACAGTTGATTAGCACTGTTGGCTCTGTAGTTTAAAGCAGATCTTGGGGGATTGTTTTAATGAATGGACAAGACTAATTTTAATTAGCATAGCAATTGTTTGTAAATGGCACTTGAGGGAGCCTACAAACAATTTGTTCACCAGTACCTTATTAAACCTCCCCTCTGTAATCTTATAGACTTTTTATTTGCATTATGAATGAGCAAGGAAGAATTTGCTAGGAGAAGGGCTATGCATGCCAATTTGGACATCTTTAATATTGAAATGCCCCTTCTCACTGAGTAGCAGAGTTGATGATTTCAAATAAGGAGCTGAGGGAAGGGTCGCCACTGTTTGTCATGGCCAAAAGAGTGGCCTTTACTATTTGCCTGGTACAGACATTTGGGTATATCTGACCAAGGACAATCAAGTTTCAGTAGATCCCAAAAGAATTGTATTAAAAGAGTCCAGTGGTTTAGGAAAACCCTCATTCCAAGAAGATGGCAGCCATGTGAATTTGAGGGGTCTTAGCTTCAAACCCTCCAATTTAGTCATGTGGGGATAACGGACCCTTAGGACTAACCAAACACATCCTAGGGAGAGGCTCTATCTGAGGGCAGAGTGAGTCCCCACCCTCAAATTGATGTTTGCTGCTCTTCTGCAGAGGCCACCACTAGGAAAACTTGTTAAGTGACATTTGCTGCATAGGTGACTGCTTGCCCACTGAGCACTGATGGTTTGATAAGTGACATCTTGGCACTCAGACACTAGGGACATTCTCATCTGTAAGCAATTGCACTGCAAGTAACTCACAAGAGCTTCTGATGCCAGGATTCTTCTGTGTGGGCTCCTAGCTGCTGGGTGGGGAGAACATGGCTATCCCATTAAGTGAAATAGTATTAAGTAAAAGAGCATGCTAGAGGGAAATCTTCCCTGACTTAGTGGGTTCACCAGATCCATGTTACCATTTTCAGGAATCACCTTGCCTTGTATTATTCCTGGGTCATACGGTCCACCAGGATTGCGAGGAACTTCTGGATTCCCAGGTATGGAATGAAGCCAGAGAAAGCCACTGAGCACACTTGGTAAGGGCCATGAGCCAAAGGAAGATGAGTACAGCCCAGTAGCATCTGGGGATCCACATTCCTTCTGAGAGCAGCCTTAGGGATTGAGGAAATAGAATGTGCTGGAGAGGGCAGTGTGGGGAGGTGGAAATAAGAGAAGCCTCCAAGAGAATGGGACTCTTGACTGAATATCTCAAATCATCCCTAGCCCCACTGACTTTCCTTTGCCCTCACTACTTACGTTTGGGTTTGAAGGCCCTAAAGGCGCCCGTGGCCTCCCTGGGACTCCAGGCCAGCCCGGATCACGTGGAAATAAGGGGGAACCCGGAAGTCCAGGATTGGTTCGCCTCCCTGAATTGCCAGGTAAGGAAAGGATTCTCTCCTCATCTGCTTCTCCTCTTGTATGAGTATGTTTGGATAGTGGTAGCACTCCACCAATTACAGGAAGCTAGGTTTCCTCTCTGGTGTGTGGGCGAAGGTTTGATTTCATACCCAGGCAAAACACAGAGTAGAGCCATAGAATGACAACATAGCAGAGCAAGAAGAGCCAGTTGAGATCAGTTGGGACAACGCCTTAACTTTCAGATGAGGAAGCTGAGGCCCAGATCGAAAGTAACTTGCCCAAAATCACAAACCCACTAGTGACAGAGCTAGGCCTCTGCCAGGCTGTCTGTCTGGCAGTCCTTTGGCAGATTCCTGGACAAACTCCTTCAAGGTCAGAGGAGGAGATTCAAATCAGTCAGAGGGAAGTTGTCCATTTCTATCCCTTTTCTCATACCCTGTTGTTCCAACCTGAGCTTCATTGGTGCTACACTGCACCAGTGGTTCTCAAACTGTGCTCCCTGGGCCAGCATCAGTATCACCTGGGACCTTATTAGGAATGCCCCTTCTCAGCCACCACCACCCCAGACCTGCTGATCAGAAACTCCAGGGTGTCCCAGCAATCTGCGTGCTTCCCCAGGTGACTGCGACACACGCTCAGGGTTGTCTCTGGGCTCATCTCGGGCAACATGCTCCAGGGTTTATGGTGCCTCAGTTCCCTCCACCACACCCTCCCCACCCAAGAAGAGGGAGGCATGGCAGCAGGAGGCAGACAACCCAGGAGAGATGGGGCTTTTCCCAGGAGGCCTTGGGGGGAGCCCATGCTCTTCAGCAACTGTGGGGTCCCAGGAGCAGGTGGCTGAGCTCTGCCTGCAGGTGGTCTCACCCAACCTAGCGCCTCCTGCAGGTCATGCAATGCAGTCCCTGTCTCTGTGCCAGTCCTCCCAGGACCAGAGCCCCTGACCTTCAAGAGAAGTGACATATGTTATTAATATGTTAACTTTTGTATAAGAAAAACCTGTCTCAGAGATCTCTACCCAGACACGTTGCTTCTAAATGTCCATGGCCTTTTATTTTTGCCTCTTTACATTTAGGATTTCCTGGACCTCGTGGGGAGAAGGGCTTGCCTGGGTTTCCTGGGCTCCCTGGAAAAGATGGCTTACCCGGGAAGGTTGGAAGTCCAGGTTTACCAGGTTCCAAGGGAGGCCCTGGTGACATCTTTGGTGCTGAAAATGGTGTTCCGGGAGAGCAAGGCCTACAGGGATTGCCAGGGGACAGAGGATTTCCTGGAGACTCTGGCCTTCCGGGACCTGAGGGTGACTCTTTTTGCCCCACTTATTTAACAATCTACAGAAAGCCTTATAGTAACCAGTGCACTTGCATGAATTTGGGTTGATGAGTTAATTAGGGGTTTAAAATGAAATATCATTTTGTTCTGTCCCTCCCTTTTGGGAAGTTTTCCTTAAATGGCCTGGGTTCATTATCTTGTCTTAGTAATTCCAGAAGTGACCATAACCAATAGTCAAATTTCTTGCAGAGTATCTAGTTTACTTCTGGGAATAGCAACAAGGCTGGAGCTTGGGATAAATCCTGGGCCAACCTCTTCCTCTGGAAGTTGGTTTGGTGACCCAGTCTCTGCTATCTGTCCAGGCTGTGATCATGTGCCCCTTCCTTTTATTAGGTTTGCCTGGGAAGTCTGGCTTGCTAGGCCCCAAAGGTGAGCGGGGCAGCCCTGGAACACCAGGACATGTGGGACAAGCAGGCCCCTCAGGGTCTGGTGGTCTGTATGGCATCAAGGGCAAATCCGGGCTCCCAGGAGCACCAGGCTTTCCAGGCATTTCAGGTAGGTCCTTTGGAGGAGGAGCCCCAGTTTGACAGACTTCAGCTAGTCCCTGGGCCCAGGTGCCCTGAGAGGCAGTAGCAGCAGTGTGACATGGTCAGAATTTAAAATGGGGCTTGACTTTCCTAACCTCTCAAATATCAAATCTCAAGTCACTCTTGCAGTGCCAAGCAGAACAGATTGCTGCAGTTTAGCTTCCAAAAGAATACAACAAATCACTTCCTGCCCCTCCTCCATGACCTCACCCCCTCCTCCCTTCCCTAGTTAGAGCAGCCGCCCTTGTTGAGCTGGGTCTAGCCCACCTCCATCGCCTTCCCTGGGTCCATGACGAGCCTGCTTTGGGTTGGAGAGAAGCTGGAGCACAGTGTGACCGGCCTGGTGGCCTGCCTGTCAGACGAGCGTGCCTCTGAGGACCCACGGCCAAAATGTCTTTCACTCAGCAGTGGGACACGACACCCGCTGGTTCCAGCCTAGTGTTTGCAGCTTGCCTTTTTCTTGTACCACCCTCCTCGTCACCCCACCTCAGTGACTACGTCATTCCCCCCCTTACTCATAGCGAAGTGAATGAAGTTGAGTTATTTGCAGCAGAACTATTAATATCCTTTTTATCCTCTTCGTCCTTCTGTGTTTCTGGGGTCCTCACATAGGCTGCCTAGGTGAGAAAACACAGCCCACAAGCACACAGACTAACACCCCTGCCAGCTCTACCACTCAGGGAGTTATCTGACTATGCGCTATAACATGGACTTGCTTACTAGGGCGGGGATCCCTGAGCTCATGCTGTGAGGTCGGCTCCCATTTAATTTCCTTCCCTTGTTGTGGAGTCCCCTTCACAGCCTTCCATTCGAATCCTGGGGCTTACAGCTACTTGATGCTTTTCAATCCATAGAAAGCCAAGTCAGCCATTCATTTAGGTCTTTGGGGGCCCAAATACCTCTGTCGTCATTGATTTAATCCTTTGGTTTTTTAATTTCCTTGCTTTGTACCTGAACATTCCACTTTGGCGGCAGCTCGGGAGGTTAATCCCATTGACCAACTTTAAAGCGTGGTGAAAGACGTCTCAGAATACCTAGGAGACCAAATGGGCCTTGTGGGTTTCTACAGTACTTGGCACTAGGGGGTCTTTCAACCTTAATGCCAAGGAACTGGCTGACTTAACTGCTTGCTTGAGGGATTAAAAGGGCAGCCCTGTACCCAAGGCTCCCTGGGAGGCTGAAACAACAGCTCAGCTTTAACCTCTACTTCACCATTTGGCTCAAGAAACAGCCATTGTCGTGTGATTCAGAGTGGAAGAACCAGGAAACTGGAGCCCAGTTGCCACCCTGGCTTCCCAGAGCTCCATTCAGAGGCTAAAGCGTGAACCACATTCATAAAGGGAGAAGTTATAATCAGAAGGGGTTTGCTGTCCCTGCCAGCTACTGTGCCATGCTGGAAGTAATAGCCATTGGCGTGGCGCTCTGGGTGGTAGTTGCTAATGCTTCAGCCAACTAAAAACTCTGCCTGTTAGCAGCTTGCATATGCCATTGTTAAAGGGCCATGTGCAAAACCCAACAAGCCAACCAACCAGAAGCTATGGGAATAGGCAGTGACCCAGATCCTGCCAGAGACTCTCTTGGCAGCCGTCCTGTGCTCTCTTCTGTACTTTCCAGGACATCCTGGAAAGAAAGGTCCAAGAGGCGAGCCAGGTCCCCCCGGATCAACTGGAAAGAGAGGTCTGCCTGGGCTGAAAGGCCTTCCTGGATCTCTGGGGCTAATTGGCTTCCTGGGGAGCCCAGGCCTGCCAGGGGGCACTGGGTTGCCAGGCCTCCCAGGCCCGAAGGGTAAGTGAAGTGATCAGGAAGGCCAGTGAAGTGACCAGTGGGTGCCAAAAAGGAGATTGCACCCTCCTCTCTGCCCAGGAATGGGAAACAGGGAGGGAGGTGGGCAGGGCTTTTTATGACAGGGTAGTTGGACAAGGCTAGTGCCAAGTGAAGACCCCCACCCAAGCTGAGTCACAGTCACTGCCTGCTGGGTTGAGCACTGGGCTGGGCATCACAGTAAAACCCAGGGCAGTAACAGCCGCACTGGGTTTACTCGCTTGCGTGGCCTCTATCGTGGAGCCTGAGAGCTCTCACTTCATGTGATTGCCCTGATAACCATCAGTGGGTGGGCAGGGAACATCTCCAATTTAAACAGGGAAAGTGACTGGTCCAAGGTCACACAACTGGTTAGCAGCAGAGCCAGGACAGAGCTCATCTCCATGCCCTCGGCTTTTTTTTTTTTTTTCACATGAGCTCTAACTTGACGAATCGTAATAGAGGGGCCCACTTATTTCGTTTGTGTTGCTTAGTGCCATGTCCCTGTTCACGGGATTAGTATAATGTGTAATGACTAAGATCTTGGTAATGACTAAGACTTTGGAGTTAGAAAAACCTGGGTTTGAATCCCTTCCCTGAAACTTCCTAGCTGTGTGACTTTGGGCAAGTTATTCAATCTCTCTGCATCTCTGTTTCCTTGTATGTAAAATGGGGATAACAATAGAAGTTCTTGTTTCTCAACAGGTGAGAAGGGGTCCGTGGGACTGATAGGTTTTCCAGGGATGCCAGGTCTCCCTGGTATTCCTGGTGCAAGTGGACTGAAGGGAATTCCTGGGTCAGCTGGAAAAGTGGGGACACCTGGACTGGCTGGTAGTCCTGGTGAAAAAGGTGAGCTGGAGAATTTAATTCTGTTCCTGGCACTCATGCTTCTCAATATACACTTTGTTTGTTGACTTTGTCATTCCTGCGGTTTGTACCAACCCTATGTTAGATAATAAGATTTGGGGCTTCTGAATTAAATCCTTTTAAACCAAAGGACCTAGGATGGCCGGTTAGCAAAAAACAAACAAACAACAAACTAGCCTCATGAAAGAAAGAATAAGCTGGACTTTATTACAATTAAACCAAAAGACATAATCACTTCTGAGTGAGCACCGCATGTTAGAGGCCTTGTCTGTACATTTCCAGATGATAAATGGAGGAGGGTTTTGAGTAAGGTCTAAAATTGCTGATGGACTTTGGGTTTGTAGAAAAAGAGGGCACACACAGAAATGCAAAGTTGGGGGAATGGAGGGGGGAAGAAGATGGAAGGGCCCAGAAAGAGGCCGGGGGTGGTGTGGGAAGAAATGGTATGAAAGGTCAGCCCTTGCCTGACCCCATGTCTAAGCTCTCTCTCACGTTGATCTCCTGATCTCCATCCCTGCAGGAGACAGAGGCCATCAGGGGCCAGTCGGAATACCCAGCCCAAGACCTCCAATGCTGAACCTTTGGTTCAAAGGAGACAAAGGCTCTCAGGGATCAGCCGGATCAGATGGATTTCCTGGGCCCAGAGGTGCTGGGGCAAGGGATGGGCAGGAGAAATGCCCAAGAAACGTTTTACAACCAAACTTAAATTCCTTCCTGAGAAAAGTCCCCCACCCCCACCCCAGAGCAGCCATGGGGATGGCAGCAGGGGGCCCAAGGAGGCTGCCTTCCCTGGGCCTTAGGGGTGCCTGGACTTTGAGACTGCCATGTGTCACTGCCACTGGGGACTGAGATTTTGAACCACAGGCTGTGGTAGCCCTAGAGGACCCTGGCAGATCGGGGGACATGGGCACTGAGCTGCTTTCCAAGTGCTGGAGCTGGGGTGGCCCTAACAGTGCCTCATAATGCTGAAGGCGCTTCCCCCAAGGTAACTACCCCCCAAGCTTGCATTTGGCCTATTACCCAGGGTACCTGCACCACGGCAAGCAGGTTTCCTCTAGCCCAGAGTCTTTTCCAAGCCTTTTTGCTTCTTTCTCAGGTGACAAAGGAGAGGCTGGCCGCCCTGGGCCACCAGGCCTTCCTGGAGCTCCTGGCTCCCCCAGTACCATCAAAGGACTTACTGGGAGGCCAGGCCTCCCTGGCTCTACAGGACCACGGGGCTTATTTGGCCCGAAGGGATCCCCTGGGATCACAGGTTTCCCAGGAATGCCAGGAGAAAGTGTAAGTTTGCCCAGATCCTTGTCTCTTCACCAGAGAAGGGCTTCCATATAGGGAGACATGCCCTCACTGCCCGCCTTTCTGATCCCTGAGGATTAGCCCCTTCCCCAGGACATCCTCAGACAAAGCCCTCTCCTCGAGTCTGATGGCTCTTTCTTTTTTTTTTTTTTTTAATTTCTTTTTTTATTTTATTTTATTTTTTTAAAGATGACCAGTAAGGGGATCTTAACCCTTGACTTGGTGTTGTCAGCACCACACTCTCCCAAGTGAGCTAACCAGCCATCCCTATATAGTGATCCGAACCTGTGGCCTTGGTGTTATCAGCACCGCACTCTCCCAAGTGAGCCACGGGCTGGCCCCTCTGAGGGCTCTTTCCACCCCTTCCTGAACATCCTGTCTTCCATGCCTTTGTTCACATTATCTCCCTCACATGGCAGAGCCTCCTCCCTCCTCTGCACTTGCCCAATACCTGCCTGTCTATTTAGGCCCCAGCCCTCCAGGAGCCCCTCAGCTCCCACCGTGCTGGGACTCTCCCCGTCTCACTGCTTATACTGATCCCAGTTGGTTCTGCACGGGTCTGACTTCCTCAGTGAAATTGTTAGGGCTTGAGAACAAGAACTACCTCATATGCTTTTTTATCTGCAACCCCACTCCCAGCACCCCACATTGAGCTTGACATATCTTAAGAATTTGGTACACACTTCATGATGTTTTGACAGAAATGTCTTTGATGCTCCACAAGGGGCAACGACTAGCAAAGAATCAAGTCCAGTTTCTCTGGGCTCTTAAAAGGCAGAGTGGTAGAGTAGGCTAAGCAATGAGCCAGTCTTGGGTTTAAATCTCAGCTCCATCACTCATTAGCTCTGTGATCTTGTGTACATTGCTTGTCTTCCCTGAGTCTCACTTTCCTCATCTGTAAAAAAATGGGAATAATATTCAAACCTCCTTGAGACACTATTGAGGATTAAGCGAGATGATACATGTAAAACATCTAACATTGTGTCTGGCAGGTGGCAGGTGCTACATGAATAGTAGCAGTATTGAAGGGTCCAAATGAACTGGATCACAGAACACCTGTGCTCCTTGCAGGCAAAGTCCCTGTCCTTCAATTGTGTCAGTCCATCCGGTGGAGAGAACACACACACACACACACACACACACACACACACACACACACACACACACAAAGCAATTGCAAAAGAAATAGTTCTAGAGTGGATGATCCCAACTATTCACATACTAGAAGAGATGGAAACAAAGTGGCAAGGCATTCTGAGAGGGGTCCCAGCATGAGCAAAGGCTCAGAGCTAGCAGCAGAAATGGCAATGTGCAGGATGAAGCCAGGCAAGGAAGCGGGCAGCACAGATGGATGTCCTGGGTAGTGGACCAGTGAGCAGTGACCCAGCCTAGAACTTGGCCTCCTACCCAAAGCACGGAGTGGCATATGTCTTTACTGGGTACTGGATACATCTCAAAATGAATCAAAACCACCCCGGCTCTCAGGGGAAGAGCTGAGCTGACAGTGGTTAGCATGCCTTCTTCTCAGACTCAGGTAGTGTGTCGGACATTAGCCAGCAAAGGCAGCTTCTCCTGTGATAACGGTAAACATTTGCCCAAATTCAGATGCCAGCACTGCACACATACAGCCTGCTACCTGGTGGAAGAAGGACCTTGTGTTCCTTGCAGAACCTGGGGCAGAGAGCTAGCCCCGCTGGGTGAAGCAGCACTTCTTGTGCGTAATAGCTCCAGAGCTTGATGAGGGCGGTGGTGGCAGACCGTCTGTGAAGCGCACCGAGTGCCTGGCCTGTCATGTTCTGTATTTTCTAAGAGACTCCCTAGAGCAGCTATGCCTTAATTTCCCAAGATTCCAGTTTTGATAGGCAGTGGGAAGTTATGAATGATAAGACTAGATTAATCTGCCAGTTGAATCCTTCCCCTATAAATCCTAAGTATGCACTTACGCCCTTTGCTTATCACCTTCCCACTTGCAGGATGTACCCCTGAGTCCACCCCTGCTACAGAGTGTGTGAGAGACATCTCTCAGGCATTGCCTCAGGGAGGGGAGGAGGAGTGAGTAGGTGGGCAGCCCTGAGCTCTGGGCAGAAATGATGATTCCTATTGCTTTGAAGGGTCCACAGGGTCTCAGTGGGACTCCCGGGATCCCAGGAGCATCTGGTCTCCCAGGCTCAAAAGGTAAGGAGTGTTTTCTCTTTTAATGTGTTTGTCTACAGCAAGGAAGATTTCTAGCAGGCCCAGAGATCTCTTGGTGAGAAACTCTGTTTAGGGGAAAGTGAATTGATTTACATTTCCCCTTTGGCCAAACCCCCTCTGCAGTCCTTGTTCCCCAAATAGGATGCAACAGTGGTACCTACCAAAATCTCTCTCCATGGCTTTCATGGAGCCAAGGAAAAGGCTGTCCTTCAGCTTTGTGGTTCGACCCATCTGCCTTTCAGACTCAGCAGCAGAGGAGAACCTCAGCTCTAGACAGTCTCTTTTCCTGATGAACCCAGCCCACTAGGCAGGACAATTTCCCATCCTTCCTGGCATCACCATTCCATTCTGGTGATTTTTCAGGGCCCCGCTTACCATCCTCTCTGCCCATACTGAGCCTAGTGGTGTATTTCCCAATGGAGATATGCTGCATGTAGCTGCATTTCATGCCAGTAGCCTGGTAGCATCCCAGCTCCTGGATGGTGATTGATCACCTTCTACCCAATGGATAATTTTGTCGAGGAGCTCCTCTGGCTACAATGAATCTGAAAAACATTTTGTGTTCAAAAGATCTCTTTGTTGCAAAATGAGCTATAACTTCTCCTGACCATCTGAACAATGTCTTTGATATTCCTAGGAGATAAAGGCCAGACGATTGAAATTTCTGGCAGCCCAGGACCCAAGGGACAACCTGGGGAATCTGGTATGAAAGGTAAAGCTGCTATATTTTTGTCTCATGTGCCCCACAGTCTCCTCAAAACTAAGGATTGGGGGCCGAGCCCGTGGCGCACTCGGTAGAGTGCTGCGCTGGGAGTGCAGCGACGCTCCAGCCGCGGGTTCGGATCCTATGTAGGAATGACCGGTGCACTCACTGGCTGAGTGCCGGTCACGAAAAAACGACAAAAAAAAAAACAACTAAGGATTGGAAGTAATTTTGGAGGTCAACCCCAAGTTCTGTAGTGCACCAACTTCAGTACAGTGCAGAAAAATTTCTACCTATGATTTCCCCAAGCAAACCAGCCTGCTCTTCCTTCAAGACTTGTAGGCTGGCAGAGACCTTTGGGATAATGCTATGCACCCCCTTAGTCTATAGATTGTTATCTAAACTGTGCTTCTCAAGCATTTCCACCCATTGCTCCCACTTTTGGGGGCACTCAGAACAAGTCTACTCACTTCACAATTGGATGGCACCTTCCAAATGTGAAGACAGCTGCCAATAACCTTTTGAGTTTCTTTACTGGATTTAGCTCCCTTAGCAGTTCAAAATGATTTCACCTTCCTGCTCTCCCTTTCCCACTGAGGAACATGCTGCCAGAAATGTGGTCTGATCACTCAGCATTTTTCTTGATTTTGTAGGTGCGAAAGGAAAACATGGAGTAGTTGGTGATGTTGGTTTACCGGGAAACAAAGGTGAAGATGGAAAAGCTGGTATTTCTGGAGATGTTGGCCTCCCTGGATCCTCAGGTACTATGCCACAATGCAGCTTTATTCTAAAAGAGTTAGGATTAGCTTCAAGCCATGCCCCATTCTGAACTTCTGCCTTGGTTTCATGTTTAGGACTTCCAGGGATTGCAGGTATGAGAGGAGACCCAGGACTTTCAGGTCCCTCTGGTCTTCCAGGGGCAGCTGGGCCCCTGGGACCCTCTGGCCTAACAGGACCCAAAGGTATGTGTATTTGGGAGCAGGCAGTGGAAAAAAGTGTCCTTTCCTCAATAAAGGACAGCAACTACTTTATCTGAAAAAACACTAGCTAAGGTTACGTCATGCCCCTGGGAGTCATTGACTGGGCTGCATGAGAATGAAGAGGAAGGAAGGTGGACAAGCATGAATGGGAAGAGAAGAACATGCAATCCATGGAGAGAAGAGTTAGCAAAGGTCATTGCCCTGGCATATGTAGCCTTTCCCTGACTTAGAGATTTGGCAGCTAATTTCTAGAACCAGTCTCTGGGAACTGGCAACTCCAGGTAATGGCATTGCCACTCTGAGTTCTTCTTGAAGATACCTAATTAGATACCACCCCACTCTTAAAGCTGTATTGGTCTCTGATAAGAGTCATGAGAACCTAGGGTGCAGGGTTTAGGTTAGGGGCGGTCTGTTCTCCCTTAGGGCACTAAGCAGTGCCTCAAGAAAGATCAGGACTTTAAAATGAGGACCTTGCAATGCCTTTGGGGGCAGGACCTCTTTCAGACCTCTCATGATTCAGAGCTGCTGGAGCTATTTCTGATGTTCTCTCCCCTCAGGTTTCCCTGGACTTCCTGGTTTACATGGCCTCAATGGGCTTCCAGGCACCAAGGGCACCCATGGCACTCCAGGTAAGGAGGACCCTCAAGGGTGAGGAGGAGGTCACACCAGCTCTTCCACAAGGCTGGCAGGAGATGGCCACAAGTTCTCGACTGTGGTGTATCCCACATCCTTGGACTGAGACCTCCTCACCAGCTTCCAATTTGAAGTCCCTTGATATGGGATGGAAAAAGGATGGGGTTTGTCCTTCTACCTGAACGAGCTCTATTTCCTGTCACATCAGTACTCTGCCCCTGGTGTCTGTCGGGCAGGCCTCTCAGGCCCCAGGCAAATGAGCTAGGCATGAAGGCCTTGCCCGCACTGAGCTCTGTCCTCACACTCTGCATCTCCTCCCAGGACCCAGTATAACCGGTGTGCCTGGGCCTGCTGGCCTGCCTGGTCCCAAAGGGGAAAAGGGTTCTCCAGGAGTTGGCATCGGAAGTCCAGGGAAGCCAGGCCTGAGGGGACAGAAAGGTGGCCGAGGTAAGTGATCCCAGGGCAGGCCATGTAGAAACTGAGGCCTTGCTGGGGGAACCAGGTTTAAGGTTCATCAGGGCCATGTGGCTCACAGAGTTGAGCTGCGTGTGTCTTCACATCTCTGGGAGTCTCAGAACCCAGCAAGACTGAGTGCTGAGAAAGAGAGGATAGGCCATGCTCAGGGCTCTCCAATGAGAGGTTGTCAGGGAGCAGTTCACCGAGTCCACTGTAGCCTCCGGATTCCCTCCCACTCTTCCCTATTAATCTCAGGGCCTCTCTTTCACACTTGGCCAGAGCCCGGGTTTAATGGTCCTAAGGGACAGGGCTTGTCACTTAGTGAGAGGCTGGCCAGAATTTCCTCAGTGTCCAGTATGGATGGCATTCCCAGGGCCCTGGGAAGACAGTGTGGAAGCTGGAAAGAGCCCAAAACTAAGAATAAATGTCTCCCCAGGACAGGCCCACAGTGTGCACTCAATTAGGTTCCATTCTAATATTGGCCGCCAATTCGTCACGTTACCTGAAGTCCCTTTCTGAGCCTCCCTTTCACTACCCCTCAAAAAGTGAGAATAAATTCTCATTCTTCAACTTCCCTTAAGAATGTTCTGAAGACCCATATCCCATTCAATGTAAACCAGGAAATAAATTCAGTGTAGCATCATGGTATGGGCTCTAGAGTCAGACCAGCTCGGTTCGAATTCCACCTCTACCTCTCACTAACTATATGACCTTGGACAGGGAAGTTACTTGTCCCTCAATCTCAAACTAACCCTTAGTGTTCCTTTTCTGTAAAATGGGCATAATATCAGAACCTATCATAGGTTTTGTGAAGAATCAATGAGGAGTGAGGTAACGTATATAAAAGCATTTAGCTCAGTGCCTGGCACATAGCAGGTGCTCAAAAAATGTTGACCATTATATTATTGCATGTCACCTGGGGAAATCATATTTGCAAAATGCTCTGTTCCTCATAGCTCTGGGGACTGAGGTCTCAAAATACTTTAAGTGCATGTTTGTATAATGTACGTATGTTTCCCAGGAACTATATTTGTACATTAATTCATTTCCTGCTGAGTTTTGAATCGGTACATCTGCTGTTTCTGTGTTTGTTCTTTTTTTTGATCTGGACCAACCTGTTCTTTTCTGAAAGCCAGCAGCTTCTCCAGAGAACAGGCTCAAAGTAGGGTCCGAGCCAGCAGAGACTGTGGCTTCTTTCACAGGACATAGAAAAGAGGGGACAAGAGGGGACTGGATAGAAGCACAGGGGTATTTCCTTTTCTGTGTTTAAATCTTGACTATGAATGCCTGGTCATTAAATTATTTCTTTCCTTTAGCTATGTGAGGTCATAAAATCACAATTACAGATGTGGTAAACAGCACACATCAAGATAGATCCATTTCAGGAACATAATGTTGACCACAAAAAAAATCATGTCGCAGAGAAATACGTTTGGTATGATTCCATTGCTTAATGTTCAAAAATAAGCAAAAACAACTAACATATTGTTTAGAGACACAAATATATGTGGTCAAACTGTGATGCAAAGGAAGGGGTTCATTGTTTCTGGATTATTCTTTACATATTATTTATAAATATTCTGTTGAATCTTCTCGATATCTAATTAAAACAATTTGTTTAAAAAGAATAGAGCAAATATACCCCCCCACAGGAACTTGTCTTTGATTTGATATTGGAAGTCAATGCAAAATGAGGATTTACTCCTAAGAAAACTCCATAGAACAATCCCTGTCCTGACGATACCTTTATCTAAATAACTTTTAATTACACCATCAATTTTTGTATTTATACTAAATATTTAGAGGTGCATTGGTATTATTTAGGTTTTTTTTTTTTTTAAGGCTTTGACACTGGAATGAGTTAGAAAAATAGACCGTTTTGCATTTTCATCTGCTCATTTGAATTGTTTTATTCCTAATCAAAAAAATACATGAGCTTTTTGCACTACTTGAGGTCTGTAGTGCCTTTCTTTCAGGTTTGATAATATATTGATATAACTACAAAATCGAGAAACAGGTAAAGGAAGGAGAAGGCTCCAAAAACTGCCATGGGAACTTTTATAACCTGTGTGCTGCCCATACTTACTCTATTGTACAAGGGTACTTCAAAAAGTTCGTGGAAAATAGAATTAAATTTTTCCACGAACTTTTTGAAGTACTCTCATATGTGAATATGTGGTGTCTTCTGTACTAGTTTTGTGTAATTTCAGTTTACATGCATAAGCTACATCTGTATATATAATGAATAAAACCATATTTTCAGGAGAAAAGCATACGATATGTCTTTCTTTCCAGATTTTTACCTCTATAAGAAAGAACAATACTTCAAACATTCATCAAAACATAACCGAGAATACAATTAATTTTTTCTTTTCGACCTAAACTACGCTTTTCTCGAAATTTAATTTTTCCTTCTCTAGATTTCCATAGGATTCAATTAATCAATAAGCTATTTTAAAACACCTGAATTAACCAATCTACCATTTTTCTTGACAAGTTTTCATTGATTTGCTATATTTTTAGACAAATATGAGAAATTCAACGTTAATATTTTTGTATTTTTCTTGCCACAAAAAAATTCAACATTAATATTTTTGGACTTTTTGGTCACAAACAAAAAAACAAGAATCTCAACCACCAGAATGGTTTATCATCCAGTTCGAATCTATTTCTCTTCATTTGAATATCTTCTAGAATATGCCAAAGTAATAAATACATTTCTTCCATGCTATAAACTTCTGCATTTGTATATAGAGCTTTGATGTGTTTTCTCATCAGGATTACCATCTGTGTATTTGACATGTGAATATTAAACAAATCTTTTGTAATCAGATGAAAGTTTTTTGCATGTATTATAATAGATATCATTTTACAAACAGAAACATGTAAAGCAGTGTTAAAATTTGAGCAAACCACTGTTTTGTATCTGCTGTAATAAGTGATTAGTCTTTTGTGCCAAAAGTGGGGGAGGGATTTAGCACAGAGAAATTTGTTCTAGAGGCAATTAAGCAATCATTTGGCTAATATCCTGAGTCCTTGTCGTCTCCATTCTTACTGGGCCAGTGGCCCTTCGGACTGGCTGAGGCCTGTGGCCTACCTTTGTGTAACATCAGACATAACTGGCTAACATGAAATGTTGTTTGACAGGGACGGTAGGTTTACAAACATTCGGGAAACAAATTCCACGTGCTCAGTCATGCCTTCTTTTCTTTCTGATTTGGGGGTAATCGGCCTAAAATATTTGCATTACGAGTGAGGTTGGGGAGCTATTAGAATTTTCCACAGCTGTATCCCAATAAAATGCAGCTCCAGCTGGAAAGGAGGACTGTCTGAGCTTTTGTCAGTTACGCATGTGTCTGCTTGCTGGGAAGGCAGGATGAGGGGAGAAGAGCCCTCTGCTGGCGTTCTCTGGTCTGGCTGCCACCTAACAGCTTGCATTTCTTGTGTGAATTTCCATTTTCTCTGAGAGAGCCTGGCCCTCTCCTGGGCACACAAAGCCCCTCCAGCCCCTTTTATTTATTCTTTGCAGGTTTCCCAGGCCTCCAAGGCCCTGCTGGTCTACCTGGTGCCCCAGGCATCTCCTTGCCCTCACTCATAGCGGGACAGCCTGGTGACCCTGGGCGACCAGGCCTAGATGGAGAACGAGGTAAAGGCAGGAAGCCCAAAAGAAGACTGGCCACCACCTTTTGTCTGGCATCTAGGGAGATCCTTTATACAGTGCAATCCAGTCCCTGTTGCTGGCCAGGCGTGGGCCTGCTTTAGCCTCACATCCCTCCTCCAGCTGGGACTCGGGGGACTGGAACTGGCTGCATTTTGCTAAAAGGGTTTGGGAAGATCTGAGCACTGGGACCCCACAGACAGCAAGGAAACATTCTCTGTCCTGGGAATGGGCTTCAGCTGCCTATCAGTCCCTAGGCCTTCAGCAGCAGCCACTTTCTGCTGACCTGCCCCTCATCCTTCTTCCAATCTTATCTCCAGGCCGCCCAGGCCGCCAAGGGCCCCCAGGTCTCCCTGGGCCATCCTCGGATCAAGGTGACCCCGGAGATCCTGGCTTTCCTGGAATTTCAGGCCCTCAAGGGCCCAAGGGAGACCAAGGAATTCCAGGTTTCTCTGGCCTCCATGGAGAGCTAGGACTGAAAGGTATGGCTGTTTGGCTGGCTTTCCCCACTCCACAGTCCAAGATGGCTCCTTCCCCACAGCCCTGTGAAGGAAAACCAGCTGATAACACGCTTCTGTACCTTGCCCCTGCCTAGTCTCCACGCCCCCCACCCCCACCACCATGCCAAGGCCTGACTTGCTTTCCTTTGGACTTTGCCAGGCATGAGAGGTGAGCCTGGCTCCATGGGAACTCCAGGCAAGGTTGGGCCACCTGGAGACCCAGGATTTCCCGGGATGAAGGGGAAGGCAGGGTCAAGAGGTGAGTTGAGAGCTCGTGCTGGGATGATCTGAAGCTCAAGGAAGGGGCCTGGGGGTAAGGTCCCTGCTCACCATGCCAAGAAGCCTGGATGCCCCAAGCAGCTGGATCAACTCCCCCAGGGAGGTAGTTTCTTCACCCTGGGGAAACTCCTGCCACCATCAGCTGCCAGGACTGAAGGCCACTGCTGCTTTGCCACTGTGGATCCCACCACTGACCTTGTCTGTCTGCGTTATTTCTGTGTTATTTCTGCGTTAGTGGACATTGGCTTCGCACTCAGATCACCACTCACCCATTTGCTCAATCGTGAAATGAAGAACCAACCTTTCCATCCTTTACCACCCCCACCCCATTCATACACATCCAATCTATTAGCAAGCCTGAGGGTTGTATCTCCTAAATGTGCCTTGCATAACCCCAGGTCCAAGCCATCAATATTTCTTATGCAGTGCCCTTCCCCACCCCACCCCCAACAATCATTTTTCTGCACAATCATCCAGTGGCTTCCCATGACATCAGAATAAACTACGGCCAACAAAGCACTATGAGACGCCTCCGTCTTCATTCTCATCACATTCCCATTTCCTCCACCTGCCCGTAGGTTTTTCCGGTCCCCCAGGTGCTCCTGGAAAAACACCAATTGCAGAAGCTGTCCAGGTTCCTCCTGGACCCATGGGCCTACCAGGCATTGATGGCATCCCCGGCCTCACAGGAGAGCCTGGGGTTCAAGGCCCCACAGGCCTACAAGGTGAGGAGGGCACCAGAGAAAAGGGACTTCTTGAGGAGCTAAAACGGCCATGGCTGAGGCTGAAGCTACTGGCTTGGAACCCCAGCTCCCAGGGGGCGCCTTCATCAAATGCTCCCTCTGCACCTTCACAGAGCTCCTGAGCTTGTTGCCAGAGAGAGGCCAGTAGGCAGTGGTTGTAGTTAGGTTTAGACTGTGTGGGCAGGGCATGGCCACTTCTCCAGACAGCTTGTCCCTCTGTAAAGGGCTGCTGAGGGATGGAGGGAGTGTTAAAGGGGTGGTGGGTAAAGGGCAACACAAGGGGCAGTGGAGAAAGCCCAGGGCTGGGGGAGAGGAAACCTGACTCCTAATCCCAGCTTTGCACCAACTGGAGTGAGTTAGCCTCTCTGGGTCTTGGCATCCCCTGTTCTGATATGGGACGCTAGCAGTTGCCCTGCCTACTTCCCAGCATTGCTGGGAGGATGAGAGGAAGGGAGGAGGAAGTGGGTGTGAAGGGGCTCAGAAAGGCTGAGAGCCCATCCCAGGGCAGAGATGTCCCCACGATCTAGGGACTAGATTAGGCAGGCTTCAGCCTTGATGTGCAGTGTGCGCGTCAAGCCGACAGCCAGTGAGCCCTCCCCTGCTGAGTCTTGGGCATGACGCTCAAGTCTCCCTTTCCTGCTGAGGGCGCCTCCACACTGAGTCCCCCCTCACCCCCATGAACTTTCTCTCCTGCAGGCCCCAAAGGTTTTCCTGGCGTTTCTGGCAAGGATGGCCCCAGTGGGCTCCCAGGCCCGCCTGGCACTCTTGGTGATCCTGGTCTCCCTGGACTGCAAGGCCCTCCAGGATTTGAAGGTCTGGTGATGTCACATTAAGGGGTACGGGGCTTCTGTGAGGATTTGAGGCTAGGGAATGAGTAAAAATTAAAATCTGAGACTTAGTAAACCAGGTGGTAGAGCTTGACATTACTAGGAGGCTCAAAAATTGGACTCTAGTCCATTCATTCCCCATCACCCTCTGAGCCTGTGAAGGGATGCTCTATATTCCAGAAGGCAAAGGACCATTCTAAATCCTTTTCTGGGTTCTTCTGCAGCTCTTAAGAGCTATGACTGTATACTACAGCATGGCTCCCTGCCCTGCACCCAGGGATTTTGACATGAATGGGAGGGGGGTTGGTTCAAGGGATAACGACATTCGAGATAAGTTATGATTGTCCGTACCTCTGCTACTTACCTTCTTTTTTTAATCCAGTATAGCAAATCAGTTGTTCTGAGTAGAGAACAGTTCTGAGGCTAGGTGGGAAAATGTTGCAATCAATTAGTCACGTCTGCCATGGACAGGAGAGGAGAGAAGGATTTTGCCCTGCTGATCCTGGCTCTGCTTTTAATGCCTCTGATTCAACAGCTACTTAGTTATCTCCTTTGAGGGCCTATAAGACTGGGCCCAAAAGCACCCCACCCCACCGCCTCATCCCCACTCATAGAGAACCCAAGGCCAGGTGGCTGTGGGAGGGAAGCTGGATAGTGTACTCTTCAAAATGGGGACTCTGTAGCTGGGTACATCAGAGGTGAGCTGTGGGACCTTGAGCCTCAGTTTCCTCATCTACAAGTTGGGGTAACAGTACCACTTCCCAGGGTGGTCGTGGGGATCAATTGAGATAAAGATAACGCATGTACATAATTACTTCACCCAATGAGTGGCACACAGTCACTAGCAGATATTGCCACTAGCTGTACTGTGCTCACCCTTTATGCTCTCTCCCTCTCAGGGGCTCCGGGGCAGCAAGGGCCTTTTGGGAGGCCTGGAATGCCTGGCCAGAGCGTGAGAGTGGGCTACACATTGGTGAAGCACAGCCAGTCGGAACAGGTGCCCCTGTGTCCTGTTGGGATGAGCCAGCTGTGGGTGGGATACAGCTTGCTGTTCGTGGAGGGGCAGGAGAAAGCCCACAACCAGGACCTAGGTAGGTACCAGCTCTGCCAGCCAGCCCTGGCCACCTGTCCCCACAAGGACCAACAGCCAACCTCCTCTCTTGTCCCAGCCTTTGGTGGGCCCACTTGCTGTGTAGTGGGTTACAAGCACCACTCTGGAGTCAGGCGGATCAGGGTTCAAGTCCTGGCTCTATCACTTACTAGCCGTGTATCCTGGGCAAGTTATTCAACCTCTCTGAGCTTCCACTTCCTCCTTAAAACAAAGCTAATCACATCAGGGTGGTGTAAGGAGTACATGAATCACCCAGTGTAAAATGCTTAGAACAATGCTTGGCATTTAAGCATCCATTAAATGCTAGTGATTACTAGTAGTAATAATAATTTGACCTGCAGCGCAATGATGATTACCTGAGAACTAATTGTATTGTCTGCAAGTGTGCTAACTCTTAAAGGCAGACTCTGTCTACTAAATGATGGTTTCACAAAGGGAGTGATTATTCAGTTTATAAAAAGATTGTTGTCATTATGCATTTAAAATAACATTTTATCAACAGGCTTCAGTGTGTGTACAGTGTCACAGGAATGGAAGGAGAGGGCTGCCCTGGTGTGGTACTAGCGGTTGGGTGTAAACCCGAACCACCATCTAGTCCAGTCCCGGTGGCCCTGCCCCCAGCCAGACCTCACCTGCCCTTGCCCGCCTGTGCTCCTTGCAGGGTTTGCTGGCTCCTGCCTGCCCCGCTTCAGCACCATGCCCTTCATCTACTGCAACATCAATGAAGTGTGCCACTATGCCAGGCGGAACGATAAATCCTACTGGCTCTCCACCACCGCCCCCATCCCCATGATGCCCGTCGGCCAGTCCCAGATTCCCCAGTACATCAGCCGCTGCTCTGTATGTGAGGCGCCTTCGCAAGCCATTGCTGTGCACAGCCAGGACATCACCATCCCGTCGTGTCCCTTGGGCTGGCGCAGCCTCTGGATTGGGTACTCCTTCCTTATGGTAAGGCCTTGGGCTGTCCCCTCCCTCAGTGTAAAGACAGAGGGCTAGGAGCTCTGGGAGGGCCCCTCGGACTGGTTCCTAGGCTCTATGGACACTGGATAAAAAGCACAGAGTTCAAAAGGAAGGGAAATACTTGGTTTGGGCTTGGCTGAAGATCAGAGAGCCTAGTTCTGCATGAATAACAGGTAGTTATGGGTGTAAGGGGAGAAAAGCAGTTTGCACCCAGTGGTTCGGGGTAAGAATATCTACGAATCACAGGCCAAGGCCCTACCATCTCTATGCCTGCTTCGGTTCTGCTACAACTAAGGAAAGAGTAAAACACACTATGATCTGGGGGGACAGTGAAGGAGAGTCTATCCCCACTCGGGGCTAGGATCTACTCTCACTGGTCAGGCCAGGCATGGCACTCCCCCCCCCTTCTACCCACCCTACCAGACCCCTCCGGCCACTGCCATCTCCTCCTGAAAGGCTCGGCCGAGGGCATGCTGTGTTTATGGGTCCTTGCTGGCATCTTTGCCACCTCCATTTTGGTGGGAAGGCAGTGGCCGGCCATGTGTGTGTCTTGCTAAGAGAGAACATCTGTAAGCCCAAGGAGGCGTTGAGCCCCTCACATGATATTCCCTGAACACCTGGGGATGTTTCATCAAATGAAAGGTCAGGTTCAGGGTCAGGACAATTCCCAGGGAAAACCAGAGTGGCACCCACTGAAGTTCCCTGCCTTGTTGGAGCTTCTCTGCTCAATCACCACCAGCGAGATGGTGAGAGAGTGTCTTCGAAGAATGAGCAAAGCCGCAGGCTCACTCACATTAGTGTAGTTACCTGGGGAAAGGTACTTCCTTGTTATGCTCTGTCTTTGTGCATTGGGCAGTTTATCCCAATGTAATACAGAATGCCTCACCTGTCATTATGTTCTGTCTACCTTTCAGACCAGAAATAAGGAGAAAAGGCCCCTGAGCTTCCACAAGAAACAATATAAAAGCTATGCACTAAATCTCATGTGCTTTGCTTGTGGGCAAGCCCTTAGCCTTTATTTGGAATTTCCTTACTCTCACTTTACACATAGTTCTGACATACTAGAACATCTATTCTTTTCCTGAAAATGTGAAAGGGTGAGAATTTGGACTGTCTAGTGAGGTATCTTGAAGCAATGAGACCTGCCTACTAAAAATAAAAAAAAGAGGGAGAGACTGATTCAAAGGAGGCCTGAGAATTCTACCAGCTGCACCCCTTGGTATGGGGCTCTTGCATAAATATCCCACACAAAACTGACATTCATAATGACAAACCTGAGTCATCTGCAAAGTTTAAAATCAACATCATCTGCTGTTTAGTAAAGCAGGAAAATGTGGTGTGCATTTCTCAAAGTTTTCTATCTGGGGATCAAAATGAGGAAAACTTTGATGCTTCAGTTCTCAGGAAGGTCACTTGAAAGGTCATGTGGAGACTCTCACTCTCCCAAAGTTCTGGGAGGGGTCCCTGTGTATCCAACTTGAGCATCTGTCCTATTGGCCACTGGCTGACCCTGGTGTGTATTAGACTTTTTCCCCATCTCCTGTGGTCCAGATGATAACCTGGCTAAGGTGAAGGGAGGGGGGTGGTGGAGACACGGGGGCTGCTGTCCATGGGTAGTGACAGGAGACTATCGGCTCATGAGTGGCCCTAAAATCAAATGCTGAGGGAGCCCTCTGAAGCGAAGGCCAGGACATTTAGGCCAAATACAATGAGGCCCCCTTTTACTCAGCAGGTAACAAAAACTATATGACACTCTAAAGGGTGTGGCACTGATTGAAAATATAAGTAGTTCTAATAAAGGTAACTGCAAAGTAAAAGCTACCGATATACACACTGGGAGAGGAGTGGCCATGGCTGAGCCAGTGTGTGGAATATTGCAGGCTCTTTCCCTTCTTCCAGTGCAATGCACAGTGGACCAAGGGGCCTGAAAACTGCAGTTCAGAAACCATTTGAATTTTCTTTAATTCCACCTTTCTCTGATGTGTCTGTGGAAATTTGGGGGGAGAGGGGCACGCAACACACGTCCAAACTCAGTGGGACAGCAGCAGTTTGGGAACACTGGTCACGCGTAACGGGTTAGAAGGGCACTAGGGAGCATGGAGGGGGCACTCCTGGCCCTGAAGGCTGCCCCTCCCGCTTTTGGTATGCTGCTGGTATGCTGCTGGGAGCCGGGGCTGAGCCCAGGGAGGGACCAGTGCTCGGGAAGGGAGCACACGTGAGGGGGGCGGCGGGCTCACAGCCCCGGTCTGTTTCAGCACACTGCGGCCGGTGCCGAGGGCGGAGGCCAGTCCCTCGTCTCACCTGGCTCCTGCCTGGAGGACTTTCGGGCCACTCCTTTCATCGAGTGCAGTGGTGCCCGGGGCACCTGCCACTACTTTGCCAACAAGTACAGTTTCTGGCTGACGACAGTGGAGGAGAGGCAGCAGTTTGGAGAGGAGCCTGTGTCTGAAACGCTGAAAGCTGGGCAGCTCCACACCCGGGTCAGCCGCTGCCAGGTGTGTATGAAGAGCCTGTAGGGCGGCACCTGTCTGCCCTTAGTCCTCCTCTGCGCCCCCGCCACGGTCACCTCACAAACCCGAAAGGTCTGAAGAAGGAAGGCCTGAGCCCTTTTGTCTATCTGTCAAGGAGTACGTTGGAGTCTCATTTGGGCTGGACTACTGGACACTCGTCACCCCAACCCTCAGGCCCAATTGAGGAGCCCACCCTGCTGAGATCTGCTGTCCCATTTCAGTCAACCTGGTGCTACCATTTGATGGGGATGCTTGCCTGACTATTCATGGCTACCTCAGAAAGATTTGCTGGGCCACAGCTATCTTAGGTTGCTAGCTTGCCTCACTGTCTTGATCAGAAAGCTCTTCATAATAGCCAGTAAGTCGTTTCTTTATGTCCAGAGTCACCACACATAATTCGGCTTAAAGCAGAACCCAGTGTTTCTGCATTTAAAAAAAAAATTCTCCAGCTGAACATTCAAACATTCATGGATGACTCATCTGCATAGGGCAGCCCCTCACTATTCAAGGAGGCCCACTGCGTCTAGGCAGGCAGCAGAACTGGAATGAGGTGCCAGCCAGTAGGCCGGGGTGAGATTTGACTCGTTCCAGAGTGAGTTAAACTGGGCCCCATATTGCTTAGGGACGCCAGAAGGCCAGCAGTTGAGAGGGGCTCACTAACTTCACACAGTCCTAGACAAATCACTTCCTCCTTGCCGGCTCTCTCCTCAGCCAGAGACAGAGGACTTGGCCAGGTCCAAAGTAGAGTAGAGGATGCAACAAATGTGGCCAAGGCCATAAAAGTAAATGAGAACCACAGCCCTTTTTCCTGGGCCGGCAGTAGAGGGGCGGATGAGTAAGAAGGTGTGAATTTTGCTTTTGACTCCAGGAACAAAAAGGTAAACCCCACGTTCCAATTCCTCAGAAGTCCGTTTATTCAAAATGCCATCCAGATGTGTGCAATGTGGCAAACTGAAGTTGCAGTGGGTTGGTTCCTTTGCATTCTGAGGCTATTAGAGACTTTCCATTAAAATGTTCATCCAACTGCTCTTTCACAGGTAGCCTATTAAACTATTATAATATATTTTTAAAACCTCATAAAAATCTAGCACAGTCCTCTCATTAACCGTTAGCAGAACTGAAGCAAACCTGAGTTGGCTATGAAGCGTATTGTATTCTGTTTGGGCAGATTTGTTTTAGCCATTTTCTTTAATTACCAGTTTCCCAGAATACTCTTAACTATGTTGACATGAGGCAATTCCTTCCAGGTGATTCTGTTTCCTTAAGTATTATGTAAACTGTTCCAAAGCAGACAAAGCATAATCAGTATAATCTCAATTACTGTTACCTTCACCTCCTAGATGAATAATAAGCATGGTGTCAGCTTTGTATATAACAAATAAAATGAATGAAATCTGAACATTGTACTCGACTTCTTTGAAAAAAACTATTCTAATGTCCATCTCGCCACAATTTATGAGTCCGCCTCAGAGCTTGGTTCCTGTTACTGTGAGTCAAACTCTAGAACAAAACATTGAGGCAGGAAAAAATTAGAAGATGATCGAAGTCAAAGGGCTGAAACAGTCCTCTAATGGTCAATAAACCCCAAACCTCCTTCAAGATAAGCCTGCAACTGCTTTTATCCCCATCACATACAAAGAAAGGCATTCCCATATTTCTGTGCCCTAAGGATCATTTACAGATAAATCAAAAGTACAGAAATGTTAACGTTGTTAAAATCAAATCTAAGCCATAGATATGTGTATGTGTGTATATATGCATATGTTTATATATATATGTGCATATACTTATATATATACATATATTTATGTATTTATATATGCATAAAATAAATCCTCTGGAAGGATAAACAAAAAATAACATTGGGAGCTTTCACAGAAGGGAACTGACCTGTGGGAGGGAGAGACATTTCACTGAATATCATTTTCATCTGCTGAGGTTTGAACTAGTGGAATATCTTTCTTACTGGAAAAAAAGAAAAATATGGAATGTAAGGAAACAAGTGAATTGGTTTGTTGCTAGCTTCCAAATCCCAATTGCTGGCCTTCCCTAGAACTCAGTTAAGAATGAGGGTAAAATGCAGACAAGTTAAGAGGGCAAGGAAAGGGAAACGGGAAGATGTTGCTGGGACTCGAGGAGCATACTCACAGGAGAGTGATCAGCAAAGCTAATTTAACGAATATGTGCTTTAAAACTTGAGTATGTTGCTAGTCCTGAAATGGTTTGGAATTGTATTTGATGCACAGATGAAATGTCACCACGTGAATAATTCTTTGTAAATATGGCTGTCAACCAAATCAGAGTATAATTCAAACACAATTTATTTTTAATTTCTCAAACAAAAATCAACACTTTAAGTTAGTGATTGGTGAGCTACAGTCTACAGGCTAAATCCAGCCCTTCACCTGCTTGTATAAATAGTCCTATTGGATCACAGCCATGCTCGTTTGTGTGCATACCGTCTGTGGCTGCTTTTGCACTTCAACAGCAGAGTTGAGTAATTGTGACAGAGGCCGCATGGCCTGCAAAGCCTAAAATATTTACTACGTGGCCCTTCACAAAAGGTTTGCTTACCCCTGATTGAAGCGATCATGGTTGGATTGAAGGACAGGGTGACATCTGACAAAGTATCAGTAAGAATGGGGACCGTGACCCGTCAAATACTAAGGTTTCCCCAGATAGGAAGATCAAGAAGTGTACATTTGACATAATTTCTTCAACAAAGTTGTGATATAAATTATAATTATTTAAAATACATATTGAAATAATTTAACAAGAACTTTTTCTCCCTGATTCAGTCACTTTATTATTTGAGCAAGAGAACAGATTGCTTCTTAGTATTTAGCCCCAAAGAAGTCACACCTGAAAGGGTGAAGAAGAACAGTGTGATCATCTCTCATCTGCTGGTGCTTGAAGCAATACGGGAGTTGCTGTCTGTCTTCCAAATGTCCATCTCCTCATTGCAGCAACTGTGACTTGCTGTAGCCATGTGAGACAAGCTGGGACGCAATGAACTCTTCCCAATCATTCTGCTCCTAGGCTCCATGATTGTTCTGTTTCTTTCTGGGGAAGGCTTGTTGTTGTTTGTTTGGTTTTTTTTTTTTTTTTTTTTCTGAGAAATAGTGATTGGCTCAGTCATGATTGCTATCGAGTTTGTATGCTGTTGGCATATCAGGCACTTGCTGACTAGAAAAGTTTTATGTAATAAGTTCATATTCTTACGGTGCCAGATGGAAGACAGACCTCCAAGTTGAGTTCCCACTATTCTACACGCTCAGAATCTCAAAATCTTCCTCCAGGTCAAACTCCTCCAGTTGTTCAGTAGAGTCAATGAATTCTACCAGAATACAGAAATTAGAAAGAAAACCTTTGACACTTGCGTTAAAGTGGTCAATCAATAAATTACTCAGTGGTTAAGACTATGCATTTTTAAATTACTTTGCTAAGGAAAGGCTTGTCTGGAGGAGACTTACAATTAGGACCACTACCAAGTGTTACAAACTGTCTATAAAGACTTAAAAATAACTGGATTTGTTACATAGGGCTAATCACAGTGATGTGGCCGAGGCTCTGCAAGTCCTTTGAGGTACCTTTTAAATCACCCGTGGCCTCTGACTTGTTACTCTGAACCACACCATGAAAAAACAATTCTAGTCATATTGATTTTGCATAGAACTTTTATAATGAGCTCATTTTCTTTTTTTAAAAAATTGGTAATATCAGTTCATCAAGAGATTAAAATAATCAGAAGCAGCATTCCTTGATCAGTCCAGCTGAGCAGAAAGTTTACTTTCCACAGAACGCATAAGCCACAATTGCTTCTGTCTCAAAAAACAATTGTTACATGTGGGTCTGCAGGCCGAAAGCCCCTGAACAACAGCTCACCTGCCCCAGTGGTTGTCACTTCTGGTTTGGCTGGAGGCACAAAGGGAGGCCAGTGCGATGGATGTTTCTGGACTAATTCAAACATCCTTAAATTCTCCTTTAGAATTTCCTGGAGAGACACAAAAACAGTTGTAAACACTGCAGAGTCACTACGTTTCTATCCAATTGGCAATCTATAACCCCAATCCCTAAGAGAGTGGCATGCTGGTTGACAGACCTAACAGACACACCCATCCTGTACTTGAACCATCTGAAGCCCCAGCCATCTTCAGTTTGAGACACTGGAGGCAGTATCAATGGAGGCCAGTACTCATTGCCCATACTCCATCACCAGGCTCAGTCCCTGTGCCAGTTGCACAGGCTCAGCTCAACTTACGGCTGAGATGTTCCTGAAGAATTAGTTCCAAACAAATGTCAGCTAATCAAATTAAATCTGCTCCAGGAGAATATTGGCACATATTGGCATGGTTTCAGTTGTAGTCCAACATTTATGGTATATGTCCTGATTTAAATGACATAGTCTTATCAGAAAATTCTCAGTCTACCTTTAAATGTGATATAAATACAGTTTTGCTGCATTCTGAAATGTAAATATTGCCTTTAGAAAATAATTCTCTACTATGCCTTAGCAAATTATTAACTGGGGTTTTGGATTTCAGTTAGGGACATTAGTGTGAATTATTTGTTCACTTGTGAAGAAAAATCTTCTCTCCTTATATTTACAAAGGCTTTGGGCTCCCATCTCTCCAATCCTTTTGTTCTGCAGATAGAAGAACATCATGTCTCCTGCCACCCCATCCAGGGCTCTTAAAACTATGTTCTCCCTTCATTCCTTCAATAAGCATTTATCACTGTCTTCCATATACTTGGTGTGTGTTAGAGGCTGAGGATGAGGGAGGCAGACACAGAGATTGGTGAGCCAGTGAAATTATTCCCTTTTACATGAGACACCAAAAAGAAAGAATCATTCTATACAGATTTCTGCAAAATTTAAGTGATAGCATGCCTATATTTTATATAAACAAGCCAGTTAAGAGAAGGGCAAGCCCTCTAAACCATGGTGGAATATATTAAACTGTAAATGGACCACTAAGCAAATAGAAAAGTACTTTAGTTTCTTTAGCTATCTCAGTCTTATGAACAGAGTAAGGAAGAATTTAGGCTAAGCAATACGAAATTGGCATTTTTAGGTTAAAATGGCAGAGTATTAGCTGAATGTTACATATGACTCATAGGCTTAATGAGATGAAACATTAAGTTTCATCACTAAGAATATCACTCACTTGACATACTAAGCACATTTCAAACCAAAGTTTTTCTTTAGTTCCCCCAAAGTTATGTACACTTCCCCACATCTGGCAGTTTCTCTGTTGCCTTAGTTTCTTTCTCTTGCAATACAGTCATATCGGACTAGGTTTACAATACTATGAACAACAATCTTGAAAAGGAATCATATTGAGTAACTTTCATTTTTTAAGACAAAGAACATACAATTTTACCTTCTGAACAAGGCTACACCAGTTATCAAAGTCTTTTTCTTCTTTGCAGAAAAATCCCTTGGGGGGAAGCAAAAGAATACAATTGAGAATTGCCCTTTGTACTGCAAGAGGGAGCTGTTGGCCTGCAATTAGGAAGTGGGCCACTGTCTTTGGATGTGTCTTTCCAGCAATAAACGAGGGAGACTGGCTAAGCTTCTCTCTCTCCTGGCTGGTTGCTCACTTGGACATACACATCTGCACTCTCTCACCTGCTAGCTCTCTCACTCACTCTCCCACTATCTTGCTGTCTCTCTGCCTCTTGCTCTCTGTCCCTTTCCCTTTTTTCCTGTCTCTTTCCCTCCCTGTCCCTATTCCTTGAGACTGTGAGATATTTTAATGTGAAGACCAGTGTCCAAAGCATGGGGTTAATTCTATCACATTCAGTGCACAAATATACACATCAATAAAGAATATTCAATTAAACCAGCAAACAAAAGCCAAATAATTTTAGCTAGAGGGAATACTTAATAAGGTGGCTTTGACCTTCAAGGAATTATCTATTAGAACAGAGAGAACCCTTAGTCTCCTTCCCTGTCCTCAGAGCCATCCTACAGTAGGGAAAGACAGGTCCAAAACAAGAGGAGGGCTCTGCGGGCACTAGTACCCTGACAGCTGGATTAAATAAGAGAGGATGCAGACAGGCCTCAGAACCACTGGTTGCTTCACAGGCAGATGCTCCTTCAGTGTGTGGAGACAGCAATCATACTTCTGGGGGGAAAAACCTGCATCTTCCAAGATTGTATGCACCAAGAAATGGGCACTGTCCATCCAAGGGGTCTTGCCTCCTTATCCCTCCCTAGCTGTGTCTCACCTTATTCCCTGTGCCTGTGTGACAATAATTTGAGGACAAGGAGGAAAAAGGGGAGAGATGATAATACTAATAATAACTAACATTTATGGAACGCTTAGTGTACCAGGCCTGTGCTAAGTGCTTTATGCACATTGCACTTCATACAATGCGACAAGGAAGGAACTTTTCTTTTCCTCATTATGGAGATGGGGAAACCGAGGCCCAGAAAGATTAAGTGACTCCTCTAAGTCCATGGCTAGTAACTGTGAGCAGTTGGGCTCCAGGATCCATTCCTTCCCCACTATGCTACGCTGCCCCTCATGGGGTGGTGAGCAAACGTATCCTTGCCACCCTACCCAGCAGCCCGGATAACTCCCAGGGACCCAATCTGCACCAGGCTGGCGTCGTATCTTCTGGCACACCCAACCTTCAGAGACCCACCAATGCTACAGAGGGATCCAAGTTCAGGATGTTCATTCGCTGTGGGGATTGCAGGCAATGAAAAGTCTGGTCATCGATGGTTCCATTCTCTTCAGCATCGACAAAGGTCTGGGTTGTGTGAGGATCCAAGAAGATGAGCTCATTGCCTGTTTTGAATGAGACATGTTTAACCTTTGAAAAACCACTGGCCCTGGCCCCACTGCTGTCCTTGGGAAGAGGCACTCTGGTTCTCCTAGACCCCTCCTCTCCCCCCAGTGACAATGAAAATGGGATGACAGAAAGCCTGAAGCCAGGGTGAGCATTTTTGAAGGAAGTCACTTGCGCTTTAATCATTCAATGAGAAGACTTGCCCTAGCATTTACATCTCAAAGTCCATGCCCAAAAATGGAAAGTGACAGGTTTGGGAAAAGGTGGTAATGAGAGACCACAGATGACATGGCAGGCTCTGTGAGCAGCAGTAGCAAAGAGGCTATAGATAGAGTCACCAGGCCGTGAGCCAAGGTGTCACTAGGGAGCTGTCTGCCTCTTTTGACATTGGTTCTCAGACCTACACTCAGAGAGCGCATCTGGTAAGGGAAAAGGCCATGGCCTCCAGAAGAAATGCTACCCAGATAGGATGGGAACGCTACCTCTGCCATCAGTAAGCTGATGTCTGGTCTTGATTAGCTAGCGAGTTAGTACTTGTTAGCAAGCTAGTAAATTCTTGTCAGAAAGCACTGCCTTTGTCACATTAACATCAGTACAGATACATGCACTGGGAAAACTTACTTTGAGATGATCAACCCTTACACATGAGAGAAAAGATATGCTTCATTAAACTGAAAAAGCCTAGCCCAAAAATGATCTCGGAGGAGTTTGGGATAACAAACTTTCTTCTTTGATGTGGTATTCAAAGGGCTGAGAGTCCCTCTAATGCTCATCAGCCACATGCTAAACAGGCAAAAGTATTTAAGGGAGCACCCCGACCTCACTGTCTAGTCCTGAGTGCCATCTGGGCCTCTGTGTCCTTGACTGTGACAGGCAACCAAAGAGATCTACCTGTGGCAGGAGAATGGGGCAGGGAGGGATGCCCCAAAGACCCTCCCTGGAATGGCACCCAGGATTGTGTTGGGCACACTTAGGTGTTTCTGTTGGCAAAGAGTGTGTTTCTTTTTTTTTTTAAGAGCATATTTAGTTTTATTTTTATTTATTTATTTATTTATTTATTTTTTAATTTTATTTTGTCGATATACATTGTAGCTGATTATTGCTCCCCATCACCAAAACCTCCCTCCCTTCTCCCTCCCCCCTCCCCCCCAACAATGTCCTTTCTGTTTGCTTGTCGTATCGACTTCAAATAATTGTGGTTGTTATATCTTCTTCCCCCCCCCCCCCGGTTTGTGTGTGTGTGTGTGTGTGAATTTATATATTAATTTTTAGCTCCCTCCAATAAGTGAGAACATGTGGTATTTCTCTTTCTGTGTCTGACTTGGAACCAGCCCAAATGCCCATCATCAGATGAGTGGATACGGAAAATGTGGTACATCTACACAATGGAATACTACTCAGCTATAAAAACGAATGAAATACTGCCATTTGCAAAGAGTGTGTTTCTGATGTCTGACGAAAAGTTTAACTTTTCTCTGTCATAAACAAAGGACAAACCACTTAATTCACTCTCTGTCTTAACTTTTTTGTTTTGAAACTGGGGCCTGTTCTAGTTATCTCACAGGGTCTTATAAGAACCTGAAAATTTCACCTCCACGAAATGCTTCAA
The DNA here is from genome assembly GCF_027409185.1 of Cynocephalus volans. Taxonomy (NCBI): domain Eukaryota; kingdom Metazoa; phylum Chordata; class Mammalia; order Dermoptera; family Cynocephalidae; genus Cynocephalus; species Cynocephalus volans. The sequence continues at coordinate 118,397,713 of NC_084478.1, read as the reverse complement.
ACAAAATACAAACAGAAAGTGGACTCAGAAGTATCGTACTTCAAATCAAAAGTATTTCCCTACAAATATATGTTTAAGGGTATATGGAAATCAATGCCCCCATGTGACTTTGCTTTATGAAAGTCAAGGTTCATGTTCCCCTGAGACCATAGGTGGGTGAGATCAGTGATATCAAAAAAGCCTCAGGTCACACTAAAGAGCAACCACCAAAATGTTTAGAAGGAAGCCTACCTAAGACCATAGAAAGGTAAGAGGAAAGGGAAGCTGTGGACAAGAAAACAGACAGCCAAAGCAGGGTTAGACCCGAGCCATCTGCTGGAGTGTTTAGAGTTAAGATGCTGGGAATAATAATGTAATAATAATAATAATAATAATAATAATTCCTTGATTCTGGCCAGGCCCATGGGTGGGGTGTGTGTGTGTGTGTGTGTGTGTGTGTGTGTGTGTGTGTGTGTGGAGTGGAGCTCTGCAGGCTACCTCATTTTTGAGAGTGCTTATATGAGATATGGTAAAAGATATAAAAAGTCCTACAAATGATATGGGGACTAAACAAAGGTCTCTAATGAGGCCTGGGGAGAAGACACAGGTCAGTCAACCATCTGCAGAGACAGGGCTAATGCTATGGATCTCCAGGTGGCAACCGATACCCAAATGCAGGGAATCAACATCTTCTCTCTACACCCATAAAATCTGACAGCCAGAGTCTCACCCTGGCCATATCCTCCCACATCTAGCACTTCTCCCAGCTTCCCACTGGGCAGGATGGCCCTAGGGAAGCAATGGAGTATAGCAGGCAGAAATGACCAAACTGGGATCGAATCCTGGCTCCTCTATTTTCTAGCTGAGTGATCTTGAGGAAATAACCTCTCTGGCAATGCCATTCACCAACCTCTGAAAATAACCCTGTACAAAATAAAATTATTTAAAAACTTAAAAAAAGAAAAAAAAGAAAGAAAGAAATAACCGCTCTTCGTCTTAGTTTCACTATGTGCAAGATGGAAACAACAGTCTCTACCTCCCAGGGATGTTGTGCTTGTTGTGTGTGTGTGTGTGTGTGTGTGTGTGTGTGTGTGTGTGTGTGTGTGTGTGTACACAGAAAGAGACAGAGAGAGAACATACTTTGCAAGTCCCTGTGCTTGTTGTGTGTGTGTGTGTGTGTGTGTGTGTGTGTGTGTGTGTGTGTGTGTGTGTGTGTGTGTGTACACATAGAAAGAGACAGAGAGAGAACATACTTTGCAAGTCCCTGGCACAATCTGGACCACCTAACCTCATACAGTAAGGGGGTGAGTCAGAAAAGGAGAGTTGGAGGGACTTGGGATTCTCAAGTGAAGTTTGCACAAAGGATGTATGAAAGTTAATGAGCAAACAGGCACTGTGTGAACTTCTGTATTGGGCTATTAAAGAACTGAAGATTGCCCACACCTCTTTAATGAGCAGTCAAACTTTACAAAAGTCACCCTGACCCAGTAGCCTCAGGAAACAGGAGGGCTATACCAGCTCAGTGAATTCTCTCAGGGGTAACTTGGGATACAAAGGCCAGGGTACCTGGGAATCACATACACAGATTCCTCCAAAATTATTTTCCAATCTGTTTCAAAGTTGTCCTCAAGCACTGTTATGGACTGAATGTTTGTGTCTCCCTAAAATCCATAAGTTGAAATCCTAACCCCTAGTGTGATGGTATTAGGAGCTGTGGCCTGTGGGGCCCTCATGAATGGGATTAGTGCCCTTATGAAAAGGGACCCCAAAGAGCACTCTCATCACTTCCACCACGTGAGGACACAGCAAGAAAACGACCATCTATGAAGAAGGAAGTGAGCCCTCACCGGACACCAAATCTGCTGGTGCCCTGATCTCAGACGTCCCAGTTTCCAAAACAGTGAGAAATAAATGCCTGTTTTTTATAAGCCACCCAGTCTATGGTATTCTGTTACAGCAGCCCAAATAGACTAAGTCAAGCACAAACAATAGGAAATACCCTTTTGCAACATTTTCTTTGACAGGAACCCAAAAGCTTAGAAACAGAGGGCATCTGAATTCACATAACTGCAAAAATGGGGTTTTTTACTTAGAAAAATAAAAGCCTTTCCATTAAGCAGCAGTTCTTAGGATCGACAATGGATGACAGCACTAGAAAGAACAGAGGCAGCCATGCAGAAAGCCCCACCCTAAAGAGAGGGAGGAAGAGCTAGCAGAGGAAAATGGCGTTGGGGTCAGACAAGGTGGGGCTACCTTTTATTGACTGAGTACTGTACGCCCGGCTCTGCTGAACACTTTACTGTGAGAGAGCAACATGGCAAGTCAGTTGTCAGCCCTATTTCCCATAAGGGGCAGCTGAGACTGAAAGAGCTGATATCCTTTTCCTGTGGTCACACAACTAGCAAGTGGGGGACTGGCACACAAAGCCAGCTACGTCTGTTTCCATCCACCTCACCTCCCTGAATCTCCAAGGAGGACCTGGGTTGGTGAGGGTGACAAGACCATCTCCACCCTGTCCTCTGCACATCCCCTCGTGCCATTCCCTTCCAACTGCTCTAGCTCTCCCTTGCCTGTCGACCAATCTAAGCTCATAACTTCCCTGCGGCCCAGTCTCAGACCACTCCGCCCAGGCAGAAGGTGTCCTGCACCAAACCTGACTGGCCGCATCACTGCTTACTTGTGCTCTTCAGTACTAACCAGGCGTCTAGGCCCTTGGTACTCAAAGCGTGGTCTGTGGACCAGCAGCTACCCACCAAATTCCCAGACCTACTGAATCTGCATTCTAATAGACCCTCAACATGATCCGTGTGCACGCCGAAGTTTGAGAAGCATTGAGCTAGCTCACCTTCTGTGCCAAGGGCCTTAAATTTCTCTGGTCACAACTAGTGAGTAAGGTGGCTGCGTTTCCAGAGGTACCAACCTAATCAGGGAATGTCAGGCTGCTCATCTGGATCCACATTAGGAGGTCAGTGGGTTTTAAGGCTTAACTGCTGTTACTGGGAAAGGAATACTTTGTCTTTGCCTCCGCTAAGCCCCATCCTGTCACAGCTCTGAACAATAAGCCAGCAGGCTCAGCTGTGGGGACCTAAGAAGCCAGAGGAAGGCCCCTAGCCTGACTGCCTGAACCCCAATAAGAGGGAGATCAGCAAAGCTGAGGGATTGAAATTCTGCCACCTTGACCCCCCCAGGAGGGAAAGAGATATGCTGAAGCAATGCTGTGACCTTGAGGCCATCCAGTGGGAAAGCAGAGGAACCATCTTATCAAGAGGCAAGGAAGTGGAGGCACTGAAAGGGTGCCTGCTTTCCGTCAGGCACCAGAAGAGTCACTTTCCATAGATCAGGTTGGAGACAGAGGAGCGGACCAGAGGCCACAGCATCCCTGGGCTAGATGTGAGCCCATTAATTGGAATCACCTGGCCTCCCATGCAAACCTTCTCCCCACACCCTCCCCTAGCCCATGATGACTTACTTGTGATTCCTCCTTTCTTACCTAAGAATCCTATGAAATAATAGGCGTTATTTGGTTTTCCTCCTAATGCCCCTAAAGACTGTGGCATCTTAAAACACTCCTGGAGGGAAAGAGAATGCAAGATTCTCAACTCACTTGTGGACTGCTGCTCACGGATCTCTGTGCTGACATGGCGGTGTGATGGGCAGGCAGCAATGGGCTCGGGTCAAGGAGCGACTTACTTTGAACGCGTCAACATAGACAGGATTGATTTGGTTTATGCCCAGGCGAAGGGGCACAATGAGCAGCAGGGGTTTCCAGGCTGGGCAGCAGGCAGAGGTGCCCTTACTCTGGTTTGAAGCAGTCAGAAAATTGGGGCTTTCAGCGGCTATGTCAGCACTCAAGGGAAGGACACAGCACATTTTTTCTAGAAACAGAAAACAAGAGAGCTGGGTTAGTAAGGGGTATCCAACCCTAGGAGATACTCGAAAAGCAAAACTAAGGGTGACCTCACATGCCCCCACCCTGACTGGAAGGCCCTTCCCTCTGTCCCCAGGGCCCAGTCCGCCCTGCCGCCCACAGAAAGCACAAGCCATTCCCTCATGCCCTTCATTCCAGCCACTGAGCACTTGCTTAGCTCCCAGCAGGTATTCTAGGCTCACTGAGAGAATCTCATTTCTCAACTAGTCTGCAAGGGCCTTTGTGACAGGGACTCTATCTTTAGGTTTTTCTAACCCCCATGGCAGGGAGCACAGGCCTAGACAAGAGTGGGCCTCCACAAAAGATCTATTAGTGGTTTAACAGATTATATACATTTTGGGTGTCCTGCAGGGAAAGGATGTGGTACTTCACTGAAGGGGCAACAAAGACCCTCTAATGGTTTTCTCCCTTTCAGAAAGCTAAAAGAGAAGGGAACCAGAGCCCCATGTTCCCCTAATCTCCCCTGCCCTGGTAGGGCTGTCCAGAGAGACTCTCTTGAGCCTCAGATTTCTGAATGGTGAGGAAGTATCTCATCATCCACCACCTGGGAAGGTAAACAGGCTGGGGACTCACTGATATCTTCAATGACCACTGTGTTATCCATTGAAACATAAACAGCCAAGGAATTCCATTCGTCAAATAAAGCAAGTTTTCTGTAAAGCAACATATAATATCACAATTGGGGAAGATGAAAATATCAGCAGAAAGCAGTACAATGTATGTCCAGCATTCCTGAGCCATAGAGAAGCTGGTATTTAGGTCAGCTCTGGCTCCTTTGACAGAGCTCTGACACATTCCATGTCCAGGGACCTTGAGAATGCCACAGAGTCACGGTATCTGGACCTTAAAAAGAAGGTTCTGCTTTACCACATGGAAAAGTGTGTCTCACAAAGTGACAGTACTCCTACTGGGCAAAAAAGAAAAGTTGCCCATGTATCTGCTACCAAAATCCCAAGAGACTTCATTTTCTTAAATAAAAGACATTCATTCTGACTTACTCCTTTTTTAAAAACAAAAGAAAAGAAAAAAGGAAACTCATTACAAATACATATTTGTTTGGGAGCATAGATGATATGGACAATGAGCCCCTGAAAAACCTAGAGAGAGAGAGAGAATCCTAAACCCCTCCCCAGCTGCACTGAGAATGCCATCAAAGGAGACTAATGCCACATACTGACCCTGATGTTGGGCCTGAGTGGTCAGCAGCTGAAGAGGGACAGCATGCTGAAGTGCATGACTTCAGGGGACATTAGAAAGAAAACCCCTTTACAAGAGAGATCATCCGAGGTCTAGGTAAAGTACTCTGCCTATTTCTCCCTTACCTTCTCCTCCCCCTGCCAGTTTGAGAGAAAGCATGTTTAACCTGGCTGCTTCTGGGATTTGTGGGTAAAAAGCCCAGTCTCACGGGACAAAAGAAAAACATTCTCTCCACCAAAGTAGCTCCCAGGAAGATGTTAATTACTATTACACTTTTATTTCATTCATTTTAGTGTATAATCTTTCACCAGATAATAATAATGCTATAATGATGATAATAATATACTATTAATGATAACAATCATAACGAATCAGGACCCACTTAAAATTCCTAAAAGAATGTATGTGTCCATTTATTTGTTATTGGGAACCTCAAAATTTAGAAAAAAGAAGCAAATTCTGAGGGATGTCATTTAAAAGCCAATCATTACAAGCTGGGTTCTGGGCTCGGCACAGCCATTACAATCTTTTACCCTTTCTACAGTGGGATCCTACAGTATTCCTGGGTTTCCAAAATAATGCCAAATCCTCACTCAGCAGAGTCAACGTTGCCCAAAAGGCATTCTAAGGCAAGAAAGTGGTCTCAGAGAGGCCGTACTGTTAACAAGGAGTAAAGCCACCATATAGGTTTTTCTGGGGGCCCCAGGAAATCCAGCCTACTCTCCTCACATGAATATTTCCAAAGCATTCTAGTTCCTTAAAGATTGGCTAATAATTGAAATAGGGCTCCATCCATACTTTGCATGGGGCAGGTCCCACCATAATGCCCAGGAATTGAAGTATGCCACACCAAAGGAGGCCAGAGGGTTTCAATCTTCTGATCCCTAAATCTGGCCCCAGGTTTACCTGGCTGCCATTTTCATTCATTTATCGAGTATTTATTATGCACTTATGTGTGCCAGGTAGTTTTATGTGCTAGTGTTACAGAGTGAACAAGACAAATACAATCTGTGCCCTCATGGAATTTTCATTTGGTGATAAGTTGTCAGGAAAAAGAGTGGCAATAGGTGAGGTGGCCTGCAGGTGTAGGTACTGAGGCCACTTACCCCCTTAACTTTTAAAAACTTGGTCTTGGCCTTTCCACCTCACCTCTTGCAGTGGGAGTTGAATTCTGAAATTTAACAGGATAACTGCAAAAGTACCATGCTGGGGTACCTAGAGTCTGCTAAGAGATGACAAACTGATTCCAAGACTCTCTTCGGGTTTGTCTCCTCCAATAGGTGGTGAGCTCCTCAAGGCAAGGACTGCATCTAGTTTATTTCTGTACACCCAGCACTTAGCAAAGTAAAGATACCTAGTAAATGCTGAATGAATTAATGGGTTTTTTATACCATGCCGGGCAGGAGGCAATTTCTTGCTTAGGCTGGCTCAGCCTCCACCATTTAATATGAACCTTTTGGCTTCAATGAAACCCTCAGGCTGATGGCTCCCTGGCATGTGAGTATCAGTCTGTGGAGTGAGATACCAAATATGTCCTGAGGTACAGCCACATATACTGATACCAATGAATACAACTCTGATATACCAAACCAGCTGTCCACAATTACACATTTCAAAGAACTGCCTGAGCAAAATGGTACAGATGTTTCATGGCTCAGTGGGAGAGGCGGCTTAGTGGGATTCCAGGAATGCTTAGGTTAATGAGAGGTTTAGTTGGGGAGGGAAGCATAGGAGACAGTAGAATACAGCAGATGCCAGACACTTTTACTTACTTTAACACCTGTGCAACGGTATTTGGTCCAAACCATTCGCCAATTGATTTCCCTTCTCCTACACCCATTTGTGCTGTTTTTACGTGAAAAAAATTAACACATTAACATAAGATCTTCCAACAAGCCACAAAGCCCTAGTTTTTTTTGCACAAATTATTAAGCAGATGGACAACTTAGTGGATCTACATATAAGGCAAGGGAAGAGAAAGAGCAGGTATATGCATTGTCTTTAAACTATTGATTTATGACCTTACCCATTTGATGGATAGAGTAGCAACAGTCTTTTCTATCTAAGAAGGACTGTAGGATCCGTTGGTATTCTTTGGGTTGTTCTTTTTGTTTCTCCCAGTTCCAGTCTTTTTAGGAAAAAAATGGGTTAAAATCATTTTTGTAACTGTTTATTACCTCTCTGCACTCCTACTGTAACTACAAAGTTAGAAGGAAAAGAGAGGAGCTACATCTAGAAGGCAGAAATGATCAAGTTAGAACATTCCTAAGTGCCTTTCATTTTAATGACAAAGACACCTGGGAAACTGATCACTTTTAAAGACTCAGTGGGTAGAAAGTAAAAGCAAAACAAGAAGTTTACCAAGTAATTGACTTATCCCAAGGGCTGGAGCTAGATAAATATTACATAAAAACAGTGTCCCAAAGGCCTCTCTGGTCAGCTGTTCAGTGAACAGTAGGTCACCACAAAGCCTGGCAGTATATCCGTATGTAACCCAGATGCCATAGTGTCTCATCTCCACACAGGCAGCAATGGCTTTTGTCCTTATATTTTGGCAGCTTTACCAAAAGGATCTCAAGGGGAGATGTGCTATTCTGACACACAACAGTTCACAGGAGAATAAACACAATTCACAACTAAGGAAGTTGGGAAAAACTGCATGCTGCCATTTTTACACCAACTTTTAATAAGTCTATGCTGAGCTTTGGAAAAACGAATACCTTTGATATCAGGTGTTCAAGGTTTCCTTAAGACCAAAGCCAAAATAACTATATCTGTAAGGATCCCATCCGTGCCTTAGGCACAGCCCCCAAATCCTACAGAGACCACTTACAACTTACTGAAGACAACTGTAAAAACTCTACATAATCACCGCTGTGGATAGGATGCACTACTCCCATCCCTCAGCTCTAGGAACTATCTAGTGGGACAGATTCCTGAGGCTTAGTTTGCTTCCAAGACATAAATTTCTCTCCTGAGGTTTTAGACAGAGTTTGAATTAACAACCGAAATGCACTTGAAGCCAAAGGCCATTATCTTCAGAATCTTCAGTTCTCTTTTGCTTCTAGTATTTCTGAAAGCAAAGTTTTAAACCTTGAATCCAGCACAGACTTCAGAGGGTGAACCACATCCAAGTTTTTTCATTAACTACTGAATTGTCCAAGTCTGGGGAAATCCTGATTAGTCTGGCTGCTACATATCACTAAATGTTTATGATGACAGTGCTACGTGAACACCCCACCTCGATTTTAAAATAATTGAATAGGAAATAATCCAAAAGACTTTACAAAATTACATCTTCTAATTCATTTTAGCAACAAGATCTATTTCCAAATTCTTCCTGCTACTTACTTTTATATTGAAATAATTAAGACTGCTGACCGTAGGTTTTTTTCCAGTTTGCTCCCCACTTCCAGAATAATCACCTTGAGGTGTTTTATAAATAACAACAAGTTAAATAGTAAGAGCGGATCTGCACCAAGAAGCATGTGTACCGTAGAGAAATCACTGGCTGAAGAGTCAGAAGATCTGCATTCTATCTCCAAATCTATGCTTTCTTGCTGTTTGACCCTAGAAAAATCACTTCACTTCCCTGAGCCTCAGTTTCCTCATCTGTAAAAAAAGGAAATGATGATACTCCCCAGGGGAAGCTGGCACAGAATATCCTAAACCCCGAAGAGAAGGCACTAAGTCCTTAAACATCACCAGACCCTTCCCCAGTCCTCTCTGAAAACTACAGCAAGATCTGTGAGTTTGCACGGGGTTGGGGTGGGGGTGGGGAGGTGACATTTCCATCCCTCTGGACCTCAACTAGCAACAGTCAATGAGTTTGGCTGCCCAATCTCATCGAAGGTGTCTCTTTACTCTCTCATCCCTACGTCCAACTGGACTGTCACCCAAGTGCCTGAACTGCCATCCAGCCAAGGTCATACTCCAGGTGCCCACAGGGAAGCACACACATCTTAAGAACACACATCTTAAGTCTTAAGAAAGCAAAATTTAGGAGTTCCAACAGTGATTACTGGAAGGTTCTTAATGAAGTGGCTTCCTGAGGAAGCTAATTTAAGGATATCTTCATCATCACATGGACATTCTCAGTGAACAAAAACCAAAATAGAGCAGGCTCCCTCATTAGGCACTTCCTTTAGGTCACTTAGTTCCTTCATCATGCAGAAACAGACTTACCACCACACCCTTCTTCCTGCTCCCTTTGTTATCTGGCATTTGTAAGGACCCATTCGAACAACAGCAAAAATGGAAACTCTAAATGACCCACCTACCTCAACATACAGTTTTGCCCCAGGAAAATAATGCTCTGGTTTAGTGAGTCATAAGAAAATACCGGCTGTTTCCTTCTTATGAGGGGCTTTGTCGGCTTGTTAGCTCTACCACTTGAGCTCGCACATCGCATTTTAGGACATACAGCTTTGTTACTGAGTGTTCCTAAAGCTCAGCATTAATGCTAAACCAACATCAGCAAGTGATACTGCAGAGGTCTCTGAGGTGAGACAATTTACAGGACAAATTTCACTCACCCCTTCCCAAGTGTCTACAGATAAGAGCTTGAGCCAGCATCATCTGTCCACAGCGGAGCATACATCCCCAGCCGGCATCAGATGAAGGGCCCGTTCCCCCTGTTGGCAAAATGGATGGGAATGATATAGGTTCCTCAAATTGCCCTTTCTTAAAACATCAGCATTTGGGGACTCACACAGAAAGGCAAATACATGTGCTCTAAAAAGGGAGGCAAGAGATATACCTAGAGATCAAACAGGGTTGGGTACAAGGTTGGAAAGTGCAAAGATAATGCTGAATCAACCAAAACAGGTTCTACGGCCAAAGACAAAAGAAACAAATGAACTAAACCTTCCCCCTAGGTTTTCTGCTTAGAGACATCTAGGTATGCATGCCATTTTGGTAGATGACTGCTACGTATGATAGCACATACTCTGCTTACTCTCAGTGGAAATTTTAAGAATTAAATGAAAAAGGGCTGAGCCCGTGGCGCACTCGGTAGCGTGCTGCGCTAGCAGCGCGGCGACGCTCCCGCCGCGGGTTCGGATCCTATATAGGAATGGCCGGTGCACTCACTGGCTGAGTGCCGGTCACGAAAAAGACAAAAAAAAAAAAAAAAAAAAAAAAAAAAAAAAAAAAAGAATTAAATGAAAAAGATCCATCCACACAGGAGGATGCAAATACTTGGTGCTATGAGTATGGTCTTAATGTAAAATAATATTAATACATTAGAAATGTACCATATCTTTAAAAGGTACAAAACCAGTTAATAAATGAAATAAGACAACAGGTTTCATTTTAAGAACGCTAGATGTAAAGAAAATTCTATATATACGGCCAGGATGAGCTCAATATCCTTTTTCATGGGACAATGAAATCAGATAACTTGGATGGCAGAAGGGACATTTTGTTTTTATTGTTTTCTTTTCCCAACATGGAAGTGGAAAAGTATGTTAGAAGCATGATCTCAGGAGACTAACTTTAAAGGGGGTCATCAACCTTGGAAGATAAATGGACCAAAGTGGTCCCCTCTTTCTATTTGTTGTGGAGACTACAGGCAAGTTGCTACAGCAAGAGGGGGAGGAGTGAGCCAATTTCTGAGCTGGAATGGGAGCCCTTTGGCTCTTGCTAATGCTGGGATTATAGGCCAGATTAGTATAGAAGAGATGCAATGAGGCCCACATAAAGAAGAGATCATCTATTGCCAAAACATTGTCAGAGTTAAATTGGAAATGTTTTCCAGCCTTGCAAAGAACTCCTCACCAAGAGAAAGTTAACAGTTTAGAATCATTAAGTACTAAAGATTATTTTTTTGTTGGTGTTACTGCTAGGAGTACTTTCTGTGGGGAGCAAAAAAAAATCATCTGTGTGGACTTCATTTTTGGCATTTAAGAGAAAGGTTGATTTCATTCCAGTTACTAGGTCTGGTCCTGCATCAAAATTGGCCAGCCGGGTTTCCTCTTAGGAGAGTAGTGTCCACAATTTACAGGCCCTTTTCCTATAGGGCCATAATACCAGGAAGTGGCTACCTTATGTGCAAACATTTTGCAAATCCTCTCTAGAGGAAGCATATTCACTTAGCTTACTGAGCTATCCTTTTTTCTAGATGGCAGCCAGTCCTAGAATTAATTCCAAGGAAATACATCATAATTCATCTCCCAATGTCAAGGTGCTTTCATTTCATAAGGAAAAATGAAAAAAATCAAAAGAATTACTTCCTATCCTTCAAGGCACAATTGTCACAAATAATCAAGTAATTCCACAAAGTAGTGGATGGCAATTTAATAGATATCATCCAAATTAAAAGCTTATTTGATTTTTCCTTACTCTCAAAAGTAAAACAAGTAATACTATCTGGTGTCTGAACACTTGGAGGTGGGGTCAAAAGCATACTGGCATAATACCTCAACAACATGGAGCCATATGTGATGAGTACTTCAGCAATGAAACTTTTGTATGAAGTCTAAAACTTACCTACTCCCCTAAATCAATATTTTTGCCATAGTGAGCTAATAATTCTGAGGTTTCTGTGAAGTCACAGATAACCTCAGGCAAACTATCTACAAGGAAGAAAGCACAGCACAACAAATGGTATACCTACCAATTGGCGAAAATTTCCTTCTGTATGTAAACCATAGACGAGCACTTATATCAGACAACAGCTTAGATTTTTCTGTAATTAAATGTGAAATTAAAATTAAATCACCATGTCTCATGTAAAAATACCTGCCTTTGACTTCTGAGCCAGCAGCAAACTTATTTTCCAATAGCCAGTCAATTCCATTGTTATGGAGCTAGGAAAATTCATAGAAAACCCAATCTCATTTTAGCCAGATAATTTCCATATTTCCCCCCACCTATGTTTTGACTAGAGCTACTTGACTAATCCAGTGATGCTGGGTGGTTCCTGTCTCCTCACTGAGCTCTATGGCCCTGGCAGGTACTAATACTGGAGCCATGATCAGAAAACAAGGAATAGGAAAAGCAGGGATCTTAGATAACCCACTAACAAGGCAATCAGCTCCAGCCTGAATGATGATGGTTGGTTGGTTCTCTCATCAGTACCCACTGTCCATTATCTAAAACCAGGGGTTGTGTGTGTGTGCTCACACCTGCTGCGTGTCTAACTAAAATGGAAATGTCTCTGCTGAGCAAATTAAGTGTGTAAGAAATTTATCTATAGTACTTAGTTCAACTGGCATTTGTAATCTAAATAGATGTATAACATCACAAATGTTTTCCTGTCTTTTTTCAAAGCATGCTTTCTTGCATTTTATGACATAAATTTACTTTGATGGCCACAAATATGGCTTCCACATTTCCATCTGCACTTACACGTGGTTCTGTCTTTCTCTGTCATCTCTCCCTTTTCTCAACAAGATATCCATATCTGTATTCTGTATAGAACTTATAATCACTGCACTTTAAAAGAAAGGGAAATTCAATTTTAGCCAATAGCATCTGTTTTCTCTCCTTTTCCTTTGAGCAAATCAGAAAGTTGAGCTGCCTGGATTTTCCTTCCCCATCATGCCCCCAGTGCCCAGCTGATTTGGGGAAGCAGATGTATAGTCGTTAAGAGTAAGACTTCTGGAGTCATACTTTGCCTGGGCTTGTACCCTGACTCTGCTACTTACCAGCTGTGTGACCCTGTTACTTAACCTCTCTGAGCTTCAGTTTCCTCATTTGTAAAATGGGGAGAATAATAGTATCTACTTCACTGAGTTGTGAATATTCAACAAGATAAGGGTACATAAAGTGCTTAGATGGTGCCTGGTATGCAGTAAGCCTGTGACAAACATTAGCTGTTATTTATTAAATATCCATCCTCTGGAATGCTCAAACTGCTTGCTCACTCCCGCCTCTGACAGTCTCTATGCCTTCCAGCTTGGCTTTGTGATAGAAAGTCTGGGGAAGTCAATTTCACTTTGAAAGGCATTTCTTAACCTTACATTTGAATATGGGCATACTTGGCAACCTGGGGATTCCTATTATCATGGAATACAGAACTAGAAGAGATCCTCTCCAGTCTTCTCATTTTAAGTACCGGTGAAGGAAGTTAAGGTTCAGAAAGAGAAAGGGACCTATCCAAGAGGAGTCAGAATACAAAACGTCTCCTAATTGCTAGCTCTAGGTTGTCTCCACTGTTCGCAATTCTCCAATCAAAATAATAAAGCCAGACACAGGAAGAGCTGGACAATGCTAGCTTCCCCTCTTGCCTTTTGATCAGCTTCTTCCTGTTCCTTACTCCATGCTAAATAAAGGTCTCTTTCCTCACAAAGATACAAATCTCAGAGCTGTCTCTTTTCAAGCTCAGGCTTTATCTGGGTGCTCAGTCGTTAGCAGTTTCAGGTTAAAAGGTCTGTCCCGATCTATAAGAATGTAATGGTAAGGAAGAAAAAGTCAAGCCTTCTTTCCCTCTGGCTGTAGCAGCTACAAGTTCTATACCAAATCAGAATAAACTGAGACAGTGATACAGTCAGCAAAAGATCTAAACCAGCAGACTTCTCATGTCTGATATTGTTTCTGACAACCATGGTATGTTTACAAGTGCCTGGGTATTTTCATCTAGACAGACAAGGAGGTGAGGGGAATGAGAAGTATGTAGCCCAGTCACCAAGACTAGATACTGGTTAGCGATACCTGGAGTGGGTCTATGTTTTTTGAAACCCAAGGCCTCTAGAACTGGGGGATTCTCCTTTTAAAAAAAAAAAAAAAGAATAAAAGTATATTACTTTTGCAAATTATACAAAAACCTGTAAGAATCTGAACATACTTCTAGGACCTCTCAGGGCCTACGAAGGGGCCATGCAAGCAAGGGGGCTGAGCCTTAAGCTCTACTGGCTATAAGGAAAATTTGCCTCAGAGCAGCATTAACATTTATCAAGGCAATGCTCTGCTAACCCAAGGAGGAAAAAAAAGCATACGACCTCAACCTCAGGTGCCCACCTCATTTGGGTCCTCACAGACAAATGCTACCAAACCTTACCTGTTTTAAGGAGATGCTGCTTCCCCAAGATCCATACCAGCTCATCCGTATCTGGAAATTCTTCTAAGTAGTCAGTGAAAATAGTAATCTGGTTTTCATACTTGGATAAAACTGAAAGAAAAAGAAAAAAACACAAAATGAAATAGAGGGGGCTTACTTCTGTGATTTACTGATTATTACCTTTGCCCTGAAGGTGAAAGGTCATTAGCTTGAATCTAATGGAAGCAAATCCTGTTCCTTAAGGAACAAAGACACTAAAAAGCTCTCAAAGTCCCTTAATAGGGGGATTTCCTTTTGACCAGCTTTTGAACTTTCCTCTCTCATGGTCCCATTTAACACCATCTCTGACAAATCATTTGGCCACAGTTACTTCAAAACCTTTTTTTCCCCCATGGGGCCTTTTTTGTAAACAGCCAATTATCTAGCTTCTCCTTTTGGAAGTGTATCAAGGTAATACAATAACAACTGCATACCTCACTCCTGCCCACTTCACGGGGAGTATCATGAGGTTTGTATTGTGAGGTTTCTAGTGGCTGGTGGCTTGGAAAGGGCTGTGACATGCCCGAAAGACTGTACAACTGTGAAAATAATAATATTTTAGCTGAAAGACCAGATGTTTCATAGTATTTTTATTTGCTATGTTATTCACATATGGCTTCTGCAAAGAAGGCCCTTGAGGCAGATGATAAATATAACTTGTACTTGGGATTCGTAAATGACTATTGTGATATTGTGATGCAAGGGGTCTTCAACAAATTCATGGAAAGATTCATATTATCTTTTAATTCTATTTTTCCCTGAACTTTCTCAAATACCCTCATAAAATAAGAAATATATATTTGGTCTCCATCCCCATTTTCTGGCACAGAGCTTCTAAAACCCTTGTAATTTCCTGAGTGATAGGGATGCTAGGTGGATCTTTTGTTCTGATATTTGATCTCTGATTCCAGTTCCTGACACAGACCTCCTAATCACTTAAAATTACCTGGATGATAGGAGCATCTTTTGTTCTAATAAGGCATCTCTTGGTGGGCTCCTGGATGGAGCTAATCACCAGAAAGACCAAGTAATGATTAGAAGCTTGGAACTTTCGATCCCACCTCCCACCCTCCAGGAAAAGGAAAGAGATTGAGTCTAAAATTGATCATGTCTACATGATAAAGCCTAGCTTCCAGATTGCTGACCACATGGAGATGCCTGAAGGGTGGCAAGCCCAAAGGGGGCATGGAAGCTCCTCTCCCTTTCCCACATACTTTGCCCTATGCATCTCTTCCATCTGGCTATTCATCTGTGTCTTTTGTAATATCCTTTATAATAAATGAGTGATCGTAAGTAAAATGTTTCCCTGAGTTTTGTGAGCCATCCTAGCAAATTATCAAGCCTGAAGAGGAGGTCATGGGAACCCTGATTTATAGCTGGTAGGTCAGAAGCACAGGTCACAATCTGGGACTTGTGATTGGCATCTGAAGTGGGGACAATCTTGTGGGACTGAGCCCTTTACCTGTGGGACCTGATTCTAACTCCAGGTAGATAGTGTCAGAATTGAAGTAAATTATAGGACATATTATTGGTGTCTGCTGAAAAACTGCTTAGTGTTTGTAGGAACTCCACTCCCCCTCCCCCAACTCTGGTGTCAGAAGTGTCAAGTGGTTAATGTGAGAGAAGAAAAAAGTTTGTTTTTTTCTATCTCATACAGCTATGGTTAGATCTCAGATAAAGTAACCAAGTAAAATATAACTAAAACCTCATTAGTTTATAGGCCACACCTTCAGAACTTATGACCATGTAATGGGGGGGGAGTAAAATTCAAATTCACTTTTGTGCCACCTGTGAGGAAAGAGTTTGCTAAAAGGCTCAGGACTGACTTATAAAGGGGTCCTATCTCCAAAGTTCTCTGTAAGTAATTTTCTGAGAGAAATAATATTGTAGGTAGAGTAATAGCACCAATATGGTAGACTAGATGATTCCTGGTGTCACTCCCCAACTCAAGAAATCATCACCCTGAAATCACTAGAACTCAGGGGAAGAGGAGGAAAGACCTGCTGAATCCACAAAGGTGTGGAAAGCCACGACAGGCAGGAGGAAGGATCACACTGATCAGTCTCAGCCTCAGTCCCAGCCCCAGTTGCTCCCTGGGCCAGCCTGCTACAATACACAGAGCAGCTCCCTGGAGACTGCAAAATCACTGCAGCGCTTTTTCAGTGAAACTTCTTGGAGCCTGCAGGGGAGAAAAGTGCCATGACTGATGGCAAAAAAAGTTCACTTCAGAATGCCTTATCTCATTTTCCAAGCCAGCATAGTTACTCGTGAGAAACCCCTATACCCACATGGGAGGGAGGAACTACACATTGGAATGCCCCATCCCCCACTTTCAAGGCTGGCATAGTACCATACATGGAGAAAGCCACTGGACCTGCTGTCTTAGATGTGAGAGGACAGAGTAAGAGGTAAGTGGCTGATTTGCCCAGTGGTCTGTAAGTCATCACAGGAAACCTGTACAGTGCCTGCCCCACAGGAAGCATTTGGAATACTGGGGGACGGGGGGTACTCATCAACCAGGGGTGCACTGAGGTACAATACTGGCAGCTGATCTGTGTCCCACTCAGCACAGGCACCACACAGTGGAGACTGGCCAGCGTGATAGAAATATAGGGGGCACAATTTGCAGAAAAGACTCACTCCTGGACCATATTTTCCACACAGCCCAGTTGCTCTCATAAAGACTCCCCATGATGTGGAAATGACTAAAAGGCCAATAATTAAAGTCCAGTCCACACAAAAAGTATTCCCCAGACTAAGAAATGATGGCAAGGCAGTAATTTAGCTCAGACACAACATTTAAGTTCCGGTCCCCACAATTAGTCTTTCCCAACCTGAGAATTCATGGCAGTACAAGAAATTAGTTCCAGTGAAGTGTTTAAGTGGTGATGGTTACTATTAATCCACTACAGAATGGAAAAAATGGCAGAACAGAGATAAAGTTCTGATATTGACCAGTAAAGGTCTAACACCACCAAAGAACACTACAAAAGAGAGAAAGAGGTAGCCATCACCTCAAATATGCACACATCAACATAAAGACACAAAGATCAAGAAGAACAGAGAAATATGACACCACTAAAAGTTACCAACAAATCACCAGCAATAGACACAGAAGAACACTGGAATTATGAAATGTCTGAAAGAGAACTCAGAATCATCCTCTTAAAGATGTTCAGGGGGTCACAAGAAAATACAGATAGAAAATTAAATGGTATTTGGAAAACAATCTATGAGCAGAATGAGAAACTCAACAAAGGAATAGAATCAATTTTTTAAAATAGCATTCTAGAAATAAAGAATATTTTCTATGAACTGGAAAACTTGATAGAAAGCTCCAACAGCAGACTTGGTCCAACAGAGGAAAGAATCAGTGAGCTCAAAGACAGAACAAATGAAATTACCAATTCAGAGGAGTAAAATAAAAAAGAATAAGAAAAAATGAAATAGAAATGCAGCAATTATGGGATACCATCAAGCAAAATAACTGCCACAAAACTGGCATGCCTGAAGAAGATGAAAAAGGAAGAGACCTAGAAATTAAATTTAAGGAAATAATGTTTGAAAATTTCCCAAGTATGGAGAAAGATGACAGCATCCAGGAACAGGAAACTCAGAGGTCACCAGTCAAATTCAGTCCAAAGAGGAATACCCCAAGGCACACTCTAATCAAATTATCAAAAACCAAAGACAAAGAAAGAATACTGACAGTAGCAAGAGAGAAGAAACACATAACATTAAACAAAACCCCAATACAGCTTTCAGCGGGTTTTCTCAGTAGAAACCCTACAGGCCAGGAGAGAATGGGACAATATATTCAAAGTGCTGAAGGAAAATGACTGTCAACCAAGAATTCTGTATCCAGAAAAACTAACTTTCAAATATGAAGGAGAAATAAAGACTCTCCTAGGCAAATAAAAGCTAAGGAAATTCGTCAACACTAGAACTGCCTTACAAGAAATGCTAAAGGGACATCTTCAGTCTGAAAGAAGACAATGCTAAAGTGCAATGAGAAAATATTTGAAGGTATAAACCTCATTAGTAAAGTAAGTACACAGACACACTCAGCATATTCCAATGCTGTAAGGGTGGTGAATAAACCACTTATATTTTTACTATGAAGACTAAAAGACAAATCTTTTAAGATAATAACAAATACAACAACTGTATAAGAGAGAGCCAATATTAAAAGATGTAACTTGAAACAACCAAATGTCAAAAACTGGGAGGAATGACAAAGTATACAGTATGCTTTTCTTTTTCCTTAGTGATTAAAGCTAAGTTGTCATTAATTTAAAATAATCTGTAATAACTATAACATGTTTTTTTTGTAAGCCTCATGGTAATCATAACACAAAAACCTGTAATAAATATACTAAAAATAATTAGTGATAAATTAAAATATATTGCTACAGAAAAATCACTTAATCACAAAGGAAGACAGTAAGGTGGGGGGGGCGGAGAAGGGGAAGGGAAAAAAGTCTCTACAAAACAACCAGAAAAAAAAGTAACAAAATGGCAGTAATGAGTCCCTAAATATCAATAATAACCCAAAATGTAAATTAAAGAAATGCCCCAATTAAAAGACACAGAGTGGCTGAATGGGTTATAAAACAAGAACCAACAATATGCTGCCTACAAGAAACTCAATTCACGTATAGGAAACACACTGATTGAAAGCGAAGGGATGGAAAAAGATATTTCATGCAAATGGAAACCAAAAGAGGGCAGTGGTAGACATACTTATATCAGATAAAATAGACTTCTAGTCAAGGAAAGTAAAAAAAGATAAGGAAGGTTATTATATAATAATGAAGGGATCAATTCAACGAGAGGATATAACAATTCTAAATATACATGCACTCAACACTGGAGCAGCCAGATATATAAAGCAGACATTATTAGTTACAATGGGAGAGACAGACTCGAACGCAATAATAGTTGGGGACTTTAACAACCCACTTTCAGCAATGGACAGATCATCCAGACAGAAAATTTACCAAGAAACATCAGAATTAATCTCCACTCCAGACCAACTGGACCTAAGAGGCATTTATAGAACATTTCATCCAACAGCAGCACAATGCACATTCTTCCCAGCAGCACATGGAACATTTTCTAGAATAGACCATATGCTGGTTACAAAACAAGCTCAATATAATCAAAAAAATTGAAATCATATCAACTGTCTTGTCCAACCACAATGGAATAAAAGTAGAAGTCAACAACATAAGGGACATCGGAAACTGTACAAATACATGTAAATTAAACAATATGCTCCTAAACAACAAATGGGTTAAAGAAGAAATTTAAAAGGAAATTAAAAAATCCCTGGAGACAAATGAAAATTAAAACACAACATACCAGACCCTATGAAATATAAAAAAAGCAGTTCTAAGAGAGAATTTTATAGCTATAAATACTACATCAAAAAGGTAGAAAGACATCAAATAAATAACCTAAAGTTCCACTTCAAGAACAAACTAAATGCCAAATTAGCAGAAGAAGAGAAATAACAAAGATCAGAGCAGAAATAAGTAAATTAGAGATTTAAAGAACAATACAAAAGATCAATGAAACAAAGAATTGGTTTCTTGAAAAGATAAATAAAATCAATAAACCTAGACTAATGAAGAAAAAAAGAGAGAAGACTCAAATAAATAAAATCAGGAATGAAAGAGGAGACATTACAACTGAAACCATATAAATACAAAGTATGATAAGAGACTACTATGAACAACTATATGCGAATGAACTGGAAAACCTAGATTCCTGTGCACATACAACTTACCAAGATTAAATAATGAAGAACTAGAAGACATAAACAGACCAGTAATGAGTAATGAGATGGAAGCAGTAATAAAATGTTTCCCAACAAAGAAGACCCCAGGACCAGATGGCTTCACTGCCAAATTTTACCAAGCATTTAAAGAAGAACTAATCCCAGTTCTTCCCAAACTCTTCCAAAAAATTGAAGATGAGGGAATACTTCCAAACTCATTCTATGAGGCAAGCATTACCCTCATACCAAAACCAAAAAAGCGCACAACAAAAATAGAAAACTACAGACCAATATCCCTAATGAACAAAGATGTGAAAATCCTCAACAAAATACCAGTAAACCAAATTCAACAACACATTAGAAAGATAATTCCCCATGATCAAGTGGGGTTCATCCTGGAATGCAAGGATGATTCAACATATGCAAATCAAAAAATGTTATATATCACATCAACAAAATGAAGGAAAAAAATGATCATTTCAACAGAAGCAGAAAAAGCATTTGATAAAATCCAACACCCCTTCATGATAAACACACTCAACAAATTAGGTATAGAAAGAATGTACCTCAACACAATAAAGGCAATATACAACAAACCCATAGCTAGTATCATACTGAACAGACAAGAGTTGAAAGCTTTTTCTCTAAGATCTGGTACACAACAAGGATGCTCACTTTCCCCACTCTTATGCAATATAGTACTGGAGGTTCCAACTTGTGCAATAAGGCAAGAGAAAGTGATAAAGGGCATCCAAATAGGAAAGCAGGAAGTCAAACTATCCCTATTTGCAGGTGACATGATCCTATACATAGAAAACCCTAAAGACTCCACCAAAAAATTACTAGAATTAATAAATAAATTCAGTATAGTGGCAGGATACAAAATCAACATATAAAAAATAATAGTGTTCCTATATACCAGTAATGAAATATCTGAAAAAGAAATCAAGATAGTAATACCATTTACAATGGCTTCCAATAAAATTAGATACCTAGGAATAAATTTAACCCAGGAGGTAAAAGATTTCTACAATGAGAACTATAAAACATTGGTGAAAGAAATTGAGGGCCGAGCCTGTGGCGCACTCGGGAGAGTGCGGCGCTGGGAGCGCAGCAACGCTCCTGCCGCGGGTTCGGATCCTATATAGGAATAGCCGGTGCACTCACTGGCTGAGTATCAGTCATGAAAAAGACAAAAAGAAAAAGAAAAAAAGAAATTGAAGATGACACAAATAAATGTAAAGATACACTGTGTTCATGGGTTGGAAGAATTAATGTCATCAAAATGTCCATATTACCCAAAGCAATTTACAGATTCAATGCAATCCCTATCACAATAGCAATGATGTTCTTAGCAGGAAAAAAAAAAAAAAAAACTTAAAATTTGAATGGAACCACAAAAGACCCCACATAGCCAAAGTAATCTTGAACAAAAAGAACAAAGCTGGAGGCATCACACTATCTGACTTCAAAATACACAATAAAGGTATAGTAACCAAAACAGCATAGTACTGGCATAAAAACAGACTAATAGACCAATGGAACAGAGTAAAGAGCCCAGAAATACATCAAACATTTACAGTTGACTGATTTTCGATAAAAGTGCTGAGAATATATATTGGGGAAAGGACAGCTTCTTTAATAAATGGTTCTGGGAAAACTGAATATCCACATGCAGAACACTGAAACTAGACCCCATCTCTCACCATACACAAAAATCAATTCAAAACTGATTAAAGACCTAAGTTTAAGACCCAAAACTATGGAACTACCAGAAGAAAACAGGGAAAATGCTATGAGAAATCAGATTGGGCAGCACTTTTCTGAACAAGACTACAAAAACACAGGCAACTAAAGCAAAAATAGTCAAATGGGACTACATCAAACTAAAAAGCTTCTGAGCTGGCCAGTTAGTTCAGTTGGTTAGAGTGTGGTTCTGATAACAGCAAGGCCTGGGGTTTGACCCCTGTTCTAGTCAGTCAAAAAATCCTAAAAAGCAAAGGACATGCTATGGGTTAAGTGTGTCACTCAAAAGTTTATGTATGGGAAACTTGATCTCTGCTGTAACAGTGTTAAGAGAGTGGAAAATTCTATTACGGTAATTGAAAGATGGTGCCTTTAAGAGGTGTTTAGATGGTGAAGACTGTACCCTCATGAGTGGATTGATCCATTCATGGAGTAATGAATGTGGTTCTGATGGCTTCATAAGGAGAGTGAATGAGCAGGTTAGCACCCTTGCTGGGCCCATTCTCGTCATGTGACACCCTGCATTGCTGTAGAAGGCCCTCACCAGATGTGTTCCCTGGACTTTGAATGTCCCAGCCTCTGAAACTGTAAGAAATAAATTTCATTTCTTCATAAACTACCCAGTTTCCAGTATTCTGTTATAAGCAACAGAAATAGACTAATACAGGACACAATAAAGTGAGGAGACAACCTACAGAAGAGGATAAAGTGTTTGCAAACTATGAATTTGACAATTGGCTAATATTCAGAATATATGAGGAACTCAAATAGCTCAACAGAAAAAAAACAAATAACCCAATTTAAAAAATGAGCAAAGGACTGGAACAGACATTTCTTAAGACATACATATTGCTAACACACACAAAAAAATTCTGAGCATCACTAATCATCAGGGAAACGCAAGTTAAAATCACAATGAGGTATCATCTCACTTCAATTAGAATGGCTATTATCAAAAAGACAGAAAATAACAAATGTTGATGAGGATGTGGACAAAGGGGAACCCTCCTACACTGTTGGTGGGTCTTTAAATTAGTGCAGCCATTATGGAAAACAGTATGGAGGTTCCTCAAACAACTACAGAGAAAACTACATTGTTAGTGGGAATGTAAATTCATATAGCTATTATGGAAAACAGCATAGAAGTTCCTCAGAGAACTAAAAATAGATCTACCTAGTGACCCAGGAATCCCACTACTGGGTATATACTCAAAGGAAATGAGATCAATTTAACAAAGAGACACCTGCACTCCCTTATTCATCACAGCACTAATCACAGTAGCCAAGAGATGGAACCAACCTAAGTGCCCATCAACAGATGAATGCATAAAAAAACTCTAGTACATTGTGATAATCTATATAAATACTTGAAAACACCTTTCTCTATACAATGGACAATTAGTAAAGAAAACTTATAATTAAACAGATGGCTTATTAATATTTATGGATATTATAATGCAGAGAAAGGGTGTAAATATCATGTCAGAGCTCTGTTATGGGACTTTAGGCAAGTATACATCCAATGCCAAAATTACATTAACCTCAATGAACTCAATGGCTCAGTCTGTCACCTACTGCTGGATGGCAAGTTCTTAACACTGTGGCGACTGAGGGACAAACTCCCAAGCAGTATTGTTAACGTGGCTGTTCCTCAGGTAATACATTCCATATAAATGGACTTATACAATATGTGACCTTTTGTGTACTACTTCTTTCACTTGGGATGTTTTCAAGGTTCACTCAGGTTGCAATGTAGATCAGTTCTTCATTCCTTTTTTCTTGGTGATTCAATATACGTAATGTAATATTTACGATTTAAACCATTTTATAGTATACAGTTCTACGGCATTAACTACATTCACATTGTTGTGTAACCATCACCCCCATACATCTCCAGAACTGTTTTCAACTTCCTCAACTGGAGCTCTGTACATATTAAACACAAACTTCCTATTTCCTTCTTCCCCCAGCCCCTGGCAACCACCATTGTACTTTTTTCCATATGAATTTTGATTACTGTAGGTACCTCATATAAGTAGAACAATGTTTTTATTTGGTTTTGTTTAATAAAAAACTGTAGTTATATACACAATGGAATACTATTCAGCTTTAAAAAAAAAATGAAATCCTGTCATTTGCAGCAACCTGGATGGAACTGGAGACCATGTTAAGTGAAGTAAGCTAGGCAGAGAAAGACAAAAACTGCATGATCTCACTCATATGAGGAACCTAAAAAAAGATTTTTAAAAAGTGGTTCTCATAGAAGTAGAGTAGAATAATGGTTACCAGAGGTCAGGAGGGGAGGGAAAGAGGTGAATTAGCAGGTATAATGTTACACGCAGATAAGAAGAATACGTTCTGGTAGGCTGAGAAGAGCTAATAATATTATATTGTATATTTCTAAATAGCTAGAAAAGAGGATATTGACCACAATCACCACAAAGAAAAGATAGATGTTTAGGTGATGAATGTGCTATCTACCTTAAGTGAGTCATTGTATAATATATGCATGTATTGATACAACACACCATATCCCACAAATATGTAAAATTAGAAAATTAAGAAAATATTGTAGATAGTAAGCTTCCAAGGCAGCCCACAAGAAAACAATTTTAATCTGCAATAAGAAAAATTAAATTGATAGTATATTTCAGTTTATGATGCTATTTTTACAAGATAGCATATTTAAAGTTCAAAGCTAAGACACCCAACACACACCTTCTCTCTGTTCTTTCGTGCAGCTACAAGTAGCTGCAGAGACTCTCTGAAAGCAGTCCCTAAGAACCCTATGGGTATAGTTTCCTGTGCAAATGGCATTGTGGGATATGTTTAACTCACTTGAAAGGACAAATTGTTCTGTTCTCTTTTTGTTATCCAAGGTAGGAACATGCTGTTTTCATAGAAATAAATGTTCCTAAATATAAATGAGTCAGTTCTGATCATGAAAACAGGTTCACCTACTTGCAACTTTGTAGGAAGTTGAAGTTATAATTTATAGAAGCACTTTCAGAAACACAGGGATACTGCTCTTGTTGAAACATATTATATAATTCCAATCTTTCAGGGATTTAAGTAGCTTTTCTCCTCCATATGTTTTAATTATTAAGATTATAGTCCCTGCAGTTTTCAAACCTAAAGAAGTTAGAAATGAAACAACCAATTCATTCCCCAGTGAAAACTCATCACCACCAAATCTGCCAGGGAACCTGTGCCATCTCAGCCTCTCTGCCATGGGCCTTTCTCAGCTGCTGGCCCATGCCCAGGAAATACCAGGCTAAAAATGATCACCCAGGTCAGGCCACCCCCGAGGTGGTAGACCAAGGCTGGGTAAATTACACTGTGTACCTCCCCACCCTACCCTCTACCCTTCACAGGCAGAAAAAAATCAATTTAAAATGAACATCCAGTATGGCCTAGAAAGAAAGAAAATCAGAAAATAAGTAGCTTGAGAGGAGAATGGCAAAAGGGCAGCCTCTCTGGCACTGCCCTCGTAGGGGTGAGGAAGGGAGGCTTCGGATGAATGTACAGCATGTATGCATATAAGCCTTGGGTCTTTTTTTAGTACTGGCCAAAAAAAACCATTTCTCTATCGCCAACCTTGTCTCAGTGAGTCACTGCTCAGCTATCCGGTCAAATTAGTACAAGCCTTTAAAACCTGTGACAACTGCCCTGCTTCATTTGGGACAGCTCTGACCAAAATGGTAGCCAAAGAATTTTACTTTTGCTTCTTAACGTTGGCGAGGTCATTACTGTCTCTATTCCTTTTGATTCTCCCCTTAGAAGATAGACTCCCAGAATGTAGTGTTAGGCTATAGCCATCCCAGAGTCAAAGCTACATGTATGGAACAAATGAAAGCAGAAAAGAAGATGAGATTAACAGAAGCAAAGAGCAGTGACATGAGGAGGTTATATACAAGGAGGTCTGGGGAGGAAAGAGGAATAGGTCCTACACAAGGAGAACTCAGATAGATGAAGAAGCAATCTGGGAAGTGGTTGAGGTGCAGAAGTGAAAACCCATTTCCAACACAATTACTTCTAACAGCAATCTTTTTTTTTCCCACAAACTCATTTTGTCTTGCCTTAAAAAATTAACAAGCCAGATATCAGCTTGATATGAGTTCCTTGCCCTTTCAAGCCTGATTAAAGAGATAAGGACTATATAAGGCAGAGCTATAAATATGCAGCTTGGGGGACCAAGTATTTGCTTCTTCAAGGTCTGAAGGACAACAGGCTTCACCCTGTTCCATTTTATTTTAATAATAATTATCATACTGAAGTCTCTGCTGAGTTAGATTAGTGGCCAGCTAATAACTGCAACAAAGATTTCCTTAAACTCCTGGAACCAAAAAGTCTCCCAGGCTTGGCCAAGGGGCTCTGTGTATCTTTGGGGCATGTCTTCAACACTCAACCAAGCGGTTGATAACTCTGCCTTAGTCTTCACTTTCTGCTTCTGCAGAGCTCAAAATCAGGCAGAGTGAGAGATTAGGGCCTATTGAAGTCTTTCCTGAGCATGTGCACAGCCCTGGGAATGCATACAGCCCTATGCATGCCTGTGGTCTTCTAGACTCCCAGGGACATGCCCAAGCTTTTCAAAGCCCCAAGGAATCTCATTCCCCAACTTTCCCTTTTAAGCTTTTTGGTTAACTGGAAATGTTATCTACTGCTTCAAGCAAGTCAGAATTTAATCAATTGCCTCTAATAATTTTCAGAAAAAGTCCCTGGGAAAAAGCCTTTCTGCCATTCCAAGTCAGTTCTAATAAACACAATCTTGGAAGTGGAGGGTCTTCCAGGGAAACACCAGACAGATCAAACAATGACAATTCTCTAGAAATGAGGCTTTAAAGGAGCTCCAATCCCCTTCTATCTCCTCTGGTGGCTGGCAGGCTGTTGGTTTTCCCTGTGATTTCAGGCTGTTCCTCTTCATTTTCAAGGTTGCTGCTGAGCCGGGGAGCAAGGGATGGAAACAGCAAGTGAAAGCACCACAGACACTGTTCTTACTAACATGCAGCTGTTTTTCTTGAATAAATGTTCCCTGGATTGCTGCAAGCCTTTAAGTTCATTTCCAGAGTTCTGAAAAAGTTGATTCTAACAATTTCTGCCAGTTTTTTCATTGCTGTTATGGGGAGAATTTTCAGAGATCCTTACTCTGCCATTTTTGCTGAGGTTGTACTTTAATAATTTGCTTTCCAGCAACTGACTACATTTCTAAGGGTTATTTTGGAAAGTTGCAAGTAAATGAGAAAATCACTTCGAAAAATGAATTTTCTGATAGAGCTTAACAGACATTTGTAAATCAAGGCTCCTAGATTCTGAGGGGTTTATGCTAAAGAAAGGAAAACCACAAACTCTCTAAACTGAAATCAAAAGACTCTCCCGAGCCAGGAGGGGCCTTAGATAAAGGGTAAATTCCTTGTAGGTCATGCAGTGCTAACAATGTGCCAGGACACTGCTTGTTCTAATACAGCCTTCTCAGCAATACATACATATTTAATATTGTGTCAGGTCACATTTTCAAAAACAGAAGAAAACGTCCATAGAGGGGTAGGTATGGTAACAGCTTAATATTCATCCATATTTCATTCCATAAATTTTACAGAGTACAAAGTATGTGCTAAACACAGAGGATAAAACATCGGTGAGATGAAGACCCCATCCTCCAAAGGTTTTTAACCTAGTGGAGAGGATAGGTCTGGAAACAACTAAAAACAAGAAGTGTGATAAGTGAGAGGAAAGTGATATGGAAGGCAGGGGGAGAAAAGGAAACAAATAATTCCAACTGGAGGGGAATGGGTCTTCCATAACCTAGAAAAGGTGGCATCAGAGCTGAACCTTAACGGAAATAAGATATAAGTGACAAGGAGGAAGGGAGGAAATTCCTGGTTGAGGGAACACTAAAAGGACTTGACAAGCAACTGAGTGTGAGGTGGGGCAGAGGAGAGTGAAAGAGATAGAGTCAAAAATAACTTGCAGTTTTCAAGCATGGGTGAGAAAATGGTGGCAGAGAAACATGGGGGTGGGCAGAGAGATAATAAGCTTGGTCTAGCCAGAACATGTTAGACTCATGGATTTGGTTGACAAGGGAGGAGAGGTTTAAAAAAAAGTGAAGGGGAAGTCAACCTTCACAGATTTTGAAGGGAGGCATGGCAGATGGCAGGTTGATTAGCAGAAGCTAGGAAGGCAGGAGAAAATACAGAAACCAAAGCTCGGGCCCAGCCAAAAACATGTCTTCACCCCCTTCCTCCTGGGTTCACTTATGCCTGTTCTTCCCCAGCCTCTGCTCACCTGTGCACAGGCCCTGCGCCCTCTTCATTCGTCTTCCTCCCTGTGCCCTACTTTTCTGACAACCAAGAAAATGAAAGAATAATCAGCAATTCTTAGCATTTAAGTGGATTTTCACATTCAAAATTGCAAGTTTTCTTGAATTCACTCAGCAAGTCCCACCCTAGCAAAACTAGGTTGTCAAATAACACAAAAGACATGAATGCTATCTCTACAGACCAGTAGAAACTCTGACCTCCTAAGAGAACAGGGGCATTTTTAGACTTGTATAACCAACGTGTTATCATTCAGCCAGAAAGAACTTTATGAGATTCTGTTTTAACTGACTCGTGTGGGTGGGTGATGAAGCACAGGAGGCTGCACCTGACAAATTTCAGGGCAAGTCAGCAAAGGAATAACAAGTCCAGTTGGCAAGAGACCATTGGTAAGAGTGACACTCTTCAGTTTTCAGCTAGAAAAATCAATTGGACCATAGATAACTTGGCCCTACAAGATACAACATTTCTTAGAGATTTCAGTCAATTCATCCCACTGACATAATGGTAAACCCACCGACAAATGTAATGCAAAACTGGGCTATTTCTGTGTTTCCTTTAAAGTGATGTTTTTGGAAAGTTTATTGCCTTTTTCTTTTTTTTTTTTTGTCATTTTTTCGTGACCGGCACTCAGCCAGTGAGTGCACCGGTCAGTCCTATATAGGATCCGAACCCGCGGCGGGAGCGTCGCCGCGCTCCCAGCGCAGCACTCTACCAAGTGCGCCACGGGCTCGGCCCTATTGCCTTTTTCAAGTGTATATTGTTGTTATTGTTGTTTTCACTTAGGGACAAATTGCTGCCTGCTGACTGCTGACTGAAATGCATCTGGAAATGTACACAGGGAAAGGAGATTCCATGCACAAACTGGTGAGGAATACACTTAATACACAGACCATCGCACCTCCAAATTGCTGCCTCTTTTTGCTTTCAATAAAATAACTCTGCTCTTTTTGAAGAGATACATTTTTCAGAGGAATAAAAAGAGACTAGCTTGGAGAGGATTCTAAATGCCTCTATGATTTAAAAAAAAAGGTGCTGCTCAGAAGATGCCACCTTTCTAACGGCTATCATTTTTGTTGATAAGGCATACCGAGAAGGTAGTACACTGGACATATGAATGGAAAAAAAATTTGGTTGGCTATATAATTCAAGTCTTGAGGCACCTCTTCCACAAACTGAGGTGAGAGTCACCTTGATTTTTCATCCACAGGTTTTATTGTTCTTAAGAATCACCTTGCTAGACAGTTGTTACTGAGTAACTGGAGAAAAGCATGGTTGTATTCCCAAGGAGGACAGTTTCACATTAGTACCACTGCCAAGTCATGTAGTAGGTCAAAAGTAAGCCTCCATGGTATTGTTTCTCTGACTTTAGACAGTAAAACCAAACTAAAAAGTGGCAATACTCGAATACTGAACTTATGGCTCATGTAAGAATCAAGATACCAGGACAATATTTAGTCAAAATGAGTAGTGTGTTTAATTTTCTCCAACATCCAGCAGGGTGAAGAGGAGGAGGAAAAGGAATAGGAAGAGGAGGAAACACCTACCACCCCTCTTAGAAATAGCTCTGGGCTAAGAATCCCTAAATTTAGGATCTAGTCCCCACCCTGCCACTTAATTTGCTAAGTGACCTTAGAATACCTATTGTACTTCTCTGGGCCTCAGATTCTCCATCTATAAAATGAGCAGTGTGTTTTTCAAACAGCAGATCGTAATGCATCAATGGGTTATAAAATCTATACAGTGGGTTGCAATCAGCGTTTTTAAAAAATGAAATTGAATAAAACATAAAATATTAGAGTATATTGCATATAATAAAGGTAAGTATTGTTTCATAAAATTGGTCTGTGTGTATATAAACCAGGTTGCAATGTAAAATGTATTTCTCATTGTGTCATTGTGATGAAAAAAGCTAGAAAGCCATTGGTTTATACTGTTCAATACAGTAGGCACTAGCCACATGCAACTGCTTAAATTTAAATTAATAAAAAGTAGAGACAATTAAAATTTCATTTCCTCATTTGCACTAGCCACATTCCAAGCACTCAATAGCCATATGTGGTTAATGGCTACCATATTGGACAGCACAGACACAGAACAGTTCCATAATCTCAAAAAATTACACTGGACAGTTCTATTTTAAGGGCTTTTTAATGGTTCTGTAGGAGGTGGAGGTAAGGGTGGGTTGTTAGGAGGAGTACTCCAAGCCCTAGGAAGACAAGATGGGTTCACTTGTCTCTCTCTTAAGAGAGTCTGTATGTGACTTTCTAAATAAATGAATGATTATTTAAGTACTGACCTTGGTTCTGTGAGGAATACAGAGAAAACATCCTCATAAACATCCACTAAATGTTACGTGAATGAGCTAAGGCATCATAAAATCATAATCCAGCTAAAGATATGAACCTATATAAAAGAAAGAGCTAATAATAAAAGGCAATGAAAAAAATAATAATAATAATAAAAGGCAATGTACAGGCAAGTGATGGTAACAACTAAGTGCTGTCAAAATTCAGAAAAGGGGGAAATCAATGAGCATTAGAGTGATCAGAGAAGTTTTCAAGGAGGAAGTAGGATTTGAACCGGTCTTTAAATTATTGCTTGGAATTGGATGAGCAGAGATAAAAGGGGAGAATATTCCAGATGAGAGGAATACCATAAGTATGTGCATATTGGAAGGAGGGGTAGGTTCTGGGGAATATTGAGAAATGAGATTAGAAAGGTGTCATGGGACTGGTTTAAAGCCAGCCAGTAGAGTCCAAGTCCCAATAAAGCCATTGACAGTTTTCAGAGCACTCTCACATAATCCTGGAGATAGACCCTTGAAATAGAGAGGGCAGCGACCATTACTTCCATTTAGACTTGAGGGAACTGAGTCTCAGAGAGGTAATATGACTTGCCCAAGGTCATATAGCTAATACGCAGGGTAACCAAGATTCAAATCCAGTTAATCTTACTCTCCAACCAGTGTTCTGCCCACTATGTGTTGCTGTTATGATAAAGGCTGTATTCAAGGCACTGGTGACAAGGAGACCAATGAGAAGGTTGTTGCAATACTCCAGGCAGGAAGTATTGAAGGCCTGGCCTGAAGGGGCTAGAAATCAAATTCTCTGATTATATACAAACTGACAATAGAGTACCCACTGTTTAAAAGAGGAGAGTAAGAGTAGACAGTCTGAAGTCACAACATTATAGTTACGTTTAACTGGAAGTGATCTAAACTACCTCAAAGAAATAAATATTAACAATATAATTCATATAGTATGTCCGGATTTTTCCAGGCAGCTAAAGGCAATGTTTTGGACACGGTTCCTAAGCAAACAACACTTTATATGTCTATGCATTTTTATGAGGCATTACTATCTTGGTAGTGTTTCTTTCCCCTGTCAATTTCAATTTTCATTTCTAAGAACTAATTGGTCATATGATGTTAACTCATCTAGATTTCCAGTGAGAAGGGACTAGTGCAAAAAGGTCAAGGAGCTTTAAAGCCTTGGAGTTTTCCCAGGCTATTTAGTGAAACTATCAGCTTAGCAATTAATTAGTTAATAATGATTTACTAAGAAGATACTAAAATATGTCATTGCCAAACTAATTTTAAGGGATCTCCCTGCTGGTGTCACTAAACAGCTAAAAAAAAAAAAAAAAAAAAAAAAACTTCCACAGGCTTCAAAGACTGTTCCACCTGATAGGAATCAAATACAAACTCATCCCACCTCTGATAACCCAAGGTTTCTTCTCTCCTTCTGAAAGGGTAATGGTTACTCTGTTGATTTGCTGCCTAGATGATCTATCCAGTGCTGAGAGAGGTGTGTTCAGGTTCCCCACTATTATCGTAGAGGAGACACTTCTTCTATCACTCTGGAATGGGCTTTGTAGAGAGAGATATCCTCTTCTTTTCTTTGGTCTCTGCTGGTAACTCTCCTTGTGTCAATGCACATGAATGGCTGGCAGGCCATCTGTATGGTGGTTGTGGCATCTAGCCGCTTTTGCAGCAGCCGTGGCTATTGTAGTGGCTGTGGTGGGCCACTGACATGGAAGTGGTGTTTTGGGCATGCTCCTTGCCTGGATGTGGGAGGAGGCATCAATCCCCGGCTCCATCTGTTTTTACGTTCTAAGATATAGTTATGGAGCAGTTGGGTGGGAGGGGAGAGAGGGGAAGGGGGAGGGAAATAGGGTGAGAGAAGGAGGAAGTGGGGACGTGGTTGAGGCCCATGGCACCCCCCTCATTCCTGCAGGGGAGACCAGGGGGCTTCCAGTGGTGGCTTGGTCATTGCTGCACTGAATGCAGATGTCAGGAGGTGTGGCTGAAGCCCTCAACCTCCACCACCCTGGCTCAGGAGACAAGTGACCTTCCAGCAGTGGTTTGTTGGTTGTCACTGGGCTGGTTGCAGATGTCAGGGAGGGTGTGGCCAAAGCCCTTGGCACCCCACTGCCCCAGCTCAGGAGCCCAGGGTGTTTCCTGTGATGGCTCAGTAGTTGTTGCTGGCTGGTTGCAGGTGTCGGGGGCATGGCTGAAGCCCTGCAACCTCCCTCCTCCCCGGCTTGGGAACCCAGGGGGTTTCCAGTCCTTCTAGGTTTTATAGGTGTTCTTTGGTGAAGTGAGACCTTTTCTAGTTAATATCAAACTTTGTCTCTGGTCTGTGGATATTTTGTTTTTTCTTTCAGTTCTGTGTTGGATTATTCGCTGTTCCTACCACTTAAATTCTGCACAGGAATTAATTTGTTGTCCTTTGCTTACTTCTAAAATGGGGGAACTTCCTGTGCAGACCAGTACTCGAGCTCTGTGATTGAGCTAAATTTCTGCTTTGCAGCTGATTCCCTGTGGAAGGCTTTTCCTGCAGTTCAGGTTTTAATGGTTGACTTTGTAGGTTACTTCTGGGTCTTGTGAGTTTCAGTACACCTGGGTTGTGTGGAAACTCTGGTCTGGACCTCAGTCTTTTCAGCAAACTACTCCCCCTGCAGTACTATATTCCTGACAAGTCTACACAGAGTGAGCCTATGCTGATTGGAGGGCAGATCAGTTGTCTTTGCTGTGCCCAATGTTCCCCCATTGACCCATCTCCCCCACCACCCACACTCCAAACACTTTCCGTGGGACAGGCCATGTTCTGGTCCCTTGCAATGATTCACCAGCCTCTGAGTGGCTCCTTTTTTCAGTTGTTGTGGCTCCTCACATCTATGTGGGTCCACAGGAACCCTATTAGTAGTCTTGCTAGCCTGAGGGCCACCAAGGCCCTCCTCTCCCCTGCCACTGCCAAGCAACTTCATACGAAGGGCACAGCTTCAGCTTTTGCCAGCTCTTGCTCCATGTGCTCACCAGGGCCAGCCTTGAAGTGACCAGGATTCGAAATGGTAGGAACAGTCCCTTCTTTCTCTTACCATGGCTTCTCCTGCCTTCATGCACTCCGTAGGTCTCTCCTTCCTCTTCCCCTGAGCTTTAGTGCTCCCAGCTTGGCTTTTGCTGCGTTTTAATAGTTGTAAATTGGTTGATTTGTGGGAGAGAGTGATGCTGGGAACCATCTATTCTGCCATCTTGACCGGAAGCCCATAGTTCTTTATTTATATTTCCTCTATGGCACTAAGCACTTTCCACTTTACATTATTGTTATTTGTGGACATGTCATCTCTCTGCTATTAAAATGATCTCCTTAAAGTCTCAGTCCATGTAGTGTTCACATCTGTCTGCCCTACAGCTCTGGTCATAGTGCCTTGCAATGATTTCATCCCCTAAGGTCCATCAAATTTTTATTGAATGGATGGACACACTGAAAAAAGTCTAAAAATTAGTTTGTATATCCATCCAAATGTCAATTTAACAACCTTTCACTGAGTGCCTAAAATGTGACTAGTACTGTGCTAGGGCCTGGGGATAGCAATATATCTTAGCAATTTCAAGTCTAACGGGAGGAGAAAGAGAAGGAAAGAGTTCATTTTGATACAGTATGATGAGTGTCTGCACAGAGGGCTTAGGAGTCACAGAATAGGGTCATCTAAGCCATCTTGGGTACACAGGAAGCTTTCGGAAGAAAGGTGATGGCAGTGCTCAGCCTGAAGGATGAGAGACGGTTAAGCAAATTGAGCAGCGAAAGGATGTTCTAGGCAGAGAAAACTTATACCAAAACACCAAGAGCTCAGAGAGCATGGAATATTGATGCCATGTGGGGACTGTAAAGAGTTGAAGCTGGAAGGGCAGGCGGGGCCAGAATATGCCAGCATTGGCAGCCTTGGTAAGGATTCTGAACTTAACCCGAGCTTCATGGAGCCTCTGAAAGATTTCAAACACCCCCAGAACTAAGTCTAGGTATTCTGTGATTTGCAGAACAGTAGTCCGCCAAGTAATTACCTGTAATGCAAACCCTATTTTTTTTTTGACATTCATTATCAAATTAAATTCTGTTAAAACAAAACCAAAGACTAGAAGTGACTATTTTTGGTGTGGAAGGGGTTATAGTGGGTCTCT
The DNA here is from genome assembly GCF_027409185.1 of Cynocephalus volans. Classification (NCBI taxonomy): domain Eukaryota; kingdom Metazoa; phylum Chordata; class Mammalia; order Dermoptera; family Cynocephalidae; genus Cynocephalus; species Cynocephalus volans. Next base: position 118,363,264 of record NC_084478.1, on the reverse strand, counting down.
GTCTCATGGCATGCTAAGTATTACAACACCATGGGAGAAGTACAGAGTCCTTTCCAGGAACAGTACTCTTCATTTGGAACACTTTCCCAGTGTTCTCCTCAGTTTACAACCACCTCGCCCTCTTCCCAGACCACAGGAATTTTCCCCATACCCTTTCAACATCACACTCCATTAGTAAATGTCGCCCGGAGACATAAAATGTTTAAAAATTCTTTACCTTTGTAAAATTATACTCCCAGAGTTAAGTTTTTGGATTACACATGTACCTTCACTTTCAAAACAAAAGATGTATTCCAAGTTAATCCTAAGGCAAATTTCTGTTAAGTGAACTTGATTTTCCAATGTTATTTTATAATCATTTGAGCCACCTTGCCCAAGAAAAGACAATTTGACCCCACCCAAAAAAGATACAGCTTGCAATTAAACGGCTCCTCATCCCGGATGTGCACCCTATGTACCAGACAGCAGGAAAATAAATGTCTACCCACAAGCATGAAAGACCCAGCCCACTGACTGAAGCAAAAATACTCTCTAATATCTGATGGCAGGGAATCTTGACCTGCTAAACAAAACACAGACCCATTTTCAACTCCAACAGTGGCTCTTTATAGACTGGGCTTCCCCATAAGATGGTCAGCCATCAGTTCATTCATTAAAACTTTTCTAAGTTAAAAATGTTTTATTTATTACACCTACCCTACTGATTCCACTGTTAGATTTATATCCAAGAAAAATGAGTGCTTATGTATACCAAAATATATGATCAAAAATGTTTATAGCAGCTTTATTCATAAAATCCAGAGCCTAGAGACAACCCAAATGTCCATCAACAGAGCAATGCTACATAGCAATGAAAAAGAACTGAATCTCACACATTTTGTTAAACAAAAGTAGCCAGAAACAACAAAGGACATATGTATGATTCTATTCATATGAAGTTTGAAATCAGGTAAAACTAATCTATGATGATAGTTATCAGAACAGTTGTTACCCTTGGGAGGGGGTGTGGACTGGAAGGAGGCAAGAGAGAACTTTCTGATGGCCGGAAATGTCTTTTTCTTTATCTGGGTGGAGTTACACATGTATAAAATTTCATTGAACTGTACACTTAAGACTTGTGCACTTTACTGTCTGTAAGTTAATTAAAGAAAAAGAAAAAAGTAAGTCTTTTTACTAGATTTATTTCTAGTAAGGCTAGCAATATAGATCAAAATTACGCTAACAACAAAATGTTCTTTCATTATCAGGAGTAGAGATATAGTTCGAAATTTATCCCACCTCCCTGTACACACACACACATCAAATCTAAATACAAGCTGTTAGGGGCTTCAGATATAATCTATAATGCTAATTTATTAGATTTTTCAATTTATGGCTTTCCAAAATGCTATCAATATTTACAGACTCACTTTGACCACAAATTTATTAATTGTTCTTTCCTACTATAGTATTAGCTGTTCTTCAACACAGAAATATATTTAACTAGTTAAAAATAAATTGAGAGGCCATTGGGCCAAGATGGCTCCAATGCCTTTGGCTCCTGCTTAAGCAAACCAATACCCAATTCAGTATAAACAATAAAATGAATCTTAAGTTTAAACCCTCAGAAAATTCCAGCTAACCTCTAACTAGAGACTTTATCAATCAGAAACCACCAACTAACGTATAACTAGGGACTTTCAACTTTAAACAATCAAATATAGTTTTTGTCTTACTTCCTCAAGCACCTCATAAAAGTTTTTCCTTCACACTCCCTCTGTGGAGCCAAACCACTTGTGGTTTGGCACCGCTCAATTCACGAATCACTGTCCGCTCAAACTCTTTAAAATTTTAATGTACCTAAGTTTATCTTTTAACAAATTCGCTCCCTAAATCTTATTGAAAGAAAAGGCAGTAGACTGAATAGAACACTGGCTGGTGAATTAGGAGAGCTGGGTTCTACTTCTGCTCTGCCTTTTACTGCCAAATCACCTTGAGCCAGTCTTTTAAGCTCTCTAGGATTACCTTTCCTCATCCATAAAATGGAGATAATACCTCCCCCACAGGGCTGTAGTGAGGATCAAGTGAAAAAATAGATATGAAAGTGCTTTGTAAACTTAAAAGAAATGTTAATATGCTCAAAACTAAATTATTAATAAGAGCTTGTGCCTGGGTGTGTCAATAGAAGATGTACTTAATTTCAAAGCTTGTACTCCAGTTTCACATATCTTCCACTTCACCAGAGATTCAAGATCAGCAAGTATACTCAAATTCTAACATCTCTGAGAAGTTGAAGCAATTCCATTATTATAAGTACTAAAATAGATGTGTAAAGGATAGTACAATTCATAACTTCCTTCCTTGCTTTTCCCAATTATGACTTTTAGATGCATCTCTAGCCATGTAATATGCATTGCATTCAGGTCACACATCTAGAACATTGAACTGCTTCTGCAACATGAAGTATACATAGTACCATCATTCCCCAACCCCATTCTAAATTTCAAAATAACTGTCCCTGAAGGGTGCTCCCATTTCTACTCTCTGCCATCCATCATGACTCCTACAGCAAAATTTAAAAATACTCCTTACTCTGAACTCCATGGCAATGCACTAAATACTTCTTGCCAGAGCCCCAAATGCAAGGTGCCTTTACTTGTGTCACTTTCTGAACTTTGTTTCTCTAATAAGATGAAATGACATAGGCTAAAGTTGCCTCAAAATGCTTCCTGTCACCTACTATTCTTTCCAGCAGCCCCAGCAAGAAACCCCCAATTAGAAAGCCCTGAAGCGTGAGAGGAGCTTGAAAGAATGAAAAATTAGGGTGATCTGGTTTCAAGGGCCCCAGTGGATCCTGTTCCTGGAGATTTAATTCTTAGTCCCACAACTAAGCTCTCCAAACTAGAGCAAGCCTGCAGATAAACAAAACAGATTAAAGAAGGTAAACCTTGAACCTCTCAGGGTCCTTGAGAAGCATTTCCTTCAAGCATCAAGTCCGATCAAGAAGCCTTTGTTGAGCCTACTGAGCTGGGGAGTGGGGGGTCAGTTTCACAAAACTAGTTTGACAGCAGCAACAAGAGCCAAATGCCAAGGAAAGAAACAGAAAATCATAAAAACCTAATATGTATTCTCTCTCTCTCTCTCTCTCTCACACACACACACACACACACACACACACACACACACACACACACACACACACACACACACACTAAATGTTCTGGGACAATTTAGTACAGGGCAAACATTAAAAAATATTTCAGGAGGCCTTAGAATATCACTGTATTATAGGATAATACAACAACTCATAGTCATAATAATGATCCTTACTCAAAAAAGATTAAGTCATATTCCACATATTCTGTTTAAGAAGTCAAGGGAGTAGATTGTTTTTTGGAGAACTCTATTCAGGATGGTTAAAATGTTAAAAAGCTCATTGTGCTTAAATTGGGCAAATAATGAGCCATTTAGAAAAACTGGTTATTAAAAATGCCTTTTTTCCAGAAAGAGTCAGGTAACTGAGGTCCTACTTGAGTTGGTAAGACAAGATGACTGTTGGGTTCTACAATAAAGACAAGTATTGTTAAGAGGCCAGAAATAAGAGATGAACATGGGTAAGCAGAGTCAGAGAAGGCTTTATGGAAGAAGTAGGGCTCAGGGTTGGATTTAGTTAGAGTCTCTCCATCCAAAGCCTGCTGCTGCCTTTCTTGATTGTCACCCTTAGGCAGTTCTGCCAAGGTCCCAGGTTAGAGTCATAAAAGACTACTCCTCAGGGAAATTTCATGATAGTAAATAAAAAGAAAGATGCAGACCCTCATCCCACTCTACTGTAATATAAAGGAGCCAGCTAAGGCTTCAGTGTCTGAATAAACAGAGCCTCTGGCATGGGCAACAATTTTGCCAAGCAGTAAAGAATATGTGGGACCAAAAAGAGGTACCCCATCTGATGGAGTTTGGATGCGCTGTCCCCTCCAAAACTCATTTGGAAATTTGATCCCCAATGTAGGAGTGTTGGGAACTGACTGAGTCATGGGGGTGGATCCCTCATGAATGGATTAATGCTCTCCCTGAGGGAGTGGGAATTAATGAGTGAGTCCTCACTCTATTAGTTCCCATGAGAGTTGTTGTTTAAAAGACCCTGACACCTCCTCTCTCTCTCTTGCTTCCTCTTGCCATGTGATCTGCTTGTACCCGCCGTCTGCCTGCCCTGCTTTACCCCATGAGTAGAAGCTGCCTGAGGCCCATGCCAGATGCAGCTCTCCCAGAAGCATAAGCCAAATAAACCTCTGTTCTTTATAAATTCCCAGTCTCAGGTTTTCTGTTATAGCAGCACAAAATGTACTAATTCACCATCCATAGTTCTATAACCTGATATCACTGGAAAATCAAGGTTTAGCAAACAATTTTTACTTGGTATTCAACTTTTATTTAGTATATAGAAATATACTAATGGGAAACTACAAAACATTGCTGGAAGAAATTAAAGAAAAAAATAAATGGAAATATATCCCATGCTCATGGATTGGAAGACTTAAATATTGCTAAGATATCCATACTACCCATAGCAATATATAGACTCAATGCAATTCCTATCAAAATCCAAATGGCATTTTTTTGCAGAAATAGAAAAAAATCACCCTAAAATTCATATGGAACGTCAAGGGAACTTGAATAGCCAAAACAATTTTGAAAAAGAACAAAGTTGGAGGAATCAAACAGCCTGATTTCAAAACATACTACAAAGCTACAGTAATCAAAACAGTGTGTTACTGGCATAAAGGCAGACAAGTAGACCAATGGTATAGAATAGAAAGCCAAGATATAAACCTAAGCGTGTATGGTCAAATGATCTTTGACAAGGCTGCCAAGACCACTTAATGAGGAAAGAATAGTCTCCTCAACAAATGGTGTTGGAGACAATGGATATCCTCATGCAAAAGGGTGAAGATGGACCCTTTTCATACACCATATACAAAAATTAATTCAAAATGGGTTAAAGACCTAAAATAGGACCTAAAATTATAAAATGGCTAGAAGAAAACATACAGGAAAAGCCTCATGATATTGCACTTGACAAAGATTTCTTGTATATGACATCAAAAGCACAGGCAACAAGAGCAAAAATAGACATATAGGACTACATCAAACTTAAACTTTCATCAAACTTTGCATCAAAAGATACAACAAACAGAGTAAAAAGGCAACCCACAGAATGGTAGAAAATATTTGCAAACCATATTTCTGATAAGGGGTTAATATCTAGAATATAGAAAGAAATCCCACAACTCAATAACAAAAAATCAAATAACCTGATTAAAAAATGGTCAAAGAATTGAATAGACATATGTCCAAAGATGATATACAAATGGCTCACAAGTATATGAAAACCTGCCCAACATCACTAATCTTCATAGAAATGAAAATCAAAACCACAATCAGATATCACCTCACACCCATTAGGATGGCTATAGAAAATAGTAAGAGTTGGCAAGAATGTGGAGAAATTGGAACCCTTGTACGCTGTTAGTGGGATTGTAAAGTTGTGCAAATGCTATGGAAAACAGTATGGAGGTTCCTCAAAAAACTAAAAATGGAATTGCCATATGATCCAGCAATCCCACTTCTGGGTATGTGTCCAAAAGTACTGCCAACAGGGTTTCAGAGATGGATAGATACCTCAGTCACAAAAAAGACAAAACTGTATGAGTCCACATATATTAGGTATCTAAAGTAGTCAAATTAATAGTAACAGAAAATAGAATGGTGATTACCAGGGAATAGAGGAAGGAAAAAAAGGGGAAGTTGTAGTTTAATGGGATAAGAGTTTCAGGTTTGCAAGATGAAAAAGTTCTGAAGATCTGTTTCACAACAGTGTGAATATACTTAACACTATTGAACTGTACATTTCAAAATGGTTAAGAAGAAACTTTATGCTTTGTGCTTTTCCAACCACAATAAAAATAATAGCTAAAAATAAAAAAGTATAGCAATGGGAGGTGGAGGTCGGGGTGATTTTACCCATTCTTAACTAGATTTTTACTAGGAGAAAGGCTACAACTAACACAACATCCATGTTTTCTTTAAGCAACCACATGTACATTCTAGTTCCAAGAAAAGATAAAGTACATGCACTTATTCCCTATTCCTCCTACTAAGTACAGCTAAAATACTGGGCACTAAATATATGAGGGGTCTCTGAAAAGTTCATGGAAGGATTTGTATTATCTTTTAATTTAATTTTTCCACTAACTTTTTGAAATATATATCCATATATAATAAGACTCTGGCAGGTAAAGAGAAGAAGGCAGTCTGGTAGTGAGGGACCTCAAGACCCAAGTAACAATATGGCAGTGAGTTCCCTGGGTTTTATTTTTGAGTAATATAACCTGAACCTGCTCATGGAGAAGCCAGCAATCCAGCAATGCCAATGGGTGGACACAAAAAAAGTCCCTCAAAAAGCTGGCTATCTCTAGTCAAAGGAATGGGAAAGGGGCAGCCTAGAAAGACCGACAACTTGTAGGTAATAACTGCCCTACTTCAGCCAAACACCACAGAAAAAATTGCAGTCCCACCCTCACCCCCATCAGCAAAGACCAAGTGGGGAATCTTGACTTCTATTTTCATCTGGCTTTAAAGAGTCACATATCCCCTTCCCCCACTCCGTACTGAGGTGGTTTCAGGAAAGGCTAAATGGAAACTAGGGACTTTCATCCCTGCCAGGCAGTAATAAGTCCCCCAATGCATGATGATAGTGGAAATCTCTCTCTCCAAGCTAGAGTGATGTCAGTGGAGGTCTAGTGATGATCCTGAAATTCTTCCCTTGCCTGCTAATAATGGCATCCCTACCCCTACCTCAGGTATCAATGGATGGTGAGTAGGAAATCTTGACTCCCACTGCCACCTAGCAGTAATGAAGCCATGCCTCCATTTCTCCACCAGAGTTGTGTTAAAGTAGGCCTGCTAAGACAGAAGATTGAAATAAGATCCAGTTCTCATAACATAAATGTCTAGGATACAGTAGAAAATCACTCATGATACAAAGAACCAAGAACATCTCAACTTGAATAAGAAAAGACATTCAACAGACACCAACACTGAAATAACACAGATATTGAAATTATCCAACATGGATTTTAAAGCAGCCATCTTAAAAGTGCTTCAAAAACAATTACAAACATGCTGGAAACAAATTTAAAAAATAGAAAGTCTCAGCAAAGTAATAAAATATGTAATAGGGAAGTAAATAGAAGCTTAAGAACTGAAAAATACAATAAGCAAAATGAAAAACTCACTGGATGAGCTCTGACACAACTCTGGTGGGTAAATGGGGGCATGCCTCATTACTTCCAGGTGGAAGTGAGAATTCCACTTACCATCCATTGATACCTGGGGTAGGGGTAGGGATGCCATTATTACCAGGCAGCAGTGGATGAACTCAATAGCAGAAAGATGATAGAAGAAAGAATCGGTAAAATTGATGACAAAACAATAGAAATTACCCAATCTGAACAACAGAGAGAAAATAAACTTGAAAAAAGGGGAATAGAGTTTCATGGACATATGGGACTATAACAACACATTAAACATCAATGTCATAAGATTCCAAGAAGGAGAAGAGAAACAGGGTGGTGCTAAAGAAGTATTCAAAAAACAATGGGTGAAAATATCCCCTATTTTAAACTATTTATTTACAAATAGAAACTTATTTATTTATTACATAAAAATAATGATATAAGCGCACATTGTGGATGGCTAAATAAAGCTAATTAACATGAAAATCTCCTAAATTTAACAAAAGACATAAACCTACAGATTCAAGAAACTGAGAAAAAAGACCTGTCAACCCAGAATTCTATATCCGGCAAAAATATCTTTTAGGGGGAAATTAAGACATTTGCAGATAAAGAAAAACTAAGAATTTGTTGCCAGCAGACATATCTAAAGGAATGGGTGGCTAAAGAAAGTCTGTGAAATGGAAAGGAAAGATAAAATAAGGAAACTTTGAATAATAGAAGGGAGGAAAGAACAATATAAAAGGAAAAAATATTGGTAAATAAAATAGACTTTATTTTTCATAGTGTTCTAAATTATGTTTGACAGATGAAGCCAAAATCATAACACTATCTGATTTGATTCTAAAATAATGCAGGAGAAATATTTAAGAAAATCATGTTATAAATGGGGAGGGTAAAGAAACTTAAAGGGAATTAAAGTTTCTATGCATCACTCAAACTGGTAAAATGTCAACACAGGAAGCTGTGATAAGTTACATACGTATAATGTAATGCCTAGAGCAACCACTGAAATATATATTTAAAAGATGCACTCAAAAACACTATAGATAGGATCCAATCAAGATGGAGGAATAGACGGACTGCAGCGTCACTCTCTCCCACAAATCAACCAAATTTACAACTTTAAAAATGTAACATCAGCCAAGCCCGGGCCGCTGGAGCTCAGGGGAAGAGGAGGAGAGACCTACGGAGTTCATGAAGGCGAGAGAAACTACGATGAGAGAAAGAAAAAGCTGCTCTGAGCATTTCGGGCCGCAGCTGCTTTAAGGCTCGAGCTGATGAGCGCATGGAGCAGGAGCCGGCAGAAGCCGCAGCTGTGCCCTTCAGATGGAGTTACTTGGAGGCAGCAAGAGAGAAGAGGGCCTCTGCGGCCCCCAGGACAGCAAGACCACTAATAGGGTTCCCATGGACCCATGCAGGAGCCAGGAGCCAGAACAGCTGAAAAAGGGAGCCATTCAGAGGCCGGTGAGTCATCGTAAGGGACCGGTGCAGGGCCCATCCCATGTGAAGTGTTTGCAGCACAGGCGGTGGGGGAGACAGGCCCACCAGGGGAACACTGAGACACAGCAAGGACAGCTGGTCTGCCCCCCAATCAGCACAGAACCACTCAGAGGAGACTGGTCAGGAATGCAGAATTGCATGGGGTGCAATTTGATGAAAAAACTCAGGCCCAGATCAGAGTTTCTAAGCACCCCAGGTGCACCAGGTCTCTGGAGAGCCGGAAGTACCTATAAGATCAACTATTAAAACCCGAGCTGCACAAAAAGCCTTCCCTAGGGAAACAGCAGCAAAGTAGCTATTTAAACAACTACACAGCTCAAGTACTGGTTCCCACAGGAAGTTCCCCTGTGTTAGAAGCAAAGGACAAAAAACTAGTTCCGACCCACCTGAGGCACACCACCAGCACCTTGGGGCATGCCTGGGAACTGGAGGCTTGGATCTGGGGACTGGACCCCACTCCCACTTCCAGGCAAATTGCACCAGTGCCTCAGGACCAGCCTAGGGACCTGAAGCATGGAGAAGGGGACTGGACCCCCCTCCCACAACCAGGCACACCACGCCAGCACCTTGGTGCCTGCCCAGGGACGCAAGGCAAGTAGAAGGGGACCGGACCTCTCTCCCACAACCAGGCACACTGAGCCAGTGCCTTGGAGCTCACCCAGGGACCCAGGGTATGGAGTTGGGGACCAGACCACCCTCCCAGGTACAACATGCCAGCACCTCGGAGGCCACCCAGAGACCTGGGTCAAGGAGAAGGGGAATGAATGGTCCTCTCTCCCACAACCAGGCAAACCACCAGTGCCAAGGAGCATGCCAAAAACAGCACCTCCATGAGGGTGGCCCACCACAGCCACCACAATAACCATGGCTGCTGCAAAAGTGGGTAGACGCCACAGCCACCACACAGGTGGTCCGCCAACCACTGGAGTGCATTCACACAAGAAGGGTCACCAGTAGAGACAAAGATGTCTCTCTCCACAAAACCCATTTCAGAGTGACAGAAGAAGCATCTGCTCTATGATAATATTGGGGGAACTGATCACATCTCTCAGCATTGGACAGATCATCTAAGCAACAAGTTAACAGAGTAATCATTATTCTTTCAGAAGGAGAGAAGAAATCTAGGGTAACTAGAGGGGGGAGGGGGAGGGAATGAGGGAAAGAAAGAGGTTGGACAAGGGGCATAAAGAATAATTATGATTTGTAACAATATATATGCTAGTAATATTGATTTAATCAACATATCTCCATGTTCAACCCCAAAAATATGTATAATCGATTTTGATTCAATAAATAAAAAAAATAAAAATAAAAAATTTAAAAAATAAAAATAAATTTAAAAAACACTACAGATAAATGAAAATGGAATTCTAAAAAAGGTACAAGGAACCCACAAGAAGCAAGGCAAAAGAAAACTGAGAAATGAAGAACAGAGGAAATAAACCTAAAACAAACAAAATAATAATAAAATAAAATGGAACAAAACAAAATGGCAGACTTAAGTCCTAACATATCAATTATTATATTAAATGTACGTGGTCTAAATGTATCAGATAAAAGACAGACATTGGCAGAGTAGATAAAAACATGACCCAACTACATGCTGTCTACAAAAAACTCCCTTCAAATATAACAATATAAGGAGAATGAAAATATAAGGATGAAAAGAGTGAAAACATGCAAACATTAATTTTTTTAAAAAGTAGACTTAAGAGCAAATAAAATTTCCAGGGACAGAGGGAAATTGTATGATTAAAGGGTCAATTCATCAAGAAGACATATCAATCCTAAATGTGTATGCACCAAACAAGAGAGTCTTAAAAAAACATGAAGCAAAAACTGACAGAACTTGAAAGAGAAATGGATAAATCAACAATTATCGTTGAGGACCTCAACATCCCCCTCTCAGAAACTGATAAATCTACCAGACAGGAAATAAATAAGGATACAGAGGATGTGAACAACATAATCAATCAATTGGATCCAACTGACATATACATGAGGGGTTTTCAAAAAGTTTATTGAAAGATTTGTATTATCTTTTAATTCCATTTTTCCACGAATTTTTTGAAGTATTCTCATAGAATACTTTGTCCAATAGTAGAATATACATTTCTGAGTCATAAAACATGAGAACATTTAAAATAACTGATATTATGCAGATATTTTTTTCTATAATGGAATCAAACTAGAAATCAATAATTAAAAAGAAAACAAAAAAGTTCCCACAATTGGAAATTAAACAACATACCTCTAAATAATCCATTTGTCAAGAGGAAGTCTCAAGAGAAGTGAAAAAATACATTGAACTGATTGAAAATGATCATATAACATATTGAAATATGTGACATATGCATGATGGCAGAATAGAAAGTCCTAGCCCTTGTTCCCTCATTGAACCATCAATATAGCAATGATATATAAACCCAAATACCTTTATGAGAATTCTAGAATTCAGTTAAGAAGTTGCAGTACCCCAGGCAAGCATAAAGCTGAGAACAGCCACATTGAAATAAGAAGAGCAATTTCACTTTACCTGCAACAGCTTCTCCCTCAAGCTGGCAAGCTCAGCACCAGAAGATAACACCCCAGCCTTAAGCTTCAGGGAGAAAACATAGAATAAAAAATATCCTCAATGTTCTGGCTGTTTGGAGGGCTGCCTGAGGAACTGGTTTCTGTCTCACCTCACTTAGAGCACCAATAGACCAGCATAGTTTGAGTGCTTGAGGGCTGCTGAGAACAAAGGAAAGCGGTAGGTGGCTTGCTACAGGCAGCACAGCTTAGCACAACTGGGAAAATGTGCACAACTTGAGGCTTCTCCCTCTTGAGGGAGGGAGACAGTGGAGCATAAATCAGTATTCTGGCTTTTTGCAGGGCAGTCCAAGGTACTGGTATGTCTCAACTGACTCAGGGAGTTGACAGAAAGTGATCATACATTAGATGCCTGGTGGCCACTGAGAATAAGGGAGAGAGTGGGGCAGCTCGCTTCTATAGAACCAGAGAACTTGCAGTGTTGAAGAAACCAGAGGGAACAAGCGATTATAAATTCCTGAAAAAGAAACTGGTAATCTTCCCTACTTGAGAAACTACTTGCACAGACCCGGAGAAGTCACATCTCCCCAAAATAGGTTCTAGAAGCCTCCAGAAACTCTAGCCAAGCTAACTGGTGAGGGTCTTCCCCTGTACAAAGCCAGTCCATAATATCTGAAGAGGTTGCTGTTGTTTCATATGTGCAGTTCCCAATATAAACTTAAGAGACACATGAAGAAACATGAAAACATGGCCCAAAACAAAGGAACAAAATAAATCTCCAGAAACCAATCCTAAAAAACCAAAGGTATATGAATTACCTGACAAAGAATTCAAAATAACTGTCATAAAGATGCTCTATGAGCTCAAAAAATGATGAATAAACAAAATAAATATCTCAATAAAGAGTTACAAAATATTTAAAAAGAACCAAACAAAAAATTTAGAACTGAAGAATACAAGAGCTGAACTGAAAAATTCACAAGAGGTACTCAACAGCAGACTTGATTGAGTAGAATAAAGAAGTGCTGAACCTGAAGACAGGTCATTTGAAATTATCCAGTCAGAGGAACATAAAGAATGAGAATGAAAACAAGGAGGTGAAAAACTTGTACCCAATTTAAAAAATGGGCAAAGGGAGTGTGCTCACTTTCCTTGCCATGCGATACCCTGCATCACCTCAGGATTCTGCTGAAAGTCCCCACCAACAAGAAGGCTCTCTTCAGATGTGCCCCCTGGACCTTGGACTTCCCAGCCTCCAAAACTTTTCTGTTACTTGACAATGATAGCAGGGACTATGACAACATTTCCTATGAGCAACCATACCTTGAAAGAGTGACTGTAGCCAAGCTCACATTGGAGAACTGTTACAGCACCTAATTTTACAGCATGAAGAGAGAGAAACCAGGCAGAAGAAATTAGAAGTAGCCATGGAAGAAGATAGCAGATGAAGAGAAGAAGTTATACCAATCACAATATGCCCGCAAAGAAATGGAGTTCTTATGGGTTGGATGACTTTTAGTCTCTGAAAGTTATAAGAAGAGGAGCTTTTGGAGAGATTCAGCTGGTCCAGAAGAAAGATACAGGCCATACCCATACAATGAAGACATTAAGAAAGGCTGATATGCTTGAAAAAGAGCAGGTGGCCCATATCCAAACAGAAAGAGATATTCTGGTAGGAGCAGATGGTGCCCATGTGGTAAAGACGTTTTACAGTTTTCAGGATAGAGGAAACCTTTATTTAATCATGGAATTCCTCCCTGGAGGTGACATGATGACATTGCTAATGAAAAAAAGATATCTTGGCAGAAAAAGAAACACAGTTCTACATTTCAGACACTTTTCCGGCAATAGATGCAATCTACCAATTGAGTTTCATTCATCGAAATATTAAGCCAGACAACCTTTTATTGGATGCCATGGGTTATGTAAAATTATCTGATTCTGGTTTATGCATGAGATCAAAGAAAGCTCACAGGACTGAATTCTACAGAAATCTCACACACAACCCACCAAGTGAGTTCTCATTTCAGAACATGAAGTCAAAGAGGAGAGCAGAAACATGAAAGAACAGGAGACAACTGGCATGTTCCACAGTTGGGATGCCAGTTTACATTGCTCCAGAAGTATTCATGCAGACTAGTTACAACATATTGTGTGAATGGTGGTCTTCGGGAGTGATTAGGTATAAAATGCTAATAGGATATCCACCATTCTGCTCTGAAACACCTCCAGAAACATACCAAAAAGTAATGAACTAGAAAGAAACTCTGGGATTTCCTCTAAAGGTACCTATATCTGAGAAAGTCAAGGACTTAATTCTCAGACTTTGTATTGATTCTGAAAATAGAATTGGAAATAGCAGAGTAGAAAAAAAAAAAGATCATCCCTTTTCTGAAGCGGTAGACTGAGGGCACATCAGGGAAAGGCCAGTGACAATCCTTACAGAAATCAAAAGCATTGAAGATACTTCAAATTTTTATGACTTCCCTGATTCTGATATTTTACAACCAAGTGCCAAATACTACAGAACCAGACTACAAATCCAAAGACCAGGTTTTCTTAATTATACCTATAAAAGGTTTGAAGGGTTGACTCAACCTGTCTCTATCTCTGCCTACACAAAAGCTGTGAAATTAGGAATGAAGATAACATTCGCTCACAGCCAAGAGAACTCAGGTAGCTGCATCACCAGGCTTGCTTGGCATAGATAACAATACACCGAAATATTCCTGAAGATGGTGGTGCTTATCGACTACAAGAGTAAATTCTACAGGATTAGGATTTCTAAGACTACCACAGGAATTGGTTAGCAGTGCCAGCTGGCTTTTTTTAAAAAATATTTTATTATTTCTGTTAACTTTATTATAGGAAAGTACTGTAATACAAGGAACGTACATCCCTTTCTAAGCGCACTGCCTATGTGCGTGTTATGGTCCATTCTGCCAATGTGTGCTGTAGCTTTGAACTGTAACACCTCTAATCGATTCAGGAGAAACACATATCATTTAAAGCAACACAGGCTAACCTGTAAGTAACGCTGTAGTATTGGGGTTTTACTGCAAATCTTACGGGTCCAGAAAATCAGTAAAAGCCATCTTCCATAGTTGATGTTAGAACATTTGCCCTATTGGTTTGGACATCAGTAGAATAAATATGAACACAGTTTCTGTAACTGTTTTCAGAAATTTAAAAATAAATACACTGGTTCTTTAAAAAATAGAATTCATCATCAAGTGGTTACGCCAACTCCACAGCAGAGAGTAACAAGTTTATAATAAGGAAGAGGAAGTTTAACACCTTCACTCAAGCACTCCACTAATGTATTTACTTTGCATTCAAAAATACTGATCACCTTTATATATGTAGTCTGTATACTCATAGGGATATGGACCATATCATAGAAAATGTAAGGTTGCTTTTCTTGTGACAAGAGGACTTCTTTATTAACAAGAGGACATGGAATTATTTTAATTTGATTATGGTGAGTTGAATTTAAGAAATGGCCATGAAGACTTCTTGTAGAACTAGTGGTCTTTCTATTAAACTATTTTTTTAAATGTCCAAAAAAATGGGCAAAAGAAATGAATAAAAATTTCTCCAAAAAAGACATACAAATGGCAAACAGGTATATGAAAAGATGCTCAACATCACTAATTGTCAGGGAAATGCAAATTAAAACCACAATGAGGTATCAATAATTCACACCTGCTTGGATAGCCATTATAAAAAAAATAACAGAAAATAATAAGTATTGGAGAGGATGCAGAGAAATTGAAACCCTTGTGCACTGTTGGTGGGAATGAAAAATGGAGCAGTTGTTATGGAAAACAGTATGGAGGTGCCTCAAAAATTTAAAAATAGAACTACCATATGATCCAACAGTCCCAATCCCACTTCTGGGTATGTATCCGAAAGAGCTGAAATCAGGATCTTGAAGAGATATTTGCACTCCTATGTTCACTGCAGCATTACTCACAGTAGCCAAGAGGTGGAAAGAACCTATATGTTCACTGACAGATGAATGAATAAAGAAAATGTGTTATATACATATAATGGAATATTATTCGGTCATAACAAGAAGGAAATCCTGTCATATGCTACAACATGGGTAAATCTTGAGGACATTATGTTACATGAAATAAGCCAGACACAGAAGGGCAAATATTTCACGATTCCACTTATATGAGTTATCTAAAGTAGTCTTGCTCATAGAAACAGAAAGGGAAACAGTTGTTGCCGGGGGCTTAGGAAGGGGGAAATGGAGAGTTGCTGCTCAATGAGTATAGAGCTTCAGTCATGCAAGATGAAAAAGTTCTAGAGATCTGCTGTACAACATTGTGCTTATAGTTAACAATATTGTACTGTACACTTAAAAATTTAAGAGCCAGATCTCATGCTATCTTTTTTTTAACCACAATAAAAATATATATTTATATGTGACATGCAGCTAAAGCAGTGCTGAGAGGGAAATTTACAGCATTAAATGTTTGCCTTAGAAAAGAGGAAAAGTCTCAAATTAATAATCCAATTTTCTACCTCAAGAAACTAGAAAAATAAGAGCAAAATAAACTGAAAGCAAGCAAAAGTAATAATAAAGATAAGAGTAGAAATCAAAGAAATGGAAAACTGAAAAGAACAGACAACATTAATGACACAAAGATCTGGTTCTTTGAAAAGATCCTTATAATTAACAAACCTCTAGCAAGACTGACAAAGAAAAAAAGAGAAGACACGAATTATTAACATGAAGAATGAAACAAGGGATATCACTATAGATCTTGCACACACCAAAAGGGATTATTACAAACAAATATACACATATAAATTTGACAATTTACATAAGTTGAATCAACTCCCTAAAAAGCAGAAATTACCACAACTTGCCCAATATGAAATATGAAATAGATAATTTGAATAGCCTTATAACTATTAAGGAAATTGAATTTGTAATTTTAAAACTCACAAGAAGGAATTCTCCAGTGAAATCATCTGGGCCTGGATGGTTTCACTGGTGCATTCTACCAAACATTTAAAGGAGATTAACATCCATATTACACAATCTCTTCTAGAAAATAGAAGAGGAAGGAATACTTCCCAAGCCATATAAGGCCAATATTGCATTGATACCAATATCAAACAAAGACAATACAAAAAAATTAAATTAAAAACCAATATCATTCACAAACAGAGACACAAAAATCATTAACAAATATTAGCAAATAAAATTCAGCAATACATAAAAAAAATTATATACTACATCCAAATGGGGTTTATCCAGGAATGCAAGGGTGGTTCAATATTTAAAAACCAATCAGTGAATCCACCATATTAACAGACTAATGAGGGAAACTCACATGATCATATCAATTGATGCAGAAAAAGATATTTGACAAAATTCAAAAACTTTTCATAATAAAAACTTTCTGAAAACTAGGAATTGAGGGGGAAACCACCTCAACTAGAAAAAGAATATCTACCAAAACAAACAAACAAACACAAAAATATATACTTAATGCTGAAAAACTGACTACTTACTCTCTAAGATTGGGAACAAGGCAAATATTCAGCTCTCATCACTGCTATTCAACATAATACTGGAAGTCCTAGCCAGCATAATAAGAGAAGAAAAATAAATAAAAGGCATATAGAGTGGAAAGGAAGAAATGCCACTGTCTGTCTTTGCAGATGACAAGATGGTCTACATAAAAAAATCCCAAGAAATCAACCAAACAAACAAACAAAACAAAAATATCTTTAAAAATTTTTAAACACTCCTGGAACAAATCAGTGAATTCAGCAAGCTTTCAGGGTACAAGATCATCATACAAAAAACACTTATATTTCCATATACTAGTAATGAACACATAGAATCCAAAATTTAAAATATAATACCATTGACAGTCACTCAAAAATGAAATAAGTATAATCCTAACAAAACATGTATAGGACTTGTGTGCTAAAAACTGTATAATCCTAATAAAAGAAATAATAGAACATCTAAATAAATGGAGAGACATATCTCGCTCATGGATTGAAAGATTCAACATAGTAAAGATGTTGGTTCTCCCCAAATTGATATACAGGTCTAATAAAATTCTTATCAATATCTCAGCAAAACTTTTCTCAAGTATACGCAAGCTTATTCTAAAATTTATAGGGAAAGGTATTGTGAAAATGTCCATACTACCCAAAGTGATCTACAGATTCAATACATCCCCATCAAAATTCCAATGACATTTCTCTCAGAAATGGAAAAAAACTATCCTAACATTTATATGGAATAACAAAAGACCATGAATAGCAAAAGCAATCCTGAGCCAAAAAAAGAAAGCTGGAAGCATAGTACTACCTGACTTTAAACTATACTACAAAGCTGTAATAACCAAAGCAACATGGTACTGGCATAAATACAGACACACGGATCAATAGAATAGAATAGAGAATCCAGAAATCAATGCATACCCCTACAGCCATCTGATCTTTGACAAAGGCACCAAGTCCACACACTGGGGAAGAGACTGCCTCTACAGCAAATGGTGCTGGGAGAACTGGATATTCATATGTAGGAGGATGAAACTAGACCCGTACTTCTCACCATATACCAAAACCAACTCAAAATGGATTAAAGAATTAAATATTAATCCTAAAACAGTAAAACTCCTTAAAGAAAACATAGGGGAAACACTCCAGGAAACAGGAATGGGTAGACTTCATGAATATGACCCCAAAAGTACAGGCAACCAAAGGAAAAATAAACAAATGGGATTATATCAAACTAAAAAGCTTCTGCACAGCAAAAGAAACAATTAACAGAATGAAAAGACAACCAACAGAGTGGGAGAAAATATTTGCAAAATATACATCTGACAAATGATTAATGTCCAGAATATACAAGGAACTCAAAGAACTTTACAGCAAAAAACCAAATTACCCAATTAAAAAATGGGCAAAGGAGCTGAACAGGCATTTCTCAAAGGAAGATATATGAATGGCCAACAGACACATGAAAAAATGCTCAATATCACTCTGCATTCAGGAATGCAAATCAAAACCATTTTAAGATACCATCTCTCTCCAGTTAGGATGGCTAATATCTAAAAACTGAGAATGATAAATGCTGACGAGGTTGCAGAGAAAAAGGAAGTCTCATACACTGTTGGTGGGACTGCAAAATGGTGTAGCCTTTATGAAAAATGGTATGGAGGGTCCTCAAACAATTACAGATAGATCTACCATATGACCCAGCTATTCCACTGCAGGGAATATACCCAGAGGAATGGAAATCATCATGTTGAAGGGATACCTGTACTCCCATGTTTATTTCAGCACTATTTACAATAGCCAAGAGTTGGAACCAGCCCAAAATGTCCATCATCAGACGAGTGGATAAGGAAAATGTGATATATCTACACAACAGAATACTC
Source organism: Cynocephalus volans (assembly GCF_027409185.1). NCBI lineage: Eukaryota > Metazoa > Chordata > Mammalia > Dermoptera > Cynocephalidae > Cynocephalus > Cynocephalus volans. Next base: position 118,344,534 of record NC_084478.1, on the reverse strand, counting down.
TCCTATAAAAAAGAATAAAATACTACCATTTGCAACAACATGGATGGACTTAGAGAAAATTATATTAAGTGAAACAAGTCAGGTACAGAAAGGGAAATACCATATGTTCCCACTTATTTGGGAGAGTTAAAAATAAATAAATAAATAAATAAATAAATAAATAAATAAATAAATAAATAAATAAATAAATGGTAGGGGGGGAAGAAGACAACAATCACAACAATTCCTTGAACTTGTTAAGACAAGTGAACAGATATGATGCAGATTGGGGGGGGGAAGAAGAAGGGGGGAAAGTGGATCTGGTAAAGGAACATAAAAATCAACTACATTGTATATCAATAAGTTAAAATAAAAAAGGAAAAAAAATAAAATAAAATTTATAGGGAAAGACAAAGGAACAAATAATATTGAAACAATTAAAGTAAGAGGAATCACTCTATCCAATTTTCAGATCTATTATATGACTATAGTATTCAACTCTATATGGTGTGGCAGAGGGACAGACACATAGATCAATGAAACAGAATAGAGGACCCAGAAATAGACCTACAGAAGTATGGCATACCTATTTTTGACTACAGTGCAAAAGCAATTCAATGAAGCTGAAGCAACTGGATATCCATAGTCAAAAAAATTAACCTTGACCTAACCTCACATTTTATATAAAAATTAACTCAAAATGGATCACAGACTTGAAATGTAAAACTATAATACTTTTAGAAGAATCTAGGAGAAATCTCCAAGACCTAAGGCTTGGTAAAGAGTTATTAGACATGACAAAAAAAAATCCATAAAAGGAAAAATATCTATAAATTGTATGTCATCAAAATTAAAAGGTCTTGCTCTGTGGAAAATTCTGTTAAGAGGATGAAAAGACAAGCCACAAACTGGAAGAGAATATGTGCAAACTACACATCTGACAAAGAACTGGCATCTGGAATACATAAAACTCAACAGTAAAAAATAAATAAATAAATAAAATAAAAAACAAGCAATACCCCTACAATTAGAAAATGGACAAAGGATATGAACAGACAGTTAACTGAAGAAGATATAGATTTGGCAAACAAACCCATAAAAAGATGTTGAACATCATTAGCCATTAGGGAAATGCAAATAAAATCACAATAAGATATCACTACATACTTATCAGTATAGCTAAAATTTAAAAAATAGAAGTGCCAATACCAAATGCTGGTAAGGATGTGGAGCAACTGTATCTCTCATCATTGCTGGTGAAAATGTAAAATGGTACAGTCACTTTGGAAAAATAGTTTGTCAGTTCTTTTAAAACTAAACATATACCTACCACACCACCTAGCAATTGCTCTCCTGGGCATTTATTTACTCAGAGAGATCAAAATTTACATCTACACAAAAGCCTGTACTCAGATGTTCATAATGGTTTAAGTTGTAAGAGTCAAAAACTGGAAATAAAAAAAATATCCCTCAATAGGTGAGTCGTTAAACAAACTGTGGTATATCCATATTGTAGCATATTTCTCAGTAAATAAAGGGAACAAACTATTGATATCAACCTGAGTGAGTTTCAAAGGTATTATGCTGAGTTGAAAAAATTGATAAAAGTCACATAGTTTATGATTCCATTTATATAAAATTCTTAACATGACAATTATTGAAAAGGAGAATAAATTAGTATGTGTCAGGGGTTATAAATGGTGGGAGAAGGTAATGGGTATGACTACAAAGGAGTAGCTTAGGAGAGACCTTTGTAGTGATGGGACATTTCTTTATTGTAGTGATAGTTAAATAAATGTACGTCACAGAATAACATAGAACTATACACCCACAGATTAAAATGCCTCATCTTAGACCAGACAACTGGCAAGTGTGAAGTGCAGACAATAAGCTACATAAATTACATTTGCAAACAATGAGAAATCAATTGCAAAGGGTTTTCAGGCCAGTTGTTCAAACCTTATCTAGTAAGTGGTAAGAATGGAGAAGTTTCATGCTGGATAACCCAGAACGTATTCCTGTGACTGTCAGCAGTTAACCAACTGGCATATACCCCGTGTAAGGTGTTCTCAAGTTGTTTTCCAGTATAAGATATATTCATTTGAAGTTGTGCTATGGAAAGAATATTTGTGTCGGGTAAAATATTTAGTGATAATTAGAAAGGAGCAAGTGGAGGAAATTACCTCTCTCTGCAGTATCCAAAATGGTATCAACTAGTCACTGAATGGAGCTATTTAAATTTAAAATAATCAAAATTAAATCAAAATAATCAAAATTAAAAATTCAGTTCCTAAACACATTTCAAGTGCTCAATAGCCACATGTGGCTAGTGGCTACCATACTAGACAGCGTAGACACAGAACTTTACCATCATCACAAAAATGTCTATTGGACAGCGCTGCTCTACAGCACGAAAATCATGCCATTTCCCCATAATCATAGGTAGAGTCACAGCCCAAAGAGCTCTGACAGGAATTTGTATTGTATTATCTAAGGTTTGCATTTACATATAATCCCACCTTCAGCAATATTTAGCAGTAAGTTGGAGTGGTTAAGTGCTAGCCTTTGGGGTAGAATGGGCCTGGATTTTAATGTTAGCTCCAACTTTTACTAAATTGTGTAACCTTATACATGTTACTTCACTTCTCTGTGCCTGTTTCCTCATTTTAGAAAAGATAGGGGTTGGGGAAAAATAGTATTTACCTCACAGGGTTGTTGTGAGGATTATATGAGATAAGCTCAATATCTGACACATGTGATCTATAAATGCCAGTTATTATTAGCATTATTCTTTAAGTCTAGAAGATGAACGTGGCTTGTTCTAGGACCTAGAAGCTAGGTGACCAGTAAAAAAGCAATAGGGGGCATTCAATCATATGAGCAGCAAGGGAGTCAGACCATAACAGGGCCCCCCTTTGACTCTTGATGGATATAAACAGTGACCACATCATTCCTCCATAACTTGAGGCCAGCAACAAAAGAGAAGGGAACTTCTCTAAGATCTATCTATCTTGCAACTTCGAAAAAGTCAAGGGGTATCTTACCCTTATGGATTCAGAGTTAAAAGTTAACCACTATGTCATATCAAGTAAAATAAAAGCACAATATATTGTCTATAAAATAAGATTGCCCAAACAAGTCACTCAGTGGGGGAAGCTGTTTCTAGTAATCAGATCCAATTCCTTGATGCATTATTATGATGAAATGTCACTATACCCAGCAGTCTGTGAATACCACACGATAGGCCTACTGACCTCTATAGTCAACTGGATAAATACAGGACAACCTACTACATACAGGACACTTTTGCTCTACACCAGATGTCAGCAAACTATGGCTGGTGGTCCACATTCAGCCCATCTCATGTTTTTGTATGGCAAGCAAAATAAAAATGATTTTTACATTCTTAAATGGTTGGGAGAACTACTCTCAACCACTATTAATGAATACTGAATGGCTTTGAAAATTAACTTCTGCTGCAGAATTGACAATGTTTCTTAATTAATTCAACCTAAAATTACAAGGCAGAACAATGCTTATATGCAAAACTTACACTATAGGAAAGATTTTAACAACCAACCCTGTTTGAACCACAAGTAATATCAAGATGGTTTGTGCACTTCCCACACTGTCACAACTCAAACCAACAAAACCATAACGAGATACCACTTTACACCCACTAGAATGGCTATAATAAAAAAGATAGACCTTAGTAAGTATTGGTAAAGATGTGGAGAAATTTGAACCCTCAAACATTGCTGGTGGGAAGGTAAAATGATGCAGCCTCTTTGATAAAGAGTCTGGCAGTTCTTCAAAAAGTTAAACATAGATTTATCATATGACCCAGCAAATTCCACTCATAGGTATGTACCCAGCAAATTCCACTCATAGGTATGTACCCAAGAGAGATGAAAACATGTGCCTGCACAGAAACTTGTACACAAATGTTCAAAGCACCATTATTCACAATAACCAAATGGGGATAACAACCCGAATAACCATAAACTGATGAATGGATAAACAAAATGTGTTAAATCTATAAAATGGAATATTATTCGGCCGTAAAAAGGAATAAAGTACTGATACATGCTACAATTTGGATAAACATAAAAACATTATGCTAAGTAAAGTACTATACATAAAAGACCACATATTTATTATTCTATTTATATTAAATGCCCAGAAAATGAAAAACCATAGAGACAGAAAATAGATCAGTAGCTGCCTAGGGCTGGGGATGGAAATGGGGAGTGACCAAAAATAGGCATGAAGTTTCTTTCTGCGCTGATGGAAATGATTTAAAATAAGATTGTAGTATGGTAACATAACTCTATAAATACTTAAAATCATTAAATTGTACACTTAAAAAAAAGGCAAAACTACGAGGTCAGAAATCAGTTCAGTAGTTTTCAAGAGTGAGGAGTGGGGAGAGAGAAGTGACCACAAAACAGCATGAGAGAACTTTTGGGAGTGACGGAAATATTCTATATCTTGATTGTGATGGTGATTATGCAACAATATATATTTATCCAAGTGCACTGAACTTTACACCTAAAAAAGGTGAGATTTCCTGTGTGCAAATTTCACCACAATAAAGCTGACTTAAAGAAAAAAAAACCAAGCAATATCTCCATTCTGACACAAATTTGCAGCATATACAGATGATCTCCAGCTTACAATGATTTGATTTATGATTTTGTGACTTTATGATGGTACGAAAATGACATGCATTCAGTAGAAACCATACTGTGAGTACCCATACAACCATTCTGTTTTTCACTTTCAGTATAGTATTCAATAAATTGCATGAGATATTCAATACTTTATTTCAAAATAGACTTTGTGTTAGATGATTTTGCCCAACTGTAGACTATTGTAAGTGTTCTAAGCACATTTAAGGATTTAAAGTAGCCTAGGCTAAACTTTGATGTTTGGTAGGTTAAGTGTATTAAATGCATTTTCAACTAACAATATTTTCAATTTACAATGGGTTTGTACAATGGTTTCGTAGAGAAGTAACACCATTGTACATTGAAGACCATCTGTATATTTTCTGAGTCCAAATTACAGTTCCAGCAGTGGCTTTTGGACCTTGAGGCAAGTGCAAAAGATATTTCTATATTCCCAAATCCATTTAACCATGCAATTGAGGAACTTTCACCTAACCTTCAATTGAAAGTGATTAATCTGCAATGTAATGACCTGCTAAAAGGCAAATATTAAGAGAATTGAATAGAATTCTATTCCAAGCAATGAATACACTCAGTTAAAATCATGTGCTCATGTACCCTTCATAGTATATCATGAGAATGGCACTTCACCTCTGTAGACTTCTTTCCAAAAAATATAACCCCAGTCTAATCATAAGAAACATCAGACAAACCCATACTGAAGGATTTTCTACAAAATATTTTACTAGTACTCCTTAAAACTATCAAGGTCATGAAAACAAGAAAAGTCAGAGAAACTGTCACAAACCAGAAGTAGCTAAGGAGATATAGTGACTAAATGTAATGTGGTATCCCGGATGGGACACCATCTAGAAATAAACTAGTGAAATTAGAATAAAGAGTGGATTATGGTTAGTAGTAATATACCAGTGTGGGCTTATTAGTTGTGACAAATATAGCATAGCAATGTAAGATGTTAATGATAGGAGATTCCGCAAGTGGTGCTGGGATAATTTGGATATCCACATGCAAAAAGATAAAATTAGACCCTCACCTCACACCTACAGAAAAGTTAACTCAAGATGAATCATACTCAAATATAAGAGATAAAACAAACAAACAAACTCTTAAAAGAAAACGTAGGAGAAAGTCATTGAGAGTTTGGATCAGGCAAAGGCTTCTTAGGCACACCCAAAGCATCATCCATAAAAGAAAAAAATGTCAAATGGGACCTCATCAAAATTCGAAACTTTTTCACTTCAAAAGACACCATTAAAAAAAAGGAAAAGATAAGCAGCAGACTGGGAGAAAATATTTGCATATCATATATGAGGGATCTTTAAAAAGTTCATGGAAAGATTCATATTATCTTTTAATTCTATTTTTCCACACTTTTTGAAGTACCCTCATACCTGACAGGGACTTGTATCTAAAATATATAAACACATGTGAATAAAATATATATAATACTTATATAAATGATATAAATATGATTACAACTCAACAGCAAAATGCCAAATAACCCAATTTAACAACAAACAAAAACCCATATGAATAGACATTTCACCGAAGAAGATACATGAATGGCTAATAAGCACATGAAAAGATGCTCACCATCCTTAGTAATTAAGGAAATACATATTAAAACCCCACTGAGAAATTATTTCACACCCACTTAAAACGGCTACATAATAAAAGACACAGTCAATAACAAATGCTGGCAAAGATATGCAGAAACAGGAATTCTCACACCTTGCTAGCGGAAATGCAAAATGGTGCTGCCACTTTGGAAAACAGGTTTGCAGTTTCTTAAAAAGTTAAACAGAAATTTTCCCCATTACCCAGTAATTCCATCCTTCGGTATCTACCAAAGAGAAACAAAAACATCTGTCCACACAAAGACTTGCACATGAATGTCTTAGCAGTATTAGTCATAGTAGCCCAAAATTGGAAACAACCTAAATGTCTATCAACTGGTGAGCAGACAAACAAAAATGTGTTATACCCATAAGATGGAATACTATTCGGCAATAAAAGGTAAGGAAGTACAAATACATGCTACAACATGGATGAACATCAAAAATATTATGCTAAATGAAAGACGACAGACACAAAAGACCACATATTGTATGATATCATTTACAGGAAATGTCCAGAATAGGCAAATTTATAGAGACAAAAGAGTAGATTAATGGCTGCCTGGGGCTGGGAGTGGAAACGGGGATTAACTATAAATGGGCATGAGCAATCTTGCTTGGGGGATGAAAATGTTTTAAAACAGATTTATGATGATAGCTGTACCACTCAGAAAAGTTACTAAAAATCATTTAATTATACACCTGAAATAGGTGAATTTAATATGTAAAATGTACCTCAATAAAGCTGTTAAAATAGGAAAAAAACAGTAGATGAAACTGGTGGGGGTATACAGAAACTCTGTATTATCTTTGCAACTTTTCTGTAAATCTAAAACAATTTTGACATTTTAAAAAATTTTTTTAAATAAAAATAAAATTTAAAAGTATATGTTCATGGATTGATATCAGTATTGGGCAGTACCTACCTGTGTGAAAAGACACTTTCAAAAACGAAATAGGTTAAATTTCATTACAGATCAGCATTAATAGATGAATATTTGGAATTAATTTTGATGATAGGGAACATTAACTTTGAGCCACAATTAAGCAAAATGTTATCCACCCCCAAAAGAATTTCATTCTTCTCATTAGTAGTCCTGTATTTTTAAAATATACTCAATTATTATTATATTTTGAATTTCAACAATAAACATTTGTTGAAATTTGTTTTTTCTCTTGTCATATAAATACCTACAAAATATCCTCGATTTTGCCTTTTGGCCTGCAAAGCCTAAAATATTTGCTGTACGGCTCTTTACAGAAAGTTTGCCAAGCCCTGTTCTACACCATAACAGGATAAACATAAACATAATGAGTCTTTTTCTTGAATGTATTCTAATCTTACCTGTTTTGGCATAATGACCTTCTGGATAAACCCTATTCAGAATAAGCCTTGCATCTCTTCTGCTATGGCACTATTTGGGATTTCCATGAAAAGAAACACTATAGCTTAATAGTTCTGGAAAAGCCTCGATGTCATCGTTATTATTGTGATATCAACCATATCACGATATCCTAAATATGACCCTCATCAAGTTGTGATATCACCAGGCTAAGGACTCACTGAACTCTCTTAGATATCAAGTGCCTCCCATGGGATCACATCCTGCCTTTGGTGGCATCACCCTGACACATCACCTTAGCATGGTGTCATATGCTATCACTGCTGTGGCAGAATGCTGTCCTGATGCCACCCCTCCGGGATGTCAGGGTAATTAACCCGTACTTCTTTTCACTCCCTGGGCGGTGGCAGGGAGGGGGAGGGTAGCCACAGTCACCGGTTCCAGCTCAGGAGGTAGTAATCAGCTCCAACTGCTGTCCCTTCCGCCTGCCACTGCAGGTCAGGGCCCCGGGGGCACAGGACCTTTAGACTCCCATAACTCTCTTGCCCTGCCCCCACACCCATTTTGTGGGGCTAACTCCATGACCCAACAGCGACCGCCCACCCCAGCTCTTTCACACGGTTCCACACGAAGCCGCTCCCCGTACCTGACTCCATTCTCCAGCTGTCATCCTGGGCCAATTCCACCGACAACTTGACTACGGTGGTTGCAAGGAACCCTGGGACTTGTAGTTCCGCACTGCCAGGGGCCAAGGCGGGAAGCCAAGCAAAGGAGCCTTCCTGCTCGGAATGGCCCTCAAACTGCAGCTCCCAGAAGCTCCCTGCCATGGGAAAAGAAACAGGGGAACGGAAAAGGTCGGTGATTGGTAGAGCTCTACCGGCTCTATTGATTGGCAGCCGAAGCGGGCGACGTGAGGCGGGCGTTGCTCACGCTTCCGGTAGATCCTGGGATAAGAGATGGAGGGGCGTGTGTCCAACCTCATGGTCTGCAACCTAGCCTACGGCGGGAAGATCGAGGAGCTGAAGGAGAGCATCATGGCCGACAAATCCGTGGCTATTAGAACTGACCAGGTAAAGCAGCGCTAGGGCCTCTCCGCAGCCGGCGGCGTCTGCAAAGCCCTACGTGGCTTTTCGGGCCCAGCCCAAGCGGAGGCCGGTTGTGCGAGGGGCAGATTCCCGCCTCCGCCGCGCCATCATTACCCTGGGGTCACCTCAGGACTCATAGTCGGGCTGCAGGAGCTGGCCCCGCGAACTCATATACTTTTTTTTTGGCCGGCACTTAGCTCGCTGAATTTTGGATATTTCAGAACGTCTACCGCATTTCCCAGAAATGCCTGGACGTTCAGATATCCGTAAGGAGGAAAGCTTTTTATATGAATTTCTTTACCTTTACTACTAATTGTATTCAGTGAAACACGTGTAAGTGAACGCCTCTTCTGTGCCGGGCCATCTGTTAGGAGCTGGGGTCGCATGGAAGAAAAAGACGTGAATAATAACAAAAACATATGTCCGTTCACAAATTGTGGTGAATATTGGAGAGAGAAATTTGCATGGTGCTTTTAGAACATGTAATGGGAAGACCTGATGCCGAATATTGTAATTGAAAAAGGTTTTGCAAAGGAGGGAAGGTTGGTTAGTTAGTTAGACCTTGAAGGGTGAGCGGGATTTCCTTGGCGAATGAACGAACATTGTAGGCAGAGGCGAGCAAAAGTGAATGGACATTGTGAAGTGTTTCTCTCTACTCTCCTGCTGGAAGGACCCTTGTGCCTTCGCCCTGAGTTTCTGGAAAGATTCACTGTGCCCTCAGTAAGCCAGCAAATAATTTATAGATTGCCTTTTGTTTGCAGGCGCTGTGATAAGCGCTAGCGAGACTGTGCCCCATACTTACAAATCTCCATTTTGTGCCTTTTGGAAGAGAATTCAAAATCAAGAGGCTTTTCTCTTTTCTGGAACTTTGCTTCAGTACTTTACCTGAAAATTGCGTCATTAAAGTCTGATAATATTTTATAATTTAAACTTAGTTTAGTAATTCATATCAAAATTTAATAATACTCCATTGAAAGTTTAACCACTTTTCAGTCAAGTCAATGGCATAAAAAGAAGGGAGAGGAAGCTATTCAGGATCAAGAGATTTAAGAGCATAACGACCAAATGGCGATTTATGGACCTTGTTTGGATCCTGATTTAAATAAACCAATTGCCAAAAGACATTTGGGGGACAGTTGGGGAAATCTGAATACAGACTGGGTATTAGATGTTATAAAGGTGTCAAATTATCTTTTAATTCTGTCTTTCCAAGAATTTTTGAAGTAGCCTAGTAGATATAATAATGGTCTCATAGTTATGTAAGAAAATACCCTTATTTTCTAGATGCTGAAATATTTAGGGGTGAAAAGTCATGATATTTAGGATTTGGTTTTGAAAGCCTCAGCAAGGAAAAAAAAAACTAGAGGACACAAATGTGGCAAAATATTTATTATTAAATCTAGGGAATAGGCAATGATGGAGTTTGGATGTGTGAGTCATGAGGCAGATCCCTCATGAATGGATTAATGCTCTCCCTGGGGGAGCGGGGATTAATGAGTGAGTTCTCGCTCGTTTAGTTCCCGCGAGAGCTCGTTGCTTAAAAAGACCCTGGCACCTTCTTTCTCTCTCTCTCTTGCTTCCTCTCGCCATGTGATCTACTTGTACCCGCTGGCTGCCTGCCACTTTCCTCCATGAATAGAAGCAGCCTGAGGCCCATGCCAGATGCAGCTGTCCCAGAATCATAAGCCAAAAAAACCTCTTTCGTTTATAAATTACCCGGTCTCAGGTATTTCTGTTATAGCAACACAAAACGGACTAAAACAGAAAATTGGTTCCGAGGAGTGGGGTGTTCCTAAACAGATACCTGAAAATGTGGATGCAGCTTTGGTACTGTGTAATGGGCAAAGGTTGGAGGAGTTTGGAGGACTTAGAAGAAGAAAAAAAAGATGAGGGAAAGCTTGGAATGTCTTAGAGACCTTATGTGGTGGTAAGCAGAATGCTGATAGAAATTTGAACAGTAAAGGCCATGCGGATGATGAGGTCTCAAATAGAAATGAGGAAATTATTGGGAATTGGACAAAAGATCACCCTTGCTACACCATAGCAAGGAATTTGGCTGCATTGAGTCCATGCCCTTAGATTTTGTGGAAGGTGGGACTTCAGAGTTGTGAATCAGAGCATTTGGCAGAAGAAATTTCTAGGCAGCAAAGCATTCAGGACGCTGCATGGCTGCTTCTAACAGCCTACTCTGAGTTATGGCAGCAAAGGCATAACATAAAGCCAGAATTTAAAAGGGAAGCAGAGCGTAAAGATTTGGAAACTTTGCAGCCTGGCCATGCTGTAAAGAAACGGAGAGTGGGAGAACAATGCAAGGGTGAAGCAGATAAACTAGTTGCTAAAGACATTATCTAGGCGGTAAGGCAGCCATGTGCTAATATGCTAATGCTAAAAGCCCTGCAGGCATTTGAGAAGTCTGGAAGGGTCCCCCACCCATCACAGGCCCTGAGGCCCATGCCAGATGCAGCTGTCCCAGAATCGTAAGCCAAAAAAAACCTCTTTCCTTTATAAATTACCCAGTCTCAGGTATTTCTGTTATAGCAACACAAAACGGACTAAAACAGGCATGTAGGTTCCTATTACATTCCTTCTATTTTTACTGTTTGAATTTTTTGTATCAAAGTTGAAATACCATTTTCTATTACATAGGACTAAGAAGTATAGCAGTCACTGCAAATAAGGATTCCCTTTGAAAAATATGACTAACTTAACTTACTATTTTTTTAAAAAGTATTTTTGATGCTCTCTAATTCTGTGTGGTTTGTTTTTAAAATGGGTATATAGATAATGTCAACTAGTTTTATGAATATTTCTTCCCCCATAAGATTCATGTGTTTTTTCTAGAGCATCTAACTTGAGGTTGGTGTGGCATAGAGATTTCAGAGTCAGACAGAGGTTTGTGTCCCAACTTCACCATTTACTAGACATGTGACCTTGCACCAGTTGCTTACCCTGAGGAGTCTTAGTTTCCTGATCTGTAAAATGTGGATGATAGTCACATATAGGATGGTGAGGATTAAATGAGACAATGCATGTAAAACTCCTAGTGCAGTGCCTTACATAAAAGTACATAAATAACGTAATAGTGCACAGCTAAAGCTCTATTTCTGCCAAAACATTGAAATCTGCCCAGCAATACTTACATTCATTAATGTTGGTCCCTCGTATATTAGTAAGTAATATGGTTTAAGGTTACCTACCTGAGGATCCAGTGCTTTCCGTTTCTTGTTCTCACACTATAGGTTTGCTGGCACCAGTATTATTTTTTCTGCTTTTTTGTCTTCTATTTATCTTCAAGAATGTTGATCATCTTGCTTCTCTGTTTCCCACGTAGGACAGCAGAACTGCATTGCATTGGGCGTGCTCAGCTGGACATCTAGAAATTGTTGAGTTCTTGCTACAGATTGGAGTGCCAGTGAATGATAAAGATGATGTGAGTACTCAGCAGAGTTGATAAATTCCCAGTTATCTTTAGACTCCAGACTGGTGTTTACTGAAGCCTGAATATTAAGCTCATAAACAAAATTATAATTTTTACAACTAGGAAGTTACAGCATGGCCCTGGTGATCAAGCACGAGACCAGTGGTTGCATTATTTTAGAATGTTTTGCTACTCATAACTCTGCAATTTACAGTAAACATACAGATCAGAGCTTATTGTGGTAAACCCTAAAAGGCTATAAACGTTTTATGTTGGAATTTTTTTGGTGAATATTGCATGAATACTGAAGGCCTAGATTTTTTTGTTGTTATATAGGGAGACTTACTGTAATGGTATTGATTACATTAGGAGTAGACTTGTGAAGAATAAGAATGGAAGCTTTTGTAGGCAAAAATTCCTTTTCAAGGGTATTTACTGAAGTAATATCACAGCAAAGAAATAAAAACAATTTAATGGGGGAATTGTTGAATACAGTAAAGTAAAATGATAAAATAATATGCAACCAATACAGTTATAATTCCATAGAATGACATAGAAAAATTCTCACAACATAGTGATAAGTGGAAATTGTGGAAAATGTAGCTCACAGAACTTTTGATCCCAATTTGGATTTAAAAAATATTATATGGAAGAAAACACATTAGAATTAGATTTATATATTATTTTGTCTTCGTTATGGGGTTATGGGTGCGTTTTCTTTTTTGTACATTCTGGTTTCCAAATTTTCTACAGTGCTTAATGAGGGGGCGGGGAAAGAATGTTATTTTTTTAAACAATTTACACACAGCTCTTTGTAAATCCTGCCCAAATGTTAGCATTAATACCTGTGCCTTTTCCCCCTGGTTTTTGTACTACTGTGTCTTGTACAGGCGGGTTGGTCTCCTCTTCATATTGCTTCTTCTGCTGGCCGGGATGAGATTGTAAAAGCCCTCCTGGGAAAAGGTGCTCAAGTGAATGCTGTCAATCAAAATGGCTGTACTCCCCTACATTACGCAGCTTCCAAAAACAGGCATGAGGTATGGTTTCATCCCTAGGCTACTTTTGTTGAGTTCTAAACGTGTACACAAACACAAATAGACTTCTGCATTGTTTTCTTCTCTGTCTTTCCAGATTGCTGTCATGTTACTAGAAGGCGGGGCTAATCCGGACGCTAAGGACCTTTATGAGGCTACAGCAATGCACCGTGCAGCAGCCAAGGGTAACCTGAAGATGATTCATATCCTTCTGTACTACAAAGCAGCTGTAAACATCCAAGACACTGAGGGTAACACTCCTCTGTAAGTAACAAGTAACAGTCATTTGTATTCTACCTGGCCTTAGCCCTCTTGCAATAATTCTTACACATCATTTCTTTTTTATTCTGCTTATAGATGCAATACATGTTAATGGTTAAAAAGCTTGAAAGTACACAAAAGCATAAAGATAAAAATAAAAATTGCTTATCTTGCCACCCAGAAATAACTACTGTTAACATTTTTGTGTATTTTCTCCCAGTCTTTTATATGCAGATATGTATATTTTACTTATTTTTTTAGCAAAATTGGGGACACACTGTGTATATAGTTTTATATCTTGTTCTTTTCATCTCATATATGAGGGATCTTCAAAATGTTCATGGAAAGATTCATATTTTTAATTGTTTTTCCACCAACGTTTTGAAGTACCCTTGTATATTGTGAGCATTTTCCAATGCTTAAAACATTTTACATGGTTACATACAATTCTATTTTATGGATGTGCCATAATTTAATTATCCTTCTATTGTTGCATATTTAAACTTTTTTGGCTTTTTCATTATTATAAATAATGCTGTATTGACCAACTTTTTCTAAAAACCTTTGGCCATATTGTTGACTTTTACGTTAGTATAGACTCTTAGAAGTGGAATTGCTGGGTCTACAAATACACACATTTTAAGACTATTACGATATATTGCCAAATTGCTTCCAGAGGAGTTGTATCATTGTACCCTCCCAACAGCAGTTTAAGAGTGCCTATTACCCCTTCACCAACACTGAAGTTATACTTCTGTTATATGAAAAATGGTATTTTGTAGTTGTAAGTTACATTTTTTTAATGCCTATGGCTAATTACATTTCTCTAAATTGTAACTTTTTACAGCCCTCTGTTTCATTTTGGGGAATTAATTTGTTTTTTCTGGTTTTTAAGTGCTCTTGACTTGACATAGTAAAAAATATTAACTTTCTGCCATGTTCGTTGAAAATATTTTTCCTAGTTGTCTTTTCATTTTGTTTTTTTTTTTTTTAAGTTTTCAATTTCTATGTAGTCAAGCTTGTTAATCTTCCTTCATGACTAGAAAACTTCTTCACCCTGAAATTAGTTAAATATTCACCTATGTTTTACTGTAGGTTTTTTTTTTTAATGTTTCATTGCTTTTAATGAAGGGTTATTGTTATTGTTTTGCATTTAACTCTTAAATCCATCTGGAATTGATTCATGTATATAACCTGCGGCCAGCCTCTACCTTGATATTTTTTCCACAGTACTTGGCCACTTTTCTTCTTTGTTGAATGGTGACCTTTTTTTGAAACAGAAATTCTGAGAGTCTTCTTTTTAGTCCAGAGTGAGATTCTACCTTTTCCAGTTTGACTTTCAACCAACTTTATTAAAGTGTTGTTTTCTAAACTCTTAGTTTAAAAATTCTTTCCTGTATTTCTCAGTGACTCTGTTTAGAAAGATCTGCATATTCTAGCTCTTTTCTTCATAACTAGAAAGGCAAGGTGACCTAGAGGAAGTCTGCGACTCAGACACTACAGGGTTCTGGGAAGAGCATAAGATTTAGGAATAACTATAGATGCTGTTCACCCAATCCAAACTCTGCCACTTATCAACTCTATTAAATACTTGTATTAAGTAACTTAGAGAAGTTACTTAACCTTCCTTAGTGTTAATTTCCTCACCCATAATATGAGGACAATAATTTCTTTCTGACTAGATAGTTGCAAGGTTTAAGTAAAATAACATGTAAAGTGCCTAATACCCTGCCTGTCAAACTGTAAATGCTGACAAAGGTTAGTTTCCTTCACTGCTCAGTTTACTGCTCAGCCATGTCATCATAGGTAAGAACATTAATCTCTGTCACAATTTCAACTGTAAAATGGTGATAATAATACCTTACTAACTTATAAGGTAGATATATGGACCAAGTGAGACAAAATCTTTTAAACTACTTTTCTAAAATTTAAGCCACATAAATTATTATTAACAGATTATGAGATGGGGCTTTTCTAAATTCTGTCCATGAATTATTATACGTAGTGCTTGGGGGTAAATTACTACTAATGTCCATACAATGAAGACGTTATTCCTTGGGCTGCCATCTAGATCCCCTTTTCTATTGCAGTAGGATCACAATTACGTTATGATCTGCTATTGTAAGGCTATTCCACTGAATTTTAACTTATAAACAGTCTTCCCTATGCAAATTGATTTTCCTTTCCTGATTAAATAACTTTCCAGTATTTCCACTGCCTAATAATACGCAACTTAGACTACCTAGCAGGAAATCGTAACCATTACATAGAATTAGTAGTGATTAATTGGTCTTTGTGGTCCCTGATTTCAGGCACTTAGCCTGTGACGAGGAGAGAGTGGAAGAAGCAAAACTGCTGGTGTCTCGTGGAGCAAGTATTTACATCCAGAATAAAGAAGAAAAGACACCCCTGCAAGTGGCCAAACGTGGCCTGGGTTTAATACTCGAGAGAATGGTGGAAGGTTAATCAGCTTCGATTTCTTCTCACTTTGTATGTTTTCTTGTTGCACCCAGTGTCCTGAAAACTAGTGTAGTGTAGTTGTGCACAAGACATCACCTATGAATGATGAAGTTTTCTCACTTTCAAAGTCTTCTAAACATGTTGGCTATTGTTCCTGCTGAGGTACTTATTCTAAGCTTACAAATTGCTTTCCAGGCATTGAATAACTATTGAGATTGTTCTACTGTTGTTGTTTATTACTCTGTATCGAATTTTGGTTATTTTCGAGTAAGTGATTCTGTGGCTGTTATGAGTCTTCAGCACCCTCCCGTGTGCCCTCTCTCCCCCTGTGAGGAAGAACAATCCCAGTAGCAACAAGCCAGTTCTACCGGATAGTTCTAGATGGGTTCTATATGTTCCTCCCTTCAGTTGAAACAAATCCTGACTTGTTTTTCAGGCTCACTCAGAGACCTGTGCCAAATATTTCTGTTTCTTCAACCATGGCGTTTAATTTGTTTTCATTATAGGAGGAATACTTATATATTTTAGTGGACCAAATTTTAAGTTGGAGGGCATGTTCTAAAATAATGAAAAACAATAGCCTGTGTACCCATGTATCTTTTTGATAAGCCATTTCTTTCCAAAATAAAATTGTTTGTAAAAAGAAGTTTTAAAGTACCAATATTGAGTCATCCTTTATTGAAAAGAATGTCAAGCTAATTCAAATGATATGTAACAAAAGTGTATTTTGGTTTGTAGTTCAGAAACGAAAAAATAAAATATTGAAAGAATCTCCCAAATTTTCTTTCAAATCAGACACTCACTTAAGCCTTAAAATCCTTAGTAAAGTTTTTGGTAGCTCTGAAGTCAATAAAATTAGTGAAGCTTGAACTGCAGCTAAAATCTCAAAAAACAGTAATCTTCTGAATTGCTAATTAAATGTAGAACGAAATGAAATTAATAAGTGTGAACTTGGGCTCAATTCAGGGAAGCATCTTAAATTACTAGTCATAAAATCTAATGAACTCCAAGAGACTCCTCATTATTTTTTAATTTGAATTTTATGCTGCAGATATTGCTTGAGATAAGTGATCCATGTCAGCCCACAAACATCTGTTAATTTTGGGTCAAAGACTTAATGACCAGTAGCTAAAATGAGTTTTGTAAGCATGAACTGTACTGGTAATATACAAACCCTTTTTACATAGATATTTTTAGTACTAATCTTTACAAGCATTAATTAGGAAGCATCTTACGGAACGAAACTATTGAATGCTGGGAGTAGAATTGATGACGGGGGAAATAATTTATTTCCAATATTCTTTAGCATGATCAGAGAATAAAGTTTTGTCTAATAGGGTCTGTTAGAACTGAAGTCGAGAATATAAAATGGAAGAAATAAGTCAATGGGAACAGTAAGAAAAAATTTACATTTTTAAGTATTGAGAATCTAAAATTTCAGTGAGGTGCTATGAGATTTAAGGTAAATCTACATTTTATACATGATCTTTGATATAACTATAAGACCCCAGTGTTTTGATTTCCCAATTTCTCAGCTATACCAACTACAATGAATTCCTTATTTAGCCGTGTCTGCTGTTTTCTGTTTCTATATTCTGTTACATATCGAGCCCCAAATCAAACTGTTGGCAAGTTTGATATAGTATGACGGTTCTTTACTTTGGGATTTGTGGTTCCAGCTCCACAGTTCTATTGACTGCCTAAAAATGAGTGCAGAAATTTGTATGTGCATTTTGGGGGGGAAGAGGGTTCAGTAGCTTTCATCAAATTTTCAAAGAGATCTATGATTTCTCAAAAGGTTAAGAATCCCTAGTTGGGAGAAAAAAAGATTACTGAATCAATTGTCAGAAGACGTGGGTTCTACAATATAGTTGTATCACACTTTATAAGTTTCTATATTCATTCTCACCATAGCCTTTAAGAAGGCAGAAATCATCTCCATTTTACAGACAAGAAAACA